>NC_091250.1:128416383-129821383 GCF_042477335.2 Ovis canadensis | reverse complement strand
CCTGCCTTCAATCTTTCCCAGCATCAGGGTCTTTTCCAGTAAGCTGATTCTTCATATCAAGTGGCCAAAGTATTGGAGCTTCAGCATCAGCATCAGTCCTACCAATGAATATTCAGGGTTAATTTCCTTTAGAATTGACTGGTTTGATCTCCTTGCCATACAAGGGACTCTCGAGAGTCTTCTCCAACACCACTGTTAGAAAGCATCAATTCTTTGGTGCTCAGCCTTTTTGATGGTCCAACTCTCACCTACATGCCTACTGAAAAAACCATAGCTTTGACTAGACGGACCTTTGTCAGCAAAGCAATGTCTCTGCTTTTTAATGTGCTGCCTAGGTTTGTCATAGCTTTTTCTCCCAAGGAGCAAGCGTCTTTTAATTTCATGGCTGCAGTCACCATCTGCAGTGATTCTGGAGCCCAAGAATATAAAGTCTCTCACTGTTTCCACTGTTTCCACATCTATTTGTCATGAAGTGATAGGACCAGATGCCATGATTTTAGTTTTCTGAATATTGAGTTTTAAGCCAGCTTTTTCACTCTCTTCTTTTACCTTCATCAAGAGGCTCTTTAGTTCCTCTTCACTTTCTGCCATAAGGGTGGTGTCATCTGGGGTTATTGATATTTCTCCCAGCAATCTTGATTCCAGCTTCTGCTTCATCCAGCCCAGCGTTTTGCATGATGTACTCTGCATACAAGTTAAATAAGTAGGGTGACAATATATACCCACGATGTGCTCCTTTCCCAATTATGAACCAGTCTGTCCATTCTGTCGTTCCATGTCTGGTTCTGCCTGTTGCTTCTTGACCTACATACAAGTTTCTCAGGAGGCAAGTAAGGTGGTCTGGTATTCCCATCTCTTCAAGAATTTTCCACAGTTTGTTGTGATCTATACAGTCAAAGGCTTTAGTGAAGTCAATGAAGCAGAAGTAGATGTTTCTCTGGAATTATCTAGTTTTTTTCTATGATCCAACAGATGTTGGCAATTTAATCTCTGGTTGCTCTGCCTTTTTTATATCAAGTTTGTACATCCGGAAGTTCTTGGTTCACATACTGTTGAAGCCTAGCTTGAAGGATTTTGAGCATTACCTTGTTAGCATGTGAAATATGTACAACTGTGCAGTGCTTTTTGGGACTGGGATGAAAACTGATCTTTTCCAGTCCTGTGGCCACTGCCGAGTTTTCCAAATTTGTTGGCATATTGAGTGCGGCACTTTCACAGCATCATCTTTTAGGATTTAAAATTGCTCAGCTGGAATTTCACCACCTCCACTAGCTTTGTTCATAGTCATGCTTCCTAAGGCCCACTTGACTTCACATTGCAAGATGTCTGGCTCTAGGTGAGTGATCACACTATCACAGTTACCCAGGTCATTAGGACCATTTTGGTACAGTTCTTCTGTGTATTCTTGCCACATCGTAATACCTTCTGCTTTTGTTAGAATCATACCGTTTCTGTCCTTTATTGTGCTCACCTTTGCATGAAATGTTCCCTTGGTATTTCTAACTTTCTTGAACAGATCTCTAGTCTATTTGGCAGATTTAACATTTTGCTTGCCCCTAAAAAAGTATATTTATATTTACTGGAAAGATGATGGAAAATAATAGAGCTTTGGCAAGAAAATTATACAAACTATTGACCACCAAAATAACACATTTTCTGATGATTAGGTTTTTACACGTCAAATCCTTCAAAACCTTACTTGACCCAGTTGTCACCAGGTAGGCCAGGAACCAATCTGGAAGCAAGGAAAATGTAGAAAGAATGAGAGAACACCAGCAGTGAAGAACACTTTGCACAACTAATGCGCGGCGAGCGTCGGGCTTGCTGTGAACCCCCTGTATTTATAAGACTCCTCTGGGGTTCGGAACATCAAAGCCAGTTTCTTCTGTCAGTGAAACTCTGTTCCTGCTTTCAGTGTTCCCAACAATGGTTTAAAACAACAACTAAAAACTGCCCACAAAACAGTCAACTCTCCTTTTCGGCTTGTCTGCGCCTTGCCACATGTGGGATCTTAGTTCCCCAACCAGGGATTGAACCTGTGGCCCCTGCAATGGAAGCGCAGAGTCCTAGCCACCGGAGCACCAGGGAAGTCCCAGCCACTCCCTTTCAGGTGAAATCTGTGCCCCGCAGTCACTCAGAAACCACCCGCCCGGTGCTGAGAGCTCTGCTTCCCTTTCAGCAAGCCTCGCGCTCAACAGCGTCTCCTGGTGAGTGAGACCAAAGTTGAGATCTTTGTCAAGAACACAGATTTGTTTGCTTTATTCACCTAGGCACCTAAGTCAAGTAATACGTATAATGGCTCATTTAAGGTGCTTTTGTTATCGTTCAGTCGCAAAGTTGGGTCCAACTCTTTGCGACTCCATGGACTGCAGCATGCCAGGCTCCTTTGTCCTCCACTATCTCCCAGAGTTTGCTCAAATTTATATCCACTGAGTATTCAAGGTTATATGCTTTATCAAAATTTTAAGTCTCCTGATTCAAAACACACACTTGGATTGATAAGCAGCTTATCGTCACTGTTGGAGATGAAATGTTAACGTTTGAAACGTTAAGGAGTGTTAATAGACACAATGATTAAAACTTGTAATCATGTCTCATTTTCCTAAACCAACATTCTGGAGCAGTGCTACTCCAAGGCAATAGGTCACCTAACTACTACCGTCCGTGACAAGATCCAGAGTCTGCCAGAACATGGAGCAAGGCTCAGAGACAGTGACCGCACCAGACGGTGTGCTCGGTGACTTGGCTCGTCAGCTTAGAAGTTTCTGGACCACAGCCGTCTACCTGCTCCGGAGTACGAAAGCACTCTTGGGAGGAAAGATGCACACACACAGACACAGTCGTGAGCTTTCACAGAACATTTACAGAACGCAAATACCTGTTCCTGCAGGTCGTAGTCACAGCTGTCATGCAGCAGAAGACTGAGGACGTATCGAGTATAAATCATGGCATCAATGCCACATTTCTCCAGCTCTTGTCCCAGCCAGGTCTGCACGGGACCCAGAGCATGAAGCAGAGACATTTCAGAGACAGAGACGGGGCCTGGGTAAGAGCTGGAGGAGCTTTCAGATGGTAAACCGTCCACAGCAACTGTACAGACAGGGCGCATGAACTTAGGTGGCTGACATCCTTAAAATGCGAAGCATTTTCTGCAGTGACGTTGTGTTGGTGTCTGGAGGGGATTTTCACTCCAGTAAAAAGGAGAGATGCTGGACATCTAGGGTAAGCATTTATTTCTGCTGGCAGTCAGCCGTCTACAACTGAATTTCCCTCTGCAGGCATGACCAATGAATCAACATCCTGATATTAACATACATGTAGATACGATTTTCTACTTTAACTTCACATCGAGGCCAAATGTAAGTCTCCAGCAGAACCTACAAAAACAAGAGAGAAAAAAAGGGAGCATTACGTATAGATATAAATTATTCATCTTTTGAAAAAAAATCCAAATGAACCATTCCCCTTTGACTCTGATCACTTGCGATACATGCCACTCTTTTAATAGCTTTTCCCACTAGATTAACACTTTCAACATGTCAAACTAATATAATAATGGCTTTATTTAGTCATAATATTCTTTATGCTAGAGTTTTGATTGATTTATGCCACTAGAAAATGAAAACTAACAGTAATAGGTAAATCTCATTGGATCAGCTTTTATATGAATCTTGGTAGATAATCAGAGGGCTACCAAAAATGACTTTTAAAAAATGTATGAACAGTTATTTCTAGTAAGACCATCAAGCCAGAAAGACAGACATTCCTTACCAAAAATTTAAGACTCAGCTTCCTGCATTTCATCTAGAATTACACATTAGATGTTACATACAAGTTTAAATCCACCACAGGACGATGTTACCAGATTAATGCGTCACTAGGTTACTATATTCCAGGCTTCCCAGGTGGCACGGTGGTAAAGAATCCACCTGCCAACACAGGAGACACAAGAGATGTGGGTTTGATCTCTGGGTCGGGAAGATCCTCTAGAGTAGGAAATGATAACCCACGCCAGTATTCTTCCCTGGAAATTCCATGGACAGAGGAGCCTCGCAGGCTACAGTCCATGGGGTCAGAAAGAGCTGGACATGACTGACCATGCACACAGTCATACGGCTTCTGCCACTTTCTAAAATCTTCCTTACCATACCATCTTTTCTGAATTATAAAAACTAGAAAAATCAAAGCAAAGATTTTCTATGTTTTACTTGCTAAACTTTTCCAGCTGACTCTCAAAACATCTTCCAAAATTCTTTTAACATCTTTGGATCTCAAGATGCCAGGCGGATCATCAATTAAACAGTACATTCAATTCGGGACACCACCTGAAGCAGGAGCACAAGTCGGTACTCATCCAACGAAGGTCCCCCAGGACGATGTGGGGACGCAAAGCAGTGGCTCTAGGAGGTAGGCGAGAGAAGGTAAGGCAGCTGAAGATCACAGAGAAAATGCACCAGCGAGGGGAAAGCTGCCCAGAGGACATCACCAGACACTAGCAAAGGGCTGCTTCTGCACCTCCAGCAGAGTGTTAATTGGGGCATGCAGGCGAGGACCCAGCCAGTGCACAGGGAAGGATCATGGTGCAGGAAAGGCGGAGCCAGGCCCAGGGCTCAGGGACGCTGCTTGCTGCCGCCAGTCGGGGCTGGAAAACCTCACAGTTCCGGCCACATCAGGCAGAGGGCTCAGCGGATCTCAACTCTGTAAGGGGGAGTCACTAGCCTCACAGTAAACACTGTTCTGGACTCGCCTAGTACATCTTAAAATTCAAGACCCCACAGGCCACACTGCTTCCAACTATTTTCACTAAGGCCCCCGAAAAAAGTTCAAGAAATTTACAGGCATGCAAAAATATCCACCACCCAAGAAGAGAAAATTTACCACATTTGGCACCTAATCAAAATTAGCAGACATGTGGGAATTCCCTGGCAGTCCAGGGGTTAGGGCTGTGCACTCTCACTGCTGAGGGTCTAGGTTCAATCCCTGGTCAGGGAACTAAGATCCAACAAGCTGCACAGTGTGGCCAAAGACTAAACAATTAGGAGGCGTGCAGAGAGATGGAGCACAGAGGGGGTGGAGACGAGGAGGAAACAAGCTGAAACCAACCCAAAACTGACACAGAAGTTAGGAGAAAAAGGCTAAAACAGCAATTATGACTACATTCCATAAGTTCAAAAAGATAATAAAAATCAAATGTCTAAAGATGAAAACTGCAACGTCTGAGATTAAAAATATAGGATACAACTATGGGCATACCCAGACCACCTGACCTGCCTCTTGAGAAATCTGTATGCAGGTCAGGAAGCAACAGTTAGAACTGGACATGGAACAACAGACTGGTTCCAAATAGGAAAAGGAGTACGTCAAGGCTGTATATTGTCACCCTGCTTCTTTAACTTATATGCAGAGTGCATCATGAGAAACACTGGGCTGGAAGAAGCACAAGCTGGAATCAAGATTGCTGGGAGAAATATCAATAACCTCAGATATGCAGATGACACCACCCTTATGGCAGAAAGTGAAGGGGAACTAAAGAGCCTCTTGATGAAAGTGAAAGAGGAGAGTGAAAAAGTTGGCTTAAAGCTCAACATTCAGTAAACGAAGATCATGGCATCTGGTCCCATCACTTTATGGGAAATAGATGGGGAAACAGTGTCAGACTTTATTTTTCTGGGCTCCAAAATCACTGCAGATGGTGACTGCAGCCATGAAATTAAACGATGCTTACTCCTTGGAAGGAAAATTATGACCAACCTAGATAGCACATTCAAAAGCACAGACATTACTTTGCCAACAAAGGTCTGTCTAGTCAAAGCTATGGTTTTTCCAGTGGCCATGTATGGATGTGAGAGTTGGACTGTGAAGAAAGCTGAGTGCCAAAGAATTGATGCTTTTGAACTGTGGTGCTGGAGAAGACTCTTGAGAGTCCCTTGGACTGCAAGGAGATCCAACCAGTCCATCCTAAAGGAGATCAGTCCTGGGTGTTCACTGGAAGGACTGATGCTGAAGCTGAAACTCCAATACTTTGGCCACCTCATGTGAAGAGTTGACTCATTGGAAAAGACTCTGATGCTGGGAGGGATTGGGGGCAGGAGGAGAAAGGGACGACTGAGGATGAGATGGCTGGATGGCATCACGGACTCGATGGATGTGAGTCTGAGTGAACTCCGGGAGTTGGTGATGGACAGGGAGGCCTGGAGTGCTGTGCTTCACGGGGTTGCAAAGAGTCGGACATGACTGAGCGACTGAACTGAACTGAATGGCAGATTAGAGAAGAAAAGATTACTGAAGCTTGAACCACACACACACACACAAACTACATAAAACAAAATATGGAGAGGAAAAGAATTTTTTAAAACTAACACTTTTAATGAGCTGTGTAATAACTTTAAGAAAACTACATATTGGAAGACAGAATTGTTACATATTACAATTACTTAGTGGAAGAGAGAGGAGGATAGAAAAAAATATTTTGAAGAAATAATGGCCAAAATTTTTCCAAAATTGATCAAAACCGAAACATACAGATCTACAAAGTTCAGTGAACTCTAAGCACAAGAAACACATAATGAAACTATTCAAACCAGTGATAAAGATCTTAGTTGTGGAGGGTGCAGAGCCCGTTCGTTCGGGAGAACAGAACAAAGATAAGAATGACATCAGCTTGTTGGAAACAATGCAAGTGAGAAGATAACCGGGCAGAAACTTTTAAAGTACTGAAACAAGAACAACAACAAAAAACCTGTCAACTGAGAATTCTCGCCAAAAGCACATTTCAAAGTGAGGTTGAAAAATAAAACTTCTTCAGACATGAAAAAGAAGCAAGCAAGCATTACCAGCAATCTTGCCCTAAGACAAATGCTAAAGGAAGTCTCTTAGGCAGAAGGAAAATGAACAGAACAAAACGTGAATGCACACAAAGGAACAAAGAGCACCAGAGACAGGAGCTTAAAGTTTTCTTGCTAAAGATCTTTAAAGGATACTTAAAGATTGGTGGCTCAGAGGTTCAAGCATCTGCCTGGAATGCTGGAGACCCAGGTTCGATCCCTGGGTCGGGAAGATCCCCTGGAGAAGGAAATGGCAACCCACTCCAGTACTCTTGCCTGGAGAATCCCATGGAGGGAGGAGCCTGGTAGGCTACAGTCCATGGGGTCGAAAAGAGTCGGACACGACTGAGCGGCTTCACTCACTCAAGATATTATTAGTGCCAGAATTTATTTTGGGGGGCTCCAAAATCACTGCAGATGGTGACTGCAGCCATGAAATTAAAAGATGCTTAATCCTTGGAAGGAAAGTTATGACCAACCTAGAGAGCATATTCAAAAGCAGAGACATTACTTTGCCGACTAAGGTCCGTCTAGTCAAGGCTATGGTTTTTCCTGTGGTCATGTATGGATGTGAGAGTTGGACTGTGAAGAAGGCTGAGCGCCAAAGAATTGATGCTTTTGAACTGTGGTGCTGGAGAAGACTCTTGAGAGTCCCATGGACTGCAAGGAGATCCAACCAGTCCATTCTGAAGGAGATCAGCCCTGAGTGTTCTTTGGAAGGACTGATGCCAAAGCTGAAACTCCAGTACTTTGGCCACCTCATGAGAAGAGTTGACTCATTGGAAAAACCCTGATGCTGGGAGGGCTTGGGAGCAGGAGGAGAAAGGGACGACTGAGGATGAGATGGCTGGATGGCATCACTGACTCAATGGACGTGAGTCTGAGTGAACTCCGGGAGCTGGTGATGGACAGGGAGGCCTGGTGTGCTGCGAATCATGGGGTCACAAAGAGTCAGACACGACTGAGCAACTGAACTGATGAACACAGAAGCAAAAAATTCTAAACAAAAGTTTAGGAAATTGAATCCAACAATATACATCCAGAGTACAGTGGAATCAGAAAAACATCATTAATGAAGGGTATGTTAATTGTCTTGGCCAGAGAACTCCTAAAAATCTGTTTCACTGTGAACAACTTAGTGGAAGGCTTTTCTCCATCATTTAAATGCATAAAGACTTTAAAAATTCACACAACAGACTCAGTTCACTGTAAAGACTGATTAAAACCAACAAACAAAAAAACTGTTTTAGTGTACTATGTTTATTTTAAAACATGGTTGTGGGAATCTCTCTGTTGTCATTAAGAGATTTAGCCAAGGGAAAGGATCCAAGAAATAGGTGAGAGACAAAATAAAGCAAAACACATTGAATGCCCATAATCTCATCAAAGCCAGTTAACACCTTGCATCATTACCCCTAAGAGATTCTTGCTGTAACGTGGTCAGTAGTCGACTTCATATAAATTTTGAATCGCCCATCTCCTTACAGTCATTAGGGGCTACAGTTTGTTTTTACTGTCTACGCAGAACACTCAGAAGACTGGAGGAAAGAGAGGAAAGGCCGCCATGTCGGGGAGGAGGGGCATCGGGCTATGTGGTCAGCTGGGCAGCACCAGGGAGAGGACCCTAACAACAAAGGTCTGAGACAGAAGCACTCCAGTACCACAACAACAGGTCTAAATGTTCCTGAAGCTCCTTGCTGTGAACCTCAACTGTTAACAGGTGACCCAGGTTTAAATAGTGGGCTGTTAACTAAGCTTCCCTTCTCCTAAGCTGCAAGCCTTTGGCAGAGGAGCAAACATTTGACCCAATGGAAGCCGTTATATTCTAGTTCTGAACTGAAAGTTACCTGTTTAACCACTTGGCCAAAACAATGTTGGAATCTAACAAGCATATCGGAGAAGGTGATGGCACCCCACTCCAGTACTCTTGCCTGGAAAATCCCATGGGCGGAGGAGCCTGGTAGGCTGCAGTCCATGGAGTCGCAAAGAGTCGGACACGACTGAGCGGCTTCACTTTCACTTTTCACTTTCATGCACTGGAGAAGGAAATGGCAACCCACTCCAGTGTTCTTGCCTGGAGAATCCCAGGGATGGGGGAGCCTGGTGGGCTGCCGTCTGGGGTTGCACAGAGTCGGACAAGACTGAAGCGACTTAGCAGCAGCAGCAACAAGCATATGCAAAACCCACTTATCATTCACCTGGCAAGTTCAAGAACACAGCTGGCAAACACCAAAATGCCAAACTCTATTTGCCTTCACACTCATTTCAGAACATGAAGTTGAGTTAGCATGAAGGTAAACTGTATTTAGTTAAAATTCTCTAAGAAAAAGAAAAAGCACAACCGTATATATTCAAAGGCTGTTTTGTCCCATTTTTCCAACTTCTTCTTCTACAAAGGTTTACATTGAGAAGAAAAGAACCTTCAAATTATCTTGAGCATCCTTCTCCCACACAAAATTAACCCAAACCATCCTAAAGAGTGGGCTGCATAAATGATAATTTTAAAGGTCCAACAATAATACTCTCATTTTAGAATTTCTTTTGTCTTTTTTACTTTAAATTTTAAGTGGTTTGAAACCAAAAAATACATATATAGCTAATCAAATGCCCATGGAAGGATGCACCTTCTTTAATTCATGAAGACAAGACAGACGAGTGGAAAGCACACCAACCTAGGTTTGGTACCCATAACTTATCTGTAAAAGAGAATAGTAAATCCTTGCTCTCCCGACCTCTCGACTTCTCACAAGGTTGTTGCAAATGAGCAAGTGAGAAACGCCTCCAACTATCTGTGGCCTCTGCATTTCACGAAATGTCATACCAGTGGAAGGAGGTATTATTATAAACTCCCCTTGTCAACTGTCCACTTACTCTTACAGGATTCTTCACTAATAAGATTATCTGAAGAACAGCAATTATGTAAAATACGTTAAGCTTTTAGTACAAAAAATACTCAATTACCTCACTATCCTTAAAAAAAAAAAACTATGAAATCACCTTCATTTACAATAACCTAGTTCTAGTCATAGCAGCCTTTGCTTTTGTGAGGAATAGTCTGGTCTCTAGCACAAGTTCCAATGGGACTGCAAAGAGCTTCAGTGGTGGAGTGCAGAGGATGGATGCAGAAGCGCCATAGACCCGTCTGCCCTGTTTCCCGTGTTCTGGCCTGTGCGCATCTGCATAAGTACCATGGACCCATCTGCCCCGTTTCCCATGTTCTAGGCCGCGCGCATTTGCAGAAGCGCCATGGACCCCTCAGCCCCGTTTCCCGTGTTCTGGGTTGTGCGCATCCGCAGGAGCACCAAAGACTTGTCTGTCCCGTTTTCCGTGCTCTGGACTGCGCACGTCCGCAGGAGCACCTAAGACCCCTTGGCCCCGTTTCCCGTGTTCTGGGCTGTGCGCACCCGCAGAAGCGCCATGGACCCCTTGGATCTGTTTCCCGTGTTCTGGACCGAGCGCATCCGCAGGAGCATCGAGGACCCCTCGGCCCGGTTTCCGTGGTCTGGACCGTGCACAGATGCACTATTAGGCCACACTGTCCCCAACAATACAGGCGCAGGCGCTCAGCACACACGACTTTCCTTGTGCAGCCCACTGTACCGTTTCCACGTGTTTCAAGGGCTCTAGAATTAAAAATAGTCCTGGGAGTGAACGAACATCACCCCCCAAAGACTTCGGGGTTGAAGAGAGCCTCCAGGCCAAGTTATTACTGTGAGCCCAGTGGAGTGGGGGGTGGGGGGGGGCGGGGAATCGTCCGTCAAGCCTTGCTCACTCCCACGCCCCAGCCGCCCCCCCCCCCCACAAGAAACCCCACGTCACCCTCCGTCTCCAGCAGTCAGTCAGGGCCCTGGGGCCTGTGACAGCTACGATCAGACCGGGAACCAGAACAACAAACTGAATCCTAAAAATGAAAGCATTTAATTCTGTAACTATCTGGTCCACATGTTTTCAGAGTGATATAATTAGTCCCAAATGATTCCTCTATCTAGGAGAAAAGAAAACACATCCTAAGGACCTAAGTCATTACATAAGAGCTTTTCCAGCAAACTGCCAGACAAAACATGGCAAAGCCACTGTCTTCAAATGAGCCATTTGAAGATGAAGCAGTCTTTTCTTTCCGGCAGGTCTGGGGGTGCTAATGGGGGGTTCTGAAGAAGTCCACTGACCTTTCAGATTTTCCTCCCCTATGTAACAATGTTGTAAGAAACACAGTGCCCTGGCCTTACACTCTTTGTGACACCACAAACAGTGATGAAAACAATCCAAAGGGCAGCTCCCATCAGTGTTCTCAAACAGCTATAGGAGACACTCAGCTCAGCTTCCTTAGTGCTCAAGTGGAAAAGACAGGCAGCAGAAACGAAAACATACCAAGGTACTCCCCTCCACTTCTTTTTTGGTGCCATACGTATTTTTAGGTTTGCACAAAAACTCATAAAAATTATTTCAAAAAGCACATTCTCTAACACGGAACATACGTGTTACTTGTGGGCTTTCTCAACTCACCTGTGTCACAGCACAGCTGATCACAAAGAGCACCAGGCCGTGAACAGTCGTAAACCTGGCTTCTCTGGGCAAAGTGAAAATCTTGCACAGCCCTGCTCAAGCAAATATTCACTTGCTGAAGCTTTCTTTCAGGGTCTCAGAGCCCTTTTCTTTATGCACAAGTTTATAATACACATTTTTACTGTAAAGGCTTTTTAAAGGATTTTTTTAAAATATGGAAGCAGAAGGGCAGACATACACAATTTCTCCACTCTAGTTCACTGTTAGTATACTGGTATGACTGTCAGTGTCTGTGTGACTATTTTCACACAGGACTTAAAAGCTTTCATTACTTCTACTTATTAAATATGAATATATACTTTCATATCCTGCATTTTTCACCTAAACATTATGTCACCCCAGTGTTGCTCCAGAGCCTTACTACATTGTCTAATACAGTGGCCCCTAGTCACACTGGCTATTTAAATAAAAACATCAGTTCCTCAGCCACATTTCAAGTGCTCTTACAGCCAATGTGGCTAGCAGCGGCCCTACAAACATGAAACACAGGACATTTCTCTCATCACAGAAGTTCTACTTGACAAGGCTGGCTTTGACGCTCTCCAGCAGATGACTGTGTTGGGCTAAATGAGAACCGTCAGCTCTTTTTCCTAGAGTTCCCACGCCCCTCACGTGCCTGCAAACTGCACAGACACTCCTCCTCGTACCAAAAGATGGGGGGCCTGCCTGCGTCCCAGAGGAAGTGTGTGAGGGACCTGGCAAAGCGCCGCCCTCAGGCCTGAGAGGCCTCACCCGTCTCAAGTAGTCAGATCCCACTGCAGCAGAACATACTCACAGTTAAGACCGTGGAAGAACGAAGCCAGGCTGTAGAGAGCGGTCAGGGACGCAGTGGACTGCGGTGCTGGTGAGGGCTCTCGAGGGGCCCCTGGACTGCAAGGCGATCCAACCAGTCCATCCTAAAGGAGATCAGTCCTGAATACTCACTGGAAGGACTGATGCTGAAGCTGAAACTCCAATACTCTGGCCACCTGATGTGAAAAACCCACTCACTGGGAAAGACCCTGATGCTGGGACAGACTGAAGGCGGGAGGAGAAGGGGACGAGAGGATGAGACAGTTGGATGAGACGGTTGGATGGCATCAGGGACGTGATGCACATGCGCTTGAGTAGGCTCTGGGATGCGGTCCCTGGGGTCGCGGAGAGTCGGACACAACTGAGCGACTGAGCCGAACAGAGCAAAAAGACAAGACAGAAGAAAGCCGACAATAAACAGGACAGGGGGCCAAGGGCAACATCTGGGAGGAAGGTTATTTAGTCCAAGGGAGTGGGTGTGCTGCAGAAACCACTCCCAATCGCTGGAGACGAGCACCAATGCCAGTATCTTGCTCATGCTCCATGTCCGTCCTGGACGGACAGGGGCGCCTGGCACAATCACTGAGCAGAACCACTCTGGGCCATAGGATGACCCTGGCCGTCAGCCCTGCACCCTGCCAATCCAGAAGTGAGAGGAAAAAAACAAGAGACTATCTGAACCCAAGTGTGTACCTGAGCTCTGAAAGCTTCTCCTGGAGTGAGTCACTCCCCCATCATCAACCAAACCAAGTCTCAGGGGCTCACTTCATTTACACAAGGGGTGTGTGTGTGTTGGGGGGGGGGGCAGGGAGGAGAAGGGCGGGCAGCAACAGGCGTCAACAGCCCCAGGCCTCACTGTGGCTTCAAGGGGCAACAAATAGGGGGCTCAACAGGAAACAACTCTACAGTCTGACATGGTAAGTCTAACGCTGACCCAGCCATCTGGTAAACTCAGATGGAACATTCAAAGCCACAGATGAATTAAAACACTGCAAAAAGAAAAAGAATCCATACAAAAGAGACTCATTTTAATGCTCAAAAAGGTTTCTGGCAGGCACGAACGCTGCAGAGATAAGAGTGGCTAGGTGGAAATGGGGCGGAGTCCCGCCCTGGGCCCCTAAGCAGCCTTCTCCGCACAGGGCGATCTGTGCTCTCCGGCGACACTGAGGCCTCTCGATGTCCTCAGCAGCCTCGTCCTTCAGTGACCCCCCATTCACATGCTTCTCCAAGCGCCTTCGGTGCGGGGGTTCCCTCCAAATGAGGCTGGTCTTCAGGGCCTAGCCTGACATGGTCCAGGTGCTATACGGCAGAGTGCTGAGCCCTTTGGCAGGTGATCAAAACTGTCTGGCCAAATACTCCCCAATCTAACAGGGGGAATGAATTCTGAAGGAGAGAGTCTGGGAGAGAAAACAATATCCATACACTGGCATGGGAGGGGGGTGTTGGGGGGGAGGGCACCTGGGAAGCCCCAAACACACACACGCCTCCCAGAGGCTTCCTGCATCCTAAGCACAATACAGACTTCTTCCCACTGAACCCACTGCCCTGTGACCTAGTATGGGATAACTTATGCCTTCACTCTATTTTTAACTGGTGCTTCTTCACTACCAGTTTCATCAAAAAATTGTTAAAAAGTACTCTGCTGCTGCTGCTAAGTCACCTCAGTCGTGTCCAACTCTGCGACCCCATAGACGGCAGCCTACAAGGCTCCCCCGTCCCTGGGATTCTCCAGGCGAGAACACTGGAGTGGGGTGCCATTTCCTTCTCCAATGCATGAAAGTGAGGAGTGAAAGTGAAAGCGCTCAGTCGTGTCCGATTCAGTATTCACCAAAGGGGCCTACATTACCTGCGACTATCTTTTCATAATTTTTCCCTTTGGGTGTCCATAGGATTCTCACATAAAGAAAAGCCTTTGAAGAGGAAGGGTAAAGGGTATAAAACAGAAAAAACAACACAGAAACGAGACTAAAGAGACAGATGTCTGAAACACTGTGATTCTTCATATTCTACTACTTTCACAAAATTCCTTAATAACTTTTGCCAGGAAACCAGAGAGGGCACTCACATAATGAGGGAGTTAAGCATATACATGCAGTCCTTGCCAATTATTTCCAGATCTCAGCGCACCGATTTGGAACACAAGGTACTGCTTATTCTCGTTAGTAGGTAGCCTGGCTCCAGAGCCAATGTATGGCTAGAAGGGAAAACCCACAGAGAACCTATGGATTCTCCCCCCACAGCTCTATCACTGAGGACAGGATCAGGGGCTAAAAGCTGGTCATGCACACCTGTTTAGCCATGTAACTGGAAAACTACATAGAAATGGACAATCAGATCTACAGTCTCTTCCCCATCTAGAAGTGTGTCCAGACCTAGGAAACGAATAAGGCTCCATTATAAAATAATGCAATCAACAAATCAAGTGCAGGACATGAGTTCCTTCTGTGCAAGCAGGAAGCACTGCGTAACAGACCAAGAAATCCCACTTTCACTGGCCAGGTAACCACCAATGATCAGTGTATATTCTTCAGGGACAAACAAAATGAATTTTTTTTCACGAAGGTAGGATAGTTCTCATAGATAAATAAGAACTACCAGTTGATAGCAAAAGTAACTAGCAAATGCCTTAATAAACTGCTGCCACGTAACAGACCTTGGTTAATATCTATGTTTAAAAGGAAGAGCCAACTATATGAAGGTAAAGTACAGGTGAAAGCGCTCAGTTCTACTAAGAATCAGAAGTACCGAACAGTCTCCCATTAAAGCGAAACAAATCAGACGCAGATCAAGTGTGAGATGAGAATGAATAAAAGGGAAGAACTGTCCAACTCGGAGGAATTCTCCTCTACTGACCGTGCTGTTGTCAAATGCTTACAGGAATCAAAGTCCAGACCAGCCTTTACGTTCTGACAGCTGTAACTGGGCTACACACGGAGGAGATGAACTGCTCACGTCAAGTAGCCCTGCTTTATTTCTAAGTTTTTCCTGACTAGCAGTTACTTGCTGATTCACTACTCACCACTCAACACTTCCGGTCTGAAAAGCTGAACTGCTTTTTCAAAGACTGTAATTTATTTGCAGGTTGTCACAGTACAGTAACCAATGAGGTGTTTAGCTTAGATCTCAGAACTCTTTAGCAGGGCTATAAAATAGTAGTTTTTATGCCTTTAAAAAAGTCTTTACAGAGATTTAGAAAAATCTCCCCTTTTCTCCTAAAAGGGGCAAATTTCATGTCATACAGTTTGCAGGATTAAAAAACATACATGAAGCCATCTGGGTCCAAAGGAAAGTGAAGTTGCTCAGTCGTGTCCGACTCTTTGCAACCCCATGGACTGTAGCCCACCAGGCTCCTGTCCATGGGATTTTCCAGGCAAGAGTACTGGAGTGGGTTACCATTTCCTTCTCCAGGAGATTTTCCCAACCCAGGGATTGAACCCGGGTCTCCCCCATTGCAGGCAGACACTTTACTGTCTGAGCCACCAGGGAAGGGAGATGGAAATGTATATACCTGTATATGAAGTGAAGCAGCAGTCTCAAAGATTACAAAGCAGCTATCAAAGAAAACCCAAAAATTCAAACAAAGTTCACTACCATGAAATTCTATACAGCTTTTAGAAAAAATGTTGGAAAAGAGAAGGAGCAACTCAATTTTAGGAACCTAGAAACTTCAGTTAGGAGCAAGTTACACTGATCCTACTCTAAGAAACGCACATTTTCACAAACCCAAAGTGATTTTGTTAGTTTTGTTTTCACAGAGGTCTTCCCTGACCAGGGATGGCAACTGTGCCCCTGCAGTGGAGTGCGGATTCCTAACCACTGGACCGCCGGGGAAGTTTAAAAGCAAGTTTATTTGGAAACGAAACGAAACAAAAAGAACAGGCAGATTTTTGGAATTTTTGAAAATGCAAAAAACTCCAACATAATGAAAACTACTCTGTCAAGGATGAAACATTCTATCAAGTGAAAGAGTAGATCACTGTGTATTACAGTAAGTTTTAAAAGTGATACTGCTGCTTGTCAAAATGTCTATGTACGAAAACTTTACAGCTTTCAACTACTCATCTCAAAACTACAAAGTAATCTATCTTCTGAGTTTCCCTGAGTGGGAGAAAAATGGCCGGAAATCCTACAACTCACTAAGAGTAAGACAGTGAGCCAATTTGTTAGTAGTTACTATTAAAAGCCGCTGTATTACTTAACACATATTGTTGTTGTTCGGTCACTAAGTCATATCCAACTCTCTGACCCCGTGGAATGCAGCATGCCAGGCTCCCCTGTCATGGATCACAGACTTGTTATGGAAGAAGGGCTTGTGTTAACTCAACAAAGCTATGAAATACGCCGTGCAGGACCACCCAAGATGGACCAGTCACAGTGAAGAGTTCCAACAAAATGTGGTCCACCGGAGGAGGAAATGGCAAATCACTCCAGTATTCTTGCCTCGAGAACCCCATGAACAGTAGTATTAATACATATTACAGTTATCTAAAATAAACCTAGGTAAGAAGCAATATTTGGGTAATGTTTCAGGTCTGTCAACGAAGGATACCTAATTCAGTATAAAAATTTTATACAGATTATCTGACTCTTACCTTACTAGTAAGAAATTTTAAAGCATCAAAATAAAATTGTCTATTTGATTTTGCAAAATGATACAGATTTGAGAGCTCAGAACAGGTTTGCTGTACATATTTTCATTCTGCATCCACTAATTACATGCTTCAGAGATTAAATCACGTTTTTAGATGCAACTCTTAAGATAGCCTCAGTATAGCCCCTAGGAAGCTATTTAAATGAACAGTGTCAAGGTTTAAAAGAGAGCCTGCTAGGTGACAAAAAAATGTATCACTTCTATTATAGAACTACCTCCTTTTTGCATGAGTTAGGAAAATACCAGGGCTGAAATAAAAGCAGTTTTTCTTTTTTAATTTTAGGACACCTTGAAACTTTTAATATGGTAGTAATATGCCTGTGGCACCTCCAGGAAAGAGACAAAGTAGCATCTCCATACTTGCTAAAGACCTGTTTTGTGTTCCTCAGAATATGCTTTGGTAAATATAATCTTCTAACCACGAAGAATTAACATTTTCTCTAAGGCCCACATTGCAAGCAAGACCTAGACCACCTAAGGCCCTCAGAGCCTCAATTTCCGCAGGACTGAAACGTTAACCTGGGACTTCCCTGGTGGTCCAGCGGTTAAGACTCCACCTGCCAATGGCGGGAAAAGGGTTCGATCCCTGGTCTGGGAAGGTCTCACATGCTGCGGGACAATTAAGTCCGTGCACAGCCGCTGAAGCCTGGGCGCTCCAGGGCCTATGCTCTGCCACAGGAGAAGCCCCCGCGATGAGAAGCCCCGCGCCACACAAGTGCAGCGTAGTCCCCGCCTTCTGCAACCAGAGGAAGCAGCCACAAGACTCAGTGCGGCCAAAACAACAACCTTCAAAAGCTTCTAATTAAAAAAATTTTTTTAAAGAAAACTGAAGATTTAGGAATGAGATCATTAGTTGTATCCTTCTCCTTTTCTATAAATCATCTGCGTAAATTGTACTATTCTATTTAGTAAAATCAATCAGTACTCCTCTGTGGCATCGGAAACTTCCAGAGTCTCCCTTTTCCCCAGGCATGCCCGGGTCCTCATCTGTTATCTTTGATGACATACACGGAAAGGCTGCTGGCTGATGCCCGCGTCCTCCGTGCTGTGATGATCTCCCAGCGCCCGAGACAAGCACGGCAGGAAGGCAGGCACCCAAACACCGTGGGGAGCCTACAGCCACTGAGGCGGGCTTAGGCGTGTTTCTGCTTCACACAGCATCCAAGCTGTATTTTAGGGGATCAAGGCAGACACCTGGAGGTGTAAACACAGGAGGTTAAGGGCAGAACCACTGCCAAGAGTGAATCCAGCTGGCCAGTGGATCCACACTGGAGGGAAAAGGATCATTCTCAGGGGGTACACTCTGGGGCTGGTGGAGACGCAGGCTAGAAGTACGGTACCTGATCTAACATATGTGCTGAAAACCTCAGAAATGCTACTAAGGAAATGGCAACCCACTCCAGTATTCTTGCCTGGAGAATCCCATGGACGAGGAACCTGGCAGGCTATAGTCCATGGGGTCGCACAGAGTCAGACACGACTGAGCTACTTCAAGTGTACTTTGAGGCATTCCTGAATTTGGGAAACACACTAAGAGGCCCTATGATATTTGGAGCCCAAGTGACGACTTGTCTTATGTAATTCTCCTTAGATCAGTGAAACAGCTATACTTTTCCAAACCCCCCAAAATATAAGTACTTTAAAGACAGGCTAACAGTACAACATTCCTAAAAATATATATTTAAAATACTGTACTCAGCAAAGTGTGATACTCTACAAGGTGATACATTTTGGGTTGGAATTTTACAGTAATTAAAACTCTCCGGGATTTCCTTGGTGGTCCAGAGGTTAAGACTCATGCTTCCAATGCAGGGGGCGTGGGTTTGATCCTTGGTTGGAGAACTAAGATCCCACAAGCCACAAGGTGCAGGCAAAAAAAAAAAAAATTTTATTTAAAAAACAAAACCAAGTAACTTCTTCCCTCAAAAGACAGAGTGAAATGATTACCTTTATATAAAGAGCCCCAGTACAGGTCAAAACTTTAAAATTTCATGGATGTGTCCAAATCGTAAGTTTTTTACATGGACTGTGGCTGTGAGCTTTATTCCCAGATACCAGGTTCAGCTGCTCCTAGGTGCTCTCCACGGCCGTCATCTGCAACGGCCGACGGCTCTGTTCCCCCCATCCTGCCCCCACTGACGCACGGTCTGGGCTTCGGAGCGCCGGGAAGGGCAGCGGCACCAGCGGGGCGTCCTGCGTCGTGTACGCGATTATACAGGAAACGTTTCCACACTTCCTCACTAAGAAGGATGCCTCTCTAGGTTTTCCGCAGACATTCTTTATTGGTTAAGCACATTTCCTGCTACTTGACATCTAAGATCATAGATACAGCTCAGTCACCTGTATCCAGAATGAGTGAGCAAAGATCCTTTCTTCCTTGTATCAGAAGCTGTGGTTTTCTTCCAGCAACAGAAGCAGCTTATGCTTACTGAAGCCTTACCATCTAAGTGTTCCCTTTTTTACAGATGAGGAAACTGAAACTCAGGAAATGAATTTCCCCAAACAGAAAGAAAAGAGGAAGGGTTGGGATTTGAAAGCAGGCTGAGCTGACGCCAGAGTCGAGCTCCTCACCGTTGCAGACCATCCCGTAACGACTCACAACAACCCAGAAGGGTCCTTCTGGGCCCAAAGGGGACGACCTTAGCGGCACTGGTCTGCATCTAAGTCTGGCTTTCCAGGGATTCCGCCCTGCTTGAACACAGCACAACTGTACCACAGATTCTGTAAGAGATCCTATGATCATCAAAGCGGGATGAATCAGCAGGGGAAAGAGAGAGGCAGGATTAAATGAGATGAGAATTTAATTCACATTATACAGGGTTTCAAATTTTTGAGAAGCTGTGGCTCCAAGGATCTCCATGTGACTGATAAATATTTGAAAACACGCAGAAAATCAAGGAAGTCTAGACCACACCAAGAAAACAGCAGGTCAGCACAGATAACACGTGAAATAATGTAAGTTCCAGGAAACCAGTGCGTTTAATCTGGGAAAGAAAAGCTTAATGTGCATCATCACTCTGCTCACCACCCAACCCCCCCACATGTGCACACACACGTGGTGGTGGGAGTCACCCCACACACATGCACATGTTATACACATGCACATGCTATACACACGGTGAGGGGAGTCCCCCCCCACATACATGTTACATACACGGTGGGGGTGTCAACCCCCCCACATGTGCACACTACACACGTGGTGGGGGGAGTCACCACACACATGTATATGTTACACACATGGGGGCTGTCTCCCCATACACACATGTACATGTTACACACATGGTGAGGGAGTCACCCACACACACATTACATACACGGTGGGGGTGTCACCCAGACGCGTATGTACATGTTACACACATGGTAGGGGTGTAGCCCCTCTCACACATGTACATGTTACAGTGTACATATGTACGTGTTACATATACAGTGGGGGTATCACCCTTGCACACACATATGTACACATTACATGCACAAGGGGTGTCACCCCCCTACACACATATGTACATGTTACATAGACGGTGAAGGGGGTGTTGAGTGGAGTCAGAGACAAAGGGGAACAGCCCTATCCTGTATTTCTCCAGAAGGTCAACCGGTAAACCAAGTCACTCAAAAGCACTCTAAGAAAAATGCCACCCTACTGGCCGCACTGTGCCCCTTCCCAGGACTGCCCCACGTGCAGCGACTGACTGGAGCGCATACGCGGCTCCAATCTGGGGCAACTGGAGCTCCACAGCTCCCCGTGGCGGGAGGGGAGCAAGGTTGGGCTGGGCCTGCCAGGCAGCCCGACGGCCCGAGGCTCTGTTCCGCGTGCAGGTGCGGCCCCCTCAGGCACGTCCGAATCCCCACTCTGCATGCTAACCTATCTGCACCTGCTTTCCAGAGCACCCGCCCACCAAAGGACTCACAAAGGAACCGAAGGCCCCATCAGTCACAGGCCCCTCAGCTGAAACATCAGAAACAGCTGCCACTTGGGGTAAGCTACTTCGTGCAAGACACCATGGGGGCACAGGCAGCTTCAGCTGGAAGGCAGTGGTGGTGTGCTATCCAGTAATTTAAAAAGCTATGAGAACGTGACTTCAGCACATGCATGAAATGATCATGCTCGCACATCATTCGCTCTGCAGAAAAGGCAGAATCCACGATTCCGCTCTATGTAAACGCTGTTTTATGTTTAAGAACACGAGTATGCTAACCAGAGTTCTAGGCAATGTAATCACTTTCAGTTAGTAACTCCTCTTCATTCTCTTACAACCACCATTCGTTTTTCTATCTACCTCGGTTTAGACGCTGTGTCAGTGACTGATGTCCTCGGAAGAGGAAATCTGGGCAGAGACACTCAAGGACATCACATGAAGGCAGAGGCAGAGACCAGACTGGTGTGCCTGCAGACCGAGAAACGCAGTCCCAGAGGTTAGGAGAGGGGCACGCAGCGGCTCCTCCCGCAGAATCTCCAGGAGCCAGCCCTGCCGACGACAGGGGACTGCTGACCCCAGGACTGAGCAGGAGTGTCTGTGGCTCGCAGCCGCTGGGGCGGTGGGGCCCTATTTCAGCTGCGCCAGGAAACACAGCCCGTCTGCGGCACGGCCCCCACTACGTGTGATGCCAACTGCGCTTCTGCTCCTGCAGCTTTTATCCTGGTAAAAGGTGTCCAGGGAGGTGACAGGGGTAGCCTTGGAAGCACCCCATCTTCATGTTCAGAGAGGGGTCACCTGATCTAGGGCTGTTCAAACATTTCCCCAAGTGGTAGAAAGTGAAAGTAAGAGTCGCTCAGTTGTGCCCAACTCTTTGCAACTCCACGGACTATACAGTCCATGGGATTCTCCAGGCCAGAATACTGGAGTGGGGGACCCTTTCCCTTCTTCAGGGGATCTTCCCAACCCAGGGATCGAACCCAGCTCTCCCACATTGCAGGCAGACTCTTTACCAGCTGAGCCACCAGGGAAGCCCAAGAATACTGGAGTGGGTAGCCTAGCCCCTCTCCAGGGGAATCTTCCCAACCCAGGAATCGAACTGGAGTCGCCTGCATTGCAGGTGGATTTTTTACCACGAGTTATCAAGCAGTAGATCCCAAGACTAAATCTGACAGGGGCTGAAGGGGCACAGCCAAGGGAGATCACCCCAGCCCCTGCCTCACGCAGTAAGTCACCTGGGCTAAGAATTCTACCCATTCATTCATTCAGCAAACGTTTGAGCCCCTAAGTTGTGCAGATCCTGCCTTCACAGCACCAACAAGCACCGAGTTCAGCCCAACCTCGTCTTATGGGTTAAGAAACTGAAGTGAGCACTCAAAGGTTAGGATTGGGGTCACTGTGGGCCTAGGTCCAAAGCTGTGTCTCTCCGCAGCACCGTTCACCCCTCATTTGACTTGCAGCCTTGCCGGCATAAGATTTTGGAGAGTCAAAGACAAGCCATTTCACTTCGCATCTAGCACGTCCTTTTTATTAGCCTCTTATCTGGTTGTGCTGGGTCTTCACTGCTGTGCCCAGGCTTTCTCTAAGGTGAGGCCAGCGAGGGCGCCTCTCTAGCTGCAGTGCCCAGGTTCCCCACTACAGCGGCTTCTCCCGTCGCAGGGCACAGGCTCTGGGGCTGCGGCTTAGGCAGTGGCGGTGAACAGGCTTGCTTGCTTCAAGGCATGTGCACCTTCCCGGACCAGGGATCGAGCCTGTGGCGCCTGTGTTGGTAACCAATGCTCACCCCACCCCACCCTCCAGCACATCTTTCTTAATCGTGGTTTCTGTCCCCACAGGTCTGGAGGCATCTTGAGAAGCTGGGTGACCTGAGGCCAAGCCAGAGAGAAAGCGAGATGGGCTCTGCTCCAGTGCAGCCGTACAGACGGCAGGGCG
This sequence comes from Ovis canadensis, assembly GCF_042477335.2. NCBI lineage: Eukaryota > Metazoa > Chordata > Mammalia > Artiodactyla > Bovidae > Ovis > Ovis canadensis. The sequence goes on along the minus strand of NC_091250.1, from coordinate 129,798,710 downwards.
CTCCCTGAGCCCTTTCTAGGCTACGGCCCGCCTGCACAGGCAGGGCCTGAATATATTCCACTTAAGACGCATTTTGCTTCTGTGACAGTGTCTATCGCATGGTCAGTGAAAAAGCTTAGAGACACTGTTCTCTGATTTGCACATGTGCTTTTCTGGAAACAAGAGAATGAAATGGGGGGGGGGGGGGCGGAGTATAACATCTAAGAGCAAAAACACTCACCTGATGTAAGCTGTTGTTTACTTGCTAAGCCGTGTCTGACTCTTGGTGACCCCATGGACTGCAGCACACCGGGCCTCCCCATCTTTCACCAATCTCCCGGAGCTTGCTCAAACTCACGTTAATTCAGTTGGTGATGCCACCCAACCACCTCATCCTCTGTCGCCCCCTTCTCCTCCTGACCTCAATCTTTCCCCAAATCAGGATCTTTTCCAATGAACTGGCTCTTTGCACCAGGTGGCCAAAATATTGGAGCTGAAACATCAGTCCTTCTAATGAATATTCAGAGTTGATTTCTTCTGGATTGACTGGTTTGATCTCCTTGCAGTCCAAGGGGCTTTCAAGAGTCTTCTCTAGCACCACAGTTTGAAAGCATCAATTTTTCGGCTCTCAGCCTTCTTTAAGATCCAATTCTCACATCCATACATGACTACTGGTAAAACCATAGCTTAGACTATACGGCTGTCTCGGTTTGTCAATAACTTTCCTTCCAAGGAGCAAGTGTCTTTTAATCTCATGGCTGAAGTCACTGTTCACAGTGATTCTGGAGCTCAAGAAAATAAAATCTGTCACTGCTTCTCCTTTTTCCCCATCTATCTGCCACGAACTTCTGGGACCAGATGCCATCATCTTCGTTTTTTGAATGTTGAGTTTTAAGCCAGCTTTTTCTCTCCCCTTTCATCCTCATCAGGAGGCTCTTTAGTCTCTCTTCACTTGCTGCCATTAGAGTGGTATCATCTGTATTACCTGAAGTTGCAGACATCTCTCCAGGCAATCTTGATTCCTGCTTGTGAGTCATCTAGCTGGGCATTCTGCATGATGTACTCTGTATAGAAGTTAAATAAACAGGCTGCCAGTACACAGCTTTGACGTACTTCTCTCCCAATCCTGAACCAGTCCATTGTTCCATGTCCAGTTCTAACTGTTGCTTCTTATCCTGCATACAGGTTTCTCAGTAGACAGGTAAGGTGGTCTAGTATTCCCATCTTTAAGAATTTTCCACAGTTTGTCATGATCTACACAGTCAAAGGCTTTAGCAGTCAGTGAAGCAGATGTTTTCCTGGAATTCCCTTGCTTTCTCTATGAACCAGTGGATGTTGGCAATTTGATCTCTGGTTCCTCTGCCTTTTCTAAACCCAGCCTGTTCATTTGGAAGCTCTCGGTCTACTAACTGTTGAAACCTAGCTTGAAGGATTTTGAACATAACCTTACTAACACGTGAAATGAGTGCAACTGTGCAGCAGTTTGAACATCCTTTGGCACTGCCCTTCTTTGGGACTGGGATGAAAACTGACATTTTCCAGTCCTTGTGGCCACTGCTGAGTTTTCCAAATTTGCTGGCATAGTGAGTGCAGTACTTTCAAAGCATCATCTTTTAGGATTTGAAATAGCTCAGCTGGAATTCTATCACTTCCACTAGCTGTGTTTGTAGTGATGCTTCCTAAGGCTCACTTGACTTCACAATCCAGGATGTCTGGCTCTAGGTGAGTGACCACACCATCGTGGTTATCTGGGTCACTAAGACGTTTTTTGTATAACTCTTCATGTATTCTTGCCACCTCTTCTTAACCTCTTCTGTTTCTGTTAGGTCCTTACTGTTTCTGTCCTTTATTATACCCATCTTTGCATGAACTCCCCTTGATACCTTCAATTTTCTTGAAGGGATCTCGAGTCTTTCCCATTCTATTGTTTTCCTCTATTTCTTTGCACTGTTCACTTAAGAAGGCTTTCTTATCTCTCCTTGCTCTTCTCTAGAACTCTGCATTTGGTTGGGTATATCTTTCCCTTTCTCCCTTGCTTTTTGCTTCTCTTTTCTCAACTATTTGTAAAGCCTCCTCACTGCAGTCCAGTTGCTCAGTTGTGCCCACTCCTCAGAACACCACTTTACCTTCTTGCGTGTTTTTCTTCCTTCCGGATGGTTTTGGTCACTGCCTCCTGCACAATGTTACAAGCCAGGCTCCTCCGTCCATGGGATTCTCCAGGCAGCAACACTGGAGTGGGTTGCCACTCCCTTCTCCAGGGGATCTACCTGACCCAAGGATTGAACCCAGGTCTCCTGCATCTGCAGGCAGACTCTTTACTCTCTGAGTCACCAGGGAAGCCTGGTACACTTACTGACATATTGAAAAGAAGCCCCCAAGCGGCACCGGGAAATCCTCAGACCGCCTGCTGCCAGTGAAGGCCCAGGCATGCTCCTCAGCTCCAGAGCCCTGGGCAGGCCAGAAGTGGACTTGGGGGTGGGGAATGGGGGTGGGTGGAAATCACGCCGAGGAGGTACCAACCACCTGAGCTACCTGTAAACCAGAAAACCAAATTAGAGGTTTAGGCAGCAGATGGTAACGTGGTAGCGAGGTTCACTCCGGGGCTGAGAACGGGAAAAGGAAGGCAACGAATTCTCACGGTCGTTTCATCAGGGGAAGATTGCAAGATGAAGAGGAAGCCTCGGGAGCAAGGCTTTGAGGGTTACAGCCACTTGCCTGCGTGAACTGCATCTCTGAATGTGGGCTCCTCCCTACTGCCGAGGGCTGGGTCCGCAGAGGCTATGTTATAACTCTTGTGGGAAAGGCTGCCTTCTTGTCCTGATGAGACGCACTTAAAACACAAAAGCAAAACAGGGTAGGGAGATAGCCCACTCAACAGCCCAGCTCCAAGCCTTGCTCACTCCTGGAATCATGCCCATCTGGGAGAGGGGCTCAGGGCGCCCTGCTCCCTGGCACTTTTCTTTCCCTCAAGCTGCAGAGACTACAACCATGCCCGCCCCCACGCTGCCCCTCCTCTGCCCTGGCCTCACTGGGACTTCTTTATTTACACTCACTTCCTCCTATGGCACGATCCAGCAGCAAAACCCAAGTCACACCAATGTAATCTAAAAGTTGCTAGCAGCCATATTAAAGAAGAAAAACAGATGAAATTCATTTTAGTAATATATTTATAACTCGAGAGACCCCAAATATTATCACTCCAAATATAATCAAGGTAAAAGTCATTAGTGACCTATTATACGTTGTTTCCCCCCATACTAAGTCTTTGAAATCTGGTGCATATTTGACACAGAACATCTCAAGTCAGTCTAGCCCCATTTCACGCACTCCGAAGCTACATGTGGCTCAGGCGGCTGGCTTACTGAACAGCCAGGCCGAGCTGATCTCCACTCCCGCGACTGTAAATATGTCTACACAGAGGCCACTCCACACTTCCTCTCACCTCCTCCTCTCTCTTGAATCCCAATATTATAAAGCCATCAAGCTACCAGACAGGTGTCTAATAGGTATCTCAACTCACAACATCTCTTAAAAAAAAAAAACAAAACCACAAATTCTTCACCACCACCACCAGCATCCTTGCCATGACCTTCCCACCGTCAATCAAGGGCAAGTCCATATGTTCCTGCTACTCAAGCCAAAGGCTCTGGAATCAGCCTTGACTCCTCCGGTCCCTCTCCCATTCCACATCACCCAACCCATCAGCAAGTCCTCCCGGTCCTGCCTTCACGATGACCCAGGATGGGGGTCTTCCACTTGCTCTGCCCTCCCGAGCAGAGCTCTGCTGCTCTGCCTCTCAGATGGCTCCCCATCTGTCTCCCTGGTTTCCCCCAGGCCTCTGCTCGAGGGTCTTCTCACCAGGGAGCTGTTCCCTGTCCACCCTAAACCCAACAGCAGCCCTCTGGCCTTACGTCTTCCCGTGGCCTGTGTGTCCCTCTGCTGACTCTCCCCCACCCCCACCCACCGGCACAGGACGGTGTGGGGGGACCATGGGTGGTCAGACAGCCCCCCGAGACCACCTGCCGTGGGGAGCCCAGCTGACCAGAGCCTGCGGCCGCCGCACATGCAATGTCACGAGGGCCAAGACATGAGGCCACGTGTCCCTCGGGCTGCTTGCTCCCAGCAGTGCTGACCAGGAGGGGGTGCCAGCCCTCATCTTCCAACAGAGCCTGAAGCCTGGCCAAGGCTGACTCTAGACTGCCCAGCCCTCCGCCACCTCTCCTTCCTTCGCGAGCAGGATCGCACTGTGGGGAAGCCGAGGGCTCCTCCCAGCACCCCTGCTCCCTCCCTCGTCCCCTCGTGGAAGTCTCCCACACGTCTAACCATCTTGGCATCTACGCCTGGGACACTGTGAGCGCAGCCAAGTGCTGTGGAAACGAATGACTCTCCAGGAAGAGCCAGGCCGTGGAGAGGACGTCCATTTTTAAGTTACCAAGACACTCGCGGGGGCTCCTGCTCTGCCATGCATCATGTGCTAACTTTAGGGAAGTGTCCTGAGACCTCTGCGCTCCAGCTTCCTCATCTGTAAAATGAAGACACCACCACCTCTCTCAAGAGCTGTCAGGAGGAGTACAACGGACAGTTCACCTAAGGTCCCCAACAAGAGGCCTCACGTGGAGGAAGTGCTTTAACAAGCGTGAGTTCACTCTCCTCTGTAGCTGCTTCTAAGAATCCCTTCAACTCTGACCACCTGTCAACTAAATAAAGCCCCAAATGACCCTAAGCACCCTAAGGACTGTCACCCTCAGCGACAGACTTTATTTTCTTGGGCTCCAAAATCATTGCAGATGGTGACTACAGCCATGAAATAAAAAGATGCTTGCTGCTTGGAAGAAAAGCTATGACCAACCTAAACAGCAGAGATATTACTTTGCCAACAAAAGTCCATCTACTCGAAGCTATGGTTTTTCCAGTAGTCATGCATGGATGTGAGAGTTGGACTATAAAGAAAGCTGAGCGCCAAAGAATTGATGCTTTTGAACTGTGGTTTTGGAAAAGACTCTTGAGAGTCCCTCAGACTGCAAGGAGATCCAACCAGTCCATCCTAAAGGAAATCAGTCCTGAATATTCATTGGAAGGACTGATGGTGAAGCTGAAGGTCCAATACTTTGGCCACCTGATGTGAAGAACTGACTCACTGGAAAAGACCCTGATGCTGAGAAAGACTGAAGGTGGGAGGAGAAGGGGGTGACAGAGGATGAGATGGTTGGATGGCATCATGGACTCAATGGACATGAGTTTGAGCAAGCTCCGGAAGTTGGTGATGGATAGGGAAGCCTGGCATGCTGCAGTCCCTGGGATTGCAAAGAGTCAGACACCACTGACAGAATGAACTGAATTGAATCCTCACAACTACTTCAAAGAAGAAAATGCCCAGGCTGACGTCTAAAATTATTAAAACTAATAAAGCCACCAAGAAAATGTTTAATATGATAATTTAATCGATCATATTATTAATGATCACAATCATTAATACTATATGATTATGACAATTAATATGATCATAATCATTAATATTATCAATGATAATTTAAAGAAATTAGAAGCTTGCTGGTTCGTTTTTCTTTTTTTAGGTTGCCTAGAGTAAGGGGGGTTTTTCAAGAGAGTTCACCAAAACATTATGTACAAAAATGTTCACTGTGTTACAGAAACAACTTGGAAGTCCACTCCATCAACTAAATTCTGGCACGTCCACAGCACAGAAAACCAGGCACAGCAAAGAAACCACAGTGAAGTGGGTCTACACAAGCGGTAAAGATACAGATGCTGACACGGAAAGCACTCCAGATGCCAGTGCACGTCACACTCTCCACGACGACTCCACAAGTCACAAGTACAGACGTAATTTTTTTTCCTATGACATCCAAGAAGTTTATCAATCGTTTTTCAAGATGAGTACAGGATGGGCAGGGAGTGAAAGAGGAGATTTTTCTAATCAACTTAAACTTACTGCTTTTTTAGATTTAACATGTACTTAAAAAAAAAAAGGCTTAAAAAAATAAATAAACAGGTTTTAAAAGAGTTGTCTGTATTCAAAACAGGGGCTTCCCAGGTGGCTCAGTGAGTAAAGAATCCACCTGCAAGGCAGGATAAGCAGGAGACTTAGGTTCGATCCCTGGGTCTGGAAGATCTGGAGGAGGGCATGGCAATCCACTCCAGTACTCTTGCCTGCAGAATCCCATGGACAGGGGAGCCTGGCAGGCTACAGTCATGGGGTCGCAAAGAGTCGGACACAACTTAGCGACTGAGCACATACACATATTCAAAAAATGTTTTGGTAAATCACACAAAATACAGTTTTAATAAATTAAGTTTTATATTTTACAAAAATAAGAAACAGCTCTGATGATACTAACAAAAAATTAACAGTATGATCAGTAATCATTATCTAGGGTGGTGATCAAAGGAAGTAGTGGCAAGTTACCGTCACCACCACCACCACCACCACCAGCCCAGAAATGCGTCTCTTCAATTTCAGCTTTCTCCTGGTGACATTCTGTCGATGTGTAAAAATAACTGAACCTCTAGTCGTGCGACCAAACCTAATCCAGTTTTGTAAGTTGACTATACTTCAATGAAGTACTGTTTTCAACTTTCTCACCATTAATATCTTCAAGGAAGATGCTAACGAGGAGCAAAAGGTTATCAGACACCTAAGAAAAGGCTAGTAACTGAAGGAAAAATAAATAAAGAGCTTGACCAAATGCCCAAACTTGGGCAATTTTGCAGTAGTCCTGCGTCCTGGCTCTTAAGACGCCACAGGCACTTTGGGGAATGCGCTAGGGCTAGAAACGGACTCCTGGCTGGAGGGGAGACAAATCCCTGCCCGCCTTCCACCTCTCCCTGGTACTGAGGTGAGCAAGCGTTATCACCGGAAAGGAAATCTGAAGACAGGCCGAGGCCGCCGCCGCCGCCTCCACACACAACTGGCTCGGGCGTGCACTGGGCGCTGAGTGACCACTCCCTGTGCTGCACTACAGAGACCACACACACGCGCCCCCACCCACCCACCCACACACACAGTGCCTGGCCTTGCTTCCTGTCACATAACCACATACAGACACGCACACGCGCACACACACAGAGCCCGCACTCACAGGATGCACATTCTCTCATCACTCCATTGACGAAGGACACAGACACAAAGCCACACGCCTGCAGTTCTGCAATTATGCGTCTTCTAAACTGTCCTACCGCTTTCAGTTCTAACTCACACCAGGCTCATCCCCTGGGACAGGCCTATCACCCTCAGCTCTCTGGGTGGGTTTTAAGAGAGACTGATTAGGAATATATAGATTTCCAATGATTTTTTTTGTAAGTTCATAATCAGAAGTAAGGTCAACGTAAGTAAAGTAGCAATCAACACACACACTTATGCTGCTGCAAGTTTAGGGAATTTATTACAGAATCAAAGGTACCACAGTGGATACAACCTGTCAAGCAGTAATGTGTATAATCTTAAAAATAGTAACTAAATGTTTAATTAAAAGTTTCAGAGTTACAGCTGGCTTTCAGCAACAAGCTTCTCCCTCTCCAGCCTGGGAGCAAGACTGCTGAGCAGACTCGGGAAGAGACAGAGAGCTATGGAGAAGGCCAGGGGACAGGAAGGAGCTTCGGAGACAATGTCAGAAACAGCTGTGATGACAGATACTGCATGAGGGTGGCCCTCTGGCTCAGTGGTTAAGAAGCTGCCCGTCAGCGCAGGGGCCGTGGGTTCAACCCCTGGTCCGTGAAGAGTCCGCACGCTGAGGGGCAGATAAACCCAGGCGCTCCACAGGCCGAAGCCGCAGTCCTCAAGCCCACGCTCCACAGCCGGAGGAGCCCCCGCGGTGATGCGCCTGGGCACTGCGACCAGAGCGGCCCGCACGCGCTGCAACCAGACCCCACGCTGCAACCAGACCCCGCGCAGCCAGAAAGGAAAGCAGAAACATAGATGTAAGATTCTACTACCAGACTACAACAAAAACACGTGCTCTACTAAAAAACAACAGAGGAAAAAACATGGTAATCCCTTTTCCACTTTCTTAAGCTCACTTACAGAAAGACTTACTTGGTCTTCAGAGTAATTCTGTGCAAAAGCTCCCTCCAACCCAACACTCACTTTTTCGCTTATTCCCAAAACCAATGGAAGAGTGAAGGTGGGGAGACCAGATGATTATTTTTCCTTTACACAGGAGCCAGAAATAAATCTGGGAACACTATTACAGTAACCAACGTATACACTCAATCGACATACCTACCCAACCACTAGTTGTCTCTACACCTGCCGCAATTAACAGGTGGAGGTTGCCACTCCCCGAGCACTGACTGCGCGCTGGGCCCTGCTCTGAGTGTCCCGTGGATTCATGAAGCTCGCACACACAGCCATCCCAACCCTACTCCCCTTCTGCCTAGTTCAGAGAACGGAGACTGCTCGAGTTCACTCAGCCCAGCAGGTACACCGGTAAGAAGCACGTGAGACACCCTACGACACGCTAGAGGGAGGCCAAGAACCTCCTCTCTCCCCTTAAGGAGTTTATGATCCATGGAACGAATAAACTAAAGTCAGAAAGGAAAAGCAGCTGAGTGGGGGCAGCCTCAAGCACCGTGTGGGCGGATACTGAGGAGTTGATTCTGAAAGTCAGAGGAAGCTTCTTTCATAGACGCAGCAGCACTGAAGTCAAGCCTTCAGTATTAAGGATTCTGCTAAGAAGAAAAAAAAAAAGGCAAAAAAACCATTCCAGAGTAAAGTGAAAGCCATTCCAAATAACCATGGAAGTGGCCAGAGGTCTAAGTGTCGAAATACCAGGTGGTGAGAGATGAAGCTTAAAGTTACAGTGATGCCAGATGGCATAGGTCTCAATGATTTCCTAACCCTTTAACACTAATTCTCAGCTGGCCAGGTGGTGATGCCTCCGAGGTGAAAATCTTTGTGGGAGTAAGCCTACCAACAGAACTAGGTCATACCCCTCAGGTGTGATGGAGTGGAGGGAGATGTTGAGAACCTCTGCTATACACCTGGGGCGGGGGGGGGGGGGGCAGGTGTGCTATGACCTGATTTTACACATTGAATAATTCTGCTAACAGAACACAGGAGGACTCAGGAAAGGGAGGCCAGTCAGCAGGCCTACCTACAGGAACAACCTCCGCAAGGACAGACAAGAGCCAGGGAGGGCAGGGACGGAGGGACTGCTGGGGGAAGGAAACAAACAAAAAGAGGCTGATGGAAAAGACACACGGAGGCAGACTCGGTAAAAATCTCATCGAGAAAAAGCAGACTCAAGAAAGTTTCCAGCCCGGGGGACGAGGAGGACGGACGTTCTGAGAAGTTATGCAATCCTTCTTACCTTTTATCTGAACGAGGCCACACAGTACACAAAGAGCAGCCACTTTAAGTGACACCGCAAAGCAAAAATAGCACAGACTTCTCACAAAATAAAGAAACAGAAGTTCAAGAGAGATTTAGCTAACTTGCCCACGGTGACCCAGGGATGAGGGATGAGCCGAGACACAAACCTGAGTCTTCCAAATCCGGACCTGACAGACTCTAAACAGGCACCCTCAAAAGCAGTTTACTTTTTATGAGTATAAAAATCTCCAAAAAATAAACCCACCAAAAACGTTTTAAACAAAAAGCTGGTAATCTGCTGGGAATGTAATTATATTTCAAAGGTAAGGAATGTTTTAAAACGTGTGCTCCAATCCCCTCTCCCAAGAGACTGACTTCAGTCAGCAGTGCTGGCTTTGTGAACCCTGAAACTTTCAACACACAGGGCAGAGGTGGTTGTTATTTTTGTATAAAAATACCACTTGGTGTTTTATGAGAGATCAAAAATAATTGAAAAGAAATATGCTCAGTATCTTCAACATCCTAAAACCTCATTCCCAGATTCCCAGTGCTGTGGTTGGTACCGATATTTGTTATTAAAATACTTTATAATAATAATATTCTTCATAAGGTGGATTACAGACTTTGGCTTCATTCAGCAAACATTTACACATTTTCATGTTGGGGATAAAACAATGACATGGTCACCACAGCCAGAGTTTAACAAGCACAACGCGTGATACAGGCAATAATGAAAGTAAAAATAGAGGACTGTGACTGCAGAAATGAATAATTCACTTTGATAGGGTTTCCAAAGGGCTCCAGAGAGGACCTAAAATCAGATGTGGACTTTTAAAAAGTGGAGTGGGTGGAAGTGAGACAGGGCATTCCAACTGGAGAAAAAGATTACAAAAGGGATGAAGCAGCTAGGCTGATCCGAGAACCAAGAGCCCTCTCGCGGGGCAGTGTGAGAAGGGAACCAGGACGACAGGTGAGGTTCAGAGCGGCTGGGGCCAGACTGCAGGGGGCCTTAAACGCGATGCTGCCGGCTCTGGATTCCGGTCTCCACACAACAGGCAGGCTTAGAAGCTTTCTGAGCCAGAGACTGACAAGATCCAATCTGTGTTTAGGAAAGATGGCCTGACAGCCGGGCAAAGTGCAGGTAGGAAGGGTCGGGGAGGAGCCTAAGAAAGCTGTAAGCCAGGAGAGGAATGGGAAGCTTTGACACATTAGCACTAGCTAATATTTTAAACGGGACTGAATCTTGACACAACGACTTCACATCTCCCCTCACCTAATCATTCCAACCATCCTGTGAAACAGGTATCATTACTCTCCCCATTTTACAGATGAGAAAACTGGCTCAGAGGGCCATTAACTGCTCCAAGTCAAATGCTGCTACAACAGGGAGAACCTAGGCTCCGCAATGCTCCACACAAAGCAAAATAAAAACAATCTTACTGCTTCCCAAACTGCTACTGCAAAATAAAGCACAGAGTGATCTTTGACATCTTTGAAAGAGTTGCTAAAATTCCATTTACTTTTCTTAAATGGTTGCAACTTGTGTAGCAAATAAGCTAATTATCCTTAAAATAGTTACAGATTTGCCTTGTGTTAGCCTCACAGTAAAGATCTGTACTTTTCCTGAAAAACAATGCACCTGTACCTCTACTTCCATCTTCTGCAATGTTAAATATTTAAGAGTAATATTTTCTACTTCCTTCAATGTTTCAGTGGCCAAACTAGATGACACAGGCTTATGTAAAAACTTACATGTGCCCAAACTGAAACAGTAAATATTTTTTGAATTACTAAAAATTAATTATTTAGCAAGTACAGTAACTGAATATAGAACACAATAAGTATTCATTGCAAAAAGCTTACATGTAAGTATAAATGTTAGTCGTTCAATCGGGTCCAACTCTTGGGGACCTCAAGGACTGTAGCCCACCATGCTCCTCTTGTCCACGGGATTCTCCAGGCAAGAATACTGGAGTGAGTAGCCATTACCTTCTCCAGGGGATCTTCCCAACCCAGGGATCAAACCAGATCTCCTGCATTGCAGGCAGATTCTTTACCACTGAGCCACCAGGGAAACCCCAATAGTGTATTCCTACGCACACATATAGGTATGTAAAGACACAATTTCAGGAATCATTTCTGTCACAAAGAAATGTCATCAAGAACCTAAAAACCACTTATGAATGGATTAACCCAAAATAACCGATGGAAGAATATGTGACCTTCAGGCTGCAAAGTGGGATAACTCCCCATGTCGGATTCAGGCTTATGAAATGGTCAAGCTGCTCTGGCACCTAGCTAGCTCTAGGATTTGACTGTATAGTTAGTTTTACCCAGGACATTACCTATTATCAAAACTGCTTGCACCCAACTAACTCTACACCGATCTTCTACCACTGTTTTGTTTTGTTTTGTTTTAACAAGCAAAGACCCAGACACGTAAACCTCCCTCTTAGGAACCTGGACGGAGTATCAAATATCCAAGTATCCTAGACATCCAGGGGGATTCGCTGGTGGCTCAGTCGGTAAAGAATCGCCCTGCAATGCGGGAGACCCGGGTTCGATCCCTGGGTCGGGAAGATCTCCTGGAGGAGGGCATGTCAACGCCACCCCAGCATTCTCGCCTGCAAAATCCCCATGGACAGAGGAGCCTGGAGGGCTACAGTCCACGGGGGGGTCGCAAAGAGTCGGACACACGGCTGAGCACAGCACACACGCACGGGCTAACATCCAAGCATCCACTCGCAAGTGATGAGCAGAAACCATATTTAGTTCTGTCCCCCCAACCCGCTAAATCTCCTACAGTTTTGTTTTTTTTTTTTTTTTTTTTTGCTAGGTTGGCTTTCCTGAGCTTGTCTCTAGAGGACAAAAACTGAAAGGCGGCCAAGTAGAGAAATCGAAAACCCGGGTTCTGCCACGGTTTTGGTGGTCTGCCCCAGGAGCCGGGGCAGGCCCGAGTACAAGCGCGCGCCGCCCCGCTCCGTCCCGAGGCTCAGGCATCTATCTCTCCGGTGACCATCCCGCTGCTCGGGGCGCCGGGGTTCCCGGGGCGCAGGCATCTCTCCCCGGCGACCACCCCGCTCCTCGGTGGCGCCGGGGGGTACGCTCGCGCTGGCGGCCAGCGCAGGAGGCCGGCTCCGGCCCTCCGGAGCGCGCGCGCGCGCGGCCGTATAACCTTCGCCGGACCTGGCGCCGCAGGGCCCGCCCCGCACGCGCAGAGAGCCACAGGCCCGCGCGCCCGCCCGCCCCCGCCGGCCGCTTCCCTTCCCCGGGGTCGGCGGGGAGCCCCTAAAGGACAATGCAGGACGGGAGGGGGCCAGCGCCGCCGCGAGCGCCCACCCCGGCGGCCCGGCCCGGCCCTCGGGGCCCCGCGCGCCCCGCCTCGCCTCCCCGGAGAGCCGCTCCCAGCGCGGCCCATTGTGCGCACTCATCGTCCGGCCCGCGCGCCGCCGCCGCCCGCGCCCCCCCAGGCGCCGGGGTCCCGCGCCCGGAGCGCACCGCACGCTGGGGGCCTGGCCCCGCCCGCCCCGGCCCAACCCCGGCCCAGCCCCGGCCCAGCCCGCGGTACCTGCCGAGCGAGCGGCCGGGCGGCGCGGCGGCCGCGGCGGGGGCGCCTCCTCGCTCCGCGGGCTCCGAGCGGCTGCCGAGCGCCGGGCGGGCCGGGGCGGGCGCCTGACGTAAAGCAGCGGCGGCGGTGGCGGCGGCGGTGGCGGCGGCGGCGGCGGCGGCGGCAGCGGCGCCACTCGGCGGAGGGCGGGGGGGGGCGGTGCACCGCGGCCGCTCCGCTCCGTTACCCGGCAACCGGCCTCAGCGCCCCGCCAGCCGGCCGCGCTCCATATCCTTCCGCCCAGGCGCCGGGATTACATCAGCGCCGCCGCCCCGCCCCGGCCCCGCCCCTCCGGCCGACTCCGGGGCGCCTCCGGGGGCGCGCGCGCGCACGCCAGGGAGGCCTGCTCTTGGTGCGAGCGATGCGGCCGCGGGTGGGTGCTGGGGTCGCAGGCGGGGAGGGCGTTGGAGGCCTGCAGGCGGGAGCCCCACCACCACCACCCCCGGTGTACGGGGCGTCGGAGCGGAGATGCACACCCCCTCCCCCGCCGCCGGGTGCAGGGGCGCGTGGGGCTCCCGAACTCCGTCACCGCCCCTCCCCGCCCCCGGGCCGCCGCCGCCCGGGTCCCCGCCTTCGCGGGCACACGCTCCACCTGTCTGTGCACCGCCAGCTCTTCCCCACCTCCTCGCCGCGTCCTGGGATGGCTGCAGTGGGCGGTTTAAAATACCGGTTTAAAAAAAAGAAAAAATCCAGAAGACAAGCTAAGGAAATGCGACAGGGCTCTTTTTATTAAGGAGGCAAAAATAAATTCTGGAAGATTCGGAAGTGGGAACCAAAAATAGGCACTAACCTTTGAAGCAGAGTCTCTTCACACCCACCTACTTTTCCTAAATGTGATTCCTAGACCTGTCCTGAAAAAAGGCACCAGACAGGAAGGAGCCTGAGAGGTTACCTGCTTAACTTCGGAGGGAGGGTGACCTGCCTAGACGTTATGGTGCCATGTTGGCTTTGTTGAGCGCCTATTGGGTGCCGGGCTCTGAGCTTTGCTGTTCAGAACTTGCAAAGGCAGTTTCCCGAAGCAGCTCCTGGTGGGGGAGAAGCTGACCTGCGGGCTGAGATGGGGAAAACTGGACACTATGAGCTGCAGGTGCTGGAGAAACGACCATGAGCTATTGATACCTGCACAGTCTCTGCCAAGTCCTTCTCTGTACACCTGTGTGTGCTCTTGAGAAGAATGCTGGATTAAGGCATGATCATCCCTCCACCTGAGGCTCTGAGAAAGTAAAGGATTCCACCTAAACCTCTGGCTTCCCTGATAGCTCAGTTGGTAAAGAGTCTGCCTGCAATGCAGGAGACCCCGGTTGCGTTTCCTGGATTGGGAAGATCCGCTGAAGAAGGGATGGGTTACCCACTCCAGGTTCTTGGGCTTTCTTGGTGGCTCAGCTGGTAACCAATCCACCAGCAATGTGGGAGAGCTGGGTTTGATCCCTGGGTTGGGAAGATCCCCTGGAGAAGGGAAAGGCTACCCACTCCAGTATTCTGGCCTGGAGAGTTCCATGGACTGTATAATCCATGGGGTCGCAAAGAGTCAGACACGGCTGAGCAACTCTCACTTTTACTGTTCCTGACTAGGTGAGGTTTTCTGGCTCCCCTGAACTGCACTCTCTTACAGGATTTGAACCCAGGCATCTGGCTCTAAGGTCTGGGGTCTGTCTGCTCCTTTACACAGCTCCCTCCCTTCATCAGCTTGCTCCCCCTTTTATTTCAGTTGAGTGTGTCAACGTGAATCACAGTGCATTCAGCCAGTATCTTCTGAGCACCTATTCTGGGTCTGGCTGGAGGCCAACCCTGGGTGGCTCTGCCCTCTTGGAAATCAAACTCTGGAAAGAGGGAGAGGATGAAAGGGTGTGGGAAATCCAGGATGACTTGGGTGCAAAGAAGGGGCAAATAATGGAGTCTAGTTTTTAGGTGTCCCCAGACCTGGGATTTCACAGACCTCTGAAATTCCCTACCAATATAAGGGATTGGCAAAGAGTGGTCAGCTTTTAATTTTTGCCACACTGTTAACTTTGTTGTCATCTATACTGATTATCATCGACTCAGTGGACACGAATCTGAGCATACTCTGGGAGATAGTGGAGGACAGGGGAGCCTGGCATGCTGCAGTCCATGGGGTCGCAGAATTGGACATGACTCAGCAACTGA
Organism: Ovis canadensis; assembly: GCF_042477335.2. Taxonomy (NCBI): domain Eukaryota; kingdom Metazoa; phylum Chordata; class Mammalia; order Artiodactyla; family Bovidae; genus Ovis; species Ovis canadensis. Next base: position 129,783,651 of record NC_091250.1, on the reverse strand, counting down.
ACAACAACGACATGCTCAGTATTTAGTGAAAAGGACTTGTTAACAGTAAAAAATAAAAGTACAGTCGGCCCTCTGTATCCGTGGGTCTGCCTCTACAGATTTAACCAACCATGGGTCAAAAATATTGGGGGGGAAAAAAAATTCCAAAAAGTTTCATAAAGCAAGATTTGAATTTGCCACAACAATTTACATAACATTTACATTGTAGTAACTACATTGCATTAAGGATTATAGGTAATCTAGAGATGATTTAAAGTATGGAGGAGGGGAATATGCACGGGTTATATGCAAATACTGTGCCATTTTGTATAAGGAACTTGAGTATCCTCCAGTTTGGGTATCAAAAGTGTCCTGGAACCAACCGTGGCTGAACAGAGGGATGACTGTAGTAACAATAAATCTCAGAGAGTCTCAGAAGAGAGGGAACATGGTTGGCAACTTTGTACACAAACACATACACACACACACAGGGTTTACTGACTTTTTTCTCGTTTTGCCACAGACACCTTTTTATAAACCATGAACTAGTAGAACCAGAAGTCTTCTTTGGTGGAAGAGGTATTTAAGCTGAGTAGGAAAGAACTAGGACCAAGTATGATTTTGAGGTGGCGGGGGAAGATTACAGGTGAGAGAATGAAAGCATCTTGTTTACTGTTTCCTTAATAGAAGTGCCCCCTTGCCTTCAGATTATTTGTTTTAATAAAAGTCATAGAAGACTTGGGTGACTCCAGCCTCGGACCTTAACACTTGCTGATTCCTCTTCACAGAACCCTCTCTCCCCAGATGTTTGCACAGCTGGCTCCTCCTTGCTCAAGGCTCAGCTACAGTGTCACTCACGTGGGCCTTTATACTTGCTGATTCCTCTTCAAAAATCTGTCCTCTCTCCTCCTTGCTCAAGGCTCAGCTACAATGGCACCTGCTCAGAAACACCTTCCCTGTTCCCCACTTTAGAGAACCCAGCTTCCCAGTCACAATGTTTCATTTCGGCTTTTTTTCACAGCTCTGGTCAGTATCTGAAACTATCTTGGTTATATGTGTGTTTAGTCCTTAGGCTCAGCCTCCCTTCCACCCAAGACCCGTATCCTCGGAGAGCAGTCTGCTCACTGACCCGCCACTGGCTCTGCCAGTTTGTAGACGAAGGACTGAATGATTATCTGTAAAGTGGTCCAAGCGGACACGCGTGAGAAAACAGCTCTGTGTTCGTGGACGTGGTCGGGAACAGCGTTCCCAAGCACGAACCCACATTCTTTAGTGTGCCAGCCCACCCTGGACATTCCTTACAGCCCCTGGGTAGAAATCAGCTTGGACAGACTGGGGATTACCGTGGCTTCTCTGCTCTTGTGGGGCTGAGGTCCCCAAGGAGTGCAGAGGGGGCCCAAGGTCTCTGGTATTAATGCACAGTTGGTGTGGAGTCAGAGGGGTCCTGCTGCAGGCCTCTGTGTCTGGCTGCCATCATTCATTTCGCCAGCCTCAAAACCTCCAGCCTGGGCTCTCTGACCCCTGTGTGAGGACAACGCAGCAAGAGTGCAATGTGACAACTCCAAGTGCCCTCTGACTTGGATGTTCGGGATGCCAGTGAGGATTCCCGCGGATGCCAGCTGGAGCGGCGCTTCTGCAGCCTGCGTGGGGACCAGGCTGAGTGCAGAATACTTGGTGATGCTCCGCTGCCCCATGCTGACAGAGAGCAGGGGCCGGTCCTCCTTGGATCTGTGACCTTGGGTGTGTAATCTCCTGCTCTGGGCCTCAGTTTCCCCTTCCAAGGGACTTACGCAAGATTTCAAAAGTCTCCTTTATTTTTTTTATTTTTTTTTACTTTTTCCTGTGAACTTTGGAAACAAGGGCTTCCCTCATGGCTCAGCTGGTAAAGAATCCACCTGCAACACGGGAGACCTGGGTTCAATTCCTGGGCTACGGAGATTCCCCTGGAGAAGGGAAAGGCTACCCACTCCAGTATTCTGGCCTGGAGAAGTCCATGGACTGTATAGTCCACGGGGTTGCAAAGAGTCGAACAGGACTGAGCGACTTTCACTTTTGGAAACAAAATTTCATCGAAGCTACTCTTTGATGAAAGCGGGAGGCTGGGGAGGAGTAACTGGAGGTGTATGGGATATTTCTGACCTTCCCACTCAATTTTGCTCTGAACCTTAAATTGCTCTAGGAAATAAACCCTGGTTTGAAAAGTAAAAGAATGTGTACACTCTTCAGCTGGGTGCAACCCTGACACCACCAGTCCCTTTGCTAACAAGCCTCCCCACGCCCAGCCGAGTGTCAGGTACCTTTCTCACAGCATTCCGACCCCCACCCCAGCCAGCAGAGGAAGACACAGCTAGAGCCACATGGGCTGTGGAGGGGTTAGGTGGCCCCAGGCCATGCTGCTGCTATGTGGTGGGCACCGGAATTTGACTAGCCTGCTCTTTGCCTTGTGCTTCACTCTGTCCTGTGAGTCCATCCCAAGCCAGCTTTTATTAATTTTTTAAATTCAATTTCTTAGTTGCAACATCCAGGATCTAGTTCCCTGACAAGGGATCAAACCTGGGGCCTCCTGCATTGGGAGTGCTGAGTCTTAGCCACTGGACCACTAGGGAAGTCCGAACAGTCCGCTTTTGACTGAATGATCTCTGCCAGAGAAGCTCCCCCATGTGTTCCTTCGCTTCCTATAAGATTCTCAGCTCGGATGGTGTGAGTCAAGGAGGCCTGCTGGACCTACAGCCCCTCCCCATCAGCCGTCCCTCCTCTGAGTGGTCCTGCATTCCTCTTAGGGGTGGCAGACACGCTTCCAGCCTCTGAAGAGTTGAGATTAAGCCTCTGATGCAGCCTTCTGGTACGATCTTGAGGAGCCCACGGACTTCACAGGGCTTCCCTTTCTGTGAGAAGATGGAGGGGTCGTGGACCTGCCCTGCTCAGCTGTTGGTTGTGTTCAAAGCCAAACAGAATCCATGATGTGGTGTCCTCTGCAGACTCTAAGATACCGTACAAATGTCAAGTCCATTATGCTTCCAGATTTGGTCCGATGGCTGCTGGCTTTTCCCTCATTCCCGCCCCTCTGCCCCAATCCACAGGGAACCTCAGCAGCGGTACCAGGGACCGTCCAGTGTAGATGTCGGGGACCACAATGGTTAAGCTGACTGGGTTGAAGCCGTGATCCATCGCTCCACCGTGGAGTTTTCTGACATGCATGAGCTGTTTAGCCTCACCAGTTTGCTCATCTGCAAAATGGTCTCGTAATAAAATACCCAGTTGAGAGGGCTGTCGTGTGGGGGATGTGCGAATCCATGGAGAGGGTCAGGATAGTGCCCGGAGCACAGGAAACACTCTGTCCACACCAGCCCTTTTACTTGCTGCCTGCCTGTTCCAGCTCTGGCCTCTTCTTTCTTTGCCCTTCCTGCCCCCTCCCCCCCGCCCCACCTACTGCTTCACCCCATTGCTCAGCACACCCCTGGGGCAGTTTTATGCAGATGAAGGACTCGTGTGTCTCTCTGCTCACCCTGATCTCTGCCTGAGGCCTCAGACTTGCACCCCCACTTGTCACCTTGCTGGTGGGGCCCCCACTGCAGCGTGTCCACGGCTGACTCATTGCCTTCCCCAGTCAACCAGTGCTTCTTCCCCCCGCCCATCATGGTCCTATTAAATTTGCTCTGGCGATGCCCTTGCAGTCCAGCTCCAAGGTCCAGCAGACCAGAGTGGGAGCCCAATGCTGCCGTTTGGCCACGGTGCAACCCTGAGCGAGTTACTTCCTCTCTCCGAGCTGGCTTTCAAACCTCAAAAATAGAAGCACCCTCCAGGAGCAAGCACCGGTCTCTTGATGGGGCTGCCCGGGATCTGAAGCCCGTCCTGAGATTGGGGAACCCCCCCCCCCCCCGCCTTGTGAGTCTGGGTGGAAAGAAAGGCTGATATCCCTCTCCAGCCACCTAGAGGATAGACATTGACTGCACTCCCAGCCTCAGCGCTGACAGTGTATTGTTATTAATGATGGGGGCTTCCTCTGCACCGGTTAGCTCTTCCATGCTCAGCAGGACCCTGCATCTGGGCGACTGAGATGCAAAGAGCTTGGGGGTGATTCTTAATCAAGGGATTATCTCAGCAGTTAGGAATCCGCCAGCAATGCAGGAGACCTGAGTTCGATCCCTGCGTCAAGAAGCTCCCCAGGGAAATTGGCCACCCACTTCAGCATTCACGCCTGAATTCCATGGACAGAGGAGCCTGGCGGGCTACAGGCCATGAGGTTGCAGAGAATCAGACACGACTTACTGACTAAACAGCAATTAAACTGTGAGTATAGCCTACCAGCGGAGAAGGCAATGGCACTCCACTCCAGTACTCTTGCCTGGAAAGTCCCATGGATGGAGGAGCCTGGTGGGCTGCAGTCCATGGGGTCTCGAAGAGTCGGACATGGCTTGAGCGACTTCACTTTCACTTTTCACTTTCATGCATTGGAGAAGGCAATGGTAACCCACTCCAGTGTTCTTGCCTGGAGAATCCCAGGGACGGGATTCTCCTGGTAGGCTGCCCTCTATGGGGTCACACAGAGTCAGACATGACTGAAGCGACAGCAGCAACAGCAGCAGCCTAGCCTACCAGCAGCTTGCCAGCACCCAGGCTTTCTATAGGAGAGGATGCTCCATCCAGGTGATATTTAAGAGCCTGGAGCAGGTGAGCAGGAAAGTAGTCATCTCATCAGAGGGGCTCCCCAGCTGCTGTCCCGGGGGGAGAGGCTGGGAAGTCATAAAGAGGACGCTGTTCAGAAGAGCAGGTCCCAGCCCTGGGAAGTCTGGGCAAACCCAAATTTTCCCCGTTTACCTCCAGGTCTTGGGCTGGCCCAGCTCTGCCCCGTTCTTGTCAGTGCACAACAGGGAGGTGGTTCCCAGCCAGGCAAGCCCGACAGGATGTGGGCCCTTGACCTCCCAGTGCTCAGGGCACAGGGCCCTTACGAGGGCACCCTGGTGCTTGACTCCCACTTCCTGACTCGGGTCAGAGCCTTGTGACGAGGATCAGACCCTAAGGCGCTTTGAGGACTGCACCCTCCCCCTGGGCCTCCGTGTATGTAACAGAACACGAGGAAGGCACGCTGACCTGACACTGGGTGAGCGCCTACTGCATCCATTTCCTAGCGCTGCTGTAAAAAGGACAGCAGAGATCTGTGGTCTTGCAGCAGCGGAAGCTGAAGTCTGAAATCGAGGTGTCAGCAGGCCTGTGTCCCTCCAAAGTCCCTGGGGGAGAACCCTCTCTTGCCTCCTCCAGCCGCTGTTGTTTTCCAGCCATCCTTGGTGTTCCATGGCTTGCAGACCCATCAATCCAGTGTCTGCTTTGGCCATCACGCGGCCATCTTCTCCACATCCCTCTCTTCTTATAAGGATGCCAATTGTATTAGAGTAGGGCCCCAGCCTGCTCCAGTATGAGCTCATCTTTACTAATTATATCTGCAAAGACTACCTCCAAATAAGGTCACTGAGGGGCTGAGGATTAGGGTCTCGACCTGTCTTTTTTAGGGAACACACTTCAGCCCGTAACATGGGTTTGCGTATTCCACACACTGGGCACATGTGCACGCTCAGTCGAGTCCGACTCTTTGTGACCCCGTGGACTGTAGCCCACGAGGCTCCTCTGTCCATGGGATTTCCCAGGCAAGAATACTGGAGTGGGTTGCCATTTCCTTCTTCAGGGGATCTTCCCGACCCAGGGATGGAACCCACATCTCCTGTGGCTCCTGCATTGCAGGCGAATACTCTACCACTGGACCCCCTGGAAAGCTCATTACACACACTATCTCATTTAATTCTCATAAGAAAGGAGAAATTATTATTATTATCTTTGTTTTATAGATGGGGAAACTGAGGCTCAGGGAACTGAAGTAATTCTCACAAGGTTACTGGCCTGCTGGTTCAGATTCTGGACCAGGAAACAGTAGGTCCTTATCCTCCCAAATCTAGTTCTCTTCCTTTTCATCTTTCTGTCTACTGAGTCAGCAAACCTGGCAGGCATTGATGGTAGTCACTGGTAAGTAAAGCGAGCATGGCTCCATGAAGCCTGCAATCTAAGGATGGAGATAAACCAACTATATAAAAAAAAAATAAATATACCATTACTAACTTGGACAATAGAAAAGGCTGAGGGCTGAAGAATTGATGCCTTCAAACTGTGGTGCTGGAGAAGACTCTTGAAAGTCCCTTGAACAGCAAGGAGATCAAACCAGTCAGTCCTAAAGGAAATCAATCCTGAATGTTCATTGGAAGGACTGATGCTGAAGCCAAAGCTCCAATACTTTGTTTGGCCACTTGATGTGAAGAGCCAACTCATTGGAAAAGACACTGATGCTGGAAAGATTGAGGGCAGGAGGAGAAGGGGACGACAGAGGATGGGACGGTTAGATAGCATCACCGACTCAATGGACATGAGTTTGAGCAAGCTCTGGGAGGTGGTGGAAGGACAGGGAAGCCTGGTGTGCTGCAGTCCATGAGGTCACAAAGAGTCAGACATGACTAAGTGACTGAACAACAACAACAACATGATAAACGCGACAAGAAGACATCAATAGGGGGAATCTACTTAGCCTTTTATCAGCAAAAGGCTTCTATGAGGAAGTGATATATACCTTGAGGTTTGGAAAATGAAGAGAACCCAGGTCTTTCTTTGCGATCAGTATGGGAAGGTAGGTTGAAGAGAGCATTCCAGGAAGAGAAATAGCAAATACAAAGGTCATTAAGCAGGGCAGGTCATAGTGCAATGAGAGAGTGAAAGCAGTTGGCACGGCTGGAGGATTCTAGAAGCCACTGGAGGAGTGTGTGTGTGTGTGTGCCTGTGTGTGTATGAAGGGAGTGCAGGTCAAACCTGGCCTTGTAAGCTATGGCAAAGAGTTTGGAATTTATTCATAGTGCATGACTCTGTGATGAGTGTGCTAGGGAATAATTCATTCACCTTTTCAGTGCATTCAGATTGAGCCCATATTATATGCTTCATGCTATGGTTGGTTTAAAGCAGAGAAAGACTAGTTCTTGGGTTTGTGAGGAGTTTCCGGTCTCCCAGATGCCAGTTCAAGTATCAGTTCAAAAATGCCCCCAAAACAAGGCCACCATTCAGGAGCTGTGCAGAGAAGAAATCTGGAGAAAGAGCCAGGTTTCCGAGTCTCACCAGCTGGTGATCCTGGGTGAGTTATGTCCCTTCCTGGGGCTCCTGCCTCCTCCCTTGCAGAGCTGTTTGTGGGGTGTGTTCCTAGAACCTCTGAAAGAGAAAGAAAAGCTTCCTCTCAGTGATCCTCTGCCCTTGACTTCTAACCGTATCTCAGACTCCTGTGACGTAGCAAGTGTGTATCGTGCCAAGGGCCAGACTGTGGCCAATGCTGTCTGGGTGACCACTGAGCCTCAGTTTCCTCTTCTGTAAGAGAGGCTTAATAATATGTGCCTGGTGCAGAGAATGAGCATTCAGAACGTTTGCTACGCCTGGAATTACCTCCAGGAAGGCTGTACATATTTGGACTGTTGGCAATGGATGCTTTTACTGAGCCTACTATGTGCACGGTCTATGCAAAGACCGTTTGACTATACTATTTCCCTTCAGTCTCACCCACTGCCCCACGAAAGCCCCATTTTGCAGGAGAGGACACTGAGGCTCAGAAAGATGAAGTGACTGGTCCCAGGTGACTGGACCAAGCATCATAACCCATCTTCCCCCTTCTGGCGCTCCATCACTTTAAATAGCCACAGGGGACTTCCCTGGTGGTCCAATGGCTAAAACTCCAGGCTCCCAGTGCAGGGGGCCCCGGTTTGATTCCTGGCCAGGGAACTAGATCCTGCGTACCACAGCCAAAGATGCTGCGTGCTGCGCCTCAGACCCAGCACAGCCAAAAAACAAAACAGAAAATACAGCGTGGGTGTCCCAAGATGGGCCTGAGCTTCTGAGGGTTGGTGAGAAGCTTCTAAGTGGTGTCTGTATGCGGTCTGATCATTCAGCTGAGATCCTACAGGAGGAGCTACTGAAGCACTTGGTGTGGGGTCTGGGCTGAATAAGCCCCAAGGGCTCCTTCAGTCCTGCAAGTTTGGGACAATAGGGTTGAAGACTGGCTAAAGAGAGCACCAATTAAGCTACAGCCTGCGGAGGAGGCAGAGAGGGTTGTGGTTACAGCTGGAGTCTGGAGGCCTGGGTCCCAATCAGTTAGGATATAGCCAGAGGCCTGGAAACTTCTGACACCAGACAGGACACTGTAGAGTCTCCCGGCTGCACTTGGTCACTTCCAAGGCCACGTGAAAACTCAGTGAAAAGGGTGATGGGCAGGCGCCTTTGCCAGCTCACGCCTGTGCAAATACTTAGCGACGCTTCCCCACCTCTGTCCAGCTGAAGCTAAATTGACACTCTCGCCCAAGTTCAAAGGACTGACTCCTCTCTTTGTCAGATGCATGGCCTTGGGCAGAGTCCCTGCCCCTCTCCAAGCCTTAGCTTTCTCATAAAACAGGTATGAGGGTTGTCGTTTCCACTTCCTAAGATGTTATGAGTTTGGAGGGAGACAGATAATCTACCTAACTGCCTGCTCACGGTCTGGCTCCCAGTCTGAACCATAAGCAGATAATGTGGACAATGATAAGCAGGAAGGCTGGAGTCATTTCCCAGGGTTTGCAGGAGGCTTTGTTTGGCCGTAAGAGACTTGGGAGAGAAGGAGATCCAGTAGTCTGTCAGGGAAGCTCAGAAAGGAACTGAGAAGCATAAGGAGGAAAGCAGGGGCCTTGCTGGGCACTGTGCCGCGTAACTGCCCTCTGTTTTCCCGTCAAACCTTCCATAAACCATAAGGCCTTGCGATGCTTTTGGAGTTGTGTTTGACTCGGAGCTCACGTCAAGGGGGCTTCCACAGCCCCACTCCCTCAGTCTACTCTCATCTCAGCTGCCAGAGTGGTCTGATTACAAATCACACCAGCTCATGTTACCCCTCCTACCCCGAACTCCCCAGCAGCTTCTCATGTCACACAGTAAATCTCAGTCCTTTCCCCACCAGGCCACTTCTGATCGTCTCTGACGTCTCCCCCCGCACCCCCCACACCCTCTGCTGTGGCCGTATCAGCTTTTTGCTGTTCCCTCATTCTGCACAGTCAGCCTCAGGGCCTTTGCGCTTGCTATTCCTTTGACCTGTAATACTTTTCTTCCACACACTTGCATGATTACTTCCTCATTGCTTCTGAGCCTCAGTTAGAAATTATGCGTGTCCCTCTGCTGTGTTTGAAGTGGATAACCAACAAGGTCCTACTGTACAGCACCGGGAACTCTGCTCAGTGTCATAGCCTGGATGGGAGGGGAGTTTGGGGTAGAATGGATGCATGTATGTGTATGGCTGAGACCCTTTGCTGTTCATCTGAAGCTATCACAACACGGTTAATCAGCTAAATGCCAATATTAAATAAAAGGTTAAAAAAAAGGGAGTTAATTACATCAAGATCATACGCACATACACACGAGTGTATATAGCTGAATCGCTTTGCTCTGCACCGGAAACTAACGAAACTTTACAAATCAGCTACCGCTCAATAAAGAAAAAAATTTTAAGGAAAAGAAAAGAAATGATGTGTGTTTATTTCCTGTGGCTGCTGTGACAAATGATCACAAATGGGGTGGCTTTAAACAGCATAAATTGGTTCTCCCACAGTTCCGGAAGCCAGAAGTCCAAAGTCAAGGTGTCATCAGGGGCCATGCCCCCTCCAAGGCCTCTGAGGACAAGTGCCTTGTCTCTTCAGCTTCTGGGGGCTCCAGGCATCCCTTGGCCTGTGGCCACATTGCTCCAATCTCTGCCTTTGTGGTCACATGGGGCCTTTACATGGCCTTCTCTGTCTTCTCTTCTTCTTATAAGGACACTTGTCATTAGCTTTAGGGCCCACCTGGATAAGCCAGGATGAACTCATCTTGAGATTTGTATTACCAATTTAATTTCATTGGCAAAGACCCTTTTTCCAAATACGGTCGTATTCACAGTTTCCAGATGGACGTATCTTTGGGGGGCACCATCAGACTCATTACACTATGGCCCTAAAAATCCTTCATGGTCACAAAATGGCACAGCCCCTTTTCCTCCCAGGTGTGTTGTCTGGTTTTGTTCTTCACAGCGCTAATCATATGTGCTTTCCCGCATATGGATACGTGCATCTCTTGTTTTTTTTTTCTGTTTTGTTTTTAAAATTTTGGCCGGCTCACGGGGATCTTAGTTCCCTGACCAGGGGTTGAACCCATGCCCCTGCAGGGGCCACGTGGAGCCCTTACCACGGTACCTCCAGGGAAGTCCCCAGGGCTCTGTCTATGCTGAGCACGGCTGCGTTCCCAGCCCCTAGCAAAGGGCCTCCCACACAGCAGGTGCTCACAATAAATACCAGTTGAGCGAATAAATAAAGATCAGAGGATGCCAAAGATTTACAGTCCAGTTCGGGTCAATCCTAAGAGACAGAGCTGTCCCTCACAGCCCATGTGTTTATAGGGGAAACGAGTGTAATTGATGCCTGTTAAAATGGATATGATATTACAGCTTGTGTGCCATAATTATGTCACAGTCTGATGACAATGCTTAAGTACTCTTAGCAGAAGCTGGCATCTTCCAGAAAGTGGTGACCTGAGGTGAGAAGACATGTCAGGTAAGGCGCTTGGCACACAGCCTGCTGCAGAGCAAGCCGCCAGAGGCAGGGGTCTCCAAGTCTCGGAGCCTCTGCTTCCCACGTGGACAAGTTGGACTGGGCGGCAGATCCCCGAGGCCCCTTCCATTCAGCCTGGTAGACCTCGTTAGCAGGAGGTCCACCGGCCCTGCCTGTCCTGACCCCAAGCCTTTGGGGAGGCGGGCACTTCTCAGCTCTGATGAGCACATCCATCCTCCAAACCTTGGCTCACGTGTCTGTTTGCCCAGGAAGCTCTCCCATCAGACTGTCTGCCGCCTCCCCCCGTTCCCGCCCGCAGTTCTGCAGCAATGCGTTTGTTGCCGTGTCTGTCTGCCCCGAAAGACTGGGCCCCCGACGTCTTTATCTCTCGCACGTCCGGTTGGCTGGCACAGTCTGTGCTCAGTACGGGCTTGCGGAACCAGGTTTAAAGTTGGGGGCCCAAATGCCATCTCCTCCTGAACGCCTCCCTGGGGCCCCAGGGAGGGCCGCTTCCCTCCCCAGGAGCTCTGCTGGCCCTGCCAATGAAGACACCCTGCCGTCTTATTCATCTTTGTTTTTCATAGACCCGATTTCTGTTTATTTGTTTATCTAGCATCTGTTCTCCCCAATAGGACACCAGCCCCAGGGCAGGGACCTGGCCCAGAATGGTGCTTGGTATTAATGCATGGCAGGTTCCCCCGGGGGGAGGGCAGTCTCCAGCACCCAGCAAGGACCTTCAGGTGGGGTGGGCACTCAGGCCTGCTGTATCTGTCAGCATGTCCCTGGGTGTCTCACCTCACTCCTCCCTAGACCTTAGAGCTGGACACATCCGGATGCCCTCTGACCTAACCCTCATCCAGAAGTGCGGAGAGGGTGAGTGGTGTGCCCAAGCTCACGCAGAAGAAGTCGCCTGACACTCCACCCCCCTCATGTCATGCCCCCTGACTGCTCCTCTCTCCCAGGTCACCTTTTGTGTGTCTTTCCTCAGTAATATATTCAGCAGTCTGTCTTGGCCCCACCCTCTTCCCCTGAATTGTACCCACTGATCAGACATACGGCAGGGAGGTTTTGTGTTGGGGAGCCACTGGCTGGGTAGGGCGTCACTCTGTCCTGAGTCCAAACCCTGCCTCTCACACTTCTCAGCAGAGGAAGGGACCTGGGCAAGTTGGGTCATTTCTTTTTCTTTTTTTTTTTAAAGTCTGGAGGCTCAGATGGTAAAGAATCTGCTTGCAATGTGGGAGACCTGGGTTCAATCCCTGGGTTGGGGAGGTCCTCTGGAGGAGGGAATGGCAACCCACTCCAGTATTAGTGCCAGAGAAATCCCATGGACAGAGGAGCCAGGCGAGCTACAGTTCTACAAATATTTCTAACTGTAGTAAAATACACATAACATACTGTCTTAACCATTTCTAAATACACAGTTCGGTGGTGTTAAGCACACTCACAATGTCGTGCAACCATCACCACCAACCGTCTCCGTAATCTTCACCTGGCAAAACCGGGACTGTATGTATTGAACAATAACTTCCACCCCTCGCCCCTGGCCCCTGAGCCCTTGGCAGCCATCCCACTTTCCGTTTCTATGAGGGTGACTGCTCTAGGGACCTCGCGGAAGTGAGATCATACAGAGTTTCTCTTTGGGGAACTGGATTATTTCAGTTAGCAAAATGGTCTCAAGGTCCATCCGTGGAGCTAGTGTCGGAATTTCCCTCCTTTTTAAGGTTCTGTAACATTCCATTGTACGGATCCACTTTGTTTATCCATTCATCCTCAACGGACTGTTGATGGGATTCTCCTTGGCAGGAAAGTTATGACAATTCTAGAGAGCCTATTAAAAAACAAAGACATCACTCTGCTGACAAAGGTCCGTACAGTCAAGGCTATGGTTTTTCCAGTAGTCATGTACAGATGTGAGAGTTGGACCATAGAGAAGGCTGAGAGCTGAAGAATTGATGCTTTTGAACTGTGGTGTTAGAGAAGACCTTTGAGAGTCCCTTGGACTGCAAGGAGATCCAACCAGCCCATCCTAAAGGAAATCAACCTTGAATATTCATTGGAAGGACTGATGCTGTAGCTCTAATATTTTGCCCTCCTAATGCGAAGAACTGATTCATTGGAAAAGACCCTGATGCTGGGAAAGATTGAAGGCTGGAGGAGAAGGGGAGGACAGAGAATGAGATGGTTGGATGGCATCAACAACTCAATGGACATGAGCTTGAGCAAATTCTGGGAGATAGTGAAGGACAGGGAAGCCTGGAGTGCTGCAGTCCATGGGGTTGCAAAGAGTCAGACACAACTGAGCAACTGAACAACAAGCAACTCAATGGACCCTTGGGTTGCTCCCCACTTTTGGTTACTATGAGTAGTGGTTCATTTCTTTTTAAGCCTCTTTCCTTATTTGGAAAATGGTGTCCCTGTCCTGATATTTTAGATGAATTAATTTCCTCGACATTTGCTTAATAAGCCACGGAAGTCTCATAAACGGGGTAAAAATGCTTGTATTTGCCGAGTACTCTCTGCCTGCCTGGTGCCCTTCTGGACTTCACGTGTGTTGACTCATCAAATTCACACAACCCTGCAAGGCAGGTGCCATTGTTATCCCATTTTACTGAAGCAGAGAGAAGCAGTGACCTTGCCCAAGGTCGCAGCAGGGAAGTGGCAGAACTGAGACAGAAAGTCACGGGCTCCAAAGTCCAGTATCTGTCAATTACATATTCTCCCACATGATTAGGTTTTTCCTGTCCACGGTGCCTAAAGGCAGTGTGTCCACAAATTCACAGGGAACTGTCCTTATGACCCCTGGCTGCTGACTCCCTGGCTCATCCCAAGCATTCCTGGTGGTGGGGAGCAAGTCACTGAGGGGGTCAGTCCTGGAAAGGAAGATGGAGAAAAGCACCAGGGGTCTCTGTGGACAATCTAGTCGGCAGAAACGTACCGAGATGTTCCGAAAAGTAGAAGTGGTATGGAGCTAACAGAAGCAGAAGATATTAAGATATTCTTTTAACCCAACTTTTCTTTTAGTTTAAAATTAAAAAGAATTTTTTTTTTTTGCCATGCCACGTGGCATGTGGGATCTCAATTCCCCCACGAGGGATTGAACCTTCCCCCCTTGTGTTGGCAGTGCAGGGTCTTAGCCACTGGACCACCAGGGAAGTCCCTCAACCCAGCTTTTGGAAAGCAAAAGAACAACAAAACGCATTCCAGAATCCCGTAGAAACTTCTATTTCACGCATCTCCTTTGAATAAGAGGCTAAAAACCCATTCCATCTAGTTGACACCATCAAGGGGAATATCTAAGAATATTCTTAGGGAATAGCACATTAATTTAATGCCAAGAAACATAATACTCCATCATCTAACTTTATTTCCACTGTCAAATGGGAGGAAGAGTACACGTTTCCAGGGACGACTCACCTGAAGGGGAAAGTTGATGTACAGTCAGACATCCTTCCCATCTGGGGCTTCAAGAAGAGGCTTGGGATTTCTCCTTCAACACCATCTGGCCTAATTACTCTGCTGGCTGGCACAGGGCCCACTTTTAGGACAAAGGTGCCTGTGAGTCCTCTGAAGAGCCCTCTCCTTCTCCTGTGTTGGCCCAACATTTCAGCTACCTTCTGACCTGTTCTGGGATAACTGTCAGTTGCACCAAGCTTGGAGAAGTCAGCTGGTTCTTGGCATCCAGGAAACTAACATGCTTCTTCTTCCCTGGTGGCTCAGAGGTTAAAGCGTCTGCCTGGAATGCTGGAGACCCGGGTTCAATTCCTGGGTAGGGAAGATCCCCTGGAGAAGGAAATGGCAACCCACTCCAGTACTCTTGCCTGGAGAATCCCGTGGAGGGAGGAGCACGGTAGGCTTCAGTCCATACGGTCACAAAGAGTCGGACAGGACTGAGCGACTTCACTTTCACTTTCAGCCCCCTAAGCGGATTGGCAGTTCAGGGTGGTAGCAAAGCAGTTGTTTATTTATCATTGCTATTTTCTGGAGAGGAGATAGTAACCACCTAGGGCTAGAACCACCTGGTCCCTGACAACAGCTCCTGTTTCCTGAGAGCCCTCTGCGCCCTAGGCACTTTCCACTCTCTAATCTACTTAGTGACCCCTTGAGACCCCTCCCTCCTTTGCCTGGTGAGGACAGGCAAAGGGCAAGGAAGCTGCAGAGGCAGGATTTGAACCCAGCTCTGGCAGTGGGAAAGAATCCACCGGCAATTCAGGGGACATGGGTTTAAGCCCTGGGTCGGGAAGACACCCTGGAGGAGGAAATAGCAACCCCGCTCCAGTATTCTTGCCAGGGAAATCCCATGGACAGAGGAGCCTGGAGGGCTACAGACTATGGGGTTGCAAAAGAGTCGGGCACGACTTAGCCACTACACAACAGCTGGCAGTGACCAACCCTGAGCCCTTTTCTCATCTCAGGTGTGACTCCAATTCTCTGCCTGGCTTTTCACCTTGGTTGTCCTAGATTAAGAGAGACTTCAAGGGCTGTGGGCGAGGCCTTGGTCAGGGGGTGTGGACTTGGAGGAGGCAATTCATGGTGAAAGGTCAGCTAAACCCAGTGTCTGTTGGAGCTGAACTGCCAAGATTCTCAGAGAAGGGGGAGCAATGCCGACTAGAGCTGGGGTATGAAGAAGGGGGCCAGATGCCCTCAAGTAAAGTTTGGCATCTTTAGTTTAGGGCCCCCATTTCAGACCTTGGGGCAGGGGTTTAAGCGCAAGTGGCTTAGTATCGAGATGGGTCAGTAGAATAATGGCTCCCAAAGGTGTCCACTTGCTCCTCCCGGGAACCTGCGAATGTGTTAGGTTACAGGACAAAAGGGACTTTGCAGATGTGAATAAAGTGTGGACCTTGAGAGGGGGAGATTATCCTGAATTATCTGGCCAATAACCTAATCACATGAGTCCTAATATATTGACAGAGGGAGGGGGCTTCCCCGGTGGTCCCGTGTTTAAGACTCCCGAGCTCCCAATGCAGGGGGCCTGGGTTCAATCTCTGGTCAGGGAACTAGATCCCACATGCCACAACCAAGCATTTGCATGCTACAAAGAAAGATCCCGTGTGCTGCAACGAAGCTGGAAGATTCTGCATGCTGCAGCTAGGACCCCGCGGCAGCCAAAGAAATAAATAAAAATGAATCTTTCCTTTAAAAAGTGGAAGAGGGAGGACAGAAGAGTGGGTCAGTGAGAGGAACTTGACCTGCTGGCTTTGAAGATGGAGGGAGAGGCCACCGAGGCAAGGATTCAGGAAGCCTCTGGAAGAAAGTGAAAGTGTTAGTGGCTCAGTTGTGTCAGACTCTTTGCGTCCCCATGGACTGCAGTCCGCCAGGCTCCTCTGTCCGCGGCATTTCCCAGCAAGAACACTGGAGGGGTTTGCCATGCCCTCCTCCAGGGGATCTTCCCAACCCAGGGACTGAACCCGTGTCTGTCTCTTGCATTGGCAGGCGGGTTCTTTTCGGCTGGTCCCACCCGGGAAGCCTCAAGAGCTGCAGGTGCTGAGAACCAGAAGAGGCCTCCGCAGCGCCTGGGGCAGGTACACCAGGGACGGGTAGGGGACGGTGGAGTCTCAGCCTCCGAGAGGCTGCCTCACGGAACGCGGGAGCCCACAGCCTTTCTAAGATGCTGATCCGACGTCTCCTCCCCTGGTTGCACGTCCTCTCGAGGCTCCCTACTCCCCACAGTCCACCCCCAGCAGGCCCCCCACCCTCTAGATCTCGTGGCTGAGAGCACTTCTGGCCTTTGCAGGCGCTGTTCCCGCTGCCTGGAACGTGCCCCACCCCCCTTCCCCGCCTCCCCGTCCACACACCTCTCCTTAATCCCCGCGTTCACCCACATGACCTACTTCTGGAAACCTTCCCGCCCCACCCCCGGGGCTGGGCCAGAGGCCTCTCTTGCACAGTCTGCTGCACCCGGCCAATGCGGCCCCTCCCGGCCCCCGCCCCACCGCAGGGCGCTGCCCCGGACGTGGCCCGCCCCCGGGCAGCTGGGCCTGACTCAGCGCGGGCCCTGGGGCCTGGCACGCAGCAGCCTCGGGGAAGGACTCTGCTCTGCAGAACCCAAGTCATGGGAAAGGCACGCCTTGCTGCCCGCAGCCCGGTGGCTGGCCGCTCGGCCCGGCTATTTTTACTTCTTCCCCTGCAGAGCTGAGGCCGGCGGGGCAGGTTCTCAAACAGAACCCGCGAGACCTGCCAGACCCAGCGAAGACACTGCCCCCTCCACCGGGGAGGCCCCTCCTCGGGACGGAGCGACCGCAAGCAACCCGGAGAGCTGAAGGCTCCGAGCCGCCAACCCGAGGCCCCAGGAGAGTCCTGTAATATGGAGCTGGGTTCGGGGCCTGGATTAGCCATGTCTTCCCTGAGTGACCTTGAGCAAGTCATGGCACCGCCCTCCTCTGCCAGGTGGGCGGGAGCCTAGCCCACGCGCTCTCTCTCTCTCTCTTGCAGGTTATCCCGAGGACAGAATGATCAGAATGATAAACAGATCCGTCTAATTTGAATGAGACTTTAAATAAGCAAGTAGAGTCTTCCCTGGAGGCTCCGATGGTAAAGCGTCTGCCTGCAATGTGGGAGACCTGGGTTCAACCCCTGGGCTGGGAAGATCTCCTGGAGAAGGAAATGGCAACCCACTCCAAGAATCCCACGGGCGGAGGAGCCTGGTAGGCTACAGTCCATGGGGTCGCAAAGAGTCGGACACGACTGAGCGACTTCACTTTAAACAGGCAAAATGGTCACATGATTCAAAATTCAGAATATAGAAGGGCTATTTACTCCCAAGTCCAGACCTTGTGCCCAGACACACAGCTACCCTCCCTAGAGTCCTCTTTCCCTGCCTCCCTCTCTCCTTTTCTCTCTGTCTCTCTATAGATATACAGATGTAGTTAGATAGAGAAATATAGATAGGTACATAGATAGAAAGGCTCAGAGAGGGGTCTCCTTGGTGGTCCAGTGGTTAAGACTCTGCACTTCCACTGCAGGGTTCAAGGGTTCGATCCTCGGTTGCGGAAATAAGATCCCACATGTTGCACCATGTGGCCTAAAAGAGGGGGAAAAAAGGGACAGAGTCAGTCAGAGGTTGTTATGAGAATCCGTGTGTTTATGTTTATACACAGGTAAACAAGCCCCAACTGGGGTGCTAGAGAAGACTCTTAAGAGTCCCTTGGAATGCAAGGAGATCCAACCAGTCAGTCCTAAAGGAAATCAATCCTGAGTATTCATTGGAAGGACTGATGCTGAAGCTGAAGCTCCAATACTTTGGCCACCTGATGCGAAGAACTGACTCCTTAGAAAAGACCCTGATGCTGGGAAGGATTGAGGGCAGGAGGAGAAGGGGACGACAGAGGATGACGTGGTTGGATGGCATCACTGACTTCATGGACATGTGTTTGAGCAAGCTCTGAGAGATGGTGAAGGTCTGGGAAGTCTGGTGTGCTGCAGTCCTTGGGGTCACAGAGTTGAGCACGACTGATTGGCTGAACAACAGCGACGCGCACGCCTCGTTACTGGGGGAGCTATTCTGTGCCACGCGCTTTGGCACGTAGTTGCGCTCATAAATGTCAGCTTTGATGCTTCACCCTCTGACATCACCAGCTCATAACTGTCAGTGTCAACTACTGTTTATTTACTGAGCACCTACCAGACACTGTGCTGGGTTCCCTGAAAATATTCCCATTTTATGGATGAGGAAACGGAGGTTCAGGGAGGCTGGGTGACTTGACAAAGTCACATAGCTGGCTGATGGCAGAGCCAGGAATCAGCCCTGGTTTTTGATTCCAAAACCTAGTGCTCAGAGCCACTTGGCTTCTGATGACCGGGCTCCAGGCAAGTGTCCCAGGCTCCAAGAGTGTCAGGCACACCCAGGCTGTCCCTGTGAGGGCCCCACGTCTCTGGACAAGCTTTAGGGAGGAATGTGTCTGCCCAGCCACCCACACATCCAGTGGGGCCCCACCTTCCTCCTGAAGTCACCAGGGTCAGGCTGGAGGGCCCCGTGCCAGGCGGCCCACACCCTTGTGGTGCCCAAAAGTCCAGAGATGACAAAGCCTCGCCCCAAGTCACATAGCAAGGGAATGACAAGCCCAGAACTAGGTTGCAGGGCAGGCCCTGAACAGCCCTGTCATACGGGAAGTGTTTAATCAACACCAGTATGGAAAGGTGTTCACCCATGCCTTATCAGAGCACCCCCAAAGCATCACTGGGACGCTGGTTCCCATCTAAGGTGCCCTCATTAAACCCTGAACTTCTGGAAGGCAGGGCCACCCACAGCTTATTCCTCATGGTGGGTGCCCATCTCCACCCTGCCCATGCCAGGACTCCTGGGACAGGGCCTAGAACCGGGCTGGATGGGTGCACGAAAGAATTCTACTCCCCAGACATTAGGTATCGCTGATTTGAATCTTAAACTCAAAAAATAAGAACTCTCAGCATGTTTAAATCCTGTAACATCGTGTTCCCTCCACAATAGGATGTCCTAGACGTCTATGAATTCAAGTTGTCCCATTTACCAGCTGTGTGACATTGGGCAAGCTGCTTAACCTCTCTGAGTCTCAGTTCCTCACCTGCAAGATGCAGTTAATAAAATCTACTATATGGGTTGTGGGGAGGGCAAAATCAGATAGTACAGGTAAAAGCACCCGGCAGATAAGGCCAAAATCATATTAACCACAACAACCCTAATACACTTTGGGCCCCATTTCTGAGCAGATATTGTGGTGGGCTCTCGATATCCTTTCTGTGGAGGATGAGGTCATTCATAGAAACTTTGCGGTTTGCTCTGATGCTTTCTAACTGTGGTGCTGTAGAAGACTCTTGAGAGTGCCTTGGGCAGCAAGGAGATCAAACCAGTCAGTCCTGAAGGAAGCCAACCCTGAACGTTCATTGAAAGGACTGAAGCTCCAATATTTTGGCCACCTAATGTGGAGAGCCAGACTCATTGGAAAAGACCCTGATGGTGGGAAAGAGTGAAGCCAGGAGGAGAAGGGGGTTGACAGAGGATGGGATGGTGGGATGACATCCCGGACTCAGTGGAGGTGAATTTGTGCAAATTCCAGGAGATGGTGAAGGACAGGGGAGCCTGGAGTGCTGCAGTCCATGGGGTCACAAAGAGTCAGACGTGACTTATTGACTGAACAACAACAATGAGTATTTGCACCACAGACATTATCAGATGCTGCAAATCAGGGCTTCTCCCACCCTGCCCCTATCCTGCCTGCTCACTGGTGTACCGCTGGCTGTAAGAATACAACAAGGGACCAACTTAGATTAGGGGCTGAGGGGACTCAAGGAAGGCTTCTCAGAGTGACTGGCATCTGAGTGAGGCCCGAAGACGAATTGGGACTGAACTAGGTGGGGAGTGAAGGGAAGGGCAACTGGGCAGAGGGAACAGCATGTGAGGAGACCCTGAGACGAGAAAGAGCTTCCTTGTCTCGTCACCATCTCTCTCATCTGCATTTTCCTCCAGACTGGAGGCTCCTGGCACGGGCAGGGAACCTGTGGTGCCCGGCAGAGCTATGCTAAGCTAGGTGACCTTGGTCTCATCATCACACCCAGGTTCCTCGTCTGAAACCTGGAGGAGTGGCAGGAGCTGAGGGTGGAAAGATCAGCTTGAAAGAAAGAAAGTGAAAGTCGCTCAGTCATGTCTGACTCTTTGTGACTCCATGGACTATACAGTCCATGAAATTCTCCAGGCCAGAACACTGGAGTGGGTTGCCTTTCTCCAGAGGATCTTCCCAACCCAGGGATTGAACCCAGGTCTCCCGCATTGTGGGAGGATTCTTTACCAGCTGAGCCACCAGGGAAGCCTGAGGTCAGCTTGAGGTCAAGGAAGGTGTGCAGGTTCTTTCCCAAGGTCAGCGGGAAGTCACAAGGCGGAGACACGATCTGATTAATGTTTGTAAAGCAGCACTGAGGCTGCCGGGAGGGAAGCGGAAGCCAGGGGAGCAGCTAAGAGACCTGTCGCATCCCGGGGGGAGGAGCAGAGACTTGGTCAGATGAACAATGACGGGAAAGAGGAGAAGTGGTTGCATCAGGGATTTATTAACAGGACTGCTTGTGGGGCTCACAGATGAGAAAGGGCAGGTGGAGGATGTCACCCGTTTCTGGCATAAGAAACTGAGGGATGCTGGTAGGTTAACAGAGATGGGGAGGGTATGAGGGGATATGGGATTGGCATCAAGAGTTCTGAATAAGCTGGGCAAAGCTGAATGCTTTATGCTTGAGGTAGATAAAGGTTAAGCCACCAGTCTGCCTGACAGCCTTGGACTGCTGGCCACTGGCTTGGGATCAGGAACAACTGACCTATCTCTTTGCTCTGCTTGCTTGAGTCCTGGCCTCTAGCCTGGGTGTCACTTCAGGGTCCCAAATAGCTGTTGGAGCGCCAACCATCATGTCTTCATCCCAAGTGTGAAGCAGGAGAAAGAGGAGATGGGCAAAATAAGCCTTTACCAGCTCTCTGTCCCCTTTTCAATGAGCTTTCTGCAGAGTCCTACCAAATTCTCCTATGGCTCACTGGTCAGAACTAGGTCACAGGCCACACACCTGGATGCAAGGGAGGCTGGGAAATGTAGTCTTTGGTGGGACAGATTTAAATCAGGGTTTCATTGGAAGGGAGAAGAAGGATGCAGCCATCTCTGCAACACTGTCTTTCTCCCACAGCCCTCCCACTCCCTGGCTGAAGCATCCCCTCTGCCCCTCATGTGGACACGTAAAATTCAGACTTCTTGCTCAGAGCAGCAAGCTCTTCACTATTGAGCTTCTACTGCCATGCCCCACCTCTCCCTAGGACTTTCCTTTCCTTGTCCCCGGGCCTGATTTTCATCCCCAGGTGAAAGTCTCGTGGCGGTCACTCCATGTTATCTTCAGTGTTCTGGCCCGGCACTGGAAGCAGGCCAAGGCCAAGGTATACAGAAGGAACAGTGTGGAGGTGCTTTCCAGGGCAGTGAGTGCTCCCGGGGTTATTGGTGACGTGGAAGAAGCCGTTCTGTTCACTGTGGGGGAGTTGTCACCACGTCCCCTCGGGGTTCCCCCCTCCCCCCCCCCCCCGCCCCTTGCAGATGGAAGCAGCCGGAGGACTGTGAGAGATGGGGATGGAAGACCGAGCCACGAGCCCTGGAGCGAGGAGCGAGGAGGAGCTGCCGACTGCACGGTCCCAGGAGCTGAACACGGCTCAGCTGCGGATAGCTGTGAACTGCAACGCACACGTGGAGCGCAAACAAGGACCGTTCTCCGGGTCGATGTGGCCGGGGCAGGCGGCGCGATCCAAGGCTGGTTTGGGGCAGATGATCCTTGCGGAGCCCACGGGGGCCTCTCTTAGCTGCCATCAGCCCCTCGTCCCCATTCACGGTGAGGAGGGTGTGGTTCAGAGAGGAGGGGAGGGAGAAGCCAGAAGGGCCCTGGGCACCAGGCTCTGTGCAGGGATCAGGTCTTACGGATGTAGCAGCTGGGGTTCAGAGAGACTAAACGGCCTAGCTGAGGTCACTTGAGGCCGACTCCTTCCATTTCTTTCTCTTTTATTTGTTTTTCTGTTTTTGGCTGTGCTGGGTCTTTGTTGCTGCCTGAACCGTCCTCTAGCTGGAGAGAAGCGGGGCCGCTCCCCGGCTGCGGTGCGCAGGCTTCTCACCGTGGTGGCCTCTCTTGCTGTGGCGCGCAGGCTCTAGGCTCTCGGGCGTTAGTAGTCGGGGTGCGTGGACTCGGTATCTGAGGCTCCCGGGCTCTGGGACGCCGGCTCAATAGTTGTGGCCCTCGGCCTTAGGTGCTCCATTATCTCACTGCCTTTTTCTTCCCTCCCTCCCACTTTCCGTCTCTCTTTCCTTTCTTTCTCCCATCCTTCGCCCTCTCCCCTTCCATCTCTCTCCCTTTTATTTTGCTTTTAATTAATTCATTTTTACTTGGAGGAGAGTTGCTTTATACTATTGTGTTGATTTCTGCCATACAGCAACATGATTCAGCCATAGGTGTACATGTGGCCCCTCCCTCCTGAACCTCCTCCCCACCTCCCGCCCCGCGTTCCTTTTTGTAGGAATAATTTTATGCAGTAAAATGCACAGAACTTAGCTATTTGACAAGTCTCTCCAAACATATGCACTCTGTAACCTCCGCTCCCAAGAGAAAGAGTGTTTCCACCACCCGAATGACTCCATTGCCCTCACACCCCTCCTAGTGGACTCCCCTCCTTTTCCAAAAGCCACCCCTGTTCCGATTCCTGCCCCATGGGTTTGGTTTTGTCTGTTTCTGAACTTCATATGCATGGATGTAGGCTGGCTCTTCTTTTGTTTCCTGGCCAAAGCCTTGGGGAATAGCAGGGTTTCTGCAGAAGGGCTGTGGTCAGGGATGGTCAGCTAAGGGCACAGTGTGGTCTGCCCAGAGCATCCTTCAGGCCCGGCTCCCCCAGGACTGTGCGTCCACATCACGCCTCTGCCTCCCTGCCAGCCGGGCTCCTGGCCTCCGCAAACACACCGCCCCACTTTCTCTCTGGGAAGCTTCCCTGACCGCCCGCCCGCTGCTGTTTGCTTCCCTCACCCAGAAATTTCCTTCAGGGCCCTCGGCACAATCGTGATAATATCACTGTGTTCATTTTTTTTGAACACCTGTGTCCCCCACGCGAGGTCAGATGTGTGCTGGTCAGATGTGCCTAGGTGGAGTTGCCCCAGTGCTCACACACGCTCAGTGAAGATTCATCGAGCAGTTGATTGTAGGAGAAGGTGTGTATGTGTGTAAGGGGCGTTCCTGTGTTGTTGTCGTTGTTCAGTCACTCGGTCGTGTCCGTCTGTGACCCCACGGACTGCAGCCTGCCAGGCCTCCCTGTCCATCACCAACTCCCAGAGTCTACTCAAACTCATGTCCATTGAGTCGGTGATGCCATCCAACCATCTCATCCTCTATCGTCCCCTTCTCCTCCCGCCGCCAATACACTTTACCCTCTGAGCCACCAGGGAGGCCCTACTGTATATCAGATTGCTGAAAAAATATCTAAAACTGTATTGCCTGCTCACTCAGAGGCAGGCTCTGGGCTAAATCTACTTGCACAGATCATGTGATATAAAATGTACATTTATATTTGACATTTAAAATGAATAAATGCAATTAGGGTAAAATCTGCAAAAATACTGAATCACTACGCTGCACGCCTGAAATTAATATTGCTGTACCCTTGAAATTAGTATAATACTGTAAATCAACTATACTTTAAAAAAAGTAAACAAATATGGAAGTAAAATCACGCATATAACACTTACAGGAGCTGGGCTTCCCTGGTGGCTCGGTGGTAAAGAATCCACCTGCTGATGCAGGCGCCTCGGGAGACGTGGGCTCCCTGGTTTGGGAGGAAGCCACGTGCGGAGGAGCCGCTAAGCTCGTGAGCCACAACTTCTGAGCCTGCGCTCCCCAGCAAGAGCAGCCACTGTAGTGAGCAGCCAGCTCAGCGCCACCGGAGAGCAGGCCCCGCTCCCCACGCCCAGCGAGAAGCCCAGGAAGCAGCGAAGACCCAGCGGCACAGCCAGAAATCCACAAACGAGTACAGTTACTTCTGAAAAATGACAGGAACTGCTCTTCCTCTACTGGACATGCTGGTCATGGGGACATAGTGTTTGGGGAACCTTCTGGTCCCCACATGTGCCTGTGTCCAGGGTGGCCCAGCTCAGCTCAGCCCAGCCCAGCCCTGCCCTGCAGGACACTCTATTTCAGGTGGGCTGCCCAGCTCTTGATGAATCAGAGCCTCAAGCCCCCAGCCTGCATGTCCCCCTCCTGGCCCCTCTCCCTGCTGACTGCCAGGCCCGGCTTGGGGAAACTCTGAAGGCTCTTGGTGCATTCCTGATGCCGGAAATGGATCAGCTGCCTGAGTTCAAGGCTCACCCCAGCCTCGAGGCCCGGAGGTGGGAACCGGGGGCTGGGTGGTTGAGAGGTCAGGGCTGCACAGTGAAGCCGAGTAGCCACTGGGCTGGGGGACAGAGCTGCCTGTGTCCTTGGCCTGCCAGGAGGTGCCGCCCCTTGGAGGCTGGAGGACAGGTGGAGTTTCCCTGTCCCCAAAGTGGAGAGGGTGGGGACAGTGGGGTGGCAAGAACCACAGGGAGGTTACAGGCCACTAACACTAGCCACAGGGAGTTACCTAGTCACAGGCAGGTCAGTGAGTAGAAGGTGTCACGGCCATCTGGGCGTGCCTAGGAGTGGGTGTGGGTAGAGAACACTTGAGCCATACTTAGGTATATCCAGCATCATCTACCCCAGCCTCCCTACTTAGCCGTGAAATTTAAAGATGCTTGCCTTTTGGAAGAAAAGCAATGACAAACCTAGAGAGTATATTAAAAAGCAGAGACATTACTTTGCCAACAAAGGTCTGTCTCATTAAGGCTATGGTTTTTCCAGTGGCCATGTATGGATGTGAGAGTTGGACTATAAAGAAAGCTGAGTGCCAAAGAATTGATGCTTTTGAACTGTGGTGTTGGAGAAGACTCTTGAGGGTCCCTTGAACTGCAAGGAGATCAAACCGGTTAATACTAAAGGAAATCAGTCCTGAATGTTCATTGGAAAGACTGATGCTGAAGCGCCAATATTTTGGCCACCTGATGCGAAGGGCTGACTCATTAGAAAAGACCCTGACGCTGGGAAAGATTGAGGGCAGGAGGAGAAGGGGGCGACAGAGGATGAGATGGTTGGATGGCATCACTGACTCAATGGACATGAGTTTGAGCAAAGTCTGGGAGTTAGTAAAGGACAAGGAAGCCTGGCATGCTGCAGTTCATGGTGTTGAAGAGTCAGGCACAACTGAGTGACTGAACCGCAATCATTCTGCTTTTGAAAAGGGGAAGCTGAGGTCCCCCGAGAGAAAAGTCTTTTCTGGGCTCACACACCAGTGGTTTCCGGGATCCAGTCCAGGCTGCCGTACACTGGGTCTGGTCTACCCCTCAGCGACCCGGTGCTGTGTGAATTGCCTCCCTTTTCAACAGCCCACCCCTTCAAGGCTCCAAGCAGGGGTTGGTAGGGTGGGGAGGAGGAAGTGAACTCTGACCAAGGGGTTCTTTGTCTCCCAGCAATCTGAGAAGTGAAAGTGAACGTGGAAGTTGCTCAGTCATGTCCGACTCTGTGACCCCGTGGACTATAAAGTCCATAGAATTCTCCAGGCCAGAATACTGGAGTGGGTAGCCGTTCCCTTCTCCAGGGGATCTTCCCAACCCAGGGACCGAACCCAGGTCTCCCACATTGCAGGCGGATTCTTTAGCAGCTGAGCCACCAGGGAAGCCCAAGAACACTGGAGTGGGTAGCCTATCCCTTCTCCAGTGGATCTTCCTGATCCAGGAATCAAACCGGGGTCCCCTGAATTGCAGGCAGACTCTTTACCAGGTGAGCTACCGGGGAAGCACTGTGGGCATGTACTCAATTCTTTAGAAAGGAAAAATATATACATTTATTTAGCTGCACTGGGTCTTAGTTGAGGCACAGGGGTCTTTGGTTGCAACAGGCAGAATTCCTACTTGCGGCACGTGAGATCTAGTTCCCTGACCAGGGATCGAACCCAGGCCCCTTGCATTGGGAACAGAGTCTTAGCTGCTGGACCACCAGGGAGGTCCCACTTACTCAGCTCTAACAGCCACCTGACGATGGAATGGGCGCATGTGCTCTCACCCCATTTTACAGATGCAGCCTGAGGGTGAGCTCCGATCACCCAGGGGCAGGGAGTGTGCAGCGGGGGGCAGGAGCTGGGGGCAGGCAGGACCAGAGCACAGATGGCGGCTGCTGTTCAGTCGCTCAGTCGTGTCCGACTCTCTGCGACCCCATGGACTGCAGCACGCCAGTCCATCTCCTGACTTTCCTCACACTCATGTCCATTGAGCTAGTGATGCCACCCAACCATCTCATCCTCTGTCGCCCCCTTCTCCTCCTGCCCTCAATCTTTCACCGCATCAGGGTCTTTTCCAATAAGTTGACTCTTCCCACTAGGTGGCCAAAGTATTGGAGCTCCAGCTCCAGCATCAGTCTTTCCAATGAATATTCAGGACTGATTTCTTTTAGGATTGACTGGTTTGATTTCCTTGCAGTTCAAGGGATTCTCAAGAGTCTTCTCCAACACTACAGTTTGAAAGCACCAAGTCTTTGGCGCTCAGCTTTCTTTGCAGTCCAGCTCTCATATCCATACATGACTACTGGAAAGACCATAGTTATGACTCTATGGGCCTTTGTTGGCAAAGTGATGTCTTTGCTTTTTAATACACTGTCTAGATTTGCCACAGCTTTCCCAAATTATAGGCTTTTATCTCTAAATTCAAAAAAGAGAAATAAAACCTACCTTAAACCTCACTTTAACTGTAAACAATATTCACCCATGGATATCATGAGCTAATTCAGCCTTAGCAAATTTAAAGCAAAATTTTACTTTTATGTTCAGTAATTATTTATCAAAATGTATCACATATGACATTTTTATTAAGCATTTTGGTGTTGATAACTCACCCCATAAGTAAGTTTTTTTTTAAGCCCATAGAGTTTTGAAGTGAAATGAAATTAATTTCAATTTATATAAGGATTTTTTGTTAGAGGAAAAAATAATGATTGGATAACTGTAAATTACTCTAAACATGCAAATATCTTCTATTAAATTAGAATAAAATTCTGGAGGGAATAGGATGAAAATATAAAGTTACAGAGGAAAAGAAACAAATCTATATATTTGATTGTCAAAGAGCTTGTCGCAAATTTTTAAGTGGATGATAAGTGGGTATCAAAAAGCTATGGAATTTAGAGTGCATGGATTATATTTGAGTGATGTAACAATTTTATTTTAAAATGTCAATATTGCCAATACTTTGGAAGTTACATTATTTGTAAATTGAGGGCTAGAAAATTGAGAGAGTCATGTTTACAAAGGAGGATATTGAAGGGAGCGGGGTCCCTCCTCCAAATTTTTTAAGGCTTTATATGAGCAAAAAGAAAAAAAAATTGAATCACGACTCAAAAGGATAACTCTTCAAAAGTCAACCACAGAAGGATGAGCTTATTTCCTTGAAATCTCTTCAGTCCAGATTGTGACCCGTGCTTCGTGGGTCTCCGTTTTAAAGCACCCAGATAAGGGACTTCCCTGGCAGTCCAGTGGCTAAGATTCTGTGCTCCCAATGCAGGGGACCCGGGTTTGATCCCTGATCGGGGAACTAAACCCCACACACAGCAACTGAGTTCTCATGCTGCCAACTAAAAATCTGAATGCCTTAACTTAGACCCGGAGCAGCCAAATAAAAAAAAAGTCGGGGCGGTCAGGGGAGACAGTCAGCTGAAAACACGTTTGCTAAGCACAGTGGGAGGCTGAAGTCAGCCTGCTCTGGATAGGCCTGGCTCTCCGGCAGCGCTGATGGACCAGGGGCCAGCTGTTGGCCTTTGGGCAGGCAGGCCAGTCGCCAGCAGGACCAAAGGGCAGCAGCCAGGCCAGGTGCTGCTCCTGAGATGGGCAGAGCTCCTGGAGGCCCCCGGCCCTTCTGGGCAGAGTTGGAGGCTGGTGTGGCTCAGCTGGTAAGGAATCTGCCTGCAATTCAGGAGACCTGGGTTCGATCCCTGGGTTTGGGAAGATCCCCTGGAGAAGAGAAGGGCTACCCACTCCAGTATTCTGGCCTGGAGAATTCCATGGACTGTACAGTCCTTGGGGTTGAAAAGAGTCGGACACAACTGAGTGACTTTCACTTTCCCAACTCTCTCTGCGATGGCGGGGGGTGGGGGGGGGGTGAGATGTCAATTTTCCCACAGGGCAGATGAGCAGATGCTGCGAAGATCACCAGGAAGGACACACGGACCCCAAGCTCCTGTCTCTGTGCCCATAGCCACCAGCTTCCTCTGAGCCGGGCACTGGGTGGGGTGCTTGTGCCAAATCCTCCCACAGCCTGTAAGTGAGAAGTGATTGGAGACCCAGGCAGCC
Source organism: Ovis canadensis (assembly GCF_042477335.2). Classification (NCBI taxonomy): domain Eukaryota; kingdom Metazoa; phylum Chordata; class Mammalia; order Artiodactyla; family Bovidae; genus Ovis; species Ovis canadensis. The sequence continues at coordinate 129,755,187 of NC_091250.1, read as the reverse complement.
CAACTCCAGGAACATTGTGTAGCAGGTGCCAGCGTGAACCCAGACATGTTCTGGACTCCGAAGGGTCTTTTCTCCTCTACTTACAACTCTGTGATCTGCAAGTGAGGCATTAACCCTCTCTGCCTCAGTTTCCTCATCAGCAAAATGGTCCAGGCTAGGGCAACGTCTCTGCCTGGGAAGCGAAAGGGAAAAAGTGAGGTGAAAGTGTCAGTCGCTCAGTCATGTCCGACTCTGTGATCCCATGGACTGTAGCCCGCCAGTGTCATCTGTCCATGGGGATTCTCCAGGCAAGAATACTGGAGTGAGTTGCCATTCCCTTCTCCAGGGGGATCTTCCTGGCCCAGGGATCAGACCCAGGGATCAATCCCAGGTCTCCTGCATTGCAGTCAGATGTTTTATCAACTGAGCCACCAGGGAAACCCAAGGAAGGACTCTGCCAAGTCAGAAAAGCTTGAGCTGAGACTTCCCTGGTGGTCCAGTGGCTTAGACTCTGCACTCCAGTGCAGGGGGCCTGGGTCCGATCCCTGGTTGGGATCCCACGTGCCACACCTGAGAGTTCGTAGGCCACCACCAAAGATCTACATTGCCATAAGCAAAGATCCTGCATGCTGCAACTAAGACCCAGCACAGCCAGGTAAACAAACACAAATAAACATAAAAAAATAAAAGAATGAAAAGTTTGTGCCTAAATTTAGAAGGCTGAAATCTCAGTTTTGAAGTGTCAGATAATACAACATAGGAGGACAGACCACCCTTGTTCCTGTGGCTTTTCTACTCGGCTCTGCTGGGAGCAAAGTCTGGCATTTTCCATGCCCGGGGCATCCCCAGGTGCCTCTCAGGGCCTGAGCAACCTTTCCTCCCAAATCCCAAATCCTGTAGCAGCTGCACCAGGGCTGGCAGCCATTTGGATGATTCTCAGGCGTCCTCTTTGGGAAATTTATGGTAAGTGGGCAGGAACTGTGTTCCTACAACCTGGAGGATGAGGCCTGTCCCAGGGACATGAGGGTGTGTGTGTGGGGGAGGGCAGTGGAACCCAAGTCCAGAGACCTGGGTCTCATCTGACAACACCACTCTCTGTGTCTTCTTGGGCAGATGCCTTAACCTTTCAGAGCCTCATCCCTTCACTCAGCTGTACTCAAGGCTGGGCCCTGGGGATGCAGGCATGAGTCACACAGGCCCTCCCCTGCAGGTCCTCCTAGTCTCACAGGAGAGGCTGCCAAGGAAATAGACAGTGACAGGCAGTGGGTTCCTGCCTCCTGAGAGGCAGCGTGCCTGGACACCAGGAGGACTTCTTGGAGGAGGTGAGTTTGGGGCACCATTTTCCTCTTCTGTTAATTGAGAAGGCTAAAATAACTAACATTTTTAAAATTTGGAGAATTTTAAAATTTTAAACTATTGTATCATAAACGTCATGAGTGGACTTCCCTGGTGGCCCAGCGGTAAAGAATCCACCTCACAGTGCAGGAAGTGTGGGCTTGGTCCCTGATCAGGGAAGGTCCCACATGCCTCGGGGCAACTAAGCCTGAGCACCACAGCAGTGAGCCTGTGCAGCCTAGGGCCCGTGGTCCCCAGCAGGAGAGGCCACTGCAGGGAGAAGTCGGAGCACCACACTGGAGAGCAGCCCCTGCTCGCTGCAATCTGAGAAAGCCGGAGCACCGCAATGAAAACCCGGTGCAGCAAAAAACAGACAAACAGAAAAACACAATACAAGCTCCCGATGAAAACTTCCCAGAGAACAGAAGGGTATTGGGTGCAAAGCCTCCTTCCCAGCTCACTCTAGAAGGAAGTAAGTAGCGTCCACAGCTTCTTGTGTAGCGGTCCAGAAATGCTCTATGTGCATGGAAACCTGTGTGGGCAAAGCATTAAAAGCCCCAAATTGCTCAGTGGTAAAGAGTTCGCTTGCCGATGCAGGAGACGCAAGAGATGCAGGTTCGATCCTCGGGACAGGAAGATCTTCTGGAGAAGGAAATGGCAACCCACTCCAGTATTCCTGCCCGGGAAATTCCATGGACAGAGGAGCCTGGCGGGCTACAGTCCCTGGGGTCACAGAGTCAGACATGACTGCACAGGCACAGATGATAACAATAGCTCCCAGTTGTTGTGTGTATTTCTCAGGCGCCAGGCTCAACAAGGAAGCTTGCTTACTCTTATCAATTAACATCTCTCAGACATATTCCCTCATCCATAACCAGCTCTTCAAGACATTGCAAAAGTATGGGACTCCAGGCTTCACACTACAGGGGGCGTGGGTTTGATCTCTGGTCAGGGGTCAGGGAACTGAGCCGGTACACAAACAGTGGTATAGCCAACAACAACAAAAGAGAACATTTTTCAGGGCCTTTTCCGGAACTGTCTGAATCCCACTGAAACCTTCCTATGGTTGAGTCACTGTTACCTCGATTTTCAGAGGGGGAACATATGCCCAGCAAAGTACTGTGAGGATTTGAGTTCTCACGGCAACCAGAGGCAACTTCATGTCCTGATTAACCACATGGGCCTCTGTGGGCAGTGGGAAGCCACCCTGTCCTCACGTCCTGGTTTCTGGATGAGAGCAGGGTTAGAGACAACCCTGGCAGGTAGGAGTCGAGTGTCCAGAGCCCTGGCTTCACCGGAAAGTGCAGGCCAGACGGCCGGCCCGTCCTCCACCCTCCCGGGCCTACCTGCACTGGCCGAGCTCTCAGGGTCCAGGCTGGTGGCCCTCGCTCCGGCCCACCCAGGTGCCCACACAGGGTGAGGCTCTGTCCCCAAATGCGTCACTCTGCAGCTGTGACCCCGTGACTCTGCTTCTGGAAATTGGGGTCAGGGTGATGGGAGTAAATCTTGATAAACCAAGGGCTCTGCAGCGTGGACTGAAAGTGGGTCCCGCAGGAGAATCGTCTTGGCTACTTTGATCGTCACTGGCTGCGTGACCCCGATGACCCCGAGCCTGGGTGTGTCACTGGCTTTTCTTGTTTTCCTTTTTCCCCTTTGTTTTTAAAAATGGCGGTCCAGTGGTTAGGACACTGGGCTTACACTGCAGAGGGCAGGTGTTCGATCCCTGGGCAGGAAACTAAGATCCGCACGTCTCTTGGTGTGGCAAAAAAAAAAGTTGAGGTGAAATTCTTCCAACACCAAATTCACTGTTTTCAAGTGTCCAATTCAGTGGAATTCAGCTCATTCACAATGTGCAGCTGCCCCTCTATCTGCTTCCAGAACATTTTTATCCCCAAGGGAGACGAGCTTGTGGAGCAGTCACTCCTTGCCCCCCACCCCAGCCCCTGTCTGTGTCTGTGGCTTTGCCTGTCCTGGTTGTTTCCTATGAATGGAACCACAGGGCTTCCCAGATGGCTCAGTGGAGAAGAATCCACCTGCCAAGCAGGAGACTCAGGGGATCCTCCGGAGAAGGAAATGGCAACCCGCTCCAGTATTGTTGCCTGGGAAACCCCATGGACAGAAAAGCCTGGTGGGCCCTGGTGGGTCCATGGGGTCACAAAAGAGCTGGACACGACTTAGAGACTAAACGACACAGGAACATACTATGAGTGGGCTCACACGGTACACGGCCATCTGTGATGGGCTTCTCGCACTAAGCTTCACGTTCTCCAGGCTCATCCACATCGAAGCGCGTGTCAGTGGTTCATTCCTTATAAGGGAGGAATATCGTTCCACTGCACCGATAGACAGAGAAGGCGATGGCGCCCCACTCCAGCACTCTTGCCTGGAAAATCCCACGCGTGGAGGAGCCTGGTGGGCTGCAGTCCATGGGGTCACTGAGGGTCGGACATGACTGAGCGACTTCACTTTCACTTTTCACTTTCATGCATTGGAGAAGGAAATGGCAACCCACTCCAGTGTTCTTGCCTGGAGAATCCCATGGATGGAGGAGCCTGGTGGGCTGCTGTCTATGGGGTCTCACAGACTCGGACACAATTGAAGCGACTTAGCAGCAGATGACGCGGCCCTTTCTCAGCCTCTGTTCCCACATCTAGAAAATTCGGGTAATGAGAGCCCACCCCACGGTGTCCCTCTCCTCACGGGGGGGAGGGGCCGTACAGGGGTAGGGAGGTAACAGGTACAAAGTATTAGGTATGAAATAGCTATAAGCTGGGGCTTCCTCGATAGCTCAGAGGGTAAAGAATCCGCCGCAGTACAGGAGACTGGGGTTCGATCTCTAGGTCAGGAAGATCCCCAGAAGAAGGAAATGTTGGTGGTGGTTTAGTCACTCAGTCGTATCTGACTCTTGCAACCCCATGGACTGTAGCCCACCAGGCTCCTCTGTCCATGGGATTCTTCAGGCAAAGATACTGGAATGAGTTGCTATTTCCTTCTTCAGGGGATCTTCCTGACCCAGGAATCGAACTCGGGTCTCCTGCACTGCGGGCAGATTCTTTACAGACTGAGCTATGCAGGAAGCCCCTGAAGAAGGAAACGACTCTCCAGTGTTCTTGCCTGGAGAATTCCACGGACAGAGGAGCCTGTCGGGCTACAGTCCATGGGGCTGCAAAGAGTCGGACACGACCGAGCGACTAACACAGACACACACACCAGGTATAAGCTACGCAGTATATTGTGCAACACAAGGAATGCAGGCAGTGGTTTATAATAACTATAAATGCAGTATCATGTTTGAAAATTGTGAGTCACTGCATTGCACACCTGAACCTTATATAATATTCTATAGCAACTGTATTTCAATTAAAAACTTTTTTTTTTAAATGTATCTACTGTGTGGGGGTTCTGGGAAGATAAATTGAGTTATGGCTGTAAAGTTATTACCTGGCATGCCATGGCAGTGCACCGCAGCGTCTGCTGGGTGTTTGCTGCACAAGCTGACATTGATTGAGCACTTACTGTGTACTCTTCTAAGCACTTACCTGTTTTCAGTCACTTATGGAAATACTTTTCATTCATTCGCTAATTCCTCCAGCAACCTTATGGGGTAGGTCTCTCTGATCAAGCCTGCTTTACAAAACAGTGCGCCCAGAGGGGTCAGTAACGAGCTGCCTGTGGCAGAGGGATCTGAAGCCAGCCGCCCTGATCCTGAAGCCAGCACTGGTCTGCTCTGGTGAGGGGAGTGTACGCACCTATCCGTTGTGACCTTCCAGGTAGTTGCCTTCTGGCTGGAGACTGTGGGGGCACTTTCACTTTCTCTTTTCCCATGGACTTTCTCTGTTGCACGTCTCTGATGGTGCCTGATTTGTTTCTTTTTGCCATGAGCAGATTGCAATTTTGTGATCGGGAAGAAGTTGTAATGATTTTAGATGCTAGCATGTTATATGTTATGTGAGAAGAGCTGAACACAAAATTCCAGGTACAGCTTGATCCCAGCTATGTTGAAAATTGTACAGGAAATGCCCAAGGTGGGCTGACTGTCCACATATTCATATGGTTTGTCACTAGAGGGCCGGATCAAGTGGTTACATGATTTTTTGGATGAGTTTGGTGTCTTTCTAGCTTTTCCAACTGAAGTTTGACATCAAACAAGTGTCCCCCTTTTAAACGAGTGTGTGTCTGCTTAGTCGCGTCTGACTGTGACCCTATGGACTGTAGCCTGCTAGGCTCCTCGGTCCTTAGAATTCTCCAGGCAAGAACACTGGAGTCAGTTGCCATTTCCTTCTCCAGGGGACCTTCCCCACCCAGAGATTGAACCTGATTCCCCTGTGTCTCCTGTCTTGTAGGTGGACTCTTTACTGTTGAGCCACCCCGGAAACCCTTCTTTGAAAAATATTTATTTTCATGGATTTAGCTGGGCGTGCCAGGTCTTCATTCTGGCACTCGGGATCTTCGAGCTCCATTGCAGCATGTGGGGTCTTTAGCTGTGGCATGGGGGATCTAGTTTCCTGATCAGGGATGGAACTCAGGCCCCCTGCACTGGGAACGCGGAGCCTCCGCTGCTCACGAGACCACCAGGAAAGTCCCCAGTGTATCACTCTTATATTTAGAGAGAAAGTGATTCTAAAAGCAAAGGACAGAAGTTCTCAGCTGGGACCCATGGCTGTTTCTGCTTTGGACCTGTGCAGCCAGGTGGGTTTGACCGGCTGACAGGCCAGGGAACTCCTGGGGCAGCCGTCAGATCGGGGTTCCTGCACCGAGCATCATGCCCAGGGCTTGCCAGCCTGACTGCCATCTGTCACCTCCTCCCCTCCCCCCGCCCAGGGACGCAATGAGGACACACCCACCCCAGGGCTCCCAGCACAGCCCCCAGAGGAGGGGCACCTTGGCCCTGGGCTGTCCCTGTGCTGCCCACTGTCCAGCCGCCTTCCTTTGCTTCCGCGCCACCTCCCACCTGGAGTCCCCCTGCCCCTGGGGTGCACCGTCCTCAGGCACAATCAGCAGGGCCCTGTGGAGTCTCGATGGGTGCCGGTGGTGAAGAATCCACCTGCCATGCAGGAGACACCAGGGACGCGGGTTCCATCCACCCCACGTGGGTGGGGATGATCCCCTGGAGAAGAGAATGGCTACCCACTCCAGTATTCTTGCCTGGAGAATCCCACGGATGGAGGAGCCTGGTGGGCTACAGTCCATGGGGTCACAAAGAGTTGTACACGGCTGAGCACATCCACTTCTGTGGAGCGTTAAACAGGGCTGTGTGCCTCTGAAAGTATGTGTCCTGGCTGGGGTGGACAGGGCCGTCTGCTGCCCTCGGGTGGTCCTCCCCACCTCCCCGGGGGGCAGGCCTGCCCTCATCCCACCCATGTTCCTGGTGCTGGAACAGGGCCTGGCACAAAAAAGGTGCTCGGTACAAGCTGAGTGCATGGTACCACCTCCTTCTTACTCTAGAATGCAGACAGCTGAGGCCCAGAGAGGTTAAGCAACTTGCCTAGAGCCACACAGCCAGCAGGATGCTGGACCATGGAGGCCAGACTGTCAGCTTCGACCCCAGTGCTCCAGGCCCCACGCCAGCCCTCCCTGCTCTGGGTTCTGATTCTAGGCTGAGTTGGTCCTCGGTGATGAGCAAAGGGCTCGGTGAAGGAGCCGGGCAGCAGTACGTGGACTTGGCACTGGGTGGCCTGTTTCCACCTCAGTTCTGCCAAACCAGCAGGGTGACTTTGAGGAAGCTTCCTTACCTCTCTGTGCCCCAAGTTGCCGAATCTATAAAATGGGCTTCACTGGTTTGTTGTTAAGTCACTAAGTTGTGTCTGACTCTTTTGTGGCCCCAGGGACTGTAGCCCATCAGGCTCCTTTGTCCATGGGGTTTCCCAGGCAAGAATACTAGAATGGGTTGCGATTCCCTTCTCCAGAGATCTCCCCTGACCCAAGGATCGAACCCAGGTCTTCTACATTGCAGGGAAGCCCTGGGGTGGGGGGGTCACTTTAAATCAGGACATGTGAGGCATGGGGATTCCAGACTCGTGTGGGTCAGGCAGAGAGGGGCCTCTGGAGAGGTCCAGTGAGGGGGCCCAGTGGTCACTTCAAGATGGGAGGAGGCCTGGCTGCCACCACACGGCCCAAATCCAACAGCCTCAGCTGCGATTGCTCAGGGTGCCCTGTTCCTCCCAGCAGCTCAGCTGACCCCTCAGAAGCTCAATTTCCTTTGATCAGCAAACAGCAGACTTACCCTGGACCAGGCACGGTTGGAGTGCTCCTCACAGCAGTCGCGTAAGGAGGGTGACGCCACTGTGCCCACTTTACAGGCCTCCCTGGTGGCCTCGTCTCTTGCGTCTCCTGCTTTGGCAGGCAGGTTCTTTACCGCTGGTGCCACTGAGAAGTCGAGGGGCAGGCTCCATCCCTGGGTTGGGAAGGTCCTCTGGAGTGAAAAATGGCAAACAGATTCAGTATTCTTGCCTGGAAAATTCTGTGGATGGAGGAGCCTGGCGGGCCACAGTTCATGGGGTCACAAAAGAGTCAGACACGACTGAGCTGCACTGCCTGCCTGCCTGATGGCGCGAGTGGTAAAGAACCCGCCTGCCAAGGCAGGAGACACAAGAGACGAGGCCACCAGGGAGGCCTGTAAAATGGGTACAGGGGCATCTGGGAAGACCCCTTGACCATTCATGGGATCATAGAAGAGTCGGACAGGACTGGGGGACCAGCACTTGCACTTCACTGTTTCACTTTCCCCTCTCCTAGGAGAAAGCCTCCCTGAAAGGGCAAAGCAAAGCCTGCCCAAGGTTGGGGGCCTGGTTGTAGCCAGGATGGCCAGAGACGGGGCTAACCCATAATGACCATCCAGTGGGGGCTGAGTGGCTAGACTGATCCGGTCTGGGGGGCAGTCCAGAAGATTCCTGAGGGCTGTGCTGTTCTCTCAGGGTCCTGCCAGCTGGGTGGGGAGCTTGACAAGAGAGACCAGGATGGGAGACTTCTCAGCTGCCGAAGGGGCCGGTGTGCACCCTGGCCAGGAGGGCAGAGGACCGCAGCTCTGACCCCTGGGCCACCTCCGCTCTGGCAGGACACCCAGGGCTGGCCTGACCCAGCCCTGCCGGTGGCTGCCAGGAAAACAGGTCAGAGCGGGTCGGACCCTGGCGGCTTCACACACGAGCGAGCTCGGCGGGGACACACACAGCCCGAGCGGGAGGAGGGGGAGGGCCGGGCACGGAGGGTGGGCCCGGGCTGCCCCGCTGGCGCTCCGCCTCCCTGGGGCTGTCACTCCCACCCTGCTGTCCAGCCCACCCAGGGAGCCGTGGCTGGCCGGCCGGCCGGCCCAGGAGGGGAGGAAAGGGCGCCGGCAGCGTGGGTGGGAGCCGGTTCCCACGCTGGAAGCCGGCCCAGCCTCGCGGAGGGCTGGGTCCGCCCCCTCCCACGGGCGGGACCTGGCCAAGCGGGCAGCCCCGCGGGTCCGCACCGCACTGCACTGGGCTTGCAGGGAGGCAGCTGTCTCCAAGCGGGGGAGCGAGGCTGCGGCTGCTCCTCTGTCTACAGGGAGGTGCCTCCCGTCACTGGGAGGTCAGCCGCAGCTGGATTCCACATCCCCGCGGCTCCTGAGAAGCTGCGGATCTGCACGGATTTCTTCTTTGAACCTGAGTCTCCCCCGTCTCTGAACACCTCCCGGGTCAGGGGCAGGGGCTGGGGTGCGTCCCTAGGCTCTGCCGGTGGGGGGCGGGGTGGCCGGCCTCCAGGAAAGGCCAAGGTCATCCCCGGAGGGCAGGGCCCCCCAGCTGGGGACGCTCCCAGCCCAGGCCACCGCCCAGGCCTCCTGACGCCACCCCTCCCGCCCCCACCCATCTGCAGTGCGTTCACAACCGGTCACCCCTGCGTGAACCCTCCCTGTTTACCAGGCGGTTCACCTAAAAGACGCTGTCGTCACTTCTTACACAAACAGCACCGTTGAGCTGCTGCTGGGGGCAGGCCCTCTTGCTGCGCCCGCAAGGCCGCGGGCCAGGGGACACAGACAGACAGTGAGAGCCGGTGCCCTCGGCCAGAAGGAAGGCCCGAGGGGTCGGGGCTTGGGGAGGGGTGAGGCAAGGGGTTTAGAAAGCAGCGGCCTTGGGCTGGGCCTTGGAGGGTCATGCCCAGGGCTTCTTCCCCTGGGACCATTTTTTCAGTCCAGGCTCCCTTACTGGCCCCCAGGGCCCAGTGCATGCCTGGGGATTGGGAAGGTCCAATGAGTGTTCCCTGGTGGCTCAGACGGTAAAGCGTCTGTCCGCAATTCGGGAGACTCGGGTTCGATCCCTGGGGTGGGAAGATCTCCTGGAGAAGGAAATGGCACCCCACTCCAGTACTCTTGCCTGGAGAATCCCACGGACGGAGGAGGCTGGTGGGCTACAGTCCATGGGGTGGCAAAGGGTTGGAAACGACTGAGCGACTTCGCTTTCACTTTTTAGTGAGTGTTCACGCAGGGAATGAATGAGTGAATGAGAACGTTTTAGTGTCTTTCTGTCAGACTCAAGAGTTCTCAGGGAGAGAACTCAGCTCCGGGAGGTTACTTGGTCGAGCCTCTTAGGTGGTAATGCAAGCTTCAGGGGACGCAGTGTCTGAAGGGTGGACAGCCCCCCCACCCCCAGCTACCAGGCCTTCTCACTTGAGAGGCGAGTAGGGCCCTCCGCCGCCCAGACAACCCATGGGCAGGGGAGTCCTGGCAGCCGGCCAGAGCTCTTACTGGGCCGTGTGGCCTCAGTCTTCCCATCAGTGAGATGGGTTGTGACTGCAGTGTTGCCCCCCGCAGTGCTGGGTGCGGCTGCGAGCAGTCAGCAAGGCTCCGCTCCTGCAGATGCTTGGTCTGGGCTCTCTGGAGCCCCAGGCTCCGTGGGCAGGCTCACGGGGGTGTCCAGAGCAGGCAGCTCCTCTCTGCATTCCTGCTCCCGGGGCACCCTGGTGCCAGCCATGCTGGCTGCTGGCACCCTCTGTAATTATCCCGTCAGTCCCCAACCCAGTCCACCTGAATGCATGCATTGAGGCCCCGTAAAATTGATGCAGACAATCAGCGGCATCGGACGTGAGGAGAGACAGCTCCCCAGAGAACAGGCACTGGGAGGGGAGGCTAGGCTCCCAGGTTGTGGCTGCCAGAAAGCCCAAGCCCTTCCTTCCAGGGGGAGGTGAGTGAGAGAGGCAGAGAGAGACACAGAGACAGACAGAGGGCGGGGGAGGGAGAGATGGAAGCCCGCAGATGGAGCTGGAGACAGAGACACGAGGACACAGCGCCCAGAGGGTGTGGGGAGAGGCGGGAGGGGATGGGGGGAGCGGGCGATCTTGAGAGAGGCAGCCTGGACTGAGCCTCCTGGCCGCTGAGGGTTGGGCGGCCCTGCAGAGCTTGCAGAAGCCTGGGCGGAGGCTGGAGAGGGGAAGGGCCCCCTGCAGCCCGCCAGCAGGCCTGCCGGCTCTGTTCCCAGCCCTGGACGAGCTGTACCCTCTCCCCCTCCCCATGACTCTGCTTTGTGCGCCCCTGGCAGTCACCCACTCACACGCACTCAGCATCACTCATGATTGCATGTGTCCCCATGCTCAGCTCAGCCTGGTGCACACAATGGCTGGCAGGACCCAGGGGCTCCCGGTCTGCCAGGGAGGCGAGACAGACAGGGGACAGCTCCATGCCTGGGACCCTGTCCCCTGCGGCTGCTGGGGCCACAGCCACCACACCCCTGGAGCACCTGGACCTTCAGCAGGATGGACGTTTCCCTGGAGCCGCTGCTTCAGAGTGGATCCTCTCTCCTACCCCTGCTGTTCTTTCCCTACTGCAGACAGCAGCCAGGGCCCCGCCCCTCAGAGAGCCTCTCCTCGGGGTTTCCTTTTTGTGGGTCCACTGCTGGGTTCAACCGACTGCTCCCCGCTGTTCCCAGGGTGACATGCAGTTTCCGGTTCACACTGGACCCCAAGAATCCACTCCCACCGGCACTGTGGACAGAGTAGGATTCTAGGGATCTAGGGAGGGGCAGGCAGAACGGCCTCCCAGGACAGCAGGACTGACATGCCCAAGCCAGCACCGCCCAGCAGCCACGCTACATGCAGACGCGGAAGGCCAGCTGAGCGCACAGCCAACGTGGTCTGTGCCTGGCCCACCCCGTCGGCCCTTCGCCCGAGGGCAGGGCAGGCCACATGTGCTGGGTCTACCCCACCCTAGCAGTCCTTGGTCCCTGACAGAATGTTCTGCCTTCAGTGGACAAGTGAGCTCTCTCGCTTCTTTTATATATATATATATATATGTATCTTATATAATATATATAATATAATATAAATATTTGGTCACATCATGCAGCATGTGGGACCTTAGTTTCCTGACCAGGGATCAAACCCATGTCCGTTGCATTGGAAGCTCGGTGTCTTAACCACTGGATGGCCAGGGAAGTTCCCTCACTTCTTGTGATAAAGTCATCTCTGTGACAATGGATTTGTAACAGAAAATCCACGCAGCAGAACGACTCAAGACGCAGTCATTGAAGAGGGTTTCCATGGGTTGGAAAAAGTGATGAAAATGAAAGCTGCTCAGTTGTGCCCGACTCTTTGCAACCCGTGAACTACACAGTCCGTGGACTTCTCCAGGCCAGAACACTGGAGTGGGGAGCCTTTCCCTTCTCCAGGGGATCTTCCCTACCCAGGGGTTGAACCCAGGCAGGTCTCCCAAATTGCAGGCGGATTCTTTACCAGCTGAGCCACGAGGGAAGCCCAAGAACACTGGAGTGGGTCCCCTGGCCTGGAGGATCACAAATAACTCAAGGTGGTCATCTCGGTACATTCACAAACTGTTTTCCACATTCACTCCTTTCAGCTATACTTTTACAGTCCATGGGGTTGCAAAGAGTGGACACGACTGCGCTTTCATGATCTATTAATAGTTCTGGAACCTTTTCCTCACGCTCAGGAGAAACCTTGTACTCATTAGCAGTCACTCCCCATCCCTTCCTCCCCCAGCCCTGGGCAGCCATCAGTCTACTTTCTGCTGCTATTGATTTGCTCCTTCGGACAGTGCTGATAAATGGAGTCCTGCAGTTACGTGGCCCTTGGTGTCTGACCTCTTTCACTGACCATTGGCCCCTTCTTTTGAGGGCTTCTCCGGTGGCCCAGATGGTAAAGAATGCGTCTGCAATGTGGGAGACCTGGGTTCGATCCCTGGGTTGGGAAGACCCCTGGAAGTGGGCATGGCAACCCACTCCAGTATTCCTGCCTGGAGAATCCCCAGGGACAGAGGAACCTGGGTGGCTACAGGTCACGGGGTCATAAAAAGTCGGACACGACTGAGCACATTAGCACACATCTTCATATATACCAGGGTTTTGACAGAATAACGTTCCATGGTATGGCTATGCTGCATTTTGTTACCCATTCATCTGGCAGTGACTACTTGGGTTGTTTCAAACGAACTTTTTTTTTTTTTTTTACTTTTGTGAAGGATAATTGCTTTACAATGTTGTGTTGGTTTCTGCCATACATCAACATGGATCAGCCATAGGAATACATATGTCCCCTCCCTCTTCAACCTCCGTCCCACCCCATCCCTCCCTTCTTGGTTTGTCACGGACCACCAGTTTGAGCTCCCAAGTCATACAGTAAATGCCCACTGGCTGTCTATTTTTCATATACTTTGGCCATCTGATACAAAGAACTGACTCACTGGAAAAGTCCCTGATGCTGGGAAAGATTAGAGGCGGGAGGAGAAGGGGAGGACAGAGGACAAGATAGTTGGATGGCATCACCGACTCGATGGACATGAGTTTGAGCAAGCTCGGGGAGTTGGTGACGGACACGGAGGCCTGGCGTGCTGCAGTCCATGGGGTTGCAAAGAGTCGGACACGACTGAGCGACTGAACCGAAGTGAATGTGTAAATTTCAATGCTGCTCTCTCTGTTCCTCCCAGTGTCTCCTCTGCTCCCTCACTGAGTCCGCAGGTCTGTTCTCTTCGTCTGTGTCTCCACTGCGGCCCTGCAAATAGGTCCATCAGTACCATTTTTCAAGATTCTATATGTAAGCATTAACATTCAAGACGTGTTTTTCTCTTTGTGACTTACTTCACGCTGTCTTATAGGCTTTAGGTTCATCCACCTCATTAGAACCGACTCAGATGTGTTCTTTTTTATGGTGAATATTATCCATTCATCCGTCGATGGACATCCAGGCTGCCTCCATGTCCTAGTTATTGTAAATAGTGCTGCAGCGAACACTGGGGTGTATGTGTCTTTTTCAATTATGGCTTTCTCTGGGTATGTGCCCAGTAGTGGCATTGTTGGGTCATATGGTAGTTTTATTCCTAATTCTTAAAGGAATTTCCACACTGTGTTCCATAGTTGCTATATCAATTCACATTCCCACCAATAGTGCAAGAGGGTTCCCTTTTCTCCACACTCTCTCCAGCATTTATTGTTTTTAGGTTTTTTGATGATGGCCATTCTGACCAGTTCAAACAAACTTTTAAGGTACTTTGTTCCAAAATTATTTTGGAAACAGCAGTGTGCAGTTGACAACTCTTTCCTATTATTTTCCCTTTTCTGAGGTTCAGTCACTCAGTCATGTACGACTCTTTTCAACCCCATGGACTGTAGCAGGCCAGGCTTCCCTGTCCATCACCAACTCCCTGACTTTACTCAAACTCATGTCCATTGAGTGGGTGATACCATCCAACCATCTCCTCCTCTGTCATCCCCTTCTCCTCCTGCCTTCAATCTTTCCCAGCATCAGGGACTTTTCCAGTGGGTCAGTTCTTTGCATCAGGTGGCCAAAGTGTTGGAGTTTCAGCTTCTGTATCAGTCTGAGGTTAAATCCCTCCTATGTATAAATGCTTTTTTCTTTTGGGAAATGGGGGTGAATCTAGATGAAAGTTGTTTTTTTTGTTGTTGTTGTTTTGGTTTTATTCTGACCTCACCACATGGCAAGGTGGCCTGTGGGATCTTAGTTCCCTGACCAGGAATTGAACCCGTGTACCCTGCTGTGGAAGCACAGAGTCCTAATCACTGAACTGCCAGGGAAGTTCCTAGAGGAAAATCTTTAACAGAATGTCTTTGGTGGGGAGAAACATGGTGAGAGCTCTAAATGGATTCCCAAGCCTTTTCTCCTCCCCTGATCTGGGAGCTGTGGGTCTGATAAGCCGGTAGGTCTTGCTGGGCTGTGACATTAGCTGGGGAGCACACCGGGTTTCATCAGGGTGGCCTGGATCTGCATCTGGGTGGAGGAGGCGACTCGGAGCCTATGAGGAAACAGGCATTCTTTGCGCTCTTCCTCCCCACCCTGAGGGCAGCTCTGCACAGGGCAGGGGGTGGGAGGAGGCAAGGGATCATAGCCACTGAGTCACCAAGATGTGGGGTGGGGGTGTGTGTCAAGCCTGCCGGTTTCACCTGTGTGCCCTGTTCCCTGCCTTGACTCAGAATAACAGGAAAAGACAGCTGTCAATTGCAAGCTGTGGTCCCCAGATAAGTGTAGGTCCCAGGCATCTGGGCTTGGGGTGGATGGTGGGAAGGTAATAGGGAAAGGGGCTTCACTGGATGCTGGCAATTACGTGCACATGGAGTTTATTGTAACAATAATACAATGAAGCACATCAATGTTTTTAAAACAGGAAAAAAGTCACCTCTAATCTCACCCCCAACAGGAGCACACTGACTTGCATTCTGATGAACTTTCAATTTGTCTGAAAGAAAAACAAGATTTAAGAAAACACCGGAAAAAAAAAAAAACACCGTAGGGAGTTCGCTGGTAGTCCGGTGGTTAAGAACCTGCCTTGCAATACAGAGGACATGGGTTCGATCCCTGGTCTGAGAAGATTCCACGTGCCACAGGGCAACTAGACCATGCACCATAGCTACCAAGCCTGCGCTCTAGCGCCCGTGAGCCGAAGCAAGAGGAGCCGCTGCGATGGGAAGCCCTGGCCCTGAAACTGGAGAGCAGGCCCTGCTGGCCGCAACGGGAGAAAGCGCGGGTGCAGCAATGAAGACCTAGCACAGCCAAAAAGAAATACAATTATTATTTTTTAAAAGTTAAAAATCATAATAGCTGTACAGGCTATGCTGTGTAACCATCACCATTATTGATTTCTGAAACTTTTTTCACCATCCCAAACGCAAACTCTGACCCACTGGATAACAAGTCCCCACTCCTCTCTGCCCTCCACCCCACGTAACCTCTATTCTACTTTCCGCCTCTGTGATTTTCTCTATTACAGGTGCTTCGTATAAGTGGGACCGTGCAGTGTCTATTCTTTTGAATCTGGCTTATTTCACATGGCGTGATGTTTTCAAGATGCGCTCATGTTGTAGCATGTGTCAGCAGCTCACTCCTTTCTCTGCATAGATAATATTCCATCACACACCTTTCCCAGTTTGCAGCCAGTCCTGAACATTCATTGCAAGGACTGATGCTGAAGCTGAAACTCCAATACTTTGGCCACCTGATGTGAAGAGCCGACTCGTTTTAAAAGACCCTGATGCTGGGAAAGATTGAAGGCAGGAGGAGAAGGGGATGACAGAGGATGAGATGGCTGGATGGCATCACCGACTCAATGGACATGAGTTTGAGTAAACTGTGGGAGTTGGTGATGGACAGGGAGGCCTGGCGTGCTGCAGTCCATGGGGTCGCAGAGAGTTGGACACGACTGAGTGACTGAACGGAACTGAATATTCCATCATGTGGATAGGTCATGTTTCATTTACCTGCTCATATGCGGATGCACAGCTGGGCTGCTTCCGTCTTTTTAACTGTTGTCAATAATGCTGAACACTGGAATACAAGTATCTGAGTCCTGCTTTCAGTTTTCCGGGTACATACCTAGGGGTGGAATTGCTGGGTCACCTGGCAATTCTATGTCGCACCTTCTGAGGAACTGCCAAACTCTTTCCCACCACAGATGCATGATTAAGTTAAGTTAGTTAAGTCACTCAGTCGTGTCCGACTCTTTGTGACCCCATGGACTGTAGCCCACCAGGCTCCTCCGTCCATCGGATTCTCCAGGCAAGAATACTGGAGTGGGTTGCCATTTCCTTCTCCAGGGGATCTTCCTGATCCAGGGATCGAACCCAGGTCTCCTGCATTAAAGGCAGATGCTTTAACCTCTTAGCCACCAGGGAAGGTTAAGGACTATTGATTAAGGACTATTTAAAAATTTTATCTTTAATATTGTTAAGATGTCAATACTGAAAAAAAAAAAAAAAGATAATATTGGCCTTGCCTGGTAGTCCAGTGGTCAAGAATCCTCCTGCCAATGAAGGGGACGTGGGTTCAATCCCCTGTTTCGGGAAGACTCCACATGCTGTGGGGTAACTGAGGCTGTGTGCCTGGAGCCTGTGTTCTGTAACAAGAGAAGCCACTGCAATGAGAAGCCCACGTGTGGCAACTAGAGAGGAGCCCCCACTTGCCACAGCGGGAGAAAGCCTCCGTGCAGCAACAAAGACCCAGTGCAGGCAAAAATAACTAGCCAAGTAAATAAACATTTTAAGAAGTCAATGCTACCTAAAGTGATTTACAGATTCAGTGGATCCCCACAAAAATCCCAATGACATTTATTGTAGAAATAGAAAAAAATCCTAAAATTCATATAGAATCTCAAGGGACCCTGAATAGTGAAAACAATCTTGAAAGAGAACAAAGAAGTCTCACCCTTCCTGATTCCAAAACTTTCATAAAGTTACAGTTATCAAAACAGTGTGGTAACGGCTTGAAGACAGGCATGTAGACCAGTGCAAGAGAACAGAGCGCCTAGAAATAAAGCCTCTCCTGCTGCTGCTGCTGCCAAGTCACTTCAGTCGTGACCAACTCTGTGCGACCCCAGAGACGGCAGCCCACCAGGCTCCCCTGTCCCTGGAATTCTCCAGGCAAGAACACTGGAGTGGGTTGCCATTGCCTTCTCCAATGCATGAAAGTGAGAAGTGAAAGTGAAGTCGCTCAGTCGTGTCTGACTCTGTGCGACCCCATGGACTACAGCCCACCAGGCTCCTCCGTCCATAGGATTTTCCAGGCAAGAGTACTGGAGTCGGGTGCCATTGCCTTCTCCAGAGCCTCTCATACATGGGCAAATATTTTCAATAAGGGTCAAGATCATTTAAAGGGGAAAGGACAGTCATTTTAAGAAACGGTGTTGGGGAAACTGACTATTCACATACAAATGAATTAAGCTGGACCCTTACTAATACCATATACGAAGTCTAACTAAAAATGGATCTCAACATAAGGCCTGAAAGTGTAAAACGCTCAGAAGAAAACTTGGGAAAAGCTCTATGACATTGGATTTGGCAATTATTTCTTAGATATGACACCAAAAGCAAGGAGACAAAAATAAAAAATAGATACACTGGATTTAATGAAGATGAAGAACTTTTATGCATCAAAGAATGCCATCAACAGAGGGAAAAGCAACCTGAGGAATGGCAGAAAATATCTGGAGAACACACATCTAATAGGAGGTTGAGGTCCAGACTATGTAAAGAGCTCCTACAACTCAACAACCACGTCCCCAAACAACAAGATTTAAAAATAGACAAAGGGCTTGAATTGAAATCAGTAGGTCTCATCTTCTGGTCCCACCTGGCTCTGCGCACCCTGGATTTTCCACTGATGGAGGTTTCCTCCAAGGAGCGAGAAGCTGGCTAGAAGCTGGCAAGAAGCAGGCCTGAGCACACCTTGATCCCCGGGTGATGGGCTGGAGGCTTTGAACGAAAAGCAAGAACCTGGAGAGAGCTCGTGGGCTCCTCTGTCTGCCTCCTCTTGAGGGGGCTGGCACCAGATGCTCCTAGAGGACTCTGCCCAGCCCCAGCTGCGGGAATGGCTCACCTGCAGGGGGTGCACCCCGAGCAGCAGCCACCCTGCTGGGGGAACCAGCCCTGGGATCTGAGCAGGGTGCAGTGGACCCCGCTGGGTGGCCACCCCAGCCTCCCTCCACATGGGGTGCCAGCTCCCTGGGAAGCCACTTCCTCAAGAGCAGGGACACCAAGTCAGGGCGAACGAGGAGCTTATGAAGGTGAGAGAGATGCAGGGTCCTTCCTGAGGTCCCTTCTGATCACCAGCACTTCAGGTTTAAGCCAACAGGAGAGCTTGTCCCTTGGATTTGATGTCAAGAAAGTGGCAGGCGGCTTTGGAGAGGAGCCTTGGGATGGTGGTCCTCAGGGTGGCCGGAGAGAAGCCGCAGCAGGAGCAGGAGTGATGATGAGAAATAATAGCGCTGATGCTCACTGGCCTGCAGGCACGGCGCCTTCAACACCATCTGCTGCTAGTCTCCTTCCCAGACTTCTGCAGGGTACTGTTGCCAAAATCTTGGATGCCTGACCACCGGTGCCAATTAAAAAAAAAAAAAATTGGGAGACAGCTTGGAGGAAATATCTTTATTTCCTTTGCCTTGTCTTTGCTTGGCAAAGGGGAATACACAGCAGGCTAGTGCCTTAAGAACTGTGCCCCCTCCCCAGGGGAATGGTGGCGGTGGCGGTTTAGTTGCTCAGTCATGTCCAACTCTGCAACACGATGGACTGTAGCCCACCAGGCTCCTCTGTCCATGGCATTCTCCAGGCAAGAACACTGGAGTGGGTTGCCATTTCCTTCTCAGGGGATCTTCCGACCCAGGAATCAAACCCAGTTCTCCTGCACTGCAGGCAGATTCTTTACCAACTGAGCTATGAGGGAAGCCCAGGGGAATAGGGACACATTTTATATCCTCATGAAGGTCTTGTACTTTTTTTTTTCCCCTGTAAATTTACGGCCCAAACTCTGGGGTCAGGCGGCTCAGCAACCCCGGGCTGGTGTCCCTGAAGTTATCCGCTGTGTCTCCCTTCTGAGATGCCAGCATCCGACAGGAGTGGGGGTGGGGTGGGGGTGTTGTAGGTGAGGTGGTGGAGAATGCCAGGTGCAGAGCAGCATGCACACGGACTCAGAGAGTAGTTAGCTTTGTGCAGGGCGAGTCCAGCTACAAGTGTTTGCCAGTTGTACCAGCTGAGGAATAACCAAGACTGTTCAACTCCTGCAGGCCTCTGTGGCTGGTATGCACCAAAGGCTTTTTACTCATTTCTGTGTTGGCTGCAACAGGCGCCCCTGCAGAGAGACCACCCTGACCGCCTGCTGGCATTCCCCCGCTTCCCGTGTGTCCTTCGCGAGGGTGATAGATCTGTTCCCTGCCCTGTCCTCAGTACCTACAGCAGCGCCTGGCACCTTGAAGGTGCTCCAGAAATATTCAGCGGAGGAATACATGTGTCCTGGGAAGAAAGTTCGCTTCCAACAACTTTCAACATTTTTTTTTTTTTCCAGAGAGGTTGTGTAACTTCTCCAAGAGCACACAGCCAGAAAGAGGGAGGGCTGGGATTTGAACTGGGCCTCCTCATGGCTCAGATGGTAAAGAACCTACCTGTCAATGCAGGGGACCCGCGTTCGATCCCTGGGTCAGGAAGATTCCCTGGAGAAGGAAATGGCAACCCACTCCAGTATACTTGGCTGGAGAATCCCATGGACAGAGAAGCCAGGGTGGGCTACAGTCCATGGGTCGCACAGAGTCAGACACAACTGAGCTACTGACACCACACTCCTCAGAGCAGGATTCAGAACTCCGGGAGCCCTCTGCCGGGGTGGGTGATGCCTGCACGTGCATCCCTTGGTGGGAGCTGCCAGGACGCCCACACAGGCACATGCTCCCTGCAGTCGAGCCCTGGGACTGGCAGGTCCTGTTTTGTTCTCGAGGGTGGTGGTCTGCTCCTCTCCCCTGTGAGGGTTGACCACCCCTCCAAGCTCTGGCTTAAGCTCGGCCTCCTCTAGGAAGGGGCTTCTCACATAGCTCAGCTGGTAAAGAATCTGCCCGCAATGCAGGAGACCTGGATTTGATCCCTGGGTCGGGAAGATCCCCTGGAGGAGGGCATGGCAACCCATCCAGTATTCTTGCTGGAGAACCCCATGGACAGAGGATCCTGGTGGGGTACTGTCCATGGGGTCACAAAGACTTAGCAACAAAACCACCACCACCACCACCACCTCTAGGAAGGCTTCCCTGGGTGCCTCCTTCCTCTAGAATCTTGTACAAATGACTACCCGGTGATCATCATGGCAAACTATAGGTCCGGTGGGAAGGCTTGGGGCAGGCCCGCCTGGACTGGAATCTGGACTTGCTGGTGTCGAGGGGACCCTGGGAGCTTCCCTCCGCCCCCCTGAGTGCGGCTTTCTCACCAGAGCAGCTGAGACACGGGCACAGGGCTGCCATAACAGAGGGCCAGAGGCGGAGCTCATGCAGAGGAACCTATGTTCTCGGAGTTCTGGAGGCTGGAAGTCCGAGGTCAGGGCGAGGGCGGCTTGGTCTCCTGCAGCCTCTCTGCTTGGCTTGCAATGGCTGTCTTCTCCTTGGTGTCCACGTCACCTTCTCTGTGTACATCTGCGTCCTGATCTGGCCTTTTCATGAGGACACCAGACCTGGTGGATTTAGGGCCCAGCTCAGTGACCTCATCTTAACTTGATCACCTCCTTAAAGGCACATTTCCCAATACAGTCACATTCTGGTGTACGGGGGCTAGGTCTCCAACACGTGGGTTTGTTATTTGGTTACTAAGCCATGTCCGACTCTTTGTGACCCCATGAACTTCAGCAAGCCAGGCTTCCCTGTCCTTCACCATCTCCTGGAGTTTGCTCAAACTCATGACCATTGAGTCACGATGCCATCCAACCGTCTCATCCTCTGTCATCCCCTTCTCTTCCTGCCCTCAATTTTTCTCAGCATCAGGGTCTTTTCCAATGAGTTGGCTCTTCACATGAGGTGGCCAAAGTATTGGAGCTTCAGCTTCAGCATCAGCCCTTCCAATGACTATTCAGTGTTGATTCCCTTTAGCATTGACTGGTTTGATCTCCTCACTGTCCAAGGGGCTCTCAATATGGATTTTGGGGGAACACTATTCAGTCCTTGGCACTGCCCCTAACATGACCCTTGAATTCCCCACATAATGCCCCCAACAAGGGGTTTCCCTGTCTTGCTTCACATATACAGTGTCAAAGAGTTACCTTCCCGGTGATAAACGGTGATGATGATTTCCAGTGGGTGGCCACCATTCTGTAGAGCAGCCCTGCAGTGAAGGCTAACTCCCTTTGGTCATGGAGGAACCGGAGAGGACCATCTCACAGTCTTAAACAATTCAAAACAGGCTTGTTTCTCCCCAGCAGTGAGAGAGCTTGCTTGTTCTGGAAGACAAATTCAAAGGCAGAGTCCTGTCAGTGGAGTTATCTGTGTTTTGTTATCTTCCTTGAGCAGAAGTGCTTGGGAACACCCAAAGAGCCTGGATGCCTTGTTTGCACAGATAAATGTCAAGTCTGCACCCAAAGAAGGTTATGGAAAAGCCACCCTGAGAGGAGGGGGTGGCTGTAGGGCTGGCCACCACAAAACTGGAATTTATTTCTTTTCCCACTCTGCAGAGTTGGGCTGTTCCTGTGTCATCATAGCCAGATGGAAAAAGGCTGCCACTGGGGACCTTCTGATAGTCTTACATGATTCAGTTTGCCTTTAAAAATCCATTCTCAGAGTTCAGCAAATCAAGCTCCCTCCCTCTCTCTCTCTTTCTTTTTTACCCTGATGTCATTCTATTTTTCTCTTGAAAAATTTTCACACTCGAAGCATAATACATTTTTTATAGATAGTACAACACAGAGGAAAATAAACATTACCTTTAGTTCCATCTCCCAGAAACAGTTACTGTCAACATTGATGTATCTCTTGCATTTCTCTAGACTCTCCCCATTCTTGTTATTAAAAAATACAAGAAAAATGTGTCCTGTATTTGATTTACCCACTAGATCTGGCAGATAGAGCAGTGAAGAGGATAGACAAGTTCCTATCCTCTTGGAGCTCAGCTTACAGGGAGCCAGAAAGTAAACATATAAATGAACTTCCAGGCTGTCTCCAATTTTTCTCTCTGTTACAAATAACATTGCATTGAGCATTCTTACAGGTGAGAGAGAAATATCAACAATCTCAGATATGCAGATTATGGCTGTTGTTTTTCAGTCCTACAACGTGTCCAACTCTTTGCAACCCCATGAACTACAGCACCCCAGGCTTCCCTGTCCTTCACTGTCACCCAGAGTTTGCTCAAACTCATGTCCATTGAGTCAGTAAAGCCATCCAACCATCTCATCCTCTGTTGCCCTCTTCTCCCGCCTTCCATCTTTCCCAGCATTGGGGTCTTTTCCAATGAGTCAGCTCTTCGCATCATGTGGCCAAAATATTAGAGCTTCAGCTTCAGCAACAGTCCTCCCAATGAATATTCAGGGTGGATTTCCTTTAAGATTGACTGGTTTGATCTCCTTGTAGTCTAAGGGACACTCAAGAGTTTCCTCCTGCACCACAGTTGGAAAGCATCAATTCTTTGGCCCTCAGCCTTCTTTATGGAGGGCTTCCCTGATAGCTCAGTTGGAAAAGAATCCACCTGCCAATGCAGGAGATACAGATTCATTCCATCCCTGGGTCAGAAAATCCACTGGAGAAGCACATGGCAACCCAATCCAGTACTCTTGCCTGGGAAATTCCATGGACAGAGGAGCCTGGCGGGCAACAGTCTATGGGGTCACAAAGAGTCAGATATGACTTAGCAACTAAACAACACTAATGATGCTTTTCATTATTAAAATAAAAAGACACTGTGATGATCATCTGTATGCATATTTATATTAGCAGTATATGGATATTACCTGATGAATACCTTCTCTGCCTGTATTTCTTTGAGGCCCTTTTTTTTGGAGGGTGGCAAGAACACTGGAGTGGGTTTCCATTCCCTTCTCCAGGAGATCTTTCCGACCCAGGGACTGAACCCTTATCTCCCGAATTGTAGGCAGACGCTTTACTGTCTGAGCCACCAGGGAAGTCGTGAACTCAGATCATGAACTCCTTATTGCCAAATTCAGACTTAAATGGAAGAAAGTAGAGAAAACCACTAGACCATTCAGGTATGACCTCAATCAAATCCCTTATGATTATACAGTGGAAGTGAGAAATAGATTTAAGGGCCTAGATCTGCTAGACAGAGTGCCTCATGAACTATGGACAGAGGTTGTGACATTGTATAGGAGACAGGGATCAAGACCATCCCCATGGAAAAGAAATGCAAAAAAGCAAAATGGCTGTCTGAGGAGGCCTTACAAATGGCTGTGAAAAGAAGAGAGGCGAAAAGCCAAGGAGAAAAGGAAAGATATAAGCATCTAAATGCAGAGTTCCAAAGAAAAGCAAGAAGAGATAAGAAAGCCTTCTTCAGCGATCAATGCAAAGAAATAGAGGAAAACAACAGAATGGGAAAGACTAGAGATCTCTTCAACAAAATGAGAGATACCAAGGGAACATTTCATGCAAAGATGGGCTCGATAAAGGACAGAAATGATATGGACCTAACACAAGCAGAAGATATTAAGAAGAGGTGGCAAGAATACACAGAAGAACAGTACAAAAAAGATCTTCATAACCCAGATAATCACGATGGTGTGATTGCTCGCCTAGAGCCAGACATCTTGGAATGTGAAGTCAAGTGGGCCTTAGAAAGCATCACTACGAACAAAGCTAGTGGAGGTGATGGAATTCCTACTGAGTTATTTCAAATCCTGAAAGATGATGCTGTGAAAGTGCTGCACTCAATATGCCAGCACATTTGGAAAACTCAGCAGTGGCCACAGGACTGGAAAATGTCAGTTTTCATTCCAATCCCAAAGAAAGGCAATGCCAAAGAATGCTCAAACTACCGCACAATTGCACTCATCTCACATGCTAGTAAAGTAATGCCTAAAATTCTCCAAGCCAGGCTTCAGCAATACGTGAACCGTGAAGTTCCTGATGTTCAAGCTGGTTTTAGAAAAGGCAGAGGAACCAGAGATCAAATTGCCAACATCTGCTGGATCATGGAAAAAGCAAGAGAGTTCCAGAAAAACTTCTATTTCTGCTTTATTGACTATGCCAAAGCCTTTGACTGTGTGGATCACAATCAACTGTGGAAAATTCTGAGAGAGATGGGAATACCAGACCACCTGACCTGCCTCTTGAGAAATCTGTATGCAGGTCAGGAAGCCACAGTTAGAACTGGACATGGAACAACAGACTGGTTCCAAATAGGAAAAGGAGTACATCAAGGCTGTATATTGTCACCCTGCTTATTTAACTTATATGCAGAGTACATCATGAGAAATGCTGGGCTGGAAGAAACACAAGCTGGAATCAAGATTGCCGGGAGAAATATCAATAACCTCAGATATGCAGATGACACCACCCTTATGGCAGAAAGTGAAGAGGAACTAAACAGCCTCTTGATGAAAGTAATAGAGGAGAGTGAAAACGTTGGCTTAAAGCTCAACATTCAGAAAATGAAGATCATGGCATCTGGTCCCATCACTTCATGGGAAATAGATTGGGAAACAGTGGAAATAGTGTCAGACTTTATTCTTTTGGGCTCCAAAAGCACTGCAGATGTTTATTGCAGCCATGAAATTAAAAGACGCTTACTCATTGGAAGAAAAGCTATGAGCAACCTAGATAGCATATTCAAAAGCAGAGACATTGCTTTGCCAACAAAGGTCCGCCTAGTCAAGGCTATGGTTTTTCCTGTAGTCATGTATGATGGCCATGGCCAAAGAATTGATGCTTTTGAACTATGGTGTTGGAGAAGACTCTTGAGAGTCCCTTGGACTGCAAGGAGATCCAACCAGTGCATTCTGAAGGAGATCAGCCCTGGGGTTTCTTTGGAAGGAATGATGCTAAAGCTGAAACTCCAGTACTTTGGACACCTCATGCGAAGAGTTGACTCATTGGAAAAGACTCTGATGCTGGGAGGGATTGGGGGCAGGAGGAGAAGGGGATAACGGAGGATGAGACGGCTGGATGGCATCACAGACTCGATGGACGTGAGTCTGAGTGAACTCCGGGAGTTGGTGATGGACAGGGAGGCCTGGCGTGCTGCGATTCATGGGGTCGCAAAGAGTCGGACACGACTGAGCGACTGAACTGAACTGAACCTCCCTGACTATATGTGTGTGCTTAGTCGCTCACAGGTGTCTGACTCTTTGCAACCCCATGGACTGTAGCCCGCCAAGCTCCTCTGTCCATGGGATTCTCCAGGCAAGAATACTGGAGTGGGTTACCATTCCCTCGTCCAGGGGATTTTCCTGACTCAGGGATTGAACCTGGGTTTCCTGTATTGCAGGCAGCGTCTTTACCATCTGAGCCACCAGGGAAGCCCACCTGACTTCTCCCTAATCACCAGGCAAGGGCGCACAGGCCCGAGGCTCTGCACACTAAGTTGCTTCAGTTGTGTGCGGCCTTTTGCCGCCACCCGGCTCCTCTGTCCGTGGGTCAGGGATACTGGAGGGGATTGCCATCTTGAGGCGCTAGCCCTCGTGTTTCCCCTTTGTATGGCAAAGTAATAAAGCCTCTCCTTCCTTCTCCTCCACGACTCTGTCTCTGTATCTCTGTTTGGCATTGGTGCACAGTGAGCCATGATATTGGCAACAATTCCATCTTTGCATGGCTCTGCCCTGGGACATGTTCCCCTGAACTGAAATGATCGATCCTCCTGGGCTTGCACCCCAACCCTGGCTCTCGAGACTGTGCAGAGGAAACCCAGATCCCATTCCTGCAGCAGTCCTCAGAGCCCCAGGCTAGGCCCACATCCCCTCAGAGGGCTGCTCACGCGCCTTCCACTCCCTGTGGCCTGGCAGTTGCTTTCTTGGGACTCCACCCACAGGGAGCCTTCCCTGACCAGTTCTGCCCAAGAGAGTCTGTCCCAGGTCCCTCTTCATGGGAGCACTGGCCTCTTTCCTGCCTGTCTCCTTCACTCTGGGCTTTAGCTCCATCTCTGCATCCCCTTGGCCCACCACTGCCCTGGAAGGGCTTAGAAGCTAGTGGGGGAAGATCAGATGATTTAAGATAGACATATTAGGTAAGGATTAGATGATTTAAGATAGACATATTAGGTAAGGATTTCTGCCTGTGCACCCGCCCTTATCTCGTGAACCAAGTAATTGATCCATTGACTCATGGACTCCCTGACTCACAGGTTGATTTCTCAATAGGGCAGTTGGTTTATTCATTGGTTTACCTAGCAAATCTTGATTGCGGCCTTCTTTTTAAAAATTTTATTGAAGGATAGTTTGGAAAGACTGGTGAAGCTGAATCTTCAATACTTTGGCCGCCTGATGCAAAAAGCTGACTTACTGGAAAAGACTCTGATGCTGGGAAAGACTGTGGGCAGGAGGAGAAGAGGGGCGACAGAGGATGAGATGGTTGGATGGTATTACTGACTCAATGGACATGAATTTCAGCAAACTCCAGGAGACAGTGAACAACAGGGAAGTCTGGCATCCTGCAGTCCGTGGGGCGGCAAAGAGTCGAACATGACTTACTGGAACAACAACAATAGTTGATTCAATGTGCGTTAATTCCTGCTGTACTGCAGAGTGATTCAGTTATACAAATATATATATGTATTCTTTTTCATATTCTTTTCCATTATGGTTTACTACAGGATAGTGAATCAAGTTGCCTGTACTCCACAGTAGGACCTCTTGCTTATCCATTCTATACGCACCAGTTTGCACCTGCTAACCCCAGCTCCCACTCCGTTCCTCCCCAATCCCCCTCCCTCTTGGTGGCCACACGTCTGCTCTCTACGTCTGTGAGTGTGTGTCTGTTTCATGAAAAGTGAAAGCGTTAGTCACTGAGTCGTGTCTGACTCTTTGGACCCCATGGACTGTAGCCCGCCAGGCTCCTCTGTCCATAGAATCCTCCAGGCAAGAATACTGGAGTGGGTTGCCATTCCCTTCTCCAGGGGATCTTCCTGACCCAGGGACTGAACCCAGGTCTCCTGCATCGCAGGCAGATTCTTTACTGTCTGAGCCACCAGGGAAGCCCTCTGTTTTGTAGATAAGTTCTTCGTGTCATATTTTAGGTTCAGCTGTGGCCTTCCAGGCACTGTGCTGGGCTTTGGGGACTAGGCATGAAAAAGACAGCACTTTGATCCATGAAGCTTACCCTCTCAAGGGACAAGATAGATGCTAAATACACGTGGAAAATCAAACAGGGCTGAAAGATAGTGGTCAGTGATGGCAGATCCCAGCTCAAGGAGGAATCACTTAAGCTCGGGCTTCCAGGCGAGGAGGAGGAGCCCCAGGAAGACCAGAGAGAAGCAGCCCACACAAGGGCCCAGCGCCGGAGGGGACTCAGCGCTCTGCAGGCTCAGAGGGGAAGCCCGCTCTCAAGCGAGTGAACAGCAGCCCTGCCTGATGAACACGGGTTTTGCTCCTAACAAATCACCCCTAATTCTAAGGGCCGCCAGCGAGGAGGTGCCCCCGTCCCCGGCCACACACAGCGCACATGTCTTCCTGGAAACCACCGAAGGCAGCCTCTCCGCAGCTGGCACGGACTCCTCCCGGGGCGGCTGGCAGAGGGGAGAACAGGGCCGCATTGTGAGCATCCCACAGGAGGGCGTGGGGCGAACAGAAGGCCCGAGTGTGTCCAGGGTGGGCAGGCAGGAGCTCAGAATTGCCCACTGAGCCCTCAGTCTCCAGGCCAAGCGTGCGGCCAGGAAGAAACAGGTCTTTATTACGGGAGGCCCGGCACAGCCTGAACCAGAGCACACTCTGGGCCATCCATCTGCAGGCTTCCAGAGGCTTCCAGGGACTGGGGACTGGACACAGAGTCATGGGCGTGTGCAGACAAAGCAAGTCTAATCTGTGGTCCATGGGGGGCTCACACACACACACACAAACACACACACACGCACTCACATACACACAGAGTCTCTCTTTCTCATGGGTGCCCGGCCCCCTTTCCTTCTCCCCTCTCCCCTAGCACAGAGACATTTTAAACAATTCTTACACTCTGGGGCTTCCCTGGTAGATCAGATGGTAAAGCGTCTGCCTGCAGTGCAGGAGACCTGGGTTTGGTCCCTGGGTCGGGAAGATCCCCTGGAGAAGGAAATGGCAACCCACTCCAGTATTCTTGCCTGGAGAATTCCATGGACAGAGGAGCCTGGTAGGCTACAGTCCATGTGATCGCAATGGCTGAGCGACTTCACTTCTTTACACGATGGGGCTGGCTGGTGCCACTTGAGGGCCTGTGTGCCCCGGGTTCAGGGATCCTCAACAGTCCAGTGGAGCAGGTGCCTTAGTGATCCCCACGCTGCTGCTGAGGAAGCAGAGGGTCAGAGGGTGTCGGGGACTCGGCCAGGTTCACGGCTGGAAACAGATGGACATGGATGGAGCCAAGGCCTGTCTGAGCCCAGCACCCGTGTAATCTCACTGCCCTGGTGGGGGGTGTGTGTGTGTGTGTGTGAGGTCCGGGTGTTCCTTCAGAAATCTGGCCTGGTCAGGACGTGCAGCGTGGGCTTAGCCACCGCAACTGTCAGGGAAAAGTACCTCGAAATGCCCTCCGCCGGTGACCAGAACAGAGTCCACTTCAGGCTGGGGCATTTCCTTCATGGGGTCAGAGTTCTGGGGAGCTGGGTCGGCCCCCGGAAGCCTGGTGGGCAGGAAAGGGAAACAGCACCAGAGAGAGGGGAGGAGGGGAGGAAGGGGAGAGGAGAAGGGGGATTGGAGAGGAGGGGGAGAGGGGAGGAGGGGGAAGGGAGGAGGGGGAAGGGAGGAGGGGGAAGGGAGGAGGGGGAAGGGAGGAGGGGGAAGGGAGGAGGGGGAAGGGAGGGGAGGGGTCTGCGGAACCTCCCACCCTAAGGCAGGCCCACCTGCTTGGGAAGAGGGATTCAGTGATTTTGGGGATGTGACCTGCTCGTGGTACATTGGCCTCTGACCCCCCCCCCCCCACCACCCATTCCCACCATACCGCTTCCATCCCCCGTCCTCAGAGAGTTTTTCAGTCAAATCCACCTGCCCTTCCCCTGGTGCAGGTTCAGAGCTGTCTGAGGACAGATTCCAAGGCTGCTGGGCCTGCCCTTTCACTCCCCTTGCCTCCCGCCTCCCCTGACTTTGGACTCGTTTGCATTCAAGGCGCTCCCCATGCCCCGCCCCCGCCCCCCCCACCCCCCATGCTCCTGGGATGCTCTGCCGGCATCCTCCCCCTGAGGGCCCTCCTGGCAGGGCAGGGCCTCTCCCTCCTCCAAGGCTCCTGCAGGCTCCACCCCAGCTCCTGGCCGTGCACTTGCCCTGCCCAGCTCTGGTCACCGTGGAGATGAGTGACCACCCCTGGGCTGCTGCCCTCTCAAGGGTCGGGGCGGGGTGGCCATTACTCCGGCAAGTTACAGCCATGTCTTGAGCTCACAAATTTCATGAGCTGGGAGTCTGAGCTCTTTGGGGGCTTCAGCCAGAGCCGGAGTCCCCTGAAAGTTTGATCAGGTCGAGAGGTCGGTGCCGGCTGTCTAGTGGGGGCTCCATTTCTGTCCAAGCAGGCCTTCGGTGTGGGCCAGCAGGGGGGCCAGCTTCCCCCAGAGTGAGCACCCCAAAGATGGAGGCAGGTGGAGGGGTGCTCCTAGAGGAGGGGGGGTTCCCCACCGCTTGGTGGGAGCTGTGTAGGGAGGTAGCTGTGTAGCTGTTTAGGAAGACACAGGGCCCCCCAGCAGGTTCTCTAGATGTTTCTGTTACTCTGTTGAGCCCACATACTGGGAAAGACCCTGATGCTGGGAAGGATTGAGGACAGGAGGAGAAGGGGAGGGCAGAGGATGAAATGGGTGGATGGGATCACCAACTCAATGGACATGAGTTTGAATAAACTCCCGGAGACAGTGAGGACAGGGAAGGCTGGCGTGCTGCAGTCCATGGGGTCGCAAAGAGTCGGACAGGACTGAGTGACTGAAGGACAAGCCCAGGTAGTTCCGCTGCAGCTTCCAGAAAAGGGAGCTGCTGCCCAGGGAACCTGCTGAAGGCCCTCGGCTCTGAGGATGCCGGTTCAGCGGCAGGACTCCGCCCTCTAGTGACGGCGGCATGTCCCTTAGCCGAGGCCTGAGAACCTGTGTGGATGGCGGGGGGCTGGCCCTGCCCTTCCTGGACAAGTAGGAAGACTCTTGAATCTTGGCTGCTTCTGCACAGAGTGGGGTCAACGCACATTTATGTCATCAGGCTTGGTCCAACTAGTGGCCCAAACTCTCACCAGTGACACCCTTAGAGATCTCCACTAGGGGACAGTATGGTACAGACTGCAACGGCTGCCTGCTGAGTGGCTGGCCAAATGGCCACAGAGTTAAAGTCCACTCTCAACTTCTCTGGTGAAAGTGAAAGTGTTAGTCGCTCAGTCACGTCCCACTCTTTGCAACTTCATGGACTGTAATCCGCCAGGCTCCTCCATCCGTGGGATTTCCCAGGCAAGAATACAGGAGTGGGTTGCCATTTCCTTCTCCAGGAGATCTTCCTGACCCACGGACAGAACCCAGGTCTCCTGCATTGCAGGCAGATTCTTTACCATCTGAGCCATCAGAGAGAAACCATCAATGACTCCCATGGTCCCCAGAGTAAAGGCTACAGTCTTTGAAATGTCTTGGGAGGCCTCACCCAGTCCCTGCCCCACCCCCCACCACAGACTCAAACTGTCAGCCCTCAGAGGTTCCCACCAATTAAGTCCACCGTCAGCAGAGGCCCAAGCTCTGCATGCCTGTGGGAGTTAGACCAACAGCCCAGCTGTGGGTTCCTTGCTCCCATCGCGCGCTTAGCCAATTTTTTCTCTTTTAAAAAAAATGTAAAAGTTGTTTGCCAAGCTGAATTTTCCGTAAGTTAATTGCGCAGTGATGACCCCACTTTATTTCATGTTCTCCATCTGTGTGTTTGCACATGCTGTTCCTTCTGCCAGGAGTGCCCTTCCCTCAGATCTCTCTCGGGCAAACTTCAACTCATCTGCAAGGTTCAGCTCAGTCACACCTCCTCCAGGGAGTCATCCCTGACTGCCCACTTCAATCCCGGACCTCATGCAGAAGGTCAAGGTTTTTTCTCGTGACCACTAGATGACTCTTTAGCAGTCTCTGCCCCTTGCTGTACCTTGAGGTCAGAGACTAGGTCTTATTCACCTTTGTATCCTCCATGCCCAGACCGGTACCCAACATGTTATTATGAACTCAAAACAGTGTTGGGTGAATGAATCAAGAATTTCATGTATAAATGAGGCCATCCAGGGGTGTGGCCAAGGGCTCAGATGCTGGAGCCAGCCTGCCTGGGTCCAACTTCCGTTTTCCACCACTTACAGGCTGTGTGGCTTTAGGCAGTTTCCTTGGCTTCTCTGGGTCTCAGTCATCTCAAAGGCTGGAGAGTCGGAAAGGAGTTGGCCAGGTTCTATACAGGCATTTTCATCAAACAGTGAGTATTTTTTTTAAATCCCAGCTGATTCTAAGACTGAATTTGGCAATAAGGAGTTCATGATCTGAACCACAGTCAGCTCCTGGTCTTGTTTTTGCTGACTGTATAGAGCTTCTCCATCTTTCGCTGCAAAGAATGTAATCAGTCTGATGATATGGGTGTTGACCATCTGCTGATGTCCATGTGTAGAGGCTTCTCCTGTGTTGTTGGAAGAGGGTGTTTGCTATGACCAGTGCGTTCTCTTGGCAGAGCTCTATTAGCTTTTGCCCTGCTTCATTCTGTACTCCAAGGCCAAATTTACCTGTTACTCTTGACTTCCTACTTTTGCATTCCGGTCCCCTATAATGAAAAGGACATCTTTTTTGGGTGTTAGTTCTAGAAGGTCTTGTAGGTCTTCATAGAACTGTTCAACTTCAGATCTATTCAAGATAATTAGAGATACCAAGGGACCATTTCAGGCAAAGATAGGCTCAATAAAGGACAGAAATGGTAGGGCCTAACAGAAGCAGAAGATATTAAGAAGAGGTGGCAAGGATACACAGAACTATACAAAAAAGATCTTCATGACACAGATAATCACGATGGTGTGATTGCTCACCTAGAGCCAGACATCTTGGAATGTGAAGTCAAGTGGGCCTTAGAAAGCATCACTACGAACAAAGCTAGTGGAGGTGATGGAATTCCAGTTGAGCTATTTCAAATCCTGACAGATGATGCTATGAAAGTGCTGCACTCAATATGCCAGCTAATTTGGAAAACTCAGCAGTGGCCACAGGACTGGAAAAGGTCAGTTTTCATTCCAATCCCAAAGAAAGGCAATGCCAAAGAATGCTCAAACTACCACACAATTGCACTCATCTCACATGCTAGTAAAGTAATGCCCCAAATTCTCCAAGCCAGGCTTCAGCAATATGTGAACCGTGAACTTCCAGATGTTTAAGCTGGTTTTAGAACAGGCAGAGATCAAATTGCCAACATCCGCTGGATCATGGAAAAAGCAAGAGAGTTCCAGAAAAACATTTATTTCTGCTTTATTGACTATGCCAAAGCCTTTGACTGTGTGGATCACAATCAACTGTGGAAAATTCTGAAAGAGATGGGAATACCACACTACCTGACCTGCCTCTTGAGAAACCTGTATGCAGGTCAGGAAGCAACAGTTAGAACTGGACATGGAACAACAGACTGGTTCCAAATAGGAAAAGGTGTACGTCAAGGCTGTATATTGTCACCCTGCTTATTTAACTTATATACAAGCTACATCATGAGAAACGCTGGGCTGGAAGAAGCACAAGCTGGAATCAAGATTGCTGGGAGAAATATCAATAACCTCAGATATGCAGATGACACCACCCTTATGGCAGAAAGTGAAGAAGAACTAAAGAGCCTCTTGATGAAGGTGAAAGAGGAGAGTGAAAAAGTTGGCTCATAGCTCAACATTCAGAAAATGAAGATCATGGCATCTGGTCCCATCACTTCATGGCAAATAGATGGGGAAACGGTGGAAACAGTGGCTGACTATATTTTTCTGGGCTCCAAAACCACTGCAGATGGTGATTGCAGCCATGCAATTAAAAGACACTTTCTCCTTAGAAGGAAAGTTATAACCAACCTAGATGGCATATTCAAAATCAGAGACATTACTTTGCCAACAAAGGTCCGTCTAGTCAAGGCTATGGTTTTTCCAGTGGTCATGTATGGATGGAGAGTTGGACTCTCCATCCATAAAGAAAGCTGAGCGCCGAAGAATTGATGCTTTTGAACTGTGGTGTTGGAGAAGACTCTTGAGAGTCCCTTGGATTGCAAGGAGATCCAACCAGTCCATCCTAAGGAGATCAGTCCTGGGTGTTCATTGGAGGGACTGATGTTGAAGCTGAAACTCCAATTCTTTGGCCACCTGATGTGAAGAGCTGACTCATTTGAAAAGACCCTGATGCTGGGCAAGATTGAAGGCAGGAGGAGAAGGGGACGACAGAGGATGAGATTGTTGGATGGCACCACTGACTCAATGGACATGGGTTTGGGTGGACTGTGGGAGTTGGTGATGGAGAGGGAGGCCTGGCATGCTGTGGTTCATGGGGTCACAAATAGTCGGACACGACTGAGCGACTGAACTGAACTGCTTCTAAGACTGGGAGGAAACATGAAAATGTATAAAGTACGATGGGAACACCGAGATAGAGAAAGAAAGAGCACTGGCAATGGAGCCCGACAAAGTTGGGTGTGACTGAGGCCAGGTCCATGCCCTGTTCCCTTCCGGGACATGTGGATCCTGCCTTTCTGAAATTAAATTATCTCACTGAATCCTCACGTGGTCCTTTGTGAGTATGATCATAGACGTTCTATTGATGGGGAAACTGTTTCCCATGGTAAGGCAGCTGCAAAGTGGTGGAGCTGGGATTTGAACTCACACATCCTGGCCCTTTTCCAATGAGCCAGCTCTTCCCATCAGGTGGCCAAAGTATTAGAACTTCAGCATCAGTCCTTCCAGTGAATCCTTCCGACTCACTGGAAAAGACCCTGCTGCCAGGAAGGAATGAAGGCAAAAGGAGAAGAGGGTGGCAGAGAATGAGTCGGTTAGATAGCATCACTGATGGACATGAATTTGAGCAAACTTCGGGAGATAGTGCAGGACAGGGAACCCTGGTGTGCTGCAGTCTATTGGGTCGCAAAGAGTCGGACACGATTTAGCAACTGAACAAGTCTGGCCCTTGAACCGGTCACTCAGCCTCTTCACGACCACCCTTTGTTTGCCGTTCCCTGTCTTCCGGAGATTCAGCCTCTCACCCTCCATGGCTGAGGTCTCCGGAAGCCCCCACACTCCTCTCTACATTGGTAAGCAGTGGACTGTGTCTCAACATACATGCAAGTCCATGCACACGTGTGCAAGCTGCGCAAGCATCTCTGCTTGTAAGAACGTGGCTTCCTGTCCTCTCTGTGCAATGGTCCTGGGTGAGCTCCACTGTGACCGGCTCAGGTTTACCCAGCCAGAGTTGGGATGAATGGCCAGGAAGTGGAATCCCCAACTCACCGAGGCACTGGGTGCCGCAGCTGCTCTGCTCCTGATCAGGTTGGACTGTCTCCCTCTCCTGGCTCAAGTCTCAGTGTGGATGCCTCCTCTGGCCAGAGGTCTTTCATCCTGGACTATCCTGGGGATGGAAACAGAGCATCCTGCATGGGGAGTGGGCTGGCGTGGTGGTCTGTGGGCGTGGTGGGGCTGGGTGTCCAGCGTGCAGGGTGCCTCTGCTCACAGCCAGGTTCAAGGCAAATGACGGGGACTTCCCTGGTGGCACAGTGGATAAGGGTCTGCCTGCCAATGCAGGGGGACACGGGTTCGATCCCTGGTCTGGGAAGATACCACATGCTACAGAGCAGCTGAGCCCGCGCACCACAACGACTGAAGCCAGAGCGCCTAGAGCCTGCCCTCCCCAGCAAGAGAAGCCGCTGCAGAGAAGCCGCAGCGAGAGAAGCCGCCGCAGAGAGAAGCCGCCGCAGAGAGAAGCCGCCGCAGAGAGAAGCCGCCGCAGAGAGAAGCCGCCGCAGAGAGAAGCCGCCGCAGAGAGAAGCCGCCGCGCCCCGATGAAGAGTGGCCGTGCTGGCCGCAACTAGAGCAGGCCCGCCAGCAGCAGCGAAGGCTCAACATAACCACAAATACACAAAATAGATTATTAAAAAACGACATCGTCTCTGTGCTTCTGCTCCCCATCAGAAACGTGGGGGTCCGTGGGGGTCAACTCTGGGTCCTCACCTAATGGAGTCTATGCTGGCTGTGGAATGTGGAGACAGGTCGAG
Source organism: Ovis canadensis (assembly GCF_042477335.2). Taxonomy (NCBI): domain Eukaryota; kingdom Metazoa; phylum Chordata; class Mammalia; order Artiodactyla; family Bovidae; genus Ovis; species Ovis canadensis. The sequence continues at coordinate 129,719,853 of NC_091250.1, read as the reverse complement.
GGGAATCACTGCCCAAGGGTCCCTGGGAGCTCAGGGTCCTGCTGCCTGGAGCAGAGCATCCAGCTTGCATGGAGCCTGGAACCTGGGGGAGAGGAAAGGGGTCAAGGCCTCTTCCTGAGGCAGGAACAGAGACAGCAGGAGACCAAAAGGAATGAATCCTGGACTCAGCCTGGATGGAGCTCAGGGGCTGTGCTGTGTGGACAATGCCACTCTCAAAAGATGGCATGCTGTGATTCCATTTACATAAGCTCTCAACATTACAACAAAATTATATATATATTTTGGAGAAGGAAATGGCAACCCACTCCAGTATCCTTGAGTAGAGAACCCATGGACAGAGAAGCCTCACAGGCTATAGTCCACGGGGTCTCAAAAGTCAGACACGACTTAGCAACTAAAGATATATATATGTATATGTATACATATATAAAACTGTGAAGAGCAGATCAGTGGTTTCCATGGGCTGGGATGGGGAGGTGGATGGCCAGAGGAAATAGCATAAAGGAATTTTTTAGAATGGTGGGGCAGCTCTGTATCCTGATCAGGTAGGTGGTTACACAAATCTGTGTGCAATGAAATTCACAGGAGCATATACAAAGAGAAAAACTCAGTGTATGGAGAAGTGGGAGAAATCCAAATAAACTCTGTGGTTTCGTTAGCAGTTTCATGCTAGTGTCAATTTCTAGATCTTGCCATTGCCTTACAGTTTTGTAAGATGCTGTCATGCGGAGCTGGGTGAAGGGCACATATGAACTCTCTGAATTATATTTTTGCAACTTCTCTGCAAGTCTAAAACTACTTCAAAGTAAAAAACATTAATACGACTTCATCCAACAACAGAATATACATTCTTCTCAAACTCGTATGGAATATTCGCCAAGATAGATCATATCTAAAACAAGCCATAAAACACACCTTAAATTTAAAACAAAACAGATTAGGACCTCCTTGGTGGTCCAGGGGTTAAAACTTCACACTTTCAATGCAGCAGGCATAGGTTCAATCCCTGGTCAGGGAACCAAGATCTGGCAAGTCTCATGGTACAGGCAGGAAAAAAAAAGTTTTTAATTTAAAAATAAAAGAACACAGATAATACAATGTATACTCTCAGACCTCACTGGAATTAAAAAAGAAAGCAACAATGGAAAGATAGCTGGAAAACCCCAAGAGACTTGGAGATTAAACAACACTCTTCTAAATAGTCAAGAAATTTCAGGAGAATATTAAAACATTTTGAACTAAATGAGAGTGAAACTACAACTTATCAGAATTAGTGGGATTCAATGAAAGCAGTTCGTAGAAGGAAACTTATAGAATTGAATGCATCTACTAGAAGACACTGTCGGAGAAGGCGATGGCACCCCACTCCAGTGCTCTTGCCTGCAAAATACCATGGACGGAGGAGCCTGGTGGGCTGCAGTCCATGGGTCGCCAAGAGTCATACATGACTGAGCGACTTCACTTTGACTTTTCACTTTCATGAACTGGAGAAGAAACTGGCGACCCACTCCAGCGTTCTTGCCTAGAGAATCCCAGGGACGGGGGAGCCTGGTGGGCTGCTGTCTATGGGGTCGCACAGAGTCGGACACGACTGAAGCAACTTAGCCGCAGAAGACACTATCTAAAATCAATCATCTCAGCTTCTAGAAAAAGAAGAGCAAATTCAATCCAAAGTAAGCATAGATGTAACTCATAAGTTACCTAAAACTAAGTAACTTATAACTTATATGCAGAGTACATAATGAGAAACACTGGGCTGGAAGAAGCACAAGCTGGAATTTTTCCAGGAGAAATCTCAATAACCTCGGATATGCAGATGACACCACCCTTATGGCAGAAAGTGAAGAACTAAAGAGCCTCTTGATGAAAGTGAAAGAGGAGGGTGAAAAATTTGGCTTAAATCTCAACATTCAGAAAACTAAGATCATGGCATCCAGTCCCATCACTTCAAGGCAAATAGATGGGGAAACAGTGGAAACACTGGCTGACTTTATTTTGGGGGGCTCCAAATGGTGACTGCAGCCATGAAATTAAAAGATACTTACTCCTTGGAAGGAAAGTTATGACCAACCTAGACAGCATATTCAAAAGCAGAGACATTACTTTGCCAACGAAGGTCTGCCTAGTCAAGGTTATGGTTTTTCCAGTGGTCATGTATGGATGTGAGAGTTAGACCGTAAGGAAAGCTGAGCACAGAAGAACTGATGCTTTTGAACTGTGGTGTTGGAGAAGACTCTTGAGAGTCCCTTGGACTGCGAAGAGATCCAAACAGTCCATCCTAAAGGAAGTCAGTCCTGAATATTCATTGGAAGGACTGATGCTGAAACTCCAATATTTTGGCCACCTGATTCAAACAACTGACTCAATCTGAAGAGACCCTGATGCTGGGAAAGATTGAAGGCGGAAGGAGAAGGGGACGACAGAGGATGAGATGGTTGGATGGCATCACCAACTGGTGTCCTGGTGATGGACAGGGAGGCCTGGTGTGCTGCAGTCCATGGGGTCACAAAGAGTTGGACATGACTGAGCCACTGAACTGAACTGAAGCATAGATGGCCAATAGGCACACAAAAAGACGCTCAACATCGCCAGTCACAGGGAAATGCAAGTCAAACACACAAGGAGATCTTGTCTCACTTTGGTCAGAGTGATTGTAATTCAGTAACTCCACCTGGCTGAGAAATGAACCAGAGGTGCCCAAGTCTTGCACTCAGCACCCAGATAAATGACTCCTCCTGCTGGGTGGTGGTGGGGAGAGTGGACTGGAAGAGAGGGGGATGGAGTGTCAACTTCGGTTGTTGTTATTCCTGTTGGCGTTTTCCCCATCATCACCATCATCATCGACCCTGAAAAGCCCCTACCTCCTCACCACCTCATGCCATCAGAGTTTATTTCAGTCGCTCAATCTTGTCTGACTCTTTGCGACCCCATGAACCACAGCACGCCAGGCCTCCCTGTCCACCACCAACTTTTGGAGTCCACCCAAACCTATGTCCATTGAGTCGGTGATGCCATCCAACCATCTCATCCTCTGTCATCCCCTTCTCCTCCTGCCTTCAATCTTTCTCAGCATCAGGGTCTTTACAAATGGGTCAGCTCTTCGCATCAGGTGGCCAAAATATTGGAGTTTCGGCTTCAACATCAGTCCTTCCAATGAATATTCAGGACTGATTTCCTTTAGGATGGACTGGTTGGATCTCTTCGCAGTCTAAGGGACTCTCAAGAGTCTTCTCCAACATCACAGTTCAAAACCATCAGTTCTTTGGCCCTTAGCTTTCTTTACAGTCCAACTGTCACATCCATACATGACTACTGGAAAAACCAGAGCCTTGACTAGATAGAGCTTTGTTGACAAAGTAATGTCTCTGCTTTTGAATATGCTGTCTAGGTTGGTCATCACTTTCCTTCCAAGGAGTAAGCGTCTTTTAATTGCATGGCTGCAATCACCATCTGCAGTGATTTTGGAGCCCCCCAAAATAAAGTCAGCCAGTGTTTCCACTGTTTCCCCATCTATTTGCCATGAAGTGATGGGACCAGATGCCATGATCTTAGTTTTCTGAATGGTCACCATCAGGGTGGCCATTGTCTAGAAACTCTGAAAATAGCAAGCGTTGGTGAGGATGTGAAGGCACTGGGACCCTCGCGCACTGCTGGTGGGGATGACAGTGTTGGGACTGCGTGGGCAACAGTATAGCGGGCCCTCAAAAAAGAGTGAAAATGGAGCCGCCGCTTGGTCCGGTAGTTCCACTTCGGAGAATAAGAAAGTGGAAAGTGAAAGTCGCTCAGTCATGTCCGACTCTTTGCGACAGTCCATGGGGTTCTCCAGGCCAGAATACTGGAGTGGGTAGCCTTTCTCTTCTCCAGGGGGTCTTCCCAACCCAGGGATTGAACCCAGGTCTCCCGCATTGCAGGCTGAGCCACCAGGGAAGCCCAAGCACTCTTCTGAGTATATACACCTTTGAACTGACACCTGGGCCTCAAGCCCTCATGTTCGCAGCAGAGTCATTCATAAATGCCAAAAGCTGGAGGCAGCCTAAGGGCCCATCAACAGATGGATGGATATGGGGAATTCCCTGCCCGTCCAGTGGTTACGACCGGGTGCTTTCACTGTTGTGGACCCAGGTTCGATCCCTGGTTGGGGAACTAAGATCACAAAAGCCATGCGGCACTGCCAGAAAAACAAGAAACAAAACCCCCAGATGGATGCATAAACAAAGTATGGCTTATCCATACAAGGGAATATGATTCCGCCTTTATTATAAAGGAAGGGGCCCTGTCACACACTGTGACAGGGAGGAAGCTTGAAGACATTACGCTCGGGGACATAAGTGAAAGTGTTAGTCGCTCAGTCGTGTCTGACTCTTTGCGACTCCATGGAGCCCACCAGGCTCCTCTGTCCATGGATTTCTCCTGGCAAAGTTACTGGAGCAGGCTGCCATTCCCTTCTCCAGTGACATAAGCCAGTCACAAAAAGACGGACACTATGTGACTGCGCTCGTGTAGGCTTCCCAGGTGGCTCAGTGGGAAAGAGTCTGCTTGCCAATGCAAGAGGCGCGGTTTCCATCTCTGGGTCTGAAAGATCCCCTGGAGAAGGAAATGGCAACCGACTCCAGAATTCTTGCCTGGAAAGTCCCATGGACAGAGGAGCCTGGCGGGCTGCAGTTCATGGGGTCACAAAGAGTCAGTTATCACTGAGCACCAGCGTGCATGCGTGTACTTGTATGAAGTCCTCAGAACTGTCAAACTCAGGGAGACAGAAACGGCAACGGTGGTCACCAGGGGCTGGGAGGGAGGGAGTGGGGAGTTGTTTCATGCGGGCAGAGTTTCGGTTTTGCAAGAAGAGCTGTGGGCATGCATGGCGCTGATGGCACAGCAATGTGAACAGACTTGATGCCACTGAACCGAATACTGAAAAACGGGTGACAGTGGTCAGTTTATGTTATTTGCATTTTACCACTCTTTTTTTTTTTTTGAAGAAACCAAAAATAATGATTGAACTAAATATTTGGTTAAAAAATGTTAATACTTACATTTACAACTTAGATGTGCTCAGCACTGTGCCAGGTGCCACGGATCTGGGGCTGCACCAAATGGACAGAGGCCACTCTCTGTGCCCTAGTAGGGGAGACAAAAAACACACAAAGAAGATCCCCACATGCCGCAAGGCAGCTTGAAGATCCAGTGCGCGGTGACTAAGACCCAGCTCAGCAAAAGAAATACATTTTCCTTTTTTTTTTGAAAGTTAAAGAAAGACAAGACAAGCACATAAATAAACAAGCTTCCTTCCCACCGAGAGAAGAGCAGAGAGGACAACAAACAAGCTCTGCCTTGGAGCACAGCTGTGGTCCTCACATCGTGAGTCCCGGGTTGGACAGCAGCTGGTGGCTCTGACTGCCAGATGCTGGCGTGTTTGTTTTCTGAAGGTTGGTCTTGCTCCCACAGCGCCCCCTGCTGGACAGAAGCTGTTTCTGCCGCTTAGGGCACTCCCACAGTTACCCCGGCAACAGGTGGACGACAGGGGCTGTAGCCTGACAGCCTCCTCTGTCCAGGTGCTACTCCAGGCAAGAATACTGGAGAAGGTTGCCATTTCCCACTCCAGGGGATCTTCCTGACCCAGGGATCGAACCTGTGTCTTTTGCATCTCCTGCACTGTTGTTCCGTCCCTCAGTCGAGTGATTCTGTTACCCCATGGACTGCAGCACACCAGGCTTTCCCTGTCCTTCATCATCTCCCAGAGCTTGCTCAAACTCATGTCCATTGAGTCGGTGATGCCATCCAACCATCTCTTCCTCAGTCATCCCCTTCTCCTCCTGCCTTCAGTCTTTCCCAGGATCACGGTCTTTTCCAATGAGTCAGCTCTTCGCCTCAGGTGGCCAAAGTATTGGGGCTTTAGTTTCAGCATCAGTCCTTCCATTTCAGGGTTGGTTTCTTTCAGGATTGACTGGATTGGTCTCCTTGCATTGGCAGGCAGATTCTTTACCACTGTGGCACTCGGGCAACAGTACCCAGTTACTCCCTTCCTCCCATCCCAGGGTCTCATGTGACCACAGACTGATCCCTCCTCTTTGAGGATGAAAATCATAAAGAAAAATCTCTCATTCTAAAAGAAATGCATTTCCTTGTTTATTACTGGGATCTAGGTCACTTTGGAAAATGCTTAAAAAATTTTTTTAAAAAATTTTTTGATGTGTAAAAGAAGTCTCTTTGGAAAGATAGACCTAAAGTTCTGTACCTGCATCTCTGAGGCACAGTTAAGAATGCGGCCTTCTTGGATCCCATAGCATTGCTTGTACAGATATAACAAGTTCAGTTCATGAGATGGGTTGGTTTAGGTTGGTGTCTGACCTTCTCTCCCACTGGCCTGTTAAGCTCCTGGGAGCTCTTGTTTCCCTTGGGGTCCTCAGTCCTCCTGTGGTGACTGACTTGACTTCCCAGCAAACATGTGATTGAGTTACTGTATCTGCCTGCTTCCCATTCCTCAAGAAGGGGCTGGTCTTCATCTAGCTGTTCGTTCTTTCCGCCATCTGAGTCATTCATTCAACAGGCATCTGAGAGTGCTGGGCACTGGGAGAATACAGCTCAGGAGGGGGACCGGCTCAATAGTTATGGGGCGTGGGCTTAGCTGCTCCGAGGCATGTGGGATCTTCCCGGATCTGGGACTGAACCTGTGTCTCCTGCATTGCTAGGTGGATTCTTTACCTCTGAGCCACCAGGCAAGCCCAAGAAATACCTGTTTTTATAAGTAGTTTTACTTTACTTATGTATTTATGTATATATTACATACAGTTTGCATGTGTCCATGGCTGTTTTTGCACAAGGATGGAGTAGTTGTGAGACCAGGTGGCTTGCAATTCTTTTCACTGGCCCTCTGAGGACTCTGTGGACCCGTCCTAGCTCAGTCAGCAGCTCCACACCGAGCTGACTCCAGGACACGGGCCAAGGCTCATATTCCTGAAAGTTCTAGCTTGGAGGATAAGCGGCCAGGTGCTTACTGCCTCATTTCACATGTGTGAACTTGCTATGTGTGAATTATCAGCACCCAATTTTATGAGTGTGTCCAGGGTGACTTCCTGGGTGCCTGAGGCTGTCCTGGGGTAGATGAGACAATGTCCCAGATACTCCCGACCTGCTAAGTGGTTCCTGTGCTCTCGGGTGTGGGAATGAAGAACAAGTTAATTGACTCCAGGGTGACTGGTGGGGTGCTCCCCTCAACCTTTATTAGACCCCATCCCAAACCCTGATTATTCTTCTAGAAAGTAAGGGAGCTCTAGACTCCAGCAGCAGACATGGTCTGCAGGAGTCACCCAGGAGTGACAGTGGGGCCTCCCTCCCAGCTTGTTACCGACTTAGGAAGAGGGAGAAAGATCAGGTTTATAAGATTCAGGAGGGCCCTCTTAACTCTCCAGATGGTCGGGGGGACGGAAGTGGGGAGAGGAAGGAACTGGGAGGTTTGAAGGCGGCAGTGCCCAACAGGGCAGGGTGTGTCTGGCTCCCCAACCTTCATTCTGAAGACACAAAAGTAACCGTGGTCTAATAGTTGTCTGGCACTATGCAAACCAGCTTCAAGTCGCTACTCCAAATAAGGCCCTGCACTAATCTCTGTGTAGAAATGTCAGAAACACCACCGAATGACTAAGAGGATTTCAGAACCCTTTAGGCATAAGGTGCACAGATAATGACATAAATTATCTCCCAAACCAGGACTTTTTGAGAATTCCTGGTGGTCCAGGGTTAGGGTACCACCCTTTTCACTGTGGAGGGCTTAACTTCAATCCCTGGTCAGGGAACTAGGATCCTGAAACCTGCGAGGTGAGGCCGAGACACAAAATTATTATGATTTATCTTAATTACTACTTTTAAAATATTAACCACAAACAAAAAATATTTTAGCAATAGATATGTAAGGAAGCTATTCTCATATTCAGTGGATATGCCACATGCGCAGTGCTAAGTCGCTTCAGGCATGTCCAACTCTATGACCCCATGGACTGTAGCCCACCAGGCTCCTCTGTCCATGGGATTCTCCAGGAAAGAGTACTGGAGTGGGCTGCCATTTTCGTCCGCCAGGCTCCTGTCCATGGGATTCTCCAGGAAAGAGTACTGGAGTGGACTGCCATTTTCCTCCAAACCAGGGATTGAACCCATATTTCCTAACATCTCCAGCACGGGCAGGTGAGTTCTTTACCACTAGCGCCACCTGGGAAGCCTATACCAATTACTTACAGCAGGTACCCAAGTCACCAATTACTACATGTTGGTTACTTGTTCTTTTCCAGTTCTAAATTCAGGAGTTCTTAGTTTGTAATTAGTGAACTACCTGAAAAAAAAATGTAAATATGTGACAGAGAAGGTCCACGAAAGCTACGGTTACAGATTACACAGTTTCTCATAATCCACAGCTAAGTGAGAATATCCCTACTTCACGAACCTTAAACATCTATGATAAATGACACAAAGGCAACCAAGGTGTATGCTTATTTGAGGACTATTACCTAGGAAGACTGGATTTCCCAGGTGGCTTAGTGGTAAAGAACCCACCTGCCAATGCAGGAGACACAGGTTAGCTCCCTGGGCAGGAAGATTCCCTAGAGAAGAAAAAGGCAACCCACTCCAGTATTCCTGCCAAGGAAATCCCATGGACAGAGGGGCCTGGCAGCCTAGTCCATGGGGTCGCAAAAAGAGTTGCACACAAGTTAGAGGCTGAACAAGCAACTAGGAGGACCACCTTATAAAACAGATTAGCCTTCTGTCCCTTTAAGGGATGTTTAAGATTCCAGGTCCTCAGGGTGAAAGAATAAAATCCTAAGACCAGTTGTATCATCACACAAATGATTTAAATATTCATTTTGAGGAGAAAGAAATATCTAAAGCTGTGAACTTTATCCCACTCCTAAAATTACATACACAACATGTCTATCTTCGAACAAACAAAAAGCAAACATGTAAAGTCCTTTTCAGACAGCTTTTCCAATAAAATTTACACTTTTTATTAATTTTAAAATTACAAATCAAACGTTGGTAATCATATATGGACATGTTAGCTTTGGACAAATTAAGACTGTAGTTATACTTTCAAATACAACTTCAGAATGAGTCGCAATAAAAACATTTTCTCAAAAATTGTATGATTTCCTTTGGTTTACAATCCATCATATGGAAAGTTTAATATAATTTAAAATAATTTACCATCTACCCTAACGTATGCTATAGAAATCTGAATCACTATCAGCACTTTATTGATTGGGAGATGTGTGCAGAAATTAACAGCTGTGGCCGTTGATTTGTTAAGAGAATATCGAACTGCCTCCAGGCAATAGTTTGGGTAACAAAAGACGATACGTCTCTGGTCAATAAGTTGTTAGGCTCCAATTAACAAGGCTTTAAGGGCTCAGTAGTTTTCCTAAGAGTATTGCAAATATACAAATGTTGAAAAGGTAATACTGTTAGTTGAGCTGTAAAATGCCTAAAAATAACAGTTCTGCCACAGTGTGCAGGTAAGTTCATACATTTTGCTTCCAGGATTCCCCTACCAAGCAGCTTTCGTGTTTCAAGTTTGAACTGGAAGACATAGAAAACCATACATTCCACTGAAATGATGAGGAGAGTGAGCAATCAAGTGTGCAAAACCCAAACTTCACAATTCCGTACGCCAACATCAGAGGTGTCCGGTAACAGGAATTTCAACTGATCTGATTAACAGTCGAGATAATTTCAGACCTGTCCTCTTGCAGCGCTGTCCGGCAGACTCAGACCTGAGGTCTTTCGCTGCAACAGGGAAAGTGGTCTTCCGTCCGAAAGACGACGGGGGGTTCGTAGCCGGTCAGCTGGGACCTGCCGGGGGGCGCCTTGTGGAAAAAGGAGGGCACGTTAATCGTGTGCAGCAATTTCCTGAACGTACTGGGGAACGTCCCCAGCTCGGCCTCAGCCCTGGCGACCTGCTCCTCCAGCCTGGCCACACTGGCGCTGACCATGCCCACGAAGGCCTCCAGCCGGTCGATCTTGCTGTAGACTCGCCGCATCTCGGTGGCTTTGGCGTAAATGAGAGGCACGCCCTCGCCGACTACGTGCGAGGAGTCGCCGCGCAGCATGTCCAGCATGCCCACAAACTCGTCCACCCTGGTGAGCAGGTCCTCCAAGCTCGCGTCCAGCGCCTCGATCTCTGGCCGCGCCCCCGCGCCGGGCAGCAGGCAGGAGGCGTAGCCCTCGGCGGCGCGGCGCAGCAGCGGCGGGTCCCGGCTCGGCGCGCCCGACTCCGGGCCCTCGTCCTCCCACGGCCCCGAGGCGCTGCTGTGGCTCTGCGACACATTTCCGCTGTCCCCGCTCCAGGCCGCCACCTGAGCCTCGGCTTCCTCGGCCGGTTCCTCACCAACCGGCCCGCAACTCGGTGGGAAATCCTCCATAGCCCGCAACCGCCGGGCTAGACAGCCCCACTTCCGGGCTTGGCGCGCGCTTGCACCTGCGCACGCGCGGCACTACTTCCGGCCCCTGCGCGAGCACGTACCCGCACGTACACCCGCCCTTTCTAGGGGACCGGCCCACCGCCCGCGCATGCGCACTCATCTCTGCTTCTAGCCGTTAACAGGCGTGCACGCGCCCTGCGGTCTCTGCGCGCAGGTGCTCAGGCTCAGAAATCTTAAAAAAAAACAAAAAAAAACAAAAACACAACAAAAGATCTTGGGGCAAAAAAAAAAAAAAAAAAAGACTCTCCACCGAAGAGCGGTATGGGTAGAGCATCAGTTAGCATCACTCCCTTTTGACCTCTAATTAAAAAAGATTTTTTAAACCTCTAAAAATTTTGGGGAAACAGTGGAAACAGTGTCAGACTTTATTTTTTGGGCTCCAAAATCACTGCAGATGGTGACTGCAGCCATGAAATTAAAAGACGCTTACTCCTTGGAAGGAAAGTTATGACCAACCTAGATAGCATATCCAAAAGCAGAGACATTGCTTTGCTGACTAAGGTCCATCTAGTCAAGGCTATGGTTTTTCCTGTGGTCAGGTATGGATGTGAGAGTTGGCCTGTGCAGAAAGCTGAGCTCCGAAGAATGGATGCTTTTGAACTGTGGTGTTGGAGAAGACTCCTGAGAGTCCCTTGGATTGCAAGGAGATTCAACCAGTCCATTCTGAAGGTGATCAGCCCTGGGATTTCTTTGGAAGGAATGATGCTAAAGCTGAAACTCCAGTACTTTGGCCACCTCATGTGAAGAGTTGACTCATTGGAAAAGACTCTGATGCTGGGAGGGATTGGGGGCAGGAGGAGAAGGGGACGACGGAGGATGAGATGGCTGGATGGCATCACTGACTCGGTGGACGAGAGTCTGAGTGAACTCCGGGAGATGGTGATGGACAGGGAGGGCTGGTGTGCTGGGATTCATGAGGTTACAGAGTCGGACACGACTGAGCGACTGAACTGAACTGATAGCCAAGTAACCTCCATCCAGGTCAAGATTTGGAACATGTCCAGGAACCATGACAGTCTTCCCCCTCATTTACCTAGCTTCTTGCTGTTTATAGTTAAATGAAAGAGAAGTCAGATAAGCAAAATGAAGGTCTGTTAAACCTTGACTTTTATCTTTTTGGCTGTGAGACTTGAGGGATTGTAGTTCCCTGACCAGGGATTGAATTGATGCCTCCTGCAATGGAATGGCAGAGTCCTAATCACTGGACTGCCAGGAAAGTCCAAACTTTGCTATTTTTGTGACTTTGAAAATTCTCAGCATTTCCAAATGGCAAAAGAAAAGTGAAAGTCGATGTCGGATGGTTTGACACCCCATGGACTACACAGTCCATGGAGTTCTCCAGGCCAGAATACTGGAGTGGGTAGTCTTTCCCTTCTCCAGGGGATCTGCCCAACCCAGGGATCAAACCCAGGTCTCCCGCATTGCAGGTGAATTCTTTACCAGCTGAGCTATCAGGGAAGCCAGAGTAAGCAGAATTAAGAATGGTTTTATAGCAAAGATCACATCCAGGGTGATCTTGGGTGGCCTCAGCCTGCAACGTCTTGAATCAGGACTTGGATGAGAGCCCCAGATCCTGGCCACTAGACCAGGTGTCAGGGACAAGGGCCCTGGCCCTTCGGCTTTGCAAAGAATTCACACAAAGATGGAAAGTAGTGAAACGTATTTATGAGGATGAAAAAGAGTGTACGTGTGGATAGACAGAAGTGGACTCAGAGAGTCGCTGAGTCGAGACCTCATGGCAGTTTGAATTACTTTTATGGGGCATTTCCTCTGGGTTTCCTTTGGGCAGTCATTTTGATTTGCCTGGTTCACAGTCCATATTTGGTATATCTCAGGATCCTTCCATGTGTGCACATGCATCTCTTAGCCAAGATGTATTCCCCCGAAGAGCCGTATGGGTACAGCCTCAGTTAGCATCACTCCCTTTTGGCCTCCGAGGAGCCTTTCTGCACGTGTGTGGCTGAAGAGGTCTCCTGGCTTTGGGAATGAGAGCTATGTGGTTTAGATAGGGCCCAGCCTTCTCCCGTCTCACCCCTTCTCATGCTATTCTTGTCTTGGAGTTCCGATCCACATGGACTGAGTCTACAGTCGCTTTACTCTGGGGGGACCATCTACTTCCTGCCTCAAGGAAAAAAAAAATAGGGAGTTGAGACTGTAAAATCCCTCTTAATTGATAGTTAACCAAAGAAATAAATGGAAAATTTTATTCAAGCCAACCCAAGGATTATATTATAACCTGGGAGACAGTCTTTCAGAAAGCTCTGAGGATTGTTCCACTAGTAAGAGATAAAAGCACAATTATTTAGTTTTGAGACAAAGGATTATACACCAAAGTAACGTATTTGCAGTTTACATAGTCCAGATCTGTATGTGCAAGGCAAGTTGTGGGTCATCCTGACCCCTCACAGTATTGAGAAAGAATGTTTTTTCCTAAAGAGTTACCTTGCTTGTGACAGGAAAAAACTACTTTTTTTTTTTTTTTTTTTGCAAGCAGGCACTCCCGTGTCTTCTGAGGGAGTCTGGTTAATGTGCAGTGCAAAGGTGCAGTGCACACTGAAGAGCGAATGTGGCCCAAATAGACATAGTGGCCCAAACTGTATTTAAATTTTTTTCTGTCCTGACCTAAAAGTAATTGTATTTCATCAAACACCTCCCCTTTTGTTGCCTAATTTATTGTCAAATAAGAAAACATCATCTTTCTCTAAAAAATTTCCCCCATTTTCCAGTTGCTCAATCATCACGTGTTGAATGGAGAAAACTTAGAAAACAGAGAGGCAAATGATGTAAAATCTTAAAAAAAAAAAAAACTCAGAAAAATAAAAGATGGCCACTCAATGTACTGTTCAGCCAGAAAAACAGCGTTTTAAAGAGGTCCACTGTGTGCCTCTCAGAGCCTCGCAGTCAGACAGTAGGGTCTTTAGAAGGTTGTTGGGCAGGGGGTGGCTCAGGTGGTTTGCCCACCCTTCCAGTGGTGCTGTGTGCCGGGCATGCCCTGCTTTTGCTCTTGACACCCTGTGTTTGCTCCCTGCCCTTCAAAAGTGGCAGTTGGACTTTGAGTCTTTTTTTTTTTTCTGTATATTGTTGTGCATCATTTGCCCCAGCTGCTCACATACACAGTTATTTTTAGTTCCTTATAGAAAGGGAGAAATGGGTGGGAGAGGATGAGATGGTTATCATTGACTCAATGGACATGAACTTGAGCAAACTCTCGGAGGAAGTGAAGGACATAAAAGCCTGGCGTTCAGCAGTCTATGGTGTCACAAAGCGTCAGACATGACTTGGCAACTAAACAATAGCAACAAATGGTTTCTTCATACTTTGTTGCTGGAGGAGACCATTTGTCCAGGTGCAGGCTCTGCAGCAAATGGTCCCAGGTCTCAGCTTGTCTCATTATCTCTTACTTTCAAATCACTTGCTCTTACTTCTTGTGGATAGCTATGAAGGAATCTACATAGCAAGAAACTGAGGTCTTTTACCAACAGCCAGCAAAAAACAGCCTCCTTCCAATAACCACAGGAGTCAGCCATCTTGGAAGTGGATCCTCCAGCCCCATTCAAGCCCAGAGATGGCTTCAGACCTAACTGCTACCTTGACTGCAGCCTAATTAAATGTCCTGAGCTGAAACTATGTGAGATAATAAATATCTGTTGTTTTCATCTGCTAGCTTTAGGGGTAATCTGTTACAGCAATAGATGGTTAACTTACCATTGAAGGAGCATACTACAATTTATTTGTTTTATTTATTTATTCTCTTACCTATGAACATTTATGTTGTTTTCGCTTTAGGGAAATTATCATAAAGCAGCTATGAATATTCTTCTATATATCTTTTTGTGGACACATGTGCTCAAAATGTCTTGAATCTTAACCAAGGCATTAAATCTGCTAGGTCACAGGCTTGGTATATGTTTAGTCTTCAGTTCAGTTCAGTCGCTCAGTCGTGTGTGACTCTTTGCGACCCCATGAATCGCAGCATGCCAGGCCTCCCTGTCCATCACCATCTCCCAGGGTTCACTCAGACTCAGGGCCATCGAGTCCGTGATGTCATCCAGCCATCTCATCCTCGGTCGTCCCCTTCTCCTCCTGCCCCCAATCCCTCCCAGCATCAGAGTCTTTTCCAGTGAGTCAACTCTTCGCATGAGGTGTCCAAAGTACTGGAGCTTCAGCTTTAGCATCATTCCTTCCAAAGAAATCCCAGGGCTGATCTCCTTCAGAATGGACTGGTTGGATCTCCTTACAGTCCAAGGGACTCTCAAGAATCTTCTCCAACACCACAGTTGAAAAGCATCCATTCTTTGGCACTCAGCCTTCTTCACAGTCCAACTCTCACATCCATACATGACCACAGGAAAAACCATAGCCTTGACTAGATGGACCTTAGTCGGCAGAGCAATGTCTCTGCTTTTGAATATGCTATCTAGGTTGCTCATAACTTTTCTTGCAAGGAGTAAGCGTCTTTTAATTTCATGGCTGCAGTCACCATCTGCAGTGATTTTGGAGCCCCCAAAAATAAAGTCTGACACTGTTTCCACTGTTTCCCCATCTATTTCCCATGAAGTGATGGGACCGGATGCCATGATCTTCGTTTACTGAATGTTGAGCTTTAAGCCAACTTTTTCACTCTGCTCTTTCACTTTCATCAAGAGGCTTTTTAGTTCCTCTTCACTTTCTGCCATAAGGGTGGTGTCATCTGCATATCTGAGGTTATTGATATTTCTCCTGACAATCTTGATTCCAGCTTGTGTTTCTTCCAGCCCAGCATTTCTCATGATGTACTCTGCATATAAGTTAAGTAAGCAGGGTGACAATATACAGCCTTGACGTACTCCTTTTCCTATTTGGAACCAGTCTGTTGTTCCATGTCCAGTTCTAACTGTGGCTTCCTGACCTGCATACAGATTTCTCAAGAGGCAGGTCAGGTGGTCTGGAACTCCCATCTCTCTCAGAATTTTCCACAGTTGATTGTGATCCACACAGTCAAAGGCTTTGGCATAGTCAATAAAGCAGAAATAGATGTTTTTCTGGAACTCTCTTGCTTTATTGATGATCCAGCAGATGTTGGCAATTTGATCTCTGGTTCCTCTGCCTTTTCTAAAACCAGCTTGAACATCAGGAACTTCATGGTTCACGTATTGCTGAAGCCTGGCTTGGAGAATTTTGAGCATTACTTTACTAGCATGTGAGATGAGTGCATTTGTGCAGTGGTTTGAGCATTCTTTGGCATTGCCTTTCTTTGGAATTGGAATGAAAACTGACCTTTTCCAGTCCTGTGGCCACTGCTGAGTTTTCCAAATTAGCTGGCATATTGAGTGCAGCACTTTCACAGCATCATCTTTCAGGATTTGAAACAGCTCAACTGGAATTCCATCACCTCCACTAGCTTTGTTCGTAGTGATGCTTTCTAAGGCCCACTTGACTTCACATTCCAAGATGTCTGGCTCTGGATGGGTGATCACATCATCATGATTATCTGGGTCATGAAGATCTTTTTTGTACAGTTTTCTGTGTATTCTTGCCACCTCTTCTTAATATCTTCTGCTTGTGTTAGGTCCATACCATTTCTGTCCTTTATCAAGCCCATCTTTGCATGAAATGTTCCCTTGGTATCTCTAATTTTCTTGAAGAGATCTCTAGTCTTTCCCATTCTGTTGTTTTCCTCTATTTCTTTGCATTGATTGCTGAGGAAGGCTTTCTTATCTCTTCTTTCTATTCTTTGAACTCTGCATTCAGATGGTTATATCTTTCCTTTTCTCCTTTGCTTTTTGCCTCTCTTCTTTTCACAGCTATTTGTAAGGCCTCCCCAGACAGCCATTTTGCTTTTTTGCATTTCCTTTCCATGGGGATGGTCTTGATCCCTGTCTCCTGTACAATGTCACGAACCTCATTCCATAGTTCTTCAGGCACTCTTTCAGATCTAGGCCCTTAAATCTATTTCTCACTTCCACTGTATAATCATAAGGGATTTGATTGAGGTCATACCTGAATGGTCTAGTGGTTTTCCCTACTTTCTTCAATTTAAGTCTCAATTTGGCAATAAGGAGTTCATGATCTGAGCCACAGTCAGCCCCTGGTCTTGTTTTTGTTGACTGTATAGAGCTTCTCCATCTTTGGCTGCAAAGAATATAATCAATCTGATTTCGGTGTTGACCATCTGGTGATGTCCATGTGTAGAGTCTTCTCTTGCGTTGTTGGAAGAGGGTGTTTGCTATGACCAGTACTTGGCAAAACTCTCTTAGTCTTTGCCCCACTTCATTCCGCATTCCAAGGCCAAATTTGCCTGTTACTTCAGGTGTTTCCTGACTTCCTACTTTTGCATTCCAGTCCTCTATAATGAAAAGGACATCTTTTTTTGGGTGTTAGTTCTAAAAGGTGTTGTAGGTTTTCATAAAACCATTCAACTTCAGTTCTTCAGCGTTACTGGTTGGGGCATAGACTTGGGTAACTGTGATATTGAATGGTTTGTCTTGGAGACGAACAGAGATCATTCTGCGTTTTTGAGATTGCATCCAAGTACTGCATTTCGGACTCTTTTGTTGACCATGACGGCTACTCCATTTCTTCTGAGGGATTCCTGACTGCAGTAGTAGATATAATGGTCATCTGAGTTAAATTCACCCATTCCAGTCCATTTGAGTTCGCTGATTCCTGGGATGTCGACGTTCACCCTTGCCATCTCTTGTTTGACCACTTCCAATTTGCCTTGATTCATGGACCTGACATTCCAGGTTCCTATGCAATATTGCTCTTTACAGCATCGGATCTTGCTTCTATCACCAGTCACATCCACAACTGGGTATTTTTTTTTGCTTTGGCTCCATCCCTTCATTCTTTCTGGAGTTATTTCTCCACTGATCTCCAGTAGCATATTGGACACCTACTGACCTGGGGAGTTCCTCATTTGTTATCCTATCATTTTGCCTTTTCATACTGTTCATGGGGTTTTCAAGGTAACAATATTGAAGTGGTTTGCCATTCCCTTCTCCAGTGGACCACATTCTGTCAGGCCTCTCCACCACGACCCGCCCGTCTTGGGTTGCCCTGCAGGCATGGCTTGGTTTCACTGAGTTAGACAAGGCTGTGGTCCTAGTGTGATTAGATTGACTAGTTTTCTGTCAGTATGGTTTCAGTGTGTCTGCCCTCTGATGCCCTCTTGCAACACCTACCATCTTACTTGGGTTTCTCTTAGCTTGGGCGTGGGGTATGTCTTCACGGCTGCTCCAGCAAAGCACAGCTGCTGCTCCTTACCTTGGACGAGGGGTATCTCCTTGCCACCGCCCTTCCTGACCTTCAACGTGGGATAGCTCCCCTAGGCCCTCCTGTGCCTGCGCAGCCACTGCTCCTTGGGTTGCTCCTCCCGGCCGTCAGCCGTGGCCTCGGGTGCGAGGTGGCTTCTCCTGGCCGCCCCTGACCTCAGATGCAGGGTAGCTTCTCTCGGCCGTTCCTGTGCCTTTGCAGCCTGGCACTCTAGGCCGCTGCCCCTGACCTTGGATGTGGGGTAACTCCTTTCAGCCACGCTTAGTGCGCCGGCTCACTGCCGCTGCCTGCGCTTAGTGCTTAGTCGCTAAGTCATGTGTGACTCTTTTGTGATCCCACGAACTGTAGCCTGCCAGGCTTCTCTGTCCATGGGATTTCTCAGGCAAGAATACTGGAGTGGGTTGCCATTTCTTTCTCCAGGGGATCTTCCTGACCCAGGGATCGGACCCTCAGCTCCAGCATTGGCAGGTGGCTTCTTTAGCCGATCTGTAGTCACTGCCAAGGAGAAGGAAATGGCACCCCACTCCAGTACTCTTTCCTGAAAATCCCACGGACAGGGGAGCCTGGTAGGCTGCAGTCCATGGGGTCGCTAAGAGTCAGACACGACTGAGCGACCTCACTTTCACTTTTCACTTTCTTGCATTGGAGAAGGAAATGGCAACCCACTCCAGTGTTCTTGCCTGGAGAATCCCAGGGACGGGGGGAACCTGGTGGGCTGCTGTCTATGGGGTCACACAGAGTTGGACACGACTGAAGCGACTTAGCAGCAGCAGCA
The DNA here is from genome assembly GCF_042477335.2 of Ovis canadensis. NCBI lineage: Eukaryota > Metazoa > Chordata > Mammalia > Artiodactyla > Bovidae > Ovis > Ovis canadensis. Next base: position 129,701,364 of record NC_091250.1, on the reverse strand, counting down.
GCAGCAGCAGTCACTGCCAAATAATTTCCCAAAGTTGTAGCAATTTACATTCATATTTATGGACTGGACTGAGTGTATGCATTTCCCCCAAATCATATGCTGAAGCCCTAACACTCAGTGTGACTGTATTTGGAGTAAGGAAGTGATTAAGGTTAAATGAGGTCATAAGAATGGAGTGCTGATCTGATAGGATTAGTGTCCTTGTAAGAAGAGACACCTGAGCTCACTGCCCTCTCTCTTCCCATCCCATCCCCGCCTATACATGCACAAAAAGGTCATGTGAGGCCTGCAGCAAAAGTGTGGCTGTCCACAAGCCAGGAAGAGAGAACTCACCAGACGATGAATATGCTGACACTTTAATCATGGACTTCTAGCTCCAGAAGTGTGAAGGGGGAAAGCCTGTGATTTAGGCTGTGGTGTTTTGTAGTCTGAGCAGACTAAGACACCCATCAGGAGTGTACGAGCATTCCTGGGTACTTGCCTGGGGGTCCAGTGGTTAAAACTCCGTGCTTCCAAGGTGGGGGGCATGGGTTCAGTCCCTGGTGGGGAACTAGATCCCACATGCTGTGTGGCAAAGCGTGAGTGTCTCAGATGCTCCCCATCTTCCCCAGTGTAGAAGCCTCACCAAGACCACAGGTGTGAGGCCCAGAACCAAGGACACCTCCAAAATCTACTGTTCAGTTCAGTTCCGTCACTCAGTCATGTCCGACTCTTTGTGACCCCATGAATTGCAGCATGCCAGGCCTCCCTGTCCATCACCATCTCCTGGAGTTCACTCAGACTCACGTCCATCGAGTCAGTGATGCCATCCAGCCATCTCATCCTCGGTCGTCCCCTTCTCCTCCTGCCCCCAATCCCTCCCAGCATCAGAGTCTTTTCCAATGAGTCAACTCTTCACATGAGGTGGCCAAAGTACTGGAGTTTCAGCTTTAGCATCATTCCTTCCAAAGAAATCCCAGGGCTGATCTCCTTCAGAATGCACTGGTTGGATCTCCTTGCAGTCCAAGGGACTCTCAAGAGTCTTCTCCAACACCACAGTTCAAACGCATCAGTTCTTCGGCGCTCAGCCTTCTTCACAGTCCAACTCTCACATCCATACATGACCACAGGAAAAACCATAGCCTTGACTAGATGGACCTTAGTCAGCAGAGCAATGTCTCTGCTTTTGAATATGCGGTCTAGGTTGCTCATAACTTTTCTTGCAAGGAGTAAGCATCTTTTAATTTCATGGCTGCCGTCACCATCTGCAGTGATTTTGGAGCCCCCCCAAAAATAAAGTCTGACACTGTTTCCACTGTTTCCCCATCTATTTCCCATGAAGTGATGGGATCAGATGCCATGATCTTCGTTTTCTGAATGTTGAGCTTTAAGCCAACTTTTTCGCTCTCCTCTTTCACTTTCATCAAGAGGCTTTTTAGTTCCTCTTCACTTTCTGCCATAAGGGTGGTGTCATCTGCATATCTGAGGTTATTGATATTTCTCCTGACGATCTTGATTCCAGCTTGTGTTTCTTCCAGCCCAGCGTTTCTCATGATGTACTCTGCATAGAAGTTAAATAAGCAGGGTGACAATATACAGCCTTGACATACTCCTTTTCCTATTTGGAACCAGTGTGTTGTTCCATGTCCAGTTCTAACTGTGGCTTCCTGACCTGCATACAGATTTCTCAAGAGGCAGATCAGGTGGTCTGGTACTCCCATCTCTCTCAGAATTTTCCACAGTTGATTGTGATCCACACAGTCAAAGGCTTTGGCATAGTCAATAAAGCAGAAATAGATGTTTTTCTGCAACTCTCTTGCTTTTTCGGTGATCCAGCAGATGTTGGCAATTTGATCTCTGGTTCCTCTGCCTTTTCTAAAACCAGCTTGAACATCAGGAACTTCACGGTTCACGTATTGCTGAATGTACTGTAACCATTGCCAAAAGCACTGTCTCCCCGCCACCCCCCCCGCCGTGATCATCACCAACAGACTCCCTGACCCCAAATTAGGCAAAAATGCCCACCCTGGTACTTACCCTATAGTGCCCTAATCAATCATCTGATGTCAACTTTCCAGCTGGATTTTTTTTTTTTTTTTGTCTTGAGGCTAAAAATTGTCTACTGATCCACAAAAAGCATTAACTCTTCCTGGCCTATCAGGACGTGTTCACCCACAAGGCTTGCAGTGCCCACAGTATCTCTGCTCTTTGTTCTTAATAAAATCACTCCTTTCTGCAATACTCTGTGACTGGAAATTCTTATACAACCTATGTCCACTGGCATGACTTGGAATTGTCAACATTTTACATTTATCCATTCTAGTGGATGCATTGCACTATCTCATTGTGGTTTTAATTTGCATTTCCCTGTTGAATCACGAAGTTGAGCACCTTTTAACATTCATGCCTGTGTGCTAAGTTGCTTCCGTCATGTCCAACTCTTTGCTACTTTAGGGACTGTAGTCTGCCAGGCTCTTCTGTCCATGGAATTCTCCAGGGGAGAATATTGAGTGGGTTGCCATGCCCTCCTCCAGGGGATCTTCCCGACCCTGGGATCAAACCTGCATCTTTTATGCCTCCTTCATTGCCAGGTGTGTTCTTTACTACTAGGGCTACCTGGGAAGCCCACCTTTTAAAACATTTTAAACCTTTTAAAACATGGGCTATTTGGGTATTCCCTTTTGTGAAGTGCCAGTTCAAGTCTTTCCACCTTTTAAATATTGAGTTTTCTTTTTCTCATTGATCTGTAGAAATTCTCAATACAGCTTGAAAATAGGGCTTCCCTGATGGCTCAGTGGTAAAGAATCTTTTGTCAATGCAGGAGACGTGGGTTTGATCCTTGGGTCGGGAAGATTCTCTGGAGAATCAAATGGCAACCCATTCCAGTATTCTTACCTGGGAAATCCCATGGGCAGAGGAGTCTGGCAGGCTGCAGTCCATGGGGTGGCAAAGAGTCAGACACGACGTAGTGACTAAACAACAACAGCAACATTTGTCAGAAATATCTATTGAAAATATCTTCTCCCACTCTGCAATGTGACTTTTCACTCTCTTAGTGGTGACTTTTTTTTCCCTTCTATTAATAGTAGTGTCTTTTGGTAAATAGAAGTTCATAATTTTAATAAAGTCCAATTTACCAAACTAGGGAAGTTTGGGGAGTGAAACGGGACACTATTAACAATCACATCAAGACAAGAGGTGTAAAATCTAGGATAAATTATGCCATACAATTGTTATGAACCATGCGGATCATACTATGATTACTAAGGATCATATGCCTCATGCCCACCTTAGGGTGGTAGGTGGACATTCAGATCCAGAGAGATGTGTTCAGGTTAACCAATTTGTCCAAGTAATTGGACAACTGAGCAACTAATTGGAGGAACTAGGAACCAGTTCTGGATTTGTCCAACTCCAAAACATTTGGCATCAAATATCTCCATGAACTGCCTTGTAACAATTATAATTGGCTGTTTCTGGGTGAGGAAGCTGTGAAGGAGAGCAGTGCCTTAGACTTCCTCCAACTCAGTTGTTTTGCCAAAAGTTTTACTTTCATTTTAGATTTGAAACCACAGAGAGAAGTGATAGTGTATATACAGCACCCAATTGGGCCAGTTCCTATATTCAGATTTGAATAGTGCTAGAAAGTCCCAAGTAACAGCAATTTGGAGTCCCAGTTGGGAAAAGGGTCCTGGGCAGTGCATCCGCCCCACTGGTAGGATTACAAATTACAGATTTGGGGGCTCCCATTTATAATCCCAGGCTGTTATCATCATCTGTTTGTGCTCAGATAATTTCCCAGAAATGAATTCCATTTTTAACCTTAGACTACTGGGTCAAAGGAGAATTTTTTATTGTGATAAAAACAATAAAATTTACCATCTTAACCATTTCTAAGAGTACATGCAGTTCAGTATTGTTACATGTATTCATATCATCATGCAACCAATCTCCAAAACTTTTCATCTTGCAAAACGGATGCATTAAACCCATTAGACAACATCACTCCTGCCCCTGGCCCCTACCACTCCACTTTATGTCTCTGTGGATTTGATGACTCTAGGGACCTCATGTAAGTGGAATTACACAGAACTTGTCTTTTTCATGACTGGCTTGTTTCACTCAGAATAATGTCTTCCGGCTTCATTCACTTCATTCAGTTTGCTGCATGTGTTAGGATTCTTTCCTTCTGAAGGCTGAGTAACAGTCCATCATGTGAGCAGACCACATTTTGCTCATTTATTTATCTGTAGATGGACATTTGGGTTGCTAACAGATGAAAAAAAATTTTAACCCAAATCAGATATTTCTCCACCATCGAGTTTAGGAAAACAAGCAGCCACCATTCATTTCATAGATGAACCCACTGGACAGGATGTGGTTTGATTTCTTGCTGGGAAACTAAGATTACACGTGCTTCAGGGCAACTAAGCCCACAACGCAACTACTGAGTCCGCACACACCTCAACCAAAGATCCTGTATGCTGCAACTAAGACCTGATACAACCAGGGTAAATAAATAATAACAACAATGACAACAGGGGCCATCCCTTCCCAGTCGAGGAATCAACCAAAGCCTCAGATTTGACTAGTTCATCACCAAGTCCAGGATCTCTCGGTGACGATCATCTCTACTCTGGTGAATATGTCTTCAAACGTTAAGAATAGACTTCAACTGCTGGGTATTTAAAGGAAAAAAAGAAAAAAGGAATCTCAAAACCAGGGTAAATTATTGACCCAAGAGCTCACTTGCATCATGGGTTACTTTCTAAAGACAGTTTCATAAAATTGTAAAGGCACCTATCTGGGCAGTTTTTCACTGGTGATTTTAATCCTCACTTGTAATTCATTTCTTCATTTCTTTGTTATTGTGGAAGCTCCCCTGGAGGAGGAAATGGCAACCCACTCCAGTATTCTTGCCTGGGGAATTCCATGGACAGTGGAGCCTGGTGGGCTACAGTCTGTGGGGTCACAAAGAGTCAGACAGGACTGAGCATACACATTGTGTTTTATGGTTTTGGTGGCAAAAAAAAAAAAAAAAGTATTGTACCAAGAATATGTTACTTGAAAAAAAAAACGTGTTTGGAGAGATGCAGGGGCCAGGGTTTGATGAGTGGCTACATGACTGACTGACTAGATCGATGTACTTGGGTTCCATGTGCTTCCCTTGGGTTCAGTACAACGTGGTGCTCACTTTGTGCTGATGAATCAGCAAAAGCTAGGGACTGTACCTCTGCCATCAGGCTGGCACATGGCGGGCACTCGGGAAATGACCTGTGAGTGGATTCTGTGTTGTTTGTATCTGTGTCTGTCTGCTGGGCAGGCAGTGAGCATTAAGTGATAAATCAGCGGATTATTTGCTGTGTGTATGTGTTGGGAGTGGTGCTGATGTTGCAGGAAAGGGGACCCCTTCCAGGGCCCGAAACTGGGCTTTTGTCAAACACTCAGAAATGAATTGTCTGAAGAGACACATGTGCTGACAAAGCAAGAGACTTTATTGGGAAAGGGCGCCTGGATGGAGAGCAGTAGGGTAAGGGAACCCAGGAGAACAGCTCTGCCACATGGCTTGAGGTCTTGGGTTTTATGGTGATGGGATTAGTTTCTGGGTTGTCTTTAGCCAATCATTCTGACTCAGTCCTTCCTGGCGGTGCACACCTTGTTCAGCCAAGATGGATGCCAGAGAGAAGGATTCTGGGAGGTGGTTGGACACGTGGTGTCTCCTTTTGACCTTTCCCCGAACTCTTCCCGTTGGTGGTGGCGTATTAGTTCCATGTTCCTTACCAGGAGCTCCTGTGGTAAAACAACTCATGCAATTGGTTACAATGGTGCCTGGCCAGGGTGGGCGGTTTCAGTCAGCGTGCTTCCCCTAACACCGAGATTTAAGGAAACCATCAGTTTCTCTGAGACCAGTGCTATTTCATGAGGATTTTATTAATCAGAGAGGCATCACTGGGCTCAGCCCAGGAAAATAATTATCAACAAGGGCTTTCTGGTAGCCAGGGCCTGCTGCTTGATCCTGCCTGGTCATCCTTCAGGAATCTGGATCTTCAGGGCATCTGTTGAATTCTCCCTGCTCAAAGTGCCTGGGACCAGCTGGCTGGAGCGCAGCTGCGATGCTGTGAACTGGCCAAAGTCCACCTCGCGGCCTCCATCCGCGCGTCTGGGTCCTTGGGCCGGTTGCCCACAGCATCCCTGTACCTTCCGGTCCAGAGGAGATGGGCTTGGCGTCCACGATGAGCATGCCTGGGCAGTGCTGGGCCTTGGCAGAGTCTGTGCTACCTTTGCCATCACATGGACTTGGAGCAGGACCGTAAGAGAGCACTGGGACTCCGAGAAGCTGTGAGCGGCCCTGACGTCTGTGACGTCACAGGAAGCAATCTATAGGGTTTTTTGTTTGTTTGCTTGTTTTCAGGCCAAACTTGAATTGTGTTTTGCAGTGCAGGACGCAATATTTACCTTAACCTTCATGTTTTGAAGGGGATTGCCTTTGGACTGCACGACGGGCTGTAACGTGAGTATTCCCGGGACGCGCGCCCCCTCGGTCCTCTGTCGTTGGTGTGCCACTCGCTCTGTGGATGTTACTTCATTAAAATTCTCTGCGTTAGGTTTATTGAGCACCTATCTCCTGCTGGCATCAAGCTAGCTCTATTCCTCACAACTACCTGGCAAGGAACAGACATCACCCCAGGTTACAGATGAAGTAAATAAGGCCCAGGGCTGCTCTCTGCCTTGCTCAGGCACCCAGCTCGTGGGCCCCAGGGTCTTTGGAAGGCCAGGTGGTGGGGGTGCCTCTGATAGCCTGCTCCTGTGACGTCAGTGGGCAAGTGAGGACCAAGCACCACCACGGTGCAGATCCGGAAAGCAGCAGCAGGGGCCACTGCCGGCCCAGTCCTGCAGCCACAAATTCCACGGTACACTGAGCAGGGTCTCCACGTGGCAGGATACCTGGGAAGGGAGGCTCTGGAAGTTCGTAGCTTGGCAGTCAGCCGCATGCATGAAGCTCTGACTGTGCCAGGCGTTGGGCTGCACACAAGGCTCTGGGCACTGCTGAGCCTGGAGCTCCTCCAGCTGTTCTGGGCTTCAACACCAGCTGCAGGCCAGGTGTATTGAAGGGCTTCCCAGGTGGGTCAGACAGTCAAGAGTCTGCCTGCACTGCAGGAGACTGGGGTTTAATCTCTGGGTCGGGAAGATCCCCTGGAGAAGGAAATGGCTGCCCACTCCAGTATTCTTGCCTAGAGAATTCCATGGACAGAGGAGCCTGGTGGACCACAGTTCGTGGGGTCTTGAAGAGTCTGACATGACTGAATGATTTGTCACTGACCCCTTACTTTTTTTTGTTTTTAATCCAAGTTACCTGGTTATCCTTTTTTTGGGGCCACACCCCAGTGGCACGCAGGAGCTTAGTTCCCCCAGCAGGGATTGAGCCCAACACCCCTACGTCGGAAGCTCAGAGTCTTAATGGCAGGACCGCCAGGGAAGTCCCTCTAGTGCTTCTGATGTTATCCGAGTTTGAGAATACTTAATCATCCACAGGTTTTCAAAATGTGTTCCTGGGATTCCCCCGCATGGCACGGGGTGTTCAGTGAGCGCCAGAGCTTGAGAATGCAGGTGATAATACTGAGTTCGAAAAGAAATTAAATCGCATATAAATTAGTTCAATCGCATCAAGTTTTGCATGGGGAAAAGACGCAAGGGAGAGGGAGAGTCTGTACCGGGGGCACATCTTCCCTCCACGTGGCTGTATATTTATTTTTGGCTGTGCTGGGTCCTTGTTGCTGCACAGAGGCTCTTCTCTAGTTGCGGTGCGTGGGCTTCTCACTGCGGGGCTTCCTGCAGAGCACAGACTCCAGGGCGTGTGGGCATCAGCAGTTGCAGCACACGGGCTCAGTGCCTGTGGCACTCGGGCTTAGTCACCCGCAGCACGTGCAGCCGACCTGGGGTTGAACTGATGTTCCCTGCATTGCAAGGGGGATTCTTACGCTGGACTGCCAGGGAAGCCCCGTGCTCAGTCTTTGAAGCGACACTTGAGGCTGAAAATCTCAGGCTTCCATTTGCAAGATTCAGCTTAGTCCCCTTAGAGGGTGGGTAGGTGGAGTGTGGTGGGGCAGGAGGAGGGGTGAGGAAGGGGCCCAGAGCAGGAACAGCTGAGAGGAGGAGGGAGGTGAGGAAAGGGCAGGGGCGGGGAGGTGGGAGGGGAGGTGGAGGAAGGTGGCCCTTCTCCAGGCTGGAGAGCTGTGGGCAGACAAGTGCCGGGACAGGGCCTCCTCCTGTCACTGCTCCTTTCAGTCCTGCTAGCACCAGGCAGCCTGGGAACCAGGAGCTAGGCGGCAGGCAGATGGTAGGGCAGGGAGCCACGGAGAGGGATGGTTCTGAGGGGGCCTTGGAGAGGTTCCTGGCTTCGGTCCCCGTGTCCTCAGGCCTGCTCTGGGGTTCCCACCCCTCTCTCTCCCATGGGCCCCCTGCAGAACAATCCTGGTCACGGGTAAACTGGGGCTCCAACCCCATGTTACCAGGGTCAGCCTGGCCACAGCCATTCCCTGTTCGGAAGCCCCTGGTCCCCAGCCCCTGGCTCCAGTCCTGGGCTCGCTGGCCTCCCTTCCCAGGGCTGGCTCTCTCAGAGCAGCAGGGTCTTGACCCTTTCTGTCCCTTCTGCCTTCTAGACCTTCTTTTTCATGCCCCCACCATCCTCCCTAACCCTCTCCATGTTCCCCCAACAAGCCTGTCCTGCCCCGGATGGAGCCCCCCAGCTTGTCCCCTGGGTGATGCTCTCTAAACCCACAGTACTTGCAGGGTCAGACAAGCAAGCCTCCCCTGGGGCTCTGTGTGTGTCAGGAATACTTCTTTTCTTTTTTTTTTATTTTAATTTTATTTTTTAACATCAAATCATTTTGTAACAGGGTATAGTTGATGAACAATGTTGTGGTAGTTTCAGGTGAACAGCAAAGGGATTCAGCGATACATACACATGTATTCATTCTCCCCCAAAATCCCTCCCAACCAGGCTGACACGTAACACTGAGCATAGTTCTATGTGCTATACCATAGGTCCTTGTTGGTTATCCATTTTAAACATAGCAGTGTGTACATGACCTTCCCAAAGTCCCTAACTATCCCCTCCCCGCAGCAACCATAAGCTCCTTTTCTAAGTCTGTGAGTCTCCTGTTTTGTAAGTTAATTTGTATCATTTCTTTTCAGATTGCACATATGAGGGATGTCATCTATTTCTCCTTCTCTGTCTGACATACTTCGTGCAGTGTGACACTCTCCAGGTCCATCCATGTTGCTGCGAAAGGCATGATTTCATTCCTTTTAATGGCTGAGTGATATTCCACTGTATATGTGCACCACACCTCCTCTATCCATGCCTCTGTCAACGGCCGTCTAGATTGCTTCCACGTCTTGGCTGTTGTAAACAGTGCTGCAATGAACACCGAGGTGCATGGATCTATTCAGGCCATGTTTTTCTCTGGATATATGCCCAGGATTGGGACTGCAGGGTCATACAGTAGCTCTACTTTTAGTTTTTTGAGAAACCTCCATACTGTTCTCCATAGTGGCTGTACCAAATTACATTCCCACCTACAGTGCAGGAGCATTCCCAGGAATGCTTCTGATCATAGGATCTAGGTCAGGTTTGCACACTTCCTCCCCTCCCCAGTGGGGGAGGCATTTGTTCCTGGGAAAGCCTGCAGGGCCCCAGCTGCCCAACGTTGGATGTCAAGGGAGAGCCTGGATGGGACCTGGAGGTCAGGGTGATGGGGAGATGAACTCAGGCGACCTACTCAGCACCAGCCTGGTGCTTCCCAGGGCTCTCCTTTGGATGAGCTGCCTTTTCCCAGGTCTCCTGTGAGGGAGGCTCGGTGTGGCCCTGCTGGTGATCATTTGGGGAGCAGGGAAAGGTCAGCCTCACTCATGTGCTGGATGACTGATTCCCTCATAGGGTGAGGTCTGGGGAGGACAAACCTCTGGAAGCAACGCCTTAACTGGGGACCCGATCAGCAACACAAAGGGAAGGTGCTCGCTCCACAGCCAAACCCCACCATTGACGCTCTATCACTCACTTTAAGCTCCATGACTGTGGGAGGAGGGCCAAGACATCAGGAGGGAGCCATTCTCCCCACCCCTGAAGGGTCACCAGGCACCGGGGCGGCTCCTGCTGGAGTAACTCATCAGCAAGCCCGACAAGAATGGTTGCCGCCCCCCACCCGACCCCCGACCCAGGGCCCCTCCTCAGAGGATGGGCCTGAACTCCCAAGAAAGGGTTACAGATGACCCCTCGTGTCAGAGGGCCCGTTGAAGAAAAGATTCTGATGCTTGTTAAAATGGAAGGAAGACTATTCAGGTCTGTTGCAATCGGGGAGAGAGACTGGCTCAACTCTGAAAATCAAAACAGAGTTGGTATACACATATCTCCTCCCTCTTGTGTACCTATGGCTGACTCATGTTGAGGTTTGACAGAAAACAACAAAATTCTGTAAAGCAATTATCCTTCAGTTAAAAAATGAATAATTTTTCAAAAAAGTTGGTATTGCTCCGAGACTGTAATACAGAGCAGGGAGGCCGCTGAGGAAGTGTGACATATGCGTCTCAGCCTGGGTGAATCTGACCTTCTGAGCACTTGTTTTCCTAAGGAAGCCATCTAGAACACCTGCCAGGAACCCAAGATACTTATCTGAAACTTACACTAAAATAACTCGTCAAATAGCTCCTGACAGTCTATCTACTTATCAGACCTTGTCCAAAAACAACTTGTGATTCCTTTAAGGACAAATGTTCCATGACTTCTATCAGAATCCATCAACATCCTCACCAAGCAGCTTTAGCCACCTGTGGCCTTGCCTGTATAAGCCCCTGAACACTCTTGGTTTTATTAATACCTGAATATATCTCCTGAATTGTAATTCTTAGACTTCAAATAAGTTTTTTTTTTTCCTTGTTTGCAGCCTTTCTAAGTGTTTTGGTTGATATTTGCCACAGTTGGGTTAGGCAGATCGAAGGATGAAACCTGAGGCCATAGCATTAAAGAGGGCTCAGAGAACACTGGCGCTTCCCTAGCGGCGTAGTGGTAAAGAATCTACCTGCCAATGCAAGAGACACGGGTTTGATCCCTGGGTCATGAAGATCCATTGGAGAAGGAAATAGCAACCCACTCCAGTGTTGGCTTAGACGGTAAAGCGTCTGTCTACAATGTGGGAGACCTGGGTTCGATCCCTGGGTCGGGAAGATTGCCTGGAGAAGGAAATGGCAATCCACTCCAGTACTATTGCTTGGAAAATCCCATGGACAAAGGAACCTGGTAGGCTACAGTCCATGGGGTCGCAAAGAGTCGGACACGACTGAGCGACTTCACTTCACTTCACCAGTATTCTTTCCTGGAAAATTCCATGGACAGAAGGAGCCTGGTGGGCTGCAGTCCATTGTTATTGTTCAGTTGCTAAGTCTTGTCTGACTCTTCGCGACCCCATGAACAGAAGCACTTTCCTGTCCTTCACCATCTCCCAGAGTTTACTCAAACTCAGTTCCATTGAGTCAATGATGCCATCCAATCATCTCATCTTCTGTTGCCCCCTTCTCCTGTCCTTAATCTTTACCAGCATCAGGGTCTTTTCCAAAGAGTCGGTGCTTCGTGTCAGGTGGCCAAAGTATTAGAGTCGCAAAAGAGTCAGACGTGAATTAGCAAATAAACAACAACAGAGGATGTTGGCTAAAGTTCGTTCAAGAAAAGAGTCTGCCAGACCCAGAGAACAGCTCTCAGACCTGCTGGGTCAAGACATGGGACAGAAAGGGGTGGGTCTGGGGCCGCCTTCATGGAGACAGGAAAACCTGTGGCAGCCAGGGACAGGGCAGTGCCTGCGCAGGGCTGATCCACAGCAGCACAGTCACAACCTCCGTTTCCACCTCTTTGCTAAGAAAAAAAAGGTTCCCCCTGAATTTGATTATGAATATGTGTTCTTCCCAAAGTTTGAAGTTTTGTTCTCAAACTTATAAAGGTTAAGAGGTCCCTCAAAAAGACCTATCTTGCTGGAGATCTTTCCAGGGACTAGAAATGGAAGTGGTTAGATCACTATTGTTAGTGTGAACACAAGTAGAAAAGAACGCCCAGTTAAAGATCACTAAGTGCCTGACCTCTGTCAGCCAACCGTCTCTCTGCGGGTGGATAACTACTTTCCGAGACCAAATCTGAACTCTATTAAAAATTTAGCAGAAACCAGTTTTATCTGGACAGTGAGTTCCTTCTCAAAAGGAGATTGTGAATTACATCATGCAGAAGGAATCTTGTGTCCCTGACCAGGTCAAGGGTATTTTCCTTTCCACCCTCCAGGCTTGGGCACCCAAGGTCTTCTTTGCAGCAGTGTGACTGTGTGGGTGTCAGGGTAACAGCAGTGAAGAAGCAGAGAGGAGAAGCTGAGAGAGGAGCTGGGAATGGATGATTCTCCCTTGCTCCAGCATTGACCTTCTGAGCAGGCTGATCTAGGAAAGAAAATGCTCCTGCCTCAGCACAAACGCCCCCCAACCCCGCCCACCCCGGCTCATGCTCTGCCATAATCATCTAACATTGGTGTTACATGGTCAGGAGGAGTGGGAGAAACAAGAGAACTTCACCCTCACCCAGGGCCATGCCCCTTCAGTCCTCCCCCCGGCAGCGCTCGGCTTTCGGTCACCCAGTGCCCACTAGCATTGCCTACCTGGCTGACCTAGGCATTTGGGCACTGGGCCTGATCTCAGGTGACTTTGGCCTGCTGCAGCTGGAAGTAGAATTTTGATTTCCTGGCCAGAGACTGAACTCAGTCCGCAGCAGTGAGGGTGCTGAATCCTGGCCACTAGACCACCAGTGACAGTGGCGATGAGACCCTGATCTGTCAGCTATGTAGAAATGAATTCCCACGAGATGGAAAGCAGTGAAACAAGTGAAGTGTTTATTAGGAACAAAACAGTACGTGCTAACGGAGTCTTGCCCCTGATGTTTTAATCACTTTTTTTTGGTTGTTGTTAGCATTTATTTATTTGGCTGCATCAGGTCTTAGTCGTGGCGTGCTGGATCCTGGTTGTCATGTGGGATCTCTCATTGTGGTGCATGGATTCTCCAGCTGTGGTGTGAGGCCTCAGCCGTTGAGGTGCATGGATTCTACGCTGTGGTCTGAGGACCTAGAAGTTGTGGTTAGTGGATTCTCTAGTTATGGTGTAAGGGCTCAGCAGTTATGGTGACTGGATTCTCCAGTTGTGGTGTGAGGCCTCAGCAGTTGTACCGCATGGATTCTCTAGTTGTGTTGTGATGGTGCGTTAGTTGTGGTGCAGGGATTCTCCAGTTGTGGTGTGAAGGCTCAGTTCTTGCTTCCACATCTGCAGCCAAGCAGTGCCTTTTTTCTTATAGAACTCTGCCCTCAAGTCTCTTTCTTGGGTCCCAAATTCTGGGAAGCAACTTTAATGCTTAATAACATAATGTAAGAATATACTTTCTTTTCAAAAATTTTTAATTAAAAATATTTTATTTATTTGGCTGCATCATCTTCATTGCCTCATGGAGGCTCTGGAGTACATGGACTTAGCTGCTCCATGGCTTGTGGGATCTTAGTTCCCTGACCAGGGATTGAACTCATGTTTCTTCCATTGCAAAGTGGATTCTCAACCAATGGACCATCAGGGAAGCTGCAAGAATACATGTTCAAGATTTAAAAATACAATAAAATCACAATAACAAAAATAGGACCTCACAGCAGCTTACAGTCTAGGCCCTGTTCCTTTATGTAACATTATTTAGTTACAAGTGATCTTTCCCAAACTAAATGTACTTAGTCAAATCTCTCATATGACAACCTAATACTGAAACCATCTACCACACTAGTACTGGAGATTTAGTGTTTAAGGGGTGAATACACAGACGGAAATGTGGAGAGAGAAAGTGCAAAGACTCCTGGTTCATCCTCTCCAAGAAGTCAGTCCCTACCAGATGAACAGGGTCGACCAGCGGTAACCTAGACTGGGGCAAGTTCATCAATACAACATAAATTCTTGAGTCTCTTTTCAAAGAGGCAGACAGGCAACCCTGATCACTCCTGGGAATGTTACCACTTGCTCTGAGGACATATGAGAAGCTGTAGGCTCATGCAGCCGGTCTCTAACACTCCCATTTCTTTCTTTTTTTTTTGGCCCTGAGACCAGGGTTCTTCACTCCAGTTTCTGAGCTAGTCCATGCTCAGTTGCTTCAGTCATATCCGACTGTCCATGGGATTCTCCAGGCAAGAACATTGGAGCGGGTAGTCATTACCTCCTCCAGGGGATCTTCCCAACCCAGGGATTGAACTTGTGTCTCCTGTATTGCAGGCAGATTTTTTACTGCTGAGCTACTGGGGAAGCCTGAGCCAGTCCACATTCTGCAAATATTTTTACTAGAAGTGGTCTTCATGTTTCACAACACATTAAATTATTTTAACTGCTGAGAAATGGGATGTTTCCTGCAATGAATTATCAGTAAACAAAGGTTGTCAGAGTCATCAGAGATTGCAGCCACTGTGGATAGTGAGCTAGCTGGTTAGCCTGGGAGAACTCAGGGAGGAAAGAAGACCTGCCATGGAGCAGCCACTGGACTGCAACCCAGAGAGCCCTGAGGAAACTTAGGACGTGAACACAGCACACTGGCCCCAGACAGGTGAGGTGCGTAGCACACACGGGTTCAGTGAGCCCAGACTCTTGTATCTTCCCCAATACACAAAAGCACTACATTTCTTAGTTTGAGGTCTCTGGTTTTCTTTAGTTTACAATAATCTTCTGACATTCAGACGACCTGCCCTTCGTTGGAAAACTTCCATGTAACCTGGCTCCCTTCCCTTGCCTCCTTGGAGCAGTTCTCTCAGGGTCACTTGAGTTACTGTCTTCTGGGCTTGAAATTATAAAATTTTCCACTGAATAAAACACAACTCTCAACTTTTGGGTTGTGAATATTTTTAAGTCCACATGGCCAAGGTTGAAAAATGGAAACCGATATGTAAGAGAGCTGCTCAGTAAGGTCTCACCCTGGCTCGCCCACCGCCCCGTGTGGACAAACCAACGCAGGGCAAACCAGTCCGCCATGCTCCACCCGCCCCCAGGGCCTCAGTCACGCCTGCGCCCGCGCATCCTCTGGGGTGGCTCCACAGCCCTCCGCCCAGTCAGCGGGGCCTCCACTGCCTCCTCCGCCCTCTCCTCCCACAGCCGCATCACTTTCTCCTCCGCTAAGGCACAACACGGCGGGGCGGGGCGCGCCTCTGAGGCCCCCGTCTCGCTCTCCCGCCCTCAGATGCGCGCGCTCGCGGGCGCCGACTTCCCGGCGGGCGGCAGGGAGCGCGGGTCACCCCACCCCCTCCCCGGCGTCTTCCGGTGTTCGGCCCGGGTCCGCGCCCATGGGCGGCACCGGCCCGCCACACCCCACGGCCTGGGGTCCCGTCGCCGTGCCCGAGAGGCGCGGTGGGAGCGGTGCTGAGCTCGACGAATCTGGGCAACAGGTTCTTGAGTTTTGTTCGCTTTTTGATAAAAGCTTTGCCTTTCGCCTCAAAGCAGCGAGAACCACACCCAAAATGGCCCCCACCATGGACCGGCGCTGTGTGGCTTTGCAGCCCCTTTCACGACACCCCGGGACCCCTTTACGGCCACGCCCAGGGTGGAAACGCTGAGCCACCCCTATCTGGGTACGGGTTGGAGTGAGGCAAATGGGTGTCTGTGCTCGCTCATTCCTAGTCGTGTCCTTCCCTTTGGGTTGGGTCTTGAGGACGTGGGTTTTAACTCTGAGTTGCAAAAGTGATGTTTCCACAGCAGAAACTGAGTTACACCAAGCCCTGGTAAGCCAGGGCTGTGAAGCCCATGGCTGCCTTCCCTTCCCATCTCTGTAAACTCTCCAACGCAAAGGCTGGTCTGGTGCCTCAGCCCAAACCTGGCATAGAGCGGGTCCTCAGGGAGAGTTTATTAAAACGAAATCCTTACCAAACTAAAGTCTGTGAGGAGAGCGCTAACTAACTACTGGGAAGGAATAAGTGGATAAGTTTATGTTCTAGTCCCGTGGCTTCCAGACATACAATAGATATTCTGTGTGGGGTGGAGGATCCTGTTTGCACAAATGCTGTGGACTTGGGCCTCAGTTTTCCAGTAAATCATGTGAAAATGTTAGTCACTCAGTCGTGTCCGACTCTGTGATGCCACGGACTGTAGCCGCCAGGCTCTGCTCTCCAGGGGATTTTCCAGGCAGGAATACTGGAGTGAGTTGGCATGCCCTCCTCCAGGGGATCTTCCCGACCCAGGGATGGAACCCTCGTGTCTAATGTCTCCTGCATTAGCACGTGGTTTCTTTACCCCTAGTGCCACCTGGGAAAGCCCTAGTAAATCATGTAAAGGAAATGAATGCTGCCTGTCATTGCAGTTCTGTCAACGCCTTTGGTTGCCATCTCACCTCACTGTGGTGTGCCCTGAGAGGAATTCAGGATGGAAAAGTGGAAAGCACTTTGTGCTTTGGATATACCAACCCCTAGATTTTTTTAAAATTAATTTATTGTACTTTGGGATGCGCTCCGTCTCTTCGCTGCGTGCTGGCTTTCTCTAGTTGCTTGGAGCAGGAGCTATTCTCCAGTTGCTGGTGTCAGGGGCTACTCACTGTAGCGGCTTCTCTTGTTGCAGAGCATGGTCTCTAGACGCATGGGCTCAGTAGTTGTGGCGTACTGGCTTACTTTCTCTGAGATTTGTGGCATCTTCCTGGACCAGGGATTGAATCCATGTCCCCTGCACTGGCAGGCAGATTCTTAACCACTGTACCACCAGGGAAGTCTCAACTCCCAGATTGTTAAGTTGCATATCTAAGGAAAATTTTCATTAACTTGGTATGTCTCTTCTTTGTGATTAGCAGTATCTTTTGATATTTGAAACATGATTTCCCCCTCCCCCTGAGCAAAAAATTCATATATAGCCTTACCTCCTCTGTTGCCTCACTGGACCAGTTCTTCAGCCATCTGAGGGGGCTGGTTCCTGGGCTATAGTCCTCAGTAAGGGCCTGAATAAAACTGAACTCACAACTGTTACATTGAGGACTTTTCTTTCAGTTGACAACCAAGTGGAGCTGGTATTCCCACTTCAGAATGCCCATCAGGGCTATTGACAGGATTAGGTGAGAAAATGGGTGCAAAAGTGCATCATAAACTTGCTACAGTATGAGGCAGATAAGTGGCATTATTGTTAGACTGTAGAATGTGGTGGTTGAGGGCAAAGTGTTGGCTTTAGACAGATCTGAGGTTTGGTTCCTAACCCCACTACTTGCTGGCTGGGAGTATCTGGGAAAATTAGGTAATGGCTGGAAGATAGCTCTCTGGGCCTCACAGTGTCTCCTCCGGTATCTAGTGGTGTTGGGAACCAAGACCTCTAGGGAAGTGTAGGAGGCAGGGTGGCCCCCAAAGATGTCCATATTCCTGATCCCTGGAACCTGAGAGTGTATTATGAATTACATAACATATTTGGTAATTATGAATATGTTACACGGCAAAAAGGACTTTGTGGATGTAATTAAAATTAAAGATCATAAAATAAAGAGACTGGCCTGGATCATCCGAGTGGACCTCAATCTCTGCCCTTTAAAGCAAAGAATGTTTTGGGGCTGGATTTAAAGAAGTGAGGTAGAAAAGGAAAGCAGGAAGAATCAGAGATATCCCAAGCATGAGATAATCGAATGTGCTGATGCTGGCTCTAGTTAGCCTCACAACTTGTCGTCTGAGAGACTTTGGACAAATTTAAAGCATGAGAATGATTTGAGGTGCCATGACTCGGTCTGAGATGCAAGCAGCCACAGGTAGGGTGTCAACCAAAATAAACAGTACTGAAATAAGAAAATAAGAAAAGACTTCATTTGGGATCTTAAGAATTGGGACACACAGGTTCAGGGTAACCTTGAAAGTGTGTTCTGAGGAAGAGAAAGAGTCAGGGGCTTATAAGGACAAAAAGCTGTATGCTTGTTGTTAAAAATTGCCTGGCAAGACTTGATCAGCTCTGATGTGAAAATATTTATCCTTAAGGAATCACAAGCTGTTTCAGGTTAAGGGTTGGATAAGTAGATGGATTGTCACGAGTTACTTTAGGATAAGGTTCTGATAAGTATCTTGAGTTTTTGACAGGTGTTCTGGAACACTTCATCAGGTCAAATGTCGGGTTCCATCCTTACGAAGTGCACATTAAGTCACACTTCCTTAATGGCCTCCAGCTTCATTTTAGAGCTCTCTGAGCAATAATGACTCCATTTTGACTTTTTCCTTTCACATTTCTCCCTTTCGATCAAGATCTTTCCTTAGAAAGCATTGGTGAGCAGTCTTTTGGGTATTTGGCATTGGTATCCTCTCCCTTTTGTGCTGGGAAGGCTCAGTCCCAGACAGTTATGTCTCACAGAGGAGAGAGAGCAGTGCTGTGTGAGAGGTGTGCCCCTAGAGAGCTTATGGCCACGTCTGAACGACAAGCAGCCATTTTAGGAATATTACTTGGTCATTAAAAAGAATGAAATAAAGCCATTTGCAGCAACATGGATGGGCTTAGAGAGTGTCATACTGAGTGAAGTAAGTCAGACAGAGAAAGAGAGATATCATATGAACACCCCTTATATGTGGAATCTAAAAAGAAATCATGCAGATGAACTTGCTTATAAAACAGAGACTCAAGACTTAGAAAATGAACTTATGGTTGCCGGGGGGAAGGGATGGTTAGGGATTTGGGGAGGGTCATGTACACACTGAAACATTTAGAATGGATAATCAACAAGGGCCTGCTGTATAGCACATGGAACTCTGCTCAATGTTATATGGCAGCCTGGATGGGAGGGGGGTCTTGGGGGAGAATGGGTGCATATATATGTATGGCTGAGTCCCTGTGCTGTTCACCTGAAACTACCTCAACGTTTTTAATCTGCTATACCCCAGTACAAAATGTTTTTGGTGTTAAAAAATTAAAACTGAGTTGTAAAAACAAAAACAAGGAGTCATTTTAGAAAGTGAGTCATAGGAAGTCTTCAAAACAGACATGGATCTTCATCAGGAGGAATCTTACAGGAGTGATTAATCATCCGCAGATGGTAAACTGCCACTATGCCCAGTTCAATGGTAAGACCCAAAACCTTATCAGAAACTAATATTCTCCAGTAAGTGCCAGAATTCTTTCTGTGAATCTCTTGTAAAAGGAAGCATATTTGTGAAAGAATCAGAGTGAAACAGTAACTGCCTACAAATGATCTAAAAATGCCTGTTATTGAAAACCTGAGAGCCTAAAAAGGATGAGAGAGTCGTCTAGGAACCAAGGGTGGCCCCAACCAACAGCCAGCAAGAATGTGGGGACCTCAGTCCTACATTCCAGGACCGATGGGATTCTGCCAACAACCTGAACGAACCTGAATGAGCCTACATCCCCGAGCCTCCTGATAAGAGGCCTGTTAGCTAACACCTTGCTTTTTATATTTTTGTTCACTTATTTTTGGCTGTGGAGGATCTTCATTGCTACATGAGCTTTTCCGTATTTGCCATGCACAGGCTTCTTACTGTGGTGGCTTCTCTTGTTGGAGAGCATGGGTTCTAGGTTGTTCGGGCTTCAGTAGTTCAGGTCTTGGGCTCTAGAGCACAGGCTCAGTAGCTGTGGTGCATCAGCTTAGCTGCTTCATGACTCATGGAATCTTCCCAGATCAGGGATCAAACCGGTGTCTCCTGCTTCGGCAGGTGGGTTCTTTTATCACTGAGCCACCAGCAAAGCCCCTAACACCTTGCCTTTGATCTTGTCAGAACCAAAGCAGAGAAAACTGCTAAATTGACCTGGACTTTGGGTTTTCAGAACTGTTAAAGTAAACTGTGTTGTTTAGAGCTGCTAAATTGGTAATTTGTTACAGCAGCAATAGAAAACTACTGCAGGAGGGAGCTATTGGAAGTGGGGCTAGAAGTTTAGTCTGCGGAACATTTGTATGAAGTTGGAAGAAAGTTGGTCATGAACCTAAGGATACAGGAAAGTGAATATAGACCCCCTCCCCCGCCCCCCCCCCCCCCCGGTGCCTTCTCACAGCTTTATTATTCTCTGACCTCTCTTTTCACTTATCTTTGACTCTCTTCCTCCTCTCTCTCTCTTTTGCTAAGATGTATGTGGCAAATATCTTCTCCCAATTGAGATTTGACTAGTTTTAAAAATAGCCTCTGTAAGACACTTTTTGGTTTACAGAAAAGTTGAGAAGATAGTAGAGAGTATGTGGTTCAACTTTTCACTCCAAGTTTTCTTTGATAAATGCAAGACTGTAGTTAAAAATTAGAAAAACAATTATGGTCAAGTATGCATAACATAAAACCTGCCATTTAAACCATTTAAAAGTGAGCATATCAGTGGCATTAATTGTATTCACGTTGTTACACAACCATTTGTTCTTCAGTCGCTAAGTTGTTTTTGACTGTTTATGACTTCATGGATTATAGCATGCCAGGGTCCTCTGTCATCCACTATCTCCTGAAATTTGTTCAAATTCATCTCCATTGTGTAAGTGATGTTATCCAACCATTTCAACCTCTGCTGCCCCCTTCTTCTCTTGCTTTCAATTTTTCCCAGCATAAGGATCTTTTTCAATCAATCAGTTCTTCCCATCAGGTGGCCGAAGTATTACTACCATCCATCTCTAGACTTTTTCATCTTTCCAAATTAAAACCAAATTGGACCTATCAACCAATAATTCCTAATTTACTTCCCACAATCGCTGGTAGCCACCATTCTACCTTTATGTGTCTGTGAATTAGTGTGCCCTAGCTTAAAAAAAATTGAGGTGAAATTCATGTCACATGCAGTTAATCAGTTTAAAGTGTAGAATTCAGTGACGTTTAGTGTATCCACAATGTTATGTGACTGCCAGCTCTCTAGTTTTTTGTTTTTGTTTTCTTAAAATTTTTTTTAGCTCTCTACTTTTCATCACCCCAGAAGAACACTCATTACCCATTAAGTAATAACCCCATGTTCCCCTTCGCCTCATCCCCTGGCAATCACTAGTTTACTTTCTGTTTCTCTGCATTTACCTCTTCTGGATATGGGCTTCCCAGTTGGCGCTTGTGGCAAAGAACCCACCTGCCAATGCAAGAGACACAAGAGATGGGAGTTTGATCTCTGGGTTGGGAAGATCTGGAGGAGGGCATGACAACCCACTCCAGTATTCTTGCTTGGAGAATCTCATGGACAGAGGGTCCTGGTGGGCTACAGTCCCTGAGGTCACAAAGAGTCGGACGTGACTGAAGTGATGTAGCACGCACACTTTCTGGGTATGTTGTATGTAATAGTCAGCTAGGGCTGCCACAGTAGAATAGCATGGAATGGGTGGTTTAAACAACAGAAATTTATATCCTTACAGTTCTGGTGGGTGGAAGTCCAGGATCAAGGTGAGGGCAGGTTGGTTTCTCTGGATTCTCTCTCCTTGGCGTGTAGATGGCCGTCTTCTCGCTGTTTCCTCACATGGGTTTCCTCTGTGCACGAGCATCCTTAGTATCTCTTCTTCTCCTTCTAAGAACACGAGTCATATCAGATTATGGCCTCACTTAACCTCAGTTCAGTTCAGATCAGTCGCTCAGTCGTGTCCGACTCTTTGCGACCCCATGAATCGCAGCACGCCAGGCCTCCCTGTCCATCACCAACTCCCGGAGTTCACTCAAACTCACGTCCATCGAGTCAGTGACGCCATCCAGCCATCTCATCCTCTGTCGAACCCTCTTCCTCCTGCCCCCAATCCCTTCAGCATCAGAGTCTTTTCCAATGAGTCAACTCGTCGCATGAAGTGGCCAAAGTACTGGAGTTTCAGCTTTAGCATCATTCCTTCCAAAGAACACCCAGGACTGATCTCCTTTAGAATGGACTGGTTGGATCTCCTTGCAGTCCAAGGGACTCTCAAGAGTCTTCTCCAACACCATGGTTCAAAAGCATCAATTCTTCGGCACTCAGCTTTCTTCACAGTCCAACTCTCACATCCATAAATGACCACTGGAAAAACCATAGGCTTGACTAGACGGACCTTTGTTGGCAAAGTAAATATGCTGTCTAGGTAGGTCATAACTTTTCTCCCAAGGAGAAAGCGTCTTTTAATTGCATGGCTGCAATCACCATCTGCAGTGATTTTGGAGCCCCCCAAAATAAAGTCAGCCACTGTTTCCACCATTTCCCCATCTATCTCCCATGAAGTGATGGGACCAGATGCCACGATCTTCATTTTCTGAATGTTGAGCTTTAAGCCAACTTTTTCATTCTCCTCTTTCACTTTCATCAAGAGGCTCTTTAGTTCCTCTTCACTTTCTGCCATAAGGGTGGTGTCATCTGCATATGTGAGGTTATTGATATTTCTCCCGGCAATCTTGATTCCAGCTTGTGCTTCTTCCAGCCCAGTGTTTCTCATGATGTACTCTGCATAGAAGTTAAATAAGCAGGGTGACAATAGACAGCCTTGACGTACTCCTTCTCCTATTTGGAACCAGTCTGTTGTTCCATGTCCAGTTCTACCTGTTGCTTCCTGACCTGCATACAGGTTTCTCAAGAGGCAGGTCAGGTGTTCTGGTATTCCCATCTCTTTCAGAATTTTCCACAGTTTATTGTGATCCACACAGTCAAAGGCTTTGGCATAGTCACTAAAGCAGAAATGGATGTTTTCCTGGAACTCTCTTGCTTTTTCCATGATCCAGCGGATGTTGGCAATTTGATCTCAGATTCCTCTGCCTTTTCAAAAAACCAGCTTGAACATCTGGAACTTCACGGTTCACGTATTGCTGAAGCCTGGCTTGGAGAATTTTGAGCATTACTTTACTAGCGTGTGAGAAGAGTGCAATTGTGCAGTAGTTTGAGCATTCTTTGGCATTGCCTTTCTTTGGAATTGGAATGAAAACGGACCTTTTCCAGTCCTGTGGCCACTGATGAGTTTTCCAAATTTGCTGGCATATGAGTGCAGCACTTTCACAGCATCATCTTTCAGGATTTGAAATATCTCAACTGGAATTCCATCACCTCCACTAGCTTTGTTTGTAGTGATGCTTTCTAAGGCCCACTTGACTTCACATTCCAGGATGTCTGGCTCTAGGTGAGTGATTACACCATCGTGATTATCTGGGTTGTGAAGATTTTTTTTGTACAGTTGTTCTGTGTATTCTTGCCACCTCTTCTTAATATCTGCTGCTTCTGTTAGATCCATACCATTTCTGTCCTTTATCGAGCCCATCTTTGCATGAAATGTTCCCTTGGTATCTCTAATTTTCTTGAAGAGATCTCTAGTCTTTCCCATTCTGTTGTTTTCCTCTATATCTTTGCATTGATTGCTGAGGAAGGCTTTCTTATCTCTCCTTACTATTCTTTGGAACTCTGCATTCAGATACTTATATCTTTACTTTTCTCCTTTGCTTTTTGCTTCTCTTTTCACAGCTATTTGTAAGGCCTCCCCAGACAGCCATTTTGCTTTTTTTGTGTTTCTTTTCCATGGGGTTGGTCTTGATCCCTGTCTCCTGTACAATGTCATGAACCTCATTCCATAGTTCATCAGGCACTCTATCTATCAGATCTAGTCCCTTAAATCTATTATTATTCACTTCCACTGTATAATCATAAGGGATTTGATTTAGGTCATACATGAATGGTCTAGTGGTTTTCCCTACTTTCTTCAATTTAAGTCTCAATTTGGCAATAAGGAGTTCATCATCTGAGCCATAGTCAGCTCCCAGTCCTGTTTTTGCTGAGTGTATAGAGCTTCTCCATCTTTGGCTGCAAAAAATATAATCAATCTGATTTCAGTGTTGACCATCTGGTAATGTCCATGTGTAGAGTCTTCTCTTGTGTTGTTGGAAGAGGTTGTTTGCTATGACCAGTACATTTTCTTGGCAAAACTCTATTAGTCTTTGCCCTGCTTCATTCCATATTCCAAGGCCAAATTTGCCTGTTATTCCAGGTGTTTCTTGACTTCCTTCTTTTGCAATCCAGTCTCCTATAATGAAAAGGACATCTTTTTTTTGAGTGTTCGTTCTAAAAGATCTTATAGATCTTCATAGAACTGTTCAACTTTAGCTTCTTCACTGTTCCTGGTTGGGGCATAGACTTGGATTACTGTGATATTGAATCGTTTGCCTTGGAAATGAACAGAGATCATTCTGTCATTTTTGAGATTGCATCCAAGTACTGCATTTTGGACTCTTGTTGACCACGATGGCTACTCCATTTCTTCTGAGGGATTCCTGCCCACAGTAGTAGATATAACGGTCATCTGAGTTAAATTCACCCATTCCAGCCCATTTTAGTTTGCGGATTCCTAGAATGTTGACGTTCACTCTTGCCATCTCTTGTTTGACCACTTCCAATTTGCCTTGATTCATGGACCTGACATTCCAGGTTCCTATGCAATATTGCTCTTTACAGCATCAGACCTTGCTTCTATCACCAGTCACATCCACAGCTGTGTATTGTTTTTGCTTTGGTTCCATCCCTTCTTTCTGGAGTTATTTCTCCACTGATCTCCAGTAGCATATTGGGCACCTACTGACCTGGGGAGTTCCTCTTTCAGTATCCTATCATTTTGCCTTTTCATACTGTTCATGGGGTTCTCAAGGCAAGAATACTGAAGTGGTTTGCCATTCCCTTCTCCAGTGGACCACATTCTGTCAGACCTCTCCACCATGACCCACCCATCTTGGGTTGCCCCACAGGGCATGGCTTGGTTTTATTGAGTTAGACAAGGCTGTGGTCCTAGTGTGATTAGATTGACTAGTTTTCTATGAATATGGTTTCAGTGTGTCTGCCCTCTGATGCCCTCTTGCAACACCTACCATCTTACTTGGGTTTCTCTTACCTTGGGCGTGGGGTATCTCTTCATGGCTGCTCCAGCAAAGCGCAGCTGCTGCTCCTTACCTTGGCCTTGGGTTGGGGGTAGCTCCTCTCGGCCGCTCCTGCGCCGTCACAGCCCAGCACTCATGGCTGCCACCCTTGACCTCGGATGCAGGGTAGCTCCTCTTGGCCACCTCCCCAGACCTCAGACATGGGGTAGCTCCTTTCGTACATGCTTCTGTGAGGTCCGTCGGAGCTGGCGCACTTCTGCCACGCGATCCGTCATAGCCGGGCTTAACCTCAACTACCTCTTTAAAGGCTACCTGGTTACCATGGTCTGGCTGTTTGTGTTTCTCCCAAAATCCATATGTTGAAATGTTAAGCCCTGGGACTTCCCTGGTGGTTCAGTGGCTAACACTCCACGCTCCCAATGCAGGTGGTCCATGTTCAATCTCTGGTCAAGGAACTAGATCCCACATGCTGCAACTAAGAATTCACGTGCTACAGTGAAGATCAGGATCCCATGCGCAGCAACTAAGACCCAATGTAGCCAAATAAATAAATATTAAAAAAGAAATCTTGACTCCCAATATGAAAGAATTGGGAGGAGGTAATGAGGGTTGTGGAGTTGATTAAAGAAAGAATCCTGAGCTGAAACTGGAGTCAGGACAGACCACGCATTGCCAAGAACTCCATGTAGGAGTAGGTAGGTAGGTAGGTAGGAAGAGACCATGCCTACCTCTCAGACAAGACGGTATTGCCTACTTTACTATCCAGCAGTAAGAAGAAAAGTTCTCTCCACCAGAGGGCAGTCCAGCCAACCAGAGACTGTAGCACCCCAACAGGTAAGAAACCTCCACACTTTGGACTGGATTCCTGGTTCCTCCACTGGACTCTGGTTATTATAGCCTTTCCCAAAGATCCCTTTTCCCCTATAAAAGCAAGTTCCTCTTCCTTCTTGTCTGAATTTGCCTGTGGTACACCATAGTTTCTACATTCCAAATGCAATTCCCCTGGCTTTTCTTAAATCAGCTCAGTTCTGCTGGTAAAACAACTGACTACTATATTGTTAAAGTTGGCAGAGTAGAGTCCCCGTAAATGGGATTAATGCTGTTATCAGTGAGACCACCCAGTATGTTCTAACCTTTCCCACTATGGGAGGATTTAGTGAGAAGGCTCTAGCTATAAACTAGGAAAAGAGACTCAGCAAAACTCAACCATGCTGGTGCCTTGATCTTAGACTTCCAGATAATTTTGTTTCTAGGAACCTAGATAAACTCTGTTACTAATGCTGAAGCTTCCCTGGTGGCTCAGACAGTAAAATGTCTGCCTGCAATGAGGGAGGCCTGAGTTCAGTCTCTGCGTAGGGAAGATCCCTTGGAGAAGGAAATGGCAACCCACTCCATTAACTCTTGTCTGGACTGGACTGTAATAACCAAACGGCTGTAATAACCACAGAGTCCAGTGGAGGATTTAACTAATGCTGAGGATTTAGCTTTCATGGTTGCTGTTCAGTTGCCAAGTCGTGTCCAACCCTTTGTGACCTTTGAACTGTGATAAATAAATTTCTGTGGCTTATAAACTACCCAGTCTATGATATTTTGTTATAACAGCCCAAATGTTAGACAAAGTCTTAGTCACATTTGGGGTCAGAGCTTCAACATATGAATTTATTTATTCTATTCTTTTTCAGATTCTTTTCCATTATAGTTTGTTACAAGATATGGAATCGCATTCCCTGTGCTATATGTTTATCTATTTCATATATAGGAGTTTGCATTTGCTAATCCCAGACTCCTAATTTAGCCCTCCCTCCCTTTTGCCTTTGGTAACCATAAGTTGTTTTCCTATGCGAGTTTGTTTCTGTTTTGTAAATATGTTCATTTGTATAATTGCTTTTTAGATTCCACATATGACTAATGTCATATGATACTTGTCTTTGTCTGACTTACTTCACTTAGTATGATAGTCTCTAGGTCCATCCATATTGCTGCAAATGGCAATGGTTCATTCTTTTTATGGCTGAGTAATATTCCATTGTATGTGTGTATTTATATAAGGAGAAGTGGTTGGCAGAGGATGAGATGGTTGGATGGCATCACCAACTCAATGGACATAAATTGAGAGCAAACTCTGGGAGATAGTGGAGGACAGAGGAGTCTGGCGTGCTGCAGTCCATGGGGTTGCAAAGAATTGGACACAATTTAGCGACTGAATAATGAACAACAGTATACATATCATATCATCTTTATCAATTTATCTGTCGGTGGACACTTAGGTTGTTTCCAGGTCTTAGCTATCGTAAATAGTGCTGCTATGAACATGGGCTGCATGTGTCTTTTCAAATTAGAGTTTTCTCCTTATATAAGCCCAGGAGTGGGATTGCTGGGTCATATGGTAACTTCCTTTTTAGTTTTTTAAGGAAACTCCACACCATTTTCCACAGTGGCTGCACCAATTTATATCCCCACTAACAGTGTAGGAGGCTTCCTTTTTCTCCACGCACTGTCCAACTTTTCTTATTTGTAGACTTATTTTTAATGATGACAACTAAATTAGCTTTATGGTAGGTATTGATATCTGGTTAAGTATGGCAAGTTCCTTTCCTGGTTCTTCCTTAGAAATGTCCTGACTTTTAAAAGGTTAAGTGATTATTTTCTGGCTGCAATGGGTCTTCATAGCTGCATGGGCTTTTCTCTACTTGCGACAACAACAACAATGTATTTTCATAGCATTTTATAATTTTATGCATGAAGATGTTACATCCGTTTGGTTAAAATTTCCTAGTTACTATTTGTGCTGGATTGATTAGTGATCTTTCCCCAAATTCATATCCTCTCTGACCCTCAGAATGTGACTGTGTTGAAAAGAGGTCTTTGCAGATGTAATGAGGCAAGATGAGATCTTACCGGCTTAGGGTGGGCCCTCAGTCCATGATGTGTGTCCAATGTGAAGGCCAAGCAAAAAGACACAGAAACACTGGGAAGGTGGCCACGTGACAACAGAGGCAGAGATGGGGCTGAGGCAGCACAAGTCAAGGGAGGCCACAGAGTGCCAGTGTCACCAGAAGCTGAGGGGGCACGGAGAGATTCTCTCCTAGATCCTTCAGAGGGAGCATGGCCCTGCCAGCATCTTTACTTCTGATTTCTGCCTTGCAGAACTGTGAGAGAACCAATGACTATTATTATTACTATTTGAAATTAATTAACTAATTTTTGGCTGTGGTGAGTCTTCATTGCTGCACGTGAGCTTTTTCTCTAGGTGCGTGCACAGGCTCCCCACTGCGGTGGCTGCTCTTGCGGCAGAGCATGGGCTCTAGGGCGCTCAGGCTTCAGTAGTTGGGTCACGTGCGCTCAGCAGTTATGCCTCCTGGGCTCTAGAGCACAGGCTCAAACCCGTGGTGCACCGGCTTAGCCGCTTCAAGGCATGTGGGGTCTTCCCGGGTCACAGATAGAACCAGAGTCTCCTGTGTTGGCAGGCAGACTCTTCACCACTGAGCCACAGGGAAGCCCCAATCTGTACTATTTTAAGCCACTCAGTTTGTGGCAATTATGGTATCCAAAGGAAAATAATATAGTGTTAAAAATGGTTTTGAATAAGCATGTGGGACCTTATCAAATCTGAAAGGTTTTTCACAGCAAAGGAAACCATAAGCAAAATGAAAAGGCAACTTACAGACTGGGAGAAAATATTCACAAATGAAGTGGCTGTCAGGGATTGATTTCCAAAATATACAGATAGCTCATGCAGCTCAATATCAGAAAATCAAAGAACCCAAGCAAAACATGGGTAGAAGACATAGATATGTCTGCAAAGGAGACGTACAGGTGGCCAACAGGTACATGAAAAGATGCTCAACATCCCTAATTGCTGGAGAAATGCAAATCAAAACTACAGTGAGGTATCACTTTATGCCAGTCAGAATGGCCATCATCCAAAGATCTATAAACAAGAAATGCTGGAGAGAGGGTCGAAATAAGGGAAAACTCCTACCTTGTTAGTGGGAGTGTAAATTGGTGCAGCCACTGGTGGCTCAGATGGTAAAGCGTCTGCCTGGAATGCGGGAGACCCGGGTTCGATTCCTGGGTTGGGAAGATCCCCTGGAGAAGGAAATGGCAATCCACTCCAGCACTCTTGCCTTGGAAAATCCCATGGACAAAGGAGCCTGAAAGGCTACAGTCTGTGGGGTTGCAAAGAGTCGGACACGACTGAGCGACTTCACTCACTCACTCATAGTCCAGCAATCCCATTCCTGGTGTATATAAATAGACAACTCTAATTTAAAAAGATACATGTACCTCAATGCTCATAGCAGCACTATTTAAAATAGCCAGGACATGGAAGTAACCTAAATGCCCAACAACAGATGAAGGGGTAAAAGAGATATGGTACAATATGTAAAATAGGTAGCCAACAGGAATTTGCTGTATGGCTCAGGAAACTCAGACAGGGGCTCTGTATCAACCTAGAGAGGTGGGATGGGGAAGGAGGTGGGAGGGGGGTTCAGGAGGGAGGGGATGTATGTATACCTATGACTGGTTCATGTCGAGGTTTGACAGAAAACAGCAAAATTCTGTAAAGCAATTATCCTTCAATAAAAAAATAAATTTAAAAAGAAAGAAAAGAGATGTGGTTCCTATATACAATGAAACATGACCCAGCTATAAAAAAATAAAGGAATAATGCCATTTGCAGCAACATGGTTGCAACTAGAGATTATCATACTGAGTGAAACAAATCAGACAGAAAGACAAATATCACTTATATGTGGAATCTAAAAAATAATATAACTGCATTTATTTATGAAACAGAAACAGACTCACAGACATAGAAAACCAACATAGACACAGAAAACCAAAGGGAAAATGTGGCGAGAGGAGAGGGATAAATTACGAGTGTGGGATTAACAGATACACACCACTACATATACAATATATAAACAATATGTTGTATAGTACAAGGAACTATTTTTAATAACTTATAGTGGGAAAAATCTGAAAAAGTTATATATAACTGAATCACTTTGCTGTACATCTGAAGCTAACACAGTATTATAAATCAATTATACTTGAATAAAAATTTTAAAAAAGTGTTTTTAGATTTTTTTTTTTTACACACAATACCTTTCAGAAAATATATTTCTTTGAGAATTCCCTGGCTGTCCAGTAGTTATGGCCCCACAGTTTTCACTGCTGAGGGCCTGCATTCAAGATCCTACAAGCCATGCAGCGTGGCCAAAAAAGAGAAAAAAGAAAAGAAAGTATATTTTCTCTTTGTTCGTGGTGAATAGAAACACTACTTACTTTTAAATATTGATTTTGTTTCTAGAAAACTTGAAAACTTGCTACTTGCTAAGTACTAAACTCTACTACTAATGCTGATAATTTATCTCTAGACTCTTTCAAATCTATGATGTCTTAAAAACATTTCATCAGATTGTAATGATAATAGCTGCGGTGGTTTTAATGTGTCCACAAATTCCTTGCTATTTCCCTTGTTGAGGGGTGGAACTTTTTTTTCTGGCCGTGCCATGTAGCTTGTGGGATCTTCATTCCCTGACCAGGGATTGAACCCCAGCCCACAGTAATGGAAGCTCTGAGTCCTAACCAGTGGACCATAAGGGAATTCCCCAGAGGTGAAACTTGATTCCCCTTTCCTTGGAATGTTGTTCTGGCCTGTTGCTGACAGAGCAAAGCAGAACCGATGGTATATTTCACTTGTGATACTGAGTTGTCAAAAGACTGCAGCTTTGGGGGAATTTCTGGCAATCCAAGGGTTAGGACTCTGTGCTCTGACTGCTCAGGTGTTGTTATTGTTCTGTCGCTAAGACCTGTTTGATTCTTTGCAACCCCATGGACTGCAGCATGCCAGGCTTCCCTGTCCTTCACCATTTCCCGGAGTTTACTCATACTCATGTCCATTGAGTCAATGATGCCATTCAACCATCTCACCCTCTGTCGCCCCCTTCTCCTGCCTTCAATCTTTCCCAGCATCAGGGTCTTTTCCAATGAATTGGCTCTTCGCATAAGGTGGACAAAGTATTGGAGTTTCAGCTTCAGCATCAGTTCTTCCAAAGAATATTCAGGATTGATTTCTTTTAGGATGGACTGGTTTGATCTCCTTGGGTTCCATCCCTGGTTGGGGAAGTAAGATCCCAGGAGTTCCCGAGGTGCTGTTACAAACAAATAAAAGACTGCGATTTTCACCTGTGCTTTCTCCTTGTCTCTCGGATCACTCCCTTTGGGGGAAACCTGCTGCCTCGGAGTTGGTAAAAGACCACTGATTACAAGTTCCACTCAGGAAAGGGAAGAATGTTCAGCACACAGCCACCAGAGTCCACAGGAGGAGGGCAAAGCCCCAGCTCAGCCATCGAGTGCCTCCTGCTTTGCTGTGTAAGAGGACCTATGCAGGGAGGCTCTTCCTTGTCTTTTGCCTTCTCAGGCCACAGATGAAATACACCCTGGGGGAGTGCACCCTTTTGGGGGGTAATGTAGCTTTGGAAGCCTGCTTCTTGCTGCTGCAAGTGCCAGACTCAGGAGTTCCTCCAGGGTTTAGCACACCTGGTCTGGAATTTCTTTGGCGATGTCATGTCTTCAATACCCAGGGATGCTTCCTGTTTACTTCCGGTCAGGTCAATTCTAATGGGAAGGTAATCACAGACAAAAATCTCATGAAGACGCTTGGGCTTTGTTTAGGGGTCTCTGTGCCCTGTCCCTCCCGACTCTTTCAGCCCCTTGATGTCTGTGTGAAGCAGTGGCCTTGATAGGAAGGAGACAGTAATCCTTTGGTCTTTGTTGCTTGGCAGGCATTCACCATCTGGGGAAGCACCTTTAAAGGAGACACTTGAAAAAAATCTTGGGGCCTCGGTCTCATCTCATCTGGAAGACAACTTCTTCTGGAGCCATCTCTTATAGCTGTTTCAGGTTGGGGTGCAGAAATCCTTGCCCTTGTCCACCCCAAATGACAGTGGTGGTGGCCTCCTGGACCTCCTTCATACTATTCACTGGGCTTCCCCAGTGGCTCAGTGGTAAAAAGTCCACCTACCAAGCAGGAGACTCAAGTTTGATCCCTGGGCTGGGAAGATTCCCTGGAGGAGGAAATGGTAACCCATTCCATTTTTTTTAACTTTTAAAAAATTTTATTTATTTTTAATTGGAGGATGATTGGGGCTTCCATGGTGGCTCAGATGGTAAGGAATCTGCCTGTAGTACAGGAGACTGGGGTTCCATACCTGGGTTGGAAAGATCCCCTGGAGAAGGGAATGGCTACCCACTCCAGTATTCCTGCCTGGAGAATCCCATGGACAGAGGAACCTGGCTACAGTTCATGAGGTCACAAAGAGTCAGACGTGACAGAGCGACTAACACGTTCACTTTCTGCTTTACCATAATGTGTTGGTTTCTGCCATACATCAACATGAATCAGCCACAGGTATACATATGCCCCTCCCTCCCGAACCTCCCTCCCACTTCCCACTCCAACCCATGCCAGTATTCTTGCCTGGGAAGTCCCAGGGACAGAGGAGCCTGGCAGGCTACAGCCCATGGGGCCCCAAAGAGTTGGGGCATGACTTAGTGACTAAACAACAATAGGGTTCACACCAAGGACATACCCTCCTTCCTGAGGGAGACAGAGTTCAGGACTGCCTGTCACCCCTGTTTCTCCTGTGGATGATGCAGGTAGATGTCAGCCCAGGGTGCTATTCTTCTGACAAGTTTCCCATAAAGCTCTCCTCCCCCAAACCCTCTCCTGGGCTTGTCGGAGCTGGTGAGCCACAGCTTGCATGTACCTGGCTCCCCCCACCCACACCTCCATCTTGCCCCTGGCTGGACTGTCCATGGAGAATTGTGCCAGCTCTGTACTCAGGCCCATGGAGGGAAAGCTGCTCAGTTCCCTGTGTCCTCGTGTGTGCCCCTCCCCTGGCTGTGGCTACACGGCTGCTATCTTCCCCTGTCTAATGGGACAGACATGCCTTTGGAGTGCTTGCTGCTCATCTGACAGTCCTCTTACTTTGTCACCCTCCAAGCCCCCTCCCCCACTGCCCTGGGTCCCCCACTCACTGCAGGTTTCCCACCTGGCCCTGGCCCTCTTCCCCACCCCATACCCTGCCGCCATCATCCTAGCTGAGTTCCATGCTCACATGGCCACCATCCCACACCTCGGGCCCCAGGTCCTCAGTCTCTTCGTATCCAATAAGCAGTTCCCACTGGCTCAGGTCATTGTCCAAAAACAAAAAAAGCAAAAACAGAAACAAAGCCCAACCCAACAAAAACTCTCTCCTTTGTAGCTGTTTGCTCTCCCCAAGGCAAATCCATCCTCCCCCTTCCAGGCAGCAGATAAACATATTTTCACCATCTTCCAAAAACAAGTGGGGATTTGTTATCTGCTTAACGCTGTGGCCAGAAAAATCTAAGTCCAAACAGGGCTTGCTTCTGTCACTCACTCCTAAGCGTGACTTAAGGCTTGGTACTGCCCCCAAACCTGCTTAGTACCTGCTCAGTCCTTTCTGATCACAACCCTGTCCTTTCCACCATTTCCACTATGGCGTCATTTTACCTTATTTATTTGACTGCCTTGGGTGTTAGTTGGGACACTTGGGATCTTGGTTGCCTCATGCAGGATCTTTCATTGTGGTGCAAGGACTAAGTAGTTGCAGTGAGCAGGCACTTGGGATTTTAGTTCCCCAACCAGAGATCAAACCCATGTCCCCTGCATTGCAAGCCAGATTCTTAATCACTGGACCACCAGGGAAGTCCCCACCAGCACCCTTTTTAAACCTCACCAGGCCCTCAGCTCACTTAAACAGCTTTCTCCCCCGCTCATCCACTTAGTGTGCATGGTCATGGTTGAAATAACACCCTTGTTGTAACCCCAACCTCTTACTCCCCTTTTCTCTTTTTGCCCTTCACTTCTCTCTGTTAAAAAAACGCAGCCCTTGACTGATTGGATGTTGGAACCATCACCAGTGGGGCTGCAGGAAAGCCCAAGGCTTGGGGGGAGGGGGGGGGAGTCCAGTCTCAGCTGTTACACGTGGTATAGAAACTTTGTTTGAAGAGTCAAAGAATATGGATGAGTCTGGCGATAACAGAATGGAGGATTTTATGAGTCACAGAGAGCTTGAAGGAAGAAGGAATGGGGATATAAATCAGGAGAAAAGAGCTACAGAGAAAGGGAAACAGAAAGGATCAGGGGTGGGGCTTACTTCCAGCAGCAGCAGAAGCAAGCCCTGTTTGGACTTAGATTTTTCTGGCCGCAGCGTTAAGCAGATAACAAATCCCCACTTGTTTCTGGAAGATGGTGAAAACTCATGTTTATCTGCTGCCTGGGAGGGGGAGGATGGATTTTCCTTGGTGTCATTAGAGAGCAGAGGAGAGCAAACAGCTACAAAGGGAAGAAAGAGAAAGATAATTTTTTTTTTTTTTTCTGGACAATGCCCTGAGCTAGTGGGAGATGTGAGGATAAGTGAATACACGGGCCTCAGAGAGAAGGACAAGGCTTTCATAAAAACACAGGAAAGGAAAATAATGAAAGTATCAGTCATCTCAGTCTAGACTGTGTCATCCTAACAATTTCCAAATCTCAGTGGTTTAAAACAAGCAAAGTTTTTCCTTGTTTGTGTGACATGTTCATCATTGGCTGGCAAGGAACACAGGCTGACCGTCAACCACCATCTGGAAAGTTGTGTCCCTGAGCCAGAAGAAAGAGTTCTGGAGGGTCTCATGTTGGAGGATTTGGCTTGGATGTTTCCCTCACAACTCACACACACACACACACACACACACACACACACACACAGCCCGACATAACTGCCAGGGGCCAGATGCATGCAAGGTGAAGAACTGGAATGTATTTCAACAGTACTCAGTACCTCTATGCATTTTTACCTCAGATGAGCTTTATGCCAAAGAATTTATGTTTTCTAATTGTGGTGCTGGAGAAGACTCTTGAGAGTCCCTTGGACAACAAGATCAAAACAGTCAATCCTAAAGGAAATCAACCCTGAACATTTATAGGAAGGACTGATGCTGAAGCTAACTCCAATACTTTGTCCACCTGATGTGAAGAGCCGATTTACTGGAAAAGACCCTGCTGCCGGGAAAGGGTGAGGGTAAAAGAAGAGGGCAGCAGAGGATGAGATGGCATCATTGACTCAATGAACATGAATCTGAACAGACTCTGGGAGACAGTGGAGGACAGGGGAGCTTGGAGTGCTGCTGTCCATGGAGTCGCAGAGTTGGACATGACTGAGCAGACAAGCCAATACTTGCCCAAGATCACAGAGAGCGGCAGCGGGCTGACTGGGAGCCAGGTCTCCTGTCCTCCAGCCCCTGGATTCCGAGCTTTTATCTTTGGCAAGGTTAGAAACACCTGACCCACCTTCCTTCACCTGGAGTCAGACTTTCACTCATGCTCCCCACACACCCTGCCTCAGAGTTGATAGTGTCCTTGGCTATTGCCAGTACTTCTGTAGTGTCCACTAGAATTAAATTTTCTTTCGTCCCTGGGGCCATCTCAGCTGATGAAACCAGATGTCAAAGCCTCTGTAGCACGACTTTTTGATCTCCCCAGCCTGACTGTGATCAAGTAGGACCAGCAGACTTTGAACATTCTGCACCTCCCATCAGATGTTCTATTACGAAACAACCATGTTTATCTCCTTCTGAATGCCTCTCCAGACCCCATGCTCCCACAGCCCTCATGCTTCTTTCTGTAATAGCACTTTGATAAAAAAGGTCACTTGTCTCATCTGAGTAAAGATAGGTTCCAGCCTCAGTGGGCCTCTGCAAACAGGAACCTGTCCAAGGACCCCAACAAGCCTTTTTGCACAGCTGTCTATGACCTACCTCTGAACAGCCTGGGGCCCAGGACAGACATATGGATCCATGGTAAAAATTCTGGCAACCCTAGTTAGACTCAGTCTAACATTATACAGCCCTATCAGACTGCCCATCAGGATGGCTTCTTACCATTCTTTGCTTAGAAAAAGCAAGATTGAATTGCTCCAGTTGCTAGCAAGCCAGGACTGATTTCAGCAACCGGGGAAATTGGGAATTATTGGCTGCACTCTGTTAGTGAAATCACAATAAAGACGAATTAAGGATTGAAACTAATCTAGGACAATTCTCAAACTTCTGGGTATGTAAGAAACCACCTCTGACTTCATAGTTCAGTGAACAAAATCCAGTCTTTAAAAAAAGAATGCAGGCCTGAACGTTTGGCTAGGGTTAACTGCCAAACTAGTTTTAGGTGGAAAAAGTCAAACGACAGTCATAGATCAGTGTGTTCCTATTTATGCAAAATAAAACGGTTGGAGAGCTATATATGTTCAGACACACACATTTGGAAGGCTACACAAGACCCTGATGCTGGGAAAGGCACTGAAGGAGGAGAAGGGGCCGACAGAGGACGAGATGGTTGGATGGCACCACCGACTCAATGGACATGAGTTTGAGCAAGCTCTGGGAGTTGGTGATGGATAGGGAAGCCTGACGTGCTGCTGTCCATGGGGTTGCAAAGAGTCGGACGTGACTGAGTGACTGAACTGAACTGAACTGACTGATAAAAGACACTAGTGAATGGTCATCTTCAAGGGGAACTGGGAAGCTAAGGAGAGGGTCACTTTTCTTTTGAATTCTGGGCCATTTATATTACCTTTTTTAAAAATAAATCACCAAATACAATGTGATATCCTGACAGAAAAAAGTGTTAGTGGGAAACCAGTCAAATTAGAGTAAGGTGTAGTCTAGTTAGCAGTGCTGTACAGCGTTAACGTCCTAGTTTTGGCAGATGTACCAAATGCAGATTTTTTGGCGACTCTTTTTCCTGGTTCTTTATTCATCATGCCCATGCTTCCCCACTCCTAGAACGCTGGCTTTTTCTCATGCTATTCCGTGTATGTGGGATGTTCTCATTCTCTCCTCCTTGGACACCGCACCCATCCTTCAAGGCCAAGTTCACCAGTTACTTGCTCCGAAGTGCTTTCCTCACCTTCCTTCCCTCAGTGCTCTAAGGCACCATATCTGGCTGTGACCCTTGGTTTACTACTGTTTCATACTTGCCATCAACTGGATTCCCCAGGAATGAGACTTTAAGGTGAAGACTGGAGTGCGGCTAAGTTCTGCAGGATGCAGAATCGTGGGTACTGAGGGTTGGAGGGCCGACTGTGCTGTCACCTAACAAGGACCTTGAGTAGCCCTGGATTTGGACCTGTGGGAAGGTGGGGGTCCCAGAACCACGCCGTCCACCCGCTAGAGTGACAACTGCACTCTTTTGTGTCACACGCAGCGATGAACCTTCCCTATGAGCCAGGCTTACTGAGAGCCTCAAAAACCGTAAGCAATGATAACATTACATTTCATTCTTAAAGAAACAAAACTTCTTAGTCAATAATCTTTCAGGTCTTTTGTCTTTCCAAGCAAATGAATACTTTTATTAACATGGTAAATTTTTTTAAACACACGGTAGGGTTTTGACCTCAAATGCTTGTCAGGTCTGCTACTGAAATGAACTTACAGCTAGACAATTTACGAATCTTGAAGATACCTAGTCCCTGTCCAGTTTAGGGTCCAAAACAGCCCTTGCTTTTCTTCCCCAGACCCTTAAGGGCCTTTGCAAATATCGCTTTCATGTCCAGAACCCCCTGAAATGTATCAGGGTATCACAACCATTACAGAGGATACGGAGACCTAGCTTGTGTCCTATTCTAGGTTCCGTGTCACATAAAGCTGAGTTACCTTTTCCAAACGAGCTGACCAGACAGGTTACATCAGACGGTGTGCCGCATAAAACTTAAAACTTTGAACAAAATACACTTCTCCTCCTTTGGTCTCACACAGAAATCAAAGTCCCCAAACATAATATCATCCTCCAGCCCTTCTTCTGGTTCATCAGTCCCAGCCAGATCAGCTCCAGTCACATTCCCAGTTGAAGTCTGGTCCCTTCTTCAGCTTCTTCAGCGATTGCTGCATGGACTCATCTTCCAGAAATAATGTAGTTCCTTCAGGACCTTCAGAGCTGGAGAACCCCAACTCTTGAGTCTCATCTGTCACACACAGACCCAAAGTTCCAGGGAGCTATCAGGTCACATAAGAAAGAGCAAAGCACCTCAAAACTTAGGAACAACGAAAGCCCAGGAACAAATGTGGCTGCTGCAAGAGCTTACAATCTAGGCCCTAACTCTTATGAGTGCATTTTCCAAATAAAAGATACCTCCCAAACAAAAACATTTAACAGTCAAAACTGAAATTGAGGTCATTAACCACAGACCATAGCAGAAACGTAGTGTAAGTGAGAACAGAGTATAGACAGAAGGGGTGGGGTGGGGTGGGGAGAAAGAAAAAGAAAACAAAAGGCTCTCTGGTTTCAGCTTCTCCAGGGTGTCAGCCAATCTCCATCAGTTGACCAGAATCCATTGGCTGTACATCTAAAGTGAAAGTGGGAGAAACTCACCATTAACAGGTTAATCCGAAGTGGGAAAAAAACAACCTAATAACATTATGAATTCAGCCTCGCAGGAAACCATCTCTTCCGGAGGCCATTTGACTCCTTCCAGCAAAATCTGGGACCGTCCAATAATGGCCTTCTCTCTGCTAATTCTGTTCTCTCTATCCCCGTCTGCTTGATGGCCTATACTGTGATTTTTGTTGTTTATTACCCTAGTGGTTATCCTAATGACCGTGATTTTAACTTTCAACCACTTACTAAGTCAAAACCAACCAACCGGCTTTCCCCCTATTTGCCAATTTAAGAGTAAACAAACGGTACGCCCTAACACCTCCTAACGTAAAAACTTGAGTAGAATTCTATTCTCTTCTCCCAACTCCCACCCGCCGGGCATCCCCTGTAAACAAACGTCCTCGAGGCCGACCCAACCGTCGGGCAACCGCTGGGACCCCCGTGCCGCCCCCACCCCCCGCCTTACCGCCGACCCTCCTTCAGGACGACTCGCTCTTCTCTATCCGCCGCACCAGCTCCACCAGCATCTCTGCCATCTTCGCGATCTCCTTGGCCTTCTCCTCCGCCTTCTCGCACCGTTTGGTCCCCCGGCCCTCGACTCCGTCGTCCGGATTCTGCAGATGGTTGAGCGCGCTCTCCTCCGAGGCCTCCACCTGCGTCTTTATCTGGATGAGCATATTGTCCATCTCCCACAGCTTGCTCCGGTTCCGCAGGTAGGCCCGCCCGTGCTCGCGGGAGAGTGCCGCGATGTCCTCGCGCATCTCGTTGATGACCGGCAGCAGGAACTGCTCGAAGTCCTCCTCGGGCTCCAGCACCTCCACCTCCTCCGGTTCCGCCAGCTCCACGATGTCCAAGGGCCGCATCTTCCCCGCTCTTCCCGAACCACAGGACGCGAGGCGGCTGCAGAGAGAAAATGGAGACCCGCGGGGCTTACCAACACACTTCCAGAATATTCTTTAAAACTTTCACCCCTTTTAAACTTTTCGCCTCACAGAAGCCACGGAAGACGAGCGACTTACGAGCAGAGAAGCGGAGGACAAAATGGAGGCTCAGCCGTCAACCAGCGCCCTGCGTGTTGCGGCCCCTTTCACGACACCGCCGTGCCTCTTTACGGTCACGCCGCTGGTGGAACGAGCTGCGGGCTCGCGCACGTCAGTAGAGGGCGACGCAACCCGCTTTACTGCGGCCTCCCGCGCGCACACCAAGCTCTCTCTACCCCTTCGCCTCCGGGCTGCGTCCTTCTGTTACACACGGACGCGCAGACGCACACGCACGAGCTCCCTTCTCTCCCTCCCCCTTCACCCCTTGCGCCGCTGCTAACCCACGCAGTATGCACGTGGGCTCTCGTCTTCTCCCCACCGTTACCCTCGTGCTGCGTTCGCCTCCGCAACCCACGCAGGGGCCGGCAAACTCCGTCTTGTCTTCGCTCCGCTTTCATCCCCAAACCTCCATCCGGCGGCTACTTCGGGCCTGGGTCCAAAGTGTGTCTCCTGAAGGGGTGGTGGGGTGGTGTGTGTGTGTGTTATTGTTTACTCCCTAAGTCGTGTCTAACTCTTTTGTGACCCCCCCTTTGGACTGTACTCCCTGGTGGCTCAGATGGTAAAGCGTCTGCCTACAATGCAGGAGACCCGGATTCAGTCCCTGGATCGGGAAGATCTCCTGGAGAAGGAAATGGCAACCCACTCCAATATTATTGCCTGGAAAATCCCATGGACAGAGGAGCCTAGTAGACAACAGTCCAAAGAGTCGGACACGACTGAGCGACTTCACTTTCGCTTTGGACTGTAGCCAGCCAGGTTCCTCTGTCCATGGACTTCTCCAGGCAAGAATACTGGAGTGGGTTGCCATTCCCTTCTCCAGGGGATCCTCCTGACCCAGGGATTGAAACCCGGTCTCCTGCATTGCAGGCTGATTCTTTACTATCTGAGCCACCAGGAAGCCCCTTTTATTCATAATTGCTAAAAGTTGGAAGTGACCAAGATAGCCAACATCCGCTGTATCATTGAAAAAGCAAGAGAGTTCCAGAAAAAAAAAATCTATTTCTGCTTTATTGACTATGCAGAAGCCTTTGACTGTGTGGATCACAATAAACTGTGGAAAATTCTGAAAGAGATGGGAATACCTGACCACCTGACCTGCCTCTTGAGAAACCTATATACAGGTCAGGAAGCAAACAGTTAGGACTGGACATGGAACAACAGACTGGTTCCAAATAGGAAAAGGAGTCCATCAAGGCTGTATATTGTCACCCTGCTTATTTAACTTCTGTGCAGAGTACATCATGAGAAACGCTGGGCTGGAAGAAGCACAAGCTGAAATCAAGCCGGAATCAAGCTGGGAGAAATATCAATAACCTCAGATATGCAGATGACATCACCCTTATGGCAGAAAGTGAAGAGGAACTAAGAGCCTCTTGATGAAGGTGAAAGAGGACAGTGCAAAAGTTGGCTTAAAGCTCGACATTCAGAAAACGAAGATCATGGCATCTGGTCCCATCACTTCATGGGAAATAGATGGGGAAACAGTGGGAACAGTGTCAGACTTTATTTTTTTGGGCTCCAAAATCACTGCAGATGGTGACTGCAGCCATGAAATCAAAAGACGCTTACTCCTTGGAAGGAAAGTTATGAGCAACCTAGATAGTATATTGAAAAGCAGAGACATTACTTTGCCAACAAAGGTGCGTCTAGTCAAGGCTATGGTTTTTCCAGTGATCATGTATGGATGTGAGAGTTGGACTGTGAAGAAGGCTGAGCGCCGAAGAATTGATGCTTTTGAACTGTAGTGTTGGAGAAGACTCTTGAGAGTCCCTTGGACTGCAAGGAGATCCAACCAGTCCATTCTGAAGATCAGCCCTGGGATTTCTTTGGAAGGAATGTTGCTAAAGCTGAACCCCAGTAATTTGGCCACCTCATGTGATGAGTTGACTTATCAGAAAAGACTCTGATGCTGGGAGGGATTGCATACAGGAGGAGAAGGGGATGACAGAGGATGACATGGTTGCATGGCATCACTGATGGACATGGATTTGGGTGAACTCTGGGAGTTGGTGATGGACAGAGGGAGGCCTGGCGTGCTGCAGTTCATGGGGTCGCAAAGAGTTGGACACGACTGACTGAACTGAATGAACTGAAGATAGCCTTCAAAAGGTGGATGGAAAAGTGTGGTATACAAGAGGATGGCATATCAGTCCAGTTCAGCTCAGTCACTCAGTCGTGTCTGACTCTTTGCGACCCCATGAACTGCAGCACGCCAGGCCTCCCTCTGTCCATCACCAACTCCCAGAGTTCACCCAAACCCATGTCCATCAAGTCAGTGATGCCATGCAACCATCTCATCCTCTGTCATCTCCTTCTCCTCCTGCCCTCAATCTTTCCCAGCATCAGGGTCTTTTTAAAAATATAAATTTATTTATTTTAATTGGAGGTTAATTACTTTACAATGTTGTATCGGTTTTGCCATACATCAACCTGAATCCGCAAAGAGTATACACGTGTTCCTCATCCTGAACCTGCCTCCCACCTCCCTCCCCGTACCATCCCTCTGGGTTATCCCAGTGCACCAGCCCCAAGCATCCTGTATCATGCATCAAACCTGGACTGGTGATTCGTTTCATATATGATATTATACATGTTTCAGTGCCAGTCTCCCAAATCATCCTGCCCTCTCCCTCTCCCACAAAGTTGAAAAGACTGTTCTGTACATCTGTGTCTCTTTTGCTGTCTCGAATACAAGGTTATCACTACCATCTTTCTAAATTCCATTTTTATGCATTAGTATACTGTATTGGTGTTTTTCTTTCTGGCTTACTTCACTCTGTATAATAGGCTCCAGTTTCATCCACCTCATTAGAACTGGTTCAAATGTATTCTTTTTAATGGCTGAGTAATACTCCATTGTGTATATGTACGACAGCTTATCCATTCGTCTGCTGCTGGACATCTAGGTCGCTTCCATGTCCTGGCTATTATAAACAGTGCTGAGATGAACATTGGGGTACACGTGTCTCTTTCAATTCTGGTTTCCTTGGTGTGTATGCCCAGTAGTAGAATTGCTGGGTCATAAGGTGGTTCTAAATAAGGAGTTCATGATCTGAGCCACAGTTACCTCCTGGTCTTGTTTTTGTTGACTGTATAGAGCTTCTCCATCTTTGGCTGCAAAGAATATAATCAATCTGATTTTGGTGTTGACCATCTGGTGATGTCCATGTGTAGCGTCTTCCCTTGTGTTGTTGGAAGAGGGTGTTTGCTATGACCAGCGCATTTTCTTGGCAAAACTCTATTAGTCTTTGCCCTGCTTCATTCCGCATTCCAAGGCCAAATTTGCCTGTTACTCCAGGTGTTTCTTGACTTCCTACTTTTGCATTCCAGTCCCCTATAATGAAAAGGACATCTTTTTTGGGTGTTTGCTCTAAAAGGTTTTATAGGTCTTCATAGAACCATTCAAATTCAGGTTCCTCAGCATTACTGATTGGGGCATAGACTTGGATAACTGTGATATTGAATGGTTTGCCTTGGAAAGGAACAGAGATCATTCTGCATTTTTGAGATTGCATCCAAGTACTGCATTTCGGACTCATGATGGCTACAAGGTGATGACTCTACACATGGACATCACCAGATGGTCAACAATGAAATCAGATTGATTATATTCTTTGCAGCCAAAGATGGAGAAGCTCTATACAGTCAACAAAAACAAGACTAGGAGCTGACTGTGGCTCAGATCATGAACTCCTTATTACCAAATTCAGACTTAAATTGAAGAAAGTAGAGAAAATCGCTAGACCATTCAGGTATGACCTCAATCAAATCCCTTATGATTATACAGTGGAAGTGAGAAATAGATTTAAGAGCCTAGATCTGATAGACAGGGTGCCTGATGACTTTGGACTGAGGTTCGTGACATTGTACAGGAGACAGGGCTCAAGACCATCCCCGTGGAAAAGAAATGCAAACAAGCAAACTGGCTGTCTGGGGAGGCCTTACAAATAGCTGTGAAAAGAAGAGAGGCGAACAGCAAAGGAGAAAAGTAAAGATATAAGTATCTGAATGCAGAGTTCCAAAGAATAGAAAGAAGAGATAAGAAAGCCTTCTTCAGTGATCAATGCAAAGAAATGGAGGAAAAGAACAGAATGGGAAAGACTAGAGATCTCTTCAAGAAAATTACAGATACCAGGGGAGCATTTCATGCAAAGATGGGCTTGATAAAGGACAGAAATGG
Source organism: Ovis canadensis (assembly GCF_042477335.2). Classification (NCBI taxonomy): domain Eukaryota; kingdom Metazoa; phylum Chordata; class Mammalia; order Artiodactyla; family Bovidae; genus Ovis; species Ovis canadensis. Next base: position 129,657,921 of record NC_091250.1, on the reverse strand, counting down.
TATGGACCTAAAGAAGAGGTGGCAAGAATACACAGAAGAACTGTACAAAAAAGATCTTCATGACCAATATAATCACGATGGTGTAATCACTCTCTAGAGCCAGACATTCTGGAATGTGAAGTCAAGTGGGCCTTAGAAAGCATCACTATGAACAAAGCTAGTGGAGGTGATGGAATTCCAGTTGAGCTGTTTCAAATCCTGAAAGATGATGCTGTGAAAGTGCTGCACTCAATATGCCAGCACATTTGGAAAACTCAGCAGTGGCCACAGGACTGGAAAAGGTCCGTTTTCATTCCAATCCCAAAGAAAGGCAATGCCAAAGAATGCTCAAACTACTGCTCAATTGCACTCATCTCACATGCTAGTAAAGTAATGCTCAAAATTCTCCAAGCCAGGCTTCAGCAATATGTGAACTGTGAAGTTCCTGATGTTCAAGCTGGTTTTAGAAAAGGCAGAGGAACCAGAGATCAAATTGCCAACATCCACCGGATCATGGAAAAAGCAAGAGAGTTGCAGAAAATCATCTATTTCTGCTTTATTGACTATGCCAAAGCCTTTGACTGTGTGGATCACAATAAACTGTGGAAAATTCTGAAAGAGATGGGAATACCAGACCACCTGACCTGCCTCTTGAGAAATCTGTATGCAGGTCAGGAAGCAACAGTTAGAACTGGACATGGAACAACAGACTGGTTCCAAATAGGAAAAGGAGTGCGTCAAGGCTGTATATTGTCACCCAGCTTCTTTAACTTTTATGCAGAGTACAATGTGAGAAACGCTGGGCTGGAAGAAGCACAAGCTGGAATCAAGATTGCTGGGAGAAATATCAATAACCTCAGATATGCAGATGACATCACTCTTATGGCAGAAAGTGAAGAGGAACTAAAAAGCCTCTTGATGAAAGTGAAAGAGGAGAGTGAAAAAGTTGGCTTAAAGCTCAACATTCAGAAAACGAAGACTATGGCATCTGGTCTCATCACTTCATGGGAAATAGATGGGGAAACAGTGGAAGAAATGATGTTAAAGCTGAAGCTCCAGTACTTTGGCCACCTCATGCGAAGAGTTGACTCACTGGAAAAGACTCTGACACTGGGAGGGATTGGGGGCAGGAGGAGACGGGGACGACCGAGGATGAGATGGCTGGATGGCATCACGGACTCGATGGATGTGAGTCTGAGTGAACTCCAGGAGATGGTGAGGGACAGGGAGGCCTGGCGTGCTGTGATTCATGGGATTGCAAAGAGTCGGACACGACTGAGCGACTGAACTGAACTGAACTGAACTGAACCTCTGGTTTTCAGTCTTATTGTTACAGTAGCCTCAAGACTTCTCCATCCATACAGCACCAATTATAAAACATCTAGGTTAATGGTGAAAAGACTCTCCACAGTTTGGAACACCCAGAAAGGTTTGCTGAGTTACATGGAGAAGAGAAGAGGGAGGAGGGAGATAGAGATGACCATTAGGAGGAGAGTGGGGTGGTCAAAAGGAGAGAGACAGAGTTAGCCAATGATCAGTTCTCAAAGTGTTTTCCACAGCCTGGAACAGCCAAAGAGATCACAGAGTTGGGTAGAGAAGAGAAGGGGGAGGGAGGAGATAGAGGTGACCTAGAGGAGAAAAAGGAGAGTCAAAAGGGGGAGAGGGCAATCAAGCCAGTAATCAAACTCCTAGGTAAAAATGGGTACTGAAAATTGGATTTTTAAAGGTAGCAAATTGATATCAAATACCAAAAAGCAAAGATAAAAAATCTAGAGTAGAGGATAGACTCTCAAAAACACAATATTAAAAAAAAATCACAAAAATTATAAAAAATATATATGAAATTTGCTTTTAAAATAGGTTTTTTTTCTTGCAAGTTAACAATAGGTTATAAAAATGAAAATTAAAGAAGTAACAAAGGACTTAAAAATAAAAAAAATGATAATAGTAAAAATATATCTAGGAATTTCTCTGGAGCTGTTGGGGGCAATGTTAGATCAGCTTAGTTTCAGATGGGTCCTTGTTCCAGCTTATACTTCTCAAGGTCTATAGGCCCCTTCCAATGTAGTCAGTGCTAACTACAGGGTTTTAATCTGTTGCGCCTGTCACTTCCAAAGTGGTTCTCTGTGCTTATTTCGGCTTCTGCTGTTTGCAAGTCTCTTCAGTGTCTAATTTCCGCCGTGACACAAGGGGGTGAAGGTGGTCACTTATTAGGGCTCACTTGTTCAGTCGTGCTGTGGGGAGGGAGGAACACTGCAAACAAATGTCACTGGCGTGTGTGGGGAGTGCTTGCAGTGTCTGGGCCACACTGGGTCTGCCCCTGCTCACGGTGTGTGTGCTTTCCCAGTCTACACTGCTCAGGCTCCAGGTTGCTTTGCAGGGGAACTGTCTAAAGTGGGCCCTGGGTTGTGCACACTTCCCAGGTCTAAGCCACTCAGGTTCAGGTTCTCGGGTACTCCACAAAGGCACAGACTCGGTTGGGCCTGCGTTTCATGCCCTTTCCAGGTCTGAGCAGCTCAGGTGACCAGGTACTTGGCGCGTGCACTCTCCTCAGGTGGGGCGGTGTGTCTTATCACCTTCCCAGTCACAGCCGCTCGGTTTCCTGGCTGCGCAGCGGGAGCGCTGTCTCAGGAGAGCCATATGTCTCCTCTGGGGAGCTGATCTCTGACTGTGACCCTCCCTGTGGATGTCAACCATCCAGGATCCTAGGAAGACTTGGTTAGCAACTGGGAGCCTGCTCACAGTTTGGTAGAGGATGCTGTCTCTGGGGCCGATATTGCCCCTTTCTGGCTCTGGCTGTAGGCCACCTGCCTCTCTGCCTCCAGCGGGGGAAGGGCTGGTCCGCAGCTGGCTAGCTCTCCTCTGGGATTCGCTCAGTCCTTTCTTCTGTGAGCAGGCCCCCCAGTGCCTTAGTTTATAGCTTTTCGTGGGAAAGTTCTCTCTCTCTCTCTTTTTTTTCTCTCTCTCTGGCTATCCCACAGTTTAGATTACTAGGTCACATTAGCTCCCTCAGATTGTCCTCAGGGCATTCAGGCCCGGTCCCTTCCCTAAGCAATGCAGCCCGCACCTCCTTGTTCAGCCCCCGCTTGCTGGTGGCGGGTGCGAGTGTCTGGGTTACTTCTCCACCGGGAGTTGCCGTTAGGCACATAATCTGTGGGTTTTTTAATTTATTTTTCCTCCCAGTTATGTTGCCCTCTGAGATTCCAAAACTCCCCACAGACCCGCTGGTGAGAGGATTTCCTGGTGTTTGGAAACTTCTCTTTAACAACTCCCTCCCCGGATGGGTCTCGTCCCTAACTCTTTTGTCTCTTTATCTTTTATCTTTTCCTATCTCCTTTTGAAGACCACGGGCTGCCTTTCCGGGTGCCAGGTGTCCTCTGCCAGCGTTCAGAAGTTGTTTTGTGGAACTTGCTCAGCGTTCAAAGGATCTTTTGATGAATTTGTGGGGGAGAAAGTGGTCTCCCCGTCCTATTCCTCTGCCATCTTAGGACCGCCCCCCTCGAGGGTCACTCTTTTTTGCAGCACAGATTTCTCACTGCAGTGGCTTATCTTGTTGCCAAGCATGGACTTTAGAGCGGGAGGGCTTCTGCAGTTGTGGTGCACAGGCTTAGTTGCTCTGAGGCACGCGGGATCTTCCTGGATCAAGGGTTGAACTCCTGTCCCCTGCACTGGCAGGTGGATTCTCAACCACCGGGCCACCAGGGAAGTCATGAGACAGCTCTTCTTCATCCAGCCCTCCCACTCCCCATTAGAGATAACCCCTTTTGTGACTTTTGGTTATTTATTTTTGGCTTTTCTTTATTGTTTTATCAGCTATAAATGTAATCATAAATAATATGGTATAGTTTTCCCCCCATGTTTGAACTTTATATAAGTGGAATCATAATTGTTTGTTTGTATCTTGCTTCTTTTACCAGTTTTATATATAAGACTTACCTGTGTTGATGTGGGTAGGTATGTGCGTGTGTGCATGTGTGCTAAGTTGATTCAGTTGTGTCTGACTCCTTGTGACCCTTTGGACTCTAGCCCACCAGCCTCCTCTGTCCATGGGATTCTTCAGACAAGAACACTCGAGTGCGTTGCCATGCCCACCTCCAGGGGATCTTCCTGACCCAGGGATCCAACTCCGAGTCTCTTATGTCTCCCGCACTGACAGAGGAGTTCTTTACCACTAGCGCCACCATGGTGGGGAGTGTTCTCTGGCAGCAGTTCTCAGATTTGAGTGTGCATCAGAAAAACTGGTAGAACTTGTTGAAACACACATTTTTGGGCCCAAACCCTAGAGTTTTGGATTTATTTGATCTGGGGTAGGGTCTGATGGTTTGTATTTCTCACAGCTTCCCAGGCAATGCTGGTATTGCTGGTCTTGGGGTCACACTTTGAGACCAACTGCACGCTTTCCTCATCTGGCTGTCAAGGGATCTTTGGGTTATTCACAATTTACAGCTGTCACAAACAATGCCACAACTTGCTCAAAAACAAATACCATGATCTGTTAGTCCCATCTGTTCCTGAAAAACAGGTCTTGGGCATGTCTTGGAAATTTTCACTAGGCTCTCCCAGAATATTTTGGTGCTTGGAAATCTCTCCACACCCACAGGGACACAAACTTTACCATGTAGGGTTGCAGTTCTTTGAATTGTATCTCCCCAGAGATTTGCTGAAGCTCTAATGCTCTGTGTATGTGAACAGCACCTTATCTGGGAATAGAATCTTTGTGGATGTAATCGAGTTAAAATGAGGTCCTGATGGCACAGGGCAGGGCCCTAATCCCATATGACTGCTTTTATGTTCTTTAAGGGGGGGTGGTGGTGCACAAAGGGAAGATGGCTATGTGAAAATAGGGGAAGAATGGGAAGTGATGTAAGAATTGCCGGAAGTCACCAGAAGCTGGAATTGGTGAGAAACAACCTTTCCCATGAGCCTCAGAGAATCTGGCCCCACAGACACCGTAATTTCAGACTCCTGGCCTCCAGAACTGTGATAGAATAAATTACATTTTTTCTTTTTTTAAAACCACCTAGTTTGAAGTACTCTGTTACAGTAGCCCTAAGAAAACTAATATGAGGGTGTTCTTGACATGGAGCCAGGCCCTATGGCCCCCCTCCCTATATGTCCTCTGTTTGCCTTTTGCCTGTGGAAACACTTAGCCAAGTTTAATCACAGAAGTGAGAAAATGCAGAAACAAAGGAAGATAGTCCAATAAGACTAAATAATTATAGTTTTGTCATTAAGCAGAGCCAGGGACCATTAGTTCCTTCTTAAGGACTAATATTCTGAGCCATATTCTGTGAGCTTTCTCGTAGATACTGAAACCCCCACCGGGTGGAAGAAGGTAACTACATGACCAGACTGTAGCTATGGCATAGGCGGCCACAATTCCAGGAACTGGCCTCAAGGAGATGGGAACAAACCACTGCAAGAACTGAAGATTAACTGTGCTTAAAACAATCAAGCTGATGCTAAAGAATGAATTTGACGATGATGGTCAGAGCTGACTGTGCTGTTTCTTCATGTAGCCCCTTCCCTCTGTCTATAAAAGCTTTTGCCCACTGATTGTCAGTGGCAGGGGGTCAGCCTTTGGACAGGCATCTGTCCTCCCCCTACCCCTCTGGTTGTGGGGCTCCAAAATAAAGCAAGTTTTACTTTCCACAATCCTTGCTTCTTTATTGGCTTTTGAGCATCAGGCAGCTGGATCTTTGCTTTTGGTTACACTCGGATTCACTTTTTCTTTCAATGATGTGTGAAGCACATTTTTCTAAGCCAATCAGTGGGTCCCTCCCCGCAGGGTCCATCGGAGCCTGATGCTCAGAATACCCTCCTCCCAGGTCTTCCCCTGGAGATTTATCATGGATATGAATAAGTTCAAGGCTCCTGTGTCCCTCTGGTGTCTGCCCTTCCTTGGTGATACTTGGAGGGATTTGTTAACTAAATCCTCTAAAATTTATATAAGTAGAAACTGAGAATTGACTTTAGGTTAATAAGTACATTTTATGATTTAACAGTTATTCTAAATTGATTATGAGTTTACAGTGGTCCACACCTGCTCAGCTGTAGTTCTGAAACCTAGAAAAGCTCTGAAAATGAAACATTGCTTTTTAACTTCTTTGCTGGTAAACATGGCCTGATGGGTGTGCGGGCATTCATAGCACTTATTCACGCTACTTCCTGTGTATGTCATGTCCTCACTGTGTAAATGCAAGTGTTCGTGTGACTTTGCCAGGGTCAACATAACAAAGTAACAGGGACTGGGTGGGCCAGTCAACAGGATTTTGTTTTCTCACAGTTCTGGAGGCTGGAAGTCCAAGACCAAGACGTGGACAGAGTTGGTTTCCTTCCGAGGCCTCTCTCCTGGATGTGTAGACGACCATCTTCTCACTGTGTCTTCACAGTCATTTCTCTGTGCATCTGTGTCCTAGTCTTCTTTTCTCACAAGGACACCAGTCAGCCTGGCTTGGGACCCACCCTAATATCTCATTGAAAGAGCTGACTCATTGGACAAAACCCTGATGCTGGGAAAGGTTGAAGGCAAAAGGAGAAAGGGTGGCAGAGGATGAGATGATTGGACAGCATCACGGATTCGATGGACATGAACTTGGGAAAACCCCGGGAGATGGTGAAGGACAGGGAGACCTGGAGTGCTGCAGTCCATGGGGTCGCAAAGAGTTGGACATAATTTAGCGACTGAACAACAACAACAAGATAACTTCTTTTATGTTAATTGCCTCTTTAAAGACCATATCTCCAAGTATAACCACATTCTGAGGTGCTAGGGGTTAGGACTTCGGCATACAAATTTTGGGGAGACACATCGAGCCTGTGATCATGGGTGCTGCCCTAGATCCACTGTTGGGTGCTCTGTGATACAGGACAGGTACCACTGGTCTCTTTCTAAGATCTGAAGAAGCTCTAGGATCTGGGACACCTGGCTGGTCCCAGACTCTGTGTGAGGACCTCTGTTGCAAACAGATCCTGACAGCCTGTGGGCTGTGATCTGGTGTCATCCCTAGGTGCCCCTCCAAGGGTCCAGGTGAGGTGTCCTGTTAGAAGTGACCTGGTTAGATATCTCCTGAGAGCCCCCTACAATCCTGACATCCCCTGAACCTGGGAGTTTGGCTCCACCAACAGCCCAGATGGGAGTTTTGGGGGTTTTCTTGGAATGACCCCCAAAGGCTCTGCTTGGCCACCCCACCTCTTGCCATTCCAGGTCAAGGCAGCAAAAGATCAGAGGGCCCCTTGACTTCAGCCAGCCCCATGAGTGCTCATGGACATCACCCTTCCCAACAATTCATAATGCTGAAACAGGCTTAGCACCCATCGCAGCTGCCTGCCTCACCTCCCAGAGGATAGTGCCCAGTGGTCTCTTTTCTCAACCATCCTCAACTTTTTCAAGACTCCTCTGGAAGAGGAGACTGGAAACACCTTCCTGCATGTAGCTGCTGTGTTTCCCTTGTTCTGTTTAGGGAAAAAAATCCAACCTGAGAGAGCATTGGGGCCACCACAAGAAGCCCTCTGCTGGGTGCCTGCGTCACCCCGAACAGACTCCTCAATATGTCTGCCCCAGCTCAGTGATAGATTTCCTGTCTGCATTTCTTTTTTGCAGGGAGTGCAGATATTTCCCAGTGCAGGATGCAGGGGACCCTACAGGAAGAGGGGGCCTCAAGCTGTATCTGTGAGGTGTTTCTACAGCTCCAGCCAGGAATAACCTTTCCACAGCTTTCCCAACACAGAAACCATGGGCTGTGAAGTCCTCTTGTCCCCACCGTGCTGGCTCCTGGCACCTCAGGTCACTAGTCACACAGCAGGGCCACTGTTAACACTGGTGCACTTGCTGAGATCTAGCAAGGCTGCAGGCATTTTGGTATCACTGGAGATTATTTCCTTCTGTCTTTGGGAGAACTTCCTGGCTTTGATTCTTGCAGGTGAAGCAGGAGTGTGAGCGTGTGTGAAGCTCCCGCCTGTGATAGGAGAGGAGAGAGAGGGCTGGCTCCAGTGGGCAGGGGAAGACATAGGTCCTTAATGCAATTTTATTTAAGAAGTCAGGACACCCCCATCCATCCATTTCCTGCCCTTAGCCCACCAGATTGGCAGCGTCCCAGTCATCCCTCTAGGCTGCTTTTCTGTGTCCTGGGAGCAAGAGTCTGCCAAGGGCTCAGTGCTCTTGAAAGTGAATGAAGAACGTCCGGATCTCCTTCGGGTAGATGGTGACCTCGGGGCCTCCTGGCGGTGGCGAGGGCCGACTGGAGTTGCCTGGGAGCAGAGAGGGTCTGTCCAGCACGGCCCCTGGACCTCCCGCTTCGTCAGGTCCCCTCCTTCCGCATCCCCCTGGCAACATGGCTCCTGCTGTGTCTGTGGCTCCCACGGTGGTTATAACCCTCAGCTGACCTATCTTGACAGGACTGCACTGCCGGGGGGACTCTTTCATTTCTGGCCTCCTCTGAGGGACAGCACAGTGAAGGCATGTACAGGGGGTCCTGGCCCCACTTAGCCTCATATCTCCATGGGTTGTGGCCCTGTATATGTGCATAAGAGCTTTCTCACTGAGGCCATGAGGGGGCCCTGGTCCCTCTTGGCCTCTTATTCCCATAGGGTGTGGAACTCAGTTCCTAAGAGCTTTATCAGTAAGGCCATTAGTGGGCCCTGCCCTTGATCTCAATGGACTCCCCTGGGGGGTCACACCCTGGGGTTTAGGCCTCCTCCTTGGGCTGAAACATGGTCATCCATCCATCCTTCCATCCATGCATCAATCCATCCATCAAAACATTCATCATTTAATCACCCATCCATTCCCCATCTACTCAACAGTCCATCTTCTATCTTCTTTCCTTCCTTCCATCGTTCCTTTCCTCATCCATCCACCCATCCATTACCCATCCATCACCCATCCATCACCCATCCATCACCCATCCATTACCCATCCATCACCCATCCATCACCCATCCATCACCCATCCATCACCCATCCATTACCCATCCATCCACCCATCCATCACCCATCCATCCACCCATCCATCACCCATCCATCACCCATCCATCACCCATCCATCACCCACCCATCACCCACCCATCACCCATCCATCACCCACCCATCACCCACCCATCACCCATCCATCACCCATCCATCACCCATCCATCACCCATCCATCACCCATCCATCACCCATCCATCACCCATCCATTACCCATCCATCACCCATCCATCACCCACCCATCACCCATCCATCACCCATCCATCTTCTTTTCTTCCTTCCTTTCATCCTTCCAACCATCTATCACTCAATCACCCACCTGTCCAGCATTCACTTACCTTCCGCCCTTCTTTATACCCTTTTTTCCCCAACTAACCAGCCTTCTATCAATCCGTCTCTCAAGACTGACAAAGTGTCTACCTATGTAGCCAGACTATGCCGTGTGCAGTAGACAAAGAGGAGCTAAATGGGTCAGAGCAAACTAAGGGAGAGGGGAGAGCAGAGGAGGCCCTGGATTCAGCCCTGGACCTGGAAGAGCCCCATTAGGAGATGCCCACATAAAGGGGACAAGGGCATTCTAGGTAGAGGGAACAGCACAGATAGAGTAGTAAAGCAGGTGGTGGTTTGCAGGAGCTAACTGTGTGTCACAGTGCAATGCACAGCAGGGCAAATGTCAGAACCCCTGAGGGTATGCTTGCAAGATGCTGCTGCTGCTGCTAAGTCGCTTCAGTCATGTCCGACTCTGTGCGACCCCATACACGGCAGCCCACCAGGCTCCTCCGTCCCTGGGATTCTCCAGGCAAGAACACTGGAGTGGGTTGCCATTTCCTTCTCCAATGCATGAAAGTGAAAAGTGAAAGTGAAGTCACTGAGTCGTGTCCAACTCTTAGTGACCCCATGGACTGCAGCCCACCAGGCTCTTCCATACATGGGATTTTCCAAGCAAGAGTACTGGAGTGGGGTGCCATTGCCTTCTCCAGCTTGCAAGATGAGGCTCACCTAAAAAAAAAGATGAGACTCACCCAAGGCAGGGAGAGCGTGTGTGGCCTTGGACTCATGCACACACAACTTACATACATAGTCTGTGTGATGGCTCTCCTGAAGACTTCGTGAATCTTCTGTGGTAGATGCAGGAAGACCTAGACTTGGGGCAGGAGGGCACCACTTCAAGGTCACACAGGCCTTAGGAGCAGAGTTGGGGTCTGGCTGGGGGTCAGGCTGGGGACCCGGGGCGTGGTCAGGACCAGGGTGTCCGAACCTCTGTGGCGGTGAGGGTCCCTCGTGCTCCAGGTCCAGCGGCTCATCATCCTCATGTCCCACGTCCCTGTTAGTGAGCGCTCCTCCACGGACACCACGGAGCCCAGTCCCCCCAGCACAGACTGCAGGACAGAGCACAGGGAGGGGTGAGCACCCTGACCCCAGATCTGAGCAGAGAACCTGATGAAGAAGGGCAGCCACACCAGGGCCCGGGGCCCAGCATCCCCTACATTCATTGTAGTGCAAGTCCCGATGGGAGGAGGGGCAGTCCCATTTTACAGATGAGGAACTGAGGCCGAAAGGAGCTGCTCCGAGGCGCCTAGCTGGATCAGCACTTCCAGAAGGTGTCAGGCAGGTGTGGCTGCCCCAGCAAACACCCAGTCACCAGGGTTTGTCTCCCAAGGGTGCCTCCTCCTGGGGGCCTGACTCAGTGATGTCACAGTACATGGGAGGGGCAGGTTACCCTCAGGTTCACTGTCACAGGCTGAGACAACACCGGGTCCTGGTCCACCTCACACAGGTGCTGGAGCCGCAGCAGGACACGGCGGAGGTCTGCCTTGGGCTCGTGCTTTCGGTCTTGGGGACAGAAGAAGGTGGCATGAGGACACAGTCTCGGCCTGGCACTTTATACTCTCACCTCCCTTTCACATCTTCACCCTCCCTCGGAGGCAGCTAACACAGCCCCACTTCTCAGATGACCAAACAAGGCTCAGAGAGGGGCCGGCACTTGCCCAGGCACGCAGCTGGTGTGCATAAAGAAGGAAGGGGCAGGATTCCACCTGAGGTGCACCAAAGTGACCACCTCCCACCACCCACACTGAAGCTGGCACTGATTCTTATTCACTGATGGGGTCTTTCCTGGGCTCGTCCTTCCACTTTCCAGTTCTCTGGAAGATTCTCTCTGGCTTGGCCACTGTGAAGGGTGGTATGGCCTCATAATCCTGAAGATGAGGCGCCATCTTCAGGGTTAATGTGTCAGGTCATTGCCACCAAGACCTAGGAAATGTGTTGTAATACAGCTTCCACCTGCTGGGTCCTTGGTGACCAAATGAGAAGACCCATGCTGCCGACCCCATAGAGCACAGGGACGAAATGACCTGTGCTGTGTGAGGACTGAGAGCGTGTGGGCTCCTTGTTACTGCAGCCCAAGAGGTCTGTAATGTCTCTTGTCTCCATTCAAATGCTGAGATTAGGAACTGGAGCTCCAGAACCAGGGAAGGACTTCTCAGAGCCGAACATGAAGTTGACCAGGATAATGGTGATGAAGATGGTGATGTTGGTGATGATGGGGGTGACGGTGATGATGGTGACGGTCCTGATGGTGTGATGGTGGTGATGATGACCGTGATGATGATGATGATGGTGGCGATTGTGGTGATGGTGGCGATTGTGGTGATGGTGGTGATGGTGACGGTCCTGATGGTGTGATGGTGGTGGTGGTGATGATGGTGATGGTAATAATGTTGGTGATGGCAGTGATGGTGGTGATGGTGGTGATGGTGATTGTAGTGATGGTGATGGCAGTGATGATGGTGTGGTGGTGATGGTGATGGTGACGCTGATGGCGATTGTGCTGATTGTGGTGATGGCGGTGACGGCGATTGTGATGGTGATGATGATAGTGCTGACGCTGATGGTGATGATGGCGGTGATGGTGATGATGGTGTGGTGATTGTGGTGATGGTGGTGATGGTCCTGATGGTTGTGGTGATGCTGATGGTGATGATGGTGATGGCGACTGTATTGATGGTGATGATGGTGGTGATTGTGGTAATGATGGTGATGATGGCGGTGATGATGACTGTGGTGGCGCTGATAGTGATGATGGCGGTGATGGTGATGATGGTGTGATTGTGGTAATGATGGTGATGATGGTGTGATTGTGGTAATCATGGTGATGATGGTGTGATTGTGGTAATGATGGTGATGATGGTGGTGATGGTGGTGGTGATGATGATGATGGTGATGATGGCGGTGACGGCGATTGTGATGGTGATGATGATAGTGGTGACGCTGATGGTGATGATGGTGGTGATGGTGATGATGGTGTGATTGTGGTAATCATGGTGATGATGGTGGTGATGGTGGTGATGGTGGTGATGATGGTGTGATTGTGGTAATGATGGTGATGATGGTGGTGATGGTGGTGATGGTGTGATTGTGGTAATGATGGTGATGATGGTGTGATTGTGGTAATGATGGTGATGATGGTGTGATTGTGGTAATCATGGTGATGATGGTGTGATTGTGGTAATGATGGTGATGATGGTGGTGATGGTGGTGGTGATGATGATGATGGTGATGATGGTGGTGATGGTGATGGTGACACTGATGGTGATGATGGTGGCGATGGTGATGATGGTGTGATTGTGGTAATCATGGTGATGATGGTGTGATTGTGGTAATGATGGTGGTGATGGTGGTGATGGTGGTGGTGATGATGATGATGGTGATGATGGTGGTGATGGTGATGGTGGCACTGATGGTGATGATGGTGGCGATGGTGATGATGGAGTGGTGATTGTGGTGATGGTGGTGATGGTCCTGATGGTGATGGTGATGGTGATGCTGATGGTGATGGTGGCGGTGATGGTGATGATGGTGGCGATGGTGATGATGGAGTGGTGATTGTGGTGATGGTGGTGATGGTCCTGATGGTGATGGTGATGGTGATGCTGATGGTGATGATGGTGATGATGGTGGTGATGGTGGTGATGGTGATGGTGGCGGTGATGGTGATGATGGTGGCGATGGTGATGATGGAGTGGTGATTGTGGTGATGGTGGTGATGGTCCTGATGGTGATGGTGATGGTGATGATGGTGATGATGGTGGTGATGGTGGTGATGGTGATGGTGACGCTGATGGTGATGATGGTGGTGATGGTGGTGGTGATGATGATGATGGTGATGATGGTGGTGATGGTGATGGTGGCACTGATGGTGATGATGATGGTGATGATGGTGGTGATGGTGATGGTGGCACTGATGGTGATGATGGTGGTGATGGTGATGATGGAGTGGTGATTGTGGTGATGGTGGTGATGGTCCTGATGGTGATGGTGATGCTGATGGTGATGATGGCGGTGATGGTGATTGTGGTGATGGTGATGATGACTGTGGTGACGCTGATGGTGATGATGGCAGTGATGGTGATGATGGTGTGATTGTGGTAATCATGGTGATGATGGTGGTGATGGTGATGGTGACGCTGATGGTGATGATGGTGGCGATGGTGATGATGGAGTGGTGATTGTGGTGATGGTGGTGATGGTCCTGATGGTGGTGGTGATGGTGATGCTGATGGTGATGGTGGCGGTGATGGTGAATGTGGTGATGGTGATGATGGTGTGGTGGTTATGACTGTGATGGTGATGACAATAATGGTGAAGACAATGGTCATGATGGCAATGATCATGCTGGTGGAGATTCCTTGAGCATTCAAGCATCATGAGAGGCAGCAGGCCTCACGCCATCCCCTGTGGCTCCCTTGATTCAGTCTCTACCGATGTCTCTCTAGGAGGATGGACTTGCCCAGCCCAGCCCCCTTGGCCTCCTCTTTGGCACAAGCTGCCCCTGGAAGACGCGTTCTCAGTGCACTTAGCCTGACACACGTAACAGTAGAGGAGGCTCTGTCACCACAGGTTGAGGCTCCCCCATCTCACCTTCTGTGACAAGTGGAGATGCTGTGGGTCAGTGTTAGAATTCTCATATCTACAGAGTTGAGCCACAGTTGGCAACACCCCTCTATCAGGTACAAAGATAACCTTTGGCCTCTGCCTTTTTCCACCTTCTCATTTCACAGATACTTGGAGTGTGCCAGCCCTTGGTGGGTCTCTTGGAGCAGGGGAGTGGCTGAGGCACAGTCAGTCCATCTTTTGAGAAGCATGGAGTTAAGGGAGCAGATAAGGTGCAGCAACCCCAATATGAATAATGGGTTCCTGGCAGTTGTTTCCTCCTCCAGGAAGCCCTCCCTGATCCCTTTCTGGGGGCTTCCCTCTGTACACAGTCACAGCATCTGACGTCATCCAGATGCACCTTGTTCCTGCTTGCTGGGTGACCTGCCTCCCTGAGGGCCTCAGATTCTTCTTTGGGCAGAAGGGAACCAGGTGAACTCACAGAGCCTGGACGACTCTGAGGAGAGTCCTTTGTATGGTGAAGGGCTGGGGGACTGGCTGACATGGGGAGGCAGGAGTGAGTCTGGACACCTGAACACCTGCCTCACCTTTCTGGAGAGTCCGCAGGTGCTCTGTGTGGTTCGAGCTGTATTTCCAGCCGGGGATGCTGAGGATCTGCAGGTGGACACTTGAGGGGAGTGTCACAGCCTCTTGCTTCCAAGAACCATTCCAACTGCCTCTGTGGGCAGTTTCTGCAAGGCAGGTGGACAACAAGGAGAGGCTTTGGGCCAAACTCTCCTCTCAGCATTCTTAGCTCTCCACACTAAGGCCCCCATTTAATCTGATCTCTTTCCCTCAACCACACCAGAGGCAGCCGGAAGCACCTGCTGGTGCAAATGCCCAAAGTGCCCTGAATCTCTAGTCCAGCTCTTTCAAAACTGCAGACGGGGAGACTGAGACCAGAGAGAAGATGCCATTTCTTCCAGAAAATGCAGCGAGTTTACACAGAGACCTGCTCTGTGAACAATTCTGGGAAGCCAGCTCCCGTGCTGTCATCTATCACTGCCTCTGCCCAGAGGGACTGAGCCCTTCTCTTCCAGGAGATGCTCTGTTCAACTCTGGTTTCCATCTGGAGGTGCCATCCCCTTTCAGTTCCCAGGCCACAGGGATTCGTCAGGCTCAGGTCACATGATTTGATTGGGGCCAATCAGAACCTTTCTCTGAGATCTCTGCTCTTGAAAGAGGAGTTTCATTTCCTCATACTAGCTGTATGACCTTGAGCAAGTCACTGAAACTTCTTTAACCTCAGGATGCCCATGTTTACAAGGAGGGGCTTAGATCTGAGGTCCCTGGTCACTTTCTGCCCCATAGTAGCCCAGATCCCTGCAGGCACCAGCTCAGCTCCAGCACTAGACAGGTCACCTCACCTTGGGCAGTGATGACAGGTGCACTGAAAGGACCCCCCACCTCACCGTTCATCTCTCTGAGCATCACGACGGGCCGGTGCTGCAGCGCCAGCCCGCTCCTCTGGCTCAGGCCACTGGTGAGGGTCTTGGGTCCCAGCAGGAGCCAGAGCACTGGGTGGACAACCGAGGAGTCGTTCAGTGTGAGGTCATTGTCCAGGGCCCACTTGTCATTGTTCCACAGCCGCCGGTGGAGCATGACCTGCAGGGGACAACTATCTGACTGGGCCTGCCTGGGCCGTGGGGTCCCCGAGTGTGACCAGAGGGGCCTCCTCCTACCTCCACCTGCCCGTTCCCTTGGCTGGAGACGCCATGCGCTTGCTCGGACAGCAGCACCAGCCTGCTTGGTAAGTCCTCGATGAAAGCCGATTGGACCATGGGGTAGTAATTCTGTGGACAGAAACATTGGCAGGCTGGTGGTGGGAGCAGAGGGCCAGGTCAGCCAGCAGGTCTGGGGTCTCCCTCTGGCCCCAGGCAGCCTCCTGCATGGGCACAGAAGCAGCCCTGGGTGGCACAGTAGTGATGGGATGGGCTCTGACTTTTGAGATGGACACACTGGGTTTCAAATCCAGCTCCACTGCCCTTATGCCCTGGGGGACCCAGCCAGGCCAAGCCTCGGTTTCCCCATCTATAAAATGTGCCCAAAAGGTCTCCCTGGTGCAGGGAGACAATGAGGCATCTGTTCCAGTCCAGTCAGGGATGGCCCCCAGCCAGGGGTTCCAAATAGAAAGGGGCTGGTGTCTGGGCAGGAAAGTGCTCATACAACCTTTTTTTCTATTTGTTTGTTCTACTGCAGCAAGATGTCCTGGGCTGATTTCCCCAGACTCTCTGGAGCCCAGGCCACAGTGGGTGAGGAACAGCTGCAGAGTTGAAGGGACAGAGGTTCAAGGAAGACAGAGCAGGGAGGAACCACACCCATTCTCAGGGCCCCAGTGGAAGGAGAGACAACTAACAGGGACGGAGGCTCAGGGGGTGGTCAGCACGGCCCTGCTCCCTGGATCATCCCAGCACTCAGCACACTTCACTTCCCAGGAGAGCACTGAGGCCCAGGGACACCCAGGGACTCAGCCGAGGTCACGCTTTTGGAGGGCGAGGCCCTGGGAGCTGACTGATTTTGGAGTTCAGCCCCTGCTCAGCCCTCCCTGGCAGCCAGGCTTTGGCTCAGCTCAGAGCAGCAGAGAAGGGTCACACCCCATTCAGGCCTAGCCAGATACCACGTGCTTAATCTTCAAGCAACCCCCAGTGGGTCACCCATTGACTGAGTAGGACCTGCGGTGGACATAGGAAACCTCAGGGACACACCTCACACACGGCGGCCCCAGACTCTGAGACCAGGTCTGAACATGCCTGGGCCGCAGCCCCTAGGGACAGACACAGGGCAGCGGGGTTCTGGGAGATGCTCTAGACCTAAGGGGGCTCTCCTGCCTTCTAGAAAATGGCCACCAGGACTGGATCTGTGGCTGCCACACCCCAGGACAGCTCAGGGTGTACCCGAGCGATGGTGTTCCACACGTTCTGCCGGTAGGGCCTGTGCTGCATCTGGTAGCCGTTGTTGTCCGAGTAGAGGACCCGCCCCGTGTTCAGATCAGTGCTTGTCCTCAGGATGGCCTCGCGGTTCAGCTCCAAGGGGCCCACCCGGTACTCCTGCTCTATGCGATGGCAGAGCAGCTCCCCGTCAGAGCCCTGGGGCCCGCGGGCCAGCCGGGAGTAGATGGCGAATGTGGGCTCACTGTCGTTCACCTCCCTGGAGGAGGAGCAGGAGAGGTGGGTCAAGACTTGGGAGCCTTCTGGACTCCCCGCCCTTCTCCTTTCTTCCTTCCTCTCCTTCTGCTTCCCTCCCTCCATCCTTCCTGCCGCCAGGGATACAGGGAGCTTGCTTAGGCAATAGAACAGGAGGGACCCAGTTCTCGGAAGGTTCTGATGACCCAGTCATACCCGGGCGGCTCTATCTGTCCTGCTCATGAAAACACAAGAAC
Source organism: Ovis canadensis (assembly GCF_042477335.2). Taxonomy (NCBI): domain Eukaryota; kingdom Metazoa; phylum Chordata; class Mammalia; order Artiodactyla; family Bovidae; genus Ovis; species Ovis canadensis. Next base: position 129,640,664 of record NC_091250.1, on the reverse strand, counting down.
TGCTCTCATCTCTGCCACTGTGGGCCCCTGTCCCGCCTCTGGACTTAGGTCCCACCAAGGTGACACAGCGCAGGCAAGCAGAGCAGGACCGCAGAGACTGGAGCAGCTCATGACTTCATCAAACTTCCATGGAGGAAGGAGCGTGTGCCAAGCCCAGGTCCAGGAGCTGGGTGTCTGAAGCATGACGGGCCCTCATTTCCTCATTCCCCTGCCCGTGAGCACCTCCATGAGCTGAGCACAACCAGGGGGCCGCCCTCACCTGTAGAAGTACTGCCGGATCTCAGTCACCAGCGGCCCCTCCACGATCTCCATCCTCACAGCCTCCCACGCTGGCTCCGCTGCACCGCTGGGTGTAAACACATAATTGTCTGAAACAGAGCCATGATTGACATCACTCTTCACATGATACTCCATGAAACTCTGGGTCACCCGTACTGTTCGGTTACTCTGCCTGCATAGAAAGGAAAGAGAAAAGAGTGTCATCGTCATGGCCATCTCATCCTCATTCTGGGACCCAGGCTGATAGAGCCTCTGGAGATGCCAGCCTGGGCCAAGGGGGGAACACAAACAACCTCCTAAGTGCAGCAGTGACATTTGTGAGCTCACTCAGTGAAGCTCATGCACTTGGTTTGGAGAAGAGTGGTATGGACCCACCTGAGCTCACATGACATCAGATCCTGTCCCTTTCCTGGTTGTTGCTGTTGTTCAGTTGCTAAGTCATGTCTGAATCTTCTGACCCCATGCACTAAAGCACACAAGGTTTCCCTGCCCTTCACTATCTTCTGGAGTTTGCTCAAATTCATGTCCATTGAGTTGGTGACGCTATCTGACCGTCTCACCCTCTGCTGTCCCCTTCTCCTTTTGCCTTCCATCTTTCCCAGCATCAATATCTTTTCCAATTAATGGGCTCTTCCCATCACATGCTCAAAGTATTTGAGCTTCAGCTTAAGCATCAGTCTTTCCAATGGATATCAGGGGTTAATTTCCTTTTAGATTGACTAGTTTGATCTCCTTGCAGTCCAATGAACTCTCAAGAGTCTTTTGCAGTACCACACTTCAAAAACATCAATTTTTCAGCACTCAGTTTTCTTTATGGTCCAACTCTCAAACCCTCACAAGACTACTGCAAAGACCAAAGCTTTAAGTATACGGATATTTGTTGGTAAAATGATATCTCTATTTTTTAATATACTGTGCAGATTTCACATAGCTTTTTTGCCATGGAACAAGGATCTTTAATTTCATGTTACATCATGACCTGCTGCAGTAATTTTTGAAGCCCAAGAAAATAAAATCTGTCACTCTCTCCATTTTTCCTGTTTTTATTTGCCAAGACATGATGGGATCTGATGCCATAATCTTAGTGTTTTGAATGTTGAGTTTTAGGCCAACTTTTTCACTCTCCTCTTTCACCTTCATCAAGAGGCTCTTAGGTTCCTCCTTCACTTTCTGCCTTTATAGTAGTGTCATCTGCATATCTGAGATTGCTGATATTTCTCCCGGCAATCTAGATTCCCCCTTGTGATTTATTCAGCCTGGCATTTCATGGGATGCACTGTGCATATAAGTTAAATAGTCAAAGTGACACTATATAGCCATGAGGAGCTCCTTCCCCAATTTTGAACCAGTTGCTTATTCCATGTCCAGTTCTAACTGTTGCTTCTTGAGTTGTATACAGTTTTCTCATGAGATAGGTAAGGTGGTCTGCTGTTCCTATTTCTTTAAGAGTTCTCCACAGTTTCTTCTGATGCAAATCCAAGGCTTTAGTATAATTAATGAAGCAGAAGTAGATGTTTTTCTGGAATTCCCTCGCTTTTTCCCTGATCCGACGTAAGTTGGCAATTTGACCTCTGGATCCGGGAAGTTCTCAGTTCACATACCACTGAAGCCTAGCTTAAAGGATTTTGAATACATCCTTGCCAGCATGTGAAATGAGAGCAACTGTACAGTAGTTGGAACATTCTCTGGCATTGCCCCTCTTTGGGACTGGAATGAAAGCTGACCTTTTAAGGTCCGATGGCCTCTGCTGAGTTTTTCAAATTTGCTAACATACTGAGTGCAGCACTATAACAACATCATCTTTTAGGATTTTAAATTGATCAGCTGGAGTTCCATCACCTTCACGAGGTTTGTTCACGGTAATTTTTCCTAAGTTGAAAGAACTCTTACAACTCCACAGTAAAGAACGGCCAAGTTTTGAGATGGGCAAAGCATCTAAAAAGACATTTCACCAGAGAAGATGCACAAATGGCCAAGAGGCCCATGAATGGATGCTTAACATCTACAGTCCATAGGGCTGGAAATCAAAGCCACAATGAAATAGCACATCACAAGCACTAGGGTAGCTATATGGAATGGGCAGCTAATACAAATGTAGGGGGGATATGGGGAAATCAGACCCTCCTAGTTTTGGATAAGATAGAAAAATGGTGCAGCTGGGTGGGACACAGGCCAACAATTTCTCAAAGTGTTAAACATAGAGTTTCCTGTGACCAAACAATTTCACTCCTAGGAAATGACCCAAGAGAAAGGAAAGCTTTTGTCAACACAAAATCTTATACATGCACATTCACAGTGGACTAATTCTCAAAAGCCCCAGAATGAAAACCACCCACATGTCCATGAGGTGAGGACTGGATAAATGAACCCAGGAATATCTGTCAATGGAATATAAATCAGCCCCACAGAGGAACTGGGTCTCACTCACACTGCAATGTGAGTGAAACTTGGAAATATGATGCTGCGTGGAAGAGTACATCATGCAAAATGTCAGGCTGGATGAACCGCAAGCTGGAATCAAGACTGCCATCAGAACAACAATCTGAGATATGCAGATGAAAGTGGAAGTGAAAATCCCTAGCTGTGTCCGACTCTTTGCAACCCCATGTACTTTACAGTCCATGGAATTCTCCAGGCCAGAGTCCTGGAGTGAGTAGTTTTCCCCTTCTCCAGGGGATCTTCCAAAACCAGAGATTACACCCAGGTCTCCTGCATTTCAGGTGGATTCTTTACCTGCTGAGCCACAAGGGAAACCCAAGAATATTGGAGTGGGTAGCCTATTCCTTCGCCAGGGTATCTTCTCGACCTAGGAATTGAACTTGGGTCTCCTGCATTGCAGGTGGATTCTTTACAAACTGACCTATCAGGGAAGCCCTACATATGTAGCTGATACCACTCTAACGGTAGAGAATGAAGAGGAACTATAGACCCTTTTGATAAGGGTGAAAGACGAGAGTGAAAAAGATGGCTTAAATCTGAACATTCAAAAACTAAGGTTATGGCATCTGTTCTCATCACGTCATGGCAAATAGAAGAGAGAAAAATGGAAACAGTGACAGACTTAATTTCTACCTCCAAAATCACTGCAGATGGTGACTGCAGCCAAGAATTTAAATACACTTGTTCCTTGGAAGGAAAGCTATGACAAACCTAGACAGCATACTGAAAAAGCAGAGATAGCACTTTGCCGACAAAGGTCTGTATAGTCAAAGCTATGGTTTTCCCAATAGTCATGCAAAGGTGGGAGAAGTGGACCATAAAGGCATAGATTTGATGCTTTCAAGTTGTGGTGCTTGGGAAGACTCTTGAGACTCCCTTGGACCACAAGGAGATCAAACTGCAAATCAACCCTGAATATGCATTGGAAGGACTGATGCTAAAGTTGAAGCTTCAATACGTTGGCCATCTGTTGAGAAGTGTAGACTCATTGGAAGAGACTCTGATGCTGAGAAAGATTGACAGTAGGAGGAGAAGGGGGTGACAGAGGATGAGATGGTTGGATGGCATCACTGACTCAGTGGACATGAATATGAGTGAACTCCCGGAGGGAGTTGAGGACAGAGGAGCCTGGGGCACTGCAATTGATAGGGTCACAAAGTTGGACACGCGGTAGCAACAGAACAACAACAACCGCGTGAAGGCTACCAGGCTCCAAAGGGCCCCAGAGGGTGTGATTCCATTGAATGAAATCTCTTAACTAAGCAAGTCCAGGAGATTCCACTAGCTGGGTAGCCCTGTGTGTCTGCTTAGTTGCTCAGTGGTGTCAGACTCTTTTCATCCCCATGGACTCTATCCTGTCAGGCTCCTATGTCCATGGGATTTTCCAGGCAAGATTACTGGGGTGAGTTGCCATGTCCTTCAGGGGATCTTCCCAATCCAGGGATTGAACCCAGGTCTCTTGCATTGCAGCTGGATTCTTTACCATCTGAGCCAGCAGGGAAGCCAGGTCCCTGAAGGAGGTGAAAAGACGACATGTGAGCATTCTCTTGGGGGTGATGTAAATGTCCCAATCTGTGTGGAGATGCCTGTACAACGCTATGATCACAGGGAACAGCACAGATGTGTACAGCGTAAAGTGATGACCCGGACAGTATGCGAATTTCAGCAACACCCTTGATGTATATAAAAGAACAAAGGCCCTCCTCCTGCAAAACTGCCCTGGGGTGGTCTGTGCACATGCTGGCTCCCTGCCTTAGGCTTTGCACATGTGGGTCCTTCCCAGGAACCACTGCCCCCTCCTCTGACCCACAGACTCCCTCCTGCCCTTCGGCCTCACATCTGGCTCCAGGGGCCTCATCCCTGCCATGCCCACTCTGCACCACCCTTTCTCAGTCCCCGCAGCCTCCCCTCTTTGACTCTGCAGCGGGCACTGGTGGTTCCCCTAGTGGGATGTGGCGTGGCCCCATAAGGAACACGCTGTCCTCCCCAGAGACAAAAGCACCTGAAGACAAACAGGGTAAAGAAGGTGGCCAGCAGGACATGTGCCCTCCCCCTGGGGAGCGCCGTGTGGGGTCCTGGCTTAGGGACAGGGTTCCTGAGGGAGGGAAGAATGGGGTGGCGAGGTGGACCTGGCTGTTCAGGGGTGTTGCAGAAGGGGCATGGGGCCTGAGCGATGACAGAGCTTAAGCTGGCCTGCAGACTCCACCTTTCAAAGCATGACCCCTCGGAGGAGGGGGGGCAGTCACTCACAGCCTGCTGGGGTGACAGCCCATTTCTTCTGCTCCACCGCACTCTCTGCAGTCAGCCCTGACTATGCGCCTCATGCCCTCTCAAGAAGGACCTGTGGGCTGACTGGAGGAGGGAGCCCCAAGTCCAGGTCTGTGCTTGCAGACTGCTGACAGATGACAGGGCTGAGCTGCAGGTGACACTCACCTCAGACCAATGTGCCCTGTCTTCCTCCCTTTCTCTGGCTGCCTCTTCCTTCTCTTTCCTTACCTCTCTTTCTGCCCAGTGCCCGGCCCCCCACCCCAGGTTCCTTGCCCCTCTCCCTCGCAAACTTCTGCTCCTGTTGGGAGATCACATCAAGAAACAGAAGTAGGTGCATTGGACAAAGAGCTGAAGAGGTATCGAAACCGCCTATGGTGTGACCGCACCATGGACAGTGCTGACTTCAAACTCTGGGGGCCTTTCCCGGGGCTCAGCTGCCCTCTCTGCTCCCAACGAATAGCTGGTGGTGAGTGAATAGTTCAGTGGATGGGTGGACGGACAGATGGATGGATGGGTGATGCATGGCTGGCTGGATGGTTGGGTGGATGGAGGATGGATGGATGAGGGATGGAAACCAGGAAGGTTAGGTGCGTAGATAAGTGGTTGCGTCAGTGCATAGTGGATGGGACCATGGGTGAATAGATGGGTTTCATGTGGCTCTCAGTTTTAAAAAAGGTGATCTCATGATTAGTATATTTTCCCAGGGTGTGTTAGTAAATACCCCATTTTCTGAGGATTAAAATCTTTGGAATAAACAAGTTCAAGAAAGGCTGTATGGACCTGGCTTAGATTTCCACAACTAGACATAAACCTGTTTGCACTGCAGGGAGCTCCCCCACCATCACACCCTCGCCCTGCAGCTGAGGAAATGGAGACCCATGTGGGGCATCACCTGCCCAGGTCCAGGGTCCTCCTGGCCTCAGAGGCAGCAATGACTGCACCTCACCTCTCCCAGATGCTGTGCATCAGGTTGGTATCTGTGTCCAAGAACACGGTGTAGCAGTCATTCTCCACAGGTACCAGGTGGCAGCCCACTTGTCCGCCACGTCTCCTGAGTCTGTGTCCAAAATGCTGGGTGCTGGCCACAAAGGGTGCAGTCTCCCCAGTGGCCTCCTGGGAACTCCTGCTGGGCCGGATGCTGTAGTGCTGGTAACTGAGTCCTGGGATCGTGGTCAGCACGTGCAAGTCATAGGCAGAGGGCATCTCCTTTGAACTCTGGACCTGAAAGGCCTGAGGGACAAGATGAATGATGGATGTCAGGGACGGAAGGTGCCTCAGTCTCCTTGGAAATCCTGGGCTTACACACCTGGCGGATGGAGTGCTTGCTCTGCACAGAGACAGTTGTGTCACTCAACATGGGGCTGAGCTGGCTCCCCTCCTGCACCCTCCCTGCTCAAAAGGGTTCAACCTCTTCTCCCTCCTTTCTCTTTCTCCATCGGGGCTGCAAACCACCTGTCCTGTTTGCACATTCCCTCCTGTTCCTGCCTCTGAGCCATTGTTCATGCTGTTCCCTTGACCTCTTTGAAAGGGGCTCCCTTGTCTCTTAATCCTCCAATTTTCCCCAGGAGGGAGGTTTCCAGATTATCCTGCAGGACTTTATCCATCTCCATGTCATCTGATTCAAGAAAGGGAGTTGGATGAGGACACTGGGTCCATGCAGCAGGTCCTTCACTTTCTAGGGAACACATGTCATTTCTGAGTCCTGTGCAGAGGGTGTGGGGGAATCTATGAAGAAACTCATGTTCACTTCACAGTCTCCAGCACAGCCTTTCTCTGAGCTAAAGAAGACACCTGTTGCCACCTCACACCCCAAACCTGTCCTGAAGGATTTCCTCCACCACAGTTGTCACCTGTCACTCTTACACATTCTTATTTTCTTCTTTCCTGTATCCCCCCACTGGACTAGAAGCCCCATGAGAGCAGGGATCATTGTCTACGTGATTATTAAAGTTTCTCTGGTGCCTAGAGTAATGCCTGGCACATATTAGGTGTTCCGTAGTATTTAAGAGCATTTAGAGCATTTAATGGGTGGTGTCTTTGGGTGGGCAGGGGGATGTTATGTGTTGGGTCTACTCAACCCAGCACCCTCATGTCTCCCAACCCTGGCATAGAGGAATCTTCCTCCTCTGTCTCGGCTAAGGATCACTGCCCTGCCTGCCAGGTCATCACCCCACACCTTAACTGTCCATTTCTGTGTCTGTTTCTTGAATCCCAGGACGGTTCCAGAGTCCAGGGATGAGCATTCATCTGGGGCCGGGCCTGGAATGATGGACTGATGGCATTGCCTCTCTCACCTCTTCAAGAAATGGCTGGCTTGGTAACAGTAGGGTCACCTCTAGAACCAAGTCTAGCTCCAGGTCTGGGAATGAGATGAGGAGGGACCACACAGGATGTGGGTGTCATAGCTGGGGACTTCCCCTATGACAGTCTCTCCATAAAGATGTACAATGAAGACTATTGCTGGCTTCCCCATGAGAAGTAGAAATGTACACAGGAACACACACACACACACACACACACACACACACACACATATATATATATTCCCAATGGGAGGCTGGACAGTGGATGGATGCCTCCCATGGAGCTGAAGATACCATAAGACCTTCCAAGGCAGGAAAGGTAGAGCAGACTTCTGGTCAACTCAGATGCCCAAAGCCCAGGGTCAGTCCTCGGGTGGATCCACTGACCCTGATGGTGACTCAGCCATCGGACACTCCTCACAGTGAGGGTAGCGTGTCACCTCTTCCCTTTAGATGCCCACTTCTGGGGGCCCTGCGCAGAGCAGGGGCAGCAACAGGGCATGTACCATAGACAGGATGTCCCCCTTACCTGTGCAGGCACAGGGTGGCCTGAGTCATCTGTGATGCTGACATTAGGGAAGCCCACAGTCAGGGTGATGATGGTGGTGACCGTCCAGGCCAGCGGGTTGTAGACCACCGCAAAGCGACCCCCAGGCTCTGGGCCTGCACACACAGAACAGGCTCTACTGCTGCCGCCTAACCCACCCCTCACCCCTGGTGCCCCTCAGAACAAGAGAAACTGAGGCAGATGGGACCAGCTCTGCAGAGTCCAAGGGGAAGGACAAGCAGAAAGATGGGCTCTGACGTCCAACCCCCTCCTCATCTGTTCAAGCTGGGTCCTGCTTCCCAGGATGGGTGGGAGAGCGTCCACCCAGAGATGAGGGTCCATGAGCTCCTCACTCATCTCTTTCTGTCAGCCCACTTTACTGGCGCAGACACTGAGGTGCAGAGAGAAGGGTCAGCTGTCCAAGATGACCCATGTTCTAAGGCCTGGTTCCAAAGCTAGAGAGCTTGGAAATGTATAGCAAGTTCTCTGGAGCTTGAAGGGTCAAGGTCAATCACCAAGGTCAGCACTGGAGGTCTCTTTGATATGAACCGGGATTCTCTTTCTGCTCCGTCCTCCACCAGATGTGCCCCAGGATGAGAGCATGTCCAGTGACTCCCAGATCCCTGAACACCGCACACACTGTCCAGTCCCCGGCCTCTGCCCAGGCAGCTCCCATGGCTGGATGCCTTTCTGGGGTCTCCACCTACACCTTGCTTGGGGAGTCAGTCACTCGTCTGAGCTCATGGGAATAGCCAGCCCCACTAGGAACCGGAAGAACCCAGTTCTTAGTCCCTTACTGAGAAAGTCTTCCCCTCCCAACACCAGTCTGCATGGGCAGAGTTCCTGGATGCTGCACCCCTGGTCCCCAGGGCCCTTCCAGACTCTGAAGGTAGGATGAGACTGCACACAGACACAGAGCGGAGGGCAGAGCTGGGCAGCGCAACCGGGCAGACGCCTGCCATGGCCCACTGTGCCCCCAGGGACCTCGCGTACCTGAGTTTGCTGGAGACCTGTCCTGGATGATGGAGGCCATCAGCTTGTGCACCCCTTCCATCCTGGTGCTCAGGTGCTCCACAAACATGTCACCAACCTTGACGGCGTGAGTCCCGGTGATGGCGTCATGGTGCTGGACCTGGACCCCCCCAGGAACAGGACAAGAGTGGGGTCAGGCCGGCCTCTGCTCAGCACCTGCTGTCCTGACACCCACTGGGCCCTGACTCCCCTTCCCTCTCAGCGGCTGCTGCTGGAGAATTGGGGGTTCCTCCCACTTTACAGAAGAGGAAACTGAAGTCAGAGAGGTCGATGCACTTGCCCAAGTGTTTTTGACCTTGGGAAAACACATAACTGTGTCCCTGACTCTGGACAGAAAACTGACTTCCAAAAAGGACCATCCCCAGCTTCCCTCCATGACCCAGTCATCCCATAATGAGAGGGTAACAAGCAGGAAGGCCAGGGGTCTCCAAACGGAGGAGTGTCAAACATTTTTATCTCTCTCTTAAGGGGCAGGAGGAAACAAACTAGTGTTATATTTTTTTCCCCTTCTCTATACAAATTTAAAAAGAGGTTTCTCTTAAAATTCTGTGTTTCCATGATGACACCTGGTTCCACCTGAACTTAACTTTTCTCCAACCTTGAGCTAACCAATGCATTTTTCTTCTGGAAATGTTTGTCTTAAGCTATGTTAATGCACTGTGCATTTACCCTAGACTCTGTCTTCAAGTTGGTTCCCCCTAAAGACTCAGAACCCACTCGACAAACCAGTACGTTATACTCATACATTGTTCTCCTAATCTATGTTAATGAAACTGTATACATGTATGAAAATCTGCCTTTCTTCAAGATTCATGTCAATTGTTTTATGGCCCGGGATGACTCACCTGGTGCTAATGTTATCTCAATGAATGTTGTGGGTGAGGGGCCTGGTGCCATTCTCTGAGTTTTGAGACATTTCTTTTCTCTAATTAGCAGATTTCTAGTAGCTATATAACATCCAGCTAAAGACTGGCAGGGGGTTGCTCTTTCTGCCCACTTCTGATCTCTATCTCTTTTATACTTTTATAAAACTTTATTACACAAAAGCTCTGAGTGATCAAGCCTCATCTCTGGCCCCAGATTGAATTCTCCTCCAGAGGCCAAGAAACCAGTGTTTTTCATGTTTCAGCAACAACCTTTCAATAAGTGCTGATAACCTGCTCCAGAAAAGCCCCATACACGGCCTATTACTTGTCTGCACCATGTAGGGTTGGATGACCTCCTCTTCACAGAAGGGAAACTTGAGTCCCGGTGAGGTGAAGCCACATGGCCACCCACTCTGATGGATGCTAAAGTCAATCCCCTTCACCCCCCGCACAATGACTAGTCCTGGCAGCAATTCTTTTTAGTGACTATGAATGTCATGAGCAGTGTGGCCCATTTCTGACTAGTGAAGAGACAAGTTGTAGGAGATCTTCAGCCTCGGTTTTCCCATCTGTACAGTGGGGACAAGTAAGATGCAGAGTTACAAACAACTTCCTTTGTGGCAGCACAGAGCCCAACAACTTATGTGTATTATTGATTTGGATATAGGGTTCTCATTTTCCAAGGAGGAAATTAGAGCTCAGAGAGGGCAAGTCAATAGCCTGAGCTCACAGAACTGAGCTGAGATTTGAGCCCAGCATTGGCTTGCTGGACATCAATGCTACTCCACTTTGCCCTTTTCTCTCTGTGGCAATCTGGCTGTATATCTTCCTTAACCACAAGCTTGACCCAGGCAGGCCATGGTCCTAGCCTTGGGGCAGCTTCATCATGCATGTGTCTTGTGATCAAAGGCGACCTTTGTGCTCTCATCTATAAAGTGGACGTGTAGTGACCAGGGACTGGGAGGTGTGCTGACCTAGGGGAAGAGGAAAAGTTAAAATTTTACATAACCTCCTGCTCCTTCTGCCTCTGTAACTCAGCATGCTCCTTGCAAAGTCTGGATTATTTAGGTCATGTAGTCTCAGAAAGTGGGGACTCACAACACTAGGAACTGGATCATATTTCACTCACTCTTGTCCTGCTCTTTGCAATCACCCAGCCCCCTGCAAATGCACTTAACCGTCACTGTGTATAAAAACTCTGTATGCCCTGTGTTCGGGGCTCAGAGCTTTGAGTGTTAACTCCTCTGGAAAACCCGAGTTCTCCAAATCTCTGAGTGTGGTGCTTGGTTTCTCGAGTACTGGTTTCTGCAACATTTCTAGAGGCCCCAGCAAGATTGCAACCATTCCATCCCCTGAGCCACCAGACTGGGTGCTCGGCTGGGTTGGAGTAGAGAAGCCCCGAAACGGACGAGGTGGCACACCACTTGATGGTATTCTGGGTTCTCTTTCGGACCAGTATTCTGACTCTCCAGGTCACTGAGCCCTGTCCAGACTCATTGGAGGAATGGACCAACTCACCAAGAACGGCCACAGGATTAAGTAAGGCCCCGCAGCCAGTGCCCAGTCAGGCCCTACCCTAATGGGGAGAAGAGGAGACTGATCACCTCCTTGGAGATCCCAGGAAGGGAGCATCAGATAGGGAGACCTGGGACTCAGGAGAAGGGAGGTATTGTGATAACCTCTTGAATTGCTGTCTATGCATGATTGCTGATTGAAGGAAGTGGAAGTGAGCTACGCAGTCCTCGGACTACAGAGCCTGAGAGCATCCAAAACCTGCAGTTCTGTGACGGCCTCACAAGGCTGAAAGGCAGGGCCAGCCTGTGGGGGATTTGATCCCTCCCTGTGGACCTGCCAAAATTCAGAGGCATCTTAAATCTCCCTCAAGAGAGCAGCCAGGAGGATGAGACAGGAATGTGAATGAATGTGATTTGCTTGTGCTTCTGGCTCAATTGTGTGGCTTCACGGCCTTCATGGCTACGGAGTCCATGTGGGCCCTAACTTGCGGTTCCATGGTGACCTCATGTGGCTCAAGGCGGTGTCTGCTCTGAGGGACCCAGTTCCTCATTGTGAGACAGAACTGGATCGGGGCGTATACTGATCTGCCAATGCTAAGAGGCACCTAGGTTCCCCCCAAGGACGCAGCCAAGCAGTCACCTGAATGGTATTCTCTTTTGATGGGCCACCCACCCTTGCTTGTCTTTGCACCACTGACTCAGGGAGGGATATACAGTGAGGGGGAAATTATTGGTTACTGGTTTTTCTTCTGTCGACTGACTCCTTGAGCTGACAGGTAAGAGATTAGGTTTTCCTCAAAATCCTGCCAGGTAGATTACACTTGTCAACATAGGTGGCAGTTCCTCTAAAGCAACAGTATTAGATTGCATGATAAAGAACTTTAAGAAGGGCAGAGTCAAGATGACCCCCAGGAAACTTAACTTATGTGAGCTCAGTTGGCTATGCTTTGATGTTGGATGGCTGCCAGAGGGCAATCCTGACCTTCCCACTGTCCAAGCAGTGAACCAGGAGGTCACTGGGACTCCAGGCTTCTCTATCCATGGGATTTTACAGGAAAGGGTACCAAAGTGGGTTGCCATTTCCTTCTCCAGAGGATCTTCCTGATCCAGGGATCGAACCCAGGTCTCCTGCATTGCAGGCAGATGCTTTACCCTCTGAGCCACCAAGGAAGCCCCCATACATAGAACCCTGGCTTCTAATAGCACAGATCCTGCCCCCATGGTCAAGATTTTGCATGAACGGATAGGGACAGAGTAGGGTATTTGTTCCCCAACCAGAACTCAGAAAAAGAAAGAAGAAGAGAAAAAACATATATTCCAGGGAGATCCAGTGAAAGACCCACAGCTGCCCCCGCCATACATTCCCCTGACTCCAGATGCCCCGGCACAGTCAGCGCCAGACCCATTGCCAGACAGTACACCTCCCTCCATGTCCTCCGCACCACCTCATGAGCAAGACACCAGCCCTGAGCCAGTAGGGAAGCGGCTCCGTTTGGCCAAACAAACTAACCAGCTGCCCACAGCCCACGAGACACCACTGCAAGAAACTCAGTGTCCTCAACAAGTGGATGAGGCTCAGTCCAGCCTGGATGCTCCCTCCTGTATCACCAGCCTTTCAGCCCTACTGATCTCCTCAACTGGAAACACCATAACCCAGCATACTCTGATAAACCACTGGCTATGACTGACCTCCTGGGGTCCATTTTCCACACCCGTCAGCCTACATGGGATGACTGTCACCAGCCCCTTCTGTCTCTCTTCACCACTGAAGAAAGGTGACTCATCTCAACAGACGCCCAAAAATGGCTCCGAGGACAAGTATCCACAGAGGTCTCAGATGCAGAAGGGTGGGCACGAGAATTGATGCCAGAGATGAGGCCTAGTTGGGATTTCAGTTTCAGAGAAGGATAAGAAACCCTGGGCCACGACTGTGATACCTTTCTACATGGATTTCAAGCAGGAGCCAAAAAGCCCACTACTATGTCCAAAATCACAACACCCGTCAAAAAAGCAGATGAAATTCCCACCAATTTCTACGAAAAACGTGTGTGAAGCATTCCAGACATACAACCTGTTCGTCCCCCAGACAATAGAGAATCAACCGATGATTAACGCTGCCCTTGTGGCTCAATCCTGTGCAGACACCCAGCGAAAGCTCCAAAAGCTGGAAGGCTTCACTGGGATGAATCCCTCACACCTACTGGAGGTAGCAAATAAAGTCTTCGTGAACCTAGACCATGAAGCCCAATGAGAATCAGATAAATTAATGAAACAGAAAGCAGCCCTGCTAGCAGCATCATTGAGGAGCTCAGATCAAGCGAAACAGAATGTTCCCTCATGGAAAGGGGAAACTAAGAAGAGACCAGCTCCACACCACGACCAGTGCATTGCAAAGAGACTGGCCTCTGCAGGATTGAGTGCCACAGTCACAGAGGACATCTAAAGGGTCAAAGAAGTTTGGTCAATCCAAAAAGAAAGGTACCAGCCTGAGCTGGCTCTCCAAAACCTTGTTGGCCTGGCTGGAGCAGAATCAGACTAAGGAAGACTGGGCTCGCTAATCCTGGTCATGATGAAAGTAGGAAGCCAATCAATGACTTTTATGGCGGATACTGGAGCTGAACGCGCCATGGTAACCACACCTCTGGCTCCCCTCACAGGCCGAACAGCAGCTATTGCTGGGGCCACAGGGGCACGGCAGCCTGCTCATTTTGCAAGGCCCCATTCGTGTCAGCTAGGGGGCCATCTGGTGACTCATGAATTTCTCTACTTACCTGAACGCCCCATTCCCTGGCTGGGTAGAGACTTACTGACAAACCTGGGGGCACAAATCACCTTTGCCCCTGCAAAGCCTGCGAGCCTCACTCTGGGGAGCCAATCAGCTCTGATGAAGGCCGCGACTATGCCCAGGGAAGATGAATGGAATCTCTGCAACTTATGGAGGGAAAAAATAAATCCCACCAGCTTGCTAATAGAATTCTCTGATGTCTGGGAAGAGAAGAAATCCCCAGGTTTGGCTACAAACCATGCCCCCATTGTAGTGGACCTGAGGCCAGGAGCCGCTCTTGTTAGAAATAATATCCAGTACCTACAGGAGGCATGCCTGGGAATTCGGGACCACATCCAGTGCCTACAAGGTGCCGAGATCCTAACAGAATGTCAGTGTCCCTGGAACACCCCGCTCTTACCAGTCAAAGAGTCTGGAAGGAATGACTACCGCCCCATCCAGGGCCTCTGTGACATCACCAGTGCAGTGGTCACCGTCCATCCAGTGGTCCCAGATCCCTACCTTCTCCTGCGTCTCTTGCCCTCTCACACAGGCTGGTTCACCTGCCTCGATCACAAGGCTACATCCTTCTGGCTCTGGCTCTTGCCAGCCTGCCAGCCAGCCCTTCTTTGCCTTTGAAAGGGAAGACCCACCTACTGGGAGGAAGACACAGCTGACTTGGACCCGACTGCCGCAAGGCTTCAAAAACTCACCTACCCTGTTTGGTAAAGCCCTGCTGCCTTTTACAGAGAAACTTTCAATTGCACCCTGCTCCAGTATGTGGATGTCCTGTGGCTAGCCAGTCCCACCCAGGGGATTGCTGGAAAGGCACCAAATCCCTGTTGACTTTTCTTTCCAGCACAGGGTACAAGGTATCATGGAAAAGGTCACATCTGTATATAGGAAGTCAAGTACCTGGGGATTGCCATCTGAAAAGGGCATCGGGCACTGGGACCGGAGAGGAAGCGGGCCATCTGCTCATTACCTCGGCAGAACACCAAGAAAGAAGTCCGTGAGTTCCTTGGGCTGGATTCTGCTGGATCTGGATACTGAGTTTCTCTGAAATTGCCAAGCCTTTGTTGAAAGCCACAACAGAGTGGTAAGGACCCCCTGGAGTGGCAACCTTAACAGGAAAAGGCCTTCAAGGAGATAAAGAGACTCTAGACCACTGTTCCTGCATCAGGGCTGCCAAACGTGACACAGGACTTTAACCTCCTTGTACATGAGAAAAATTGCACCGCAGTGGGGCTCCTCACACAAACAGGCCACGGCAGCGCCCGGCCACATACCTGTCAAAGTGACTGGGTCCAGTGGCTGTGGGATGGCCACCATGCCTCCGGGCATTAGCTGCCACTGTGATTTTGGCCAGAGAAGCAGATAAGCTTACTCTAGGACAAAATATGAAAGTATGTTGTTACTGCCCTGATGAACAGCCAGGGTCATAAGTGGCTGACCAGCTCTAGGATGATTCACTATAAAGGACAGCTCTGGGAAAACAAACAGGTGCAGCTCGAGACTGTGCGGACCCTGAGCTCTGCCACCATTTTACCCGTGTAAGTGGGAACCCCCGACCATAACTAAAAGGAGGTCACAGATGAAATTCACTCGAGCAGGCCGGACCTCATGGACCTTCCCCTCCAGAACCCAGAACTGGAACTGCTCACTGACAAAAGCAGTTTCATCCAAGAAAGGCCAGCACAAAGAAGGCTCTGCCATAACAACAACTGCTGAGAAAGTGAAGGCTGAGGCCTTGCCACAAGGGTGGTCAGCACAACGGGCTGAGCTACGGGCATTCGCCCAGGTGCTAAGGCACACCAAAGGGAGACGAGTCAGCATCTATACTGATACAAGGTATGCCTTGGATATTCTACGTGTACATGAAGCCATTTATAAAGAAAGGGGACTATTGACAGCAGGGGAAAAGAGATTAAAAACAGAAAAGAAATCCTTTAGTTGTTAGACGCAGTCTGGAAGCCTTTCCAAATAGCAGTCATCCATTGTAAAGGCCGTCAGCGAGGAACTGATCCAATCAGCAAAGGAAAATTGGTCGGCTGACCAGGCAGTCAGGGAGGCAGCGACCCAGCTGATCCCCAGAGTCAGCCCTGAGGCCACCTTTAAGGTCTTCTTGGCACCAGAATTGCCTCTGTCCCTGAGATACACGAAGAAAGAAGACCAATGGGCTCTAAATGATGGAGGAATGAAAGAAAAGGCGGGCTGGTGGACGCTCCCAGACCACAGACTCGTCCCCAGCAATCATGCAGTCCAGCTGGTAAAACAACATCATGAGACAACTCATTCAGGAAAAACTGTGCTGGAGAGCTTACTGAGCTGCTACTGTTTCATTTTTAAGCTCCCGATCCTGTGTGCCCAGATCAGTACTAGAGGTGTGATTTGTACACAAAACAACATCAGCCAAGGACCAAGACCTAACCCAGAGGTGGAGACTGTTGGGACTCTGCCCTTTGAAGATCTAGAAGTGGACTTTACTGAAGTCAAGTGGTATAGGGGCTATTAGTACTTACTTGTGGTAGTCTGCACCTACTAGGAATGGGCTGAAGCCTACCCCACATGCACTGGACAGACACAAGAAGTGTCCAAGGCCCTACTAAGAGACATAATCCCGAGATACAGGCTGCCTCGCTCCATAGGGTCTGACGATGGGCCAGCTTTTGTGTCTGATAATGCAAACTTTATCCAGGACACTGGGAATCGAATGGAAGGGTCCCACCACTTACAGGCCACAGAGCTCAGGGAAAGCTGAGCGCGTGAATCGGACCCTCAGGACTACATTAGCCAAACACTGTCAGAAGACTCAGTTATCTAGGGTCGACACATCGCCGCTAGCCTTAGTCTCAGTCAGATGTATCTTGTGGTCCTCAGGCAATTCTCTCCTTGAGATCTTATACGGGAAAATGCCCCCAGTGATGGGAAAACTCAAGGGAAACCCCCAACAACCAGCGGACCTGAAGGTGTACTGACATGTCCAGGCTCTGGGAAAAGTCTTCCACCATATAGCCCAAGAAAGCTTAGAAAGGACCCCCATTCCTTCGGGCAATTGGATTCATCTCTATCAGCCCAAAGATGAGCTATGGGTTAAAGACTGGAAAAAGAACCACTTCCACAAGATCGGACAGGCCGTCCCACTGTCATCCTGGCAACCCTTACCACTCTTAAAGTTACAGACTTCATCCCTTGGATCCACCACACCAGAGTCAAGAAGGCGGTGGCTTCCTGTGACGAGGACATCTGGAAAGCAGTCCAGGACTCTGAAAATCCCCTCAAGGTCGGTTCCAAATACAGTGGCCCTCACCCACAAAGGGCGCTGAGCTCTGCTCTAGCTGCTTCAGAAGCTGACTAGTCAACGCACAGCAGAAGCTTGAGGATTGTTCCAGCCACACTCCGACAGCTGACTGGTCATCCCACGGTGAAAGCTTGAGGATCTGGCTATCAAAATATCAATGGATTTTCACTGTCAGCCTTGGTCTTTATCCCTGATTGGAGTTATTGCTGTGCTCTTCACTCTAGGACTAGCTTCAGTCGCACTCCAGGACTGGGATTTGGGTCAGAAGCTGCAGTTAGCTGTCTGTTATCTCACTGAGTGGGAAGCCTCAGAGATCACGTCTCTTAGGATCAATTCTCCCTACTAACTAAATCGCTCACAGTATAGCTGACCCCTTTCACGATAGGCTCAGTTGCTATAGCCATAACAACCCAAAGATGGGGAGAAAACCTTTTGCTAGTGTTCAGTTATCTGTCATGTGCAGGCTGCTTTGCAACCTTTTGCTGTCCCTTGCTGTAACAGATGGTGCCATTCCTTACCCATCATGCACCGGTCAACATTACAGTCAACCCTTGGAAAACTGCTTCCTTAACCATCAGCTTGAACAATGTATAGATAGCCAATCCTATAGGTTGGTCACCTACTGCCTTCTTAACCATGTGACGTATATCCAGAGGTCTGGGCACCAAAATGTTCTCCATTCACGTCCCCCATTGCTGCTACCTTTCCCCCACCAGGTGATCCAAGCCCCAGGGGTATCGTGATACCATGCCATTGCCATCATGCCCCCGTGCCTCCATTTACCCCCAAACACCACACAGACGTAATAAAAGAGAACAGGTGTGTCTGCAAATAAATGGAAAAACCTACTGGACAGGAACAATAATGCAGACAGACAAAATCACGGACTGACTTTGCCCTGAAAACTCAGGCTCTCAGTAGGACTCAGGTTACAGACTAAACTCCCCTTTAGACCCTCGTCTGTACCAAGTTCTCAATGCAACCCATTGCCTTCTCAAAGACACCATCCTCCAGCTGGTCAGGGATTGCTGGCTTTGCTTATCGTAAGGAGCGCCATGGTGCTTAGCTACACCAGTACCATTGACTAATGCCACAGCCATGGGACCTCCCATGTATTCACCCTTACAAGGGCCGGTCTTAAGGACAACTGAGTTAACTCAAAAGGCTCCAGAATGCTTTACAAATAATGCAGGAACTGAACCTGTAGGCAATTTAGCCAGGGACCAGTGTAATCAACCTCTAAAAGGTGAGTGGCCCACTCATCCTCCCACAAACACAGTATAGTGCTGCCCCCATCAAGGCCTTTTCTTTGTGGGACAGATGCTTACTTATGCCTACCAGTCAATTGGATGGGTATCTGCATCTTAGCTTTCCTCACTCCGCCAATGAATATTGCCCCTAACAGCCAGACTTCCACCTTACCTCTGGCAGCAAAGACATGGTCAAAAAGAGCCATCCAGTTTATACCTCTACTAGTTGGTCTGAAAATTACTCCTGGGATAGGTATGGGAATAGGAGGAATTGTTTCATCAACCACCTGCTACCATACACTATCCAAGGACTTCACAGACAACATTGAGAGAGCAGCCAAATCTTTAGTGGCTTTACAGGACCAAACAGATTCTCTGGCTAAAGTGGCTTTACAGAATAGGAGAGGACTAGATTTACTGACAGCTGAAAAGGGAGGACTCTGCCTCTTCTTGAACAAAGACTGCCGCTTTTATGTAAACCAATCAGGAATAGTCAGGGACAAGGCCTAATATCTAAGGGAATGAATGATGAAAAAGAGAGATGATGCTTTCTACAATGAGTGTTAGAAGCATCAAGAGGTGGGGGAATGCAGAGGATAAGTTAAAGTTTTACATAACCTCCTGCTCCTCCTGCCTCTGTAACTCAGCTTGCTCCTTGCAAAGTCTGGATCACGCAGGTCACGTAGTCTCAGAAAGTGGGGACTCACAGTACTAGGAACTGGATCTTATCTCACTCACTCTTGTCCTGCTGTTTGCCATCTCCCAGCCCCTGCAAACCCACAGAGTCATTCCTGTCCATGTTTAAAAACTCTGTAACCCCTTTGTTTGGGGATCATAGCTTAGAGTGCTAACTCCTCCAGGCCTGCCAGCGTAGTAAACCTGACTTCTCCAACTCTCTGAGTGTGGTGCTTGGTTTCTCAAGTACTGGCTTCTGCAACAAAGCTCAGAGAGGGAAACTCAGTAGCCTGAGGTCACAGAACTGAGCTGAGATTGGAGCCCAGCCTTGGATTGTTGGACATCAGAGCTACTCCACTTTGCCCTTTCCCCTCTGGGTCAATCTGGCTCTGAATCTTACTGAACCACAAGCTGAACCCTGGCAGGCCATGGTCCTAGCCTTGGGGCAGCTTCAACATGCACAAGTCTTGTGACCAAGGCGACCTCAGTATTCTCATCTGTAAAGTGGACCTGTAGTGACCAGGGACAAGGAGGTGTGCTGACCTAGGGAGGGAGAAGCACACAGCCCAGCAGGGTCCAATCCTGACCTGTCTCTGGGAGGCATTGTGTTACCTCAGAGACTGCCCAGCGGAGCTGCTGGAGCTGCTGCAGGCCCCAGGCCGGGTCCAGGAACTGGTGGGGAGCCAACAGCACGTAGCGTGTGAACATGGACTCCCCAGCGTACAGCAGAGCACTGGCTCTCCTCGCCAGCCCCTTGAGACCACTTCGGGAGGCATAGAATCCAGTCCAGGCGTGAAATATTTCTAGAAGCAAAAGGTCAGTAGTGGGTGTGAGGTCCTGCCCACGGAGGCCCCTGAGCCTCATCTGGGAAATGCTGAGGAAGATGAGGTCAGAGACAGATCTGCCTGGGTCCCCAGGGACACAGCCTAGGTCAGAGGAGTGATCTCAGGGCTCCTGTTCCAGCCAGGTCAGCAATGGTACAAGATCCCTGGATGGCTGGGCAGCTGGCAGGGTCAGGCTGGGCTGAGGTCCGGGCGCTGAAGCACAGTGATGACAAGAATTCAGTGTGCACCTGAACCCTTGGTACGGCCTGTGGGGAAAGGCCCTGAGTACCTCAGGGGAGGAGGGAGAGGGAAGAGGGCGAGGATGGAGGGACCCAGAGGGGAAGAACTGGAGTGCTGGCAGCCCCTGTGTGCCTCTGGAGAAAAAGTGGGTCCTGGAAGGCATGCATTTCGGCAGTTCTCTCTGGATGCTCAGCAGGGAAGGGTGGCAGCAGGGTGGGAGCTGGGAGAGCCCTGGAGCCTCCGTCCTGACCCTGGACTAGGAGTGTGAGGCTGGTGGAAGGGGCGAGAGTCTGAGCACCTTGGGGCTGGGATGGGTCTCAGCAGGTGGTTCAGGGTTCCTGACTTCCCTCCTCCTGCCTCCTCCCCAGCCTGGGTTGTGCCTCCATTCTCTGTCTTCCCTCAGAGAACCTTGGCTAGACAAGGAAGGGAAGCCAGGAGGGCTGAGGAGAGGCTACAGCCGGAGGGGCCAGACACAGGAGCCCTCCGCAGCTCCTCCCGGAAGCTGAGCACACAGGTCAGGCACCGGCTCACCACAGCCTCAGCTCTAAGCAGGGACCCAACTAGACAAAGCTACCAAGATAATCCTGCACTCGGATCAGGACCAAGTCTCCTCCTTGAACTTTAGTCTCTGACTAGATGGTGCCTTTGGCCACACCCACCATGCTTTTCACTGGACCTTTCAGCATACCTTCCCACCCAGACACAGACACTGCTTCCTGCCTCCTGGTAACCAGGCCCACATTCTCCATCTCCTCCCACCTCAAGTGTGACCACGCCCACACGGCAGTGTCTCACCCACCTCAGTTGGAACCCCACCCACATTTTTGTAGCCCCTCTCACCTAGTCCAGGAGCCAGCCCTCCCCTAGTCTGATGAGGTCCTAAGGGAAGTGTCCTGAGAGGTATGTAGCTCCCCTTTCTCACCACTCAGGCAGAAGACCAAGGCCAGAGAGGCACTGCAAACCCAGGTCTGGGGCAGTCAGGGTGGCACCCAGCCCGGTATCAGCCCTGCAGCTGGAGGCCCATCCTGCTGTCTCTTTGGAAGGGAAGGAAATGAGAAGGTTGTATTTGAACTGCCATGTGAGGGTCCCTCCAGTCCTCTGAAAATCCATGTTATGGATGACAAAATCAAGCCTCAGACGTCACTTACCCAAAGCCACCCAAGCCGGTGGGGTCAGGAGCTGCGAGCTCAACCCAGGTGAGCATCTGAGTCACCGCCTGGGGCCAGCCCTGCTGAGACACTGTGCCTGCTGAATGGTGAGGGTGGGTAGGGGACAGGCCCTGGAGAGGCGCAGCTCAGGCACCCTGGTCCCCCGGAGGACGTTCAACCAGTGGATGCTGCTGTCAGCCTGGGTCTCCTAACTGTCCATGGAGACAGACACCTCACCTTTCCCTTCTAAAATGACCTGTCCTGCTGAGTAATCCCACCGTGGACCTATGGCTGGGCAAACCTGGCTGGGAGGTAGGGCCTGATCAGGGTCCCTGGGCTGCCCTGGTTCATGGGGTCCCCCCATGCTGATACCCCTCAGCTCCTCTTTTTTTTGGAAAAGGGGAGCAGGACAACAAGGTTTCTTCAAGGTTTCTGGCATTCCTTCCAGTAAGGGTATCAGATGTTCAATAAATTGGCCAACACCATCCCCCGTGGATGCCCTGAGCAAGGGCTGGACTGGGCTGTGGAGGGCATTTCTGTCTCCCCAGCTGTCAGTGGGAGGCTGTGTGTGCATAATTCCTGTCTGGCTTACAGATAGAGGAGCTGGACCTTCTAGAGGGTCCGCTTGGAGGTGGGTAGGGCTGGACCGGGAAGAGGCACTGATGCTGGGCTTCCTTCAGGGCATCAGGCCCTGGGCTAGCTTCCTCAGCATGGAGTGCCCACAGCATGTCCAGGATGGCGCCTGGCCTCCCAGGATGGAGATGCTGCTGTCAGTGTTAACAGCTGCATCTGCTGAGCCCTGGCTCTGGCCCAGGCACTAGGCTAAGGGCTCTCCTCATCTCACTTCATTCTCACAGTGGATGTGCTAACCAAGATGAACGTCCCTGCTTTCCTGACACAGAACGGTTCCACGGTGCACACAACCCACCACAAGGCTCAGTCCATGACCTTTCATCCTGAGCCTTGCCGGCCACAGCCAAACCCGTCCTGGCCTCCAGGACACAGGTCTGTGGGAGACAAGGTCCCCCAATAATGCCTCTGTGGCAATAGGTGAAAAGTGGGACCCTGAGGGGAAGAGGAGACAGCCGATCGAGACTTAAGGTCAGGAAAGGCTTCCTGGAGGAGGTGACACGCATGCATGCATGCTCAGTCGTGTCCGACGCTGTGGCCCCACGGACTGTAGCCCACCAGGCTCCTCTGTCCATGGGATTTCCCGGGCAAGAATCCTGGAGCGGGTTGCCATTTCCTCCTCCGAGGGATCTTCCCTACCCAGGGGTCCAACCTGCATCTCCTGTGTCTCCTGCATTGGCAGGTGGATTCTTTACCACAAGCACCACGTGGGGATCAGAGGAGGCGACACTACAGAACAATTGGGACTTTGCAGGAAGAGGAGGTGGGCACGGGCCAGTCCTCCGGCAGCACTGCAATAAAAGGCAGAGACGGGACCTGCTGCGTGTGGACAGCGTGAGAGGCTCCGGGAGCTAGGAAGTGGGCAGAGTGTGGAGGGAGTCAGGCAGGAGGGTCAGGACCTGTACCTCCCCCAGAGCCCCTAGCAGGCTCCAAGCAGAGGCCTGAGCAGGCACCGAGTTTGGGGGCCCCTTTCCTCCCTGGCACCGAATCCCTCCCTGATCCCCCACCAGAGGCTCCTACCTGAGGAATAAGGCAGGAAGTCTTGGTGGTCTCGGACCTTCCAGGAGAGCTGGTGAGCGTGCACAGCCTGGAAGTAGTTGCGCAGCGTAGCGTACTGCACCGAGATGCCATGCTGGTATGTGAACTTGTTGACCTCCTCCATTACACGGTCCATGTTGATGAATTGCAGTGAGGCGTTGAAGAACTGCCTGTCACATCCCTGCAGGCCCGGGGACAGAAGCAACGCCCTGCCCTTCTGGGTGTAGAGCCCAGCCTGCAGGGGGAGAGCCCCTCCTATCCCCATGACCACCCGCACTCCCCGTGGCGGGCATGGATCCCGGGCCCTGCGCTGGGTGTGTCTGCTCTCTGCCATGTTAAAGGTGTTTGTCTCACAGCTGCAGCTTTGTACCCTTTCTCAGCATTCCCCAATTCTGCACACTCTCCAGGGCCACCTTTGGCTGCTGAAATCTGATCTCTTTCTCTATGAGAATGGTTTTGTAAAATTTCACATAAGTGTGATGATTTAGGTTTTGGTTTTCTGTGTCTGACAGATTCCATTTCCTGACAATTTCTTAAATCCCAGCACTGCTATTAGTTATCAATAAGCTTGATTATGATAAGATACTAAACAAGAATAAAAAGCAGAATGGCTTCCTTGAATTTACTGACTTTGATCCCATCCTCAGAAAGACGTCAAAGTAGAAAAACTGATAAATTCCTGGAAATATATAACCTGCCCAGTCTGAATTATGTGTAAATAGAAAGCCTGAACAAATGAATACTAGAACCAAACTGAGCCAGGATCCAAATACTTCTCAAGAAAGCAAAGATCAACATTCAGTGCTGATGTCTATCGAATGTTGAAGAAGAATTTATACAAATCCTTATTCAGTCAGTTCAATCACTCAGTTGTGTCCAACTTTTTGAGACCCCACGGACTGCACCACACTAGGCTTCCTTGCCCATCACCAAAATCCCAGAGCTTACTCAAACTCATGACATCGAGTTGGTGATGCCATTCAACCATCTCCTCCTCTGTCATCCCCTTCTTCTGCCTTCAAATTTTCCCAGCATAAAGGTCTTTCCCAATGAGTCAGGTCTTTGCATCAGGTGGCCAAAGTGTTGGAGCTTTAGCTTCAGGATCAGCCCTTCCAATGAATATTCAGGACTGATTTCCTTTACTATTGACTGGTTTGATCTCCTTGCAGCCCAAGGGAATCTCAAAAGTTGTCTCCAACACCACAGTTCAAAAGCATCAATTCTTCGGTGCTCAGCCTTCTTTATGGTACAACTCTCATATCCATACATGACTACTGGAAAAACCATAGCTTTGACTAGATGAACCTTTGTTGGCAAAGGAATGTCTCAGCTTTTTAATATGCTTTCTAAGTTGGTGATAACTTTTCTTCCAAGAATCAAGCATCTTTTATTTTCATGGCTGCAGTCACCATCTGCAGTGATTTTGGAGCCCAAAAAAATAAAGTCCTTCAGTGTTTCCATTGTTTCCCATCTCTTTGCCATGAAGTGATGGGAACCAGATGCCATGATCTTAGTGTTTTGAATGTTGAGTTTTAAGCCAGGTTTTTCACTCTCCTCTTTCAGTTTCCTCAAGAAGCTCCTCAATTCCTCTTCACTTCTTCCATAAGAGTGGTGCCATCTGCATATCTGAAGTTACTGATATTTTTCCAAGCAATCTTGATTCCAGCTTCTGCTTCATCCAGTCTGGCATTCTGCATGATGTACTCTTCATATAAGTTAAATGAGCAGGGTGACAATATACAGCCTTGATTTACTCCTTTCCCAACTTGGAACCAGTCCATTGTTCCATGTCCGGTTCTAACTGTTGCTTTTGACCTGCATACAAATTTCTCAGGAGGCAGGTAAGCTGGTCTGGTATTGCCATCAAGGATTCGGGAATACAAATCCTTGTTGGTCTCTTTTACAAACTAGAAGGGGACTGAAAGGTTTCAATATAATTTTACAATGCCAAGATTACCCTGACACCAAACCAGGCAAAGAAGCCTCAAGAAAAGAAAATTATAGCTGAATATATCCTAGGAACATAGATGCAAAAATCCTCAACATATAATAACAAACAAAATCAACAGTATTGAAGACGATATTGCATCATCATGAAGCAGAATGCAAGGAATTTATTCCAGGAACGTAAGGATCGATCAACATCCTTAAATCAATCAGTGAGAAAATGTGAGATAAAAATTATATGATCATCTCAACAGATGCAGAAAAGGCATAAGACAAAATTCAAATTCCATTTGTGATAAAAACTCTTCTCAAAGTGGGTGTGGATGAAAATTACCTCAACATAGCAGAGGCCATATATGACAAACTGACAGCTAACACCAACTCAAGGAAGATTCCTGATTCCCGGGAGATCAGGAAAAAGACAAGGATGATCCCACTCACCACTTATTTAATGTGGTATTATAAATCAGAGCTGCAGCAATTAGTAATGAAAAAGCATGGAAATCAGAACAGAAGAAATAAAATTCTCACTAATGGCTACTGTAATGATGTCATAAAAATAGTGACTATAGAAAACACTAGAGACAAATCTTAAAATTTTTTAAAATATAAATTTATTTATTTTAATTGGAGGCTAATTATGTTACAATATTGTATTGGTTTTGCCATACATTGACAAGAATCTGCCACGGGTGTACATGTGTTCCCCATCCTGAACCCCCCTCCCACCTCCCTCCAAATCCCATCCCTCTGGGTCATCCCAGTGCACCAGCCCCGAGCACCCTGTATCATGCATCGAACCTGGACTGGCAATCCGTTTCACATATGATAATATACATGTTTTAATCCATTCTCCCAAACCATCCCACCCTTGCCCTCTCCCACAGAGTCCAAAAGACTGTTCTATACATCTGTGTCTCTTTGCTGTCTTGCATACAGGGTCATCATTACCATATTTCTAAATTCAATATATATGTTTTAGTATACTGTATTGGTGTTTTTCTTTCTGGCTTACTTCACTCTGTATAATAGGCTCCAGTTTCATCCACCTCATTAGAACTGATTCAAATGTATTCTTTTTAACGGCTGAGTAATACTCCATTGTGTATATGTACCACAGCTTTCTTATCCATTCGTCTGCCAATGGACATCTAGGTTGCTTCCATGTCCTGGCTATTGTAAACAGTGCTGTGATGAACGCTGGGGTACACGTGTCTCTTTCAATTCTGGTTTCCTCAGTGTGTATGCCCAGCAGTGGGATTGCTGGGTCATATGGCAGTTCTATTTCCAGTTTTTT
Organism: Ovis canadensis; assembly: GCF_042477335.2. NCBI lineage: Eukaryota > Metazoa > Chordata > Mammalia > Artiodactyla > Bovidae > Ovis > Ovis canadensis. Next base: position 129,614,302 of record NC_091250.1, on the reverse strand, counting down.
TAAAGGAATTTCCACACTCTTCTCCATAGTGGCTGCACTAATCTTAAGTGAATAACAGCAGTAAAGTTGCAGGATAGAATATAAACGGACACAGTCACCTGCTGACTAGTGTTTCCACATACTAACAACAAACCATCAGAAAGAGAAGTGAAGGAAGCAATCCTCTTGATAGTTCCATCAGAAAGGTAAAATGCCTAAGAATACGTTTCACGGAGATGGTGACAGCCCTACACACTGAAAACTAGACGACGCTGTGATGATCAAAATGGAGGAAGACACGAGTTAAGTGGGAAAATATTCTGAGCTCATGACTGCAAGAGGAGGGCTGCATTTTCCAAAGCAATTTACAGATTCAAGGCAAAACCTTTTAAAATGCCAATGACGTTTTTCACAGAAACAGAACAACCAATCCTAAAATTTATGGGAACCACAAAGACTGTGAGTGGTCAGAGCAATCTTTAGTAAGAAAAACAACACCAGAAGCATCGTACACCCTGATTTCATACTTCACTGCAAAGTCATAGCAATCTAAATAGTCTGGTACTGACAATAAAAGATACAGATAGATCAATGGGATAGAATACAGAGCTCAGAAATAAAGCTGTGTGTATATGGTAATCACATTAAAGCAAAAGGGCAAGAATATAAACTGGGGAAAGGACATCTTCTACCAGAAATGGTCTTATGAAAACTGAACATCCTCAGGTGTAGAATGAGGTTGGACCGCTGCCGGTCCTGTACTCAAACAGTAAGTCAAGCTAATTAAAGACTTGATTGTAACTCCTGGAACTACAAGGGCTTCCAGAAGAAAACATAACTGTAAATTCCTCCTCATCAATCTTGATGATGAGTTTTTGGACTTGATATCACATGGAAAGAGAACACAGAGAATAATAAACAAGTAAGACTGCATCAAACTAAAAGCTTCTGCACAGCAAAGAAACTTCATAAATAAAGACAGCCTATGAAATGAAACATTTGCAAGTCATAAATCTGAAAAGGTATAATACACAAAGTATATAAGAACACATATAGATCAGTGCTGGGAAAACTGGTCAACCACTTGTAAAAGAATGAAACTAGAACACTTTCTAACACCATACACAAAAATAAACTCAAAATGGATTAAAGATCTAAACATAAGACCAGAAAGTATAAAACTCCTGGAGGAGAACATAGGCAAAACATTCTCCAAACATAAATCACAGCAGGATCCTCTATGACCCACCTCCCAGAATACTGGAAATAAAAGCAAAAATAAACAAGTGGGATCTAATTAAAGTTAAAAGCTTCTACACAACAAAGGAAACTATAAGCAAGGTGAAAAGATAACCTTCAGAATGGGAGAAAATAGTAGCAAATGAAGCAACTGACAAAGAACTAATCTCAAAAATATACAAGCAACTCCTGCAGCTCAATTCCAGAAAAATATACGACCCAATCAAAAAATGGGCCAAAGAACTAAATAGACGTTTCTCCAAAGAAGACATACAGATAGCTAACAAACACATGAAAAGATGCTCAACATCACTCATTATCAGAGAAATGCAAATCAAAACCACAATGAGGTACCATTTCACGCCAGTCAGAATCGCTGTGATTCAAAAGGCTACAAGCAATAAATGCTGGAGAGGGTGTGGAGAAAAGGGAACCCTCTTACACTGTTGGTGGGAATGCAAACTAGTACAGCCACTATGGAGAACAGTGTGGAGATTCCTTAAAAAACTGGAAATAGAACTGCCTTATGACCCCACAATCCCGCTGCTGGGCATACACACTGAGGAAACCAGAATTGAAAGAGACACGTGTACCCCAATGTTCATTGCAGCACTGTTTATAATAGCCAGGACATGAAGCAACCTAGATGTCTAACAGCAGACGAATGGATAAGAAAGCTGTGGTACATATACACAATGGAGTATTACTCAGCCATTAAAAAGAATACATTTGAATCAGTTCTAATGAGGTGGATGAAACCGGAGCCTATTATACAGAGTGAAGTAAGCCAGAAAGAAAAACACCAATACAGTATACTAACACATATATATGGAATTTAGAAAGATGGTAATGATAACCCTGTATGCAAGACAGCAAAATGTATAGAACAGTCTTTTGGACTCTGAGGGAGAGGGCGAGGGTGGGATGGTTTGGGAGAATGGCACTAAAACATGTATAATATCATATAAGAAACGAATCACCAGTCTAGGTTCGATGCATGATACAGGGTGCTCGGGGCTGGTGCACTGGGATGACCCAGAGGGATGGTACAGGGAGGGAGGAGCGAGGGGGGTTCAGGATGGGGAACACATGTACACCTCTGGTGGATTCATGTTGATGTATGGCAAAACCAATACAGTATTGTAAAGTAAAATAAAAAGTAAATAAATAAAAGACCAAAATAATAAGTTTGGTCTTTTCAAAGACTTCCATTAAAAAAAAAAAAAAAGATTAGTCGTAATAATGAAAACAATCCAGGTAAAAAAATAGGCAGAGGTCCTGAACAGATATTTGTCCAAGGAGACATGAAGATGCCAACAGACACAGGAAAAGATGCTGAACAAATCAAAACCACACAGAGGTACTACCTCACACCTATTAGAATGGCTATTGTCTAAGTGAAAAGAAACAACCAATGTACATCAGGATAAGGAGAAATTTAAACATTCATGCACTGTTGATTTAAAAGTAAACTGTTTCGGCAGTTACGGAAACCAGTGTGGAGGTTCCTTGAAAAACTAATGATAGAGCTACCACGTGATTCAGTTGTTATGCCCAGTGTCCGAGTCCCCAAAACAGAGAATAAGACATCCACAGCAATGCAAAAGCATAAAGGGGTTTATTGCTAGCTTGACCTAGGGCTCAAGTCTCATCCAGTGCAGTGGAGTCTTGATGAGAGCCCCAAGCTCTGAATCACATCTACTTTTATACAGACAGTTCTTTGTTCTTGTAACAGCATAGCTGATTGGTTAAACCGTACGCGCGTGGGGGACTTTTAAACCTTGCATCCCTATCTGGATTGGCTCAGGTCTGGCACAGGCGGGGGGCTATGGGGATTTTTTTCTGATTGGTCGAGCTACACTGCCTGCGGCAGTTCCCAGTGCCTCAGCTTTCCTAGAGACTAAACCTCAGGCCTAGCCTGCCCCTTAGAGCCTGTCCTGGCTTCAGTTTGGTCCTAACACAGTCATCCCACTTCTTTGTATTTATTCAAAGAAAACAAAAACACTAACTTGAAAAGACTTCTGCAACCCTATGTTCATTGCAGCTGTATTTACAATCAGCCAGAAATATGGAATCAACCTACATGTGCATCACTGGATGACGAGATCAAGAAAATGTCCTATATGTACACAGTATTATTCAGCATGAAAAGAGGAAATCCTGCTGTTTTTAACAGCATGGATGAAACTTCAGGGCATTATGCTCAGGAAACAAGTCAGACAAGGAAAGATGAAATACTATATGGTCTCAGGTATACGTGAATCAAAGGAAAACAAAATACGTGGACAATAACGTCATGTATGGAGAGAACATATGGGTAGATCCAAAGACGGGCTGCAGGGTAGGCTAAATGTTTGTCGGAGGTCAGAAGTTATGTTTCCATCTGAGAAACAAGTCAGAGTGAGAGGGTAACAGGCAGGAAGGCCAGAGGTCTCCAAATGGAGGAAATAGCCTGCAAGCGTCAGACATTTTTTTCTCTCTTAAGCGGCAGGAGGAAACAAAGTAGCGATATTTTTCCTTCTCTATACAAATTTAAAAGGAGGTTTCTCTTAAAATTCTGTGTTGCCATGACAGCTGGTTTCACCTGAAATTAACAAATGCCTTTTCTTATGGAAATGTTTATCTTAGGCTCTGCTAATGTACTATGCATTTACCCCAAACTCTGATGTTATACACCGATATTGTTCCTCTAATCTATGTAAATAACACTATTTGTATGGTGCTCTGCCCTTCTTCAAGATTCAAGTTAATCCTTTTATGGCCCAAGATGAACCATTTGGAGCCAAGATTATTCCAAAATACATGTTATGGGTGAGGCGCCTGGTGCCATTCTAAGTTTTGAGACATTCCTTTCTTTCATTAACAGACTGCTGATAACTATATAACTGAAAGGTCAAGGCGAGGTCAGGATGAAAGGTCAGGGCGAGGTCAGGATGAGAGGTCAGGGCAAGGTCAGGCATGCTGAGGCATGCCTGGGCATGCCCGGGCGTGTCGGGACATGTCCCGGCAGAGGGCGCTGCAGACAAGCCCCGGAGACGGCCTGGCAACCAAGCCGACCAATCAGGAGCCGACACGCAGCCCTCGCCATCCAATCAGGAACCGACACGGAGCCCTTGGACACCAATCACCGCTGAGCCCGCGTTTTCTTCCTTATATGGGAGGCCCGGCCCGGACTATAAAACCCTTCCCCACCCTCACAGACTTTGCAGACTCCCTCTACCCCACAGACTCCCTTTACCCCACAGACTCCCTTTGCTTCGCAGACCCCCCTCGCTTCCTTGCTTACCAGCCCCCGGGAGTTCTGCCCGAGAGCGACCGCCCAATAAAAGGCCCTGATCAACGGTCTATAGGGGTGGCTCCTTCTTCCCGCGGCGTTTCTTACAATTCATCCAGCTAAAGACTAGCAGGGGGGTACTCCTTCTGCCCCCTTCCGATGCCTATGTCAGAAGCTTTCTCTATCTCCTTTATACTTTAATAAAACTTTGTTACACAAAAGCTCTGAGTGATCAAGCCTCGTCTTTGGCCCCGGATTGAATTCTTCTCCTCCGGGGGCCAAGAATCCCGGTGGCGTAATTCAACAACAACCTTTCAAGAGGATGTAATGCGCAGTATGCTGAATGCATGCACAGGTGGCTTTCTCACTTGGGAGCTTTTCTGACGCCTCTGAGCACAAATTCCACTTTCTTAGGTGCCCTGCTAAGTACCGATGTGGCCTCAGGAAGATTCCTTAACCTCTCTGGTTCTCAGACCCTTATGAGTAGACAGGACACCACAGGCCCTGCCCTTACGCTCAGTGGGGCAGAGAAAATGGGGGAGACACACACATCCCATAAAACAGGGGGTGCTCCATATAGTTTAGCTGTGACAACAATGGTGACTGGGTGTTGGGCACTGTCCCCTGGGGGTGTCTTTCCCACTTGACCTCAAATCCAGCCTATGGAGCAGGTCCTGTCACCATCCCCATTTCACAGATGAGGAAAGTGAGGCTCCGAGTGTTCCCAGTCTCACAGCCCCTGAGCAGGAAGCCAGGATTCAGGCCGAAGCCTCTGCTCCCAGCATTGAGAAGGAGAAAGGAGGGGAGAGCTGGGGAGAGGCTGGAGCCTGCATGGGAGAGGGGCTGCACGGGAGGCAGAGGTTGTTGGGGTGATCCAGGGTGGGGTGAGGAGCCGGTAGACTGGGTGAGGACTCGGGGTACAGGGAAGGAGGACTGAGCCGGGGCTCGGATGGCCCACTGCCTGTAGGGACATGGGCCTGATTAGAACAGGACACACAGTCCTGGGGTGGCCCCAGCTGCTGGGCTCAGACACGTGAGAGCAGCCCTCGTGCAGAGCTGAGCGATCAGGGCCAGGGACCCCCACTTACCCAGGGCCAGAGGACGTGTGGTGTCCGGAACCAGGTGGCTCGAGCCAACACGTTGTTCACCAGGAGACTGGAAAAGCTTGGGATGGTGTCCTCAGTGACGGGGATTTCCATGCTGGGGTACAGGCCATCCGTGGGTGGGCCTGGGAAGACTGGGTCACCATCCCAGTAAAATCCCTCACTGAGAGAGAGACGAGTGTTAGGGACCAGCCCTGAGAAAGGCAGCAGCCCGAGGCCTAGGAGGCCGGGAGGACTTAGCAAGGCCAGAGCAACTGTGCCTGCAGACCCTGCTCGGGGCCTCTGTCTCCCATCAGAGGGCGGAGGGCAGTGGGCAGATGAGAGCTATGTGGACAGAAGGCGTTACCTTTCAGCCCTGCAGGACCTTGGGCACATGACCCTACAAGCCCGTATTTTTTCAGCTGTTCCGTGGAGCCCACAACCTCCGGGCCCCACTTCCTCCACGTGGATCAGGAGCAATTCATGTGATCACTCATTCTTCAGGTCATCCTTGTGCCCTTCAATTCTGATTCCAAGAACCCTGAGCAGGGTTGCAACCAGAATGAGGCAAGTGAGATACTTGCCTTCACACAAAATTCTGCACTTGTAAAAATCTCAGTAACAATATAATGAGATTTTCACACTTTTCAAATAAAAAAATAATGCAAAAAACATCGTGATGAACAGAATCATAAAATTCTATATAAAAACAGAGCAGTATTACAAAATCCTCAGACTCAGGGAGACTGAGGACACGGAGGCCTTGGTGCTGCCTCCAGAGCCCAGTGCAGCTGCTGTACAGCTGCTGCTGCGGGACCTTGGCTGGGTGTCCAGGCCTCAGTTGTTCTTTCTGTAAGATGGGTGCTCAGTGCGTGCCCTCAGGGCTGGCCATTAAGGGCGTGGCTGAGGTGGTCCAGGGAGGGTGCTGGGACAGGGACTGGCCCGAGCCAGGTGCTCACGAGCAGTAGCTGAACTGGTCCAGGACATGTGTGAAGATTTCCTGCTGCACCGACAGGGATCTGGACCCTCGCCACACGAACTGCAGCTGCTGCAAACCCAGAGGGATGGAGTGAGTGCCCAGGGGTGACATGGCTTCCGGCTCCCCCTCTCCAGGTCCTGCCTGAGTCTCCTCACTGCCCCTGCTGCTCTCAGGGGTTCAGGTCAAGATGCCCCTCTGCTGCCCCCTCCTCAACGTTCCCCCTGACCTCCCAAAGCCACAGAAGGCGGAGGAATCGGCCCTCCAGACGGTGCCTCTCTGCACCTTCATCTGACTCTCCTCAGGGCAGGACTCTCTGCCAGGGCCTGCCAGCCAGGCTGTCTGTAACTCGGCTTGAATGTCCCCAGACATGGGGAGCTCGTTATGGATCATTATAGGTGCAGCAGTTCTGACGATGAGAAAGTGGATGAGTAGATGCGCTCACCACTCACCCGGTTATCCTGCATGGCCTCCTTCAGGTTGTAGTCGATCCTGGAGATGACGTGGGCATTGAAGCCCGCCAGAGCCAAGAGGGTGGGGGTTGTGGAGGATGCGCCAAATGGGTCCACCTGCCAGGAGAACTGCGGCCGGACCCCAAATGTTTCATAGAGAAAGCTGTGTCCTTCTGCAAAGAGACAGCCAGGCGGTTGGCCTTGGGGTGGGCTCTGAGAACTCAGGGACCAGTGGGAACAGCAGAGGGGGCTCAGGAAGCAGAGGAGGCCAGGGAGGAGCAGCTGCAGAAGAGGGGGAAGACTAGGGGTTGGGGGTCTGAGATGGGGGCTCAGCAATCTGTGGAGGGCACACCCTGTCCCCATATCATCTGCCTGAGGAGGGCAGGTCTGATGGCTGCTGATTTGCTGGCCCCTAGTTCCACACTCAGAATCCTCACTTCAATCAGGGAACACTGACCCAGACCCAAGGGATGACTTAGCACTGGTCCCACAGGTCATGGAAAGAACATCCACCTCTGCCCGATTCTTGTCTTCTCCACCTCTGTGGGAACTGGAAGTGGGCATGCAAATAGTTATAGCCGAAAAGATGTATGGGCTTAACTGGCCTGAGTTTCAGGGCAACAATCTGCACATTTTCTATTTTAAAAAGGTTCAGCAAGAAATGTCCCCTTGTACCCCTTTCCTTTCCTGATGACTGGAGCTGTAGCAGCCATTCTGTGATCATGTGGGAAAGGATATGAGAATATGAGAAACATCAGTGGCCTGCAGAATCAGTCCCTAAATCCTCCCCCTTCTTTGTAAGGAAGCAGTAAATATCTTAATGACAACTCAGTGTACCTCAGGTTTTCTCAACACTGTTAGAAAACCTTCCTGAGGTCCAGATGAACAGGTGATTAACCCATAAAACAATTAATCTTTGTACAACATATACTCTCCCCTCTGCCTTTTAGGAACAGAACCACACAGCCCCTCCTAACTAGGACAGGGTAACAGACTCCTGGCAGGAAACTGCATTCCCCTGCCTCCTGACGATGACAGACCATGTGACGAGTTCTGAACAGTGGCTGTGCCCAGAAGCGATGAGGGTAGCTCAGGGCCACCTTCTCGAGGATGCACTGCCCTCTTCCCTTCATTCCCCTCCCCTTCCCAACTGATATGGTATTTCAAGGGAGTGAGGCACCTTCAGCCTCGCAAGGAAGGCAGGGACACCCTATAGGGTGGCCGAGCAAAACACAGCCACTGCTGGAAGCCTCACTGCTCCGTGGAGCAGTGACCCCGAAGGCCTAGAACAGCCCACAGTGTGGACTCCACACCCCAGCCCTGTGCTGAGAGAAGTAACCTTCCCTCTTGCTCGAGTCCTTGTCACTCAGTCACCTTCATGCAGCTGAGCCAGCGTCCTAATGCGCACAAAGACCAGGTCCGGATCCCTGCCCAGTAATGGAGGGCGGGGCCAGAGTGCAGGGGCCAAGGTGCCTGAGAGGCCAAGGGGACACTGGAATTGTGGTCTCCGCCTCAGCTGGAGAGACCTTCTTCCTTCCTCCTCAGGAGAATGTTAAGCAGTTTTTAACTCTGCCGAGGAGGAGTCAGAGAGAAGCAGGGCAGTGGAACAGAGGCGCACCCAGGAGACAGGGGATTACTGGTATTGGGAGGGGGAGGGGGTGGGCACAAGCTGAGAGCTGGGGCAGGAACAACCAGGACAGCAGAGTCCTCGCAGGACTGTCCCAGGCGTGTCCTTCCCTCTTGGAGACATTTGCTTCTGTCACTGCAGTTAGGGGAGCCCCAGCCCCCATGTGACCTGAGCTGGACTCCCTCCCAGAGGATGGGGTGGCTGGGGGCACCCCCTTGTGTCCCGCCTCTCTTCCAGGCCTCTGCTGAGAATCCCAGCTGGGAAGTGTCACTTCAGGGAGGGGATGAGCTCGCATCCCCAGGGCCTGCTGCCCACACTTAGCTCGTCCTGTCCTCTGAGCTGCTGGGAAAACTGCCACCCCCTCATAGAGATATTATATCTGAAACAAAGTCTCAAGAGTGTTTATCAAGACCTAGGAGAATGAAAACACAGTGATTCAAAACCCATGGGATGCAGTAAAAGCAGTGCTAAGAGGGAGGTTTATACCAAGACAAGCCTACCTCAAGAAACAAGAGAACCATCAAATAAACAATCTAACTTTGCACTAAAGCAACAGAAAAGGAGAACGAAACCCCCCAAAGTTAGTAGAAGGAAAGAAATCATAAACATCAGAACAGAAATAAATGAAAAAGGAATGAAATAGATAATAGCAAAGATCAGTACAATGAAAATCGATTCTTGGAGAAGCTAAACAAAATTGATAAATCATTAGCCAGACTCATCAAAAAAAAAAAAAAATAGAAAGACTCAAATCAATAAAATTGAAAATGAAAAAGAAGTTAGACAACACAGAAATACAAAAGATCATAAGAGACTACTATGAGGAAATATATGCCAATAAAATGGGCAACATGGAAGAAATGTACACATTCTTGGAAAAATATTACTTTCCAAAACTGAACCAGAAAGAAATACAAGATATGAACAGGCCAGTCACAAGCACAGATTCCCAAAACTGTATTCAAAAAATCTTTCAACAGAGAAACACCCAGGGCAAAAGAATGTCTCCACAGGTGAATTCTGTCAAAAGTTTTGAAAACAGCTGTTACCTATCCTGCTCAAACTCTTCCAGAATATTGCACAGGAAAAAATCATCCCAGTTCATTCTACGTGGCCACCATACCCAGACAACAAAACCAGACAAAGATGCCACAAAAAAGAAAAATACATACCAATATCACTGGTGAAAACAGATGTAAAAATACTCAACAAAATTCTAGCCAACTGAATCGAGCAACACATTTAGAAAGATGGTAATGATGATGCTGTATGCGAGACAGCAAAAGAGACACAGATGTATAGAACGGACTTTTGGACTCTGAGGGAGAGGGAGAGGGAGAGGGTGGGATGATTTGGGAGAATGGCATTGAAACATGTATACTATCATGTAAGAAATGAAGTGCCAGTCTATGTTCGATACAAGATACAGGATGCTTGGGGTTGGTGCACGGGGATGATCCAGAGAGATGATAGGGGGTGGGAGGTGGGAGGGGGGTTCAGGATTGGGAGCTCGTATACACCCGTGGCAGATTCATGTCAATGTATGGCAAAACCAATACAGTATTGTAAAGTAAAATCAAGTAAAAATAAAAAATTTTTAAAAATATTAAAAAAAATAAAACACACACACACACAAAATAAAAAGATCATACTTTATGATAAAGTAGACTTTATCTCAGGGATGCAAGGATTCTCCAATATACAGAATATTACCCTTACAGGAGAGACGAATCAATCAATATGACATGCTATATTAACAAAATGAAAGATAAAAGCCACATGGTCATCTCAGTGAAAGAAAGAGAGAAAGAAAGAAAGAAAGAAAGAAAGAAAGAAAGAAAGAAAGAAAGAAAAAAAGAAAGAAAGAAAGAAAGAAAGAAAGAAAGAAAGTGAAGTCACTCAGTCGTGTCCGACTCTTTGTGACCCCATGGACTGCAGCCCACAAGGCTCCTCCGTCCATGGGATTTTCCAGTCAAGAGTACTGGAGTGGGGTGCCATTTCCTTCTCCAGGGGATCTTCCCGACCCAGAGATCGAACCCGGGTCTCCCCCATTGTAGGCAGACGCTTTTACCCTCTGAGCCACCAGGGAAGTCCCTGGTCATCTCAGTAGATTAAGAGAAAGCTTTTGACAAGATTCTACACTTATTTATTATAACTCTTCAGACAGTAGACATAGAAGGAGCATCAGTTCAGTTCAGTTGCTCAGTCGTGTCCGACTCTTTGCAACCCCATGAATTGCAGCACACCAGGCCTCCCTGTCCATCACCAACTCCCGGAGTTGATTCAGACTCATGTCCATCGAGTCAGTGATGCCATCCAGCCATCTCATCCTCTGTCATCCCCTTCTCCTCTTGCCTCTAATCCCTCCCAGCATCAGAGTCTTTTCCAATGAGTCAACTCTTCGCATGAGGTGGCCAGACCACTGGAGTTTCAGCTTTAGCATCATTCCTTCCAAAGAAATTCCAGGGCTGATCTCCTTCAGAATGGACTGGTTGGATCTCCTTGCAGTCCAAGGGACTCTCAAGAGTCTTCTCCAACACCACAGTTCAAACGCATCAATTCTTTGGTGCTCAGCCTTCTTCACAGTCCAACTCTCACATCCATACATGACCACAGGAAAAGCCATAGCCTTGACTAGATGGACCGTAGTCGGCAAAGTAATGTCTCTGGTTTTGAATATGCTATCTAGCTTGGTCATAACTTTTCTTCCAAGGGGTAAGCATCTTTTAATTTCATGGACGCAATCACCATCTGCAGTGATTTTGGAGCCCCTCAAAATAAAGTCTGAGAGTGTTTCCACTGTTTCCCCATCTATTTCCCATGAAGTGATGGGACCGGATGCCATGATCTTCGTTTTCTGAATGTTGAGCTTTAGGCCAACGTTTTCACTCTCCTCTTTCACTTTCATCAAGAGGCTTTTTAGTTCCTCTTCACTTTCTGCCATAAGGGTGGTGTCATCTGCATATCTGAGGTTATTGATATTTCTCCCAGCAATCTTGATTCCAGCTTGTGTTTCTTCCAGTCCAGCGTTGCTCATGATGTACTCTGCATAGAAGTTAAATAAGCAGGGTGACAATATACAGCCTTGATGTACACCTTTTCCTATTTGGAACCAGTCTGTTGTTCCATGTCCAGTTCTAACTGTGGCTTCCTGACCTGCATACAGATTTCTCAAGAGGCAGGTCAGGTGGTCTGGTATTCCCGTCTCTTTCAGAATTTTCCACAGTTTATTGTGATCCACACAGTCAAAGGTTTTGGCATAGTCAATAAAGCAGAAATAGATGTTTTTTTGGAACTCTCTTGCTTTTTCCATGATCCAGCAGATGTTGGCAATTTGATCTCTGGTTCCTCTATCTTTTCTAAAACCAGCTTGAACATCAGGAAGTTCATGGTTCACGTATTGCTGAAGCCTGGCTTGGAGAATTTTGAGCATTATTTTACTAGCATGTGAGATGGGTGCAATTGTGCGGTAGTTTGAGCATTCTTCGGCATTGCCTTTCTTTGGAATTGGAATGAAAACGGACCTTTTCCAGTCCTGTGGCCACTGATGAGTTTTCCAAATGTGCTGGCATATTGAGTGCAGCACTTTCACAGCATCATCTTTCAGGATTTGAAACAGCTCAACTGGAATTCCATCACCTCCACTAGCTTTATTCCTAGCGATACTTTCCAAGGCCCACTTGACTTCACATTCCAGGATGTCTGGCTCTAGATTAGTGATCACACCATCATGATTATCTGGGTCGTGAAGATCTTTTTTGTACAGTTCTTCCATGTATTCTTGCTACCTCTTCTTAGTATCTTCTGCTTCTGTTAGGTCCATACCATTTTTGTCCTTTATCGAGCCCATCTTTGCATGAAATGTTCCCTCGGTATCTCTACTTTTCTTGAAGGGATCTCTAGTCTTTCCCATTCTGTTCTTTTCCTCTATTTCTTTGCGTTGATCACTGAAGAAGGCTTTCTTATCTCTTCTTGCTATTCTCTGGAACTCTGCATTCAGATGCTTATATGTTTCCTTTTCTCCTTTGCTTTTTGCCTCTCTTCTTTTCACAGCTATTTGTAAGGCCTCCCCAGACAGCCATTTTGCTTGTTTGCATTTCTTTTCCATGGGGATGGTCTTCATCCCTGTCTCCTGTACAATGTCACGAACCTCAGTCCATAGTTCATCAGGCACTCTATCTATCAGATCTAGGCCCTTAAATCTATTTCTCACTTCCACTGTATAATCATAAAGGATTGGATTTAGGTCATACCTGAATGGTTTAGCAATTTTCCCTACTGTCTTAAATTTGAGTCTGTATTTGGTAATAAGGAGTTCATGATTGAGCCACAGTCAGCTCCTGGTCTTATTTTTGTTGACTGTATAGAGCTTCTCCATCTTTGGCTGCAAAGAATATAATCAATCTGATTTCATTGTTGACCATCTGGTGATGTCCATGTGTAGAGTCTTCTCTTGTATTATTGGAAGAGGATGTTTGCTATGACCAGTGCTTTTTCTTGGCAAAACTCTATTAGTCTTTGCCCTGCTTCATTCTGCATTCCAAGGCCAAATTTGCCTGTTATTCCAGGTGTTTCTTGACTTCCTACTTTTGAATTCCAGTCCCCTATAATGAAAAGGACATCTTTTTTGGGTGTTCGTTCTAAAAGGTCTTGTAGGTCTTCATAAAACCGTTCAACTTCAGTTTCTTCAGCGTTACTGGTTGGGGCATAGACTTGGATAACTGTGATATTGAATGTTTTGCCTTGGTGATGAACAGAGATCATTCTGTCGTTTTTGAGATTGCATCCAAGTACTGCATTTCAGACTCTTTTGTTGACCATGATGACTACTCCATTTCTTCTGAAGGATTCCTGCCCGCAGTAGTAGATGTAATGATCATCTGAGTTAAACTCACCCATTCCAGTCTGTTTTAGTTTGCTGATTGCTAGAATGTCAACGTCTACCCTTGCCATCTCTTGTTTGGCCACTTCCAGTTTGCCTTGATTCATGGACCTGACATTCCAGGTTCCTATGCAATATTGCTCTTTACAGCATCGGACCTTGCTTCTATCACCAGTCACATCCACAGCTGGGTATTGTTTTTGCTTTGGCTTCATCCCTTCATTCTTTCTGGAGTTATTTCTCCACTGATCTTCAGTAGCATATTGGGCACCTACTGACCTGGGGAGTTCCTCTTTCAGTATCCTATCATTTTGCCTTTTTATACTGTTCATGGGGTTCTCAAGGCAAGAATACTGAAGTGGTTTGCCATTCCCTTCTCCAGTGGACTACATTCTGTCAGACCTCTCCACCATGACCCTCCTGTTGGGTTGCCGCACGGGCATGGCTTGGTTTCATTGAGTTAGACAAGGCTGTGGTCCTAGTGTGATTAGACTGACTAGTTTTCTGTGAGTATGGTTTCAGTATGTCTGCCCTCTGATGCCCTCTTGCAACACTTACCATCTTACTTGGATTTCTCTTAGCTTGGGCGTGGGGTATGTCTTCACGGCTGCTCCAGCAAAGCACAGCCGCTGCTCTTTACCTTGGACGAGGGATATCTCCTTACCACCGCCCTTCCTGACCTTCAGCGTGGGATAGGTCCTCTAGGCCCTCCTATGCCCATGCAGCCACTGCTCCTCAGGTTGCTCCTCCCGGCCACCACCCCTGGCCTGGGGCGCGGGGTGGCTCCTCCGGTCCGCCACTGAACTCAGACGTGGGGTAGCTCCTCTCGGCCGCCACTGCTGACCTCGCATGCGGGGTAGCTCCTCTCAGCCACTGCCCCTGACCTCGGACTTGGGGACGTATACGACAAAGCCATAGCAAGCATTGTTCTCAACAGTGAGAAACTGAAAGCATTTCCTCTAAATGAGGAATAAGACAAGGGTGCCCATTCTTGCCACTATTATTCAACATAGTTTGGGAAGTCTTAGCTACAGCAATCAGAGAAGAAGAAAAAAAGAATCCAGACAGGAAAAGAAGTAAAATTCTCACAGTTTGCTGATAACATGATAATATACAGAGAAAACTCTAAAGATGCCACCAGAAAATTACTAGAGGGAATCAATGAATATAGTAAAGTTATGGGATATAAAATTAATAAACTGAAATCCCTTGCACTCCTATACCCTAATAATGAAAGACACATGTACCCCTAATGTTCACTGTAGCACTATTTGCAATAGCTAGGATATGGAAGCAGCCTAGATATCTGTCGACATGGATAAAGAAGTTGTGATACATACATGCAATGGAATATTACTCAGCCATAAAAAGGAACACATTTGGAGGAAAGGGAACCCCAATGCCATCGTGATGTCCTACACACAGTCCCTCTTTAGTGGAGTGAGTGTGGGTAGAGCTCAGCACACACTGCAGTCAATCCTGGCTCATCCGCTGACTCTGTGTCCTTCTTGTATTCTCCATTCTGCTTGTGTTCTCTATTCTATACTCTATGCTGCTGAGGAGCCTGGAAGCCATGATGCCCCCGGCACACCCTGCCTTTAGTGGTGAGTGAGGTGATGTGTGTAGAGAACACTCGTTAAATGGAGAGGAATGTGCCCATTAGTCCCCAGTGTGAGTGGTGATGGAGGGGACGATGGTGATAGTGGTGGTGCTGGTGGTCGCAGTGACACTGGTGTTGGAGGTGGTGCAGGTGTAGATAGTGATGTTGGTGGTATGGTTGTGATGGTGATGGTGTTGGAGGTGCTGGTGTTAGAAGTGATGCAATGACGTGCTGAGCTGTTAGTGGTGGTGCTGGTGGTGGTGCTGGTGGGTGAGGTGATGGCAGAGATGGCATCTGACCTTTACTGATCCTTTACTAGGGACCCACACCCCATAAACTATGTGCTCTGTTGGAATTATCCCAATTTAATCTCGATAACCTGATGCTGGGAGGGATTGGAGGCAGGAGGAGAAGGGGAAGACAGAGGATAAGATGGTTGGATGGCACCACCGACTCAATGGATGTGAGTTTGAGTGAACTCGGGAGTTGGTGATGGACAGGGAGGCCTGGTGTGCTGCGGTTCATGGGGTCGCAAAGAGTTGGACACGACTGAGCGACTGAACTGAACTGAAATGAATCTCGATGACACCCCTTTAAGGTAGATCTTCCATCACCATCAAGCACTATCAAAGAGGAGGGAACCGAGCCCTAATGAGGCTGCATCACGTGCCAGGGTCACAGGGCTGGGAGTTAGCAGAGTCAGGAACCAGCCAGGCTGGCTCGTCTAGAATCCACACCCTCAGCCCCTGCACTCAGGCACACATGGGCACGGCGCCAGCGGTCACAGTGCTGACTGGTCAGTCTCCTGCTGAGAGGGGAAGATGGACTCCAGGACGAGGGCTCAGACGCCCAGTCCCAGCCCCACAGGAGGCCACAGGGACCCTGATCTGGGGAACGGTAATCGAACCTGTGAGCTGGAGGATCTGGTCATCAGAGTGGGTCACGGCCTCGTCGTGCATGACCTGGCCTCCAAGGACAAACTCCAGGCGACCTTCAGCCACGAGCTGGCGGACCTTGGCATAGTGGGCAGAGAGAAAAGGCCAGGTTACACCTCCCAGGCTGAGCCAGTTGTATTTTCTGGGCACATGCCCATAGCATCTCATGGTCCTTCCTTCAAACTCCACAGCCTCATTTATTCTGCAAGAGCAGAACGCTGTCTGCCCTGGTCAGCACTGTGTCCAGCTCCGAGAACAGCACCTGTCCCTGGCTGCTGCTTCGTCAGGCGTATACACAGGTACATATGTCCACGGCTTTTGCTTTTGAATGAAGCCAAGATTATGGAAAACTTGCAGGAACTGTACCAAAAACTCCCATAAATCCTCCAGACTATCTCACTGCTAACATTTTTTACCTCTTTATGTTAACACTCCCCCGTGTCATTACACACAGTCAGTTTTTTCTAAACCATTTGAAAGTACAAGTTAGCAACTGTATGCCTTTATCTGAATAGTTCAGGTCATTTTTGAAAGAAAAAGATCATTACAGCTGCTCTAGAATGATCACCACTCAGGCTGTTTCACATTAGTAATGCGCGCATGCATTCATGCTCAGGTTCTCAGTCATGTCCGACTCTGCCACCCCGTGGACTGTGCCCCACTGGGCTCCTCTGTCCATGGGATTCTCCACGCAAGAATACTGGAGTTTATCCTCTAATTTCCAACACTTCCTGAGCATTTCTGTTTCATAATTTTTATGGTTTCAGGCTAGTACGTTTGTAGAATGCTCTTCAAATTGCATTTGGCACATGCTTGCCTAGCAAATATTTTAGAATACAGGAATGAAGGAAATTTCCTGGGACTTCAGTGTGTAGGATGCATTTTCAGTGCTGAGGATGTGACTCTGATCCCTTCTTGGGCTTCCCTGGTGTCTCAGGTGGTGGGGAATCTGCCTACAATGCAGGAGACTCAGGTTTGATCCCAGTGTTGGGAAGATCCCCTGGAGAAGGGAATGGCTATCCACTCCAGTATTCTTATCTGGAGAATTCCATGTACACAGAAGACTGGTGGAGAAGGCGATGGCACCCCACTCCAGTACTCTTGCCTGGAAAATCCCATGGACAGAGGAGCCTGGTGGGCTGCCGTCTATGGGGTCACACAGGGTCAGACATGACTGAAGTGACTTAGCAGCAGAGAGAGAAGACTGGCAGGATACAGTCCATGGGATTGCAAGGAGCTGGACATGACTGAGTTGCTTTCCTTTTTACTGTAACTAGGGAGCTAACAACCCACAGACCTCATGGTACAAAAATAAAGTATATCCATGAAAGAAGGGAAGAGCGGAAGCATAAATACAGTCAGAGACCGTGACACTGAGCACACCATGCTCCTGGCAGACTGTGGCGCGGATCTGATCTGAAAGGACTGTCTTTGCAGACCGTTCATTTGAGAAATGTGGAATGACATCTGCTGCGTACTGTTTCAAATGTGCACCTGCTTCATGTTGGGCCCCATCCAGGACCTGGAGTCAGCCCACACAACTCACGGAAAATTGCTAGTTTCCAGGGACTTCCCTGGTGGCTCAGACAGTAAAGCGTCTGTCTACAGTGCAGGAGACCGGGTTCAACCCCTGGGTTGGGAAGATCCCCTGGAGAAGGAAATGGCAATCCACTCCAGTACTATTGCCTGGAAAATCCCATGGACAGAGGAGCCTGGTAGGCTACAGTCCATGGCGTCGCAAAGAGTCGGAGGCTACAGTCCATGGGATCGCAAAGAGTCGGACATGACTGAGTGACTTCACTTTCACTTTCAGGGACATATTGAATTTCCTGTCTAGGTCTTAGCCAGCACACCTAGCTGTGAGAGGAGGATTAAGTGGTTTGGGTCTGGGGTTGTCCATATAAAGGAAGAAATGCCCAGTGGACACCAGAGAGCTATGCTTTGATTAACAATACTGACCCAGAACCCACCTGTCAGGTATAAGCTGTGTGACCTTGAGCCAGATGCCTGCCCTCTCTGAACCTGGACTAGTTCTGTGCAGTAGGATAAGGGTCCTCACCTTGCAGGCTGTGGGGAGGAGTCAGTAGAGTAACCTGTACAAACCTGAGCCCATCACCTGGCCTACGGCAGAGCCCATCAGATGGGAGGCCCATCCTCTCGGCTCCACAGGCTGCAGGGTCACATCCCCTCTGGGGACCTGGTGGACATCTGGCTTCACCATCTGAGCTCTCTGACTTGAGCAGGTGGCTGGGCCTCTGAGTTTCACCATCAGCGACTGCTCTGAGGGCAGGTGATGCCTGGAAGGGACCATGCCCCAGGCACCCTAGGTGCTTACATCCTGGGCACAGCCTCTCTGAGGAAGGAGGTCACTCCTGCTTCCAGATGTGGGACCAGCAGCTGCAGAGCCTGCCCCACCTGTGACCACACAGGGATCGGGGAGGACCTGGCCCCAGGCTGCCCCTCCATGGACCAGGGCCTCTGACCCCCTGTGATATGGAGTTAATCAGCTCCAGAGGCTAATCCACAGGGATTCCTGCACCCTTGGCTGGTCCTGGGCTCTGGTGCCCATGGGGGCCACGCAGATCCACAAATGAAGTCAGAAGGTGTGGACACAGGGTCACCCCAGAGTGCGCAGTGTCAGAGGTGACCCCATTCACACCAGCTGAGTGCCTGGCTGGGCTGCCAGAGCTTCAGTTATTCAGGAAAAACCGGAAAGGCAGGATCAAACACAAACCTGTCCCCTGGGTCTGGGGCTGACCACAAACCTGTACTAAATGGACCCTGGGTATAGCCCCGCCAGGTTGGGGCCTCCTGGTTTATGCAGCCCCACCCTGGACTCATGGAGCACAACCTAGGAGCCTCCTGAAGGGTCGTCCCCAGGATCCCCAGGGCATCCGCTCTCATCTGCCTGGTGAGCACGCCCTGAGGGTAGCGTTACCTGGCCTTTCTGCCCGTCCGAGGCGACGCCATCCCACCACAGCCGGAAATACTCCTGCTCCACGGCGATGAACTTGCGCTTCTTCTCAAGGGTCAGTGCCTCCACCACGGAGTTGTAGACATTGGTGACATAAGCCTGCATGCTCTCCTGGGGTGGGGAGGGGGAGAGACCATCACTCCAGACCCTTGGGGGAAACCACAGGGCGTGGACCAGGGACTGAGGAGGAATGTCCAGGGAGACATGGTGTCCAGGGGCCACTGGCACTCCCCCCAAGCCTGTCCAGGCCCTGCAGTTGGCTGCCCCTGCTCCTCAAACAAGGGAGCCTAGTGTCCACTCTGATGGACACACGGTGAGCCCTGCACTGAGACAAGGACCCAGGCAGACAACTTTTGATGGAAGCCTGCCCCTGAGGAGAGTCATGAGGAGACAGACACTCTACGTGACAGACGGTCGTGCCAGTCCAGCCAAGGCCCTGGGCCAGCCCAGAGGGTCCTGCTGACCACTCCTGCCTTGGAGGACAGACCAGTCAACAACAGGGCCCCTGGAGTGAGGTCTAGGAACCCTGATGGGCCTTCTTGGGATGAAATGATGGGAAAGTGTGTGTCAAGGGCTGAGGCTGAGAGGAGCTGACAGCTTGAGCATCTCTCTGGATCGATTTACCCCTGCACCCCGAGGCTGGGAGTTCCCAGGATGGAGCTCTGTTTGCTCCCATCTGGATCAGGCTGGCTCAGCATGGTTCCCAGAGATGCTGATAAAGGAATGCAAGGAGCCTTGGGAGGGGGTGAGCGGGCAAGGCGGCGATGTGTGCTGACTTGGGCAGCACCCCAGCCCAGGCTACAGTGTCCCTTCTCTAAACTGGGGGTGATGAGCATGCTTCCCCACATGTTAGCAGTTCCACACACAGGTGGGTGACCATCCACAGAAGCTCCCTGACAGGAGCCAGCATGAGGAACTCTGCCCACGGCAAAGGTCATGAGGAAGGAGGCTTGGCATACGCAAAGGCGTGATCAAGCCTCAGGAAACCCCCTGTTCCCGAGCATCTGCCCCCAAACCAGAGTCTATCTACTTTACTGTTTCATGCTCTCGCCTACACCTGACTTTATAAGGGGCTGTTCCCCACCAGTTCTCTCGGAGAAGGAGTAAACATGCAGCTCCAAGTCAATAAAAATTCCTGGGCGTGACAAGAGTGTTTCAACTTACAAACTCCTCTGAAGGTTATCTAGCCCACCTGTATAGGCTCATCTGGCCACATGTGATTGTTTACAGCCTCCCAACCTGAGAGGGACGAGTTTTTTTTTGTTTTTTTCCCATGTTCTCAATTCCATTTTATACAAGTACCAAAAGATGCAAAACAACCTGTTAATGAAAACTCATTTGATCCATTTTGTGCTAATGCTTGAAATACATTTACTAATTAAGACAACCAACAATTTTAGTTTTATTTGCATTTATTTTTTGTGGCATTTATTCCCGGGCCATAAGTTTTTGTTTCTTCAGTTTCTTCTGGGATATCTTTTTCTTCTGTGCAACCTCCTCTTCTGGTTTAGGAACAATCTGTTCTTTTTCAGTAAGGATCATCTCAATGTGGCAGGGAGAGCTCATGTAGGGGTTGATCCGACCATGAGCTCTGTAAGTCCTGCGTCACATCTTGGGGGCTTTGTTCACTTGGATGTGCTCAATGACCAGAGAATCTACATCTAAGCCCTTAAGTTCAGCATTACTCTCTGCATTTTTGAGCATGTGTAGTAAAAATTCAGCACTCTTTTTGGGCCATCGACCCTGAGTCCAGCCCCACTGTTTGGCCTGTGCACACCTGCCAACTCCACCGTTGTAGCGGCGGAGCGGCACACACTGCTTCTTTAACGTGACGTCCTTCAGATACTTGGTGGCTTTTCGGATATGCATACCCTTTATGGCCTGGGCGGTTTCACGAGTGTTCTTAACGTGTACACGAAGATTTGAACCTCTTGATTTGCATGATTTTGTGGGGTTTTCTGGGTCAAGTGAATAGCGCACCATTTTTAGGAGTCACCTCAGGCCGCTTACCGGAAAAGCGGCACGAGATGTTTTATACTTACTAAAGGCAAATTCTTTTGGGATGTTAGAAATTATTAGTATAGTGGGTTGGTTAGGAATTATATTGGTGAAGGGTTTTTCATTTGTTGTGCCAATAATTGCTGCTAATTCCCTGCCCTGGGTGTGACAAGGGGGTCTCAGGTCAAACCTCTCTGCTGGCAAATTAGCTTGTGTGACAGGATTATTCATACTCCTGCCACTATGCACATGATTGTTTACTACCTCTCAACCATAAACAGCACAGAGAGTTTGAAGTATTTTGAGAATCTTAATTAGCATAGGGCTTTTCTCATTGTTGAGTCAATGATTGCCGCCAGGCCTCCATATCCTTAGGCACCTGGGAATATATTAATCAATGTATTTGGAATATAGAAAAGGAAATATAGTAGTTTTTAAGGTTAGCAATACTGGACTTTTTGAGTTAATGAATTTTCTCTTTTGTAATAGATCACTGTACTTTGTTATAAATCACTGTGTCCTTGCTATGTAAAAATGTAACTTTATCACTATCTTAAGACTAAATAGATCTTAAGGGGAACATTGGTGAAAGGATTTTCATTTGTTGGGCTGATGTTTGCTGCTAAATCTCCATATTCCCTGCCCTTATAATGAATATAACTAACATATAGGAGAAATAAGTATTAACCTTTAAGCATATAGGAGAAATAAGTATTAACCTTTAAGATTAATCATGTTAACCTTGGGTTAAATAAATTCCTTTCTTGATTGTAACTCACTACACCCTCACCCTATAGGAATGTAACTTTATTTGGAGGGTGGTGCCTGGTTTAAGAAAAAAACACCCTCGGAAAAAATGAGTTTTTTGGTTATCAGAAAGAAAGGGTCATAAAATGTCAGCAGGCCTCATGGCCAGAAGATGATGTAAAACCCCTAAGATCTTTTTTTATGTAAAGCATCTGATTTTGATAAAGGTCAGGACTGCTGACCCCCGCGTGACTCTGTATTCATCCCTATGTGTAACAAAAGGTATATAAGCAAACCAAAAAATAAAGAAATCGGATCAGTTTCCAGAAAGACTGATTCCCCCGTGTTGTTCTTTCTAGCTCCCCTTTTTTTCTGGCTGAATTCCCATCTGGACCGTGGGTGCTCGCCATGTCTACTTACTTGTCCCAGCTTTCAAGCCCACGTGAGAAGGAGCCCAAGGAGGGGCACCTTCCAATATTCAAGTGGCGCTGGTGGCCCAACGTAGATGGTGCAAAGTCCTTGTCTTGGAATTTTATTGGTATCCCACGTAAACCCAGTTATTCAGCCTCTTTTTCTCTCCTACTATTTTCTGGCCGAATTCCCATCTGGTGCATGGGTACCCACCAAGCCTGCTAATTTTTCCTGGGCTTCTAAGATCAGACCGGGGGGGCCTCAGTGCCTCCTCTCCTTTGGGAGAATGGGAAGACCCACGTAGATAGTGATTGGTATTCCATGTAAACCAAGTTATTCAGCCTCTTTTTCTCTGCTAATTTTCTAATCCCTTTCTATCTGTAATTAAATAAGTTATTTCCAAGGAGGCCGACTCTATCCCCACCTTTGAATCACCCTGGATCCACCAGGGCTGGACCCCGGCAGCTGCCCAGTGACCCGGGACCAGACTCAACCCTCAGCCTCAGCGCCTCTTGCTGCCCGACTCCCTTTAAAATGAGCGACTCACTTATTAACGTCTCATGGAAAGCATTGTATCCATGATCACAGAGTGATCGTATTCACTTATTTCCTTCCTCCTGCCAGAAAAGAGCTTGTGCAGGCCTGGGTAATCATTTCAGTTACCTGCCCCAGAAACTTATGGAAATCAGTCCTGACCTCTTTTCCTCTGCTCTGTTTCATTCGTTCACTCAAGGAATATTTGAGGAACACCTTCCACCCATTGCAGCAGGGGACACATTCTCACCCCTGCCCACAGCCAGCCCATGTGAGTTGCTCATCGTGCCCGACTCTATGTGGCCCCATCGACTATATCCCGCCAGGCTCCTCTGTCCATGGAATTCTCCAGGCAAGAATACTGGTGTGGGTCTCCATTCCATTCTCCAGGGGAACTTCCTGACCCAGGGATCAAAGCTGGGTTTCTGTCACTGTAGGCAGATTCTTTACCATCCGAGCCACCAGGGAAGCCCTCAGCCAGTCCATAGCCCAGTAGTGATGGATCCCAGGCTGAGACTCCTGATGGCAGAGACCCAGGACACAAACCCACTCTGGAGTCCAGATGGAAAAAGGACCACAGCTTCAAGAGGTATGCAGGGGTCACTCGGGCCACCTACCTGTACGGTGTGCAGCCAGCCCACGTCCATGTGGCTGTGGGGAACCACAAATACCCTCAGTCGGGGCTCAGAAAGAGCCCCCAGGGGCCACGTCAGGCCCAACTGCAGGAGTAGAGGTAGCCAGCCCCGTGGCTCCATCTCCTTGGCCGGCTCAGGGGCTGGAGGACATCTGCCTACCTGCAGGGCCCAGCCTCCTGCCAGCTGACTGGGCCTCAGAGTTTGGTGGATGCAGTGGGAAGGAAACCAGAAGTGACGCCCACACGGATGTTGTCACCTGAGCAGTGCAGGCAGGCGGCATTCGCTTACTGCCTGGCAGCGCTCTGCTCCTATCTGTGGTTTCCTGACCACCTGCCTTTAGACAAACCCCAAATGCCACCTCCCCTGGGGGGACAGCCAGCTTCCCTCTGGCAGGGCCTGGCTCTCCTCACCCCAGTCCTCATGCCTTTCCCTTAGGCCTCTCCCGGTATTTCCCACTGGGCATCTTACCCTTCCCTGCCCCCAACCCACTGGACTGGCTCCTTGACACTGCCCTGCAAAACGTAACACTCAGTGTGGGGCCTGCCACCACCAGGACGCCCACTGTGATACACTCTCCTTCACATGAAACCCCAGACTGAGCCTTGCAATAGCAATTGTAATCTCCCTTTTAAGGAGAAAAGTGGGCTCCCACAAATAGGACCTGACAACCCGAGGTTGCAATGCCAAAGAATGCTCAAACTACCGCACAGTTTCCCTCGTCTCACACACTCGTAAGTGAAGTGAAGTCGCTCAGTCGAGTCCAACTCTTTGCAACCCCATGGACTGTAGCCTACCAGACTCCTCTGTCCATGAGATTTTTACATGCTAGTAAAGTAATGCTCAAAATTTTCCAAGCCAGACTTCAGCAATACGTTAACCGTGAACTTCCTGATGTTCAAGCTGGTTTTAGAAAAGGCAGAGGAACCAGAGATCAAATTGCCAACATCTGCTGGATCATTGAAAAAGCAAGAGAGTTCCAGAAAAGCATCTATTTCTGCTTTATTGTCTATGCCAAAGCCTTTGACTGTGTGGATCACAATAAACTGTGGAAAATTTTTCAAGAGATGGGAATACTAGACCACCTGACCTGCCTCTTGAGAAACCTATATGCAGGTCAGGAAGCAACAGTTAGAACTGGACATGGAACAACAGACTGGTTCCAAATAGGAGTATGTCAAGGCTGTGTATTTTCACCCCGCTTATTTAACTTCTATGCAGAGTACATCATGAGAAATGCTGGACTGGGAGAAGCACAAGCTGGAATCAAAATTGCCAGGAGAAATATCAATAACCTTAGATATGCAGATGACACCATCCTTATGGCAGTAAGTGAAGAGGAACTAAAAAGCCTCTTGATGAAAGTGAAAGAGGAGAGTGAAAAAGTTGACTTAAAGCTCAACATTCAGAAAACGAAGATCATGGCATCTGGTCTCATCACTTCATGGGAAATAGATGGGGAAACAGTGGAAACAGGGTCAGACTTCATTTTTTTGGGCTCCAAAATCACTGCAGTTGGTGATCGCAGCCGTGAAATTAAAAGACGTTTACTCCTTGGAAGGAAAGTTATGACCAACCTAGATAGCATATTGAAAAGCAGATACATTACTTTGCCAACAAAGGTCCATCTAGTCAAGGCTATGGTTTTTCCAGTGGTCATGTATGGATGTGAGAGTTGGACTGTGAAGAAAGCTGAGTGCTGAAGAATTGATGCTTTTGAACTGTGGTGTTGGAGAGGACTCTTGAGAGTCCTTTGGACTGCAAGGAGATCCAACCAGCCTATTCTAAAAGAGATCAGTTCTGGGTGTTCTTTGGAAGAACTGATGTTAAAGCTGAAACTCCAGTACTTTGGCCACCTCATGCAAAGAGTTGACTCACTGGAAAAGACTCTGATGCTGGGAGGGATTAGGGGCAGGACGAGAAGGTGATGACAGAGGATGAGATGGCTGGATGGCATCACTGACTCGATGGACATGAGTTTGGGTGAACTCTGGGAATTGGTGATGGACAGGGAGGCCTGGCATGCTGCAATTCATGGGGTTCCAAAGAGTCTGACATGACTGAGCGACTGAACTGAACTGAACCTGAGGTTGCACAGCTAGTGGAGGAGCAAAAAGGCCTGAAACTCAAAATTACATCTGGATCAGGGATAGTGACCTTGGCAAGAAGACTAAGCTCTCTGGGTCTCAGCAGCCCATCTGTAAAATGGGACGCCCTTACAGGAGCTGGGGCCCCATGAGGGAATGCACGTGAGATGACAACCACAGGATCTCCTTACTGGAGGACAGCTGGCACGGAGGTGCACCTGCAGGGGCCAGAGTGTTGCCTGGGGGTCTCTGTACCCCTCGCTCAGGAGCAAGGGAGTGGGCCCTTCTGTCTGATACCCAAACGCCTGAGTGGCTCTTAATACCGCTGCCAGACCTGAGACTCACTGTCCCTTCTGGCCACCGTGTCCTCTCCCCCAGCAAATACATGTGGAGAACACGGTCTCCAAGCAGGTCTCCATCCTCTCTCTCCCATCCCCTCCCTGGTACCCAGCTGACCTGATTTGACCTGCACTTTCCTCCCATTGAGGGTCTTAAACAGCAGACATGTATTATCTCACAGATCTGGAGACCAGAAGGCTCCTGGAGAGTTAGGGCTTAGGGCAGCTTCTGTAAGAACCTCAGGGCTCGCTGTCCTTCACTGGGTGCTTGCTAAATCTCTTTAGTCAAGTCCAATTCTTGGGGACCCTATGGACTCCAGGACCTCTGTCCATGGGACTCTCCAGGCAAGAATATGGGAGTGTGTTGCCATGCCCTATTCCAGGGTATCTATCCAACACAGGGATCAAACTTGAATTGCTTATATCCCCGGCATTGACAGGCAGGTTCTTTACCAGTAGGTGGCTCAGATGGTAAAGAATCTGCCTGCAACACAGGAGACGGTGGTTCAGTCCCTGGATAGGGAAGGTCCCCTTGAGAAGGGAATGGCTACTCACTCCAGTATTCTTGTCTGGAGAAATCCATGGACAGGGGAGCCTGGTGGGCTACAGTCCTTTGGATCACAAAGAGTCAGACACGACAGAGTGACTAAGACACTTCAAGAGAAGGTATCGGTTCCTTGCAGGGACAGGCTAGGCACAGGAGCGGTTCTTTCTGGATCAGGCTCTGTCATGCTGAGTGGTCCAGTGGAAGAGGCTACTTGAGGTTCTGGGACACATGACCTTGGTTCCTGGCAGCAAAGTGTTGTCCAGCGAAAGGGCAGGTGCACATGTGTTCAGCTCCAACGAGGTGCACCAGGAACTGCACACTGAGCCCGGGCACCATGAGAACACACGGTCCTGGCAGGACCCCACAGCAGGGCCAGCTTGTCCCCAGTGTCACACATGGGTGTGCGGCCTGTGCCCTCTTCCTGATCTGGGCCATAGTGAATCCTGAGAGCGTGAAGCATGACTCGTGCTGGGTGTTCCAGAGAAAGAACGGCCCGACCCTCCTCTGTGCTGCGTGGGAGTTTGTAAGATGGGCCCACCAGCACCACTTCCATGCATTCTTTGTGACATAGCGCTGTCTGTCCTCTAGGGCATGTGACCAGCCTGGGGGCTCAGGATGCCCTGATGGACAGACTGCCTGCACTACACCCGGTACCAAGATCCACCCAACAGCAGCAGGGCCCGGGCATCCTCTAGCTTCCAGCCTTCCATGGCTGCCCTGTCTGCCCTCTGGGAGCCTGACCCGAAGCCTGCACCTAGGCCCTCCAGCACATGTCTCCCCCTGCCTTTCTGGCCTCACCTCCCACCCACTCTTCTGCTCAGTCCACCCTGAAGCTGCTGGAAGCTCCACTGCCCCCCATCCTCACGACCCTTTTCCTCTGCTGAGTCCTGGCCTCTGTGCTCCTGGCCTGGAAGGAGCCCCATCCTCCCAGCACCACAGCTGCAGGGTCAGGGCCTCCATACAGGTTGAGCCCTTTCCCAGGTCAGGCCCTTTGAGGTGCTGCTCCCTCTGCTGGGAAGCATCTTCCCCCACTTCCTGTCTAGCAGGTGCTATTCCCCCTTTATGTCACCTCATCTCTGAGAGATTTTCTGTGGGCCTCCCATCCCACCTCCATAGCATTTACTGATGAATATTATTCTGTATTAACTTGTGTGTTTGGTCCACATGGGTCCATTATGTCTTTTCCGGATCAGCCCCAGGAACAAAGCAGGACCTCTTGATCTTTTGAGAGAAAGAACTCAGGGATGTAACTGTCATGGACATGGCTGCCCCCCTTCTACCATGGACGACATGGGTGATACCCACAGCACAGCATATAGAGCTCAGCTCAGCAACTCCTCCCAACTCCGCCTCCACTTGCTGTGTGACGAGCCCCTCACTCCTGGAGCAGGGCAGTGCACACCTCCTGACAGCCTGACTCAGAGCCCTGGGCTCCTGACCTGCACAGTGGGCACTCGTAGGTCTGTCCGTAGGGTGGTTTGGATACTAAGCTGCTGGAGATGTACGTGCGCCCCAAGTGCCTGACCACAGAGGTAACTCTCCTCATACACAGCAGGTCCACCCCACCCCAGGCTGCAAGGCTGCCTGCACCCCATTCTCAAGTTTCCATCAGTTAACAGCCACTGAACCGTGACTCTGTGCCAGGCTCTGTGCTGGAGGTGAGGGGACAGGAGTTGTGCTGCCCCCAGGATGCCCTTGTGGGGATACAGGACTTGGCCGCGGTGTTTCTGCCCACAGGAGAATCTGCTCTGCTGGTTTGGACGTGCTTGGAGGACCCTGGAGGGCTTCCTCCAGGAGGGGTGGAGGGCACAGGGTGCTGGGGAGATGGCTGGTCCTGGGCCAGGGTGTGGTAGGAGAGCCAGGGCGAGGCTGGGTCTTGCAGGCTCTCTCTCTCTGCTCTGGCTCCCTCCTTTATAACTCCACCTGTTCCCTCTCCCTGGCCTTCTCTCTTCTAATCTCACTCTGGGGCTGGGAGATGGGTAGGCAGGGTTTTCAAGTCCATCCACACTCCTGCACTCTAGGGGTCATTAGTGTCCAGAGGGGAGGCTATTGTTCTGCACTGGGTGAGGCAGCTGGAATCAGAAGGTCAGCCCTCCACTCATCTGTCAAGATTACACGGGGAGCAGCTCTATTTTCCTCCTTGGAACTGGCTTCCAGGGCTTTGTCCAGCTCTACAGGGCATCCCTGGGGAGCAGAGGAGTTCAGACAGCTCTCCCCCCAACAGAGGGCATTTGGGGCTGGGGAGAAGGAAAAGTTTTTCAGGGCAGAGTCAAACATCCGCAGTTTGAGAACCTTCCTCTCTACCCACTCCCGTTCAGTCTGTCTTGCATACAATGGGCTTCACACTGAGGCAGGCAACCCCAGGGCAGAACCTGGGCACAGAGGCCACCGCTGCATGGCATGACACGCTTGCATATGACCATCTGCTCCTGCCATCTCTTCTTCTCCCCTTCTTGCGCCAACCCTTCTGAGGGTACCCACCAGCTCCAGAGCCCCTCCGTGTCCTGCTCTGTCTCATAATGGTCACCAGGGGCACAGAGTCCTGAGGCAGCTGCTGTTCTTGGTCCTGAAATTATGAGGCCAGGGGCTTCCTTAATATTAATAATCCTTACACTGGGTTTTCCATGTTTCACTTGCTACATGATTTCCTTCCATCTTTCGGTGGCCTGAGCTGTAGGAACTTCCTGTAGGGCAGGTGTGCCCAAGCGCCAGGGCAAGAGTATGAGATTGGACGCAGAGCCTGGCATCACACATCCGGGTCAGTAGGCCAGTGCTGTAGCTCCCTCCCATATATCTTAGGCATATCCCTCCACAGCAGGGGCGTCTCCACCCTGGGATGAGCCCATGAAGGTGCCTGGGACACAGCAAGGCCAGTGGTAACGCTGGTGGACTTGCTGAGATCCGGCAGGAGGCAGGCAGATGCATTTTGCTATCCCTGGGGATTGTTCCTTCTGTCTTTGGGAGAACTTCCTGGCTTCGACTCTTGCAGGTGAAGCAGGAGTGTGAGCGTGTGTGAAGCTACCATCCGTAACAGGAGAGGAGAGAGAGGGCTGGCTCCAGTGGGCAGGGGAAGACATAGGTCCTTAATGCAATTTTATTTAAGAAGTCAGGACACCCCCCCATCCACCCATTTCCTGCCCTTAGCCCACCAGATTGGCAGCTTTCCCCTCATCCCTCTAGGCTGCTTTCCTGTGTTTTCGGTCCAAGAATCTGCCAAGGGCTCAGTGCTCTTGAAAGTGAATGAAGAACGTCCGGATCTCCTTCGGGTAGATGGTGACCTCGGGGCCTCCTGGTGGTGGCAAGGGCCGACTGGAGTTGCCTGGGAGCAGAGAGGGTCAGTCCAGCACGGCCCCTGGAACTCCTGCTTCGTCAGGTCCCCTCCTCCCGCATCCCCCTGGCAATACGGCTCCTGCTGCGTCTGTGGTCCGTGGTTACAACCCTCAGCTGACCCCTCTTGACAGGACTGCACTCCCGGGGAGCCTCTTTCATTTCTGGCCTCCCCTGAGGGCACAGCACAGTCAAGCCAGGTACAGGGGGCTCTGGCCCTGCTTTGTCTGGTTTCTCCGTGGGTTGTGGACCTGGATATGTTCATAAGAGCTGTCTCACTGAGGCCATGAGGGGCCCTGTCCTTGATCTCAGTGGGCTGTCCTTAGACACAGCCTGGGGTTTAGGCTTCCTCCTTGGGATGAAACTGGCTCCTGCATCCATCCCTCTATCCATCCATCCCTGCAGACATCCAGTCACCCACCACACCCTCTCCCATCCTTTCATGCTGCCCTCCATCCTGCGTCCTCCTGTCCATCTGTTCACCCTCCGTCTACACAACAGTCCATCTGCCGTCCATGTCCCTCCCTTTCATGCATCCTTCACTCATTCCCTTTCCTTCCTTCCTTGCTCCTTCCATCCATCCATCACTCAACCATTGACCTGTCCATCATCCATCCACTTTTTTTCCTTCCCTCCATCCTTTTTTCTATCAAATCTTCCCTTTATCCATCTGTCTATCATACATTGACTACGTGCCTACCTATGCAGCCAGGCTATGCTGTGTGCAGTAGGCAGAAAAGGAGATAAATGGGACAGAGCAAAGTGAGGGAGAGGGGAGAGCAAGGGAGGCTACTGACTCAGCCCTGGGCCAGATAAAGGGCCAAGGGCTTTCCAGGCAGAAGGAGCGGCCGGGGCACATGTCTCCAGGCAGGAAGCAGTGTGTGCGTGCAGCACAACGCAGAGCGGGGCAGCCGTCCCAACACCTGGGCTGCGCCTAAAGTCTGCGGTCACTCGAGGCCGCAGAGGGGTGTAGTCTTGGACACACCAGTGCATGCACGCACACACACAACCTATCTGTGGCTCTGGCACGTGGAGACTGACCTGAAGCCTAGAGTCTATAACCTTCTGCAGCTGATTCAGGAAGACTGAGACCCAGAGAAGGACGGCCAGCTCCAGGTCACACAGGCCTTAGGGGCAGAGCTGGGGTCTGGCTGGGGACCCGGGGCCGGATCAGGACCAGGGAGCCCGGACCTCTGTGGTGGTGAGGGTCCCGCGTGCTCCAGGTCCAGCGACGCATCTCATTCACGTCCCAGGTCCCTGTGAGTGAGCGCTCCTCCACGGACACCACGGAGCCCAGTCCCCCCAGCACAGACTGCAGGACAGAGCACAGGGAGGGGTGAGCACCTGGACCCCAGATCTGAGCAGAGAACCCAACGGAGAAGGGCAGCCACACCGGGGCCCGGGCCCAGCATCCCTCACGTTCATTGTAGCGCAAGTCCGTGCAGGAGGAGGGGCAGTCCCATTTTACAGATGAGGAACTGAGCCTGGCAGGAGCTGACCCCCAGGGCTGGCTGGATCAATACTCCCAGCAGGTGGCAGGCAGGTGTGGCTGCCCCAGCAAACACCCAAACACCAGGGTTTGTCTCCCGAGGGTGCCTCCTCCTGGGGGCCTGACTCAGTGATGTCGGAGCAGGACACGAGAGGGGCAGGTTACCCGCAGGTTCACCGTCACAGGCCGAGACAACACCGGGTCCTGGTCCACCTCATACAGGTGCTGGAGCCGCAGCAGGACACGGCGGAGGTCTGCCTTGGGCTCGTGCTTTCGGTCTTGGGGACAGAAGGAAGGTGGCATGAGGACACAGTCTCGGCCTGGCACTTTATACTCTCACCTCCCTTTCATATCTTCACCCTCCCTCGGAGGCAGCTAACACAGCCCCACTTTGCAGATGAGCCAAACAAGGCTCAGAGAGGGGCTGGCACTTGCCCAGGCACGCAGCTGGTGTGCATTAAGGAGGGGGAGGACTCCAACCCAGGTGCAACCAAAGCTACTGCCTCCCACCGCCCACACTGAGGCCGGTGCTGAAGTGTGGCAAGTCTTCATTCTTATTCACTGGTGAGGTCCTCATTCGGCCTGTCCCTCCAGCCTCCTGTTCTCTGGAAGATTCTCTCTGCCCTGGCCCCTGTGAAGGGGAGTGTGGCCTTGTAACCCTGAAGATGAGTCACCATTACAAAGGTCATGTGTCAGGTCATTGCCGCCAAGACCTAGGAAATGTGTCGTACTAGAGCCTCCATCTCTGGTCGTTGGAGAACAAATGAGAAGGGCCACCCTGCTGGTCCCACAGAGCAAGGGGTCGAAATGAACTGTGCTGTGTGAGGCAGAGAGCGTGTGGGCTCCTTGTTACTGCAGCATAAGAGGTCTGCGAAGTCTCTTGTCTCCATGCAAGTGATGGGTTTAGGGACTGGAGCTCGAGAATCAGGGAAGGATTTCTGGCACTGGAAAATGATGCTGGAGATGATAATGGTGATGCAGGTGACGATGATAAGGGGGTTGTTTGTTTCTGGGGAGGCAGGCAGCCCTCTTGCCATCGCCAGTGCTCCCCTCGCTCAGCTTCTTACTCACCTCCCTGGGAAGAGGGTCTTGCTTGGCCCAGCCCGTGTCTCCCTTACTTCAGTACAGCAGCCTCCAAGAGGTGCTTTCTCAGTGGCTTGGCCATACACACTCTCTCTCTCTCTCTCTCTCTCTCTCTCTCTCTCTCTCACACACACACACACACACACCACACACCCACACACCCACCTACACACATCCACACCCACACCCCACACACCCCCACACCCCGACACCCCTGCACACACACACACACACACACACACACACACACACACCCCGTCCACCCCGTTAGATGAGTCAGGTGGGCAGTGGTGCAGGGATGCTGGAGGTCAGGTCAGGAAACCACGTGGCTTCAGGCGTGACCCAGCCTTTCATAGATCCAGTTTATCAGGCACAAAGGTAACTTCTGGCCTTGACCTCTTTCTGTTCCTCCTTCTTAATTGGGCTGACACTTATATGGGAACACCCTAGGCCCTGAGTGCGGCTTTGGGGACACAGCAGTGGCTGGGGCACAGTCAGCCCTACCCTGGAACTTCTTAGAGCCTAAAGGGGGAGGTAAGGGGTACAGGACCTCTTCGTTTCTGGAAGATCTTGCCTCCACCAGGAAGCCCTCAGTGATGCCCAGCTGGGACCTTCCTTAGATCACTGTCATTGCTCTCTGATGAGCTGCCCGCTTCCGTCTGTGGACAGGGGCGCGCTGAGCACAGGGATGTTTCCTGTGTCATCCATGGCTCAATCCACAGTGCCTGACATTAGAATCATTTTTCAATGCAAGAACGGAGCCTCATCAAAGTCATGCCTGAGCCGAAAATACATCGGGACACCAGTGTCTGAGGCTCTAGGAGAAGGCTCTGGAAGAAGCAGGACGTCACAGAGCCTGGACAACTCTGAGGAGAGCCCCTCTGTCCAGTGATGGGCTGGGGGACCGGGCTGACATGTGGAGGCAGGAGTGAGTCTGGACACCTGAACACCTGCCGCACCTTTCTGGAGAGTCCGCAGGTGCTCTGTGTGGTTTGAGCTGTACTTCCAGCCGGGGATGCTGAGGATCTGCAGGTGGACTCTTGAGGGCAGCGTCACGGCCTCTTGCCACCTGGAGCCTGAGCCACGCGGGACAATCTCTGAAAGGCAGGTGGACAACAAAGAGAGGCTTTGGGCCAAATTCTCCTCCTGACTCTCACAACTCAGCACACTAAGTCCCCCACTTCATCTGATCTCACTCCCTCCCACCTGTGGCCCACACGGCAGGCAGCCTGATGCACCTGTCGGTGCAAACGCCCCAGCCTGCCTTGAATCTCTGGTCCAGCCGGTTCAAACTGCAGACTGGGAGATGGGAGCAGAGAAGACACCATTTCTTCAAGAACTTGCAGGGAGTTCACACAGAGACCTGCTCTGAGAAGAAGGTCTCAGACCCCAGCTCCCATGCTGTCATCTACAGCTGCCTCTGCCCAGAGGGACTCAGCCCTCCTCTTTCAGGAAATACTCTGTTCAACTCTGGGCTCCAGCTGGAGCCGCCATCTCGTTACAATTCCCAGGCCTCAGTGATTGGTCAGGCTTGGGTCACGTGATTCGATCAGGGCCAATCAGAACCTTTCCCTGGGGTCTCTGCCCTTGACAGATGTAAAGCAGTATAGGCAGATGCCTATAATGCGGGAAACCCGGGTTCAATCACTGGGTTGGGAACATCTCCTGGAGAAGGAAATGGCAACGCACTCCAGTCTTCTTGCCTGGAAAAGCCCATGGACGGAGGAGGCTGTTAGGCTACAGTCCATGGGGTCGCAAAGAGTCAGGCAGGACTGAGCGACTTCACTTTCACTTTCGCTTTTGTCTCAGACCCAAAAGATGTGTTTACTTAAACTCTGAGGTGTTAGGACAACAAAGTTTAAGACTAAGTTTCTTTAAGCCCAGAGCTAATTACACAACAGAACAACTTATCTTGCTCAAGAGTGTGTTTTTCTTTAAACTCGGTGCTAACTATAATATAATAAAAAGTATCCTGCTCTAGGACATGTTTCTGCTTCTTAACAAGTCCCTTCTGACTAATCTTATCCTTCCTTGTGGCAGTGGATCTGGCGAAAGTGAAGTCACTTAGTCCTGCCCGACTCTTCGCAACCCCATGGACTGTAGCCTAACAGCCTCCTCCGTCCATGGGATTTTAGGCAAGAATACTGGAGTGCATTGCCATTTCCTTCTCCAGGAGATCTTCCCAACCCAGGGATTGAACCTGGGTCTCCCACGTTGTAGGCAGATGCTTTACTATCTGAGCCACCAGGGAAGTTCTGGTTAATTCTAACCTTGTTAATTTAGGATGTCTGTTGTGGGAGTGGGTCTGGTGAAAGTATATAAGTCGTTGATAAAACTACCAAGTGGGGTTCTCCCCCGCCGCCTTCTGATGTCCATGTCAGACACTTCCTCTGTCATTTTTCAGTGTAATATAACTATTGCCACACAAAAGGTCTGAGTGATCAAGCCTGGGCCGGGATCCCAAAGCTAAATCTTCTTCAAGATCAAATCAACATCATTCACCCTTAGCTATCAATACGAGCTCGGCCCCATCCCTGGAAAGGCTGGCTCCCCTGAGGGCAGTGATGGCAGGGGCACGTTTACCGCTCAGCTGCCTGAGCATCACGACGGGCCGGTGCTGCAGTTCCAGCCTGCTCCTCTGGCGCAGGCCACTGGTGAGGGCCCTGGATCCCAGTAGGAGCCAGAGCACTGGGTGGACAACCGAGGAGTCGTTCAGTGTGAGGCCATTGTGCAGGGCCCATTCATCATTGTTCCACAGCCGCCGGTGGAGCATGACCTGCAGGGGACAACTGTCTGACCGGGCCTGCCTGGGCCCTGGGGTCCCCAAGAGTGACCAGAGGGGCCTCCTCCTACCTCCACCTGCCCGTTCCCTTGGCTGGAGACGCCGTGTGCCTGCTCAGACAGCAGCACCAGCCTGCTGTGTCTGCTCTGGATGAAGGCCGATTGCACCATGGGGTAGTAATTCTGTGGACAGAAACATTGGCAGGCTTGTGATGGGAGCAGTGGGCCAGGTCAGCCAGCAGGACCAGGGTCTCCCTCTGGCCCCAGGCGGCTTCCTGCATGGGCACAGCAGCAGCCCAGGGTGGCACAGTAGTGATGGGGTTGGGGGTGGGGGCTCTGACTTGTGAGATGGACATACTTGTATTCCAATCCAGCTCCACTGCTTCCTGACCTTATGCCCTGGGACAGCCAGCCTGCCCAAGCCTCAGTTTCCCCCTCTGTAAAATGTGCCCGAAACGTCCCCCTGGTGCAGGGAGACAGTGAGGCATTTGTGCCACTCCAGCCAGAGATGGCCCCCAGCCAGGGGTTCCCAAATAGAAAGGTGCTGGTGTCTGGGCTGGAAAGCACTCACACAGCTCTGCCCTTTCCTGTTTTGAAGGAAGATGTCCGGGGCGGATAGCCCTGGACCCTCTGGAGCCCAGGGCACAGTGTGTGAAGAACAGCTGTAGAGATGAATGGACAGAAGCTCACGGAAGACAGAGCAGGGAGGAGCTACACCCCTTCTCCAGGTCCCTCTGGAAGGAGAGACAACTAACTAGAGGAAGGCTCAGGAGGTGCCCAGCACGGCGCTGCCCCTGGATCATCCCAGACCTCAGCACAGCTCTGGGGGAGGTCGCTGTCTTCCCAGGAGAGCACCGAGGTCCAGGGACAGCCAGGGACTCACCCAAGGTCATGCTTCTGGAGGGCGAGGTCTGGGAACTGAATGATTTTGGAATCGAGCCCCTGCTCAGCTCTCCCTGGAGGACAGGCTGTGGCTCACCTCTGAGTAGCCAAGGAGGGGCACACCCGGTTCAGGCCTAGACAGGCACCACGTGCTTAACCCTCAAGCAACCCCCAGCTGGTCATCCATCTGACCGAGGAGGACCCGCGGTGCACACAGACCTCAGGGAGACAGCTCATCCGCGGTGGCCCCAGAGCTCTGAGACTTGGTCTGAACACTCCTGGCCACAGGCCCTAGGGGCAGACTCAGGGCAGTGGGGCTCCAGAGATGATCTGGCCCTAAGGGGACTCTCCTGCTTTCTGGAAATTGGCCATCAAGATTGGGTCTACAGCAGCCAACTCCAGGACAGCTCAGGACGTACCCGAGCAATGGTGTTGCTCTTGTAGTCCCTGTAGGGCCTGCGCTGCATCTGGTAGCCGTTGTTGTCTGAGTAGAGGACCCGCCCCGTGTTCAGCTTGGTGCTTGTCCTCAGGATGGCCTCGCGGTTCAGCTCCAAGGGGCCCACCCGGTACTCCTGCTCTATGCGATGGCAGAGCAGCTCCCCGTCAGAGCCCTGGGGACTGCGGGCCAGCCGGGAGTAGATGGCGAATGTGGGCTCACTGTCGTTCACCTTCCTGGAGGAGAAGCAGGACAGGTAGGTCAAGCGCAGGGTGCCTTCTGATGTACCTCCCTTATTCTTTCCTTCATGTCCTTCCATTTCCCTCCCTCCATCCTTCCTGCAGGTTGGGGGCCGGGTAGCCTGCTTGGGCAATAGAACAGGAGGGACCCTGTCCTCTGAAGACTCTGGTTACCCGACCAGGCCTGGGGGCTCTATCTGTCCTGCTCATGAAAACACAACAACTGCTCTCGTGTCTAGGTCACTGCCACCGTGGGCTCCTGTCCCACCTCTGGACTTAGGTCCCACCAAGGTGACACAGCTCAGGCAAGCAGAGCAGGACGGCAGAGACTGGAGCAGCTCATGACGTCATCGAACTTCCATGGAGAAAGGACCGTGTGCCAAGCCCAGGTCCAGGAGCTGGGTGTCTGAAGCATGACGGGCCCTCATTTCCTCATTCCCCTGCCCGTGAGCACCTCCATGTGCTGAGCACAAGCAGGAGGCCACCCTCACCTGTAGAAGTACTGCCGGATCTCAGTCACCAGCGGCCCCTCCACGATCTCCATCCTCACAGCCTCCCACGCTGGCTCCGCTGCACCGCTGGGTGTAAACACATAATTGTCTGAAACAGGGCCTTTCCTGACATCACTGTTTGTGTGATACTCCATGAACTGCTGGGTCATGTATACCTTTCGGTTACTCTGCCTGCACACAGAGGAAAGAGAAAGCATTGTCATCATGACAGAAAACATGTCATCCTCATGCTGGAACCAGGCTCACAGAGCCTCCATGGAGACGCCAGCCACGAGCCAGGGATGAAGAGACCCTTCAACAGGATGAAAGTTGTCTGTCTGTACAACAGAATATTATTGAATCTGCAAGAAGAATGAGGGGTCTCATTCACTCTTCAACGTGCCGGAAAGTTGGAAACATGACGAGAATTGAAAGAAGGCAGCCTGCCAAGTACCACATATGGAATAATCTCATTGCATGATATGTCAATGTAGGCCAGTCTGGAGAGACAGAAAAGAGGTTCGAGTCACGAGGGCTTGATGGAGGTGAAAGATGCGTGGGGCTTGAGCCATGATGGAGCCTAAGTCCACACTCTGACTGCACCTTTCCCAGCCTGACCAGGGAGACTCAGAATGTTCTGGGGCTGTACTCCATTTCTGCTGCTCCCCACACCCTCCCCCTGACCACCTCTGCTGGATCCTGTAGGTCCTGGCTGCTTCTGTGTCCTGGCCTAGACTCACACACTTAGAAATAGAGCTCGATGCACTACAGGGAGCTTCAGTACCATCACACCCTGGCCTCAGAGACAGCAACGACTGCACCTTACCTCTCCCAGATGCTGTGCATCAGGTTGGTGTCCAGGTCCAGGAAGACGATGTAGCAGTCATTATTCACAGGCACCAGGCTCCCACCCACTTGCCGGGCACTTCTCCTGAGTCGGCCTCCAAACTGCATGGTTTTGGCTACAAAGGGCTCAGGCTCCCCAGTTTTCTCCTGGGAACTCCTGCTGGGCTGGATGCTGTAGTGCCGGTAACTGAGTCCTGGGATCGTGGTCAGCACGTGCAAGTCATAGGCAGAGGGCATCTCCTTCGAGGGCTGGACCTGAAAGACCCA
The DNA here is from genome assembly GCF_042477335.2 of Ovis canadensis. Classification (NCBI taxonomy): domain Eukaryota; kingdom Metazoa; phylum Chordata; class Mammalia; order Artiodactyla; family Bovidae; genus Ovis; species Ovis canadensis. The sequence continues at coordinate 129,576,147 of NC_091250.1, read as the reverse complement.
AGGGATGGGATGAATGATGGCTGTCAGGATGGAAGGTGCCTCCGTTCCCTTGGAAACCCTGGGCTTACACACCTGGCAAATGGAGTGCTTGCTCGGCATGGAGACAGCTGGTCACCCAACATGGGGCTGAGCTGGCTCCCCTCCTGCACCCTCCCTGCTCAACCAGGTCTAATCTCCTCTCCCCTCTTCCTCCTCTCCTGGGGCTGCAAACCACCTGCCCTCCTCCCACACTCCCCTCTGTTCCTGCCTCTGAGACTGCTCACACTGCTCCCTTGACCTCTTTAGAGGGGGCTCCCTTGTCTCCTAGCCCTCTGATTTTTCCGAGGAGGGAGGTTTCCAGGTCAGCCTGCAGGTCTTTCTCCACCTCTGTGTCATCTGACTCAGGGAAGGGATTTGCATGAGGGCACTGGGTCCAGGCAGGAGGTTCTTCAGTCTCTAGGAAGCAAGTGTCACTTCCAGGTCTTGTGGGAAGGTCTGGGGCACTACGGGCAAGCCCATGCGGCTCCTCACAGCCTCCAGCCCGGCCTTTCTCTGAACTAAAAAGCAGACACCCATCCCCACCCCACAGCCCTAACCTGTCCTGATGTTTTCCTTCACCACAGTTGTCATCTGTCACTCCTATCCTTTCTGATTTTCTTCTTGCCTGGATCCCCCACTGGAATAGGAGCCCCCCAAGTGCAGGGACTTCTGTCTATTTGGTTATTAAATTTCCTCCAGTGCCTAGAGTAACTCCTGACACATACTAGGTGTTCAGTAGTATTTAAGAAAGAGCATTTGGGCTTGGTGGGTGGTGCCTCTGGGTGGGGAAGGGAGATGTTCCATGTCGGGTCTACTCCACCCAACACCCTTCCCTCCCCTGACCTTGACATAGAGGAATCTTCCCCCTCTCTCTCTCAGCTAAGGATCGCTGCCCTGGCTGCCTGGTCATTACCCCACACCTTAACTGTCCATTTCTGCGTCTGCTCCTTGAATCCCAGGATGGCTCCCGAGTCCAGGGATGAGCATTCATCTGGGCCAAGCCCAGCACAGGCTTCAGGAATGTTTGCTGAATGGCTGACTGATGGCATTACTCGATCCATCTCCCCAAGGAAGGGCTGGCTTGGTAACAGGAGGGTCACCTCTATAATCAAGTCTAGCTCCAGGTCTGGGAAGGAGATGAGGAGGGATCACACAGGATGTGGGTGTCGCAGCTGGGGCCTGCCCCTATGACAGCACCTCCATAAAGATGCGCAGTGAAGACTATTGCTGGCTTCCCCATGAGAAGTAGAAATTGACACAGGGTTATATACATATACACCAAGTCACCTCAGTGTTGTCTGACTCTTGGTGACCCCATCGACTGTAGCCCGCCAGGCTTTCTGCCCATGGGATTCTCCAGTCAAGAGTACTGGAGTGGGTTACCATGCGCTCATGCAGTGGATATTCCCGACCGGGTACTGAACCCATGTTTCTTGTGGCTCTGCATTACAGGCGGATTCTGGTCAACCCAGGTACGCAAAGGGCAGGGTCAGTCCGCTGGGTGGATCCGCTGACCCTGATGGCGACTCACCCATAGGACACCCCTCACAGTCAGGCAGCGTGTCACCTCTTCCCTTTAGATGCCCACTTCGGGGGCCCAGTGCAGAGCAGGGGAAGCAACAGGGCCTGCACCATAGACGGGATGTCCCCCTTACCTGTGCCAGGACAGGGTGCCCTGACTCGTCTGTGATGCTGACATTAGGGAAGCCCACAGTCAGGGTGATGATGGTGGTGACCGTCCAGGCCAGCGGGTTGTAGACCACCGCAAAGTGACCCCCAGGCTCTGGGCCTGCACACAGAGAACAGGCTCTAGTGACGCCACCTGACCCACCCCTCACCCCTGGTGCCCCTTGAAACAAGAGAAACTGAGGCAGATGAGACAAGTTCTGCAGAGTCCAGGGAGAAGGACAGGTAGACACATGGGCTCCCACATGCAACTCTTTCCTCATCTGTACAAGCTGGGTTCTGGTTCCCAGGTGGGGGGGGGGGAGCATGCCCCTAGAGATGAGGGGCTTATATCCTTGTCAGCCTACTTTACTGGTGAGAAGACTGAGGTCTATAGCAAAGGGTTAGTTGTCCAAGGTGACCCATGTCCTAAGGCCTGGCTCCAAAGCTGGAGCGCTTGGCAATGTACAGACAATTCTCTGGAGATTAGAGGGTCAAGGTCAATCACCAAGGTCAGCACTGGAGCCCTCTTTGGTATGAACCTGGATTCTTTTTCTGCTCTACCCCCCACCCCAGGTGACCATCTATGACCACATTCAATGACTCCCTGATCCTTGAACACTGCACACACTGTCCAGTCCCTGACCTCTGCCCGGGCAGTTCCCATGGCTGGATGCCTTTCTGGGGTCTCCACCTGCCCCTTCCTTGGGGAGCTGCCCCCGTGAGCTCATGGGAATGGCTGGTCTCACCATATACTGGAAGGACCCAGTTCTACCTCCCTTTCTATGACTATCATCCTCTCCCACCACCAGTGCCTGTGGACAGGATTCCAGTCTGCTGCACTCCTGACCCCGGGGCCCTTCCAGTGTCTGAAGGTAAGATGGGACTGCACACGGACACAGAGCCGAGGGCAGAGCAGGGCAGGTGAGGGGAGGGGCGGAGTGGGGAGGGCACAGTGAGAGAGAGCAGGGTGAGTGTGGACCCTGGGAAGGTGGGCGGGCCACATGCTCCTGCAGGGAAGGCACCTATCTCTGATTGCCCAGGATTTGCAGGGGTGAATCCCCTCAGGCAAACAGGGTGATCACTCGTCCTCTACCCGTGAAACCCGCAAAGTCAAAAGAACATGTGCATCCTGTCTGCGGAGCCGGGCAGCACAGGGGTATGGGTATCATCCTCCCCGTGTGAGCCTGGGCAGCTCAGGGGTATGGGGACAATTCCTACCTGTGTGACCCTGAGCAGCTCAGAGGTATGGGGACCATTCCTATCTGTGTGACCCTGGGCAGCACAGGGATATGGGTATCATCCTACCTTTTTGATCCTGGGCAACACAGGGGTATGGGTATCATCCTACCTGTGTGAATCTGGGCAGCTCAGGGGTGTGGGTATCATCCTACCTGTGTGACCCTGGGCAGCACAGGGATATGGGTATCATCCTGTCTGTGTGACCCTGGGCAGCTCAGGGGTATGGGGACCATTCCTACCTGTGTGACCCTGGGCAGCTCAGGGGTATGGGTATCATCCTCCCTGTGTGACCCTGGGCAGCTCTATGACCTCTCTGTTCCATGTGTGTCCTCAGCTATGAAGTGAGGACAGTAACACTTCCAGCTATTCAGAGATGTGAGGTGTTACGCTAAATTGTGCAAGCCGTGTGCTTGGCAACATCTAGACTGCTTTAGCATTTATTCCTGCCTCTAGTTGGCATATCAGCCTTTGCTGAATCACAGAGAGGAAATGGCTCGGTGAAGTGAAGGCACCTGCCCAGTTCACGCTGAGTTGAGAGCCTCCCCTGGATGGGACTCAAGTCTGTAGCTCAGGTGTCCCGGCCCGTCCCCTGACCCTCAGGCTCTCTTCCCAGACTGAGGTGGACCCCTCCATGGCCCACTGTGCCCCCAGGGGCCTCGCTTACCTGAGTGGGCTGGAGACCTATCCTGGATGATGGAGGCCATCAGCTTGTGCACCCCTTCCATCCCGGTGCTCAGGTGCTCCACAAACATGTCACCCACTCTTGGAACATGAGTTCCGGTAATGGCATCGTGGTGCTGGACCTGGGCCGTGCCAGAGCAGAGCAAGAGTGGGGTCAGGCTGGCCTCTGCTCAGCACCTGCTGTCCTTATCTCCACTGGGCCCTGACATCCCTTCCCTCTCAGCAGGTGGTGCTGGAGAATTGGGGGTTTCTCAGAAGAGGAATCTGAGGCCAGAGTGGCTAATGATCTTGCCCAAGTGTTGCTGACCTTGAGAAAACACATAGCTGTGTACCTGATGCTGAACAGAAAACAGATTTCTGAAAAGGACCCTTCCGCCCTGTTACCCTGTCATCTCATAAGTGCTCATAATCTGCTCCAGACAAGCCCCACACATGGCTTGGTGCTCATGACCTCCACTTCCCAGAAGGGAAACTTGAGTCCCCGTGGGGTGAAGCCACAAGTCCGCCCACCCTGATGGATGTTAAAGTCTATCCCATCACACACCCACACAATGACTGGCCCTGCCAGTAATTCCCTTTAGTGACTATGAATCTCATGGGCCGTGAGGCCCATTTCTGACTGGAGAGGAGACAAGTTACAGGAGATCTTGTGTCTCAGTTTTCCCTTCTGCACAGTGGGGAATAAATAATATGCAGATTTATGAACAGCTTCCTTTGTGTCAGCTACAGAGCCCACCAGCATATGTGTATTATCACATTCAACTGTCCTATTAATGTCCTGAGTGAGCATGTAGTTCTCATTTTTCAAGGAGGAAATTAGAGCTCAGAGAGGGGAACCCTGAGCTCATAGAGCTGAGCTGAGATTTGACTCCAGCCAGGACTGTTGGACACCAATGCTGCTCCACTTCGCCCTTACTGCTCTGGGACAGTCTGGCTTTAAATCTTACTGAACCACAGCTGGGCCCTGGCAGGCCATGGTCCTAGCCTTGGGGCAGCTTCATCATGCATGGTCTTGTGACCTCGGTGGTGACCTCAGTGTTCTCATCTCTAAAAGGGACCTATAGCAACAAGGGACAGGGAGGTGCGCTGGCCTAGGGAGGGGGAAGCACACAGCCCCGGAATATCCAATCCTGTCCTGTCTCTGGGAGGCACTGTGTTACCTCGGAGACTGCCCAGCGGAGCTGCTGGAGCTGCTGCAGGCCCCAGGCCGGGTCCAGGAACCGGTGGGGAGCCAACAGCACGTAGCGAGTAAACATGGACTCCCCAGCGTACAGCAGACTGCTGGCTCTCCTTGCCAGCCCCTTGAGCCCACTTCGGGAGGCATAGAATCCAGTCCAGGCATGATGCATGTCTAGGAGAAAAAGGGCAGGAGTCAGTGGGAGGGCCTGCCCTTAGAGGCCCCTGAGCCCCACTTGGGAAATGCTGAGGAAGATGAGGTCAGGATGGATCTGCCTGGGTCCCCAGGGACACAGCCTAGGCCAGCAGGTGATCTCAGGGTTCCTGGTCCAGCCAGGTCAGCAATGGTACCAGATCCCTGGAAGGCCTGGGCCACTGGCAGGGTCAGGCTGGGCAGGGGCAGGCCGGGGGAGGCCTGACACTGTGACGAGGAAAGAATCCCAGTGAGCACCTGGGCCCCTGGGATGGCCTGTGGGAAGGGGCCCTGGAGGACTTCAGAGGAGGAGGTAGAGGGATGAGGGCCAAGAAGTCAGGACATAGAATGGAAGGGCTGGAGTGCTGGCCGCCCCTGTGTGCCACTGAGGAAAATCAGGGTCTGGAGAGGCATGCCTTCCACCAGGTCCCTCTGGTTGTCCATGGGGGCAGGCTGGCAGGGCCACTGGGAGCTGAGATCCCTGAAATCACTCTCCTTACCCTGGACACAAAGGTCATGGCATGACGAAGTCCCCACAGGGCATGACCAACCCCCGCCAGTGCCCCAGCGGAAACCAAGGCTGCCTCTGGACATCACTCAAGCCTCTCTTGTGAAAGAAAGGAACCGGCAAAGGAACAGTGGACAACACTGAGCCCGCCTGTATCTGTCCCCACCCCAGGCGGTCCACAGGAGGTAGGCGGGTGAGGGAGGGCTGTCTGACCCAGTGGCCCTGTGGGCTCCACTGGCAGAGCTGAGGAGACTGGGAAACCACATGTCACTGCTTTGGTGACATCTCCCTTGCACCGAATCCCTCCCTACCCCCCAGAGGCTCCTACCCGAGGAATAGGGCAGGAAGTCGCGGTGGTCTCGGACCTGCCAGGAGACTTGGTCAGAGTGCACAGCCCGGAAGTAGTCGCCGAGCGTGGCATACTCCACTGATAAGCTGAGCTCCGATGCTTCACTATTGATGTACTCCATTATAATGTCCATGTTGGCAAATTGCAGCGAGGCATTGAAGAACTGCCTGTCACATCCCTGCAGCCAGGGGACAGAAGGAATGCCCAGCCCTTCTGGGTACAGAGTCCAGCCTGCACAGGGATAGCGTCTCTTCATCTGCACGACCGTCCCTCTCTCCCCATGGTGGACACCGAAGCCCTCCACGGGGCTCACTAGCTCTCTCCTCTGGGAGCACAGAAGGTGCTCCGTCCAGTTTAGCTGCAACAACAATGTTGACTGAGTGTCCAGCACTGTCCCATGAGGGTATCTTTCATTATAAGACAAATTCAGCCAATGGAGCAGGTCCTGTCATCATCCCCATTTCACAGATGAGAAAAGTGAGGCTCACAGGGTCCCAATTCTCACAGCCCCTGAGTAGGGAACCAGGATTCAGGATGAGGCCTCTGCTCACAGTATTGAGAAGGGGAAAGGAGGGGAGAGCTGCGGAGGAGCTGGAGCCTGTGTAAAGGAGGGGCTGCCGTGGAGGTGGAGACTGTGGGGATGATCCAGGGTTGGGGGAGAAGCTGGTAGACTGGGTGAGGACTTGGGGTGAAGGGAAGGAGGACTGAGCTGGAGTTGGGATGGCCCACTGCCTGAATGGACACTGGAATGGTTAGAGGTGGACACACAGTCTTGGGAGGAGGCAAGTCCTGGGGTCAGACCGAAGAGAGCAACACCTGCACAGAGTTGAGGAACCAGGGCCAGGGACCCCAACTTACCCAGGGCCAGAGGACGTGTGGTGTCCGGAACCAGGTGGCTCGAGTCAATGCATTCCTCACCAGGAAACTGGTAAATATTTGGATGTTGTCCTCGGTGACAGGGATTTGCATTTGGAGGTACATGTCATTCGGGGATGTACCTGGGAAGATGGCTTCGCCATCCCAGTTAAATCCCTCACTAAGGGAGAGAGGAGCATTAGGGGGCCCTGCCCTGAAAATGGCAGCAGCACAAGGGTGGGGAGGCAGGCAGGGCTCAGGGAGGCCAGAGCATCGAGGCCTCCGTCTCCCATCAGGGGCTGGACAGTGTGGTGGCGGGTAGACGAGAGCTGTGTGGACAGAAGATGCCCCTGTGTGAGCCCTGTGGGCACTTGGGCACCTCACCCTGATCCTACAGGGCACCCAGAACCTGCTAGTGAGTCCCCCTTGCCTCTTCTGTCAGCTGCTGCTTCATCCCACCTCCTTTGCTCAGGGGGGCTCAGTCCCCACCCACAGCCCCCCCGGAATAGAGGGCAGAGGGACTGGACCCAGGGCCCCCCACCAGACAGCCCACAGGAGGGCTGGTGCCAGAACTCGGAAGTTTTGACTCAATCGCCTGAGCCACTCCATCTGCCCCATGGCTGCTACCGCGGGACCTTGGCTGGGTGTCCAGGCCTAAGTTATTCTTTCTGTAAGATGCGTGCTCAGTGCATGCCCTCAGGGCTGGCCATGAAGGGTGTGGCTGAGGTGGTCCAGGGAGGGTGCTGGGATGGGGACTGGCCCGAGGCAGGTGCTCACGAGCAGTAGCTGAACTGGTCCAGGACGTGTGTGAAGATTTCCTGCTGCGCCGACAGGGATCTGGACCCTCGCCACACGAACTGCAGCTCCTACAAACCCGGAGGGATGGAGTGAGGGCCCAGGGGCGACACGGCTGCCGGTTCCCCTCCGCAGGCCCCACCTGAGTCTCTCGCTGCACCCACTGATCTCAGGGGTTCAGGTCTCCCTCTGCTGCCCCCTCCACAAGGTTCCCCTTGACCTCTCAAAGCCACAGGAGGCGGAGGAATTGGCCCTCCAGATGCTGCCTGTCTGCACTTTCATCTGACCCTCCTCAGGGCAGGACTCTCTGCCAGGACCTGCCAGGCTGTCTCTAACTCAGCTTGAATATCCCCAGACATGGGGAGCTCATCACCATCACTAAAGGTACAGAGCTTTTTTCAGTTCTGATGGTGAGAAAGTAGATGAGTAGATGTGGCCCACCACTCACCCGGGTATCCTGCATGGCCTCCTTCAGGTTGTAGTCGATCCTGGAGATGACATGGGCATTGAAGCCCGCCAGGGCAAACAGGGTAGGGGTCGTGGAGGATGCACCAAATGGGTCCACCTGCCAGGAGAACTGTGGCCGGACCCCAAATGTTTCATAGAGAAACCCATGTCCTTCTGCAAAGAGATAAGTTTTGTCACTCCCTCAGGGCCCTGTGCCCTTCTCCAGGGCTGAGATGCCACCTAACAGGCAAGGAGGGGTTTTGAAATAGATGGTAATATTAGGACTTCTTCCCCGAATCATTGGTCTATTCACATCTTAATGCATGATTTATAAGCCAGCCCATAGAAGCACGAATCAGGTGACTGCAGAAAGTTCCAAATTTGATATGCCATTGATTCCAGCTCCCCAAGGGTTTCCCCTCAATATAATCTCATCTCTGGCCAACCCCCCACCACATCTTGGCTACACATACACTGGCCTGGTTACACTCAGATGGGCTATCTTGGCTGTTGTCTGCCCTTTATGACTCACTGCTTCTACTGCGGTCAGGACTGTGCTCAGGAATGCACACAGGCACGCGAAAGATGGATGCTTCCCCTAGGAGCCTGAGCTTGGGAAACATTCTGGGGAAACTACTGTGCTCCACCCCGGATGGCATCAGAGAAAAGGGCCAGTCAAACAAAGGTTTTGGTGGTATGGAACTACATCAGCCTGGGATGCTATCAGGTCTACCCCCTGTGCATCTCCACCCCGCCTCAGTGGTAGAACCGAGAGGGATGAGGAAGATGCCTGCGTTGGTAAGGGACTGACAAAGTCTGACCAGGGAAGGAAACCTTTGGTGGAGAGTCTGTCTAAACCCCCATTTAGAGCAGGGAAGGATGCTTCTGGTGGAAAAAAACCATGGTTGTGGATGGCGCTTTTTTCTCTCTAACATATGGAAGTTAACAGTTCCAGAACCACTCCTTAAAAAAAAAAAGTATATATTTTTTAAATACTGGGAGAAGTTTGATTCTCAGAGGTTAGGAAGACATGCCTGATCTTCTTCTGTGATACTGAACGGTCATGGTATCCTGTGAAAGATGGGGAATCCTGGCCATTTGAAGGGTCTCTTAAGTAGAGTACTGTTTTACAAGTAGACTGGTTCTGAAGAAAGCAAGAGAAATGGGTAGAAATGCCATCTGTCTTGCTCTTTATCTCTCTGCAAGACATTCCAGACTTGTGTCCTATGGGTACAGATTTGGGTGGGAAACCTACAGCTCCCTCCTGTTCTCTTACTTTGCCTCTGTATCTGAGGCTTCCAAATGAACAGGCTGAGAATCAGGGTACCCTTCTAGGAGGGGTTGCCTCAGTCTCAGTAGACTATTTAGAGGATCCAAAAGGTACATGGAAGACTTTATGGGACTAATTTTACCTTATGATATTATTTGGTGAGATGTAGTACATGTTTTGGGACAGACACTGACTCAAGACTCAAGAGCTTGAGTTTTGGGGGAAGTTACTACTTTTAGAGATGAGTGGCTCTAGCCCTTCTCCCTATGGGAGCCAAGCAGTTCCCATAACAGACTCCCTTTGCTGGATGTATTCGTGCAGGACTCAAGCGAGTGTGCACTGACTTTTAAATATGCTAAATGGCTGAGATAGAACAGGGAGGGAACTCCTGGTAAATTCCTTGATAATTATGGGAGGCTCTCGATACGTTTACTGATGTTGACCCTGAAAGTTCAGATGGAGAAATGATCTTAAAAAATAGATTCCTCGCTCAATCAGCTCCACATATCTGCCATAAGTTACTAAAACAGGCTTTTAGACCAAATCAGTCTTCAGAAACACTGTTGCAGCTGGCTCAGACAATATATTATGGCAGAGACGATGAGGAGGAAAATAAGGAAAAAGAGCAAGTCAGAAGACTGATGCCCCAACAATGGCTGTTAGACCTGCTCTGAAACAGCCTGAGAAAAATGCCAAGAGGGACCCAGGTAAAAAGGGATGGGCTTACTATTACTGTGGAAAGGAGAAGTGTCTCAAGTGGGATTGGCCTGCAAAGACCATACTGGAGAAGAGACTACCCTCTGAGGTGTAGCCTCCAGGGGCTGGACTCTCAAGATAATCATGACTGAAGGTGCTTTGGGTCCCCATACAAGCTCCCATCCTAATAACACCTGAGAAACTCCAGATAGTAATAACTGTGAAGGGCCAATCAGTCGATTTCTTTCGGAAACTGAGGAGAATTTCTCTGTGCTCAGTGAAGACCTCGTCCAGTTTCCTCCCAGTTCACTACTGTAATGGACTGTCAGGATGAGTCACATGCTATAATTTCAGTCATCCTTTAAGCAGTAACTGGGACTCGGTGCTGTTTTCTCACAAGTTTCTTGTGATGAAGTCTCCCTCACCCCTTCTGGGGAGGGAAATACTGAACAATGTCTAGGCATTTGTTTTCATGCATATGGAGCTTTCTCTTTCTCTCCCATTAGTTGAACAAAATGTAAATCTCAAAGTGTGGGTTGATGGAAAAACTGTGTGTTGAGCACACATGGGTTAAAGCCAATCATTAAAAATGTGAAGGAACAAGGACTGTTAATTTCCTGCAACAGTCCATACAAGACTCGTATTTTGAGTGTAAAAAACGTCAAATGGTAAATGGAGACTTGTTCAAGACATACAAATAATTAGTGCCTAATCCTTATACTTTATTGTCTAAAATTGCTGAAACAGAAAATATTTTTCAGCCACTGATTTGAGTGATATTTTCTAGAGTTAAACCTATATTAAGTCATCCCTTACCTATGACTTTAAGACAAGAGAGGATTTTTAGGAATCAGGCAACTGCCCCATTTGGATTCTGGGTTATGCAGAACTTGCCTGGCCTTTATATTGACTTATAACTGAGACTTAGCAGGTCCAAACTGACAAGCTGGTGTGGTCCCCAGAAACTCAAAAGGCTTTTAAGACTCTTTAAACTGCTCTCTGGCAGGCTCCCGCTTTGAGCTTACCCATAGGATCAGAGCTTATTTCCTTTGTTACTGAAGAAAAGGCTATGGCTACATTGCTTAAAGGATAATTGATGCTATTGTTTTGCTAATGCATAAAGCTCCTAAGCTTATTAATAGACAAAATCTTACTGTACTGACTTCTCATGATATAAGTGGGGTCTTAAACTCTAAATCTCAGAGTGACAATGGCTCCATCTTTAAAACTACTATAACTCAAGGCGTGTCAAAAGCTCTAGGAATAGAATACCACTTACACTGTTCCTGGAGACCCCAATCTTCAGAAAAAGTTGGAAGGCTAATGACATTATTAAGAGGCATCTGTGTAGGAAACTCAGAAACATGAGACAGTTGGTTTAATGTTTTCCCTGTAGCTTTAACGAGGGCTCAAACTCCCCCTAAGAAGAAGGACCTGTCTCTATGACAGACTGGTTTTGTGAAGATATTGTCATAGTTCCTGAAGGCTTAAAATTAACTATGTGACTCAGCTTTCAACTTTTCAATCTCCTCATCAATTGAGGGCTTTCCATGGTGGGTTTCTTCACTTCAAGGAAAGACTTTCTTCAACTCTTCTTCATCTGATGACATCAACCAATTCTAAGAAGGACTGATATAACATATTGTACCTTAACTGTGGACATAATGTAACTTTTAATTTTGATTATATTTTAACTTGGTTTAATGCCTATTTTGCCTTATATCTATAACTGTTAAATGGGGTTTGTTTCTAACTGTCTGAAAGCTTTTAAGTTACAGGTGGTTGTCCAAGCTCCTGTAAGAGCCACAACCTCCTCCAACTACTACTTGGGTCCCCTGGATCAGAGACCCTCAGTATGAGGGTGAGGAGAATATGTTACATCAACAATTTAGGGACAATGCTCCTCAACAGCAGGAAGTAGTTATGGAATGAAAATGATGCCCCTTCCCCTTGGCAACATAATTTTCCCAAAAGAAAAAGGGGGATTGAGAGAGTCAGTCCCTGGGCAGGTTGATCAGAAGTCCAGGGTCTCCGAGGAGGAGACAGGTGTCTGGGGCTCTCAAGGAGGAGATAGGGGTCTGGAGTTCTCAAGGAGGAAGAAAGGACAAACGCTATTTTCCTTATGTTTCCTTACTAAGGGTTATATAACAATAATGTACCCTGCTTGAGGTCATGTTTCTCCTTCCTGAAAACCTTCTGACTAATCCTGTTATCTTAAAATGTATGTTATGGGAGTAGATCTAGAAAGGACTTTATAACCTTGGGACATTCTTTTGATTCATTGTAATAACCAATTAAAAACTATACAATTCCTTTGGCGAGACCAGAGAGGGGGGCATTCTCTGAACCCTTCTGATGTCTATGTCAGAAGCTTCCCCTGTCCCTTTTCATAGTTTAATGAAACTCTGCTACACAAAATCTCTTGAGTGATCAAGACTGGTTCCTGGTCCTGAAGGAAAATCTTTGCCTTCGGAAATCACCAATCTGATATCGTTCACAGTAAGCTATCATGTAGGCTTTAGCTGGCCAGGCTCCTCTATCCATGGAATTTCACAGATCACAATACTGCAGTGGAATCTTCTCCAGTGGGCTCTTCCTAACCCAGGGATGGAACCCACATCTCTTGCATTGGTAGGTGGATTCTTTACCCTTGAGCCACCAGGGAAGACCCCCACCCCACCCAGTTAGGTCAGGGGAATAGACTTCTAGCTGGAGCCTGCATTCTCAAGCCTCTCACAGTTTCACAGTGGCTAGAACAAACAGCACATTACAGAAAGTTAATCAGGGTGAAAAGCAGAAAGATAATGTCCCAGAATAAGGGACAAGATAAAACTCCAGAAAGACAACTAAATGAAGTGGAGATAGGCACGTTTCCAGAAAAAGAATTCATAATAATGATAGTGAAGATGATGCAGGATCTTGGGGAAATAATGGAGAAGAGGCAAAAAATATTTTCTAAAGACCTGGAAGAACTAAAGAACAAACAGCAGTGAACAATACACTAGAAAGAATTCATCGCAAAATAACGGAGGCAGAAGAATGGAAAATGACCTGGAGGACAGGACGGTGGAAATCATTGCCTAGAACAGAATACAGAAAAATGGTGAAAAGAAATGAAGGCAAACTAAGACACCTCTGGGACATCATTAAATGCACCAAAATTTGCATTATATGGGTCCCAGTAAGAGATGAGAGAGAGTCCCAGGAAGGATAAACTCAAAGAGGAGCACACCAAGATACATGGTAATCAAACTGACAAAAATTAAAGACAAAGATAAAATATTAAAAGCAACAAGGGGAAAATGACGGATAAGATACCAGGGAACTCCCATCAGGTTATCAGCTGATTTCTCAACAGAAGCTCTGCAAGCCAGAAGGGAATGGAATGATACATTTAAAGTGATGAACGGGAGAAACTACAACCAGGAATACTCTACCAGCAAGACTCTCCTTCAGATTTGATGGAGGAATTGAAAGCTTTCCAGACAAGCAAAAGCACCATCAAGCCAGCTGTTTTTTTTTTTTTTTTTAAATTGGAGGCTAATTACTTTACAATATTGCAGTGGTTTTTGTCATCCTTTCACATGAATCAGCCATGGGTGTACATGTGTTCCCCATCTTGAGCCCCCCTTACTCTTCCCTCCTCATCCCATCCCTCTGGGTCATCCCAGTGCACCAGCCCTGAGCACCCTGTCTCATGCATCAAACCTGGACTGGCGATCTGTCTCACATATGATAATATACATGATTTAGCGCTATTCTCTCAAATCATCCCAGCCTTGCCTTCTCCCACAGAGTCCAAAAGACTGTTTTATACACCTGCGTCTCTTTTGTTGTCTCGCATATAGGGTTGTCATTACCTTCGTTCTAAATTCCATATATTTGTGTTAGTTATGGAATTGGTGTTTTTCTTTCTGACTCACTTCACTCTGCATAATAGGATCCAGCTATTAGAACTGATTCAAATGTATTCTTTTTAATGGCTGAGTACTATTCCATTGTGTATACGTACCACAGCTTTCCTATCCACTCATCTGCTGATGGACATCTAGGTTGTTTCCATGTCCTGGCTGTTATAAACAGTGCTGAGATGAACATTGGGGTACACGTGTCTCTTTTGATTTTGGTTTCCTCAATGTGTATGCCCAGCAGTGGGATTGCTGAGTCATATGGCGGTTCTATTTCCAGTTTTTTAAGGAATCTCTACACTGTATAGTGGCTGTACTAGTTTGCATTCCCACCAACAGTGTAAGAAGGTTGGTTCCCTTTTCTCTACACCCTCTCCAGCATTTACAGTTTGTAGACTTTTGGATGGCAGCCAATGAGATGGTACCTCATTGTGGTTTTGATTTGCATTTCTCTGATAATGAGTGATGCTGAGCATCGTTTCAGGTGTTTGTTAGCCATCTGTATGTCTTCTTTGGAGAAATATCTGTTTAGTTTTTTGGCCCATTTCTTGATTGGGTCGTTTATTTTCCTAGAATTAAGCTGCAGGAGTTCCTGGCATATTTTTGAGATTAGTTCTTTGTCAGTTGCTTCATTTGCTACTATTTTCCCCCATCCGAAGGCTGTCTTTTCACCTTGCTTATAGTTTCTTTCATTGTGCAAAAGCTTTTAAGTTTAATCAGGTCCCATTTGTTTATTTTTTGCTTTTATTTCCACTACTTTGGGAGATGGGTCATAGAGGATACTGCTGTGACTTATGTCGGAGAGTGTTTTGCCTATGTTTTCCTCTAGGAGTTTTTTAGTTTCTGGTCTTACATTTAGATCTTTAATCCATTTTGAATTTATTTTTGTGTATGGTGTTAAAAGTGCTCTAGTTTCATTCTTTTACAAGTGGTTGACTAGTTTTCCCAGCACCACTTGTTAAAGAGATTGTCTTTTCTCTATTGTATATTCTTGCCTCCTTTGTCCAAGATAATGTGTCCACAGGTGCATGGATTTATCTCTGAGCTTTCTATTTTGTTCCACTGATCTATGTTTCTGTTTTTGTGCCAGTAACATACTGTCTTGGTGACTGTAGCTTTGCAGTATAGCCTGAAGTCAGGCAGGTTGATTCCTCCAGTTCCATTCTTCTTTCTCAAGATTGCTTTGGCTATTTGAGTTTTTTTGTATTTCCATACAAATTGTGAAATTTTTTGTTCTAGTTCTCTGAAAAATACCTTTGGTAGCTTGAAAGGGATTGCATTGAATCTATAGACTGCTTTGCGTAGTATACTCATTTTCACTATATTGATTCTTCCAATCCATGAACATGGTATATTTTGCCATCTATTTGTATCATCTTTGATTTCCTTCATCAGTGTTTTATAGTTTTCTATATGTAGATCTTTAGTTTCTTTAGGCAGATATATTCCTAAGTATTTTATTCTTTTCGTTGCAATGGTGAATGGAATTGCTTCCTTAATTTCTCTGTTTTCTCATTGTTAGTGAGTTGGAATGCAAGGGATTTCTGTGTGTTAATTTTATATCCTGCAACTTTACTATATTCATTGATTAGCTCTAGCAATTTTCTGGTGGAGTTTTTCGGGTTTTCTATGTAGAGGATCATGTCATCAGCAAACAGTGAGAAGTTTACTTCTTTCCAATCTGGATTCCTTTTATTTCTTTGTCTGTTCTGATTAGTCCATTATTTCAATTGCTCAGTCGTGTCTGACTCTCTGTAATCCCATGAATCGCAGCACGCCAGGCCTCCCTGTCCACCACTGTCTCCTGGAGGTCACTCAAACTCATGCCCATCGAATTGGTGATGCCATCTAGCCATCTCATCCTCTGTCGTCTTCTTCTCCTCCTGCCCCCAATCCCTCTCAGCATTAGAGTCTTTTCCAATAAGTCAACTCTTCGCATGAGGTGCCCAAAGTACTGGAGTTTCCGCTTTAGCATCATTCCTTCCAAAGAACACCTAGGGCTATCTCCTTCAGAATGGAGTGGTTGATCTCCTTGCAGTCCAAAGGACTCTCAAGAGTCTTCTCCAACACCACAGTTCAAAAGCATCAATTCTTCAGCACTCAGCTTTCTTCACAGTCCACCTCTCACATCTGTACATGACCACTGGAAAAACCATAGCCTTGACTAGACGGACCTTTGTTGGCAAAGTAATGTCTCTGCTTTTCAATATGCTATCTAGGTTGGTCATAACTTTCCTTCCAAGGAGTAAGCGTCTTTTAATTTCATGGCTACAATCATCATCTGCAGTGATTTTGGAGCCCCCAAAATAAAGTCTGACACTGTTTCTACTATTTCCCCATCTATTTCCCATGAAGTGATGGGACCGGATGCCATGATCTTCGTTTTCTGAATGTTGAGCTTTAAGCCAACTATTTCACTCTCCACTTTCACTTTCATCAAGAGGCTTTTTAGTTCCTCTTCACTTTCTGGCATAAGGGTGGTGTCATCTGCTCTGATCACTGTGGCCAAAACTTTAAAAACTATGTTGAATAGTAGTGGTGAGAGTGAGCACCCTTGTCTTGTTCCTGACTTTAAGGGAAATGCTTTCAGTTTTTCACCATTGAGGATAATGCTTGCTGTGGGATTGTCATATATAGCTTTTATTATGTTGAGGATATCTTCCTTCTATTCCTGCTTTCTGGAGGGTTTTTAATCATAAATGAATGTTGAATTTTGTCAAAGGCTTTCTCTGCATCCATTGAGATAATCATATGGGTTTCATCTTTCAATTTGTTAATGTGGTTTATTACATTAATGGATTTGCGGATATTGAGGAATCGTTGCATCCCTGGGATAAAGCCCCCTTGGTCATGATGTATGATCTTTTTAATGTGTTGTTTGGTTCTGTTTGCTAGAATTTTGTTAAGGATTTTTGCATCTATGTTCATCGGTGATATTGGCCTGCAGTTGTCTTTTTTTGTGGCATCTCTGTTTGGTTTTAAAGTGATGGTGGCCTCATAGAATGAGTTTGGAAGTTTACCTTCCTCTGCAATTTTCTGAAAGAATTTGAGTGGGATAGGTGTTAGCTCTTCTATAAATTTTTGGTAATATTCAGCTGTGAAGCTGTCTGGTCCTGGGCTTTTGTTTGCTGGACGATTTCTTATTACAGTTTCGATTTCTATGCTTGTGATGAGTCTGTTAAGATTTTCTATTTCTTCCTGGTTCAGTTTTGTAAAGTTGTACTTTTCTACTAATTTGTCCATTTCTTCGAAGTTGTCTATTTTATTGGCATATAGTTGCTGATAGTAGTCTCTTAGGATCCTTTATATTTCTGTGTTGTCTGTTATGATCTCTCCACTTTCATTTTTAATTTTGTTGATTTGATTCTTCTCCCTTTGTTTCATGATGAGTCTGGTTAATGGTTTGTAAATTTTATTTATAATCTCAAAAGCCAGCTTTTAGCTTTGTTGATTTTTGCTATGGTCTCTTTTGTTTCCTTTGCATTTATTTCTGCCCTAATTTTTAAGATTTCTTTGCTTGTACTAACCCTGGGGTTCTTCATTTCTTCCTTTTCTAGTTGCTTTAGGTATAGAGTTAGGTTATTTATTTGATTTTTTTTCTTGTTTCTTGAGGTATGCCTGTATTGCTATGAACCTTCCCCTTAGCACTGCTTTTACAGTGTCCCATAGGTTTTGGGTTGTTGTGTTTCCATTTTCTTTCGTTTCTATGCATATTTTGATTTCTTCTTTGTGATTTGTTGGTTATCCAGCAGCATGTTTTTCAGCCTCCATATGTTGGAATTTTTAGTAGTTTTTCTCCTGTAATTGTGGTCAGAAAAGATGCTTGGAAAGATTTCATTTTTTTTTGAATTTACCAAGGCTAGATTTATGGCCCAGGATGTGATCTATCCTGGAGAAGATTGCGTGTGCACTTGAGAAAAAGGCAAAATTCACTGTTTTGGGGTGAAATGTCCTATAGATACCAATTAGGTCTAACTGATCCATTGTATCACTTAAAGTTGTGTTTCCTTGTTAATTTTCTGTTTAGTTGATCTATGCACAGGCGTGAGTGGGGTATTAAAGTCTCCCACTCCTGCTGTGTTATTGTTAATTTTCCCTTTCATCCTTGTTAGCATTTGCCTTACATATTGCAGTGCTCCTATGTTGGGTGCATATATAATTGTTATATCTTCTTATTGGCTTGATCCTTTGATCATTATGTAGTGTCCTTCTTTGTCTCTTTTCACAGCCTTTATTTTAAAGTCTACTTTATCTGACATGAATATTGCTACTCCCATTTTCTTTTGGCCTCTATTTCCATGGAATATCTTTTTCCAGCCCTTCACCTTCCATCTGTATGTGATCTTACAACATATATTGGAGTCTTGCTTTTGTATCCATTCAGCCAGTCTTTGTCTTATGGTTGAGGCATTCAACCCATTTACATTTAGGATAATTATTGATCAGTATACTCCTTTTGCCATTTACTTTGTTGTTTTGGGTTTGAGTTAAACACCCTTTCTGTGTTTCCTGTCTAGAAAAGATCCTTTAGCATTTGTTGGAGAGCACCACCAAACTGGCTTTACAGCAAATGCCAAAGGAACTTCTCTATGCAGGAAACACAAGGGAAGAAAAAGATCTACAGAAAATAAACCCAAAACAACTAAGAAAATGGTACTTGGATCAAACATATTGATAATCACCTCAAATGTAAATGCATGACAATCGCCAGCCTCCACTTACCAGGTCACTCTGCTTCACCCTTGCAAATAATTTGTTCCTATTTTATATTGTTAGGTTAATCATGTTTCCATAATCATTTGCAATTGTAACAGTCTTTTATTTTTTGTCTGGCTATTTATTGTGAAAACTGACAAGAATCTTTTACCTTTGTGATTATGTAGTTCAGTTCAGTTCAGTTCAGTCACTCAGTCGTGTCTGACTCTTTGCGACCTCATGAATTGCAGCATGCCAGGCCTCCCGGTCCATCACCAACTTCTGGGGTTCACTCACACTCACATCCATCGAGTCGGTGATGCCATCCAGCCATCTCATCCTCTGTCGTCCCCTTCTCCTCCTGCCCCCAATCCCTCCCAGCATCAGAGTCTTTTCCAGTGAGTCAACTCTTCACATGAGGTGCCCAAAGTACTGGAGTTTCAGCTTTAGCATCATTCCTTCCAAAGAAATCCCAGGGCTCATCTCCTTCAGAATGAAGTGGTTGGATCTCCTTGCAGTCCAAGGGACTCTCAAGAGTCTTCTCCAACACCACAGTTCAAAAGCATTAATTCTTCAGCACTCAGCTTTCTTCACAGCCCAACTCTCACATCCATACATGACCAGTGGAAAAACCATAGCCTTGACTAGATAGCTTCTCCTGGCTGCCCCTGATCTTGGACGCGGGGTAGCTCCTCCCAGCCGCCACCACTGACCTCGGACGCAGGGTAGCTCCTCTCTGCCGTTTCTGCGCTGTTGCAGCCTAGCACTCTAGGCTGCTGCCTCTGACCTCGGATGTGGGGTAGCTCCTCTTGACTGCGCCTAGTGAGCCAGCTCGCAGCTGCCTGGAGAAGCCACCTCGCGCCCAAGGCCAGGGGTGGTGACCTTGAGGAGCCACCCCGAGCAAGAGGCCAGGGGTGGCAGCTGGGAGGAGCCACCACGCCCGAGGCCAGGGCCAGCGGCCAGGAGGAGAAACCCGAGGAGCGGTGGCTGCGCAGGCACAGTAGGGCCTAGATGAGCTATCCCACATTGAAGGTCAGGAATGGTGGTGGTAAGGAGATAGCCCTCGTCCAAGGTAAGGATCAGCAGCTGTGCTTTGCTGGAGCAGCCGTGAAGACATACCCCATGCCCAAGCTAAGAGAAACCCAAGTAAGATGGTAGGTGTTGCAAGAGGGCATCAGAGGGCAGACACACTGAAACCATACTCACAGAAAACTAGTCAGTCTAATCACACTAGGACCACAGGCTTGTCTAACTCAATGAAACCAGCCACGCCTGCGGGGCAACCCAAGAAGGGCGGGTCATGGTGGAGAGGCCTGACAGAATGTAGTCCACTGGAGAAGGGAATGGCAAACCACTTCAGTATTCTTGCCTTAGGAACCCCATGAACAGTATAAAAAGGCAAAATGATAGGATACTGAAAGAGGAACTCCCCAGGTCATTAGGTGCCCAATTTGCTACTGGAGATCAGTGGAGAAATAACTCCAGAAAAAATGAAGGGATGGAGCCAAAGCAAATAATACCCAGTTGTGGATGTGACTGGTGATAGAAGCAAGATCCGATGCTGTAAAGAGCAATATTGCATAGGAACCTGGAATGTCAGGTCCATGAATCAAGGCAAATTGGAAGTAGTCAAACAAGAGATGGCAAGGGTGAACATCGATATTCTAGGAATCAGCAAACTAAAATAGACTGGAATAGGTTGATTTAACTCAGATGATCATTACATCTACTACTGCGGGCAGGAATCCTTCAGAAGAAATGGAGTAGTCATCATGGTCAACAAAAGAGTCCGAAATGCAGTACTTGGATGCAGTACTTGGATACAATCTCAAAAACGACAGAATGATCTCTGTTCATCTCCAAGGCAAACCATTCAATATCACAGTTATCCAAGTCTATGCCCCAAACAGTAACGCTGAAGAAACTGAAGTAGAACGGTTTTATGAAGACCTACAAGACCTTTTAGAACGAACACCCAAAAAAGATGTCCTTTTCATTATAGGGGACTGGAATGCAAAAGTAGGAAGTCAAGAAACACCTGGAATAACAGGCAAATTTGGCCTTGGAATGCAGAATGAAGCAGGGCAAAGACTAATAGAGTTTTGCCAAGAAAATGCACTGGTCATAGCAAACACCCTTTTCCAACAACACCAGAGAAGACTCTACACATGGACATCACCAGATGGTCAACACCGAAATCACATTGATTATATTCTTTGCAGCCAAAGATGGAGACGCTCTATACAGTCACAAAAACAAGACCAGGAGCTGACTATGGCTCAGATCATGAACTCCTTATTGCCAAATTCAGACTTAAATGGAAGAAAGTAGGGAAAACCTCTAGACCATTCAGGTATGACCTAAATCCAATCCCTTATGATTATACAGTGGAAGTGAGAAATAGATTTAAGGGTCTAGATCTAATAGATAGAGTGCCTGATGAACTATGGACTGAGGTTCATGACATTGTACAGGAGACAGGGCTCAAGACCATCCCCGTGGAAAAGAAATGCAAACAAGCAAAATGGCTGTCTGGGGAGGCCTTTTCACAAACAGCTGTGAAAAGAAGAGAAGCAAAAAGCAAAGGAGAAAAGGAAAGATATAAGCATCTGAATGCAGAGTTCCAAAGAATAGCAAGAAGAGATAAGAAAGACTTCTTCAGCGATCAATGCAAAGAAATAGAGGAAAAGAACAGAATGAGAAAAACTAGAGATCTCTTCAAGAAAACGAGAGATACCAAGGGAACATTTCATGCAAAGATGGGCTCAATAAAGGACAGAAATGGTATGGACCTAACAGAAGCAGAAGATATTAAGAAGAGGTGGCAAGAATACATGGAAGAACTGTACAAAAAAGATCTTCATGACCCAGATAATCATGAGGATGTGATCACTCATCTAGAGCCAGACATCTTGGAATGTGAAGTCAAGTGGGCCTTAGAAAACATCACTATGAACAAAGCTAGTGGAGGTGATGGAATTCCAGTTGAGCTATTTCAAATCCTGGAAGATGATGCTGTGAAAGTGCTGCACTCAATATGCCAGCAAATTTGGAAAACTCAGCAGTGGCCACAACATTGGAAAAGGTCAGTTTTCACTCCAATTCCAAAGAAAGGCAATGCCAAAGAATGCTCAAACTACCGCACATTTGCACTTATCTCACATGCTAGTAAAGTGATGCTCAAAATTCTCCAAGCCAGCCTACAGCAATACATGAACCATGAACTTCCTGATGTTCAAGCTGGTTTTAGAAAAGGCAGAGGAATCTGAGATCTAATTGCCAACATCCGCTGGATCATGGAAAAAGCAAGAGAGTTCCAGTAAAACATCTATTTCTGCCTATTGACTATGCCAAAGGCTTTGACTGTGTGGATCACAATAAACTGTGGAAAATTGTGAAAGAGATGGGAATACCAGACCACCTGACCTGCCTCTTGAGAAATCTGTATGCAGGTCAGGAAGCAACAGTTAGAACTGGACATGGAACAACAGACTGGCTCCAAATAGGAAAAGGAGTACGTCAAAGCTGTATATTGTCACCCTGCTTATTTAACTTATATGCAGTGTACATCATGAGAAACGCTGGACTGGAAGAAGCACAGGCTGGAATCAAGATTGCTGGGAGAAATATCAATAACCTCAGGTATGCAGATGACACCACCCTTATGGCAGAAAGTGAAGAGGAGCTAAAAAGCCTCTAGATGAAAGTGAAAGAGGAGAGTGAAAAAGTTGGCTTAAAGCTCAACATTCAGAAAACGAAGATATGGCATCTTGTCCCATCACTTCATGGGAAATAGATGGGGAAACAGTAGAAACAGTGTCAGACTTTATTTTTTTGGGCTCCAAAATCACTGCAGGTGGTGGCTGCAGCCATGAAATTAAAAGACGTTTACTCCTTGGAAGAAAAGTTATGACCAACCTAGATAGTACATTCAAAAGCAGAAACATTACTTTGCCGACTAGGTCCTTCTAGTGAAGGCTATTGTTTTTCCTGTGGTCATGTATGGATGTGAGAGTTGGAATGAGGAGAAGGCTGAGTGCCGAAGAATTGATGCTTTTGAACTCTGGTGTTGGAGAAGACTCTTGAGAGTCCCTTGGACTGCAAGGAGATCCAACCAGTCCATTCTGAAGGAGATCAACCCTGGGATTTCTTTGGAAGGAATGATGCTAAAGCTGAAACTCCAGTACTTTGGCCACCTTATATGCAGAGTTGACTCATTGTAAAAGACTGTGATGCTGGGAGGGATTGGGGACTGGAGGCGAAGGGGACGACCCAGAATGAGATGGCTGGATGGCATCACGGACTCGATGGAAGTGAGTCTGAGTGAACTCTGGAAGATGGTGATGGACAGGGAGGCCTGGCATGCTGCGATTCATGGGGTCGTAAAAAGTCGGACATGACTGAGCGACTGAACTGAACTGAACTGACTAGACGGACCTTTGTTGGCAAAGTAATGTCTCTGCTTTTCAATATACTACTAGGTTGGTCATAACTTTTCTTCCAAGGAGTAAGCGTCTTTTAATTTCATGGCTGCAGTAACCACCTGCAGTGATTTTGGAGCCCAAAAAAATAAAGTCTGACACTGTTTCTACTGTTTCCCCATCTATTTCCCATGAAGTGATGGGACCAGATGCCATAATCTTTGTTTTCTGAATGTTGAGCTTTAAGCCAACTTTTTCACTCTCCTCTTTCACTTTCATCAAGAGGCTTTTTAGCTCCTCTTCACTTTCTGCCATAAGGGTGGTGTCATCTGCATATCTGAGGTTATTGATACTTCTCCCGGCAATCTTGATTCCAGCCTGTGCTTCTTCCAGCCCAGCATTTTCATGGCGTACTCTGCATATAAGTTAAATAAGCAGGGTGACAATATACAGCCTTGATGTACTCCTTTTCCTATTTGGAACCCGTCTGTTGTTCCATGTCCAGTTCTAACTGTTGCTTCCTGACTTGCATATAGGTTTTTCAAGAGGCCAGTTGGTCTGGTATTCCCATCTCTTTCAGAATTTTCCACAGTTTGTGATCCACCCAGTTAAAGCCTTTGGCATAGTCAATAAGGCAGAAATAGATATTTTCTGAAACTCTCTTGCTTTTTCCATGATCCAGCAGATGTTGGCAATTTGATCTCTGATTCCTCTGCCTTTTCTAAAACCAGCTTGAACATCAGGAAGTTCATGGTTCATGTGTTGCTTAACCTGGCTTGGAGAATTTTGAGCATTACTTTGCTAGCTTGTGAGATAAGTGCAAATGTGCGGTAGTTTGAGCATTCTTTGGCATTGCCTTTCTTTGGAATTGGAATGAAAACTGACCTTTTCCTATTTTTGGCCACTGCTGAGTTTTCCAAATTTGCTGGCATATTGAGTGCAGCACTTTCACAGCATCATCTTTCAGGATTTGAAATAGCTCAACTGGAATTGCATCACCTCCACTAGCTTTGTACGTGGTGATGCTTTCTAGGGCCCACTTGACTTCACATTCCAGGATGTCTGGCTCTAGAAGAGTGACCACATCATCATGATTATCTTGGTCATGAAGATCTTTTCTGTACAGTACTTCTGTGTATTCTTACCACCTCTTCTTAATATCTTCGGCTTCTGTTACACCCATAACATTTCTGTGTGATTATGTAACTATTACTCAATACCATTGTGTCGTGATTGGTGAACAGAAAAATAATAGTACTCTGTATCACCGAAACTACCATTTCATAGAAAAACCTGTAATCACTTTTTAAAATGCAGATACATAACAGAATTTTCTTCGAATTTTTTTTTTAAATACACATGCACAGGTATTGCTTTTTTTCCTCCAGAGCTCCAGATACGTTTCTAGTGAACCACCATAGTTAAAAAACAATTGGACGATGTGATGATTTTTTACTTTTATCTAGTTTGTTCACTTCTGATATTTACTATTCACTGTTCCCATTTCGTTTAGTCTTTGTTTTTCAGTTTCTTAACCTCTTTTTTTGCTCTTTTTCTCCCCTTCTTCAAGTGTAGCAGAAATGCTTTTGTGTATGTGTATATGCATGTATATATAATATGCATATCATATACTTATATATTCTAGAATATTCACGAATTTGTGCCTAAATAAAAAATGTATAACACTGCGATTTCAGTTGTTTAACTAAGTATGAATAGAATGCTAGACTTTTAATTAAAAAATAGATATGCAACAAACGAGAAAGGTGTACTGTACAGCACAGGGAACTTTACTTAATGCCTCCAGAGAAACCTGCATGCAGGTCAGGAAACAACAGTTAGAACTGGATATGGAACAACAGACGGGTTCCAAATAGGAAAAGGAGTACATCAAGGCTGTATATCGTCACTCTGCTTATGTAACTTATATGCAGAGTACCTCATGAGAAACGCTGCGGTGGAAGAAGCACAGGCTGGAATCAAGATTGCCGGGAGAAGTATCAATAACCTCAGATATGCAGATGACACCACCCTTATGGCAGAAAGTGAAGAGGAACTAAAAGCCTCTTGATGAAAGTGAAAGAGGAGAGTGAAAAAGTTGGCTTAAAGCTCAACATTCAGAAAACGAAGATCATGGCATCTGGTCCCATCACTTCATGGGACATAGATGGGGAAACAGTGGAAACAGTGTCAGACTATATTTTTTGGGGCTCCAAAATCACTACAGATGGTGACTGTAGCCAAGAAATGAAAAGATGCTTACTCGTGGAAGGAAAGTTATGACCAACCTAGTAGCATATTGAAAAGCAGACATGTTACTTTGCCAACAATGGTCCGTGTAGTCAAGGCTATGGTTTTTCCAGTGGTCATGTATGGATGTGAGAGTTGGACTGTGAAGAACACTGAGTGCTGAAGAATTGATGCTTTTGAACTGTGATGTTGGAGAAGACTCTTGAGAGTCCCTTGGACTGCAAGGAGATCCAACCATTCCATTCTAAAGGAGATGAGCCCTGGGATTTCTTTTGAAGGAATGATGCTAAAGCTGAAACTCCAGTACTTTGGGCAGCTCATGCAAAGAGTTGACTCATTGGAAAAGACTGTGATGCTGGGAGGGATTGGGGGCAGGAGGAGAAGGGGACACCAGAGGATGAGATGGCTGGATGGCATCACTGACTCGATGGATGTGAGTGTGAGTGAACTCCGGGATTTGGTGATGGACAGGGAGGCCTGGTGTGCTGCGATTCATGGGGTCGCAAAGAGTCAGACACAACTGAGTGAATGGAACCTAACTGAATTACCTATAATAGAAAAAATTTCAAAAATAATATTTGTGTGTATGTACTCCTGAATCACATTGTTCTGCACCTAAAGCACTCTTAGCCAACCGTACCTCCATAATAAATATAATAAGAAAAAGTAAGCAACTTTTTAAGAAAATAATGTGGTCATCACCTGCTGGCAGTGTGATTCATGTAAATTTCAGCAGCTTTTTTGCCTCATATTCAACCCCCAAGAATGGGGTTTTGTAAGTCTCCCCATCTCCAGGACTGCGACCAGGACTGAAGGAAGGAAGTGTATGCCTTGTTCTTAGAACAGGAGGTCATCATGAGATGAAGTCAGAGCCCATGCTCTGAGGCTCCCAGAAGCCTGATGGTGTTGGGAATGGAGGCTCAGAGAATCCCCTGGGGAGGATCGAGAGGTCCACAGCCCTTCCTGCCCCAGTGACGGAAACCTGTCTTAGCTTAGATTCTGGCTGCTCTGGTCTGGCTTGCAAGGTCAGCTGTGCAGTGTTCAAGAAGGTGAGACTGGTGGTCTGAGACCAGAGATGAGGAATGGTCATTCTGTAGGTACCGGGAGGAAGACAGCTCAGTGCCCTTTCCCTCCCTCTATGCCCACCAGCCCTGCTCTGGTCAAATCCTGGTGAGCCCTGGGGACCCAGACAAGAATCAGACACTGGTCACTGCCAGAAGCAAACTGTAGGTCACCATGAAGAGGGAAGTGCTTGAGCACTGTGGCCCCAGTGGAAGTTTCCTGGACATGAGACTCCATAGGTGCGTCTGGCTGGAAACAACAGGAGACCTTGTTCTGAACCACAGGAGGCCTTGTCTTAGGGGCAGATCTGGGAAGCAGGGAGCAGAAGGAACAGGAGGAAGACAGGAGGTGAGGCCTGAGGCTGCATTTTGCAGACGGGGGAGTTTATATGGTCAAACATAAAGATTCCCATGAGCTTATCACTTACATCTAGAAATAAGGCAGTAGAAACTCAGAAGGAAGCAAGCACAGATTAAAGAGTTGAAAGGAGAGACGGTAAGAAAATCCAAAGAGAGTGCCAGGTGCCATCGTGATGTCCTGCACAGGGTCTGGCTTTAGGGGAGTGACAGTGGGCTAGAGCCCAGCCCACACTGCAGTCAGCCTGGCTCTCCCAATGACACTTTGCACTTCTTGTAGCTTCCGTCTTAGTGTCTCTTCTGCGAAAGAGACTGAGAGCCTGATGCCCTCTGGACACCCTGCCTTCTCGGGTGAGTGAAGTGATGCCTGTGAAAAACACCTGTTAAGTAGAGGAGAATGTGCCCTTCGTGACAGAATATGTGGCGATGGAGGTTGTGAAGGTGATGGTGGTGCGACAGTGGTGGTGTTAGTAATGCATGTGGAAGAGACGATGGTGGTGGTAGTGGTGGTATTGACGGTAGCTGTGTTGGTGATGATGGCTGTGATGACAGTGGTTGTGGTGTTGACAGGGATAATGATGATGCAAATGGAGTTGGTGGTGATGATGATGGTAGTGAGGATGGTATAGGCGGTGGTAATGATTATCAGTTTCCTGTTAACGCTGTTGGCATGGATGATGGCAGTTGTCCAGTGGTGGTACAGTTAGCCCTGGAGGTTTTGGTGGTGCTGCTGGAAGCGATGGTGCCGGAAGAGGTTGGAGTGTTAGAGGTCACCATGAAGGTGATAGTGCTGGTGATTCTGGTGGTGCTTGTGGTGGTGGAGATAGTGTTGTTGGTGGCAGAGGGGGAAATGTCAGCGGTAGACGAGCTGCTGTTGGTTTTCATGGTGGTGAAGGTGGTGAGATTTGGGTAATAGTAGAGGTGTTGGTGTTGTGATGGTGTGGATGTAACCGTTGAGAGAGTTCTTGTATGCACTGGTGTTAGAAGTGGTATTGATGTTGGAGGTGAAATCAGAAATGGGGAAATGGGAAATGAATACATTTTCAATAGGTTTCCCATATTTTTCTACCTTTGCTTCTTTTTTTTTTTTTGGTCCTCCTTCTCTACAAGAATGGTGTTTAAAAAAATTAATACGCTTTTAATTTTGATGGTGGTAGGAATGCAAATAGTGATAAAGAATGTGGTGGTTTTGGAAGAGGTACATGATGGGTAGGCTGTGGTAATGGTGGTAATTTTGGTGTTGCTGTTGGAGGTGTTGGTGTTAGAAGTGATGCAATGATGGGCTGAGGTGTTAGTGGCGATGATGGTGGTGCTGGAGGATTCATTATGGACTTGGAGGCAGTGGTATTGGAGGTGGTACAGGTGGAGATAGTGGTGGTGACATTGGTAATGGTGGTGGTGGTGGTGATGGTGCTGATGTGGGAGGTGTTGGTATTATAGATTATGCGATGACATGCCAAGATGTTAGTGGTGGTGATGGTGGTGTTGGGGCATTCATAACAGACTTGCAGGTGGTGGTGTTGGAGGTGATACAGGTGCGAGTATTGCTGGTGGCAGTTGTAACGGTGGCAATGGCAGTGGTGTTGGAGGTGTTGGTATTGGCTGAACAGTTGGCGGGTGAGGTGATGGCAGAGATGGCATCTGACCCTTATTGATCATTGATTAGAGACCCACATGCTGTACTCAATGTGATCTATTTGAATTATTTCTATTTAAACTTTATAACACCCCTTTGAGATAGACCATACATCATTATCAAATATTTTTATACAGGAGGCAGCTGAGGCTTATTGAGGCTGCCTCACTTGCCCAGTTTCACAGTGTTGGGAGTTAGCAGAGTCAGGAACCAGCCAGGCTGGCTCATCTAAAAGCCACACCCTCATCCCCTGTACTCAGGCACACATGGACACATGTCAGTAATCACACTGTTGACTGGTGACAGTCTCCTGCTGAGGGTGGAAGACAGAGCCCAGGACCAGGGCTCAGACACCCAGTCCCAGCCCCGAGGGAGGCCACAGGGACTCTGGTCTGGGGAAGAATAATCAAACCTGTGAGCTGGAGGATCTGGTCATCAAAGTGGGTCACGGCCTCGTCGTGCATGACCTGGCCTCCGAGGACAAACTCCAGGCGACCTTCAGCCACAAGCTGGCGGACCTTGGCATGGTGGGCAGAGAAAAATGCCACATTACGCCTTCCAGCTGAACCATTTTTGTTTTTTCGTCTTATGTCTACTGCGGCTCCTGGTCCTTCCTTCAGACTCCTCAGCCTCATTTCTTCTGCAAATATCAGGACACTGTCTGACCTGGTCAGCCCTGTGTCCAGCTCTGATAACAGCACCTGGCCATGGCTGATGCTTCATCAGGCATATATTCAGGTACACAACTTTTGTTTTGAAATAATTTCAAGGTTATGAAAGTGTTGCAAGGATTGTAAAAACGCTCCCCTCCCATAAATGTTTCCACAATTATTTTTCAGTTGATCAGTCATCTCTGACTCTTTATAACCCCATGGACTGAAGCACTGCAGGCTTCCCTGTCATTCACTGTCTCCCAGAGTTTGCTCAATCGGATGTCTACTGAGTTGGTGATGCCGTCTAAGCTCCTTATCCTCTGACATCCCCTTCTCCTCCTGCCTTCAATCTTATCCCGCATGAAGGTCTTTTCCAATGAGTTGGCTCTTCTCATGAGGTGGCCAAAGAACTGGAGTTTCAGCTTCCCCCAATTATCTCACTGTTAATATTGTTTACCCATTTCCTTAACACTATTTATTTATTTTAATCCAAGATATGGTTTACTTGAACCAATTGAAAATAAACGTTAGCAGCTTCATGTCCTTAATTCCATAGTTCACTAAGTCTTGAGCAAGAAGATCATTACAGCTCTTATATAATTAACTAAATCAGGAATTTAACATGAATCATGTTACTGATGAATTCACGTGCAGCTGCAGAGGCCAGCCCCATCCTGTGATGACACGAAGAGAGGGGAGGATCTGGATCTAGACTGCCCCTCCAAGGACCATGGCCTCTGACCCGCTGTGATACAGAATTAATCAGAAGGTTAAACCACAGGAACTCCTGCACACCATCCAGGAGCCAGTGTCTGTGGGAGCCATGCAGATTCATAAATGAAGTCAGAGGGTGTGAACAAAGGGTCACCCTGAGGTTGCCAGGGTCAAAGGTGACCCCATTCACACCAGCTGAGTGCCCAGCTGGGCTGCCAGAGCTGCAACTTTTCAGGAGGAACAAGAAAGGCAGGATCAAACACAAACCTGTCCTCTGGGCATGGGGCTGACCACAAACCTGTACTAAATGGACCCTGGGCATAGCTCAGTGCGATTGGGCTTCCTGGTCTATGCAGCTCCAACCTGGTCTCACAGTGCACAACCTAGGAGCTTCCTGAAGGGTCGTGCCCAGGACCCCCGGGGCATTGGCTCTCAGCTGCCTGGTGAGGACCCCCTGAGGGCAGCATTACCTGGCCTTTCTGCGTGTCTGAGGTGATGCCATCCCACCACAGCCGGAAATACTCCTGCTCCACGACGATGAACCTGCGCTTCTTCTCAAGGGTCAGTGCCTCTACCACGGAGTTGTAGACATTGGTGACATAAGCCTGCATGCTCTCCTGGGGTGGGGAGGGGGAGAGACCATCACTCCAGACCCGTGGGGGAAACCAGAGGGCGTGAACCAGGGACTGAGGAGGAACATCCAGGGAGACACAGTGTCCGGGGGCCACTGGCACTCCCCCCAAGCCTGTCCAGGCCCTGCAATCGGCTCCCCCTTCTCCTCCAACAAGGGAGCCTGGTGTCCATTCTGTGATGGACACACGGTGAGCCCTGCACTGAGACATGGACCCGGGCGGACAACTTTTGATGGGAGCCTGCCCCTGAGGAGAGTCATGAGGAGAGAGACACTCTACGTGACAGAGGGATGTGACAGCCCAGCCAAGGCCCTGGGCCAGCCCAGAGGGGTGTGCTGACCACTCCCACCTTGGAGGACAGACCAGTCGACAACAGGGCCCAAGGAGTGAGGTCCAGGGACCCTGATGGGCCTTCTTGGGATGAAATGATGGGGAAGCATGTGTCAAGGGCTGAGGCTGAGAGAAGCTTATCCTGCGAGTCATCTCTCTGGATTTATTTCATCCCCAGAGGCTGGGAGCCCCCAGGATGGAGCTGAGCATGCTCCCATCTGGGTCAGTCTGGTTCACCATGGTGCCCGGAGATGCTGATAAAGGAATGCAAGGAGCCCTGGGAGGGGGTGAGCGGGCAAGGAGGCGATGTTTGCTGACTTGGGCAGCACCCCACCCTGGGCCTCAGTGTCCCATCTCTAAACTGGGGGTGACGAGCATGCTTCTCACACATCAGCAGTTCCACACACAGGTGGGTGAGCACCCGCAGAGGCTGCCCAGTGAGCTGGAACGAGACTCAACCCTCAGCCTCAGGGCCTCTTGCTGCCCGACTCCCTTTAAAATGAGCGACTCACTTATTAACATCTCATGGAAAGTATTGTATTCACGATCACAGAGTGGTCCTATTCATTTATTTCCTTCCTCCTTCCAGAAAGAGCTTGTGCAGATCTGGGTATTCATTTCAGTTACCTGCCCCAGAAACTTATAAAAATCAGTCTTTCCCTCTTTTCCTCTGCCCTGGTTCATTCATTCACTCAGTGGAATTTCGAAGGACACCTTCCACACGCTGTGGCTGGGGACACATTCTCACCCCTGCCCACAGCCAGTCTACCTTAGTTGCTCTGTCGTGTCCGAATCTTTGTGACCCCATGGACTATAGCCCACCACACTCCTCTGTCCTTGGGATTCTCCAGGGAAGAATACTGATGTGGGTTACCATTTCCTTCTCCAGGGGGTCTTCCTGACCCAGGGATTGAACCTGGGTCTCCTGCATTGTAGGCAGATTCTTTACTATCTTAGCCACCAGGGAAGCCAACATCCAGTCCATAGCCAAGTACAGGTGGGCCCAAGGCCAAGTTCCCTGACAGCAGAGACCCAGGACACAAATGCACTCTGGAGTCCAGACGGAAAACGACCACAGCTTCAAGAGGTGTGCAGGGGTCACTCGGGGCACCTACCTGTACGGTGTGCAGCCAGCCCACGTCCATGTGGCTGTGGGGAACCACAAATACC
Source organism: Ovis canadensis (assembly GCF_042477335.2). Taxonomy (NCBI): domain Eukaryota; kingdom Metazoa; phylum Chordata; class Mammalia; order Artiodactyla; family Bovidae; genus Ovis; species Ovis canadensis. The sequence goes on along the minus strand of NC_091250.1, from coordinate 129,544,425 downwards.
CTCAGTTGGGGCTCAGAAAGAGCCTCCAGGGGCCACATCAGGCCCAACTGCAGGAGCAGAGGTAGCCAGCCCCGTGGCTCCATCTCCTTGGCCAGCTCAGGGGCTGGAGGACGTCTGCCTGCCTGCAGGGTCCGACCTCCTACCAGCTGACTGGGCCATACCATTTGGTGGATGCAGTGGGAAGGAAACCAGGAGTGACACCCACACAGATGCTGTCACTAAGCAGTGCAGGCAGGTGGCAGTCGCTCACTGCCTTGCAGCGCTCTGCTCCCATCTGCGGTTTCCTGACTATCTGCCTTTAGACAAACCCCAAATGCCAGCTCCCCTGTGGGGACTGCCAGCTTCCCTCTGGCCTAGCCTGGCTCTCCTCACCCCTATCCTCATGCCTTTCCCTTAGGCCTCTCCCAGTATTTCCCACTGGGCATCTTGCCCATCCCTTTCCACAACCCACTGGACTGACTCCTTTACACTGCCTTGCAAATCATAACTCTCAGTGCGGGGCCTGGCACCCCCAGGAAGCCTTCCCTGATACACTCTCCTTCACATGATACCCCCAGTCTGAGCCTTGCAATAGGAATTGTAGTTGCTCTTTTAAGGAGGAAAGTTGGCTTTCACAAATAGGACCTGACAACCCGAGTTTGCACAGCTAGTGTAGGAGCAGAAGGCCTGAAATTTTCAGAATTAGGTCTGGATCAGGGATAGTGACCGTGGCAAGATGCCTAAGCTGTCTGCATCTCAGCAGTCCATCTGTAAAGTGGGATGCCCATAGATGTGCTGGAGACCCAAGAGGAAATGCACAGGAGATAACGACAGGCTATCTTTGAGACTGGATCTGTTATGCCCAATAGCCTAGCAGAAGAGACTACTTGAAGGTCTAGGACCCGTGACCTTGGTTCCTGGCAGCAAATTTTGTTAAGCAAAAGAGCCAGTGCGCATGTGTTCAGGTCCAATGAGATGCACCATAAACTCCACAGTGAACCCAAGCACCATGAGAAGAATGCAGGGTGCTGGCAGTGCCTTCTTGTCCCCTGTGTCAAAGGTGGGTGTGTGGCCTGTGAATCTCTTCCTGATCTGGGCCATAGCAGCTCTTGAGAGCATGAAGCATGACTTGTGCTGGGTGTTCCAGAGAAAGAACGGCCCGACCCTCCTCTGTGCTGCGTGGGAGTTTGTAAGATGGGCCCACCAGCACCACTTCCATGCATTCTTTGTGACATAGCGCTGTCTGTCCTCTAGGGCATGTGACCAGCCTGGGGGCTCAGGATGCCCTGATGGACAGACTGCCTGCACTACACCCGGTGCCAAGATCCACCCAACAGCAGCAGGGCCCAGGCATCCTCTAGCTTCCAGCCTTCCATTGCTGCCCTGTCTGCCCTCTGGGAGCCTGACCCGAAGCCTGCACCTAGGCCCTCCAGCACATGTCTCCCCCTGCCTTTCTGGCCTCACCTCCCACCCACTCTTCTGCTCAGTCCACCCTGAAGCTGCTGGAAGCTCCACTGTCCCCCATCCTCATGACCCTTTTCCTCTGCTGAGTCCTGGCCTCTGTGCTCCTGGCCTGGAAGGAGCCCCATCCTCCCAGCACCACAGCTGCAGGGTCAGGGCCTCCATACAGGTTGAGCCCTTTCCCAGGTCAGGCCCTTTGAGGTGCTGCTCCCTCTGCTGGGAAGCATCTTCCCCCACTTCCTGTCTGGCAGGTGCTATTCCTCCTTTATGTCGCCTCATCTCTGAGAGATTTTCTGTGGGCCTCCCATCCAGCCTCCATAGCATTTACTGAAGAATATTATTCTGTATTAACCTGTGTGCTTGGTCCACACCCTCCTCACCCACCAGACAGGCTTCATGGGTCCATTATGTCCTTTGCTGGATCAGCTCCAGGAACAAAGCAGGACCTCTTGATCTTTCGAGAGAAAGAACTCAGGGATGTAACTGTCATGGACATGGCTGCTCCCCTTCTACCATGGACGACATGGGTGATACCCGCAGCACAGCATATAGAGCTCAGCTCAGCAGCGCCTCCCAACTCCACCTCCACCTGCTGTGTGACGAGCCCCTCACTCCTGGAGCAGGGCAGTGCACACCTCCTGACAGCCTGACTCAGAGCCCCGGGCTCCTGACCTGTACAGCGGGCACTTGTAGGTCTTTCCATAGGATGGTCCGGATACTAAGCTGCTGGAGATGTATATCCCCCCCCCCCCCCCCCCCCAGTGCTTGACCACAGAGGTAACTCTCCTCATACACAGCAGGTCCACCCCACCCCAGGCTGAAAGGCTGCCTGCACCCCATTCTCAAGTTTTCATCAGTTAACAGCTACTGAATCCTGACTCTGTGCCAGGCTCTGTGCTGGAGGTGATGGGACAGGAGTTGTGCTGCCCCCAGGATGTCCTTGTGGGGAAACAGGACTTGGCCATGGTGGCTCTGACCACAGGAGAATCTATTCTGGTGGTCTGGAGGCGCTTGGAAGACCCTGGAGGGCTTCCTGGAGGAGGTTTGGAGGGGACAGCATGCTGGGGAGATGGCTGGTCGGGGACCATGGTGTTGGAGGAGAGCCGGGGCGAGGCTGGGTCTTGCAGGCTCTTTCTGCCCCTGTGCTCCCTCTTCCTCTCTTCATAGCTGAAGCTGGACAACTGCTGTGCCCATCTCCTCTCTACTTCTTTACCGAGGCTGGAGGAGGGGCAGGAAAGGTATTCAAATCCATCCACCCCAGCACTTTAGGTACATTTGTGTCTTGAATGATAGACTTTTGCTGTCATGTTAAATGAGGTAGCTGGGAACAGGCAGTCCACCATGTGGCCTTCAGGATCACTCTGAGGCACCTCTATTTTCCCTCCTCTTAATTGCCTTCCTAATCCTTGCTCCACTTTATAGATTATGCCAAAATCACGGTGGGGAGAACTGTAACCCCATCCCCAGCAGGCATTATGTTTGGGTGGGAACAGTTAGTTTGAGTTCTGGTTTGGCCAGCTGCTCTGTTTTTCGCTGTCCTCACCTCAGTGTCTTCTCCATGAGATGGGAACCATAAACAGGCACGTGATACAGTCACTGAGCGTCGGAGAAGTGGCCGCAGTGACTACTTGGCAGAGCACTGTCATCTGGGACCCAAGGCTCCACCCTCCCCATCACCTTGTGACCAAACCCTGGAGTTGTCCTCTGACAGGTGCCCCGTACTCCCCATCCCTTGCTTGGAGCAGAGTCACAGCCAGGAGATGGAGATCAAGGGAGGGGGGCATGGCGTGTGGGTGGGGGAGGAGATGCAGGAGTAGGTTGGGAAGAGCTTTCTTCACCCTTCAAAGTTTCTTTCAGCTGATCTAACAGTCAAATAGACATGAGACAGACTAAGAGGAGGAAAATAATTTCAGACATCAGGAATCCTGCATACTTCAGAAGTTCAGTGACAGTAGGTAAAATAAAGTATACATGTCCTTCTGAGCCAGGGGACTGGAAAGAGACCTGGGGCTTCGAAGGGAGATATTCAAGACAATTGGAAGAAGAACAAGTGTTTGTTAGTAAGATGTGTGACGTGCTATACAGATAGGTCACTCAGATAAAATTTATCACTGGTAGTGATTCTTATTCTAAGAAACACCACTCCCCGCCACTCCCCACCCACCCACCCTGCCAGCCGCCCCACATCCCACAATTTCAATTCTTCTAGGTAGTTAAGTGAGGGGTGTAAGTGTCTCTTGCCTACAGGGTCTTGATTGCTTTTAGCTCAAAATAATCCACATGCAAAGTGGCACATCTTGTGGAGGCTTATTCTGATCACCTTCAGTCCAGCCTTTGAAAATTCTCCAAGAAATTCACAGTCCAGAAGTTGCGTTGGTAGATGCTTCATCTCATTGAACCAGTCTCTTAGTCCCCAGAATAGTTCAGTTCAGTCAAATGGCTGTGTCTCATTTCAAGAGGTGGTGATGAAGGCAGGCTCCCAAAGTTAGAACTGTGGTACAAGTAATCAGGTACTTAATAAGAGGCATTTCTGTGGAAGGGCTTCCCCGATGGCTCAGTGGGCAAGTAATCGATCTGCATTTCTGGAGACACAGGAGATGTGGCATTGATCCCTGGGAAGGGAAGATCCCTTAGAGGAGGAAATGGCAACCCAATCCAGTATTTTTGCCTGAAAAATCCCATGGATAGAGGAGCTCGGCAAGCTACAGTCCATGGGGTAGCAAAGAGTCATACACGACTGAGCAACTAAGCATTTCTGTGGAAACTAAAGGGGAACAATACTGACTGGAGCTAATTATAATCCTGGTTTCTGAGTTCTGAAGAAAACCAGCCAAGATTTCTAGATGTCCAGCTCAAAGGACATTCAAATGGAGTGAAGATATGGAGACAATCACATATTGATAGGTTTTGTTAATTTGTAATTGGAATGTCTCCAGTCATCTTTCTGAGCAGCCACACAGCAGCAGGCACAAAGATTGTCCACACATGAACCACTATGCTGACCTCTAGGCAGTTTACATCAATTTGTCCAACATTACCTTGAACAGCTTTTAAAAAGGTCAGTTTTAGTTCTCAGTGATTCTACATCAGAAAAGTGGGAGAAAAAATTTAAAATGTTAGTTTGGAGTGTTTGTGCACAGTCACTCAGTCATGCCTGACACTTTGCAACCTTATGAAAACTAAGATCATGGCATCCGGTCCCATCACTTCATGGCAAATAGATGGGGAAACAGTGGAAACAGTGGCTGACTTTATTTTTTTGGGGGGGGGGTCTCCAAAATCACTGGAGGTGGTGATTGCAGCCATGAAATTAGAAGACGCTTATTCCTTGGAAGGAAAGTTATGACCAACCTAGACAGCATATTCAAAAGCAGAGACATTACTTTGCCAACAAAGGTCCATCTAGTCAAGACTATGGTTTTTCCAGTGCTCATGTATGGATGTGAGAGTTGGACTATAAAGAAAGCTGAACGCTAAAGAATTGATGCTTTTGAACTGTGGTGTTGGAGAAGACTCTTGAGAGTCCTTTGGACTGCAAGGAGATCCAACCAGTCCATCCTAAAGGAGATCAGTCCTGGGTGTTTATTGGAAGGACTGATATTGAAGCGGAAACTCTAATACTTTGGCCACCTGATGTGAAGAGCTGACTCATTTGAAAAGACGCTGATGTTAGGAAAGATTGAGGTCAGGAGGAGAAGGGGATGACAGAGGATGAGATGGTTGGATGGTATCACCGACTCAATGGACATGGGTTTGGGTGGACTGTGGGAGTTGGTGATGGACAGGGAGGCCTGGTGTGCTGTGGTTCATGGGGTTGCAAAGAGTCGGACATGACTGAGTGACTGAACTGAAATGAACTGAACTGTAACATGCCAGGCTCCTCTGTCCATGGAATTCTCCAGGCAAGAGTACTGGAGTGGGTTGCAACTTCCTACTCCAGGGGATCTTCCTGAAGCAGAGATCAAACTTCCATCTCTTGTATCTCCTGTATTGACAAGAGGATTCTTTACCACTAGAGCCACCTGGGAAGTCCTAGTTCTTAATGATTCCATGTCAGAAAGGTGGGAGAAAAATTCAAAATTTTAGTTTGAAGAGTTGTCCTCAAATAGGAGGAAACTAGAATTCATGATCCAGTTGAGGTTAGTGGTGGAAAACAAAATGTTAAAAGACTGTGCACAGCATTTAAATGTAATAGCCAAAAGGTTTATTACTAAAATGTAATTTTTCTCTCTAGAAGTAGCCCCCTTTTAACCAAAGATAGCCAAATTAAGACTAATTTGTTAGCAAGTTAAGTCTAAATTTAGCAAATTTGTCCTCTTTATTTACATAATTGCAGCAAGAAAGGGCTTCATAAGTGGCTCAGTGGTGAAAGAATCTGCCTGCAATGCCACAGCCACAGGAGATGCGGGTTTGATCCATGGGTTGGGAAGATCCGCTGGAGGAGAGCATGGCAACCCACTCCAGTATTTTTGCCTGGAGAATCCCATAGATGGGGAAGCCTGGTGGGCTACAGTCCATGGGGTCACAAAGAGTTGGATACAACTGAAGTGACTTACACACAACAGGAATAGTGAAAGATCATATGTATGTATGTGGGTGCTCAGTTCAGTTCAGTCGCTCAGTCGTGTCTGACTCTTTGCGACCCCAAGAATTGCAGCATGCCAGGCCTCCCTGTCCATCACCAACTCCCGGAGTTCACTCAAACTCACCTCCATCGAGTTGGTGATGCCATCCAACCATCTCATCCTCTGTCGTCCCCTTCTCCTCCTGCCCCCAATCCCTCCCAGCATCACAGTCTTTTCCAATGAGTCAACTCTTCACATGAGGTGCCCAAAGTACTGGAGTTTCAGCTTTAGCGTCATTCCTTCCAAAGAACACCCAGTACTGATCTCCTTTAGAATGGACTGGGTAGATTTCCTTGCAGTCCAAGGGACTCTCAAGAGCCTTCTCCAACACCACAGTTCAAAAGCTTCAATTCTTCAGCGCTCAGCTTTCTTCACAGTCCAACATTCACATCCATACATGACCACTGGAAAAACCATAGCCTTGACTAGACGGACCTCTGTTGGCAAAGTAATGTCTCTGTTTTTGAATATGCTGTCTGGGTTGGTCATAACTTTCCTTCCAAGGAGTAAGCGTCTTTTAATTTCATGGCTGCAATCACCATCTGCAGCGATTCTGGAGCCCCCAAAATAAAGTCTGACACTGTTTCCCCATGTATGTCCAATTCTTTGTGACCCCATGGACTATAGCCTACAAGTGTCCTTGTTCCATGGATTTTTACAGGCCAGAATACTGGAGTGGGTTGCCATTTACTCCTCCAGGGAATTTTTCCTATTCAGGGCATCTGATATGTCTCCTGTATCGGCCGGCAGATTCTTTACCAGTGAACCATCTGGAACTATCATAGAGGGTCTTTTAAATCTGATTTGCTGAAACTTTTTCATAAGGAGTCTCAGATTGAACTTTTAAAGGCCTCTTGCTGCCAGGAAGCCAAGCCAAAGGATTGCCATCAGACTCATCTTCAATGCCTAAAGATATGAGCAAATTGCTCTCTTCTTGAGGTCTCCTAAATAACCTGAGGTTCCTGCAGACACCAAGAAGTGACCTTCCCTACTCATCTGCTAAAGCCACTGAGAAACCTATAGGCAAAGGACTAGTTTATTCTTTTAAGGACATTTATGCTCCCATAACATCAGTCAGTTCCTTAAAGTTTGTCTATTTATATCTGAATTTATGAACATTTTCAAACTGGGTATTCCAACCAAAGTGTTGGCACTACAAAAAATATTTTCAATTATGTTCTGTTATAAACAAAATCGAATCTTATAGAAATTATGCAAATACTTATATTGCCACAAAAATAAGAATACTCACTAAGAGTTTCCAAATTCTGGAAGGATTAGGTAGAGAGAATAAGATGAATGTTTCAGTTCTTCCTACAAAGTTAGAAGGTACCAAATTACTTTAAGTCATATTTAACTTAAGAGGAAAAGTTTCCTCATATCTAGAAAAAATATTAGAGAACCAGCATAAAGAATCATAAAAATGATAGTCATCCTCATTGAATCATTTAATCTCCTGTAATTGATTCTTGCTGATATTTTTCTAAAATTTTATTGGAGTATAGTTGATTTACAAAGTTGTGTTAGTTTCTGCAATACAGCAAATGAATCAGTTATATATATATATATATATATATATATATTTGTATTTGCATATATATGTATATACACACATATATCCAGTAATTTTAGATTCTCTTCCCATATAAGTCATTACAGAATATTGAGTAGAACTCTCTATGCTATACAGTAAGTCATCTATTTTATATAGAGTAGTGTGTATGTGTCAATTCCAATCTCCCAATTCACCCCTCTCCCCTCTTTCCCCCTTGGCAGTCATCAGTTTATTTTCTACATCTCTGATTCTATTTCTGTTTTGTAAATAGACTCATTTGTGCCATTTTTAGATTACACATATGTGATACCATATGACATTGCCTTTCTCTTTCTGACATACTTCACTCAGTATGACAATCTCTAGGCCCATCCATGTTGCTGCAAATGGCATTGTTTTCTCTTTTTATGACCAAGCGATATTCCATTGTATATAGGTACCACATCATCTTTAGCTATTCCCCTGTTGATGAATATATAATAGGTTGGTTCCATGTCCTGGTTATTGTAGATAATTCTGAAATGAACATTATGGTGTATAATTCTTTTCAAATTATATATTTTTCTGGTGTGGCTAGGCTGGTAAAGAATCTGCCTGTCATGTAGGAAACCTGGGTTTGATCTCTGGGTTGGGAAGATCCCCTGGAGAAGGGAAAGGCTACCCACTCCAGGATTCTGACCTGGAGAATTCCATGGACTGTATAGTCCATATGGTTGCAAAGAGCTGGACACAACTGAGTGACTTTCACTTTCACTGGATATATGACCAGGAGTGGGATTGCTGGATCACATGGGAGCTCTATTTCTAAATGTTTAAAGAACCTCCTTACTGTTCTTCATAGTGGCTGTACCAATTTACATTTCCATCAAGAGTGTAGGAGGGTACCATTTTCTCCACATCCTCTCCAGAATTTATTGTTTGTAGATTTTTTGATGATGACCATTCTTACCACTGTGAGGTGATATCTCAGTTTTAACTTCAGTTCAGTTCAGTTCCGTCTCTCAGTCGTGTCCAACTCTTTGCAACCCCATGAACTGCAGCACTCCAGGCCTCCCTGTCCATCACCAGTTCCCGGAGTCCACCCAAACCCATGTCCATTGAGTTGGTGATGCCGTCCAACCATCTCATCCTCTGTCGTCCCATTCTCCTCCTGCCTTCAATCTTTCCCAACATCAGGATCTTTTCAAATGAATCAGTGCCGGGGGCCAGCATGAGGAATCCCGCCCGTGACAAAGTCATGCGGAAGGAAGCCTGACAAAACGCAAGGACGTGATCAGGCTTCAGGGACTCCCCCTGGAATTTCCTGAGCATCCACCCACCAAGACCAGAGTCTGCCTGATTTACTGTGTTATGCTTTCCACCTGCTCTTCTGTCATTAACAGGGGGCTGTCCCCCCACCACCTTTTTCTGGAAAAATTAGAGCTTTTAGATAATAAATCTCCTGGGCATAATATGAGTGTTTCAATCCAAAAACCCCTGTGATGGCTTTCTAGCCTGCCTGCAGGACTCGTACAGCTACGCATGTGATTGTTTGAGGCCTCCTGAAGGCAGGAGGCACAGGAAGCTTAAAAAATCCTAGGATTGCTGGGGCTTCCGAGGTGTCAAGATCATTAGAATAAAACTGATTAAGCGTTTCATTGTTGAGCCAATACTTGCTGCCAAATTTTCATATCTTTTATTTGTTGATATAGTTGGTATATAGAAAAAACAAGTAGCAACATTAGATCTTTGAGTTAAGTACTTTCTTTGTTAACCCACTGCGCCTTTGTTCTATAGAGATGTAACTTTAGTGCTTTAAGGAGATGCAGATTAAAGAAAAACACTTCAGGGGAAACGAGATTAACATTCATTAAGGAAGAGAGCCAAAAAGTGTTAGCAAGCCTCTTGGCCAGAAGATAATGTAAATCACCTGAGACCTTTTGTATACAAAAAGATATACAGAAAGGGTCAGGACTGCTGCCCCTGCATAACTCTGTATCTTTCATTATGTAAAATTTAGGGTATATAGTAGTTTTGATGTTAGCAACCCTAGACTTTTGAGTTAATTACTTTTCTTTTGTTATAAATCACTGTACTCCTTTTACTTGTTATAAATTGCTGTATCTTTGCTATGTAAGAATGTAACTTTAATTAGTGTTTTCTGAGAGTGGCACCAGACTTTGGGAAGAACAACACAAATAAGTCTTCTGGTTGACAAACCCTTATCAGGAAAGGGCCGTAAAATGTTAATTGGCCCTCTGGCTAGAAGATGATGTAAATCACCTAAGACTTGTGTATACAACTAGGTATGCAGAAAGAAAGCCTGGTTTTGAAAAGAGTCAGGGCTGCTGATGCTGCATAACTTTATATTATCCATTGATGTCTATGTACAAAAAAAAAGGTATAAAAGGTCTTTCTGGACAATAGGGGCCGGGCCAGTCATTGGAAGGACTGGTTTCCCCTGTGTCTTCTCTTTAATTTCAGGCTGAATTCCCATCTGGGGCATGGAGGCTCGCCATGTCTACTTACTTGTCCCGGCTTCTAAGATCCATAAGAGAGAGAGAGCCCAAGGCGGGGCACTCTGCGATATTCAAATGGACGCCTATGGCCTAATGTAGATGGTGCAAGCTCCTTGTCTGGAACTTTATTGGCTTTCCACGTAAACCAAGTTATTCAGCCTCTTTTCTCCAATTAATTTTCCTACTACACTATTTCTTCCTAATCTAGTCTTATATTAATAAATAAATAAGTTTTTTCCCTCTTCAATGCCGTTCCCTCTTCAAATTCCCTGGATCCACCGTGGCTGGACCCTGGCAAGTCAGCTCTTAGCATCAGGTGGCCAAAGTATTGGAGTTTTAGCCTCAACATCAGTCCTTCCAATGAACACCCAGGACTGATTTCCTTTAGGATGGACTGGTTGGATCACCTTGCAGTCCAATGGACTCTCAAGAGTCTTCTCCAACACCACAGTTCAAAAGCATCAGTTCTTCTGCACCCAGCTTTCTTTATAGTCCAACTCTCATATCCATACATGACTACTGGAAAAACCATAGCTTTGACTAAATGGACCTTTGTTGGCAAAGTAATGTCTCTGCTTTTGAATATGCTGGCTAGGTTGGTCATAACTTTCCTTCCAAGGAGTAAGCGTCTTTTAATTTCATGCAATCACCACCTGCAGTGATTTTGGAGCCCCCCAAAATAAAGTCTGACACTGTTTCCCCTGTTTCCCCATCTATTTGCCATGATGTGATGGGACGAGATGCCATGATCTTAGTTTTCTGAATGTTGAGCTTTAAGCCAACTTTTTCACTCTCCTCTTTCACTTTCATCAAGAGGCTCTTTAGTTCTTCTACACTTTCTGCCATAAGGGTAGTGTCATCTGCATATATGAGGTTATTGATATTTCTCCAGGCAATCTTGATTCCAGCTTGCGCTTCCTCTCATGATGTACTCTGCGTATAAGTTAAATAAGCAGGGTGACAAGATACAGCCTTGACGGACTCCTTTTCCAATTTGGAAGCAGTCTGTTGTTTCATATCCAGTTCTGTTGCTTCCTGACCTGCATACAGATTTCTCAAGAGACAGGTCAGGTAGTCTGGAATTCCAATCTCTTTCAGAATTTTCCACAGTTTATTGTGATCCACACAGTCAAAGGCTTTGGCATAGTCAGTAAAGCAGAAATAGATGTTTTCCTGGAACTCTCTTGCTTTTTTGATGATCCAGCAAATGTTGGCAATTTGCTCTCTGATTCCTCTGCCTTTTCCAAAACCAGCTTGAACATCAGGAAGTTCATGGTTCACGTATTGCTGAAGCCTGGCTTGGAGAATTTTGAGCATTACTTTACTAGCATGTGAGATGAGTGCAATTGTGCGGTAGTTTGAGCAATTTTTGGCATTGCCTTCCTTTGGGATTGGAATGAAAACTGACCTTTTCCAGTCCTGTGGCCACTGCTGAGTATTCCAAACTTGCTGGCATATTGAGTGCAGCACTTTCACAGCATCATCTTTTAGGATTTGAAATAGCTCAACTGGAATTCCATCACCTCTACTAGTTTGATACTTCCTAAGGCCCACTTGATGAAAGTGAAAGAGGAGAGTGAAAAAGTTGGCTTAAAGCTCAACATTCAGAAAACGAAGATCATGGCATCCGGTCCCATCACTTCATGGCATATAGATGGGGAAACAGTGGAAACAGGGTCAGATTTTATTTTGGGGGGCTCCAAAATCACTGCAGATGGTGACTTCAGCCATGAAATCAAAAGACGCTTACTCCTTGGAAGAAAAGTTATGACAAACCTAGACAGCATATTCAAAAGCAGAGACATTACTTTGCCGACTAAGGTCCATCTAGTCAAGGCTATGGTTTTTCCTGTGGGCATGTATGGATGTGAGAGTTGGACTGTGAAGAAGGCTGAGTGCCGAAGAATTGATGCTTTTGAACTGTGGTGTTGGAGAAGGCTCTTGAGAGTCCCTTGGACTGCAAGGAGATCCAACCAGTCCATTCTGAAGGAGATCAGCTCTGGGATTTCTTTGGAAGGAATGATGCTAAAGCTGAAACTCCAGTACTTTGGGCACCTCATGCGAAGAGTTGACTCATTGGAAAAGACTGTGATGCTGGGAGGGATTGGGGGCAGGAGGAGAAGGGGACGACAGAGGATGAGATGGCTGGATGGCATCACGGGCTCAATGGATGTGAGTCTGAGTGAACTCCGGGATTTGGTGATGGACAGGGAGGCCTGGTGTGCTGTAATTCATGGGGTCGCAAAAAGTCGGACACACTGAGCGACTGAACTGAACTGAACTGAACTGAACTGAAGGCCCACTTGACTTCACATTCCAGGATTTCTGGCTCTATGTGAGTGATCACACCATCGTGATTATCTGGGTTGTGAAGATCTTTTTTTTAATAGTTCTTCTGTGTATTCTTGCCACCTCTCCTTAATATTTTCTGCTTCTGTTAGTTCCATACCATTTCTGTCCTTTATTGATCGCACCTTTGCATGAAATGTTCTCTTGGTATCTCTCATTTTTTGAAGAGATCTCTAGTTTTTCCTATTCTATTGTTTTCCTCTATTTGTTTGCATTGATCGCTGAGTAAGGCTTTCTTATCTCTCCTTGCTATTCTTTGGAACTCTGCGTTCAAATGGGTATATCTTTTCTTTTCTCCTTTGCTTTCGGGTCCTTTCTTTTCACAGCTATTTGTAAGGCCTCCTCAAACAGCCATTTGATTTTCATTTCCCTAATGTTTGGTGATTTTGAGCATCTTTTCCATGTGGTTTTAAACCATCTGTATGTTGTCTTTGGAGAAATGTGTATTTAGGTCTTCCACCCAGTTTTTGATTGTGGCTTTTTTTTTTAATTGATACTGAGATGCATGAGGTATTTGTGTATTTTGGAGATTAAACCCTTGTTTGTTGCATACGTTGCAAATATTTTCTCCCATTCTGAGGGTTGTCATTTCATTTCACTTATGGTTTCCTTTGCTGTGCAAAAGCTTTTAAGTTTGATTAAGCTTTGTTTGTTTATTTTTGTTTTTATTTTTATTATTCTAGGAGGTGGACCAAAAAAGATCTTGCTGTGATTTATGTCAGAGAGTGTTCTGCTTATGTTTTTCTCAAAGAGTTTTATAATATTTGGCTTTACATCCAGGTCTTTAATCCATTTTGAGTTTATTTTTGTGTAGGTTGTTAGGGTGTGTTCTCATTTCTTCGATTTACACATAGCTGTTCAGTTTTCCCAGCACCATGTACTAAAGAGACTGTTTTTTTCTCTGTTGAATATTCTTGTTTTGTTTGTCATAGATTAGGTGACTATGGGTGCAAGGGTTTATCTCTGGACTGTCTACCCTCTTCCATTGATCTGTATTTCTTTTTCTGCATTCATACCATACTTTCTTGATTACTGTAGCTTTGAAGTATGGTCTGAAGTTGGAGAGCCTGATTTCTCCAGCTCCATTTTTCTTTCTCAAAGTTGCTCATGCTATTTGATATCTTTTTTTGTCTCCATACAAATTGTAAAGTGTTTTATTCTAATTCTGTGAAAAATGCCATTGGTTTTGATAGGGAATACATTGAATGTGTAGATTACTTTGGGTGTATAGTCTTTTTGAAAATATTGATTCTTCCAATCTCAGAACATGAGATATCTTCCCTGCTGTTTGTGCCATCTTTGATTTTTTTCATCAGTTATTCTTGGGATAAATGACCCTTGCGCATGGTATATGATCATTTTAATGTGTTGTTGGATTCAGTTTGTTAGTATTTTGTTGAGGATATTTGTAACTCAACAGTGATATTGGCCTATATATATTTTTTTGTGTGTGGTCTTTTTATCTGGCTTTTGTATCAGAGTGATTGTGGCCTCACACAACGAGGAGAGTGTTCCTTTTGCAAGTTTTTGGAATAGTTTGAGAAGGATAGATGCTAACTCTTCTCTAATTGTTTGATAGAAGTCACTTATGAAGCCATCTAGTCCTGGACTTTTGTCTGTTGTGTGAAATGAAATATTCCTGCCATGTCAGCAGGCAAGAAATATCACAGCCATTGGCAATTTTGGGCCTCCAAATGTGAATGAGGGCTCCCCAAGTGGAAAACAATGCCTGCGATCCAACAGATGCTGCCATCCCCACCCCCATGGTGGTTTCTGAGGAATTCAGGGGAATACAAGCAGTAGCCATCCACCCAGGCTGTAAAGAGTCTGCCTGCAATGCAGGAGACCTGGGTTCGATCCCTGAGTCGGGAAGAGTCCCCTGGAGAAGGAAATGGCAACCCACTCCAGTATTCTTGCCTGGAAGAGCCCATGGATGGAGGAGCCTGGCAGGCTATAGTCCGTGGGGTCACAGGGTCGGACACGACTGAGTGACTTCACTTCACTTCTTCAGTGAACAAGGTATTAAGGGTGGGAACAGTCAAGAAACAATCAAGGATTTGGCTCTGGAGGTGCGTATGAAAGGAATGAATTCAGTGAGTCTGGAGGCTTGCATTTTCCCACACATAGAAGTGAGGTGAAGTGAAGTCGTTCAGTCGTGTCCAGCTCTTTGTGACGCCAATGGACTGTAGCCCACCAGGCTTCTCCATCCATGGAATTTTCCAGGCATGAGTACTGGAGTGGGTTTCCAGATAAGTTTCTTAGCTTGGTGTCTGGTTTTCCTTCCTCAACAATAATCTTTGATGCTCATACTGCCTTTCCCCTTTGTTGAAAACTTGTATATAGCCTGAATCCCTCTCTTGACTCCTTGTAACAGTTTTCTCAGGGCTACTAAGATGCTGCCTCCCTGGATCAGAGTCCTTAACGTTCCCACCAAATAAAATAACTCTCTATTTTCAGGTTGTGACTAATTTTTTTAGTCGACAGTTGGGAATATTTTTAGTCACAGTTTTAATTTCAGTACTTGTGATTGGTCTGTCCATACTTTCATGTTTTTCTGGCTCACTCTTGGCAAGTTGTATTTTTCTAAGCATTTATCTATCTCTTCTAGGTTGCCCATTTTACTTCCATATAGGTGTCCATAGTAGTCTCATGATCCTTGGGATTCCTGAGGTATCAGTTGCAACTTACCCTTTTTCATTTCTAATTTTGTTGATTTGGATCCTCTCCTTTTTCTTCCTAATGGGTCTGGCTGCAGGTTTATTAGTTTGGTTTATCTTCTCAAAGAACCAATTTTTAGTTTCATTGATCTTTGCTATTGTTTTCTTCATCTCTATTTCATTTATTCTTGCTCTGTTCTTTATGATTTCCTTCTCTCTGCTAACTTCAGTTTTGTTTGTTCTTCTTTCTCTAGTTGCTCTAAACGTAAGGTTAGGTTGTTTATTTGCATTTTTTTTTGTTGTTGTTTGTTTCCTGACGTAAGGTGGTGTTGCTATAAACTTTCCTCTCAGAATTACTTTTGCTGTGTCCCATAGGTTTTGAATCATTTTGTTTTCACTGTTATTTGTCTCTAGGTACTTTTTTTTTTTCATTGCTCTGATTTCTTCATTGGTCCTTTGGTTGTCTAGTAACATATCGTTTAGCCTCCAAACGTTCATGTGTTTTTACAGTTTTTCCCTCCCTATAATTGATTTCTCACAGTGAAGTGGTTCAGAAAAGATGTTTGATGTGATTTCAATATTCTTAAATTTGCCGAGTCATAACTCGTGGCCTAAGGTGTGATCTAGCCTGGAGAATGTTTCATGTATACTTCAGAAGAAAGTAAATTTCTGCTGCCTTTGGATGGACTATCCTATAGATATAAAATCAATCTGATCTAATAAGTCATTTAAGGCTTGTGTTTCCTTATTAATTTTTGGTCTGGATGATCTATCCATTAGTGTGAGTGGGGTGTTATAATATCCCAGTTGTATTGTGTTACTGTTGATTTCCCCTTTGATAGCAGTCAGTATTTGCCTTATTTATTGAGGTGCCTCTATGTTGGGTCCATATATATTTATAATTGTTATATTTTCTTCCTGGATTGATACTTTGATCCTTGTGTAGAATCCTTTCCTGTCTCTTGTGATCATCTTCATTTTAAAGTCTATTTTTTTCTGATATGAATATTGCTATCCCAACTTTCTTTGATTTCCTTTTGCATGGACGCTCATCTGCAATCTCACTTTTCCTCTGAGTCCCCTCCCAGGCGTTGATCTTGACCACATCACCTTTTTCCCCTTTCCTATTCAATTATATGTGTATCTTATGTGTGTATCTTTCTTATAGGCTTGATTATATAGGAAATCTTCTGTCAGTTTTCAGTTAAGTTTTTAGTGAGAACTGTTCCATATGTACATATATTTTTGGTATGTTCAGGGGAGCAGGTGAGTATCACATGCTTTAACTCCACCATCTTGATCTTCTCCCCTACCACCAATAAGAAAGCGACAAAAATATAATCTAAGGAAGTTTTAGCATGACTTATTTGACAGTCTCCCCTATATAACTTAACATGTGAAATAAGGCTAATTCATGTAATATCTTTCTTTACATAAAGAGCAAAAATCTTCTGAGATGTTTCAGGGACCTCTGAAAGGTCCCCAGATAAACTTGAGGTCAAAAGGACTTCATATATAACTTGATTTGGGATAGCTTGTCAAAAAAATAAAAAGGTTTGGATATTTGATTAACTAGGATGACAGATCATTATGAAACAATATGTAACCACCTATTTGACCAAAGTGACAACAAAAAAATTTCAAAGGAAAATACAAAAGGTTGCATAGTTGTGAGCAAAACTTAGCTCTCTTAATATTAGGAAGACTTAGTTTTCTGAAACTGTCAAACACCTGATAGACACAAAATTATTTTGATGAAACACAACACCTTGGCTCTCTAAGTGGATTACTTAAAAGGGGGGAAAAATCTTTCAGGATCTCTTCAGGAGCAGTCCAACAGTCCATAAAACTTTTGTCCTTTAATAGATGAAAGGAAAAAAGAAATAAAGTTTCATTTTTACCTAAATATACTATTAATTTTAAAGCTTAATTTCATAAGCTTTATAGTTCAGTTCAGTTCAGTCGCTCAGTCATGTCTGACTCTGTGCAACACCATGAATCGCAGCACGCCAGACCTCCCTGTCCATCACCATCACCTGGAGTTCACTCAGACTCACGTCCATCGAGTCAGTGATGCCATCCAGCCATCTCATCCTCTGTCGTCCCCTTTTCCTCCTGCCCCCAATCCCTCCCAGCATCAGAGGTTTTTTCCCAATGAGTCAACTCTTCGCATGAGGTGCCCAAAGTACTGGAGTTTCAGCTTTAGCATCAGTCCTTTCAAAGAAATCCCAGAGCTGATCTCCTTCAGAATGGACTGGTTGGATCTCCTTGCAGTCCAAGGGACTCTCAAGAGTCATCTCCAACACCACAGTTCAAAAGCATCAATTCTTCAGCGCTCAGCATTCTTCACAGTCCAACTCTCACATCCGTACATGACCACAGGAAAAACCATAGCCTTGCATAGACGGACTTTAGTTGGCAAAGTAATATCTCTGCTTTTGAATATGCTATCTAGGTTGGTCATAACTTTTCTTCTAAGGAGTAAGCGTCTTTTAATTTCATGGCTGCAGTCACCATCTACAGTGATTTTGGAGCCCCCCCAAATAAAGTCTGACACTGTTTCTACAATTTCCCCATCTATTTGCCATGAAGTGATGGGACCGGATGCCATGATCTTCGTTTTCTGAATGTTGAGCTTTAAGCCAACTTTTTCACTCTCCTCTTTCACTTTCATCAAGAGGCTCTTTAGTTCTTCTTCACTTTCTGCCATAAGGATGGTGTCATCTGCATATCTGAGGTTATTGATATTTCTCCCGGCAATCTTGATTCCAGCTTGTGCTTTCCAGCCCAGCGTTTCTCATGATGTACTCTGCATATAAGTTAAATAAGCATAGTGACAATATACAGCCTTGATGTATTCCTTTTCCTGTTTGGAACCAGTCTGTTGTTCCATGTCCAGTTCCAACTGTTGCTTGCTGACCTGCATATAGGTTTCTCAAAAGGCAGGTCAGGTGGTCTGGTATTCCCATCTCTTACAGAATTTTCCACAGTTTATTATGACCCACACAGTCAAAGGCTTTTGCATAGTCAATAAAGCAGAAATAGATGTTTTTTCTGGAACTCTCTTGCTTTTTCCATGCTCCAGCAGATGTTGTCAATTTGATCTCTGGTTCCTCTGCCTTTTCTAAAACCAGCTTGAACATCAGGAAGTTCACGGTTCACATATTGCTGAAGGTTGGCTTGGAGAATTTTGAGCATTACTTTACTAGCGTGTGAGATGAGTGCAACTGTGCGTAGTTTGAACATTCTTTGGCATTGCCTTTCTTTGGAATTGGAATGAAAAAGGACCTTTTCCAGTCCTGTGGCCACTGCTGAGTTTTCCAAATTTGCTGGCATATTGAGTGCAGCACTTTCACAGCATCATCTTTCAGGATTTGAAACAGCTCAACTGGAATTCCATTGCCTCCACTAGCTTTGTTCATAGTGATGTTTTCTAAGGCCCACTTGACTTCACATTCTAGGATGTCTGGCTCTAGACGAGTGATCACACCATCATGATTATCCAGGCTGTGATGATCTTTTTTGTAGAGTTCTTCTGTGTATTCTTGCCACCTCTTAATATCTTCGGCTTCTGTTAGGTCCATACCATTTCTGTCCTTTATTGAGCCCATCTTTGCATGAAATATTCCCTTGGTATCTCTCATTTTCTTGAAGAGATCTCTAGTCTTTGCCATTCTGTTGTTTTCTTCTATTTCTTTGCATTGATCACTGAAGAAGGCTTTCTTATTTCTTCTTGCTATTCTTTGGAACTCTGCATTCAGATGCTTATATCTTTCCTTTTCTCCTTTTCTTTTTGCTTCTCTTCTTTTCACAGCTATTTGTAAGGCCTCCCCAGACAGCCATTTTGCTTTTTTTGCATTTCTTTTCCATGGGGATGGTCTTGATCCCTGTCTCTTGTACAATGTCATGAACCTCATTCCATAGGTCATCAGGCACTCTATCTATCAGATCTAGACCCTTAAATCTATTTCTCACTTCCACTGTATAATCATAAGGAATTTGATTTAGGTCATATCAGAATGGTCTAGAGGTTTTCCATACTTTCTTCAATTTAAGTCTGAACTTGGTAATAAGGAGTTCATGATCTGAGCCACAATCTGCTCCTGGTCTTGTTTTTGTTTACTGTATAGAGCTTCTCCATCTTTGGCTGCAAAGAATATAATAAATCTGATTTCAGTGTTGAGCATCTGGTGATGTCCATGTGTAGAGTCTTCTCTGGTGTTGTTGGAAGAGGGTGTTTGCTATGACCAGTGCATTTTCTTGGCAAAACTCTATTAGCCTTTGCCCTGCTTCATTCCGCATTCCAAGGCCAAATTTGCCAGTTATTCCAGGTGTTTCTTGACTTCCTACTTTTACATTCCAGTCCCCTATAATGAAAAGGACATCTTTTTTGGGTGTTCGTTCTAAAAGGTCTTGTAGGTCTTCATAGAATCGTTCAACTTTAGCTTCTTCAGCGTTACTGGTTGGGGCATAGACTTGGATAACTGTGATATCGAATGGTTTGCCTTGGAGACAAACAGAGATCATTCTGTTGTTTTTGAGATTGCATCCAAGTACTGCATTTTGGACTCTTTTGTTGACCATGATGGCTACTCCATTTCTTCTGAAGGATTCCTGCCCACAGCAGTAGATGTAATGGTCATCTGAGTTAAATTCACCCATTCCAGTTTATTTTAGTTCACTGATTCCTAGAATATCGATGTCCACCCTTGCCATCTCTTGTTTGACTACTTCCAATTTGCCTTGATTCATGGACCTGACATTCCAGGTTCCTATGCAATATTGCTGTTTATAGCATCGGATCTTGCTTCTGTCACCAGTCACATCCACAGCTGGGTATTATTTGCTTTGGCTCCATCCCTTCATTCTTTCTGGAGTTATTTCTCCACTGATCTCCAGTAGCAAATTGGGCACCTACTGACCTGGGGAGTTCCTCTTTCGGTATCCTATCATTTTGCCTTTTCATACTGTTCATGGGGTTCTCAAGGCAAGAATACTGAAGTGGTTTCCCATCCCTTCTCCAGTGGACCACATTCTGTCAGGCCTCTCCACCATGACCCGCCCATCTTGGGTGGGCCCACAGGGCATGGCTTAGTTTCATTGAGCTAGACAAGGCTGTGGTCCTAATGTGATTAGATTGACTAGTTTTCTGTGAGTATGGTTTCAGTGTGTCTGCCCTCTGATGCCCTCTTGCAACACTTACCCTCTTACTTGGGTTTCTCTTGCCTTGGGCATGGGGTATCTCTTCACAGCTGCTCCAGCAAAGCACAGCCAGTGCTCCTTACCTTGGATGAGGGGTATCTCTTCACTGCCGCCCTTCCTGACCTTCAACGTGGGATAGCTCGTTTAGGCCCTCCTGCACCTGTGCAAATTCACTTAATTTTAGCCAGCTTGACCACTCATAGTGAGTTTCTTACCCCCTGTTCTGCATGCTGTGATCTCTCCTTCTCTGTTTCATCCTGAGACAAATACTTGCAGGGGGAGGAGGGGCTTTTGTTTGTTTTTATTTTTAGCAAAATCACATCCCCATATCTCATAACTTTTCTTAGCCAAGGACACATCCTTCTTTCCTTGCAAAGTTGTTTCTTCTGTTATTTCCAGTAGTCCTAATTAAATACATTAGTTAGAATTCTGAACTTTTAGAAACCTTAATTTCTAATAAAAACTAAGAAGTAGGCATATGAACTGTCTGTCATACCAGAATTAATTAGATTGACAAATTTATGAATACATTTTATAATATCTAGAAACATGTGCCCTTCAACTACATCATTCTCAATCTCCATTTTTTTCCTTCTAGATATATAGTTCTATTTTAATTAATGAGAGATGGCCTAAAACAATTTCTACCAGGTTCTGAATATCAGCTGTGATCATGAGTTTAGTCAGATCAGTTGCCTCTCATCTTATTTTCTACTTTTAAAATATATTTACTCATCTGAGGAAGTTGTCCATTTACAGAAACTTGAAGATCCTGGTTTTAAGGAATTCTTTAACTACAGCCTATAGTTTGGCCTTTGACCAAGGAGTTAAAGATGCCTGAAAAGGATCATCTGTAGCCTCAGGTGGTCTTATCTTAAAAGTTAACTGTAAAGAAAAAAAAATTGACTGCTATTTCAGTACTACAAGGATCAAGCTATCCACCATTGGTGCACGTTAGGAGAACTCAGGATGAAAAAAGGGGAAGCCTTCTGTGCCCTGGATCTTCTATAATTGGTGACATTGCTAAGTATTACTTGGCGGTGGATAAACGAACTTTGAGGAGTAGGCTTTCCTTGGATTTAACTTCAAGAAAAGATCCCTGGGTTACCCTGGAATTTACAGGGATTAAAATGCAATTAAAATGTAAATTAAAATTTACAAGGATTAAAGTTACAAGAATTTTTGCTCAGTTGAGAGACACTGGGGTAGTTTGGATTCAGTGATTAAATAGGAGGCTGAGATGATGTGTTTCCTATATTCAGCTACTTTCATAGAATTTGTTGGAAAAAATTATAGATACCAAATGAGAGCTCCCAGCTTCAAAGAAATGAAACAAATCTTCCAACTGATGACAGCTTTCTCAGGCAGCCAAGAAACTTGTGGGAGTGTTGGAGGCAAGTCCACATACTGGGTAGTGGTCCCATCAGTTCAGTTCAGTTCAGTCGCTCAGTTGTGTCTGACTCTTTGTGACCCCATGAATCGCAGCACGCCTGGCCTTCCCTGTCCATCACCATCTCCTGGAGTTCACTTAGACTCATGTCCACCGAGTCCGTGATGCCATCCAGCCATCCCATCCTCGGTCGTCCCCTTCTCCTCCTGCCCCCAATCCCTCCCAGCATCAGAGTTTTTTTCCAATGAGTCAACTCTTCGCATGAGGCGGCCAAAGTACTGGAGTTTCAGCTTTAGCATCATTCCCTCCAAAGAAATCCCAGGGTTGATCTCGTTCAGAATGGACTGGTTGGATCTCCTTGCAGTCCAAGGGACTCTCAAGAGTCTTCTCCAACACCACAGTTCAAAAGCATCAGCACTCAGCCTTCTTCACAGTCCAACTCTCACATCCATACATAACCACAGGAAAAACCATAGCCTTGACTAGACGGACCTTAGTCAGCAAAGTAATGTCCCTGCTTTTGAATATACTATCTAGGTTGGTCATAACTTTTCTTCCAAGGAGTGTCTTTTAATTTCATGGCTGCAGTCACCATCTGCAGTGATTTTGGAGCCCCCCAAAATAAAGTCTGACACTGTTTCTACTGTTTCCCCATCTATTTCCCATGAAGTGATGGGACTGGATGCCATAATTTTCGTTTTCTGAATGTTGAGCTTTAAGCCAACATTTTCACTCTCCTCTTTCACTTTCATCAAGAGGCTTTTTAGCTCCTCTTCACTTTCTGCCATAAGGGTGGTGTCATCTGCATGTCAGAGGTTATTAATATTTCTCCCGGCAATCTTGATTCCAGCTTGTGTTTCTTCCAGTCCAGCATTTCTCATGATGTACTCTGCACAGAAGTTAAATAAGCAAGGTGACAAGATACAGCCTTGACGTACACCTTTTCCTATTTGGAACCAGTCTGTTGTTCCATGTCCAGTTCTAACTGTTGCTTCCTGACCTGCACACAGATTTCTCAAGAGGCAGGTCAGGTGGTCTGGTATTCCCATCTCTTTCAGAATTTTCCACAGTTTATTATGACCCGCACAGTCAAAGGCTTTGGCATAGTCAATAAAGCAGAAATAGATGTTTTTCTGGAACTCTCTTGCTTTTTCCATGCTCCAGCGGATGTTGGCAATTTGATCTCTGGTTCCTCTGCCTTTTCTAAAACCAGCTTGAACATCAGGAAGTTCACGGTTCACGTATTGCTGAAGCCTGGCTTGGAGAATTTTGAGCATTACTTTACTAGCATGTGAGATAAGTGCAAGTGGTCCCATAGAGAGACTCATTTATTAATTTAAAATTTGCTTGTGCAGATAATAGGTTACAGTGAATGGCACCACCAGATTTGTGGTCTCTGAAGGAGAAGGTTTAACTCTGGAACCAAAGATAGTCAGTCACTCAGAGCTTTGTGTGCAAAGTTTTACTTAGAGTGACAGGATAGAGAAAGCTTCTGACATAGACACCATAAGGGGGTAGAAAGAGTACCTGCCTCACAAGTTTAAGCAGGACCTTATATACTTCTCAACTTGCTGCTGAGAATTGATAAAAAAAAAAATACCTCAAGGTTGTAAGAGTTCCACCAGAGCCTTTCCCAAGGCATACATCCTAAGATAACTTTGGCACAAGATTGGCCAGGGAGAATGGGTTCTGGGCAATGTCTCTGGGCAAGATATACTATTGCTGTGTAATCAGGGGTACAAGTCTTGAGAAACAGGTTCCCAGGCAAAATCTGTTACAATTATAATTATTAACATGGAGCCTAAGAAAAGCATTTCCATGAGTAAGACCTTGTGGTCTGTGGTCATTAGTTCTGGACCTAAGGAAAGGCCAGTTCTCAGGCAAGATACATTATTGAACAAGGATTAAGGAAAGCATGAGAGAGAATGTTCATCTCCACCTTAAAGGGACTGCCTGCCTAAGATTTAAATCTTTCACAGGGACCCGCAGAAAAAGTTGGACACCCAATGCTCTCAACATTCACCGTGGTTATAGACTGCAGGAGGGAGAAACTGAGAAATGTAAGAGTTGAACAACTCTAGGGTGACACCGAGAGAAGTTATGCTCACAAGTAGCACCTTGGCCTATCACTCAGCTATCAGTATGATTTTATCCTGACTAGCCAACTTTAAAATGGGAAATAAACCTTTCAAATTAAAAGGAAGAGGGATGACAGGTTGCCAGCCTTCAGCTTACACCCCAACCCAGGGTTTATATAGGTGCAGGACTTATACTTGCAAGTACTCACTTAATTGAGAACTCACCCAAGATGGAGCTCTGTTGATACTCCAAAGCACATTTTGAATTTTGTGTATGCAGTTAGAGAAAGTTGTCTTGATAAAATATCTCCTCAGAATTCTGACCTTAAAGGAACAAAAGCCCTTCTGGGAGGAACTTGAATTTATCTCCCTGTGCCTTTGAGATGTATATGTTGTACTTGAACTGCTAGGTGTCCTGTTTCTATTTTGAGAGCTTGGTCTCTGCAGTCCAGAATGTACACATAATATGGGGTACAGCTTCCAGCCGGTCAGACAAACTGGGTTTCCAAGTAGTCTCTTGGCTGTGTCGGCTCTCAGGGAAATTTGTCATACAGGGTCCCATTCTATAAAGGCCTGTGTCATCTCAACCTTCATTGCATCTGCTAAGCAATGAAGGCCTTTACTTTCTTAGGCTGTTTTCTAGAGCTTGTGAAGGCAATATACTTTGCACTCCCTTGTAGGGACGCCTCTTGCCTCTTATTGGTTTGAATTGCTATTGAGATAGTATTTGTCAATGGGAGATGATGGATCCTTAGATGGAATAAATTTCTAAATTGGTACATTTTTAAAACGCTCTCATTGTAAACAGGCCAGAAAGGCAGGGGGGATGAGTCCTAGAGGGTCTGAGGTGCAGGCTGAGGGTCAGTTCCCAGAGGGCAGACACAGGAGCTGTGGAAGGTTAGAAGCTAGAGGATACTGGGTCCCTGCCGCTGTGAGGAGGCGCTTGGCACTAGTGCAGCTCCAGGCAGTCTGCTCATCAAGACAAGTTTGAACTCCCCAAGACATTTCACTTAGCAAAGTGGACAGAGAATGCTAATGCCACAAAGAATGCATGAGAACGGTGCTCGTGTGTCCACTCCATAAGCTCCCACGCAGCACAAAGGAGGGCTGGGCTGTTCTTTGTCTAGAACACCCACACAAGTCATGCTTCACACTCTCACAAGCCGCTGTGCCCAATCAAGAGGAGCTCGCAGGCCACAGGCCCACAGGTGGGAACAAGTTGACTTTGCTGCAGGGGAAGTATCGCACCCTGCGTTCTCCTCACCAGGTTGGATTCAATATGGAGTTCCTGGTGATCTCACTGGAGCGGCCAAAACACATGCAGAACCATCCCATTTGCTTGACGATTTGCTTCCAGGAAACAAGGTCATGAATCACAGAACATCAAGTAGCCTATTCAAACTGGGCGTGACAGAGCCTGTTCCAGAAAGACTTGCTCTTGCGCTGTAGCCTGTCCCTGCAGTGAAATGCCAACTCATGGTGAAGAACAGTGAGCCCCTGAGGCTGACATAGAAGCTGCCCTGACTCATAGCCTTGCAATCTTCAGATCTGCAAGATAAGATACATCTGCTGTTTATGTCCTTTCTCTGTTATCCTGTTATGGCAGATTAAACACCAATCACAAAGGATTTAATAGCAGGAGGCACGTTAACAGCTTGCAGAGTACTTGGAAGGAGGACAGGGTTGGTCTACACTGAGTGAAAAAGAGATGCCAACTCTGCCATGACAGGTGGAGGAGGGAGGATTAAAGATGCAGGGATGTAGGAATAGGCTGGATGGTGGTGGTTGGTGAGGTCAGAGGCCCAGAGGACCTTCCACAAACTGAGCACCAGTATCACCAACAAGCTCAGACACAGGGCTGGGCTGTAGACCAGGGCTGATGGTAGACACAAGATTACAGAAGTGGCTCCACGGTGGCACTTGAGGTAATACGATGCGAGAATCAGAAGTAAGGTGTCTGAACGTAGTTGTCAGAAGGAAAGTCAATAAATTACTGTGACGTTTCAAGACAAAAGGGGCAGCAAGCCCACTCTGGGCTATGGAGATGGTTACAAGGAACCAGGACTCTTAGGGGCAAAGTAGATGAACAGATGACATGGGTGACCCTCACACTGGCCTCTGAGAAGGAATCAGGGATGAATGGGTTAGGAGGTAAAGGGTGCCAGTTAGTGGTGTGGATTTTAGTAAGGAGGTGTGGCAGTGGGCACACAACCATGAGGACTACTGGTCCGATTGTGAACTGCCAGACTGAGAGAGAAATGGAGCAACCAGTGGAGGTTCTGTTGAGCAGGAGCTTGGAGATGGCACCTGTGACACCGGGGCACTGCCCTCTAGGAGGCATGTATACCCCAAACCAACGACCACAGCCAGGTGTTCCCAAGAGGTAGAATATGTGGGAAGGAAACAGGTGGGGCCCATTTGTCATCACTTGCAGGGACCTACTTGGGAATTGGAATCTCATATACACGACTCTGGACACTGCCAGTTCAGAGGTCTGGGCATTCAAAGTGGGGATGCTTCCACCATGGGAGAAGTTCTTGCTGGCCTGGTCCCTATGGGTTACTCCTGTCAAAAGGCCAGCAGACAAGAGTCAGCAGTGTAGTGGGGAAAACTGACCCAGACCATGTGAGGAGGTAGGTCAGGTCGGCTGAGTACAAGGAGGCTGAGAAGACTCGGTTTGGAGTTCACATGGGCATCTCTGGTCTTCTATTCTTCATCTGGATGCTGAATGGACAGGTAGGGGCTGTGGCTCAAAAGGCATGCTGACCAAGGGTCAGGCCCTCAGGAAAGAGGCTCTGGGTACCACCGGGTCAGCATCATACCAGCACAGGTGCACACTGGAGGTGAAAGGAGATGGATGGTAGGTAGGGACATGAGTATCTTCCACATCCCGCATGATCTACAAGAACAGCTAATGCACAGGCCTGGTGGAAGGGACGATGGTAGACACCTGTGGGATGTGGACAGCATCTCCACATGGGTGCAGGCGCGTGGGGCAGGGGCTGGAGCAGCGGGGCTGGCCTGCCCCTCTCTCTGTAGGGCTCCTAGGGCTGCTGCATGTCTCCTTCCACAGGGCCTGGTTAGGGCTCCCCGCAGCTGGGCGCGCCGGGATCCACACATGAGCCCACCAGGGACCAAGGCAAACTGTGTCTTGCCACTTCTGACAACCTCCAAGTCACACAGGCCATCTTTTCTCCATTCTGTTGGTTCCTAGACAGTCACAAGATCACCAGCTTCAAAGGGAGAAGATGCAGATCCTGTACTCAATAGGAGGAAGTCAAGATCAAGTCAGGTCAGGTGCATACCAGGGACAGGATGGGACAGAGAGGATGGAGAGCTGCCAGGAGACTGTGCTCTCCAGTTGTATTTGCCGGGGGAGTGGACAAGGTGGCCAGAAGGGAGAGTGAGTCACAGGTCTGGAAGCAATAGGAAGAGCCATTCAGGCATTTGGAGGTCAGAGAGAGGAGCCCATTCCCAGACCCCTGCTCCTAAGTCAGTGTTAGAGACCTCCAGGCAACACTCTGACCCCTGTAGGCTGCACCCTTTGCCAGGCATCCTCCAGGAAGGATACACCGCTATTGTCATCTCTTGTGCATTCCCTCTTGGGTCTCCAGCACATCTATGGGCATCCCACTTTACAGATGGACTGCTGAGATGCAGACAGCTTAGGCATCTTGCCACGGTCACTATCCCTGATCCAAACCTAATTCTGAAAATTTCAGGCCTTCTGCTCCTACACTAGCTGTGCAAACTCGGGTTGTCAGGTCCTATTTGTGAAAGCCAACTTTCCTCCTTAAAAGAGCAACTGCAATTCCTATTGCAAGGCTCAGACTGGGGGTATCATGTGAAGGAGAGTGTATCAGGGAAGGCTTCCTGGGGGTGCCAGGCCCCGCACTGAGAGTTATGATTTGCAAGGCAGTGTAAAGGAGTCAGTCCAGTGGGTTGTGGAAAGGGATGGGCAAGATGCCCAGTGGGAAATACTGGGAGAGGCCTAAGGGAAAGGCAAGAGGACAGGGGTGAGGAGAGCCAGGCTAGGCCAGAGGGAAGCTGGCAGTCCCCCCCAGGGGAGGCGGCATTTGGGGTTTGTCTAAAGGCAGATAGTCAGGAAACCGCAGATGGGAGCAGAGCGCTGCAAGGCAGTGAGCGACTGCCACCTGCCTGCACTGCTTAGTGACAGCATCTGTGTGGGTGTCACTCCTGGTTTCCTTTCCACTGCATCCACCAAAGGGTGTGGCCCAGTCAGCTGGCAGGAGGGCGGACCCTGCAGGCAGGCAGACGTCCTCCAGCCCCTGAGCTGGCCAAGGAGATGGAGCCACAGGGCTGGCTACCTCTGCTCCTGCAGTTGGGCCTGATGTGGCCCCTGGGGGCTCTTTCTGAGCCCCAACTGAGGGTATTTGTGGTTCCCCACAGCCACATGGACGTGGGCTGGCTGCACACCGTACAGGTAGGTGCCCTGAGTGACCCCTGCACACCTCTTGAAGCTGCGGTCCTTATTCCATCTGGACTCCAGAGTGGGTTTGTGTCCTGGGTCTCTGCTGTCAGGGAACTTGGCCTTGGGCCCACCTGTACTTGGCTATGGACTGGATGTTGGCTTTCCTGGTGGCTAAGATAGTAAAGAATCTGCCTACAATGCAGGAGACCCAGGTTCGATCCCTGGGTCAGGAAGACCCCCTGAAGAAGGAAATGGTAACCCACATCAGTATTCTTCCCTGGAGAATCCCAAGGACAGAGGAGTGTGGTGGGCTATAGTCCATGGGGTCACAAAGATTCGGACACGACAGAGCAACTAAGGTAGACTGGCTGTGGGCAGGGGTGAGAATGTGTCCCCAGCCGCAGCGTGTGGAAGGTGTCCTTTGAAATTCCACTGAGTGAATGAATGAACCAGGGCAGAGGAAAAGAGGGAGAGACTGATTTTTATAAGTTTCTGGGGCAGGTAACTGAAATGAATACCCAGACCTGCACAAGCTCTTTCTGGAAGGAGGAAGGAAATAAATGAATAGGACCACTCTGTGATCATGGATACAATACTTTCCATGAGATGTTAATAAGTGAGTCGCTCATTTTAAAGGGAGTTGGGCAGCAAGAGGCACTGAGGCTGAGGGTTGAGTCTCGTTCCAGCTCACTGGGCAGCCTCTGTGGGTGGTCACCCACCTACATGTGGAACTGCTGACATGTGGGGAGGCATGCTCATCACCCCCAGTTTAGAGAAGAGACACTGAGGCCCGGGATGGTGTGCTGCCCAAGTCACAGACATTGCTGTCTTGCCAGCTAACCCCTCCCAGGGCTCCTTGCATTCCTTTATTAACATCTCTGGGCACCACAGTGAGCCAGCCTGACCCAGATGGGAGCATGCTCAGCTCCATCATGGGGGCTCCCAGCCTCTGGAGAGGAGATAGATTCAGAGAGATGACTCGCAGGGTCAGCTTCTCTCAGCCTCAGCCCTTGACACACACTTCCCCATCATTTCATCCCAAGAAGGCCCATCAGGGTTCCTGGATCTCACTCCTTGGGCCCTGTTGTCAATTGGTCTGTGCTCCAAGGCAGGAGTGGTCAGCACACCCCTCTGGGCTGGCCCAGGGCCTTGGCTGGGCTGTCACATCCCTCTACCACGTAGAGTGTCTGTCTCCTCATGACTCTCCTCAGGGGCAGGCTCCCATCAAAGGTTGTCCACCCGGATACTTCTCTCAGTGTAGGGCTCACCATGTGTCCATCACAGACTGAACAATGTGCTCCCTTGTTTGAGGAGAAGGGGGAGCTGATTGCAGGGCCTGGACAGGCTTGGTGGGAGTGCCAGTGGCCCCCAGACACCGTGTCTCCCTGGACGTTCCTCCTCGGTCCCTGGTCCATGCCCTGTGGTTTCCCCAACGGATCTGGAGTGACAGTCTCTCCCCCTCCCCACCCCAGGAGAGCATGCAGGTTTATGTCACCAATGTCTACAACTCCGTGGTGGAAGAACTGACCCTTGAGAAGAAGCGCAGGTTCATCGTTGTGGAGCAGGAGTATTTCCGGCTGTGGTGGGATGGCATTGCCTCGGACGGGCAGAAAAGCCAGGTAATGCTGCCCTCAGGGGGTCCTCACCAGGCAGCTGAGAGCAGATGCCCTGGAGGTCCCAGGGACAACCCTGCAGGAAGCTCCTGGGTTATGCTCTGTGTGACCAGGCCAGGGCTGCATAGACCAGGAGGCCCCAATTGCGCTGAGCTATGCCCAGGGTCCATTTAGTACAGGTTTGTGTTCAACCCCATGCCCAGGGGACAAGTTCGTGTATGATCCTACCTTGCTGGTGCCTCCCGAAAAGTTGCAGCTCTGGCAGCCCAGCCGGGCACTAGCTGGTGTGAATGGGGTCACCTCTGACCCTGGCCACACCAGGGTGACCCTGTGTCTACACCCTCTGACTTCATTTATGAATCTGTGTGGCTCCCACGTACACTGTAGCCAGTGACCATCCAGATGTGCAGGAGTCCCTGTGGATTAACCTTCTGATCAACTCTGTATCACAGCGGGTCAGAGGCCATGGTCCTGGGAGGGACAGTCTAGGGCCAGGTCCTCTCCCCCTCTCTGTGTCATCAAGATTGGGACTGACCTCTTCAGCTGCATGTGAATTCATTGGTAGCATCAGTTCAGTTCAGTCACTCAGTTGTGTCCGACTCTTTGTGACCCCATGAATTGCAGCACGCCAGGCCTCCCTGTCCATCACCAACTCCTGGAGTTCACTCACACTCAAGTCCATAGAGTCAGTGATGCCATCCAGCCATCTCATCCTCTGTCGTCCCCTTCTCCTCCTAGCCTTAATCCCTCTCAGCATCACAGTCTTTTCCAAAGAGTCAACTCTTTGCATGAGGTGGCCAAAGTACTGGAGTTTCAGCTTTAGCATCATTCCCTTCGAAGAAATCCCAGGACTGATTTCCTTTAGAATCAACTGGTTAGATCTCCTTGTAGTCCAAGGGACTCTCAAGGTCTTCTCCAACACCACAGTTCAAAAGCATCAATTCTTTGGCACTCAGCTTTCTTCACAGTCCAACTCTCACATCCATACATGACCACTGGAAAAACCATAGCCTTGACTACATGGACCATTGTTGGCAAAGTAATGTCTCTGCTTTTGAATATGCTGTCTATTTTCGTCATAACTTTTCTTCCAAGGAGTAAGCGTCTTTTAATTTCGTGGCTACAATCACCATCTGCAGTGATTTTGGAGCCCCAAACAATAAAGTCTGACACTGTTTCCACTGTTTCCCCATCTGTTTGCCATGAAGTGATGGGACTGGATGCCATGATCTTCGTTTTCTGAATGTTGAGCTTTAAGCCAAGTTCTTCACTCTCCTCTTTCACTTTCATCAAGAGGCTCTTTAGTTCCTCTTCACTTCTGCCATAAGGGTGGTGTCATCTGCATATCTGAGGTTATGGATATTTCTCCCGGCAATCTTGATTCCAGCTTGTGCTTCCTTCAGCCCAGGATTTCTCATGATGTACTCTGCATAGAAGTTAAATAAGCAGGGTGACAATATACAGTTTTGACGTACTCCTTTTCCTATTTGGAACCAGTCTGTTCCATGTCCAGTTCTAACTGTTGCTTCCTGACTTGCATATACGTTTCTCAAGAGGCAGGTCCGGTGGTCTGGTATTTCCATCTCTTTCAGAATTTTCCACAGTTTATTGTGATCCACACAGTCAAAGGCTTTGGCATAATCAATAAGGCAGAAATAAATGTTTTTTTTGGAACTCCCTTGCTTTTTCCATGATCCAGTGGATGTTGTCAATTTGATCTCTGATTCCTCTGCCTTTTCTATAACCAGCTTGAACATCAGGAAGTTCACGGTTCACGTATTGCTGAAGGCTGGCTTGAAGAATTTTGAGCATTACTTTACTAGCATGTGAGATGAGTGCAATTGTGTAGTAGTTTGAGCAATTCTTTGGCATTGCCTTTCTTTGGCATTGGAATGAAAACGGACCTTTTCCAGTCCTGTGGCCACTGCTGAGTTTTCCAAATTTGCTGGCATACTGAGTGAAGGACATTCACAGCATCATCTTTCAGGATTTGAAATAGCTCAACTGGAATTCTATCACCTCCACTAGCTTTGTTCATAGCGATGCTTCCTAAGGCCCATCTGACTTCACATTCCAGGATGCCTGGCTCTAGGTGAGTGAACATACCATTGTAATTATCTTGGTCAGGAAGATCTTTTTTGTACAGTTCTTCTGTGTATTCTTGCCACCTCTTAATATCTTCTGCTTCTGTTAGGTCCATACCATTTCTGTCCTTTATGGAGCCCATCTTTGCATGAAATATTCCCTTGGTATCTCTCATTTTCTTGAAGAGATCTCTAGTCTTTGCCATTCTGTTGTTTTCCTCTATTTCTTTGCATTGATCGCTGAAGAAGGCTTTCTTATCTCTTCTTGCTATTCTTTGGAACTCTGCATTCAGATACTTATATCTTTCCTTTTCTCTTTTGCTTCTCTTCCTTTCACAGCTATTTGTAAGGCCTCCTCAGACAGCCATTTTGCTTTTTTGCATTTCTTTTCCACGGGGATGGTCTTGATCCCTGCCTCCTGTACAATGTACAACTTCATTCCGTAGTTCATGAGGCACTCTATCAGATCTAGACCCTTAAATCTATTTCTCACTTCCACTGTATAATCATAAGGGATTTGATTTAGGTCATACCTGAATGGTCTAGCGGTTTTCCCCACTTTCTTCGATTTAAGTCTGAATTTGGTAATAAGGAGATCATGATCTGAGCCACAGTCAGCTCCTGGTCTTGTTTTTGTTTACTGTATAGAGCTTCTCCATCTTTGGCTGCAAAGGATGTAATGAATCTGATTTTGGTGTTGATCATCTGGTGATGTCCATGTGTAGAGTCTTCTCTGGTGTTGTTGGAAGAGGGTGTTTGCTATGACCAGTGCATTTTCTTGGCAAAACTCTATTAGCCTTTGCCCTGCTTCATTCCGTATTCCAAGGCCAAATTTACCTGTTACTCCAGGTGTTTCTTGACTTCCTACTTTTGCATTCCAGTCCCCTATAATGAAAAGGACATCTTTTTTGGGTGTTAGTTCTAAAACGTCTTGTAGGTCTTCAGAGAACCGTTCAACTTCAGCTTCTTTAGCATTACTGGTTGGGACATAAACTTGGATAACTGTGATATTGAATGGTTTGCCTTGGAGACGAACAGAGATCATTCTGTTGTTTTTGAGACTGCATTCAAGTACTGCATTTCGGACTCTTTTGTTGACCACGATGGCTACTCCATTTCTTCTGAGGGATTCCTGCCCGCAGTAGTAGATATAATGGTCATCTGAGTTATATTCACCCAATCCAGTCCATTTTAGTTCACTGATTCCTAGAATGTCAATGTGCGCTAATCATTGGTAGCATGATTGAATTCCTGATTTAGGTGATTATATAAGTGCTATAATGATCTTCTTGCTCAACACATAGTGAACTATGGAATTAGAGACATGAAGCTGCTAACGTTTGTTCTCAATTGGTTTAAGTAAACCATATCTTGGATTTAAATAAATAAATCGTGTTAAGGAAATGGGTAAACAATATTAACAGTGAGATAATTGGGGGAAGCTGAAACTCCAATTTTTGGCCACCTGATGAGAAGAGCCAACTCATTGGAAAAGACCTTCATGCGTGGTAAGATTGAAGGCAGGAGGAGAAGGGGATGACAGAGGATAAGGAGCTTAAACGGCGTCACCAACTCAGTGGACATCCAACTGAGCAAACTCTGGGAGATAGTGAATGACAGGGAAGCCTGCAGTGCTTCAGTCCATGGGGTTATAAAGAGTCAGAGATGACTGATCAACTGAAAAACAACAATCTGTGGAAAGATTTATGGGAGGGGAGTGTTTTTTACAATCCTTGCAATGCTTTCATAACCTTGAAATTATTTCAAAACAAAAGTTGTGAACATATGTACCTGTATACATGCTTGATGAAGCATTAGCCATAGCCAGGTGCTGTTCTGATAGCCGGACACAGGGCTGACCAGGACAGACAGTGTCCTGATATTTGCAGAAGAAATGAGGCTGAGGAGTCTGAAGGAAGGACCGGGAGATGCACTAGCATGAGATCAGCAAAGAAAAACGGTTCAGCCTGGGAGGTGTAACGTGGCGTTTTTCTCTGCCAACCATGCCAAGGTCCGCCAGCTTGTGGCTGAAGGTCGCCTGGAGTTTGTCCTCGGAGGCCAGGTCATGCACGACGAGGCCGTGACCCACTTTGATGACCAGATCCTCCAGCTCACAGGTTTGATTATTCTTCCCCAGACCAGAGTCCCTGTGGCCTCCCTCGGGGCTGGGACTGGGTGTCTGAGCCCTGGTCCTGGGCTCTGTCTTCCGCCCTCAGCAGGAGACTGTCACCAGTCAACAGTGTGATTACTGACATGTGTCCATGTGTGCCTGAGTACAGGGGATGAGGGTGTGGCTTTTAGATGAGCCAGCCTGGCTGGTTCCTGACTCTGCTAACTCCCAACACTGTGAAACTGGGCAAGTGAGGCAGCCTCAATAAGCCTCAGCTGCCTCCTGTATAAAAATATTTGATAATGATGTATGATCTATCTCAAAGGGGTGTTATAAAGTTTAAATAGAAATAATTCAAATAGATCACATTGAGTACAGCATGTGGGTCTCTAATCAATGATCAATAAGGGTCAGATGCCATCTCTGCCATCACCTCACCCGCCAACTGTTCAGCCAATACCAACACCTCCAACACCACTGCCATTGCCACCGTTACAACTGCCACCAGCAATACTCGCACCTGTATCACCTCCAACACCACCACCTGCAAGTCTGTTATGAATGCCCCAACACCACCATCACCACCACTAACATCTTGGCATGTCATCGCATAATCTATAATACCAACACCTCCCACATCAGCACCATCACCACCACCACCACCATTACCAATGTCACCACCACTATCTCCACCTGTACCACCTCCAATACCACTGCCTCCAAGTCCATAATGAATCCTCCAGCACCACCATCATCGCCACTAACACCTCAGCCCATCATTGCATCACTTCTAACACCAACACCTCCAACAGCAACACCAAAATTACCACCATTACCACAGCCTACCCATCATGTACCTCTTCCAAAACCACCACATTCTTTATCACTATTTGCATTCCTACCACCATCAAAATTAAAAGCGTATTAATTTTTTTAAACACCATTCTTGTAGAGAAGGAGGACCAAAAAAAAAAAAAGAAGCAAAGGTAGAAAAATATGGGAAACCTATTGAAAATGTATTCATTTCCCATTTCCCCATTTCTGATTTCACCTCCAACATCAATACCACTTCTAACACCAGTGCATACAAGAACTCTCTCAACGGTTACATCCACACCATCACAACACCAACACCTCTACTATTACCCAAATCTCACCACCTTCACCACCATGAAAACCAACAGCAGCTCGTCTACCGCTGACATTTCCCCCTCTGCCACCAACAACACTATCTCCACCACCACAAGCACCACCAGAATCACCAGCACTATCACCTTCATGGTGACCTCTAACACTCCAACCTCTTCCGGCACCATCGCTTCCAGCAGCACCACCAAAACCTCCAGGGCTAACTGTACCACCACTGGACAACTGCCATCATCCATGCCAACAGCGTTAACAGGAAACTGATAATCATTACCACCGCCTATACCATCCTCACTACCATCATCATCACCACCAACTCCATTTGCATCATCATTATCCCTGTCAACACCACAACCACTGTCATCACAGCCATCATCACCAACACAGCTACCGTCAATACCACCACTACCACCACCATCGTCTCTTCCACATGCATTACTAACACCACCACTGTCGCACCACCATCACCTTCACAACCTCCATCGCCACATATTCTGTCACGAAGGGCACATTCTCCTCTACTTAACAGGTGTTTTTCACAGGCATCACTTCACTCACCCGAGAAGGCAGGGTGTCCAGAGGGCATCAGGCTCTCAGTCTCTTTCGCAGAAGAGACACTAAGGTGGAAGCTACAAGAAGTACAAAGTGTCATTGGGAGAGCCAGGTTGACTGCAGTGTGGGCTGGGCTCTAGTCCACTGTCACTCCCCTAAAGCCGGACCCTGTGCAGGACATCACGATGGCACCTGGCACTCTCTTTGGATTTTCTTACCGTCTCTCCTTTCAACTCTTTAATCTGTGCTTGCTTCCTTCTGAGTTTCTACTGCCTTATTTCTAGATGTAAGTGATAAGCTCATGGGAATCTTTATGTTTGACCATATAAACTCCCCCGTCTGCAAAATGCGGCCTCAGGCCTCACCTCCTGTCTTCCTCCTGTTCCTTCTGCTCCCTGCTTCCCAGATCTGCCCCTAAGACAAGGCCTCCTGTGGTTCAGAACAAGGTCTCTTGTTGTTTCCAGCCAGACGCACCTATGGAGTCTCATGTCCAGGAACCTTCCACTGGGGCCACAGTGCTCAAGCACCTCCCCTCTTCATGGTGACCTACAGTTTGCTTCTGGCAGTGACTGGTGTCTGATTCTTGTCTGGGTCCCCAGGGCTCAGTCCAGGATTTGACCAGAGCAGGGCTGGTGGGCATAGAGGGAGGGAAAGGGCACTGAGCTGTCTTCCTCCCGGTATGTACAGAATGACCATTCCTCGTCTCTGGTCTCAGCCAGTCTCACCTTCTTGAACATCACACAGCTGACCTTGCAAGCCAGACCAGAGGAGCCAGAATCTAAGCTAAGACAGGTTCCCATCACTGGGGCAGGAAGGGCTGTGAACCTCTCGATCCTTCCCAGGGGATTCTCTGAGGCTCCATTTCCAACACTGTCAGGCTCCTGGAACCCTCAAAGCATGGGCCCTGACTTCATCTCATGACAACCTCCTTTTCTAAGAACAAGGCATACACTTCCTTCCTTCAGTCCTCGTCGCAGTCCTGGAGATGGGGAGACTTACAAAACC
Source organism: Ovis canadensis (assembly GCF_042477335.2). Lineage (NCBI taxonomy): Eukaryota > Metazoa > Chordata > Mammalia > Artiodactyla > Bovidae > Ovis > Ovis canadensis. The sequence goes on along the minus strand of NC_091250.1, from coordinate 129,507,689 downwards.
CCATTCTTGGAAGTTGAATATGAGGCAAAAATGCTGCTGAAATTTACATTAATCATGCTGCCAGCAGGAGATGGTCTCAGTCTTTTTTAACAAAGTTATTTACTTTTTCCTTATTATGTTTCTTATTGAGGTATGGTTGACTTACAGTGTTTTACGTGCAGAGCAATGTGATTCAGGTGTACATACACACATATTATTCTTGAAATGATTTTTTATTATAGGTTATTATGAAGTATTAAGTGAAGGTGTGCTGTCCAGCACACCTTTCTTGTTTGTTGCATATCTATTTTTTAAATTAAAAATCTAGCATTCTATTCATACTTAGTCAAACAACTGAAATCAAAATGTCATACATTTTTTATTTAGGCAGAAACTCATGAATATTCTAAGATGTATAAGTATATGTTATGCATATTTTATATGTATATATATATACACACAATAGCATTGCTACTACAATTGAATAAAGGGTGGAAAAGAAGAAAAAAGATGAAGAAATTGGAAAACAAAAATTAAATTAAATGGGAGCACTGAATATTAAATAGCAAAAGTGAAACAAACTAAATAAATTAAAAGATCATCATATAGTCCAGTTGTTTTTAACTATGATAGTTCATTAGAAACATATCTCGAGCTCTGGAGGAAAAAAAGCAATATTGGTCATTTGTATTAAAAAAAATTCCAGGAAAATTCTGATACATATCTGCAGTTTAAAAAGTAATTACAGATTTTTCTATTAAATGGTAGTTTTGGTGATATAGAGTTCTATAATAATTCTGTTGAATAATCGTGACACAATAGTATTGAGTAAGTTACATAATCACAAAGGTAAAATATCTTATCAGTTTTCACAATCAATAGCCAGAGAGAAAATAAAAGATAATTACAATTACAAATGATTCTGGGAACATGATTAACCTAAAAATATAAAATAGGAGCAAATTATTTACGTGGGTTAAGCAGATTGACCTGGTAAGTGGAGGTTGGTGTTTTTCATGCATTTACATTTGAGATGATTATCAATATGTTTGATCCAATTACCATTTTCTTAATTGTTTTGGGTTTATTTTCTGTAGATCTTTTTCTTCCCTTGTGTTTCCTGCCTAGAGAATTTCCTTTGGCATTTGCTGTAAAGCTGGTTTGGTTGAGCTCTCCAACAAATGCTAAAGGGTCTTCTCTAGAAAGGAAACACAGAAAGGGTGTTTAACTCGAATCCAAAACAACAAAGTAAATGGCAAAGGGATCATACTTATCAATAATTACCTTAAATGTAAATGGGTTGAATGACTCTACCAAAAGACAAAGCCTGGCTGAATGGATACAAAAAGAAGACCCCTATATATGTTGTCCAGAAGAGATCCACCTCAAAACAAAGGACACATACAGATGGAAAGTGAAGGGCTGGAAAAAGATATTCCATGCAAATAGAGACTAAAAGAAAGGAGGAGTAGCAATACTCATATCAGATAAAATAGACTTTAAAATAAAGGCTGTGAAAAGAGGCAAAGAAGGACACTATATAATGATCAAAGAATCAATCCAAGAAGAAGATATAACAATTATAAATATATATGTACCCAACATAGGAGTAAGGCAAATGCTAAGGGGAAATTAACAATAACACAACAAGAGTGGGAGACTTTAATATCCCACTCATGCCTATGCATAGATGAACTAAACAGAAAATTTAACAAGGAAACACAAACTTTACATGATACAATGGATCAGTTAGACTTAATTGATATCTATAGGACATTTCACCCAAAAACAACGAATTTTCCCTTTTTCTCAAGCACACATGGAAACTTCTCCAGGATAGATCACATCCTGGGCCATAAATCTAGTCTTGGTAGATTAAAAAAAAAAAAAAAGAAAGAAATCATTCCAAGCATCTTTTCTGACTACAATGCAATAAGATTAGATGTCAATTACAGGAGAAAAACTATTAAAAATTCCAATATATGAAGGCTGAACAACACTCTGCTGAATAACCAACAAATCACAGAAGAAATAAAAAAAGAAATCAAAATATGCATAGAAACGAAGGAAAATGAAAACACAACAACCCGAAACCTATGGGACTCTGTAAAAGCAGTGCTAAGGGGAAGGCTCATAGCAATGCAGGCTTACCTCAAGAAACAAGAAAAAAAATCAAATAAATAACCTAACTCGACACTGAAAGCAACTAGAAAAGGAAGAAGTGAAGAACTCCAGGATTAGTAGAAGTAAAGAAATCTTAAAAATTAGGGCAGAAATAAATGCAAAAGAAACAAAAAAGACCATAGCAAAAATCAACAAAGCTAAAGGCTGGCTTTTGAGATGATAAAGAAAATTGACATACCATTAGCCAGACTCATCACGAAACAAAGGGAGATGAATCAAATCAACAAAATTAGAAATGAAAATGGAGAGATCACAACAGACAACACAGAAATACAAAGGATCCTAAGAGACTACTATCAGCAACTATATGACAATAAAATGGACAACATCAAAGAAATGGAAAAATTCGTAGAAAAGTACAACTTTCCAAAACTGAACCAGGAAGAAATAGAAAATCTTAATAGACCCAGCACAAGCATAGAAATCGAAACTGTAATCAGAAATCATCCAGCCAACAAAAACCCAGGACCAGGCTGCTTCACAGCTGAATTCTACCAAAAATTTAGAGAAGAGCTAACACCTATCCCAGTCAGACTCTTCCAGAAAACTTCAGAGGAAGGTAAACTTCCAAGCTTTTCTATGAGACCACCATCATCCTAATAGCAAAACCAGACAACGATGCCACAAAAAATGAAAACTGCAGGCCAGTATCACCAATGAACATAGATGCACAAATCCTTAACAAAAGCAAGCAGAATCCAACAACACATTAAAAAGATCATACATCATGACCAGGTGAGCTTTATGCTAGGGATGCAAGGATTCCTCAATATCCACAAATCAATCAACGTAATACACCACATCAACAAATTGAAAGATAAAAACCATATGATTATCTCAATGGATGCAGAGAAAGCCCTTGACAAAATTCAACATCCACTTATGAGTAAAAACCCTCCAGAAAGCAGGAATAGAGGGAACATACCTCAACATAATAAAAGCTATATATGACAATCCCATAGCAAACATTATCCTCAATGGTGAAAAATTGAAAGCATTTCCCTTAAAGTCAGGAACAAGACAAGGGTGCCCACTCTCACCACTACTACTCAACATAGTTTTGGAAGTTTTGGCCACAGCAATCAGAGCAGACAAAGAAATAAAAGGAATCCAGATTGGAAAATAAGAAGCAAACCTCTTACTGTTTACAGATGACATGATCCTCTACATAGAAAACCTGAAAAACTCCACCAGAAAATTGCTAGAGCTAATCAATGAATATAGTAAAGTTTCAGGATATAAAATCAACACACAGAAATCCCTTGCATTCCTATTCACTACCAATGAGAAAACAGAAAGAGAAATTAAAGAAAGTATTCCATTCACCATTGCAACGACAAGAATAAAATACTTAGGAATATATCTACCTAAAGAAACAAAAGATCTATATATAGAAAACTATAAAACACTGATGAAAGAAATCAAAGATGACTCAAATAGATGGCAAAATATACCATGTTCATGGATTGGCAGAATCAATATAGTGAAAATGAGTATACTACCCAAAGCAATCTATAGATTCAATGCAATCCCTATCAAGCTACCGATAGTATTTTTCAGAGAACTAGAACAAAAAATTTCACAATTTGTACGGAAATACAAAAAGGCTTGAATAGCCAAAGCAATCTTGAGAGAGAAGAATAGAACTGGAGGAATCAACCTGCCTGACTTCAGGCTATACTACAAAGATACAGTAAGCAAGACAGTATGGCACTGCCACGAAGACAGAAACATAGATCAATAGAACAAAATAGAAAGCCCAGAGATAAAGCCACGCACCTATGGACACCTTATCTTTGACAAAGGAAGCAAGAATATACAATGGAGAAAAGACAATCTCTTTAACAAGTGGTGCTGGGAAAACTGGTCAACCACTTGTAAAAGAATGAAACTAGAATACTTTCTAACACTATACACAAAAATAAACTAAAAATGGATTAAAGATCTAAATGTGAGACCAGAAACAATAACATTCCAGGAGGAAAACATAGGCAAAACACTCTCCGACATAAATCACAGCAGGATCCTCTACGACCCATCTCCCAGAGTAGTGGAAATAAAAACAAAAATTAACAAATAGGAACTAATTAAACTTAAAAGCTTTTGCACAACGAAGGAAACTATAAGCAAGGTGAAAAGACAACCTTCAGAATGGGGGAAAATAGTAGCAAATGAAGCAACTGACAAACAACTAATTTCAAAAATATACAAGCAACTCCTGCAGCTTAATTCTAGGAAAATAAACGACCCAATCAAGAAATGCACCAAAAAATTAAACAGACATTTCTCCAAAGAAGACATACAGATGGCTTAGAAACACATGAAACGATGCTCAACATCACACATTATCAGAGAAATGCAAATCAAAACCACAATGAGGTACCATTTCACGCCAGTCAGAATGGCTGCTATCAAAAAATCTACAAACAATAAATGCTAGAGAGGGTATGGAGAAAAGGGAACCCTCTTACACTGTTTTTGGGAACGCCACTATGGAGAACAGTGTGAAGATTCCTTAAAAAACTGGAAATAGAACTGCCATATGACCCAGCAAACCCAGTGCTGGGCATACACACCAAGGAAACCAGAATTGAAAGAGACACGTGTACCCCAATGTTCATTGCTGCACTGTTTATAACAGCCAGGACATGGAAGGAACCTAGATGTCCATCAACAGATGAATGGATAAGAAAGCTGTGGTACATATGCACAATGGAGTAGCACTCAGCCATTAAAAAGAATACATTTGAATCAGTTCTAATGAGGTGCATGAAATGAGTCTATTATACAGAGTGAAGTAAGTCAGAAAGGAAAACACTAATACAGTATACTAATACATATATATGGAATTTAGAAAGGTGGTAATGACAACTCTATATGCAAGACAACAAAAGAGATGCAGGTGTATAAAACAGTCTTTTGGACTCTGTGGGAGAAGGCAAGGCTGGGATGGTTTGAGAGAATAGCGCTAAATCATGTATATTATCATATGTGAGACAGATCACCAGTCCAGGTTTGATGCATGAGACAGGGTGCTCAGGGCTGGTGCACTGGGATGACCCAGAGGGATGGGATGGGGAGGGAAGTGGATGGGGGGCTCAGGATGGGGAACACATGTACACCCATGGCTGATTCATGTGAATATATGACAAAACCACTGTAATATTGTAAAGTAATTAGCCTCCAATTAAAAAAACCAGCTGGTTTGATGGTGCTAAATTCTCTTCACTTTTGCTTGTCTGGAAATCTTTCAATTTCTCCATCAAATCTGAAGGAGAGTCTTGCTGGTAGAGTATTCTTGGTTGTAGTTTCTTCCCATTCATCACTTTAAATGTATCATTCCATTCCCTTCTGGCTTGCAGAGTTTCTGTTGAGAAATCAGCTGATAGCCTGATGGGAGTTTCCTGATATGTTGTTTGTTGTTTTTCCCTTGTTGCTTTTAATATTTTATCTTTGTCTTTAATTTTTGTCAGTTTGATTACCATGTATCTTGGTGTGCTCCTCTTTGGGTTTATCCTTCCTGGGACTCTCTCTTGTCTCCTTCTGGGACCCCTATAATGCAAATTTTGCTGCATTTAATCATGTCCCAGAGGTGTCTTAAGCTACCTTCATTTATTTTCATTCATTTTTCTATATTCTGTTCTGTGGTAGTGTTTTCCACCATCCTGTCCTCCAGGTCATTTTCCCATTCTTCTTCCTCAGTTATTCTGCGATTATTCTAGTGTATTATTCATCACTGTTTGTTCTTTAGTTCTTCTAGGTATTTGGTAAACATTTCTTGCCTCTTCTCCATTATTTCCCCAAGATCCTGCATCATCTTCACTATCATTATTATGAATTCTTTTTCTGGAAGGATGCCTATCTCCACTTCATTTAGTTGTCTTTCTGAGGTTTTATCTTCTCCCTTATTCTGGGACATATCTTTCTTCCTTTTCATCCTGATTAACTTTCTGTAATGTGGTTTTTGTTCTAGCCACTGTGGAACTGCGGCTCTTCTTGCTTTTTCTGTCTGTCTTCTGATGAAAGAGGCCAAGAGGCTTGGGTAAGGTGCCTGATGGCAGGGACTGACAGTGGGGAAAACTGGATCTTGCTCCAGGGGGCAGATCTTTGCTCAGTAAAGCTTCAATCCAATTATTTGCTGATGAGTAGGGTTGCATTCCCTTCCTGATAGTTGTTTGGCCTGAAGTGACCAAGCACTGCAGTCTACAGGGTCTATGGTAGGGTTAATGGTGACCTCCAAGAGGATTTACAGCAAGGGAGACCTTCCAGGACCGTGGCTGTCAGTGCCTCTGCCTCTGAGGTGAACCCCGGCTGACCCAGGCCTCCTCAGGAGAACCTCCAACATTAAAAGGTAGTTTGGCTCAGCATCCTGTAGGGTTACTGCTCCTTTCCTGGAGGCCTCTGTGTGTGCAAGATTTTGTCTGGGTCTTCCAAGACTGGAGTATCTGTTCCCCCCATTTCTGTGGAAGTCTGATAATCAAATGCCACTGGCCTTCAAGGTCAGATTTCCTGGGGATTTCCAGGTCCTTTGTTGGTTCCCCAGACTGAGAAGCATGACATGTGGTTGAGAACCTTCACAGAAGTGGAAGGGCTTCTTTGGTATTACTGTTCCCCAGTTCGTGGAGAACCTTACCCCATGGGGATGGCATTTCATTATATCGTGATTGTACCCATCCTACAGGCTCAATATATAGCATTGTACAGGTGGTAGTTACAAAAACCATCCTCAAGAAAAAGAGATGCACCACAGAAAATGGTTGCCTGAGGAGGTCTTACAAATATATTAGGAAAGAAGAGAAGTGAAAGGCAAAGAAGAAATGGAAAGATATGCCCATCTGAATGCAGAGTTCATGAAAAGATATGTCCTTCTGAATGCAGAGTTCCAAAGTATAGCAAGGAGAGATACAAGAAAGGTTTCTTAAGCAAAGAAATAGAGGAAAACAACAGAATAAAAAAGACTAGAGCTCTCTTCAAGAAAATTGGAGATACCAAGGGAACATTTCATGCAAAAAGATTGGCACATAAAGGAAAGAAATGATAAGGAACTAACAGAAATAGAGGAGATTAAAGAAGATGTGTCAAGAATACACAAAGGAACCGGAGAAAGAAGTCTTGATGACCTGGATAACCACTATAGTGTGGTCACTCACCTAGAGCCAGACATTCTGCACTGTGAAGTCAAATGGGCCTTAGGAAGCGTAGTATAAACAAAGCTAGTAAAGGTGATGGAATTCTGGCTGATCTATTTAAAATCCTAGAAGATGATGCTGTTAAAGTGCTGACTCAATAGACCAGCACATTTGGAAAATTCAGCAATGGCCACAAGACTGGAAAGAGTCAGCCTTTATTCCAATCCCAAAGAAGGGTAATGCCAAAGAAAGTTGAAACTGCCATGCTCTAATTTCACATGCTAGCAAGATAACAGTCAATATCCTTCAAGCTAGACTTCAATAGTACATGAACGGAGAACTTCCAGATATTCAACCTGGATTTAGAAAAGGCAGAGGAAGCAGAGGTCAAATTGCCAACATCCTTTGGATCATAGAAACAGCAAGAGAATTCCAGGAAAACACTTACATCTATCTCATGGATTAGGCTAAGTCTTTTGACTGTGTGGATTATAGGAAACAGAAAACTCTTCAAGAGATGGGAATACCAGACCACCTTACCTGCCTCCTGAGAAACCTGTATGTAGGTTAAGAAGCAACCGTTAGAACTAGACATGGAACAACAAACTGGTTCCAAATTGACAAAGGAGTACACCAAGGCTGTATATTGACACCCTGCTCATGTAATTCATATGCAGAATGCATCATGCATAGCAGGCTGGATGAAGCACAAGCTGGAATCAAGATTGCAGGGAGAAATATCAGTAACCTTGAAACACAGATGACACCACCCTTTTGGCAGAAAATGAAGAGGAACTGAAGAGCCTCTTATTGGAGAAGGATATGGCAACCCGCTCCAGTATTCTTGCCTGGAGAATCCCAGGGATGGGGGAGCTTGGTGGGCTGCCGTCTATGGGGTCGCACAGAGTCGGACACAACTGAAGCGACTTAGCAGCAGCAGCAGTAAAGAGCCTCTTGATGAAAATGAAAAAGGAGAGTGAAAAAGCTGGCCTAAAACTCAATATTCCAAAAATTAAGATCATGGCATTCAGTCCCAACACTTCATGACAAATAGATGGGGAAACAATGGAAAAGAGCAACAGATTATTTTCTTCAGCTCCAAAATCACTGCCAAAGGTGACTGCAACCATGAAATTAAAAGACACTTGCTTCTTGGAATAAAAGCTATGACAAACAGACAGAATATTAAGAATCAGAGACATCACATTGCCGACAAAAGTCCATATAGCCAAAGCTATGGTTCTTCCAGTAGTCATGTATGGCTGAGGGAATTAGAGAAGGCTGAAGGCTGAAGAATTTGTGCTTTCAAACTTTGGTGTTGGAGAAGGCTCTTGCGAGTCCCTTGGACAGCAAGGAGATGAAACCAGTCAAGTCTAAAGGAAATCAACCCTGAATGTTCTTTTGGAGGACTGATGCTGAAGCTGAAACTCCGGTACTTTGGCAACCTGATCTGAAGAGCCAACTCATTGGAAAAGACCCTGATGCTGGGAAAGATTGAGGGCAGGAGGAGAAAAGGGCAACAGAGAATGTGATGATGGATAGCACCACCAGCTCAGTGGACATGAGTTTGAGCAAATTCTGGGAGACAGTGAAAGACAGGGAAGCCTGATATGAGCAGTCCAAGGGAATTCAAAGAGTTGGACCCGACTCAGCTTTCAGACAGAAACAAATCCCATTTAACAGTAACAGATATAAGGCAAAATAGGCATTAAACCAAGTTAAAACATTGTAGGGAACTAGGTTTAAAGAAGGTTGAGAAGTGCTTGCAAACGAGACTCTCAACCAGGGCTGAACATTCTTGCAAATGAGATGTTCTGCCCAGTGTAGGGAACTAGGTTTAAGGAAGGTTGAGAAGTGCTTGCAAACGAGACTCTCAACCAGGGCTGAACATTCTTGCAAACGAGATGTTCAGCTAAGAATCCTGTTTGTTCCCATGGGAAAAGAACATTTCTTGCACACAAGGATGTTTCTCTGATTCCTCAAAAGGAACAGACCCTGGGACAAAACGGATTCTAAGTTGATAAGAAAGTTCCCCAAAACAAAGTCTTGGCTGCAGTAACTAAGCCAAGGTAAAGGTTATCTCACCCTGCGCCTGCGCACTGTATAGTCTTTGAATCATAGTGCTTGGCAGCTTGCCCTGTAGGTTGTTGTGCAAGGGATATAAAATAAAGCAGCTGTAAGAAGCAAGTGTTAAAAATATAAAGATTTAAACCACTCTGCAGTGTTGGTGTTTCATTCCGTCGCCGGCATCTGGCGCCCAACGTGGGGCACGACAGAACCGAAAGGGTAAGCACCCTGGGGCAAAAGGCTATAAGGGGGACTTTTGAAAAAAAGAAAAAAAAATCCAAAAGGGTAAACACCCCGGAACAAAAGGCTGAAAGGGGGACTTTCGAGAAAAAGAAAAAAAAAAAATCCGAAAGGGAGAGCACCCCGGAGCGAAACGCTAAAAGGGGGACTTTCGAGAAAATAAAAAAAATAAGAAAAAAAAAAAAACAGAAAAAAAAAAAACCTATGGGGAATTCCCCGTCTTTAAAGTCACAATATATGGAGCTAGTTAAGGGGCTCCTGCATTCTATAAGAATTAAAACGTCTACTCGCCGCTTGAGTGAGCTATTCTGTCTTATAGAGCAGCATTGTTATTGGTTTCAATATCAAACAAAAGTACAGCTGAATTTGAAAAAATGGAAAGTGGTGCAGAAAGAGTTAAGAAGGAAGCATCAAAAAGGAAATGTGATTCCTTTAAGGCTGTGGACTCTATGTAGCGTTACAACACAGGCTTTAAAATTAATGGCTGCTAATAGTGAGGCCGCCTCATGTTATCTTGAGGAGGGGGCTTCACCTCGGCCTCCGCCCAAACCTCCGGATGATAGTACAGATTCATCCACTGAGCCACATAGAGATGTGAGTTCTGGGGAGGATTCAAATTCTGTAAAAGCAATGACTGTTGCCTTTTGAAAGGTTTTATTAAATAAAAAACAAACTTCCAAGGCTGTTAACCCTTCTGCACCACTTTACGCATCCCTGTTTCTAGTAGCTGCCGACAAGGCTGAGGTAGGGAGAGAGAGTCAATGGTTTTAGAAGTACGGAAAAAAGTATATTTTAGAAAATGCTTATTAATGACTCTCGTCCTTTAATGTCACTGATTATTAAAGGTAAACAGTTTGAAGGATTAATAGATACAAGAGCAGATGTTTTGGTTATTTCTCTCCAGCAGTGGCCTACTGACTGGAAAAAAGAAAAAATTCCTCTTGTTTTAACAGGCTTAGGATCAATAGCAGATGTGTGGAGAAGCGCTCAACCTTTGTCATGCCAATTGTCTAATGAAAAAGAACGTATCTATTTCTTTTTACATTGTTAATATACCTATTAATATCTGGGGAAGAGATCTTTTATTTTCTTTAGGAACAACGCTCACCATCTCATCGAAAAACTTGTAGCCACTGCTCAGATTCCTCGAGCTCTCCCATTGAAATGGTTAACTGATGTCCCTAAGTGGGTTGAGCAGTGGCCGCTTCCAAAAGTGAAGCTCGAGGCTTTAGAACAATTAGTAAAAGAACAGCTTCAATCTGGCCATATTGAACATTCTACCTCTCCTTGGAATTCTGTTTTTGTCATTAAGAAAAAATCTGGTAAATGGAAAACGTTGACTGATTTAAGGAAAGTTAACAAATGTATAAAACCTATGGGAGCTTTGCAATTAGGTCTCCCTTCTCCTGCTTTGATTCCACAGGATTGGTCTTTGATGGTTTTAGATTTGAAGGATTTTTTTTTTAATATTCCTTTGCAAATAAAAGATAAAAATAAATTTGCTTTTAATCATGGGCATCCCGTAAAACGTTATCAATGGACAGTGTTGCCTCAAGAAATGATTAATAGCCCCACGTTGGGGGCCAGATGCCGGCGACGGAATGAAACACCAACACTGCAGAGTGGTTTAAATCTTTATATTTTAACACTTGCTTCTTACAGCTGCTTTATTTTATATCCCTTGCACAACAACCTACAGGGCAAGCTGCCAAGCACTATGATTCAAAGACTATACAGTGCGCAGGCGCAGGGTGAGATAACCTTTACCTTGGCTTATTTACTGCAGCCAAGACTTTGTTTTGGGGAACTTTCTTATCAACTTAGAATCCGTTTTGTCCCAGGGTCTGTTCCTTTTGAGGAATCAGAGAAACATCCTTGTGTGCAAGAAATGTTCTTTTCCCATGGGAACAAACAGGATTCTTAGCTGAACATCTCGTTTGCAAGAATGTTCAGCCCTGGTTGAGAGTCTCGTTTGCAAGCACTTCTCAACCTTCTTTAAACCTAGTTCCCTACAAAACATAATCAAAATTAAAAGTTACATTATGTCCACAGTTAAGGTCAATATGTTTTATCAGGCCTTCTTAGAATTTTTTGATGTCATCAGATGAAGAAGAGTTGAAGAAAGTCTTTTCCTTGAAGCAGAGAAACCCACCATGGGAAGCCCTCAATTGATGAGGAGGTTGACAAGTTGAAAGCTGAGTCACATAGTTAATTTTAAGGCTTCAAGGTCTATGACAATATCTGTGCACAAAACCAGTCTGTCATAGAGACAGGTCCTTCTTCTTAGGGAGAGTTTGAGCCCTCGTTAAAGCTACAGGGAGAACATTAAACCAACTGTCTCATGTTTCTGAGTTTCCTACACAGATGCCTCTTAATAATGTCATTAGCTTTTCCAACTTTTTCTGAAGATTGGGGTCTCCAGGAACAGTGAAGTGGTATTCTATTCCTAGAACTTTTGACACCACTTGAGTTACAGTAGTTTTAAAGATGGAGCCATTGTCACTCTGAGATTTAGAGTTTAAGATCCCACTTACATCATGAGAAGTCAGTACAGTAAGATTTTGTCTATTAATAAGCTTAGGAGCTTTAGGTTTAGGAAAATGCTGGGAGCCAGCATGGGAGATCCCTCCCATGACAAGGTCATGTGGAAGAGACCTGACGAGCAAGGCAGATCAGGACTTGAGGGACCCCTTAGACCTGCTCGAGCATCTACTCCCAAACCAGAATCTGTCTTACTATTTTGTGCCTTTCACCAACTCTTCTGACATTAATAGGGGGCTATCTCCGACCACCTTTCTCTGGAAAAAAATCAACTTAGGGCTCTAGTTGATAAGTTTCTTGGGCATGAAAGGAATATTTCAATTCAAACCCCTTTTGTTGGCATTTTAGCTTGCTTGGCTGGTTTATCCAGACTTTTGCAGCTATGCATGTGATTGTTTACAGCCTCCCAACTGTGAGAGACACGAGAAGCCTAAAACATTCTAAAATATAGAGCCTTTTGAAGAGTTAAAAACTATTAGAGTAGTGCTGGTGTAGGATTTCATTGCTGAGCCAATGCTTGCTGCCAAGTTCCCATATCCCTTATCCACTGTGCACCTGGGTGTGCATTAGTTAACATAGTTGGAATGTAAGAAAAACAAGTAGTAGCCTTGGAATTAACCACATCAGACCTTTGAGCTAATTGGTTCTTTCTTTGTTGTAACTCACTGCACCTTTGCTCCGTGAAGATGTAACTCTGTTTAATACTTTCTGAGGCTGACATAGATTAAAAATATAAAGAAAAAACACTTTAAGGGAATATAAGTTTTCTGGTTGAGCAGCCTTTATCAAAAGAGGGTCATAAAATGTCCACAGGCCTCCAAGGCCAGAAGATAATGTACACAACATTGTTTATGGAAAAGGTATACAGAAAAAAATCCTGATTTTGATAAAGACAAAACAGATGTAATGTTTGGGCTGACTCTGCATGACTTTGCATCTTTCATTTCCCTCTACGTACAAGTCAAGGTATAAAAGTTCCTTTTGAAAATAAAGTTACGGGCCTCGCTCACTGAAGCTTGGTCACCCCATGTCATTTTTTCTCTCTCCCTTTCTATTTCAGGCTGATCCCTTGGAGTGCAGAGTCTCTCTGAGTTCACTTTCCTGCCCAGGCTTCTAAGACCCTCTCAAGAAGGTGCTCTGCACCTTCTTCCCATCAAGAGGGTGCCTGTGGCCTATGTGAACAGAACAAGTCCTGTGCTGGGGCTTTATTGGTTTTCTCTTTCTCTCCTCTATTTTCTTATCTGCAACATTCTTTCTTTTTCTCTTTCTAAATCTCTCTCACCAACGCTGTTTCCCCTGAGGGTACCCCTGGATCCTGCTGGGGCTGGACCACAACAGCAAAACAATAGTGTTAATTATCCTTTAAGCAATGCAGCCATGGCCTCTTTTTCAGTAACAAAGGGATTAAACTCTGATCCTTTGGGTAAGCTCAAAGTGGGAGCCTACCACAGAGCAGTTTAAAGAATCTTAAAAGCCTTTTGGGTTTCTGGGGACCAAACCAGCTTGTCAGTTTGGACCTGCTGAGTCTCAGTTGTAAGTTAATATAACGGCCAGGCAAGTTCTGCATAACCCAGAATCCAAATGGGGCAGTTGCCTGATTCCTAAAAATCCTCTCTTGTCTTAGTGTCATAGGTAGGGGATGACTTAATATAGGTTTAACTCTAAAAACTATCAATCAAATCAATGACTGAAAAATATTTCTCCTTCAGAAACTTTAGACAATAAAATATAAGGATTAGACACTTATTATTTGTATATCTTGAAGAAGTCAAGTATGAAACAGTGTACAAGGCTGTATATTGTCACCCTGCTTATTTAACTTATACGCAGAGTGCATCATGAGAAATGCTGGGCTGGAGGAAGCACAAGCTGGAATCAAGATCGCTGAGAGAAATATCAATAACCTCAGGTGCAGATGACACCATCTTTATGGCAGAAAGTGAAGAGGAACTAAAGAGCCTCTTGATGAAGTGAAAGAAGAGAGTTAAAAAGTTGGCTTAAAGCTCAACATTCAGAAAACTAAGATCATGGCATCCTGTCCCATCACTTCATGGCAAATAGAAGGGGAAACAGTGAAAACAGTGGCTGACTTTATTTTTCTGGGCTCCAAAATCACTGCAGATGGTGATTGCAGCCATGAAATTAAAAAATGCTTACTCCTTGGAAGCAGAGTTATGACCAACTCAGACAGCATATTAAAAACCAGAGACATTACTTTGCCAACAAAGGGCTGTCTAGTCAAGGCTCTGGTTTTTCCAGTGGTCAGGTATGGATGTGAGAGTTAGACTATAAAGAAAGCTGAGCCCCAAAGAATTGATGCCTTTGAACTGTAGTGTGGGAGAAGACTCTTGAGAGTCCCTTGGACTACAAGGATATCCAACCAGTCCATCCTAAAGGAGATCAGTCCTGAGTGTTCACTGGAAGGACTGATGCTAAAGCTGAAACTCCAATCCTTTGGCCACCTGGTGTGAAGAGCTGACTCATTTGAAAAGACCCTGATGCTGGGAAAGATTGAGGGCAGAAGGAGAAGGGGATGACAGAGGATGAGATGGTTGGATGGCATCACGATTTCTATGGACATGGATTTGGGTGGACTCTGCGGGTTGGTGAAGGACAGGGAGGCCTGGCGTGCTGCAGTTCATGGTGTCGCAAAGAGTCGGACATGACTGAGCGACTGAATTGAGCTGAACTGAACAAGTCTCCATTTATCATTTGAGTTTATTTACATCTAAAATAGGAGTGTTGTATGGACTGTTACAGGGAATTAATAGTCCTTGTTCCTGTACATTTTTAATGATTGGCTTTAACCTTCCTTAACTTTGGGCATTGGTGGGCACTATTTTTGATGTGGAAATGGGTGAGAGTCTTTGAGCTTGATAAAGACAGGAATAGCATTTTGCGCTCAACACACAGTTTTTCCATCAGCCCACACTTTGAGATTTACATTTTGTTTAACTAATGGGAGAGAAAGAGAAAGCTCCATATGCACGAAAACAGAGGCCTGGACGTTGTTCAGTATATTCCTCCCCAGAAGGGGTGAGGGAGACTTCATCACAATCAGAAACTTGTGAGAAAACAGCACAGAGTCTCAGTTACAGCTTAAAGAATGACTGAAATAATAGCATATGACTTGTCCTGACAGTCCCATTACAGTAGTGGACTGGGAGGAAACTGGACGAGGTCTTCAGTGCTCACAGAGAAATTTTCCTATTTCCAAAAGAAATCTACTGATTGGCCCTTCGCAGTTATTAATACCTTGAGTTCCTCAGGTGTAATTAGGAGGGGAGCTTGTGTGGGGCCCAAGACACCTTCAGTCATGATCCCTGGGGCCTACACCTCATAAAGCAGTCTCTTTTCCAGTATGTTCCTTTGCAGACTAGACATGGAGCTGAAGGCACTTAGATGCCTGAGGGCAATCCTTCTTGAGATGTCTGTCCTTTCCACAGTAATAGCAAGCCCATCCCTTTTTACCTGGGTCCGTCTGGGCATTTTTCTCAGGCAGTTTCAGAGCAGGTCTAACAGCCATTGTTGGGGCATCAGTCTTCTGCCTGGCTCTTTTTTTCGTATTTTCATCCTCATCTTCTCTGCCATAACATACTGTCTGAGCCAGCTGCAACACTTTTTCTAAAGACTGGTTTGGTCCAAACGCCTGTTTTAGTAAATTATGGCAGATATCTGGAGCTGACTGAGTGAGGAATCTATTTTTAAGGACCATTTCTCCATCTGAACTTTCAGGGTCAACATCAGTAAATGTGTAGAGAGCCTCCCATAATTATTAGGAATTTACCAGGAGTTTCCTTCCCTCCCTGTTCTATGTCAGCCAACTTAGCATATTTAAAAGTCAGTGCACACTCGCTTGAGTCCTGCGCGAATACATCCAGCAAAGAGAGTCTGTTATGGGAACTGCTTGGTTGCAAGTAGGGAGGAGGGCTATTTCGTGTTCCCACTTTCTCCTTACCTTAAGCTACTCATCTCCAAAAGTAGTAACTTCCCCCAAAACTCAAGCTCTTGAGTCAGGAGTCAGCATCTGTCCTAAGACATGTATTCATTTCAGTTCAGTCACTCAGTCATGTCCAACTCTTTGCGACCCCATGAATCAGCATATCAGGCCTCCCTGTCCATCACCGTCTCCTGGAATTCACTCAAACTCACGTCCATCGAGTCAATGATGCCATCTAGCCATCTCATCCTCTGTCGTCCCCTTTTCCTCCTGCCCCCAATCCCTCCAAGCACCAGTCTTTTCCAATGAGTCAACTCTTCCCATGAGGTGGCCAAAGTACTGGATTTTCAGCTTTAGCATCATTCTTTTTGAAGAACATCCAGGGCTGATCTCCTTTAGAATGGACTGGTTGGATCTCCTTGCATTACATCTCACCAAATAAGGTCATAAGGAAAAGTTAGTCCCAGAAAGCCTTCCATGTACCTTTTGGATCCTCTAAATATTCTACTGAGACTGAGGCAACCCCTCCTAGAAAGGTGCCCTGATTCTCAGCCTGTTCATTTGGAGCCCCAGATAGAGAGGCAAAGTAAGAGAACAGGAGGGAGCTGTAGGTTTCACATCTTAAATCTGTACCCATAGGACACAAGTCTGGAATGTCTCGCAGAGAGATAAAGAGCAAGACAGATGGCAGTTCTACTCATTTCTCTTGTTTTCTTCAGAACCGGTCTAGTTATAAAATAGTATCATAGTTAAGAGACCCTTCAAATGCCCAGAATTCCCCATCTTTCATAGGATAACATGACCATTCAATATCACAGAAGAAGATCAGGCATGTTTTCCTAACCTCTGTAGATCAAGCTGGTTTTTTGAAAAGGCAGAGGAACCAGAGATCAAATTGCCAACATCCGCTGGATCATGGAAAAAGCAAGAGAGTTCCAGAAAAACATCTATTTCTTCCTTATTGACTATAACAAATCCTTTGACTGTGTGGATCACAATAAACTGTGGAAAATTGTGAGAGATATTGGAATACCAGACCACCTAACCTGCCTCTTGAGAAATCTGTATGCAGGTCAGGAAGCAACAGTTAGAACTGGACATGGAACAACAGACTGGTTCCAAATACGAAAAGGAGTAAGTCAAGGCTGTCTATTGTCACCCTGCTTATTTAACTTATATGCAGTGTACATCATGAGAAATGCTGGACTGGAAGAAACACAAGCTGGAATCAAGATTGCTGGGAGAAATATCAATAACCTCTGATATGCAGATGACACCACCCTTATGGCAGAAAGTGAAGAGGAGCTAAAAAGCCTCTTGATGAAAGGGAAAGAGGAGAGTGAAAATGTTGGCTTAAAGCTCAACATTCAGAAAACGAAGATCATGGCATCCGGTCCCATCACTTCATGGGAAATAGATGGGGAAACAGAGGAAACAGTGTCAGACTATATTTTGGGGGGCTCCAAAATCACTGCAGATGGTGACTGCAGCCATGGAATTAAAAGACACTTACTCTTTGGAAGAAAAGTTATGACCAACCTAGATAGTATATTCAAAAGCAGAGACATTACTTTACCGACTAAGGTCCATCTAGTCAAGGCTATGGTTTTTCCTGTGGTCATGTATGGATGTGAGAGTTGGACTGTGAAGAAGGCTGAGCGCCAAAGAATTGATGCTTTTGAACTGTGGTGTTGGAGAAGACTCTTGAGAGTTCCTTGGACTGCAAGAAGATCCAACCAGTCCATTCTGAAGGAGAACAACCTTGGGATTTCTTTGTAAGGAATGATGCTAAAGCTGAAGCTCCAGTACTTTGGCCACCTCATGTGAAGAGTTGACTCATTGGAAAAGACTCTGAAGCTGAGAGGGATTGGGGGCAGGAGGAGAAGGGGACGACCGAAGATGAGATGTCTGGATGGCATCACGGACTCGATGGACGTGAGTCTGATGGAACTCCGGGAGATGGTGATGGACAGGGAGGCCTGGCGTGTTGCGATTCATGGGGTCGCAAAGAGTTGGACATGACTGAGCGACTGATCTGATCTGATCTGAGGATCAACTTCTCCCAGCATTAAAAACAAAACAAAACAAAAAAACAGTTTAAGGGAGTGGTTCTGGAACTGCTAGCTTCCATCTGTAGAGAGAAAAAAGCGCCATCCACAACCATGTTTTTTTTTTTTTTTTTTTTCCACCAGAGGCATCCTTCCCTGCTCTAGATGGGGGTGTATGCAGACTCTCCACCAAAGGTTTCCTTCCCTGGTCAGACTTTGTCAGTCCCTTACCAACGCAGGCATCTTCCTCATCCCTCTCGGTTCTACCACTGAGGCGGGGTGGAGATGCACAGGGGGTAGACCTGATAGCATCCCAGGCTGATGTAGTTCCATACCACCAAAACCTTTGTTTGACTGGCCCTTTTCTCTGATGCCATCCGGGGTGGAGCAGAGCAGTTTCCCCAGAATGTTTCCCAAGCTCGGGCTCCTAGGGGAAGCATCCGTCTTTCGCGTGCTTGTGTGCATTCCTGAGCACAGTCCTGACCGCAGTAGAAGCAGTGAGTCATAAAGGGCAGACAACAGCCAAGATAGCCCATCTGAGTGTAACCAGGCCCGTGTATGTGTAGCCAAGATGTGGTGGGGGGTTGGCCAGAGATGAGATTATATTGAGGGGAAACCCTTGGGGAGCTGGAATCAATGGCATATCAAATTTGGGACTTTCTGCAGTCACCTGATTCGTGCTTCTGTGGGCTGGCTTATAAATCATGCATTAAGATGTGAATAGACCAATGATTCGGGGAAGAAGTCCTAATATTACCATCTACTTCAAAACCCCTCCTTGCCTGTTAGGTGGCATCTCAGCCCTGGAGAAGGGCACAGGGCCCTGAGGGAGTGACAAAACTTATCTCTTTGCAGAAGGACATGGGTTTCTCTATGAAACATTTGGGGTCCGGCCACAGTTCTCCTGGCAGGTGGACCCATTTGGTGCATCCTCCACGACCCCTACCCTGTTTGCCCTGGCGGGCTTCAATGCCCATGTCATCTCCAGGATCGACTACAACCTGAAGAAGGTCATGCAGGATACCCGGGTGAGTGGTGGGCCACATCTACTCATCTACTTTCTCACCATTAGAACTGAAAAAAGCCGCTGTACCTTTAGTGATGGTGATGAGCTCCCCATGTCTGGGGATATTCAAGCTGAGTTAGAGACAGCCTGGCAGGTCCTGGCAGAGAGTCCTGCCCTGAGGAGGGTCAGATGAAGGTGCAGACAGGCAGCATCTGGAGGGCCAATTCCTCTGCCTCCTGTGGCTTGGGAGGTCAGGGGGAACCTTGAGGAGGGGGCAGCAGAGGGGGATCTTGACCCTTAACCCCTGAGAGCAGCGAGTGCAGAGAGGAGACTCAGGTGGGGCCTACGGAGGGGAACCAGCAGCCGTGTCGCCCCTGGGCCCTCACCCTGTTCCTTCCGGGTTTGTAGGAGCTGCAGTTCGTGTGGCGAGGGTCCAGATCCCTGTCCGTGCAGCAGGAAATCTTCACACATGTCCTGGACCAGTTTGGCTACTGCTCGTGAGCACCTGCCTCGGGCCAGTCCCCATCCCAGCACCCTCCCTGGACCACCTCAGCCACACCCTTCATGGCCAGCCCTGAGGGAATGCACTGAGCACGCATCTTACAGAAAGAATAACTTAGGCCTGGACACCCAGCCAAGGTCCTGCAGTAGCAGCCATGGGGCAGATGGAGTGGCTCAGGCGATTGAGTCAAAACTTCCGAGTTCTGGCACCAGCCCTCCTGTGGGCTGTCTGGTGGGGGGCCCTGGGTCCAGTCCCTCTGCCCTCTGTTCTTGGGGGACTGTGGGTGGGGGCTGAGCCCCCGTGAGCAGAGGAGGTGGGATGAAGCAGCAACTGACAGAAGAGGCAAGGGGAACTCACTAGCAGGTTCTGGGTGCCCTGTAGGATCAGGGTGAGGTGCCCAAGTGCCCACAGGGCTCACACAGGGGCATCTTCTGTCCACACAGCTCTCGTCTGCCCGCCACCACACTGTCCAGCCCCTGATGGGAGACGGAGGCCTCGATGCTCTGGCCTCCCTGAGCCCTGCCTGCCTCCCCACCCTTGTGCTGCTGCCATTTTCAGGGCAGGGCCCCCTAATGCTCCTCTCTCCCTTAGTGAGGGATTTAACTGGGATGGCGAAGCCATCTTCCCAGGTACATCCCCGAATGACATGTACCTCCAAATGCAAATCCCTGTCACCAAGGACAACATCCAAATATTTACCAGTCTCCTGGTGAGGAATGCGTTGACTCGAGCCACCTGGTTCCGGACACCACACGTCCTCTGGCCCTGGGTAAGTTGGGGTCCCTGGCCCTGGTTCCTCAACTCTGTGCAGGTGTTGCTCTCTTCGGTCTGACCCCAGGACTTGCCTCCTCCCAAGACTGTGTGTCCACCTCTAACCATTCCAGTGTCCATTCAGGCAGTGATCCCAACTCCAGCTCAGTCCTCCTTCCCTTCACCCCAAGTCCTCACCCAGTCTACCAGCTTCTCCCCCGACCCTGGATCATCCCCACAGTCTCTGCCTCCACGGCAGCCCCTCCTTTACACAGGCTCCAGCTCCTCC
The DNA here is from genome assembly GCF_042477335.2 of Ovis canadensis. NCBI lineage: Eukaryota > Metazoa > Chordata > Mammalia > Artiodactyla > Bovidae > Ovis > Ovis canadensis. The sequence continues at coordinate 129,487,014 of NC_091250.1, read as the reverse complement.
GCAGCTCTCCCCTCCTTTCCCATTCTCAATGTTGGGGGCAGAGGCTTCGGCCTGAATCCTGGCTCCCTACTCAGGGGCTGTGAGACTCGGACAATCTGAGCCTCACTTTCCTCTTCTGTGAAATGGGTATGATGACAGGACCTGCTCCATTGGCTGAATTTGTCTTATAATGAAAGACACCCTCATGGGACAGTGCTGGACACCCAGTCACCATTGTTGTCCCAGCCAAACTGGATGGAGCACCTGCTGTGCTCCCAGAGGAGAGAGCTTGTGAGCCCCGTGCGGCGTCAGTGTCCACCATGCGGAGAGGGGGGCCATCCTGCAGATGAAGAGATGCTACCCCTATGCAGGCTGGGCTCTTTACCCAGAAGGGCTGGACATTGTTTCTGTCCCCTGGCTGCAGGGATGTGACAGGCAGTTCTTCAATGCCTCGCTGCAATTCACCAACATGGACATTGTAATGGATTACATCAATAGTCACTCATTGGAGTTCAATTTATCAGTGGAGTATGCCACGCTCGGCGACTATTTCCTGGCTGTGCACTCTGACCAAGTCTCCTGGCAGGTCCGAGACCACCGCGACTTCCTGCCCTATTCCTTGGGTAGGAGCCTCTGGGGGTAGGGAGGGATTCGGTGCAAGGGAGATGTCACCAAAGCAGTGACATGTGGTTTCCCAGTCTCCTCGGCTCTGCCAGTGGAGCCCACAGGGCCACTGGGTCAGACAGCCCTCCCTCACCCGCCTACCTCCTGTGGACTGCCTGGGGTGGGGACAGATACAGGCGGGCTCAGTGTTGTCCACTGTTCCTTTGCCGGTTCCTTTCTTCACAAGAGAGGCTTGAGTGATGTCCAGAGGCAGCCTTGGTTTCCACTGGGGCACTGGCGGGGGTTGGTCATGCCCCCTGGGGACTTCGTCATGCCATGACCTTTGTGTCCAGGGTAAGGAGAGTGATTTCAGGGATCTCAGCTCCCAATGGCCCTGCCAGCCTGCCCCCATGGACAACCAGAGGGACCTGGTGGAAAGCATGCCTCTCCAGACCCTGATTTTCCTCAGAGGCACACAGGGGTGGCCAGCACTCCAGCCCTTCCATTCTGTGTTCTGACTTCTTGGCCCTCATCCCTCTACCTCCTCCTCTGAAGTCCTCCAGGGCCCCTTCCCACAGGCCATCCCAGGGGCCCAGGTGCTCACTGGGATTCTTTCCTCGTCACAGTGTCAGGCCTCCCCCGGCCTGCCCCCGCCCAGCCTGACCCTGTCAGTGGCCCAGGCCTTCCAGGGATCTGGTACCATTGCTGACCTGGCTGGACCAGGAACCCTGAGATCACCTGCTGGCCTAGGCTGTGTCCCTGGGGACCCAGGCAGATCCATCCTGACCTCATCTTCCTCAGCATTTCCCAAGTGGGGCTCAGGGGCCTCTAAGGGCAGGCCCTCCCACTGACTCCTGCCCTTTTTCTCCTAGACATGCATCATGCCTGGACTGGATTCTATGCCTCCCGAAGTGGGCTCAAGGGGCTGGCAAGGAGAGCCAGCAGTCTGCTGTACGCTGGGGAGTCCATGTTTACTCGCTATGTGCTGTTGGCTCCCCACCGGTTCCTGAACCCGGCCTGGGGCCTGCAGCAGCTCCAGCAGCTCCGCTGGGCGGTCTCCGAGGTAACACAGTGCCTCCCAGAGACAGGACAGGATTGGATATTCCGGGGCTGTGTGCTTCCCCCTCCCTAGGCCAGCGCACCTCCCTGTCCCTTGTTGCTATAGGTCCCTTTTATAGATGAGAACACTGAGGTCACCACTGAGGTCACAAGACCATGCATGATGAAGCTGCCCCAAGGCTAGGACCATGGCCTGCCAGGGCCCAGCTGTGGTTCAGTAAGGTTTAAAGCCAGACTGTCCCAGAGCAGTAAGGGCGAAGTGGAGCAGCATTGGTGTCCAACAGTCCTGGCTGGAGTCAAATCTCAGCTCAGCTCTATGAGCTCAGGATTCCCCTCTCTGAGCTCTAATTTCCTCCTTGAAAAATGAGAACTACATGCTCACTCAGGACATTAATAGGACAGTTGAATGTGATAATACACATATGCTGGTGGGCTCTGTGGCTGACACAAAGAAAGCTGTTCATAAATCTGCATATTATTTATTCCCCACTGTGCAGAAGGGAAAACTGAGACACAAGATCTCCTGTAACTTGTCTCCTCTCCAGTCAGAAATGGGCCTCACGGCCCATGAGATTCATAGTCACTAAAGGAAATTGCTGGCAGGACCAGTCATTGTGTGGGTGTGTGATGGGATAGACTTTAGCATCCATCAGGGTGAGTGGACACGTGGCTTCACCGCATGGGGTCATGTTTCCCTTCTGGGAAGAGGAGACCATCCATCCTACATGGTGCAGATGAGTACAAGGCCATGTGTGGGGCTTGTCTGGAACAGGTTATCAGCAATTCTGGGATGAGTGGGTCACAGAGGGAAGCTGGGCAGGCTCCTTTCCAGAAGTCTGTTTTCTGTCCAGCATCAGGGACATAGCTATGTGTTTTCCCAAGGTCAACAATACTTGGGGCAAGATCATCAGCCTCTCTGACCTCAGATTTCTCTTCTGTAAAGTGGGAGAAATCCCCAGTTCTCCAGCAGCACCTACTGAGAGGGAAGCGGAGTCAGGGCCCAGTGGGCATCAGGACAGCAGATGCTGAGCAGAGGCCAGCCTGACCCCACTCTTGTCCTGTTCCTGTGGGGGCCCAGGTCCAGCACCATGACGCCATCACCGGAACTCATGTTCCAAGAGTGGGTGACATGTTTGTGGAGCACCTGAGCACTGGGATGGAAGGGGTGCACAATCTGATGTCCTACATCATCCAGGACAGGTTTCCAGCCCACTCAGGTAAGTGAGGCCCATGGGGACAGTGTGGGCCATGGCGGGTGTCTGCCCCAGTCTGAGAAGACAGCCTGAGGGTTAGGGGACTGGCTGGAACACCTGAGCTTCAGACTCGAGGCCCGTCCAAGGGAGGCTCTCATTTCGGCATGAGCTGGGCAGGTGCCTTCACTTCATTGAGCTGTTTCCTCTCTGTGATTGAGGAAGGCCTAGTTCCTGCCTCCAACTAGAGGCAGGAATAAATGGTAATGCAGTGTGGATGTTGCCAAGCACACTGCTTGCACAATTTAGTGTAAAACCTCACACATCCTGAAAGCTGGAAGTGTTACTGTCCTCACTTCATAGCTGAGGGCACACAGGGAACAGAGATCGTGGAGCTGCCCAGGGTCACACAGGAAGGAATGGTCCCCATACTCCTGAGCTGCCCAGAGTCACACAGGGAGGATGATACCCATACCCCTGTGCTGCCCAGGGTCACACAGGGAGGATGATACCCATACTGCTGTGCTGCCCAGCTCCGCAGACAGGATGCACATGTTCTTTTGACTTTGCAGGTTTCACAGGTAGAGGATGAGTGATCACCCTGTTTGTCTGAGGGGATTCACCCCTGCAAATCCTGGGCAATCAGAGATAGGTGCCTTCCCTGCAGGAGCATGTGGCCCGCCCACCTTCCCAGGGTCCACACTCACCCTGCTCTCTCTCACTGTGCCCTCCCCACTCCGTCCCTCCCCTCACCTGCCCTGCTCTGCCCTCGGCTCTGTGTCTGTGTGCAGTCCCATCTTGCCTTCAGACACTGGAAGGGCCCCGGGGTCAGGAGTGCAGCAGACTGGAATCCTGTCCACTAGGACTGGTGGTGGGAGGGGATGATGGCCATAGAAAGGGAGGTAGAACTGGGTCCTTCCAGTGTCTGGTGAGACCAGCCATTCCCATGAGCTCACGGGGGCAGCTCCCCAAGGAAGGGGCAGGTGGAGACCCCAGAAAGGCATCCAGCCATGGGAACTGCCCAGGCAGAGACCGGGGACTGGACATTGTGTGTGCAGTGTTCAAGGATCTGGGAGTCATTGAATGTGGTCATAGATGGTCACCTGGGGTGGGGGGTAGAGCAGAAAAAGAATCCAGGTTCATACCAAAGAGGGCTCCAGTGCTGACCTTGGTGATTGACCTTGACCCTCCAAGGTCCAGAGAATTGTCTGTACATTGCCAAGCGCTCCAGCTTTGGAGCCAGGCCATAGGACATGGGTCACCTTGGACAACTAACCCTTTGCTATAGACCTCAGTCTTCTCACCGGTAACGTTGGCTGAAAAGTAGAAATGAGTGAGGAGGTCAAGGACCCTCATCTTTAGGGGCACGCTCCCCCATCCTGCCTAGGAATCAGAGCCCAGCTTGTACAGATGAGGAAGGAGTTGGGTATCAGACCCCATGTGTCTGTCTGTCCTTCCCCCTGGCCTCTGCAGAGCTGGTCTCACCTACCTTAGATTCTCTTGTTCTGAGGGGCACCAGGGGTGAAGGTTGGGTCGGGTAGGGCAGTAGAGCCTGTTCTCTGTGTGCAGGCCCAGAGCCTGGGGGTCACTTTGCGGTGGTCTACAACCCACTGGCCTGGACGGTCACCACTATCATCACCCTGACTGTGGACTTCCTCAAAGTCAGCATCACAGACGAGTCAGGGCGCCCTGTCCTGGCACAGGTAAGGGGGACATCCCGTCTATGGTGCAGGCCCTGTTGCTTCCCCTGCTCTGCACTGGGCCCCCGAAGTGGGCATCTAAAGGGAAGAGGTGACACGCTGCCTGACTGTGAGGGGTGTCCTATGGGTGAGTCGCCATCAGGGTCAGCGGATCCACCCAGCGGACTGACCCTGCCCTTTGCGTACCTGAGTTGACCAGAATCCGCCTGTAATGCAGAGCCACAAGAAACATGGGTTCAGTACCTGGTCAGGAATATCCACTGCATGAGCGCATGGTAACCCACTCCAGTACTCTTGACTGGAGAATCCCATGGGCAGAAAGCCTGGCGGGCTACAGTCGATGGGGTCACCAAGAGTCAGACAACACTGAGGTGACTTGGTGTATATGTATATAACCCTGTGTCAATTTCTACTTCTCATGGGGAAGCCAGCAATAGTCTTCACTGTGCATCTTTATGGAGGTGCTGTCATAGGGGCAGGCCCCAGCTATGACACCCACATCCTGTGTGGTCCCTCCTCATCTCCTTCCCAGACCTGGAGCTAGACTTGACTATAGAGGTGACCCTCCTGTTACCAAGCCAGCCCTTCCTTGGGGAGATGGTTCGAGTAATGCCATCAGTCAGCCATTCAGCAAACATTCCTGAAGCCTGTGCTGGGCTTGGCCCAGGTGAATGCTCATCCCTGGACTCGGGAGCCATCCTGGGATTCAAGGAGCAGACGCAGAAATGGACAGTTAAGGTGTGGGGTAATGACCAGGCAGCCAGGGCAGCGATCCTTAGCTGAGAGAGAGAGGGGGAAGATTCCTCTATGTCAAGGTCAGGGGAGGGAAGGGTGTTGGGTGGAGTAGACCCGACATGGAACATCTCCCTTCCCCACCCAGAGGCACCACCCACCAAGCCCAAATGCTCTTTCTTAAATACTACTGAACACCTAGTATGTGTCAGGAGTTACTTTAGGCATTGGATAAACTTTAATAAACAAATAGACAAAAGTCTCTGCACTCAGGGGCTCCTATTCCAGTTGGGGATCCAGGCAAGAAAAAAATCAGAAAGGATAGGAGTGACAGATGACAACTGTGGTGGAGGAAAACATCAGGACAGGTTAGGGCTGTGGGGTGGGGATGGGTGTCTGCTTTAGTTCAGAGAAAGGCCGGGCTGGAGGCTGTGAGGAGCCGCATGGGCTTGCCCGTAGTGCCCCAGACCTTCCCACAAGACCTGGAAGTGACACTTGCTTCCTAGAGACTGAAGAACCTCCTGCCTGGACCCAGTGCCCTCATGCAAATCCCTTCCCTGAGTCAGATGACACAGAGGTAGAGAAAGACCTGCAGGCTGACCTGGAAACCTCCCTCCTTGGAAAAATCAGAGGGCTAGGAGACAAGGGAGCCCCTCTAAAGAGGTCGAGGGAGCAGTGTGAGCAGTCTCAGAGGCAGGAACAGAGGGGAGTGTGGGAGGAGGGCAGGTGGTTTGCAGCCCCAGGAGAGGAGGAAGAGGGGAGAGGAGATTAGACCCGGTTGAGCAGGGAGGGTGCAGGAGGGGAGCCAGCTCAGCCCCGTGTTGGGTGACCAGCTGTCTCCATGCTGAGCAAGCACTCCATCTGCCAGGTGTGTAAGCCCAGGGTTTCCAAGGGAACGGAGGCACCTTCCATCCTGACAGCCATCGTTCATCCTGTCCTTCGGGTCTTTCAGGTCCAGCCCTCGAAGGAGATGCCCTCTGCCTATGACCTGTATGTGCTGACCACAATCCCAGGACTCAGTTACCGGCACTACAGCATCCGCCCCAGCAGGAGTTCCCAGGAGAAAACTGGGGAGCCTGAGCCCTTTGTGGCCAAAACCATGCAGTTTGGAGGCCGACTCAGGAGAAGTGCCCGGCAAGTGGGCGGGAGCCTGGTGCCTGTGAATAATGACTGCTACATCGTCTTCCTGGACCTGGACACCAACCTGATGCACAGCGTCTGGGAGAGGTGAGGTGCAGTCGTTGCTGTCTCTGAGGCCAGGGTGTGATGGTACTGAAGCTGCCTGTAGTGCATTGAGCTCTATTTCTAAGTGTGTGAGTCTAGGCCAGGACCCAGAAGCAGCCAGGACCTACAGGATCCAGCAGAGGTGGTCAGGGGGAGGGTGTGGGGAGCAGCAGAAATGGAGTGCAGCCCCAGAACGTTCTGAGTCTCCCTGTTCAGGCTGGGAAAGGTGCAGTCAGCGCTGTGGACTTAGGCTCCATCATGGCTCAAGCCCCACGCATCTTTCACCTCCAACAAGCCCTCGTGACTCGAACCTCCTTTCTGTCTCTCCAGACTGGCCTACATTGACATATCATGCAATGAGATTATTCCATATGTGGTACTTGGCAGGCTGCCTTCTTTCAATTCTCGTCATGTTTCCAACTTTCCGGCACGTTGAAGGGTGAATGAGACCCCTCATTCTTCTTGCAGACTCAATAATATTCTGTTGTACAGACAGACCACTTTCATCCTGTTGAAGGGTCTCTTCATCCCTGGCTCGTGGCTGGCGTCTCCATGGAGGCTCTGTGAGCCTGGTTCCAGCATGAGGATACATGTTTTCTGTCATGATGACACTGCTTTCTCTTTCCTCTGTGTGCAGGCAGAGTAACCGAAAGGTATACATGACCCAGCAGTTCATGGAGTATCATGTGAAGAGTGATGTCTGGAAAGGCTCTGTTTCAGACAATTATGTGTTTACACCCAGCGGTGCAGCGGAGCCAGCGTGGGAGGCTGTGAGGATGGAGATCGTGGAGGGGCCGCTGGTGACTGAGATCCGGCAGTACTTCTACAGGTGAGGGCGGACCCCTGGTTGTGCTCAGCACATGGAGGTGCTCACAGGCAGGGGAATGAGGAAATGAGGGCCCGTCATGCTTCAGACACCCAGCTCCTGGACCTGGGCTTGGCACACGGTCCTTCCTCCATGGAAGTTCGATGACGTCATGAGCTGCTCCAGTCTCTGCCGTCCTGCTCTGCTTGCCTGAGCTGTGTCACCTTGGTGGTACCTAAGTCCAGAGGTGGGACAGGAGCCCATGGTGGCAGTGACCTAGACACGAGAGCAGTTCTTGTGTTTTCATGAGCAGGACAGACAGAGCCCCCAGGCCTGGTCGGGTAACCAGAGTCTTCAGAGGACAGGGTCCCTCCTGTTCTATTGCCCAAGCAGGCTACCCGGCCTGCTGGCTGCAGGAAGGATGGAGGGAGGGTGATGGAATGAGATGAAGGAAAGAATAAGGGAGGTACATCAGAAGGCACCCTGCGCTTGACCTACCTGTCCTGCTTCTCCTCCAGGAAGGTGAACGACAGTGAGCCCACATTCGCCATCTATTCCCGGTTGGCCCGCAGTCCCCAGGGCTCTGACGGGGAGCTGCTCTGCCATCGCATAGAGCAGGAGTACCGGGTGGGCCCCTTGGAGCTGAACCGCGAGGCCATCCTGAGGACAAGCACCAAGCTGAACACGGGGCGGGTCCTCTACTCAGACAACAACGGCTACCAGATGCAGCGCAGGCCCTACAGGGACTACAAGAGCAACACCATTGCTCGGGTACGTCCTGAGCTGTCCTGGAGTTGGCTGCTGTAGACCCAATCTTGATGGCCAATTTCCAGAAAGCAGGAGAGTCCCCTTAGGGCCAGATCATCTCTGGAGCCCCACTGCCCTGAGTCTGCCCCTAGGGCCTGTGGTCAGGAGTGTTCAGACCAAGTCTCAGAGCTCTGGGGCCACCGCGGATGAGCTGTCTCCCTGAGGTCTGTGTGCACCGCGGGTCCTCCTCAGTCAGATGGATGACCAGCTGGGGGTTGCTTGAGGGTTAAGCACGTGGTGCCTGTCTAGGCCTGAACCGGGTGTGCCCCTCCTTGGCTACTCAGAGGTGAGCCACAGCCTGTCCTCCAGGGAGAGCTGAGCAGGGGCTCGATTCCAAAATCATTCAGTTCCCAGACCTCGCCCTCCAGAAGCATGACCTTGGGTGAGTCCCTGGCTGTCCCTGGACCTCGGTGCTCTCCTGGGAAGACAGCGACCTCCCCCAGAGCTGTGCTGAGGTCTGGGATGATCCAGGGGCAGCGCCGTGCTGGGCACCTCCTGAGCCTTCCTCTAGTTAGTTGTCTCTCCTTCCAGAGGGACCTGGAGAAGGGGTGTAGCTCCTCCCTGCTCTGTCTTCCGTGAGCTTCTGTCCGTTCATCTCTACAGCTGTTCTTCACACACTGTGCCCTGGGCTCCAGAGGGTCCAGGGCTATCTGCCCCGGACATCTTCCTTCAAAACAGGGAAGGACAGAGCTGTGTGAGTGCTTTCCAGCCCAGACACCAGCGCCTTTCTATTTGGGAACCCCTGGCTGGGGGCCATCTCTGGCTGGAGTGGCACAAATGCCTCACTGTCTCCCTGCACCAGGGGGACGTTTTGGGCACATTTTACAGAGGGGGAAATTGAGGCTTGGGCAGGCTGGCTGTCCCAGGGCATAAGGTCAGGAAGCAGTGGAGCTGGATTTGAATATAAGTGTGTCCATCTCACAAGTCAGAGCCCCTCCCATCACTACTGTGCCACCCTGGGCTGCTGCTGTCCCCATGCAGGAGGCCGCCTGGGGCCAGAGGGAGACCCTGGACCTGCTGGCTGACCTGGCCCACTGCTCCCACCACAAGCCTGCCAATGTTTCTGTCCACAGAATTACTACCCCATGGTGCAATCGGCCTTCATCCAGAGCAGACGCAGCAGGCTGGTGCTGCTGTCTGAGCAGGCACACGGCGTCTCCAGCCAAGGGAACGGGCAGGTGGAGGTAGGAGGAGGCCCCTCTGGTCACTCTTGGGGACCCCAGGGCCCAGGCAGGCCCGGTCAGACAGTTGTCCCCTGCAGGTCATGCTCCACCGGCGGGTGGTGAACAACGATCCGGGAAACATGGTTGTTGACCTCACACTGAACGACACCTCGGTCGTCCAGCCAGTGCTCTGGCTCCTACTGGGATCCAGGGCCCTCACCAGTGGCCTGCGCCAGAGGAGTCGGCTGGCGTTGCAGCACCGGCCCGTTGTGATGCTCAGAGAGATCAACGGTGAGGTGGGGGGGTCCTTTCAGTTCACCTGCCTTCGCTGCCCCCAGGGGAGCCCACCTTTCCAGGATGGGGCTGAGCTCGTATTGATAGCTAAGGGTGAATGATGTTGATTTGTGGTCTCTGAAGATGAAGATTTAGCTTTGGGATCAGGGCCCAGGCTTGATCACTCAGACCTTTTGTGTGGCAATAGTTATATTACACTGTAAAATGACAGAGAAAGCCTCTGACATGGACATCAGAAGGGGGAGGGGGAGAACCCCACTTGGTAGTCATATCAAGCCCTTATAAACTTTTACCAGACCCACTCCTACAAGTGACATCTTAAATGAACAAGGTTAGAACCAACAAGAGACAGGTCTTACCAGACTGACTGCCACAAGTAAGTCGTAAGATAAGATTAGTTGGAAGGTACTTCTTAAGAAGGAGAAACATGTCCTGGAGCACGATACTTTTTTATTATCTAATCATTAGTACAGATTGAGCAAGATGAGTTTTGTAGTGTAATCATTAGCTCTGGGCTTAAAGAAAGTTAGTCTTAAAGATTGCTGTCATAACACCTCAGAGTTTAAGTAAAAACATCTTTTGAGTCTAAGACAAAGAAATGTAGAAGAAAAAATGTTTGTCCATTTCTTCTCCTCAAGGACCCTGGACTGCTTATCAATCCATCTAAGGATTAACTCTCTCAGTACCTGCCAGGATCTGGGCTACTTTGGGGTAGGAAGGGACCAGAGTACTCACATCCAGGCCCCTCATTTTAAATGTGGGCAACTTGAGGTGCACAGCGGTTCAGTGACTCATTCAAGGTCATACAGCTAGTTGGTTCACAGCAGGGACTTACTGCAATCCCCTCCTTACCTCTTTCTCCTCAATCTCCTCTATTTCCTTCTCTGAGGACACATTCTACTTCTTCCTATGATATATGTCACCATTCAGGTCTGGTTGCTCAGCATTTAAAAGGCTGGCTTTATCTGAATTAAGTGCATTGTCACCAAGTGAGGGTGACTCTATTCTATGTCCTGATCTGCAAGTTTTACGAGTTGCCTCTCCTGAGACTTCTATAAATTTCCTTCACTACAGTTGGGTATCATAGCTAAATAGTTGGACATGAAGTACTTTAAACAGTGAGTGCGTTTGAAAGTATTTGAAGATGCTACTACAGAGAATCTTTAAAATTTTATAGACATAAACACAAAGTGTGCATTTGTCCGTTATATGCATATATGCATTTCCTTTTTTTTTGAGCACTGACGATATTGCATTGTTTACAAATTGAAGGTTTGCTGCACCTTGCATGCAGCATGTTCATCTGCACTGCTCTTGCAACAGCATTTGCTCAGTTCACATCAGTGAACATCAGTGCATCACATTTTGCAATTTCTCACAGTATTCAAATATTTTTCATTATTACTATAATTACTATAGGATTAGTGATCTTTGTGATTGTTTTTGCAGAAAGATTGCTAATCACTGAAGTCTCACCTGAGGTAACTTTTTTAACAAGAAAGCTTTTAAAATCTAATGTATATATAAACTTTTTCTTAGACATAATGCTGTTGCACACAATAGATTATACTAAAGTATAAACATAAATTTTATATGCACTATGAAGCCAAGACACTTGTGTCTGGCTTTATTACAATATTTGACTTATTTCAGTGGATGGAGTCAAACTCACATTAATTCCAAATTTTGCCTGTAATCCTTAACCTGTTTTCTATTTCTCATCACTTGCAGAAGTTTTGATGAGGGTGTGATTTTAGGTTTTCCCTGTTTGAGATTTAGGCTAGACCTTCACAAGGCATTAGCAAGAAGGTGGGTGGCAGCTGACTCGTTCACTGAGCATTTGTTGAGTGCCTGACATATGCTGCAGACTGTTACTGCATTTGACCCAGCTCTTGTCCTGAAGGATTTCTCAGGGGCTCTACTGGGGAACAAGTCATGGGATCCAGCTTCAGGGTGAAGAGGAATTAGACGTCACAAGAGACCTGATGTCTGTCTGTTTGGTGGAGTTTGCAACCCCAGACCAGGTGGTGTACAGTGATCAACTTCAAGAGATAACAGCTGATGTTCTCTTGTTTGGCAGTACAGAAACTGAAGGGGCAGGTAGTTGGGCTGGGTGTGGGGAGCAAGCGGAATGGAAGGATGAGCTGGACAAGAAGCTGGGGCAGGAGGGAAACAGGGTAGCTCTGAGCCTCTCAGGAGAAAGTGGTCATGTCCGTCTCTTTTGGGACTGTCAGGAACTGCCTGCCCAGCCACGCCTATGTCCAGGGGCAGACTCTGAGGAGAGGGATGGGTTTGGGCAGCTGGGCTGGGGCTGCTCCTGTGTCAGTCAGTCGTTCCTTCCTGGCAGCAGAGAGGATGATGCCATGGTGAAAAGGCTCCATGACTGTGGTCAGCTCCATCCACGGTCCTGTCCATGGCTGTGGCCAGCTCCATCCCAGGTTGGGGCACTGGGCTCTTCCACCTGCAAAGAGAGAAACCAAAGGTACTGAGATGGAGCCAGAGGAGCGTTTATTCTGGGGCAGACGCACCCGAGAGAAGGGTAGCGTGTATTGCTTCCTCGGGTGCTGGGCCCTTCATGCGGCTGTCCACCCTCTCTTTCTGTCACCTGAGCTTCTGTCTGCAGACCTTGTTTCTCCTCTCGTCTGGGAGGTGGCTGTGAACAACTCTTGGAACAACTCTGAGACGCCTGTGTCAAGGGCAGAAATCCCAGGAAAGGCTCTGATTGGCCCAGATCAAATCACGTGACCCAAGCCTGGCCAATCACTGAGGCCTGAGAACTTAAAGGGATGGCGGCTCCAGCTGGAGCCCAGAGTTGAACAGAGCATCTCCTGCAAGGGGAGGGCCGAGCCCCTCTGGGCAGAGGCAGCGATAGACGACAGCACGGGAGCTGGCGTCTGAGACCTTGTTTAAGAGCAGGTCTCTGTGTGAACTCCCCACAAGTTCTTGAAGAAATGGCGTCTTCTCTCTGCTCCCATCTCCCAGTCTGCAGTTTGAACTGACTGGACCAGATAAAGGCAGGCTGGGGCGTTTGCACCAACAGGTGCTTCAGGCTGCCTGCCGTGTGGGCCACAGGTGGGAGGGAGTGAGATCAGCTGAAGTGGGGGACTTAGTGTGGCAAGCTGTGAGTCAGGAGGAGAGTTTGGCTCAAAACCTCTCCTTGTCCATCTGCCTTTCAGAGATTGCCCCGCGTGGCTCAGGTTCCAGGCAGCAAGAGGCTGTGACGCTGCCCCCAAGCATCCACCTGCAGATCCTCAGCATCCCCGGCTGGAAGTACAGCTCAAACCACACAGAGCACCTGCGGACTCTCCAGAAAGGTGCGGCAGGTGTTCAGGTGTCCAGACTCACTCCTGCCTCCACATGTCAGCCCGGTCCCCCAGCCCATCACTGGACAAGAGGGGCTCTCCTCAGAGTCGTCCAGGCTCTGTGAGGTCTTGCTTCTTCCAGGGTCTTCTCCTGGAGCCACTTACACTGATGTCCCACCTAAATTTTGGGCTCAAGCATGACTTTGATGAGGTTCCGTTCTTGCATTGAAAAATGATTCTAATGTCAGGCACTGTGGATTGAGCCATGGATGACACAGGAAACATCCCTGGGCTCAGCGCGCCCCTGTCCACAGACGGAAGCAGGCAGCTCATCAGAGAGCAGTGACAGTGATCTGAGGAAGGTCCCAGCTGGTCCCCAGCTGGATCACTGAGGGCTTCCTGGTGGAGGCAAGATCTTCCAGAAACGAAGAGGTCCTGTACCCCTTACCTGCCTCTTTAGGCTCTGAGCAGTTCCAGGACAGGGCTGACAGTGCCCCAGCCACTGCTGTGTCCCCAAAGCTGCACTCAGGGCCTAGGGTGTTCCCATATAAGTGTCAGCCCAATTAAGAAGGAGGAACAGAAAGAGGTCAAGGCCACAAGTTACCTTTGTGCCTGATACACTGGATCTATGAAAGGCTGGCTCACGCCTGCAGCCACGTGGCTTACTGACCCTGACCTCCAGCATCCCTGCACCACTGCCCACCTGACTCATCTGACGGGGTGGACGGGGTTCCCAGCAGCAGCAGAGTCATTTGGCTCCAACGTATGTGTGTGTATGTGTATGTGTGTGTGTGTAAGAAGCTGAGTGAGGGGAGCACAGGGGATGGCAAGAGGGCCGCCTGCCTCCCCAGAAACAAACAACCCCCTTATCATCATCACCTGCATCACCATTATCATCTCCAGCATCATTTTCCAGTGCCAGGAATCCTTCCCTGATTCTCGAGCTCCAGTCCCTAAACCCATCACTTGCATGGAGACAAGAGACTTCGCAGGCCTCTTATGCTGCAGTAACAAGGAGCCCACACGCTCTCTGCCTCACACAGCACAGTTCATTTCGACCCCTTGCTCTGTGGGACCAGCAGGGTGGCCCTTCTCATTTGTTCTCCAACGACCAGAGATGGAGGCTCTAGTATGACACAGTTCCTAGGTCTTGGCGGCAATGACCTGACGCATGACCTTTGCAATAGTGACTCATCTTCAGGGTTACAAGGCCACACTCCCCTTCACAGGGGCCAGGGCAGAGAATCTTCCAGAGAACAGGAGGCTGGAGGGACAGGCCCAATGAGGACCTTGCCAGTGAATAAGAACGAAGACTTGCCACACTTCAGCACCGGCCTCAGTGTGGGTGGTGGGAGGCAGTAGCTTTGGTTGCGCCTGGGTTGGAGTCCTCCCCCTCCTTAATGCACACCAGCTGTGTGTCTGGGCAAGTGCCCGCCCCTCTCTGAGCCTTGTTTGGTCATCTGCAAAGTGGGGCTGTGTTAGCTGCCTCCGAGGGAGGGTGAAGATGTGAAAGGGAGGTGAGAGTATAAAGTGCCAGGCCGAGACTGTGTCCTCATGCCACCTTCCTTCTGTCCCCAAGACCGAAAGCACGAGCCGAAGGCAGACCTCCGCCGTGTCCTGCTGCGGCTCCAGCACCTGTATGAGGTGGACCAGGACCCGGTGTTGTCTCGGCCTGTGATGGTGAACCTGCGGGTAACCTGCCCCTCTCGTGTCCTGCTCCGACATCTCTGAGTCAGGCCCCCAGGAGGAGGCACCCTTGGGAGACAAACCCTGGTGTTTCGGTGTTTGCTGAGGTGGCCCCACCTGCCTGCCACCTGCTGGCAGTGCTGATCCAGCTCAGCACTTGGGAGCAGCTCCTTCCGGCCTCAGTTCCTCATCTGTAAAATGGGACTGCCCCTCCTCCCATGGGACTTCCGCTACAATGAACGTGGGGGATGCTGGGCCCGGGCCCCGGTGTGGCTGCCCTTCTTCATCTGGTTCTCTGCTCAGATCTGGGGTCCGGGTGCTCACCCCTCCCTGTGCTCTGTCCTGCAGTCTGTGCTGGAGGGACTGGGCTCCGTGGTGTCCGTGGAGGAGCGCTCACTCACAGGGACCTGGGACGTGAATGAGATGCGTCGCTGGACCTGGAGCACGCGGGACCGTCACCACCACAGAGGTCCGGGCTCCCTGGTCCTGATCCGGCCCCGGGTCCCCAGCCTGACCCCCAGCCAGACCCCAGCTCTGCCCCTAAGGCCTGTGTGACCTGGAGCTGGCCGTCCTTCTCTGGGTCTCAGTCTTCCTGAATCAGCTGCAGAAGGTTATAGACTCTAGGCTTCAGGTCAGTCTCCACGTGCCAG
Organism: Ovis canadensis; assembly: GCF_042477335.2. Lineage (NCBI taxonomy): Eukaryota > Metazoa > Chordata > Mammalia > Artiodactyla > Bovidae > Ovis > Ovis canadensis. Next base: position 129,471,820 of record NC_091250.1, on the reverse strand, counting down.
AGCCACAGATAGGTTGTGTGTGTGCGTGCATGCACTGGTGTGTCCAAGACTACACCCCTCTGCGGCCTCGAGTGACCGCAGACTTTAGGCGCAGCCCAGGTGCTGGGACGGCTGCCCCGCTCTGCGTTGTGCTGCACGCACACACTGCTTCCTGCCTGGAGACATGTGCCCCGGCCGCTCCTTCTGCCTGGAAAGCCCTTGGCCCTTTATCTGGCCCAGGGCTGAGTCAGTAGCCTCCCTTGCTCTCCCCTCTCCCTCACTTTGCTCTGTCCCATTTATCTCCTTTTCTGCCTACTGCACACAGCATAGCCTGGCTGCATGGGTAGGCACGTAGTCAATGTATGATAGACAGATGGATAAAGGGAAGATTTGATAGAAAAAAAGGATGGAGGGAAGGAAAAAAAGTGGATGGATGATGGACAGGTCAATGGTTGAGTGATGGATGGATGGAAGGAGGAAGGAAGGAAGGAAAGGGAATGAGTGAAGGATGCATGAAAGGGAGGGACATGGACGGCAGACGGACTGTTGTGTAGACAGAGGGTGAACAGATGGACAGGAGGACGCAGGATGGAGGGCAGCATGAAAGGATGGGAGAGTGTGTGGTGGGTGACTGGATGTCTGCAGGGATGGATGGATAGAGGGATGGATGCAGGAGCCAGTTTCATCCCAAGGAGGAAGCCTAAACCCCAGGCTGTGTCTAAGGACAGCCCACTGAGATCAAGGACAGGGCCCCTCATGGCCTCAGTGAGACAGCTCTTATGAACATATCCAGGTCCACAACCCACGGAGAAACCAGACCAAGCAGGGCCAGAGCCCCCTGTACCTGGCTTGACTGTGCTGTGCCCTCAGGGGAGGCCAGAAATGAAAGAGGCTCCCCGGGAGTGCAGTCCTGTCAAGAGGGGTCAGCTGAGGGTTGTAACCACGGACCACAGACGCAGCAGGAGCCGTGTTGCCAGGGGGATGCGGAAGGAGAGGACCTGAGGAAGCACGTGGCCCAGGGGCCGTGCTGGACTGACCCTCTCTGCTCCCAGGCAACTCCAGTTGGCCCTCGCCACCGCCAGGAGGCCCCGAGGTCACCATCTACCCGAAGGAGATCCGGACGTTCTTCATTCACTTTCAAGAGCACTGAGCCCTTGGCAGATTCTTGGACCGAAAACACAGGAAAGCAGCCTAGAGGGATGACTGGGACGCTGCCAATCTGGTGGGCTAAGGGCAGGAAATGGGTGGATGGGGGTGTCCTGACTTCTTAAATAAAATTGCATTAAGGACCTATGTCTTCCCCTGCCCACTGGAGCCAGCCCTCTCTCTCCTCTCCTGTTACGGATGGTAGCTTCACACATGCTCACACTCCTGCTTCACCTGCAAGAGTCGAAGCCAGGAAGTTCTCCCAAAGACAGAAGGAACAATCCCCAGGGATAGCAAAATGCATCTGCCTGCCTCCTGCCGGATCTCAGCAAGTCCACCAGCGTTACCACTGGCCCTGCTGTGTCCCGGGCACCTTCATGGGCTCATCCCAGGGTGGAGACGCCCCTGCTGTGGAGGGATATGCCTAAGATATATGGGAGGGAGCTACAGCACTGGCCTACTGACCCGGATGTGTGATGCCAGGCTCTGCGTCCAATCTCATACTCTTGCGTGGCCCTTGGGCACACCTGCCCTACAGGAAGTTCCTACAGCTCAGGCCACCGAAAGATGGAAGGAAATCATGTAGCAAGTGAAACATGGAAAACCCAGTGTAAGGATTATTAATATTAAAGATCCCACTGGCCTCATAATTTCAGGACCAAGAACAGCAGCTGCCTCAGGACTCTGTGCCCCTGGTGACCATTATGAGACAGAGCAGGACACGGAGGGGCTCTGGAGCTGGTGGGTACCCTCAGAAGGGTTGGCGCAAGAAGGGGAGAAGAAGAGATGGCAGGAGCAGATGGTCATATGCAAGCGTGTCATGCCATGCAGCGGTGGCCTCTGTGCCCAGGTTCTGCCCTGGGGTTGCCTGCCTCAGTGTGAAGCCCATTGTATGCAAGACAGACTGAACGGGAGTGGGTAGAGAGGAAGGTTCTCAAACTGCGGATGTTTGACTCTGCCCTGAAAAACTTTTCCTTCTCCCCAGCCCCAAATGCCCTCTGTTGGGGGGAGAGCTGTCTGAACTCCCCTGCTCCCCAGGGATGCCCTGTAGAGCTGGACAAAGCCCTGGAAGCCAGTTCCAAGGAGGAAAATAGAGCTGCTCCCCGTGTGATCTTGACAGATGAGTGGAGGACTGACCTTCTGATTCCAGCTGCCTCACCCAGTGCAGAACAATAGCCTCCCCTCTGGACACTAATGACCCCTAGAGTGCAGGAGTGTGGATGGACTTGAAAACCCTGCCTACCCATCTCCCAGCCCCAGAGTGAGATTAGAGGAGAGAAGGCCAGGGAGAGGGAACAGGTGGAGTTCTAAAGAGCCAGAGCAGAGAGAGAGAAAGAGCCTGCAAGACCCAGCCTCGCCCTGGCTCTCCTGCCACACCCTGGCCCAGGACCAGCCATCTCCCCAGCACCCTGTGCCCTCCACCCCTCCTGGAGGAAGCCCTCCAGGATCCTCCAAGCACGTCCAAACCAGCAGAGCAGATTCTCCTGTGGGCAGAGCCACCGCGGCCAAGTCCTGTTTCCCCACAAGAGCATCATGGGGGCAGCACAACTCCTGTCCCCTCACCTCCAGCACAGAGCCTGGCACAGAGTCAGGGTTCAGTGGCTGTTAACTGATGAAAACTTGAGAATGGGGTGCAGGCAGCCTTGCAGCCTGGGGTGGGGTGGACCTGCTGTGTATGAGGAGAGTTACCTCTGTGGTCATGCACTAGGCTGGGGGCACTTACATCTCCAGCAGCTTAGTACCCAAACCACCCTATAGACAGACCTATGAGTGCCCACTGTGCAGGTCAGGAGCCCGGGGCTCTGAGTCAGGCTGTCAGGGGGTGTGCACTGCCCTGCTCCAGGAGTGAGGGGCTCGTCACACAGCAGGTGGAGGCGGAGTTGGGAGGAGCTGCTGAGCTGAGCTCTATATGCTGTGCTGTGGGTATCACCCATGTCGTCCATGGTAGAAGGGGGGCAGCCATGTCCATGACAGTTACATCCCTGAGTTCTTTCTCTCGAAAGATCAAGAGGTCCTGCTTTGTTCCTGGAGCTGATCCAGCAAAGGACATAATGGACCCATGTGGACCAAACACACAGGTTAATACAGAAAAATATTCATCAGTAAATGCTATGGAGGTGGGATGGGAGGCCCACAGAAAATCTCACAGAGATGAGGTGACATAAAGGGGGAATAGCACCTGCCAGACAGGAAGCGGGGGAAGATGCTTCCCAGCTAAAGTGATTTAGCAAGCACCCAGTGAAGGAGTAGCACGTCAGAGGGCCTGACCCGGGAAAGGACTCAACCTGTATGGAGGCCCTGACCCTGCAGCTGTAGTGCTGGGAGGACGGGGCTCCTTCCAGGCCAGGAGCACAGAGGCCAGGACTCAGCAGAGGAAAAGGGTCATAAGGATGGGGGGCAGTGGAGCTTCCAGCAGCTTCAGGGTGGACTGAGCAGAAGAGTGGGTGGGAGGTGAGGCCAGAAAGGCAGGGGGAGACATGTGCTGGAGGGCCTAGGTGCAGGCTTCGGGTCAGGCTCCCAGAGGGCAGACAGGGCAGCCATGGAAGGCTGGAAGCTAGAGGATGCCCGGGCCCTGCTGCTGTTGGGTGGATCTTGGTACCGGGTGTAGTGCAGGCAGTCTGTCCATCAGGGCATCCTGAGCCCCCAGGCTGGTCACATGCCCTAGAGGACAGACAGCGCTATGTCACAAAGAATGCATGGAAGTGGTGCTGGTGGGCCCATCTTACAAACTCCCACGCAGCACAGAGGAGGGTCGGGCCGTTCTTTCTCTGGAACACCCAGCACGAGTCATGCTTCACGCTCTCAGGATTCACTATGGCCCAGATCAGGAAGAGGGCACAGGCCGCACACCCATGTGTGACGCTGGGGACAAGCTGGCTCTGCTGTGGGGTCCTGCCAGGACCGTGTGTCCTCATGGTGCCCGGGCTCGGTGTGCAGTTCCTGGTGCCTCTCGTTGGAGCTGAACACATGTGCACCTGCCCTTTTGCTGGACATCACTTTGCTGCCAGGAACCAAGGTCATGTGTCCCAGAACCTCAAGTAGCCTCTTCCACTGGACCACTCAGCATGACAGAGCCTGATCCAGAAAGAACCGCTCCTGTGCCTAGCCTGTCCCTGCAAGGAACCGGTACCTTCTCTTGAAGTGTCTTAGTCACTCTGTCGTGTCTGACTCTTTGTGATCCAAAGGACTGTAGCCCACCAGGCTCCCCTGTCCATGGATTTCTCCAGACAAGAATACTGGAGTGAGTAGCCATTCCCTTCTCAAGGGGACCTTCCCTATCCAGGGACTGAACCACGGTCTCCTGCGTTGCAGGCGGATTCTTTACCATCTGAGCCACCTACTGGTAAAGAACCTGCCTGTCAGTGCCAGAGACATAAGGGATTCAAGTCAGATCTCTGGGTTGGATAGATACCCTGGAATAGGGCATGGCAACACACTCCAGTATTCTTATATGAAGAGTCCCATGAACAGAGATCCTGGAGTCCATAGGGTCCCCAAGAATTGGACTTGACTAAAGTGATTTAGCAAGCACTCAGTGAAGGACAGCAAGCCCTGAGGCTGTCACAGAATCTGCCCTAACCCCTAACTCTCTAGGGGTTTTCTGGTCTCCCAATTTGAGATAATACATGTCTACTGTTTAAGACACTCAATGGGAGGAAAGTGCAGGTCAAGGCAGGTCAGGTGGGTACCAGGGAGGGGATGGGAGAGAGAGGATGGAGACCTGCTTGGAGACCGTGTTCTCCACATGTATTTGCTGGGGGAGAGGACACGGTGGCCAGAAGGGACAGTGAGTCTCAGGTCTGGCAGCGGTATTAAGAGCCACTCAGGCGTTTGGGTATCAGACAGAAGAGCCCACTCCCTTGCTCCTGAGCGAGGGGTACAGAGACCCCCAGGCAACACTCTGGCCCCTGCAGGTGCACCTCCGTGCCAGCTGTCCTCCAGTAAGGAGATCCTGTGGTTGTCATCTCACGTGCATTCCCTCAAAGGCCCCAGCTCCTGTAAGGGCGTCCCATTTTACAGATGGGCTGCTGAGACCCAGAGAGCTTAGGTTTCCTGCCAAGGTCACTATCCCTGATCCAGATGTAATTTTGAGTTTCAGGCCTTTTTGCCCCTCCACTAGCTGTGCAACCTCGGGTTCAGTTCAGTTCAGTCACTCAGTCATGTCGGACTCTTTGGAACCCCACGAATTGCAGCATGCCAGGCCTCCCTGTCCATCACCAATTCCCAGAGTTCACCCAAACTCATGTCCATTGAGTAGGTGATGCCATCCAACCATCTCATCCTCTGTTGTCCCCTTCTCCTCCTGCCCCTCATCCTTCCCAGCATCAGAGTCTTTTCCAATGAGTCAACTATTCGCATGAGGTGGTCAAAGTACTGGAGTTTCAGCTTTAGCATCATTCCTTCTAAAGAACACAGGACTGATCTCCTTTAGAATGGACAGATTGGATCTCCTTGTAGTCCAAGGGACTCTCAAGAGTCTTCTCCAACACCACAATACAAAAGCATCAATTTTTCGGTGCTCAGCGTTCTTCACAGTCCAACTCTCACATCCATACATGACCACTGGGAAAACCTTAACCTTGAGTAGACAGAACTTTGTTGGCAAAGTAATGTCTCTGCTTTTTTATATGCTATCTAGGTTGGTCATAACTTTCCTTCCAAGGAGTAAGTGTCTTTAATTTCATATCTGTACTCAACATCTGCAGTGATTTTGGAGCCCCCAAAAATAAAGTCTGACATTGTTTCCACTGTTTCCCCATCTATTTCCCATGAAGTGATGGGACCAGATGCCACGATCTTCGTAGTCTGAATGTTGAGCTTTAAGCCAACTTTTTCACTCTCCTCTTTCACTTTCATCAAGAGGCTTTTTAGTTCCTCTTCACTTTCTGCCATAAGGGTGGTGTCATCTGCATATCTGAGGTTATTGATATTTCTCCCAGCAATCTTGATTCCAGCCTGTGCTTCTTCAAGCCCAGCATTTCTCATGATGTACTCTGCATATAAGTTAAATGAGCAGGGTGACAATATACAGCCTTGATGTACTCCTTTTCCTATTTGGAACCAGTCTGTTGTTCCATGTCCAGTTCTAACTGTTGCTTCCTGACCTTCATATAGGTTTCTCAAGAGGCAGGTCAGGTGGTCTGGTATTCCCATCTCTTTCAGAATTTTCCACGGTTTATTGGGATCCCCACAATCAAAGGCTTTGGCATAGTCAATAAAGCGGAAATAGACATTTTTCTGGAACTCTCTTGCTTTTTCCTGATCCAGTGGATGTTGTCAATTTGATCTCCGGTTCCTCTGCCTTTTCTAAAATCAGCTTGAACATCTTGAAGTTCATGGTTCATGTATTGCTGAACCCTGGCTGGGAGAATTTTGAGCATGACTTTGCCAGTGGGTGAGATGAGTGCAGTTGTGTGTTTGAGCTTTGTTTGTAATTGCATCCTTGGGTAGTCAGGTCCTATTTGTGGGAGCCAACGTTTCTCCTTAAAAGAGATATTACAATTGCTATTGCAAGGCTCAGTCTGGGGTTTCATGTGAAGGAGAGTGTATCACAGTGGGCGTCCTGGTGGTGGCAGTCCCCACACTGAGTGTTACGTTTTGCAGGGCAGTGTCAAGGAGCCAGTCCAGTGGGTTGGGGGCAGGGAAGGGTAAGATGCCCAGTGGGAAATACCAGGAGAGGCCTAAGGGAAAGGCATGAGGACTGGGGTGAGGAGAGCCAGGCCCTGCCAGAGGGAAGTTGGCAGTCCCCCCAGGGGAGGCGGTATTTGGGGTTTGTCTAAAGGCAGATGGTCAGGAAACCGCAGATGGGAGCAGAGCGCTGCAAGGCAGTGAGCGACTGCCACCTGCCTGCACTGCTCAGGTGACACCATCCGTGTGGGTGTCACTCCTGATTTCCTTCCCACTGCATCCACCAAAGGCTGAGGCCCAGTCAGCTGGCAGGAGGCCGGGCCTTGCAGGCAGGCAGACGTCCTCCAGCCCCTGAGCTGGCCGAGGAGATGAAGCCGTGGGGCTGGCTGCCTCTGCTCCTGCAGTTGGGCCTGATGTGGCCCCTGGGGGCTCTTTCTGAGCCCCAACTGAGGGTATTTGTGGTTCCCCACAGCCACATGGACGTGGGCTGGCTGTACACCGTACAGGTAGGTGGCCCGAGTGACCCCTGCACACCTCTTGAAGCTGCGGTCCTTTTTCCATCTGGACTCCAGAGTGGGTTTGTGTCCTGGGTCTCTGCCATCAGGAGTCTCAGCCTGGGATCCATCACTACTGGGCTATGGACTGGCTGAGGGCTTCCCTGGTGGCTCGGATGGTAAAGAATCTGCCTACAGCGACAGAAACCCAGCTTTGATCCCTGGGTCAGGAAGTTCCCCTGGAGAATGGAATGGAAACCTACACCAGTATTCTTGCCTGGAGAATTCCATGGACAGAGGAGCCTGGCGGGATATGGTAAATGGGGCCACAAAGAGTCGGGCACAATGAGCATCTCACATGGGCTGGCTGTGGGCAGGGGTGAGAATGTGTCCCCTGCTGCAATGGGTGGAAGGTGTTCCTCAAATATTCCTTGAGTGAACGAATGAAACAGAGCAGAGGAAAAGAGCTCAGGACTGATTTCCATAAGTTTCTGGGGCAGGTAACTGAAATGATTACCCAGGCCTGCACAAGCTCTTTTCTGGCAGGAGGAAGGAAATAAGTGAATAGGACCACTCTGTGATCATGGATACAATGCTTTCCATGAGACGTTAATAAGTGAGTCGCTCATTTTAAAGGGAGTCGGGCAGCAAGAGGCGCTGAGGCTGAGGGTTGAGTCTCGTTCCGGCTCACTGGGCAGCCTCTGTGGGTGCTCACCCACCTGTGTGTGGAACTGCTGACATGCAGGGAAGCATGCTCGTCACCCCCAGTTTAGAGATGGGACAGTGTAGCCTGCGCTGGGGTGCTGCCCAAGTCAGCACACATCGCAGCCTTGCCCGCTCACCCCCTCCCAAGGCTCCTTGCATTCCTTTATCAGCATCTCTGGGAACCATGCTGAGCCAGCCTGATCCAGATGGGAGCAAACAGAGCTCCATCCTGGGGACTCCCACCCTCGGGGTGCAGGAGTAAATCGATCCAGAGAGATGCTCAAGCTGTCAGCTCCTCTCAGCCTCAGCCCTTGACACATACTTCCCCATCATTTCATCCCAAGAAGGCCCATCAGGGTCCCTGGACCTCACTCCCGGGGCCCTGTTTTCGACTGGTCTGTCCTCCAAGGCAGGAGTGGGCAGCACGCCCCTCTGGGCTGGCCCAGGGCCTTGGCTGGACTGACACATCCCTCTGCCACGTAGAGTGTCTGTCTCCTCATGATGCTCCTCAGGGGTAGGCTCCCATCAAAGGGGGTCCGCCCGGGTCCCTGTCTCAGTGCAGGCCTCACCGTGTGTCCATCAGAGTGGACACCAGGCTCCCTTTTTTGAGGAGCAGGGGGAGCTGATTGCAGGGCCTGGACAGGCTTGGGGGGAGCGCCAGTGGCCCCCACACACCATGTCTCCCTGGACGTTCCTCCTCGGTCCCTGGTCCATGCCCCGTGGTTTCCCCCACGGGTCTGGAGTGATGGTCTCTCCCCCTCCCCACCCCAGGAGAGCATGCAGGCTTATGTCACCAATGTCTACAACTCCGTGGTGGAGGAACTGATCCTTGAGAGGAGGCGCAGGTTCATCGCCGTGGAGCAGGAGTATTTCCGGCTGTGGTGGGATGGCGTCGCCTCAGACAAGCAGAAAGGCCAGGTAATGCTGCCCTCAGGGCGTCCTCACCAGCCAGCTGAGAGCAGATGCCCTGGGAGTCCCGGGGACGACCCTTCAGGAAGCTCCTGGGTTGTGCTCCATGAGGCCAGGGTGGGGCTGCATAAACCAGGAGGCCCCAACCTGGCTTAGCTGTTTCCAGGGTCCATTTAGTACAGGTTTATGGTCAGCCCCAGACCCAGGGGACAGGTTTGTATTTGATCCTGCCTTTCTGGTTTCTCCTGAATAACTGAAGCTCTGGCAGCCCAGCCAGGCACTCAGGTGGTGTGAATGGGGTCACCTCTGACACTGTGCGCTCTGGGGTGACCTTGTGTCCACACCTTCTGACTTCATTTGTGGATCTGCGTGGCCCCCATGGGCACCAGAGCCCAGGACCAGCCAGGGGTGCAGCAATCCCTTTGGATTAGCCTCTGGGGCTGATTAATTCCATATCACAGGGGGTCAGAGGCCCTGGTCCATGGAGGGGCAGCCTGGGGCCAGGTCCTCCCCGATCCCTATGTGGTCACAGGTGGGGCTGTCTCTTCAGCTGCATGTCCCACATCTGGAAGCAAGAGTATCCTCCCTCCTCAGAGAGGCTGTGCCCAGAATGTGCCCAGGATGTAAGCACCTAGGGTGCCTGGGGCATGGTCCCTTCCAGGCATCACCTGCCCTCAGAGCAGTCACTGATGGTGAAACTCAGAGGCTCAGCCACCTGCTCAAGTCAGAGAGCTCAGACGGTGAAGCCAGGTGTCCACCAGGTCCCCAGAGGGGATGTGACCCTGCAGCCTGTGGAGCCGAGAGGATGGGCCTCCCATCTGATGGGCTCTGCCATGGGCCAAGTGTGGGCTCAGGTTTGTAGAGGTTACTCTACTGACTCCTCCCCATAGCCTGCAAGGTGAGGACCCTTATCCTACTTCACAGAGCTGTTCCAGGTTCAGAGAGGGCAGGCATCTGGCTCAAGGTCACGCAGCTTATACCTGACAGGTGGGTTCTGGGTCAGTATTGTTAATCAAAGCATAGCTCTCTGGTGTCCACTGGGCAGTTCTTCCTTCTTTATATGGACACGCCCAGACACAAGTCCCTTAATCCTCCTCTCACAGCTAGGTGTGCTGGCTAAGACCTAGACAGGAAATTCAATATGTCCCTGAAAGTGAAAGTGAAGTCACTCAGTCGTGTCCGACTCTTTGCGATCCCATGGACTGTAGCCTCCGACTCTTTGCGACGCCATGGACTGTAGCCTACCAGGCTCCTCTGTCCATGGGATTTTCCAGGCAATAGTACTGGAGTGGATTGCCATTTCCTTCTCCAGGGGATCTTCCCAACCCAGGGGTTGAACCCGGTCTCCTGCACTGTAGACAGACGCTTTACCATCTGAGCCACCAGGGAAGTCCCTGGAAACTAGCAATTTTCCGTGAGTTGTGTGGGCTGACTCCAGGTCCTGGATGGGGCCCAACATGAAGCAGGTGCACATTTGAAACAGTACACAGCAGGCGTCATTCCACATTTCTCAAATGAACGGTCTGCAAAGACAGTCCTTTCAGATCAGATCCACGCCACAGTCTGCCAGGAGCATGGTGTGCTCAGTGTCACGGTCTCTGACTGTATTTATGCTTCCACTCTTCCCTTCTTTCATGGATATACTTTATTTTTGTACCATGAGGTCTGTGGGTTGTTAGCTCCCTAGTTACAGTAAAAAGGAAAGCAACTCAGTCATGTCCAACTCCTTGCAATCCCATGGACTGTATCCTGCCAGTCTTCTCTCTCTGCTGCTAAGTCACTTCAGTCATGTCTGACTCTGTGTGACCCCATAGACAGCAGCCCACCAGGCTCCTCTGTCCATGGGATTTTCCAGGCAAGAGTACCGGAGTGGGGTGCCATCGCCTTCTCCGCCAGTCTTCTGTGTACATGGAATTCTCCAGATAAGAATACTGGAGTGGATAGCCATTCCCTTCTCCAGGGGATCTTCCCAACACTGGGATCAAACCTGAGTCTCCTGCATTGTAGGCAGATTCCCCACCACCTGAGACACCAGGGAAGCCCAAGAAGGGATCAGAGTCACATCCTCAGCACTGAAAATGCATCCTACACACTGAAGTCCCAGGAAATTTCCTTCATTCCTGTATTCTAAAATATTTGCCAGGCAAGCATGTGCCAAATGCAATTTGAAGAGCATTCTACAAACGTACTAGCCTGAAACCATAAAAATTATGAAACAGAAATGCTCAGGAAGTGTTGGAAATTAGAGGATAAACTCCAGTATTCTTGCGTGGAGAATCCCATGGACAGAGGAGCCCAGTGGGGCACAGTCCACGGGGTGGCAAAGAGTCGGACATGACTGAGAACCTGAGCATGAATGCATGCGCGCATTACTAACGTGAAACAGCCTGAGTGGTGATCATTCTAGAGCAGCTGTAATGATCTTTTTCTTTCAAAAATGACCTGAACTATTCAGATAAAGGCATACAGTTGCTAACTTGTACTTTCAAAAGGCTTAGAAAAAACTGACTGTGTGTAATGACACGGGGGAGTGTGAACATAAAGAGGTAAAAAATGTTAGCAATGAGCTAATCTGGAGGATTTATGGGAGTTTTTGGTACAGTTCCTGCAAGTTTTCCATAATCTTGGCTTCATTCAAAAGCAAAAGCCGTGGACATATGTACCTGTGTATACGCCTGATGAAGCAGCAGCCAGGGACAGGTGCTGTTCTCGGAGCTGGACACAGTGCTGACCAGGACAGACAGCGTCCTGCTCTTGCAGAATAAATGAGGCTGTGGAGTTTGAAGGAAGGACCATGAGATGCTATGGGCATGTGCCCAGAAAATACAACTGGCTCAGCCTGGGAGGTGTAACCTGGCCTTTTCTCTCTGCCCACTATGCCAAGGTCCGCCAGCTCGTGGCCGAAGGTCGCCTGGAGTTTGTCCTTGGAGGCCAGGTCATGCACGACGAGGCTGTGACCCACTCTGATGACCAGATCCTCCAGCTCACAGGTTCGATTACCGTTCCCCAGATCAGGGTCCCTGTGGCCTCCTGTGGGGCTGGGACTGGGTGTCTGAGCCCTTGTCCTGGAGTCCATCTTCCCCTCTCAGCAGGAGACTGACCAGTCAGCACTGTGACCGCTGGCGCCGTGCCCATGTGTGCCTGAGTGCAGGGGCTGAGGGTGTGGATTCTAGACGAGCCAGCCTGGCTGGTTCCTGACTCTGCTAACTCCCAGCCCTGTGACCCTGGCACGTGATGCAGCCTCATTAGGGCTCGGTTCCCTCCACTGTGAAAGTGCTTGATGGTGATAGAAGATCTATCTCAAAGGAGTGTTATGAAGATTAAACTGGGATAATTCAAACAGAGCATACTGAGTAGAGTTTGTATTGTTGTTCAGCCTCACAGTCGTTTCTGACTCTGCGACCACATGGACCATATTATACCAGGTTTCCCTGTCCTTGACCATCTCCCGGAGTTGCCTCAAACTCATTGAGTCCATTGAGTCGTTGATGCCATCCAACCATCTCTTCTGTCACCCCGTTCTCCTCCTGCCCTCAATCTTTCCCAGCATCGGGATCTTTTCCAATGAGTCAGCTCTTCATATCAGGTGACCAAAGAATTGGAGCTTCAGCTTCAGCATCAGTCCTTCCAATGAATATTCAGGGTAATTTCCCTTAGGATTGATTAATTTGATTTTGCTTTCCAAGATTTTCGAGTCTTCTCCAGCACCATGATTTGCAAGCATCAATTCTTTGACGCTCAGCCTTCTTTATGCTCCAAGTCTCACGTCTGTATTTGACTACTGGTAAAACCATAGCTTTGACTCTGTGGCACTTTGATGATAAAGTGATGTTTCTGCTTTTTAATACAATGTCCAAGTTTGCCATAGCTTTTCTTCCAAGAGAAGCTTTAAGTTTTATCATATGAATTCCCCAGCCTGCAAAATGCAGCCTCAGGGATCACTTTCTGACCACCTGTTCCTTCTGCCTCCTGCTTCCCTTGACCTGCTCCCATATCAGAGTCTTCTGTGCTTTCAGAACAAGCTTTCCTGTTGCTTGCACCCAGACTCAGCTGACGAGTCTCATGGTCCAGGCTCTCTCCCCTGGGACCACAGTACTCGAGCACCTCCCGTCTTCACCATGAACTACAGGTTGCTTCCACAGTGACCAGAGTCTGATTCTTCTCTGGGTCCCCAGGACTTAGTCCAGGGCTGACCAGGGCTAGTGGGCACAGAGGGAGGGAGTAAGCACTGAGCAATCCTCCTCCAGGTGCCCACAGCAGAAGCATCCCTCGCCTCTGGTCTCAGCCCATGATGCCCACCGTCCTGAACACCCCAGAGCTGACCCTGCTGGGCTAACCACAGCAGCCAGAATCCAGGCAAAGTCGAGTTCCCATGACTGGGACAGGAAGGGATGTGGACCCCTGGATCCTCCCCAGGGGATTCTTTGGGGCTCCATTTCCAACACCAGCCAGGCTGCTGGGACCCTAGATGATGGGTCTGACTTCATCCCATAATGACCTCCTGTTCTAAGAACAAGGCATTCACTTAATTCCTTCGGTCCTTCAGTCCAAGAGGCAGTCCTAGAGATGAGGGGGTCTTACAAACTCCCACTCATTGAGGTCGAATTTGAGGCTCAAAAGTTGCTGAGTCTTACCCGAATCCTGCTGCCAGCAGGTGAGGGGCTCATTCTGACCAAGCCTGGCCCAGTCAGTAATGTGCTTGAGAGCTCAGCCCCCCTCTCAGGAGGCTGAAGCAAGTGCCTGCCTATCTGTTCTCTCCTGGGGGCCTCTGAACAGCTTGGTGGCAGGTGGTGGTGTTCAAGCCCCGTTTTCAGGGTGAGGAAACTGAGGCACAGAGAGCTGTAAGGACGTCCATGCAGCCAGCAGTCAAATGACTCTAGCCGGGCCCATCTGGTCCTGCTGTGTAACTTGTGCCCCCAAGTGTGTGTGTGTGTGTGTGTGTGTGTGTGTGTAGGGGCAGGGGTGTACATCTTACTTGCAGTGGGGCCTTTTCAAGCCGCCATCCCTGATTCCCTGGACCACCACGTGTGGTTGTATCCACAGTCTGTCATATTTCTCTGATGTTATGGGCGGGTCATGCTGGACCACACCTCGCTGGTCCTGGATCCATTCCCTCCTCTTCACCTTTGTTGAGCCCCTGCTGAGTGTCAGGCTCTGGACAGGAAGAATGAAGCAAGGAGGTCAACATGGGCTCAGTCTAAGGTCAAGATGATTTCTCAGGTAGGGGTCAGAATGGGCAGGATCTTGTTAGGAGAGGACAGGCCTGTGACCTTCTGCTGCTGTAGCATGGCTTCTCAGGCATGTCTTTTAAAAAGTTTTATTTTTGATTAGAGGTTAATTGATTTATAATATTGCATTGATTTCAGCCTTATGTCAACATTAATGAGCATACATATGTCTGGTCCCTCTGGAAACTCCCTCCCCACCCACCCAGCCCTTCCTACCCCTCTAGGTTGTCACAGAACACTGAATTTGAGCTCCCTGCATCATACAGCAAAGTTCCACCGGCTATCTAATTTTGCATATGGTGATGTATATGTTTCAGTGCTGTTCTCTCAATCGTCCCACCTTCTCCTTCCTCTTCTGTGTTCACAGGCGTGTTCTCTATGTCTGCATCTCCACTGCTGCTCTGGAAATCGGATCATCAGTACCATCTTTCTAGATGCCATATATATGTGTATTAATATATGTTTGGTTTTCTCTTTCTGCCTTACTTCACTCTGTATAATAGGCTCTAGGTTCATCCGCCTCATCAGAACTGGCTCAAATGCACTTTTTTATGACTGAGTAATAGTCCATCATATGTACGTACCACAGCATCTTTATCCTTTCATCTGTTGACAGACATCAGGTTGCTCACATGTCCTACTTATTGTAAACAGTGCTGCAGTGAAAACTGGGGTATATGTGTCTCTGTATTTCTCACCTTTTTCCCTGATGAGTCTCACTAATGGGTGGTCAGTTTTGTTTATCTTCTTAAAGAATCATCTTTTAGTTTTTTTTTAAATCTTTGTTATTACCGCCTTCATTTCTTCTTTAATTTGTTTCTGCTCTGATATGTATGATTTCTTCCCTAAGTTTGAGTATTTTTTGTTATTCTTTTTCTATTTGCTTTATATGTCAGATTTGGTTGTTTATTTGATGTTTCTCTTGTTTCTTGTTTTTTTCTTTTTCTCTTGTTTCTTGTTTTGCTGTAAACTTCCCTCTTAGCACTGCATTTACTGAAACCCATAGGCTTTGAGTTGTCATGATTTCATTGTCATGTGCTTCTAGGTTTTTTTTATGTTTCCTTGATTTCTTCAGTAATCTCTTAGTTATTCAAGACATATTGTTTAGCCTCCATGTGTTTGTGTTTTTATAGATTTTTCCCCCTGTAATTGATATCTATTCTTATAGCATGTGGTCAGAAAAGATGCTTGAAATGATTTCGGTTTTTAAACTTTACCATGGTTTGATTTGTTACCTAGGACGTGGTCTATCTTGTGCATATTCCATGTGCACTGGAGAAAAATGTGAAATCTACTGCTTTTGGATGAAACAGTCCAAAGGGTCCAATGTATCATTTAAAGCTTCTGTTTCCTTGTTAATTTTCTGTCCGGATGATCTGTCCATTGATGTGAGTAGGGTATAAAAGCCACCCACTGTTATTGTGTTACTGTTGATTTCCCCTTTAACAGTTTTTAGCATTTGCCTTATGTATTGATCTGCTCCTCTGTTGGGTGCATATATACTTATACTTGCTGTAGCTTCTTCTTGGATTGGCCCCTTGCTCATTATGTGGGATCCTTCATTGTCTCTTGTAAAGGGCTTTATTTTGAAGTCTATTTTATCGGATATGAGTATTGCTACTTTCACTTTCTTTTGATTTCCATTGTGTGGAGTATCTTTTTCCAGCTCCTCACTTTCAGCCTGTGTGTGTCCCTAGGTCTGAGGTGGATCTCTTGTAGATAGCATGCACAGTGGTCTTGTTTTTGTATCAGTTCAGCCAGTCCCTATCTTTTTGTAGAAACATTGAGTCCATTTACATTTAAGGTAATGATTGATACCTGTGATCCTATTACCATTTACTTTCTTGTTTTGGGTTTCTTTTAGGTCTATTCTTTCTCTTGTGTTTTCTGTCTAGATAAGCTCATTTAGCGTTTGTTGTAAAGCTGCTTTGGTGCTGCTGAATTGTGTTAACTTTTGCTTGTCTGGAAAGCTTTTGATTTTTCCGGAATGCAGTCCTTGCTGGGTAGAGTAATCTTGGTTGCAGGTTTTTTCCTGTAATCCCTTTAAGTCTATCCTGCCACTTCCTTCAGGTCTGCAGAGCTTCTGGTAAAGGATGTGCAGTTAGCCTTATGAGAAACACCTTGTGTGTTATTTGTTGCTTTCCCCTTGCTGCCTTTAATATTTGTTTTTTGTGTTTAAAGTCTGGCAGATGTGAATGATCTTGCCATGACCGATGAGACTAGTGATAAGTCATCCCTTTAGACTGGGTTTGTGTTCCCTGAATGAAGTAAAGACTGAATGTGGAATTGAAAGTGAAAGTGAAAGTGAAGTCGCTCAGTTGTGTCTGACTCTTTGCGACCCGTGGGCTGTAGCCCACCAAGCTCCTCCGTCCATGGGATTCTCCAGACAAGAATAGAATGTGGAATTAGGGGCCACCAAATCAACACCCATTGGGCCTGCCCTCCTCAGACAGACCATCTGGGGTCAGGGTGTGCTCTACACAGTTTACTGACCCCTCATCTCAGACCCACCATCCCCAGGTCTTCCCCCTCCTCTCCAGCTACTCCTTCTTGGTCTCCTCTGTTTCATACACACCATCTGCTGCTCCCATTGGTCCCTGAGTCCTCAGAGCCCGCCCCCAGTCCAGCCACCTGGTGGACTTCATCACCTCCTCTGCACCAGACCCCAAGTCTACTCCAGGCTCCCCCCAGCCTCCCAGCAGTCACCCACCTCCTGGTTGGGCCTTGTTTGTGAATCTGATCTCATTTTTGCCCCAGAACCCTGGAATCTTCTGGGCCAGAGCCAGTGTCCCAGACTGGTGAGCTCGTCAGTGAAGGGCAGTTTGACTTGGCACCAGGCACTTGAATTCATTGAGGCTTTGTTCTCTCATCCTAACATGCAGAATTTAGCCCCAGCTCAGAGTATTCAGGTATTATATTTCAGGAGCATCTTTGGGAAGTTTAACCAATAGATTCTCAAATCTGGGGACTTCTGCAGTCACCTTGATCTCTGCACATAGGGATGCCATGAAAATCATGAATAAATAGATGAATATTTAGGTAATTCTGGAATGGGCCATTTGACTTTGTATCTGTTTCACCAAGACCCTGCTTGGTCTGGAATAGAATTTCAGCCCTGGAGAAGGGCACGAAGCCTGAGAGAGTGAGGGGGTGATGGGCCACCATTCAGTCACTGAGGAGCTTTATCTCTTTGCAGAAGGACACAGCTTTCTCTATGAAACATTTGGGATTCGACCACAATTCTCCTGGCAGGTCGACCCATTTGGTGCATCTGCCACGACCCCCACCCTCTTTGCCCTGGCTGGCTTCAATGCCCATGTTATCTCCAGGATTGACTACGACCTGAAGGAGGCCATGCAGATTAACCAGGTGAGTCGTGAGCTGCATCTACTCATCCACGTTCTAACCATCAGAACTGAAAAACACTTCTGCACCTATAATGATCCATAATGAGCTCCACAATATTTGGGGACATTCAAGCCGAGTTACAGACAGCCTGGCTGGCAGGCCCTGGCAGAGAGTCCTGCCCTGAGGAGGGTCAGATGAAGGTGCAGATAGGCAGCATCTGGAGGGCTGATTCCTCTGCCTCCTGTGGCTTTGGGAGGTCAGGGGGAACCTTGAGGAAGGGGCAGCAGAGGAGGATCTTGACCGGAACCTCTGAGAGCAGTGGGGGTGGTGAGCGATGAAACTCAGGCGGGGCCTGGAGGGGGGGAGCTGGAAGCCATGTTGCCCCCGGGCACTCACTCCATCCCTCCGGGTTTGCAGCAGCTGCAGTTCGTGTGGCGAGGGTCCAGATCCCTGTCGGCACAGCAGGAAATCTTCACACACGTCCTGGACCATTTTGGCTACTGCTCGTGAGCACCTGCCTCTGGCCAGTCCCCGTCCCAGCACCCTCCTTGGACCACCTCAGCCACGCCCCTCATGGCCAGCCCTGAGGGCACACACTGAGCACCCATCTTACAGAAAGAACAACTGTGGCCTGGACGTGCAGCCAAGGTCCCACAGTAGCAGCCATGGGGCAGCTGCACTGAGCTCTGGAGGCAGTATCAAGGCCTTTGTGTCCTCAGCCCCTCTGTGGGCTGTCTTGTGGGCAGCTCTACATCCAGTCCCCTCTGCCCTCTGTGCCTGCGAGGCTGTGGGCAGGGGCTGAGCCCTCATGAACAGGGGAAGTGGGATGAAGGGGCAGCTTGGAGAAGAACCTGGGGGGACTCACTAGCAGGTTACTGACATTGGGCTCCACTCTGCACCTGGCACTGCTTCTCAGCTTTTCCACCAGTACTTTCACTCAGTCCTCTTAGTGATCTTCATACATTCTATGATCAGGAGACTGAGGTTCACAGTGTTTCAAATTGGTCATTCCTGTGGGCTGGTCAATGGGCCCCCCTATGTGATTCCTTGCTGCCCAGCATGAATGGCGAGACCCTCACCAGCGGCTGTCCAGAGCCCTGAGGTTCCTTCCTGGGGTCAGAGCCTCCCGGGCTATATTGGAGTCTGAGGATTTTGTGCTACTGCTCTATCTTTGTATAGAATTTTGTGATTCTGTTCATCATGATGTTTTTTTCATTATATTTTATTTCAAAAGTGTGAAAATCTCATCATGGTGATACTGAGATTTTTGCAAGTGCGAAGTTTTGTGCAAAGGTGAATATCTCACTTGCGTCGTTTAGGTCACAGCCCTGCTCGGGGTTCTTGGAATAAGATTTGATGGCTAACCCTAAAGAATGAATGATCACACAAATCATACCTGATCCATGTGGAAGAACTGGGGCGCAGAGGGTGTGTGCTCCACAGAACAGCTGAAAAATCATGGGCCTTTCAGGGTAATGTGGCCAAGGTCCTGCAGGACTGAAATGTGACACCTTCTGTCCACATAGCTCTCATCTGCCTACCACCACCCTGTCTGCAACAGAAGCTCCGATGCTCTGACCTTGCTGAGCTCTGCTTGTCTCCCAGACCTCGGGCTGCTGCTCTTCTCAGGGCTGGGCCCCCTAATACTCCTCTCCCTCTCTCAGTGAAGGATTTTACTGGGATGGTGAACCCATCTTCCCACATCCACCTGCGGATGGCTGGTACCCCAACATGCAATTACCTGTCACTCAGAAAAGTCTCCAGTCCTTTGTTGAGGCCATGTTGTACTACGTGGGGGAATGAGCCACCTGGTTCCAGACACCACACCTCCTCTGGCCCTGGGTAAGTTGGGGACCCAACCAGGCCCTGGTTCCTCAATTCTGCCCAGGGTGTGCTGTCATGCGTCCGATCTCAGCACATGGGTCCACTCGGGACTGGTGCTCAGTGTTAGCCAGGCCAGTGTCCATCCAGGCAATGGGCCATCCCAGCCCCGGCTCCGTCCTCCTTCCCAAGTCCTCACCCAGTCTACCATCTCCTCCCCCCACTCTGGATCACCCCCACCACCTCCACCTCTGAGGTATCCCCTCCCCGACGCAGGCTCCAGCCTCTCCCCAGCTCTCCCCTCCTTTCTCCTTCTCAATGCTGGCAGCAGAGGCCTGGGCCTGAATCCTGGCTCCCTACTCAGGGGCTGTGAGACTTGGGACCCTCTGGGCCTCACTTTTGTCATCTGTGAAATGGGGATGATGACAGGACCTGCTTCATAGGCTGGTTTTGAGGTCAAGAAGGGAAAGACACCCCCAGGGGACAGTGCCCAACACCCAGTCACCACTGTTGTCACAGCTAAACTGTATGGAGCACCCAATGTGTGCCTGGTACTCTTCTATGGGATGCATGAGTCTCCCCCATTTTCTCTGCCCAACTGGGCACAGGGGCAGGCCCTATAGTGTCCTATCTGCTACTCATAAGGAACCAAGAGCCAGAGAGGTTAGGGAATCTTTCTGACGCCACACAGGTACTTAGCAGGGCAGCTAGGAAAGTGGAATTTGTGCTCAGGCCATCAGAAAAGCTATACAGCCTGCTTTCTTTGCGTACAACTGTCTCTTTTTTTTGGGGGGGGGGAGTTAAATTATTTTTAATATATGAGTGTGTGTGTGTGTGTGTGTGTGTGTGTGTTAGTCACTCAGTTGTGGCCAATTCTTTGTGATCCTGTGTACTGTAACCCTCTAAGCTCCTCTGTCCATGGGATTCTCTAGGCAAGAATAGCGTAGTGGTTTGCCATTTCCTACTCCAGTATATATGAGCAAATATTAATAACTTTTGAACAAAATTGTATATATTAGGTAAACAGGAAAACTGATATGATAACTTAAATCAAAATATATTAATATTTGGCAGCTTGACAGGCTGCCAGTTAAAAAAAAACAATGAAATGTTTACTGTCTCAAGAATTATATGTATGTATGTATGCTTATGAGGCTTCCCTGGTGGCTCAGACGGTGAAGCATCTGCCTGCAATACGGGAGACCCAGGTTCAATCCCTGGGTTGGGAAGATCCCCTGGAGAAGGCAATGGCAACACACTCCAGTATTCTTGCCTGGAAAATTCCATGGACTGAGGAGTCTGGTGGGCTACAGTCCATGGCGTTGCAAAGAGTCGGACATGACTGAGCAACTTCACTTTGACTTTCACTTTTATGTTTGCATATATATGTATTGTAATATGATCACTACAAAGATCTCGTTAATATTTGTCACCACAAATAGTTACACAATTTTTTTCTATAATACAAACTTTAAAATTTACCTTTTAACAACTTTCAATTCAATAATAGAGTATGGCTCACCACAGCCTCCACTCTGTGCAGTACAACCTTACAACCTTGTAACTTTGTAGAGGGCAATTTGTACCTTACGGCCTCTATCATGCATCCACCCTACCCTCCTGTTTTTGGCATCCACCAATCTGTTCTCTCTGTACATGAACCCATTTTTCACATGTTTTCTCTTTTCCGTTAATTCACATATGCATGACACCAACAGTATTTCATCTTCCTCTGTCTGACTGTTTCCCTGAGCATAATGCCCTCAAGTTCCACGCATGTTGTTGCAAATGGCAGGATTTCCTCTTTTGATGGTGAATAACACTGTGTACGTAAAGCACGTTCTCTTGATCTGATCATCCATTGATGGTTGGTTGATTCCACGCCTTGACTGTTATAAATGATGCTGCAGTGAACATGAGGATACAAAAGTCTTTTCAAAATAGTATTTTCGTTGCCTTTGAATAAGTATGAAGAGAGGGGATGGCTGAATCAGCTCTTTTATTAATTTTGGGGGGACTCTCCATACTGTTTTCATCATGGCTGGGCCAATTTACATTCAGGCCAACAGCGCATGAATGTCTCCTTTTCTCCTTATCCTGACATACGTGAGTTGTTTCTTTTCTCATAAACAATAGCTGTCCTAATAGTTGTGAGGTTGTACCTCTGTCTAATTTTATTTGTTCAGCATCTCTTCCCATCTGTTGGTATCTCCATGTCTTCCTTGGACAAATGTCTTTTCAAGAACTCTGTCCATTTTTTACCTGACTTGTTTGCATTACTACTACTGATTTGTGTGTGTTCTTTATATATTTTGGATATTAACCCTTTTCAGATTTATGACTTGCAAATATTTTCTCTCCTTTCCTAGGCTGTCTTTATTTATGGTGTTTCTTTGCTGTGCAGAAGCTTTTAGTTTGATGTAGTCTGCTTGTTGATCGTGCTTGTTTATCCCTTTCCACGTGGTACCCATCCAAAAACTCATCATCAAGACCAGTGATAAGGAATTTACTGCTTACACTTCCTTCTGGAGGTTTTATAGTTTCACGTGTCCTACTCTTTGTGAACACTTGGACTACACAGTCCATGGAATTCTCCAGGCCGGAATACTGGAGTGGGTAGCCATTCCCTTCTGCACGGGATCTTCCCAACACAGGGATTGAACCCAGGTCTTCTGCACTGCAGACAGATTACCAGCTGAACCACCAGGGAAGACCAAGAATATGGGAGTGGGTAGCTTATTCCTTCTCCAGTGGATCTTCCCAACCCAGGAATTGAACTAGAGTCTCCTGCATTTCAAGTGGATTCTTTACCAGCTGAGCTACCAGGGAAGCCCTTATAGTTCCAGGAGTTACAATCAAGTCTTTGCTTAACTTGAGTTACTCTTTGAGTACTGTGTCCGGCAGTGGTCCCACCTCATTCTACACATGAGGATGTTCAGTTTTCACCAGACTGTTTCTGGTAGAAGATGTCCTTTCCCCAGTTTATATTCTTGCCCTTTTGCTGTAATAGAATTGCCATACACACATGGCTTTGTTCCTGAGCTCTCTATTCTATCCCATTGATCCATCTGTATCTTTTATTGTTGGTGCCAGACTATTTGGCTTGCTGTGACTTTGCCGTGAAGTCTGAAATCAGGGTGCACGGTGTTTCAAGTTTTGTTCTTCCCACTAAAGATTGCTCTGACTACCCAGAGTCTTCTGTGGTTCTCACAAATTTAAAGATTGGTTGTTCTCTTTCTGTGAAAAACGTCTTTGGAATTTTCATAGGTGTTGCATTGAATCTGTAGATGGCTTTGGAAAAGGAGGCCCTCTTCTTGCAGTCGTGAGCACAGAGTGTTTTCCCACTCACTTGTGTCTTCCTCCATTTCTATCATCACCATGTCATCTAGTTTTCAGTGTACAGGGCTGTCACCTGCTCCATGAAATGTATTCTTAGGTATTTTACCTTTTTGATATAACTATAAATCGGATTGTTTCCTTCATTTCTCTTTCTGATGATCAGTTATTAGTGTGTGGGAACACCAGAGCAGGTGATTATGTGTATTGATATTTTTATCTTGCAACTTTACTGCTGTTATTCATTTAAGATTTGTCTTTCGGGTTTTATATGATCTTTATTTCTATAACACCATTATAATTGCCATTAGTGAGAATTTTACTGGTTCTGCTCCAATTTACATGTCTTTCCTTTCCTATTTGCTACTCTCTATGCTTTATAAAACCATGTTAAATAAGTGGTGAGTGGGATCACCCTTGTCTTTTTCATGATCTCACAGGAATAGGTTTTATCTTTTCATCCTTGAATTGATGTCAGTTGTCAGATGTCATATAAGATCTCTCAAATGATGACATACTTTCCATTCAGTTCTACTTTGATGAGGGTTTTTATCATAAATGGAAGATGAATTATGTCATATGCTTTTTTTGCATCTGTTGAGATGATCATACAATTTTTATCTTGCATTTTCTTAGTGTGCTGTAGTACATGGATTGATTTGAGGATGTTGAACAATCCCTGCATTCCTGGAATAAATCCTGCTTGAAGATGGTATAATATTGTCTTCATGTATTTGAATTTGTTTTGCTAATGTGTTGTTGATTTCGTGTCTATGTTCCTGGGAGATATTGAGGCTTCTTTGCCTAGTTTCATGTCAGGGTGATCTTGGCCTTGTATTTGACCAAGAAATTATATTGAAACTTTTCTGTCCAGTTCTAGTTTATGGGACAGACTAACAAGAATGTGTATCAGTTCTTCTTCAATAGCTGATAGAAATTTCCACTGAGAGTTGATCATTGGTTTCTTGAGAGGTATCTGAATCCAGGTTCAATTTTATTACTAGGAATCCATTGTTCATTCTTTCTATTTATGCATAGTTTAGATTATATATTTCCAAGAATTTATTGGTTTTTATACTTTGGCATCTTTCAGAGGATGTAATTAAGGTCAGTAAATTCAAGTAAGCCATTATCCTTTTTATTCACGTTTAGTATCTTACCATAATTAAGGTTATTAATATCTAGTAATGTGCTGGGGTTTAAGAAACAGTCAGGAAGTGAAGTCAATCAGACACAGAAAGCCAAAACCTGAATCATCTCTCATGCGGAATTTCACAAGTCTTATAGAGAAAGAGATGAGATTTTGGCAGCCAAAGGTGGCCCTAGAGAGTGTGCAGAATTGGGGAATGTTGTGAAAGGGTCCAAAGCTGCAGCTGTAAGACAAACCAGTGCCGGGGAAACACCCTCAACATGGCAGAGAGGCAGACACACCCCAGCACAGGGCCTGGGATTCATGCCCGCCGTGGGGAGTGCGGGTGGTCATGGGGATAGGAGGGGCTCTCCCCCTGCAGGCTGGGCTCTGCACCCAGAAGGGCAGGGCATTGCTTCTGTCCCCGGGCCTGCAGGGATGTGACAGGCAGTTCTTCAATGCTTCACTGCAATTCACCAACATGGACCGTGTAATGGAGGAGGTCAACAAGTTCACATACCAGCACGGCATCTCGGTGCAGTACGCTATGCTGGGCAACTACTTCCAGGCTGTGCATGCTCACCAGCTCTCCTAGAAGGTCCGAGACCACCAAGACTTCCTGCCTTATTCCTCAGGTAGGAGCCTCTGGTGGGGGATCAGGGAGGGATTCAGTGCCAGGGAGGAAAGGGGCCCCCAAACTCAGTGCCTGCTCAGGCCTCTGCTTGGAGCCTGCTAGGGGCTCTGGGGGAGGTACAGGCCCTGACCCTCCTGCCTGACACCCTCCACACACTGCCCACTTCCTAGCTCCCGGAGCCTCTCACGCTGTCCACACGCAGCAGGTCCCGTCTCTGCCTTTTATTGCAGTGCTGCCAGAGGACTGGCCCGTGCCCACCTCCTCTTCCTGCAAAGTCCCAATTGTTCTGTAGTGTCACCTCCTCTGATCCCCACATGGTGCTTGTGGTAAAGAATCCACCTGCCAATGCAGGAGACACAGGAGATGCAGGTTGGACCCCTGGGTAGGGAAGATCCCTCGGAGGAGGAAATGGCAACCCGCTCCAGGATTCTTGCCCGGGAAATCCCATGGACAGAGGAGCCTGGTGGGCTACAGTCCGTGGGGCCACAGCGTCGGACACGACTGAGCATGCATGCATGCGTGTCACCTCCTCTAGGAAGCCTTTCCTGACCTTAAGTCTCGATCGGCTGTCTCCTCTTCCCCTCAGGGTCCCACTTTTCACCTATTGCCACAGAGGCATTATTGGGGGACCTTGTCTCCCACAAACCCGTGTCCTGGAGGCCAGGACGGGTTTGGCTGTGGCCGGCAAGGCTCAGGGTGAAAGGTCATGGACTGAGCCTTGTGGTGGGTTGTGTGCACCGTGGAACCGTTCTGTGTCAGGAAAGCAGGGACGTTCATCTTGGTTAGCGCATCCAGTGTGAGAATGAAGTGAGATGAGGAGAGCCCTTAGCCTAGTGCCTGGGCCAGAGCCAGGGCTCAGCAGATGCAGCTGTTAACACTGACAGCAGCATCTCCATCCTGGGAGGCCAGGCGCCATCCTGGACATGCTGTGGGCACTCCATGCTGAGGAAGCTAGCCCAGGGCCTGATGCCCTGAAGGAAGCCCAGCATCAGTGCCTCTTCCCGGTCCAGCCCTACCCACCTCCAAGCGGACCCTCTAGAAGGTCCAGCTCCTCTATCTGTAAGCCAGACAGGAATTATGCACACACAGCCTCCCACTGACAGCTGGGGAGACAGAAATGCCCTCCACAGCCCAGTCCAGCCCTTGCTCAGGGCATCTGCGGGGGACGGTGTTGGTGAAATTATTGAACATCTGAAACCCTTACTGCATACAATGCCAGAATCCTTCAAAGATCCTTGTTGTCCTGCTCCCTTTTGCAGAGAAAGAGGAGCTAGGGGGTGTGGGTGTGGGGAGAGACTGTGGCCAGGACTCCATGAGCCAGGGCAGCCCAGGGACCCTGACCAGGCCCTGCCACCCAGCCACCTTTGCCCAGCCCTAGGGCCTAACCGGGAGCACTCAGCAAGAGAGTGTTTGAAGTGAAGGCACAGCACAGTCTGCAGAAGCCATAGGAGTCGAGAAGAGTGGGAGATGAAACACTTGCTGAGAGACAGCTCAGACCTCATGTGCTTGGCATGTTTCCTCCCAATCCTGCTTTGAACTCTGTCCAGGGTCAGGGAAGTAGCTCCAGGGGTATGCCAGCTCCCACCCCCGTGCCATTCATTCCTGATAGGCAGACAGAGGGACCTACTGAGATGCAGGCCAGCAAAGGATCTCTTTTGTCCTCAGAGGTATACAGGGCTGCCACACTCCAGCCCTTCCCTCTGGGTCTTGCCATCATCCCCCATTCCAGGGCCTTTCCCCACAGGCCATTCCAGGGGCCCAGGTGCACACTGGGTGTCTTGTCCTTGCCACAGTCCTTCAGCACTTGGGATTCTCCAGGCCTGCCCCAGCCCCGCCTGATGCTACCAGCTGCCCAGGCCTTCCAGGGATCTTGTACCATTGCTAACTTGGCTGGACCAGGAACCCTGAGATCATCCCAGGCCTAGACTGTATCTACGGGAACCCAGGCAGATCCATCTCTGACCTCATCTTCCTCAGCATTTCCCAGATGGGGCTCAGGGGCCTCTGTGGGCAGGACCTCACACCCATTCCTGGCCTTTGCTCCTAGATTTATTTCATGCCTGGGCTGGATTCTACGCCTCCCGAAGTGGTCTCAAGGGGCTGGTGAGGAGAGCCAGCGCTCTGCTGTATGCCGGGGAGTCCATGTTCACACGCTACGTGCTGTTGGCTCCCCACCGGTTCCTGGACCCGGCCTGGGGCCTGCAGCAGTTCCAGCAGCTCCGCTGGGTGGTCTCCGAGGTAACGCAGTGCCTCGTAGAGACAGGATAGGGTTGGACCCTCCTGGGCTGTGTGCTTCCCCCTTCCCAACCCAGCACACCTCCCAGTCCATGGTCACTACAGGTCCACTTTACAGATGAGAAAACCCCAATTCTCCAGCAGCACCTGCTGAGAGGGAAGGGGAGTCAGGGCCCAGTGGGCATCAGGACAGCAGGTGCTGAGCAGAGGCCGGCCTGACCCCACTCTTGCTCTGCTCTGCTGGGGGCCCAGGTCCAGCACCATGATGCCATCACTGGGACTCATGCTGTCAAGGTTGGTGACATGTTTGTAGAGAACCTGAGCACCAGGATGGAAGGGGTGCACAAGCTGATGGCCTCGATCATCCAGGACAGGTCTCCAGCCCACTCGGGTAAGTGAGGCCCCTAGGGGCACAGTGGGCCCTGGCAGGCGTCTGCCCCATTCTGAGAAGAGAGCCTGAGGGTCAGGGGATGGACCAGGATACCTGAACATCAGACTCAAGTCCCATTCAGTGGAGGCCCTCATTTCAGTGTGAGCTGGGCAGGTGCCTTCACTTCTCTGAGCCCTGTTTCCTCTCTATGATTGAGGAAGGGCTGTTGTTCCTAGAGGGAGGAAAAAATGCTAACACATTCTGGATGTTGCCAACATATTGTTTGCACAATTTAATGTAACACTTAATGACCTGATAACCACAATGGTGTGATCACTTACCTACAGTCAGGCATCCTGGAGTGTGAGTCAAGTGGGCCTTAGGAAGCATTACTATGAAGAAAGCTAATGGGGGTGACTGAATTCCAGCTAAGCTCTTTTAAATCCTAAAAGATAATGCTGTTAAAGTGCTGCACCCAGCATGCCATCAAATTTGGAAAACTCAGCAGTGGCCACAAGACTGGAAAAGTCCGTCTTCATACCAATCCCGAAGAACAGTAATGCCAAAGATGCTCAAATGACCACACAGTTGTGCTGATTTTGCATGTTAGCAAGGTTATGCTCAAAATCTTTCAAGCTAGGCTTAAGCAGTATGTGAATGGAGAACTTCCAGATGTACAAGGTGGATTTAGCAAAGGTAAAGGGATCAGAAATCAAACTGCCAACATCCCTTGGATCACAAAAAGCAAGAGAATGCCAGAAAATCATTTACATTTGCTTCATTGACTACACTAAAACCTTTGACAGTGTGGATCACAACAAACTGCAGAAAATTCTTCAAGAGATAGGAATACCAGTCCACCTTACTTGCCTCCTTGGAAACCTGCATGCAGGTCAAGAAGCAATATTTAGAATCGGACATGGAACAATGAACTGCTTCAACATTGGGAAAGGAGCACATCAAGGCTCTATACTGTCACCCTGCGTATGTAACTTACATGCACAATGCGTCATGTGAAATGCTGGGCTGGATGAAGCACAGACTGGCATCAGGATTGCCAGGAGAAAAATCAATAACCTCAGATATGCAGATGACACCACCATTATGGGAGAAAGTGAAGAGGACCTAAAGAGCCCCTTGAGGAAGGTAAAAGAGGAAAGTGAAAAAGCTGGCTTACAACTCAACATTCAAAAAAAATGAAGATCATGGCATCTGGTCCCATCACTTCATGACAAATAGATGGGGAAAAATGAAAACAGTGGAAGACTTTATTTTCTTGGGCTCCAAAATCACTGCAGATGGTGACTTGCAGCCATAAAATTAAAAGACCCTTACTTCTTGGAAGAAAAGCCTTGACAAACCGCCGGGGTCCAGCCCCGGTGGATCCAGGGAATTCGAAGGGTGGACAGCGTCGGCGTGGAAAGACTTGTTTATTTATTAAAGTAAGATTAGATTAAGAAACTATAGTGTAGTAAGAAGATTAAGTGGAGGAAGAGGGCTGAATAGCTTGGTTTACGCGGAAGGCCAATAAAATTCCAGACAAGGAATTTGCACCATCTACGTAGGGCCACCGGCGCCCGCTTGAATATCTAAGGGTGCCTCGCCTTAAGCTCCCTTTCTCGCAGGTCTTAACAGCCAGGGCAAGTAAGTAGACCTGGCGAGCCTCCACGCCCCAGATGGAGATTCAGCCTGAAGTTAAAGTAAAGAGCAGAGAGAGGGAAAGAGAGAGAAGAAGAAAGAGAGAGAGAGAGAGAGACACGGGGGGAACCAGAGTCCCAAGAAACCAGGCCGGGAGACTAGTTAGAGAAGCTGGTCCAAGAAGCTGGCCCCCGGCCCCTGGCCCCCGAAGCTGGCCCCATCCTTTATTGTTCAGAAGGCCTTTTATACTTTTGATAAAACACAGAGATCAATGGGTAACACAAGATTATGTAGCGTTCGCAGCTCAGGCTCTTTCTATACATCATTTGGTATACAAAAGGTCTCAGGTGATTTACATTATCTTCTGGCCAAGAGGCTTGTTAACACTTTTTGGCTCTCTTCCTTAATGAATGTTAATCTTGTTTCCCCTGAAGTGTTTTTCTTTAATCTACATCTCCTTAAAGCATTAACATTAAAGTTACATCTCTATAGAATAAAGGTGCAGTGGGATATAACAAAGAAGGTACTTAACTCAAAGATCTAATGTTGCTAATACAAGGTCTACTACTTGTTTTTCTAACTATATCTACAACTAAAGGATGTGAAAATTTGGCAGCAAATATTGACTCAACAAATGAAACCTTTAATCAGTCCTATTCTAAAGATTTTGACTCCTCGGAAGCTCCTACATTCCTAGGATGTTTTAAGCTTCCTGTGCCTCCTGCTGTCAGGAGGCCTCAAACATTCACACGCGCAGCTGTACGAGTCCTGCAGGCAGGCTAGAAAGCCATCAGAGGGGTTTTTGGATTGAAACACTCTTTCAAATGCAGAAGACTAAAGCCCTGAATTGACTTTTTCCAGAAAATGTCAGAAGAGTGGAAAAGCAGAGCACAAAAGCTGGCAGATTTTTATTGGGGTACATGCTTAGGAATTTCCAGAGGGGTCCCTGAAGTCTGAGCACGCCTTGCGTATGTCAGCTTCCTTCCTCATGACCTTGTCACGGGCGGGATTCCTCACACTGGCTCCCGGCAACAAACCTAGGGAGGGTATTAAAAAGCAGAGGCATCACTTTGCTGACAACGGTCCATATAGCCAAAACTATAGTCTTTCTAGTGTTCATGTACAGATATGAGAACTGGACCATAAAGAAGGCAGAGTGCAAAAGAATGGATGCTTTTGAACTATGGTATGGTGCTGAGGAAGACTCTTGAGAGTCCCTTGTACTCAAGAAGATCAAACTAGTCAATCCTAAAAGGTAGCAACCCTGAATACTCTTTGGAAGAACTGATTCTGAAGCTGAAACTCCAATAGTCTGTCCACCTGATGTGAAGAGCTGACTCATTGGAAAAGAGCCTGATACTGAGAAAGACTGAGGGCAGGAGAAGAGGATGACAGGGGATGAGACGGTTGGATGGCATTATCAACTCAGTGGACATGAGTTTGAGCAAGCTCTAGGAGATGGAGAGATGGGAAGGCCTGGCATGCTGCAGTCCATGGGGTCTCAAAAAGTCACACACTATTGAGCGACTTAACAGGAATCACACATCCTGAAAGCTGAAATGGTCACTGTCCTCACTTCATAGCTGAGGACCCATGCACAACACACAGCTCATGGCCCTGCCCAGGGTCAGACAGGTTGGATTGGGACCCTTAGCCAAGTGCTCCCCAGCTCTGCAGACTGCATGCAGTTTTCTCAGGGACCTTGGCCAGTCTGGCCCCTGCACTCCCTCCTGAGCTCTGCTTGGAGGCACATCACATCTGGGCGGCCATGTGACTAGCTTCTTTGTCTATGAGGGTTTCACAGGTGGAGAGTGAGTATCACTCCATTTGCCTGAAGCTGACAGGCTTCATCCTTGAAAATCCTGGGCCAACAGAGACAACTGTTGTCCCTGCAGGAGCATGTGGGCCGCCCACCTTCCCAGGGTCCACACTCACCCTGCTCTCTCTCACTGTGCCCTCCCCACCCTGCCCCTCCCCTCACCTGCCCAGCTCTGCCCTATGCTCTGTGTACAGTCCCATCTTACCTTCAGACTCTGGAAGAGCCCTGGGGTCAGGAGTGCAGCAGACTGGAATCCTGTCCATAGGGACTGGGGTGGGGAGGGGATGATGGGCATAGAAATGGAGGTAGAACTGGGTCCTTCCAGTGTCTGGTGAGGCCAGCCATTCCCATGAGCTCACGGGGGCAGCTCCCCAAGGAAGGGGCAGGTGGAGACCCCAGAAAGGCATCCAGCCATGGGAACTGCATGGGCGGAGGCCCGATCCAGAAGTCATCAAACATGGTCATAGCCTGGGGCATATGGGGTGGGGAAGGAGTGGAAAGGGAATCCAGGTTCATACCAAAGAGTGCTCCAGTGCTGACTTTGGTGATTGACCCTGATCCTCCAAGGTCCAGAGAGTTCTGTCTACATTGCCAAGCACTCAAGCTTTGGAGCCATGCCTTAAGACACGGGTCACCTTGGACAGCTGACCATTTGCTCTGGACCTGTGTCCTCACCAGTAAAGTGGGCTGACAGGAAGAGATGAGTGAGGAGCTAATCTCTGGAGCGACGCCTCCCCCACCCCACCTGGGATCCAGGACACAGCCTGAACAGATGAGGAGGAAGTTGCATGTGGGAGCCCATGTGTCTGCCTGCCCTTCCCTCTGGACTCTGCAGGCCAGGCTCACCTGCCTCCGTTTCTCTTGCTCCAAGGGGCACCAGGGATGAGATGTGGGTCAGGTCCAGCAGTCAGTAGAGCCTGTTCTCTGTGTGCAGGCCCAGAGCCTGGGGGACACTTTGCAGTGGTCTACAACCCGCTGGCCTGGACGGTCACCACCATCATCACCCTGACTGTGGAATTCCCCAATGTCAGCATCACAGACGAGTCAGGCCACCCTGTGCCTGCACAGGTGAGGGGGACACCCGGCCTATGGTGCATGCCCTGTTGCTGCCCCTGCTCTGCACGGGGCCCCCAGACATAGGGTGTCTAAAGGGAACATGGGACATGCTGCCCTCACCGTGAGGACAGTGTCATGGGGTGAGTCACCATCAGGGTCAGTGGATCCACCCAGGGGTCTGACCCTAGGCTTTGGGCATCTGAGTTGACCAGAAGTCCCTTCTGCTGTGCTTACCCTATAAGGTCTCACAGTGGTCTGGGATACATGGAGAGCATATATGCTCTCAGGAAAATATCCGCTTTGCATGAGAAGTCCATCAGAAGTCCTAAATGTGCATCTTTATGGAGGTGCTGTATTACA
Source organism: Ovis canadensis (assembly GCF_042477335.2). NCBI lineage: Eukaryota > Metazoa > Chordata > Mammalia > Artiodactyla > Bovidae > Ovis > Ovis canadensis. The sequence goes on along the minus strand of NC_091250.1, from coordinate 129,439,985 downwards.
GGTAGGGCCCAACCACCTCTCTAAGGCACCCACATCCTGTGTTGTCCCTCCCAATGGCCTTCCCAGACCTGGAGCTAGACTTGTCTAAAGGTGACCCTACTGTCACCCAGCCAGCCCTTCCCAGATGAGGTGGAGGAGGTGATGCCATTAGTCAGCCATTCAGTAAACACGACTGCATGTCTGTTCTGGCGTGGCCCCTAGCTGAGTGCTTGTCCCTGACACTGAAGTCCCCATGGAATTCAAGGAACAGACACAGATATAGAGAGTTGAAGTACGGAGTGATGACCTGTTGGCCAGGGCAGCAGTCCTTAACTGAGACAGCAGAGGAAGATTCCTCTGTTGTGGTCAGGTGTGGGGAGGGGGTGGGTTGAGCTGACCCAACACAAAACATCCCCCTCCCCACCCAAAGGCAGCACTCTCTAAGTGTCAATGCACTTCAATATTCTTGAGCACCTACTATGTGTCAGGCGTTACTCTAGGCACTGGAGAAACTTTAACAACCAAGTAGACAAAAGTCCCTGCCCTCGGGGGGCTCCTATTCTAGTGGGGGATCCAGGCAGGAAGAAAATAAGAAAGTGTAGAAAGGGACAGATGATAAGCGTGGTGAAGGAAAACCTTCAGGAAAGGTATGGCGTGTGGGGTGGGGACAGGGTGTCTGCTAGTTCAGAGAAAGGCCAGGCTGGAGGCTGTAAGAAGCAACATGAACTTGCTCATAGCTCTGTAAATCCTCCCCACAGGACCCAGAGATGACATCTGTGCCCTATCGAGTGAGCCCCATCCCCCACTCCCCACGTGGATTCAGTGGTGTCACCCAATTCCCTTGCCTGAATCCGATGATGTGGAGATGGAGAAAGGCCTGCAGGGGTGACCTGGAAGCCTCCCTCCTCAGGGAAATTGGAGGATTAAGAGACAAGAGCCCACCCTCCAAGGAAGAGGCTTCCAGGTTGAGGGAACAGAATGAGCAAAGGCTCAGAGGCAGGAACAGGAAGGAGTGTGGGAGGAGGGCAGGTGGTTTGCAGCCCTGCTGGAGAAGGAAGAAGGGGGACGAGGACTGATTCTGTTGTGCAGAGAAGATGCAGGAGAGGAAAGCAGCTCAGCCCAGTGATGGATGACCCAGCTATCTCTGTGCAGAGCAAGCACTCCATTCACCAGGTGTGTAAGCCCAGGGTTTCCAAGGAGACTAAGGCATCTTCCATATCTGACATCCATCATTCATCTTGTCCCTCATGCCTTTCAGTTCCAAAGATCAAAGGAGATGCCCTCTGCCTATGACCTGCACGTGCTGACCATGATCCCAGGACTCAGTTACAGGCACTACAGCATCCAGCCCAGCAGGAGGCCCCAGGAGGACACTGGGGAGCCTGTGACCTCCTTGGCCAGCTCCAGGCGGTTTGGACTTAGACTCAGGAGAAGTGGCAAGCAGGTGGGCGGAAGCCTAGTGCCTGTGAAGAATGACTGCTACACCGTATTCCTAGACAAGGACACCAACCTGATGCACAGCATCTGGGAGAGGTGAGGTGCAGTTGTTGCTGCCTCTGAGGCCAGGAGGACCCTGGGACCTGGGCAAGTAATGCCCTTCCTGGGTCTCCATTTCCTCAGCTACAGGGTGACAGTGTGATGGTGGGGAAGCTCCCTGCAGTGCAATCAGGTGTATGTTTAGTAGCGAGAATCTAGGCCAGATCCATAGAGCCGTTCTTGAATTTGCTTATTCCAGAGTTTGATTCACGGAAAATGGGGCATTGCAGATCACATCCTGGGAATTGGTAATAGTCGTATTATCTACTTTTTAATATTCAGAGCCACAAACATCCATCTATTCACCCACATTCCCATCCATCTGCGCACTCACCCACCCACTCATCTATGCACCTAACCCTGCACGTTTCCGTCCATCATCCGTCAAAGTATCCATCCATCCTATCCACCCATTCATTCACCCATCCTTCCGTCCATCCTTCCATCCATCCATCCACCCATCCATCCATTCATCCCCTCAAGTATTTATTCACTCACCAGCACTCTTTGGCAGCTGAGCCCAGGAAAGTCTCCCCAGAGTTTGAAGCCTCCGTGTGCATGCTCAGGTTTCATCCCAGGCAGTTTCTATTCCTCTTCAGCTTCTTGTCCAACACATCCACATCTGTTTCCTGATGTGGTCTCCTAACAAAGCAGAAGTCTGTGGGTGGGGGGAGTGGACAGGAAGCTTGGGGGAGTATCTGGCAGAAAGTGAGGTAAGGAAAGAGAAGGAAGAGGCAGACAGAGAAGGGGAGGAAGGCAGGGTGCATTGGTGTGAAGTGAGTGTCACCTGGAGCTCAGCCCCGTCATCTGTCAGCAGTCTGAAAGAACAGACCAGTACACCCCTGCCCCTGATGGGGCTCAGTCTTCCAGTCAGCCCACAAGTCCTTCTTGAGAGGGCATGAGGCACAGAGGTAGGATAGACTGCAGAGAGTGTGGGGGAGCAGCAGAAATGGGGTTTCACCCCAGCAGGTTCTGAGTGCTACCCCGTCCCAGTGTCTGGCTGGGAAAGGTGGAGTCTGCAGGCCAGCTTGAGCTGTCATCAGAGCCCTATGCCCCTTCTGCAGAACCTCTGAAAGGCCAGCTCCAGCTCCCAACCCCTTCCCGCCCACCTTCTCAGGCCCCATGCCCCTCTTGCAGAACCCCTGAAAGACCAGCTTCAGCTCCCAACCCCTCCCTGCCCACCTTCAGATGCCTCACGTCTAAGCCACAACCCTACACATTGCCTCCCAGGAGAACTCATGTCCTGCTGTCTATCTTCCTGACTTTTCCAAGTTTCATCCACAATGCAGTGTGAGTGAAACTCTATTTCTCTTCAGGGCCCAATAATATTCCTCTGACAGATATCCCTTGGTTCATTTGTCCAGTCCTCATCTCATGAGCATGTGGGTGGTTTCCACTCTGGGGCTATGGTGAGAAAGGCTGCTGTGAATACGAATGTACAAGATGTTGTGTGGACAAAAGCTTTTCTTTCTCTTGGGTTAGTTCCTAGGAGTGGAATTACTAGGTCACAGGAAACTCTTATGTTAAGCTCTTTGTGAAATGGCTGGACTGTTTCCCACGTTGCTGCACCATTTTGCATTCTTATCCAAGTGTGTGAGGGTCCAATTTCTGCACATCTCCACCTACACTTGGGTCTATCTGCCTTTTGGATATAGCTATGCTAGTGGATATGATGTGGCATCTCATTGTGACTTTGATTTGCATGCCCTGAGAACTACAGGCATTGAACATCTCTCCATGGGCCTGTTAGCCATTTGTGCGTCTCCTCTGGTGAAATGTGTTTTTAGATCCTTTGCCCGTCTCAAAACTGGGTAGTTCTTTATTATGGAGTTGTAAAAGTTCTTTCAACGTAGGGAGAATTACTACAAACAAAGCTGGTGGAGGTAATGAAAATCCAGCTGAGCTGTTTCAAATCCTAAAAGATGATGCTGTTTAAGTCCTGCACTCAATATGTCAGCAAATTTGGAAAATTCAGCAGTGGCCACAGGACTGGGGAAGGTCAGTTTTCATTCCAGTCCCTAACAGCAGCAATGCCAAAGAATGTTCCAGCTACTGTACAACTGTGCTCATTTCAAAAACAATTCGTTTTTTGGGGGCAAAAGTATTTGCGGTTTCAGACAGTGGATTTTAAATCCCTTATGTGCGTGCATGCATGCCAAGTCACATCAGTCATGTCCAACTCTTTTTGGCCCTATGAACCATAGCCTGCCAGGCTCCCCGGTCCGTGGGATTCTTCTGGCAAGAATACTGGGGTCAGTTGCCGAGCCTTCCTCCACTTGATCTTCCCAACCCAGAGATCTAACCCACGTGGCTTACATCTTCTGAATTGGCAGGTGGGTTCTTTACCTCTAGTGCCACCCGGGAAGCTCCTTAAATAATTATAACTAGGCTCAAATACATCTTTATTAATCAACATAGGGATCATTACAATGAACACATTTTTGGCAATAAGAAAAGAAGTTTGTTTATTCCTATAGCATAAAAACCTGTGCTTCAGGATATCAGGAACTCTTGGAAAGCATTTTCTGTCTCCTGCTGGTTGTGGAAGCATTTGAGAGTTACTGAGCATACTTCTCTGGTGTAATGGTTTCGCTGGCATATAGAAAGATGTAGTGGATCAAATGGGCAGCAGACCACCAAACAGTGACCATGACTTTTCATTTTTAGTGCAGGTTTGGCTTTGGGAAGATTTTGTAGCTTCTTCTCGGATAACTAGTGAGCTGGCTGTTGATGGTGGTTAAACAAAATCCACTTTTGCCACACTTCATGATTCGATTGAGAATTGGTTCATCGTTGTTGTATAGAATAAGAAAAGATGAGACTCAAAAGGCTGATTTTTAAATTTTTGGTCAGCTCATGAGTGAGTGAAGCTGCTCAGTTGTGTCCGACTCTTTGCAACCCCATAGATTGTAGCCTACCAGGCTCCTCTGTCCATGGGATTTTCCAGGCAAGAGTACTGGAGTGGGTTGCCAGCACCCATTTGTTAAGCTTTTTCATCTTTCTAATTTTCTTCAAATGCTGAATGATGATAGATTTCCAACACTGTATTCTTTGGCAACTCCTCACCTGGTTGTAAGAGGACCAGCTTCAATAATGGCTCTCAATTGGTTGTTGTCAACTTTCGATGGCCAGCCAATATTCTCCTCATCTTCAAGACACTCATCTACTTCTTGAACCATCACATTACTGTACATTTGTTAGCAGTTCCTGGGCCAAATGCATTGTTGATGTTGCAAGTTGTCTCTGCTGCTTTCCAACTCATTTTGAACTCAAATAAGAAAATCGTTGACATTTGCTTTTTATCTAACATCATTTCTGTAGCCTAAATAAATATAAAACAAACAGGAAGCAATGTCATTAGCAGAAAAGCATAAAGTGAGAAATGCACATTGAAATGACATATAACTTCATTCATTAAAGAATATATTCCAGTATCAAACAGCAAATTTCAACAATGCAAAAGTCACAATTATTTTGCACCAACTCTAGCTAGGTTATGCTCAAATTCCTTCAAGACAGACATCCGCAATAAGCGAACCAAGGACTTCCAGATGTACAAGCTCAGTTTCGAAGAGGCAGAGGAACCAGAAATCAAATTGCCAACAGTTATTGGATCATAGAAAAGCAAGGGAATTCCAGGAAAATATCTGCTTCATTGACTACATTAAAGCCTTTGACTATGTATCACATCAAATTGTGGAAAATTCTGGAATAGATTGGAATACCAGACCACCTTATCCTTCTCCTGAGAAATATGTATGCAGGTTAAGAAGCTGCAGTTAGAAGTGGATATGGAACAATGGACTGGTTGCAAACTGGGGAAGGAGTACATCTAGGTTGCATATTGTCTCCCGCTTATTTACCTTACATACAGGGTGTATCTTGCAAAATGTTGGGCTGGATGAATCATAAGCTGGAATCAAGATTGCTGAGAGAAATATCAACAACCTCAGATGTGCAAATGATACTACTCTAATGACAGAAAGCGAAGAGGAACTAAAGAGCCTCTTGATGAGGGTGAAGAAGAAAGTGCAAAAGCCATCCTGAAACTGCACATTCAAAAAACTAAGATCATGGCATCTGGTCTCATCTCTTCATGGCAAATAGGAGGGGAAAAAATGGAAGTAATGACACATTTGATTTTCTTTGGCTCCAAAATCATTGTGATGGTGACTGCAGCCATGAAATTAAAAGATGCTTACTCCTTGGAAGGAAAGCTTTGATAAACCTAGACAGTGTATTAAAAGCAGAGACATCACTTTGCCAACAAAGGTCCATATATATCAAGAAGAAGTAGAAGTGAAGTCATTCAGTAGTGTCTGACTCTTTGTGACCCCATGGACTCTAGCCTACTAGGCCCCTCTGTCCATGGGATTTTCCAAGAAGAGTACTCTAGAGCATCTTCCCGACCCAGGGATCGAACCTGGGTCTCCTGCATTATATACAGATGCTTTACCATCTGAGCCAGCAGGGAAGTCCAAAATATATCAAAGCTATGGTTTTTCCAGTGGTCATGTACAGATGTGAGAGCCGGAACATAAAGAAGGCTGAGTGCCAAAGAGTTGATGCTTTTGAACTGTGGTGTTGGATAAGGCTCTTGAGAGTCCCTTGGACTGCAAGGAGATCAAAGCAGTCCATCCTAAAGGAAATCAACCCTGAATATTCACTGGAAGGACTGATGCTGAAGCTGAAGCTCCAGTACCTTGGCCACCTGATGTGAAGAAACAACTCATTGGAAAAGCCCCTGATACTGGGAAGGATTGAAGGCAAAAGGAGAATGGTGTGACAGAGGGTGAGTTGCTCGGATAGCACCCCTGACTCAACGGACATAAATCTGAACAAACTCTGGGAGAAAGTGGAGTACAGGGGAACCTGTTGTGCTGCAGCCCATGGGGTCACAGAGAGTTGGACATGTATTATCCCACTGAACAACAACAACAATATGAGTTCTTCCTATTTTTAGATACACATCCATCATCAGGTGCATGGCTTGGGAATGTCTCTCATAGTGGGGCTTGACTTGCAAGTCTCAACATGGCACTGAGAGGACCTCTTATGCAAGGAAGCCAGGGGTGGGGGCCTGGGGTCAGATGAGAAAGGCCTGGGTGCCAGACTAATGAAAGGGTTCTTTTCCTCCTCCCCTCTTCTAAGGAGCTCAGGAGGGCGCTCCTCCAAGACCTCTTTTTCCTTGGCCACAAGAACCCTACAGAAATCCGCAAAGGAGCACAGACATGGCACTTCTTCAACCCCTGCTGCCAGACAGGGCCAGCTGGGATGCAAGCGCATAGCTGTGCCTTTGTGTAGGCCACACCCAGGGCGACAGCGCAAACCCATGTGTGCAAGGCTCTGAGCCCATTCCTCCCTTATCCCCGGCGTATCCATGCCACCAGTCCTAACCTAAGGGAGTGAGAATGGAGTGTGACTTTGAGTTCTTCTTGGCATTTCCTGTGTGCGGAATCTCAGGAAATGAGGTCGCATCTCCCAGAGGGCTATGCCTCTGCCCTGAGATGTGTTCATAATCCGTACTTGTGAGGGTCCGGAGAAGAGGATGAAGGGTTAACTGAAGGCCCTGGCAAGTGACATGGGGACAGCACCAGTGTGACAGGCTTCCACGATGTCCTGGCTTGATGACCTCCTGAAGGAGTAGGTATCCCCCTGCTGGCATCTAGGATAATGGGGCCTGGCTAACGAAGGCAAAGCCTCTGCAGGCATGATACACTCTCTACTTGTATCCCCAGGAGCCTGCACTGAAGCCTGTGTGCCCTCCTCTGTGGAATCCAGTCCTGGACACAGATAGGGTCTGATGCTGAGTGGGCTCTGGTGGGTCCAGCCAGCTCTCCTCCAAGCCAAGTGTGTGGACTTCACTCAGTGACCGCATAGCTGTCACTGAAGAGCTGACGAGGTTGTTTGTGTCCACCCCTGGTTCCAGGCTGGCATCTCCACAGAGGCTCTGTGAGCCTGGTTCTAGCATAAGGATGGCACATTGTCCATGACGATGACACTCTTTTCTCTTTCCTTTCTGTGCAGGCAGAGTAACTGGACAGTACGGGTGACCCAGAGTTTTAGGGAGTATCATGTGAAGAGTGATGTCAATCATGGCCCCATTTCAGATAATTATGTGTTTACACCCAACGGTAGAGCAGAGCCAGCATGGGAGGCTGTGAGGATGGAGATCGTAGAGGGACTGCTGGTGATTGAGATCCGGCAGTACTTCTACAGGTGAGGGTGGCCTCCTGCTTGTGCTCAGCTCATGGAGGTGCTCACAGGCAGGGGAATGAGGAAATGAGGGCCCGTCATGCTTCAGACACCCAGCTCCTGGACCTGGGCTTGGCACACGGTCCTTCCTCCATGGAAGTTCGATGAAGTCATGAGCTGCTCCAGTCTCTGCAGTCCTGCTCTGCTTGCCTGTGCTGTGTCACCTTGGTGGTACCTAAGTCCAGAGGTGGGACAGGAGCCCACGGTGGCAGTGACCTAGACACGAGAGCAGTTCTTGTGTTTTCATGAGCAGGACAGACAGAGCCCCCAGGCCTGGTCGGGTAACCAGTCTTCAGAGGACAGGGTCCCTCCTGTTCTATTGCCCAAGCAAGCTACCCGGCCCCCAACCTGCAGGAAGGATGGAGGGGGGGAAACAGAAGGAGAGGAAGGAAGAAAGGAGAAGGGCGGGGCATCCAGAAGACTCTTCAGGCTTGACCTACCTGTCCTGCTTCTCCTCCAGGGAGGTGAACGATAGTGAGCCCACATTCGCCATCTACTCCCAGCTGGCCCATGGACCCCAGGGCTCTGATGGGGAGCTGCTCTGCCATTGCATAGAGCAGGAGTACCGGGTGGGCCCCTTGGAGCTGAACCGCGAGGCCATCCTGAGGATAAGCACCAAGCTGGACACGGGGCGAGTTCTCTACTCGGACAACAACGGCTACCAGGTGCAGCGCAGGCCCTACAGGAACTACAAGAGCAACACCATCGCTCGGGTACGTCTTGAGCTGTCCTGGGGGCACAGCAGCCAGAGATATAGTCCTGATGGCAGGTTTTCAGAAGGCAGGAGAGATCCCTTAAGCTCCAGAGCATCTCCCTTAGGGTGTCTGCCCCTCAGGCCTGTGGCCCAGGCATGTTCAGACCTGGTCTCAGAGTTCTGGAGCCACCACGTATGAGGTGTGTCCCTGAGGTTTCCTGGGTGCCCCGCAGGTTCTCTTCGGTCAATGGGTGACCTACTGGGGGTTGCTTGAGGATTATGCACCTGGTACTTGTCTAGGCCTGAATAGGGTGTGACCCTCCCTGGCTGCTCTGAGCTGAGTCACAGCCTGTCTTCCAGGGAGAGCTGAGCAGGGGCTGAATTCCAAATTCAATCAGCTCCCAGGGCCTTGCCCTCCATCAGCGTGACCTTGGGTGCGTCCCAAGGTGTCCCTGGGCCTTGGTGCTCTCCTGGGAAGACAGCGACCTCCCCCAGATCTGTGCTGAGCGCTGGGATGATCCAAGGGCAGCGCCATGCTGGGCGCCTCCTGAGCCTCTGTCCCTGTTAGTTGTCTCTCCTTCCACTGGGGCCCTGAGAAGGGATGTGGTTCCCCACTGCTCTGTCTTCCATGAGCTTCTGTCCCTTCATCTCTGTGGCTGGTCCTCACCCACCGTGGTCTGGGATCCAGAGGGTCCAGGACCATCAACACAGGTCATTTTGCCCCAATAGAACAAACAAATAGAACGAAAGATTGTATGAGCACTTTCCAGCCCAGACACCAGCCCCTTTCTACTTGGGAACCACTGGCTGGGGGCATCCCAGGCTGGATGGGCACAAATGTCTCATTCACTCCCTGCACTAGGGGGACCTTCGGGGCACATTTTACAGATGGGAAAACTGAGGCTTGGCAGGCTGAGTCCCCCAGGGCATAAGGTCAGGAAGCGGTGGAGCTGGATTTGAATCCAAGTGTGTCCATCTCACAAGTCCGAGCCCCTCCCCTCACTACCACACCACCCTGGGCTGCTGCTGCGCCCATGCAGGAGGCCACCTGGGGCCAGAGGGAGACCCTGGACCTGCTGGCTGACCTGGCCAACTGCTCCCACCACCAACCTGCCAATGTTTCTGTCCACAGAATTACTACCCCATGGTCCAGTCAGCCTTCATCCAGAGCAGACGCAGCAGGCTGGTGCTGCTCTCCACACAGGCACACGGCATCTCCAGCCAAAGGAACGGACAGGTGGAGGTAGGAGGAGGCCCTGCTGGTCACTCTCGGGGACCCAGGGCGCAGGCAGACCCAGTCAGACAGTTGTCCCCTGCAGGTCATGCTCCACCGGCGGCTGTGGAACAATGACAAGGGTGCCCTGGGCAACAACCTCACACTGAACGACACCTCGGTCGTCCACCCAGTGCTCTGGCTCCTTCTGGGATCCAGGGCCCTCACCAGTGGCCTGCACCAGAGGAGCGGGCTGGCGCTGCAGCACCGGCCGGTCGTGATGCTCAGAGAGATGAACGGTGAGGTGGGGGGTCCTTTCAGTGCACCTGTCATCACTGCCCCGGGCGAGCTGACCTGTCTAGCGCTGGGGCTGAGCTGGTGCCCGCAGGGATCTGGGCTACTATGGGGCAGGAAGTGATCAGGGGCCTCAGATGCAGGCCTCTCATTTTAAATGTGAGCAACCTGAGGTGCAAAGAGGGTTCAATGACTTGTTAAAGGTCATACAGTTTTGTGTGTGTGTGTGTGTGTGTGTGTGTGTGTGTGTATTAGTCGCTAAGTGACGTCTGACTTTGCGACCCCACGGACTGTAGCCCACCAGGCTCCTCTATCCAAGGAATTCTCCGGGCAAGAATACTGGAATGGGTTGCCATTTCCTCCTCCAGGGATCTTCCTGATCCAGGGATCGAAGCTGGGTCTCCTGCATTCCAGGCAGTTTCTTTACCGTCTGAGCCACCAAGGAAGCCCCAGGGAAGCAGTCTTGACACTCCTGTTTCAAGAGCAGAGATGCCAGGGAGAGGTTCTGATTGGCCCAGATCGAATCACGTGACCCAAGCCTGGCCAATCACTGAGGCCTGGGAGTTGTGAAGAGATGGCAGCTCCAGCTGGAGCCCAGAGTTGAACAGAGCATCTCCTGGAAGTGGAGGGCTGAGTCCCTCTGGGCAGAGGCAGCGATAGATGACAGCACGGGAGCTGGCGTCTGACATCTTGTTCTCAGAGCAGGTCTCTGTCTGAACTCCCTGCAAGTTCTTGAAGAAATGGCGTCTTCTCTCTGCTCCCATCTCCCAGTCTGCAGTTTGAACTGACTGGACCAGAGATTCAAGGCAGGCTGGGGCGTTTGCACCAACAGGTGCTTCAGGCTGCCGGCTGTGTGGGCCACAGGTGGGAGGGAGTGAGATCAGCTGAAGTGGGGGACTTAGTGTGGCAAGCTGTGAGAGTCAGGAGGAGAGTTTGGCCCAAAGCCTCTCCTTGTTGTCCATCTGCCTTTCAGAGATTGCCCCGCATGGCTCAGGTCCCTGGAAGCAAAAGGCTGTGACGCTGCCTCCAGGCGTCCACCTGCAGATTCTCAGCATCCCCAGCTGGAAGTACAGCTCAAACCACACAGAGCACCTGCAGACTCTCCAGAAAGGTGCGGCAGGTGTTCAGGTGTCCAGACTCACTCCTGCCTCCCCATGTCAGCCTGGTCCTCCAACCCTTCACCAGACAAAGGGCCCTCCTCAGAGTTGTCCAGGCTCTGTGAGGTCACCTGGTTTCCTTATCTGCCCAATGAGGGATCTGAGGCCCACAGGGAGGCAGATCACTCAGCAAGCAGGAACAAGGTGGGTCTGGATAATATCAGATGCAGTGACTGTGTACAGAGGGAAGCCCCCAGCAGGTGATCAGGAATGGCTTCCTGGAGGAGGAAACAACTGCCAGGTACCCATTATTCATATCACCAAGGCGTTTGCTCCACTGTACCTGCTCTGTTACACTGCATGTATCTCAACGGCATGGCTCACTATGCCTCAATCCCTCTTCTGCTCTCAGAGACCCACCAAGGGCTGTCACCCTCCAGTGTAAGTGTCTGTGGAATGAGGAGGAGGAAAAAGAGGCAGAAGCCAAAGGTCATCTTTGTCCCTGATATAGGGGTGTTGCTGAATTGCTGGCTCAACTCTGTAGATGAAAGTGGCTGGGCTGGTCAAGTCCATCCTGTTAGAGAGAGGTTGGTATAGACTGAGCCAGGGGAGCCACAGCCACAAGGGATGCTGTGAGGCCTGCCGCCCCTCATGTTGCTTGAAACCTCAAGGAATCACCACCAGCATGATCATTGCCATCATTATCATTATCGTCACCACCATCTTCATCACCATTATGCTCGTCAACTTCAAGTTCTGCACCGAGAAGTCCTTCCCTGATTCTAGAGCTCCAGTCCCTAACCTTGGCTCTACAAATGGAGAGAAGAGAATTTGCAGACCTCTTAGGCTGCAGTAACAAGGACCCACAGCATCACCATCCTCCCACAGCATAGGTCATTTTGTCCCTGTGTTCTGTGGGATTGGCAGGACTGCCCTCCTCATCTGGTCTCAAAGGACCAGAAGATGGAGGCTGTATTATAACACGTTTCCTATGTCTCGGTGGCAGAAATAACACCTCAGTGACTGTGTATAGTCACATTTGTGATGGTGCCTCATCTTCAGGGTTACAAGGCCACACCCCCCTTCAGAGGGGCTGAGGCAGAGAGAATCTTCCAGAGAACAGGAGGCTGGAGGGACAGGCCCAATGAGGACCTCACCAGTGAATAAGAACGAAGACTTTCCAGACTTCAGCAACGACCCCAGTGTGGGTAGTGGGAGGTGACCACTTTGGCTGCACCTGGGTTGGAGTCCTCCTCCCTCCTTTATGCACACCAGCTGTGTGTCTGGGCAAGTGCCCGCCCCTCTCTGAGCCTTGTTTGGTCATCTGCAAAGTGGGGCTGTGTTAGCTGCCTCCGAGGGAGGGTGAAGATGTGAAAGGGAGGTGAGAGTATAAAGTGCCAGGCCGAGACTGTGTCCTCATGCCACCTTCCTTCTGTCCCCAAGACCGAAAGCATGAGCCCAAGGCAGACCTCCGCCGTGTCCTGCTGCGGCTCCAGCACCTGTATGAGGTGGACCAGGACCCCGTGCTGTCTCGGCCTGTGACGGTGAACCTGCGGGTAACCTGCCCTTCCCGTGTCCCTCTCCAACATCACTGAGTCAGGCCCCCAGGAGGAGGCACCCTCAGGAGACAAACCCTGGTGTGACTACCCAGACTCAGATCAATTGAGTTCAGTCGCTCAGTAGTGTCTTTTTGCGACCCCATGAATCGCAGCACGCCAGGCCTCCCTGTCCATCACCATCTCCCGGAGTTCACTCAGATTCATATCCATCGAGTCAGTGATGCCATCCAGCCATCTCATCCTCTGTTGTCCCCTTCTTCTCCTGCCCCCAATCCCTCCCAGCATCAGAGTCTTTTCCAATGAGTCGACTCTTCGCATGAGGTGGCCAAAGTACTGGAGTTTCAGCTTTAGCATCATTCCTTCCAAAGAAATCCCAGGGCTGATCTCCTTCAGAATGGACTGGTTGGATCCTCTTGCAGTCCAAGGGACTCTCAAGAGTCTTCTCCAACACCACAGTTCAAAAGCATCAATTCTTCGGTGCTCAGCCTTCTTCACAGTCCAACTCTTACGTCAATACATGACCACAGGAAAAACCATAGCCTTGACTAGACGGACCTTAGTCGGCAAAGTAATGTCTCTGCTTTTGAATATGCTATCTAGGTTGGTCATAACTTTCCTTCCAAGGAGTAAGCTTCTTTTAATTTCATGGCTGAAGTCACCATCTGCAGTGATTTTGGAGCCCAAAGAAATAAAGTCTGACACTGTTTCCACTGTTTCCCCATCTATTTCCCATGAAGTGATGGGACCCGATGCCATGATCTTCATTTTCTGAATGTTGAGCTTTAAGCCAACTTTTTCACTTTTCTCTTTCACTTTCATCAACAGGCTAAGGGTGGTGTCATCTGCATATCTGAGGTTATTGATATTTCTTCTGGCAATCTTGATTCCAGCTTGTGTTTCTTCCAGTCCAGCATTTTTCATGATGTGCTCTGCATGTAAGTTAAATGAGCAGGGTGACAATATACAGCCTTGACGTACTCCTTTTCCTATTTGGAACCAGTCTGTTGTTCCATGTCCAGTTCTAACTGTTGCTTCCTGACCTGCATATAGGTTTCTCAAGAGGCAGGTCAGGTGGTCTGGAATTCCCATCTCTTTCACAATTTTCCACAGTTTATTGTGATCCACACAGTCAAAGGCGCTGGCATAGTCAATAAAGCAGAAATAGATGTTTTTCTAGAACTCTCTTGCTTTTTCCATGATCCAGCAGATGTTGTCAATTTGATCTCTGGTTCCTCTGCCTTTTCTAAAACCAGCTTGAACATCAGGAAATTCACGGTTCACATGTTGCTGAAGCCTGGCTTGGAGAATTTTGAGCATGACTTTACTAGCATGTGAAATGAGTGCAATTGTGTGGTAGTTTGAGCATTCTTTGGCATTGCCTTTCTTTGGGATTGGAATGAAAACGGGCCTTTTCCAGTCCTGTGGCCACTGCTGAGTTTTCCAAATTTGCTGGAATATTGAGTGCAGCACTTTCACAGCATCATCTTTCAGGGTTTGAAATAGCTCAACTGGAATTCCATCACCTCCACTAGCTTTGTTCGTAGTGATGCTTTCTAAAGCCCGCTTGACTTCACATTCCAGGATGTCTGGCTCTAGATGAGTGACCACACCATCGTGATTATCTGGGTCATGAAGATCTTTTTTGTATAGTTCTGTGTATTCTTGCCATCTCTTCTTAATATCTTCGGCTTCTGTTAGGTCCATACCATTTCTGTCCTTTATGGAGCCCATCATTGCATGAAATGTTCCCTTGGTATCTCTAATTTTCTTGAAGAGATCTCTAGTCTTTCCCATTCTGTTCTTTTCCTCTATTTGTTTGCATTGATCACTGAAGAAGGCTTTCTTATCTCTTCTTGCTATTCTTTGGAACTCTGCATTCAGATGCTTATATTTTTCCTTTTCTGCTTTGCTTTTCACTTCTCTTCTTTTCACAGCTATTTATAAGTCCTCCCAATACAGCCATTTTGCGTTTTTTGCATTTCTTTTCCATGGGGATGGTCTTGATCCCTGTCTCCTGTACAATGTCACGAACCTCATTCCATAGTTCATCACTCTGTCTATCAGATCTAGGCCCTTAAATCTATTTCTCACTTCCACTGTATAATCATAAGGGATTTGATTTAGGTCATACCTGAATGGTATAGCATTTTCCCCAACTTTCTTCAATTTAAGTCTGATTTCGGCAATACAGTCAGCTCCTGGTCTTGTTTTTGCTGACTATATAGAGCTTCACCATCTTTGGCTGCAAAGAATATAATCAATCTGATTTCAGTGTTGACCATCTGGTGATGTCCATGTGTAGAGTCTTCTCTTGTGTTGTTGGAAGAGGGTGTTTGCTATGACCAGTGCATTTTCTTGGCAAAACTCTATTAGTCTTTGCCCTGCTTCATTCTACATTCTAAGGCCAAATTTGCCTGTATACTCCAGGTGTTTCTTGACTTCC
The DNA here is from genome assembly GCF_042477335.2 of Ovis canadensis. NCBI lineage: Eukaryota > Metazoa > Chordata > Mammalia > Artiodactyla > Bovidae > Ovis > Ovis canadensis. The sequence goes on along the minus strand of NC_091250.1, from coordinate 129,424,915 downwards.
TACTTTTGCATTCCAGTCCCTTATAATGAAAAGGACATCTTTTTTGGGTGTTAGTTCTAAAAGGTCTTGTAGGTCTTCATAAAATCGTTCTACTTCAGTTTCTTCAGCATTACTGGTTGGGGCATAGACTTGGATAACTGTGATATTGAATGGTTTGCCTTGGAAACGAACAGAGATCATTTTGTCGTTTTTAAGATTGCATCCAAGTACTGCATTTTGGACTCTTTTGTTGACCATGATGGCTATTCCATTTCTTCTGAGGGATTCCTGCCTGCAGTAGTAGATATAATGGTCATCTGAGTTAAATTCACCCATTCTAGTCCATTTTAGTTCACTGATTCCTAGAATGTTCACTCTTGCCATCTCTTGTTTGACCACTTCCAATTTGCCTTGATTCATAGACCTGACATTCCAGCTTCCTATACAATATGGCTCTTTACAGCATCAGACCTTGCTTCTATCACTGGTCACATCCACAACTGGGTATTGTTTTTGCTTTGGCTCCATCCCTTCATTCTTTCTGGAGTTATTTCTCCACTGATCTCCAGTAGCATATTGGGTACCTACTGACCTGGGGAGTTCCCCTTTCAGTATCCTATCATTTTGCCTTTTCATACTATTCATGGGGTTCTCAAGGCAAGAATACTGAAGTGGTTTGCCATTCCCTTCTCCAGTGGACCACATTCTGTCAGACCTCTCCACCATGATCTGCCTGTCTTGGGTGGCCCCACAGGGCATGGCTTAGTTTCACTGAGTTAGACAAGGCTGTGGTCCTAGTGTGATTAGATTGACTAGTTTTCTGTGAGTATGGTTTCAGTGTGTCTGCCCTCTGATGCCCTCTTGCAACACCTACCATCTTACTTGGGTTTCTCTTACCTTGGGCGTGGGGTATCTCTTCACAGGTGCTCCAGTAAAGTGCAGCCACTGCTCCAGACTCAGATGGCACCTGGCAAACACCGCATCAGGGTGGTCTCAAAAAGGAACTGGGGGTCCCTCACCCTCCCTCACGGTGGTCTTCTGAATTTACCATCATGTAGCACACATGTATTTTGTTTATCATTTTTTCTTGTAGTACATCTTCTTACACAACACAGAAGTTAAATGCTTAATAAGAAAGTGAACAGATTGTTGCACAGACTCCCTAGTGGGTTATCAGAGTCACACAGTCCAGGGGCGAGTCTGCATGCCTCCTCTGGGCTTCTTGGGCCCCTGGGCTCTGGGCCTCAGTCTCCTCACCTGTAAATGGGGAGGAGAGAGTCTTTGCCCACAGGGATGCTGAGAGGCTGGGATGGGACTGTGTGCACACAGGTGCCTGGCACTTAGCATACCTGATGGGTGTCAGTGTCCCAGACCCCTGTCCTCTCAAGCTTGCACGACCCTTAGGAGCAGATGTAAAGGCAGAGGGCAGATAGAAGCAGCACAGGGAGCCTGCCCTCCATGCCTTCCCCTTCCCCAGGTCAGGAAAGCTCCTGCAGAACAACCCCTGCTCTCAGGGCAGCTGCCTGTCCTTCCTTCCCAGGAAGAGTGTTCACCCACCTCCCCTCTCAGCCTGGAGGCTGGTTTGATGCTCATTCGGGGAAAGGGGATGTGGAACATAACTGACATCATCCCAGGGCCATGCAGGGCTCCCGGGAGCATCACGGAGAGACAGGCACTCGATGTTGGAGTGGCTCAACGTGACTGTCACCTGCTGGGAGTGCTGATCCACCTCAGCCCTGGGTGGTCAGCTCCCCGCCTGCCACCCCGCCCCCCCCAGCTTCAGTTCCTCATCTGTAAAATGGGACTGCCCCTCCTCTCGCACGGACTTGCACTACAATGAATGTGGGGGATGCTGGGCCCTGGGCCCTGGTGCGGCCACCCTGCTGTTGTTGGATTCTCTGCTCAGATTTGGGGTCCGGGTGCTCACCCTCCCTGTGCTCTGTCCTGCAGTCTGTGCTGCGGGGACTGGGCTCCGTGGTGTCTGTGGAGGAGCGCTCACTAACAGGGACCTGGGATGTGAGCGAGATGTATCGCTGGACCTGGAGCACGGGGGACCCTCACCGCCACAGAGGTTTGGACGCCCTGGTCCTGACCCTGCCCCGGGTCCCCAGCCTGACCCCCAGCCAGACCCCAGCTCTGCCCCTAAGGCCTGTGTGACCTGGAGCTGACCATCCTCCTTCTCTGGGTCTCAGTCTTCCTGAATCAACCAAAGAAGATCATAGACTCTAAGTTCCAGTTCAGTTTCCATCTGCCAGGGCTCCACACAGAGTGTATGTGTCTATGTGTGTGTGGCTGTGTGAATGTTTGTGCACATGTGCGTTCAAGACCACACATGCCACCCATGTCTAGATAAACCCAAGATTTGCATGTGTACCCCGAGGGATTGTGATACCCTCCATGGTGTGCATTACACTGCACACCCGACATTTACTCCTGTGAATCCCAGGCTACTTCTTGCCTCCCAGCATTTACCATTGCGCCCCCCTCCACCTGGTTTGCCTTTGATCTTCATCTGGACCAGCTCCTAGTCAGGCTCCCTCAGGTTCATGTCTGAGCCAGGTGCCTCCTCTGCTCCTCCTTCCTTGTCAATTGGCTCTGACCTGTTTATCTCTTCTTTATCTACTGCACCACAGCATAGTCTGGGTATGTAGGTAGACACTGCAGTTCAGTTCAGTCACTCAGTCATGTCTGACTCTTTGCAAACCCACTGACTACAGCACACCAGGCTTCCCTGTCCATCACCAACTTCCAGAGCTGACTCAAATTCGTCCATCAAGTCAGTGATGCCATCGAGCCATCTCATCCTCTGTTGTCCCCTTCTCCTCCCACCTTCAATCTTTCCCAGCATCAGGGTCTTTTCCAAGGAGTCAGTTCTTCACATAAGGTGGCCAAAATATTGGAGTTTCAGCTTCAGCATCAGTCCTTCCAATGAATATTCAGGACTGATTTCTTTAGGATTGACTGGCTTGATTTCCTTGCTGTCCAAGGGACTCTCAAGAGTCTTCTCCAACACCAGAGTTCAAAATCATCAATTCTTTAGCACTCAGCTTTCTTCACAGTCCAACTCTCACATCCATACATGACTACTGGAAAAACCAAAGCTTTGACTAGACAGAACTTTGTTGGCAAAGTAATGTCTCTGCTCTTTAATGTGCTGTCTAGGTTGGTCATAACTTTTCTTCTAAAGAGCAAGTGTTTTTTAATTTCATGGTTGCAGTCACCATCTGCAGTGATTTTCGTAGACACCTAGCCAGTGTATTATAGACTGATGGAATTAAGGGTATTTAGTTGGAAAAAAGGATGTAAGGAAGGAAGGAAAGTATGGATGCAGGAAGATACATGGTTGGATAATGGATGGATGAAAGATGAATGGAAGGAAGGAAGGAACATGGATGATGTATGCATGGGTGGATAGATTAGAGGATGGATGGAAAGAAGTTGGATGGTTGATGGAAGACTGAAGTTTGGATGGAGTGACAATAGATGGATGGAGAAATTGGATTCAGGGATGGATGGATGGACAGATGGATGGCAGCAGGTATGGATGAATGGATGAAATGCTTCCATCCCAAGCATGAAGCCTAAACCCAGGGTGTGTCTAAGGAGAGCCCATTGAGATCAAGGGCAGGGCCCCCTCATGGCCTCAGTGAGAAGGCTCTTAGGCACATATATGGTGCTGCAACCCATGGAAATATGAGGCCAAGTGGGGCAAGGACCCCTGTACATGTCTTCAAAGTGCTGTGCCCTCAGGGGAAGCCAGAAATGAAAGAGGCCCCCCAGAAGTGGAGTCCTGTCAAGAGGGGGCAGCTGAAGGCCGTGACCACAGTGGGAGCCACAGACGCAGCAGGAGCTGTGTTGTCAGGGGGATGAGGAAGGGGGGGACCTGACGAAGCAGGAGGTCCAGGGGCCAGGCTGGACTGACCCTCTCTGCTCCCAGGCAACTCCAGTCGGCCCTCGCCACCGCCAGGAGGCCCCGAGGTCACCATCTACCCGAAGGAGATCCGGACGTTCTTCATTCACTTTCAAGAGCACTGAGCCCTTGGCAGATTCTTGGACCGAAAACACAGGAAAGCAGCCTAGAGGGATGAGGGGAAAGCTGCCAATCTGGTGGGCTAAGGGCAGGAAATGGATGGAGGGGGGGTGTCCTGACTTCTTAAATAAAATTGCATTAAGGACCTATGTCTTCCCCTGCCCACTGGAGCCAGCCCTCTCTCCTCTCCTGTCACAGAGGGTAGCTTCACACACGCTCACACTCCTGCTTCACTTGCAAGAGTCAAAGCCAGAAAGTTCTCCCAAAGACAGAAGGAATAATCCCCAGTGACACCAAAAGGCCTGCAACCTTGCCAGATCTCAGCAAGTCCACTACTGCATGCTGGGCACCCACCTCACGGTGGCAACACCCTTGCAAGGGCCCGGCTCTGCCTACTGTACAGTGAAGGGAGCTTCTGTGCCGGCTTGGTGTGTGGATCAAGCTGGGAGTCCAACCCCAGACTCTTCCCCTGCCCAGGCACACCTGTCCAGCAAGAAGGCCCTGAAACTCAGGCCACCAAAAGATGAAAGAAAACCACACCATGTGAAATGGAGGACATTTAGTATGGGAATTATTAATGATAAGAAAAGTGCGACTTCCTCTCCTAGGAGTGTGCCCAAAGGATTAAAGCATTCAACCACCAGGAGCTATTTCATGCATATTCACAGCAGCATTATTCTCAATGACCAAATGTGTCTCATCGACACAACTCAAGTGCCCATTCAAGATACCTAGATACTGGAAAACTTTCCTTGTACACAGTGGACTATTACACCACCATTCAATTCAGTTCAGTTGCTCAGTCCTGTCCAACCCTTTGCGACCCCATGGACTGCAGCACACCAAGCCTCCCTGTCTATCACCAACTCCTGGAGCTTACTCAAACTCATGTCCATCAAGTCGATGATGCCATCCAACTGTCTCATCCTCTGTCATCCCCTTCTCCTGCCTTCAATCTTTTCCAGCATCAGGGTCTTTTCAAACGAGTCAGTTCTTCACATCAGGTGGCCAAAGTATTGGAGTTTCAGCTTCAGCATCAGTCCTTCCAATGGCTATTCAGGACTGATCTCCTTTAGGATGGACTGGTTGGATTTCCTTGCAGTCTAAGGGACTCTCAAGAGTCTTCTCCAACACCAGAGTTCAAAAGCATCAATTCTTCGGTGCTCAGCTTTCTTCACAGTCCAACTCTCACATCTATACATGACTACTGGAAAAACCAAAGCTTTGACTAGACAGACCTTTGTTGGCATAGTAATATCTCTGCTTTTTAATATGCTGTCTAAGTTGGTTATAACGTTACACCACCTTAAGAAGAACAAAGAATCTCCTAACGTGGTACTTAGTGAAGAAAGGCAGACATGAAAGAGGTATACTGTGGAATCATGTTTAGAAGAATGTCCAGAATTGGTAAATTTTCTGGTACATTAGAAGCCATCTATGATACCATACCACACTGTATCAGGATCTCACACACCGCACTGTGTAAGGTAGCCACTATATGGAATTTCATATTGGTGCTTCACTGGCTTTTCTTTAATGCCAGGGTTTCTACACAATATGTGTTTGATGATGATAAAACATATGATAACAAAATTCAATATCTGGAATTGTGTGCAAGTTATACCTAACCTAGAGAGAGATCAATCAGTCAACAGATATTCATATAATGGTTTCCTGTGGTTACTATAACAGAGAGCCATAAACTGGGTGTGTTAAGCCATAGAAAAGACCAGATCAAAGGGTCAGCAGGGCAGTTGCCTTCTGAGTCTGTGTGGGATAATGTGTCCCACACCTCTGTCCCAGCTTCTGGAGATGAATGGGCCATCTTTGCCCTTCATTGTGTTGTAGAAGCATCACTTGTTCTGTGCCTTCATCTTCCCAAGGCCTGTGTCCAAATTTCCACTCCTTGTAAGGACACCAGTCAAATTGAATTAGGGACTCACTCTCAAGACCTTGATTAAAGAATTAAATCTGCAAAGACTTTATTTTCAAACATGGTCACTAGGCATTGAAATTTTAATATCCAAATTTGGGACAGGACGCAATTTAACCCATCACAATACAGACATTCAGGGACAAATTTGAGGTGTACAATAACTTACTTCATAGTTTATTTAGTGTTTATCAGGCAACTGCTTGTGCAAGAACTTGGAAAGAGCAGAGAGAAACTCACAAAATGCCCTCCTTTGTGGAGCACAGACATCAAGGGCAGGAAGGATATTTCATGACGTGCATTGTTTAGTCAAAACTATGGTTTTTCCAGTAGTCATGTATGGATGTGGGAGTTGGAATATAAAGGAGGCTGAGCCCTGAAAAATGGATGCTTTTGAACTGCAGTGTTGGAGAAGACTCTTGAGAGTCCCTTGGACTGCAAGGAGATTAAACCAGTCAATTCAAAAAGAAATCAATCTTGAATATCCATTGGAAGGACTGATGCTGAAGCTGAAGCTCCAATACTTTGGCTACCTGATGCAAAGAGCTAACTCACTGATAAAGACCCTGATGCAGGGGAAGATTGAGGGCAAAGGGGGAAGGGGATGACAGAGGATAAGATGGTCGGATGACATCACTAACTTGATGGGCATGAGTTTGGGCAAACTCAGGGAGATGGTGAAGGACAGAGAAGCCTGGGGTGCTACAGTCGATAGGGTCACAAGAGTTAGACATGACTTAGCAACTGAACAACACCACCAACACCAGAAAAAAACTACTGACTACCAGGAAGTAGATCACAGACTGTAACCCTGATAACCAATGTCATAAAGTAATATTATGATTAACAGTTTGATTGTTCATGGACTGGGTTGAGGTGCTGTGATCCTGCCAGGCACCTTGGTGAACAGGAAGAGAAAGCATCTTCTCTGGTGGAAGCATCTGCAGGGATCAGGCCACAAGAGGTCAGTTGAGGATGGGATAGATGTGAGCAGTTCTCCCGTGGGTGAGGTTCAACCTGAACAGCTATCTGCAGGAGTCTTGGGAAGGAGCCCTGGAAGTCTCACAAGAAGTGCAATCCTGCTGTGGGAAAATGGTGACCTTGACATTGCATAGGTGGTGACTGAATCCTTTCTCCATGGCTGGTGAATAATGTGGCCTGAGCAATTCACTTATTTCTCTGAACTTAAAACTGCCAATTAAAAGGAAACACAAACCCTAATTGATACAATGGACCAGTTAGACCTAATTGATATTTATAGGACATTTCACCCAAACACAATGAAATTTACCTTTTTCTCAAGTGTACATGGACCCTTCTCCAGGATAGATCACATCCTGGGCCACAAATCTAGCTTTGATAAATAAATTAAAAAAAATGAAATCATTCCAAGCATCTTTTCTGATCACAATGCAGTAAGATTAGACATCAATTAGAGGGGGGTGGGGTGGGGTGGGAAACACAACTATTAAAAATTCCAACATACGGAGGCTGAACAATACGCTGTTGAATAACCAAAAGTCACAGAAGAAATAAAAAAAGAAATCAAAATATGCATATAAACGAATGAAAATGAAAAGACAACAACTCAAAACCTATGGGACACCATAAAATCAGTGCTAAGAGGAAGGTTCATAGCACTACAGGCTTCAGTTCAGTTCAGTTCAGTTCAGTCGCTCAGTCGTGTCCGACTCTTTGTGACCCCATGAATCGCAGCATGCCAGGCCTCCCTGTTCATCACCATCTCCTGGAGTTCACTCAGACTCGGAAAAAATCAAATAAATAACCTAACTCTACCCCTAAAGCAACTAGAAAAGGAAGAAATAAAGAAGCCCAGGGTTAGTAGAAGGAAAGAAATCTTAAAAATTAGGGCAGAAATAAATGAAAAAGAAAAGATACCATAGCAAAAATCAACAAAGCTAAAAGTTCTTTGAGAAGATAAATAAAATTGACAAACCATTAGCCAGACTCATCAAGAAACAAAGGGAGAAGAAACAAATCAACAAAATTAGAAATGAAAATGGAGAGATCACAACAGACAACATAGAAATACAAAGGATCATAAGAGACTATCAGCAACTATATGCCAATAAAATGGACAACTTGTAAGAATGGACAAATTCTTAGAAAAGTACAACTTTACAAAACTGAACCAGGAAGAAATAAAAAATCTTAACAGACACATTACAAGCATGGAAATTGAAACTGTAATCGGAAATCTTCCAGCAAACAAAAGCCCAGGTCCAGACGGCTTCACAGCTGAATTCTACCAAAAATTTAGAGAAGAGCTAAACCTATCATACTCAAACTCTTCCAGAAAATTGCAGAGGAAGGTAAACTTCCAAACTCATTCTATGAGGCCACCATCATCCTAATACCAAAACCAGACAACGATGCCACACACAAAAAAAGAAAACTGCAGGCCAATATCACTGATGAATATAGATGCAAAAATCCTTAACAAAATTCTAGTAAACAGAATCCAGCAACATATTAAGAAGATCATACATCATGACCAAGTGGGCTTTACCCCAGGGATGCAAGGATTCTTCAATATCCACAAATCAATCAACGTAATACACCACATTAACAAATTGAAAGATAAAAACCATATGATTATCTCAAAGCTGCTTCTGCTAAGTCGCTTCAGTCTTGTCTGACTCTTGCGACCCCAGAGATGGCAGCCCACCAGGCTCCCCCATCCCTGGGATTCTCCAGGGAAGAACACTGGAGTGGGTTGCCATTTCCTTCACCAATGCATGAAAGTGAAAAGTGAAAGTGAAGTCACTCAGTTGTGTCCGACCCTCACCGACCCCATGGACTACAGCCTTCCAGGCTCCTCCGTCCATGGGATTTTCCAGGCAAGAGTACTGGAGTGGGTTGCCATAGATGCAGAGAAAGCCTTTGACAATATTCAACATCCGTTTATGATAAACCGCTCCACCACCCCCCCCCCCCCGAAAGCAGGAATAGAAGGAACATACATCAACATAATAAAAGCTGTATGTGACAAACCCACAGCAAACATTATCCTTGATGGTGAAAAACTGAAAGCATTTCCCTTAAAGTTGGAAACAAGACAAGGGTGCCCACTCTCATCACTACTATTCAACATAGTTTTGGAAGTTTTGGCCACAGCAATTAGAGCAGAAAAAGGAATAAAAGGAATCCAGATTTGAAAAGAAGAAGTAAAACTCTCACTGTTTGCAGAGGACATGATTCTCTACATAGAAAACCATAAAGACTCCACCAGAAAATTGCTAGAGCCAATCAATGAATATAGTAAAGTTGCAGGATATAAAATTAACACACAGAAATCCCTTGCATTCCTATACACTAACAATGAGAAAACAGAAAGAGAAATTAAGGAAACAATTCCATTCACCATTGCAATGAAAAGAATAAAGTACTTAGGAATCAGTTCAGTTCAGTTCAGTCGCTCAGTTGTGTCCGACTCTTTGTGACCTCATGAATTGCAGCACTCCAGGCCTCCATGTCCATCACCATCTCCTTGAGTTCATTCAAACTCATGTCCATCGAGTCAGTGATGCCATCCAGCCATCTCATCCTCTGTCGTCCCCTTCTCCTCCAGCCCACAATCTCTCCCAGCATCAGAGTCTTTTCCAGTGAGTCAACTCTTCCCATGAGGTGGCCAAAGTACTGGAGTTTCAGCTTTAGCATCATTCCTTCCAAAGAATACCCAGGGCTGATCTCCTTTATTTTATTTTTTTTCTTTTATTAAATTTTAATTTTTACTTTATTTTACTTTACAATACTGTATTGGTTTTGCCATACATTGACATGAATCCACCATGGGTGTATATGCGTTCCCAAACATGAACCCCCCTCCCACCTCCCTACCCATAACATCTCTCTGGGTCATCCCCATGTACCAGCCCCAAGCATGCTGTATCCTGCATTGGACATAGACTGGCGATTCGATTCTTACATAATAGTATACATGTTTCAATGTCATTCTCCCAAATCATCCCACCCTCTCCCTCTCCCTCTGAGTCCAAAAGTCCGCTATACACATCTGTGTCTTTTTTGCTGTCTTGCATACAGGGTCGTCATTGCCATCTTTCTAAATTCCATATATATGTGTTAGTATACTGTATTGGTGTTTTTCTTTCTGGCTTACTTCACTCTGTATAATCGGCTCCAGTTTCATCCATCTCATCAGAACTGATTCAAATGTATTCTTTTTAATGGCTGAGTAATACTCCATTGTGTATATGTACCACGGCTTTCTTATCCACTCTGCTGATGGACATCTAGGTTGTTTCCATGTCCTGGCTATTATAAACAGTGCTGCAATGAACATTGGGTACACGTGTCTCTTTCAATTCTGGTTTCCTTGGTGTGTATGCCCAGCAGTGGGATTGCTGGGTCATAAGGTAGTTCTATTTGCAATTTTTAAAGGAATCTCCACACTGTTCTCCATAGTGGCTGTACTAGTTTGCATTCCCATCAACAGCGTAGGAGGGTTCCCTTTTCTCCACACCCTCTCGAGCATTTATTGCTTGCAGATTTTTGGATCGCAGACATTCTGACTGGTGTGAAGTGGTACCTCATTGTGGTTTTGATTTGCATTTCTCTAATAATGAGTGATGTTGAGCATCTTTTCATGTGTTTGTTAGCCATCCGTATGTCTTCTTCGGAGAAATGTCTATTTAGTTCTTTGGCTCATTTTTTGATTGGGTCATTTATTTTTCTGGAATTGAGCTGCATAAGTTGCTTGTATATTTTTGAGATTAGTTGTTTGTCAGTTGCTTCATTTGCTATTATTTTCTCCCATTCAGAAGGCTGTCTTTTCACCTGATCTCCTTTAGAATGTTCTCCTTGTAGTCCAAGGGACTCTCAAGAGTCTTCTCCAACACCACAGTTCAAAAGCGTCAGTTCTTCAGTGCTCAGCTTTCTTTGAAGTCCAACTCTCACATCCATACATGACCACTGGAAAGACCATAGCCTTGACTAGATGGACCTTAGTCAGCAAAGTAATGTCTCTGCTTTTGAATATACTATCTAAGTTGGTCATAAGTTTTCTTCCAAGGAGTAAGCGTCTTTTAATTTCATGGCTGCAGTCACCATCTGCAGTGATTTTGGAGCCCAAAGAAATAAAGTCTGACACTGTTTCCACTGTTTCCCCATCTATTTCCCATGAAGTGATGGGACCAGATGCCATGATCTTCGTTTTCTGAATGTTGAGCTTTAAGCCAACTTTTTCACTTTTCTCTTTCACTTTCATCAAGAGGCTTTTTAGTTCCTCTTCACTTTCTGCCATAAGGGTGGTGTCATCTGCATATCTGAGGTTATTGATATTTCTTCTGGCAATCTTGATTCCAGCTTGTGTTTCTTCCAGTCCAGCGTTTCTCATGATGTACTCTGCATAGAAGTTAAATAAGCAGGGTGACAATATACAGCCTTGACGTACTCCTTTTCCTGTTTGGAACCAGTCTGTTGTTCCATGTCCAGTTCTAACTGTTGCTTCCTGACCTGCATATAGGTTTCTCAAGAGGCAGGTCAGGTGGTCTGGTATTCCCATCTCTTTCAGAATTTTCCACAGTTTATTGTGATCCACACAGTCAAAGGCGCTGGCATAGTCAATAAAGCAGAAATAGATGTTTTTCTAGAACTCTCTTGCTTTTTCCATGATCCAGCAGATGTTGTCAATTTGATCTCTGGTTCCTCTGCCTTTTCTAAAACCAGCTTGAACATCAGGAAGTTCACGGTTCACGTATTGCTGAAGCCTGGCTTGGAGAATGTTGAGCATTACTTTACTAGCGTGTGAGAAGAGTGCAACTGTGCAGTAGTTTGAGCATTCTTTGGCATTGCCTTTCTTTGGGATTGGAATGAAAACGGACCTTTTCCAGTCCTGTGGGCACTGCTGAGTTTTCCAAATTTGCTGGCATATTGAGTGCAGCACTTTCACAGCATCATCTTTCAGGGTTTGAAATAGCTCAACTGGAATTCCATCACCTCCACTAGCTTTGTTCATAGTGATGCTTTCTAAGGCCCACTTGACTTCACATTCCAGGATGTGAAGTGAGTGATCATACTTTAGGTGAGTGATCACACCATCGTGATTATCTGGGTCATGAAGATCTTTTTTTTACAGTTATTCTGTGTATTCTTGCCACCGCTTCTTAATAGCTTCTGCTTCTTTTAGGTCCATACCATTCCTGTCCTTTATCGAGCCCATCATTGCATGAAATGTTCCCTTGGTATCTCTAATTTTCTTGAGGAGATCTCTAGTTTTTCCCATTCTGTTCTTTTCCTCTATTTCTTTGCATTGATCGCTGAGGAAGGCTTTCTTATCTTTTCTTGCTATTCTTTGGAACTCTGCATTCAGATGCTTATATCTTTCCTTTTCTCCTTTACTTTTCACTTCTCTTCTTTTCACAGCTATTTGTAAGTCCTCCCCAGACAGCCATTTTGCTTTTTTACATTTCTTTTCCATGGGGATGGTCTTGATCCCTGTCTCCCGTACAATGTCACGAACCTCCATCCATAGTTCATCAGGCACTCTATCTATCAGATCTAGTCTCTTAAATCAACCCCACGAGAGCAACCCCACTTCCAAGGAACAGTGGCTGCATGTGTACAGGAGGGCTGAGAAGAGCTACTCCATGTTCAAGGTCAGGAGGGGTGGCAGTGAGGAACTACTCCTCGTCCCATGTAAGGAGCAGCAGCTGCACTTTGCTGGAGCAGCCGTGAAGAGATACCCCACGCCCAAGGTAAGAGAAAGCCAAGTAAGATGGTAGGTGTTGCAAGAGGGCATCAGAGGGCAGACACACTGAAACCATAATCACAGAAAACTAGTCAATCTAACCACATGGACCACAGCCTTGTCTAACTCAATGAAAGTAAGCCATGCCATGTGGGGCCACCCAAGATGGGTGGGTCATGGTGGAAAGGCCTGACAGAATGTGGTCCATTGGAGAAGGGAATGGCAAACCACTTCAGTATTCTTACCTTGAGAACCCCATGAACAGTATGAAAAGGCAAAATGATAGGATACTGAAAGAGGAACCCTCCAGGTCGGTAGGTGCCCAATATGCTACTTGAGATCCATGGAAAATAAATCTAGGAAGGATGAAGGGATGGAGCCAAAGCAAAAACAATACCCAGCTGTGGATGTGACTGGTGATAGAAGCAAGATCCAATGCTGTAAAGAGCAATATTGCATAGGAATCTGGAATGTTAGGTGCATGAATCAAGGTAAATTGGAAGTGGTCAAACAAGAGATGGCAAGAGTGAATGTCGACATTCTAGGAATTAGTGAACTAAAATGGACTGGAATGGGTGAATTTAACTCAGATGACTGTTATATCTACTACTGAGAGCAGAAATCCCTCAGAAGAAATGGAGTAGCCATCATGGTCAACAAAAGAGTCTGAAATGCAGTACTTGGATGCAATCTCAAAAACGACAGAATGATCTCTGTTCATTTCCAAGGCAAACCATTCAATATCACAGTTATCCAAGTCTATGCCCCTACCAGTAACGCTGAAGAAGCTGAAGTTGAACAGTTCTATGAAGACCTATGAGACCTTTTAGAACAAAACCCCCCAAAAGATGTCCTTTTCATTATAGGGGACTGGAATGCAAAGTAGGAAGTCAAGAAACACCTGGAGTAATAGGCAAATTTGGCCTTGGAATACGAAATGAAACAGGGCAAAGACTAATAGAGTTTTGCCAAGAGAACGCACTGGTCATAGCAAACACCCTCTTCTAACAACACAAGAGAAGACTCTACACATGGACATCACCAGATGATCAACACCCAAATCAGATTGATTATATTCTTTGCAGACAAAGATGGAGAAGCTTTATACAGTCAGCAAAAACAAGACTGGCAGCTGTCTGTGGCTCAGATCATGAACTCCTTATTGCTGAATTCAGACTTAAATTGAAGAAAGCAGGGAAACCCACTAGACCATTCAGGTACTTAGGAATATATCTACCTAAAGAAACAAAAGACCTATATATAGAAATTATAAAACACTGATAAAAGAAATCATCCATGACACAAATAGATGGAGAAATATACCACGTTCATGGATTGGAAGAATCAATATAGTGAAAATGAGTGTACTACCCAAAGCAACCTATAGATTCAATGCAATCCCTATCAAGCTACAACAGTATTTTTCAGACAACTAGAACAAATAATTTCACAACTTGTATGGAAATACAAAAAACCTTGAATAGCCAAGGCAATCTTGAGAAAGAAGAATGGAACTGGAAGAATTAACTTGCCTGACTTCAAGCTATACTACAAAGCTAGTCATCAAGACATTATGATACTGGCATAAAGACAGAAATATAGATCAGTGGAACAAAATAGAAAGCCCAGAGATAAATCCACACACCTTGGACATCTTACCTTTGACAAAGGAGGCAAGAATATACAATGGAGAAAAGGTTATCTCTTCAACAAGTGGTGCTGGGAAAACAGGTCAACCACTTGTAAAAGAATGAAACTAGAACACTTTCTAACATGATACACAAAAATAAACTCAAAATGGATTCAAGATCTAAATGTAAGACCAGAAACTATAAAACTCCTGGAGGAAAACACAGGCAAAACACTCTCTCATATACATTACAGCAGGATCCTCTACGACCCACCTCCCAGAGTAATGGAAATAAAAGCAAAAATAAAAAAATGGGACCTAATTAAACTTAAAAGATTTTGCGCAGTGAAGGAAACTATAGGCAAGGAGAGAAGACAGCCTTCAGAATGGGAGAAAATAATAGCAAACGAAGCAACTGACAAAGAATTAAACTAAAAATATATACAAGCAACTCCTGCAGCTCAATTCCAGAAAAATAGACGACTCAATCAAAAAATGGGTCAAAGAACTAAACAGACATTTCTCCAAAGAAGACATATAGATGGCTAACAAACACATGAAACAATGCTCAGGTTCACTCATTATCAGAGAAATGCAAATCAAAACCGCAATGAGGTACCATCTCACGCTGGTCAGAATGGCTGCTATCCAAAAGTCTACAAACAATAAATGCTAGAGAGGGTGTGGAGAAAAGGGAACACTGTTGGTGGGAATGCAAACTAGTACAGCCATTATGGAGAACAGTGTGGAGATTCCTTAAAAAATTGGAAATAGAACTGCCATATGACCCAGCAGTCCCACTGCCGGGCATACACACCCAGGAAACCAGAATTGAATGAGACACGTGTACCCAATGTTCATCGCAGCACTGTTTATAATAGCCAGGACATGGAAGCAACCTCGATGTCCATCAGCAGATGAATGGATAAGAAAGCTGTGGTACATATACACAATGGAGTATTACTCAGCCATTAAAAAGAATACATCTAAATCAGTTGTACTGAGGTGGATGAAAGTGGAGCCTATTATACAGAGCGAAGTAAGCCAGAAATAAACACACCAATTCAGTACAGTAACACTTTTTTTTTTTTGTATTTTAGAAAGATAGTAATGATAACCCTATATGCAAGACAGCAAAAGAGACACCAATGTATAGAACAGTCTTTTGGACTCTGTGGGAGAAGACGAGGGTGGGATGATTTGAGAGAATAGCATTGAAACATGTATATTATCATATGTGAGACAGACCACCAGTCCAGGTTCATTGCATTAGACAGGGTGCTCAGGGCTGGTGTACTGGGATGACCCAGAGGGATAGGTTGGGGAGGGAGGTGGGAGGGGGTGCTCAGGTTTGGGAACACATGTACACCCATGGCTGATTCATGTCAATGTATGGTGAAACCACTATAATATTGTAAAGTAAGTAGCCTGCAATTAAAATAAATAAATTTTAAAAATAAAAATAAAACTGCCCATCTAAAGATGCAGATATTAATATATATCTTTAATGTGTGTGTTTCTGTTCTCAGTCATGTCCAACTGTTTGCAACCCTACATACTGTAGCCTGCCAGGCTCCACTCTCTATGGGATTCCCCAGGCAAGAATACCGGAGTGGGTTACCATTTCCTCCAGGAGATCTTACTGGCCCAGGTGTCGAACCCACATCTCCTGCATCTTCCGGCATTGGCGGGCAGATTCTTTACCACTGAGCCACCTGGGAAGCACCATATCTTCAATAATTGTGTTCAAAATTGGGGAGAAAGCATGTAAAGTGCCCGACTCATGCTAGATGGTGCTCATTATCATGTAGTACAAGTCTCTTATTTTTAGAAATGAGGGAATAGAAATCTGGAAATGGCCAGGCCTCACCCTAGGCATATTACCAGGTTTCCCCTGTTTGGCCTGCAGCCACGGTTGAGCCTCCTTGAGGCATTAAGTGACTTTGGTGAGTTTTTTCCTAGGTGTGAAAAAATATAGCTGTCTCAATGGGCTCTCAGTCTGAGGTTTTGCTTTATACTGGCTATGTACTCACAACTCTTTCTGGTGATTTTGAAAAGCAAAGACTTAAATTTCATGCGTGTGCTTGTTCATTTATTTATTTTTTCTTTCTTTCCTAAAATTTTTAAACACAAAGAGAGATAGAACAATAACAAATTGCTGTTGTTGTTTAGTCGCTGTGTCCACCTCTTTGGGACTCCAGGCTCCTTTGTCTATGGGATTCTCCAGGCAAGAATACTGGAGTGAGTTGACATTACCTTCTCCAGAGGGATCCTTCTGACCCAAGGATCGATCCAGTATCTCCTGCATCATAGGTGGATTCTTTACCACTGAGCCACCAGGGATGGCCTTATATAACAAATACCCATCTTCTAATTTTAACAATGGTGAACATTTTGAAGAATTAATGTTTTGAATAAAGCTTATTTCATATTTAAACTAGGTCATATTAGCAGCAGGGGATTTCTTGAGTCTGCTGTTTTGAGGGAAATAAGAGCCTGTGAACTACCTTGGTTACTTTGTTGATGTGGATGGAGTGGTATCACCAGGCTCCCTGGGGTATGATGCTGTATTGACACCAGGTAGGGCTCCTAGGCTGCTGCTGAAGCAGGTGGGTGGCTCTGCAGTGGAGCTGGGTATGGACAAGAGGACAGGTGAGCTGGAAGGTGGATTTGGTGGTCACTCAGGGGACTGCAGCTGGTAGGATCCAAGATGAGGATAAGTCCTCCAGGCAGTGACTGGGCTCTGACAAGTGGGAAGAACATTTCATATATTATTCCACCCTCAGGCTGCACTGGGAAGGCTGGCAGGGAAAGCAGCATCTAGAGGGATAGAAGCCCAGTGTGCCCAGCCAATGCCCCAGCCCCATAGAACCATCAGGACACCAGGGAATGCTTCCCAAAGATCAGGAGTTGTGTGTGCCTGACTTCCATTCCATAACCCCAGGACCTTCAGGAGAGATGCAGGGGCAGTGTGGTTATTTGAGGAGCCAATCACTTTACCCCAGAGAGGCTCAGCATTATCCTAGGTATAAACAATCGGGGGTTCCCCAGTTGCTCAGCAGTAAAGAATCTGCCTGAGATGCAGAAGATGCAGGAGACACGGGCTCAATCCCTGGGTTCGGAAGATCTCCTGGAGAAGGAAATGGAAACTCATTCCAGTATTCTTCCCTGGAGAATCCTAGGGACAGAGGAGCCTGGCAGGCTACAGTCCATGGGGTCACAAAGAGTTGGATAAGACTGGAGCAACGGAGCACACAGGCACACACACATAAACAATCAGGTCGGATTACCTTTAAACTGAATTAGGGAGGTGGTCCTAAGATGGTGGAGAAATAGGATGGGGGAGACTGTTCCCTCCCACAAATTCATTGAAAGACCATTTGAATGCTGAGCAAATTCCACAAAACAACTTCTGAACGCTGGCGGATGACACCAGGCACCTAGAAAGGCAGCCCATTCTCTTTGAAAGGAGGTAGGACAAAATATAAAAGATAAAAAGAGAGACAAAAAGTCAGGGATGGAGATGGGTCCTGGGGAGGGAATCATGAAGGAGAAGTTTCCAAACACCAGGAAACCCTCTTACCAGCGGGTCTGTGGGGAGTTTTTGGAATCTCAGAGGGCAACATAACTGGGAGGAAAATAAAAACCAAAAAACCCCACAGATGACACGCCTAATTGCAACTCCCAGGGGAGAAGTAGCCCAGACAGTCACATCTACCAGCAGTGAGCAGGGGCTAAACAGGGAGGCACGGGCTGCATTGCTTAGGGCAAGGACTGGGCCTGAGTGCCCTGAGGACAATCTGAAGTAGCTAATGTGAGAGAGCAGCCCAAACTGTGGGATAGCCAGAGAGAGAAAAAGAGAGAAGTTTCCCACAAAAAGCTCTAAGGCACAGCCTGGTGCACTCACAGAACAAAGGACTGAGAGAATACCAGAAGAGAGCAGACTGGCCCATTCCCCCTGCCAGAGGCAGAGAGACAAGCAGGCAACAGCCAGTCAGAAGGCGAGGGGCAATCTTGGCTTCAGAGACGCATCCTCCACCAAACTGTGAGCAGGCTCCCAGCTGCTAACCAAGTCTTCCTGGGATCCTAGACAGTTGACATCCAACAGGAGGCTCACAGTCAGAGATCAGCCCCCCAGAGGAGACACACAGCACACCTGAGATGGCACTCTCGCTGTGCACCGAGGAAACCAAGCGGCTAGGACCAGGGAGGTGATAAGACGCACTGCCCACCTGGGAGAGTGACTTGCCAAGCACCTGGTCGCCTGAGCTGCTCAGACCTGGGAAGGGCACAAAACGCAGGCCCACCTGAGTCTATGCCTTTGTGGAATACCCCAGAACCTGAACTTGAGTGGCTTAGACCTGGGAAGTGCATGCAGCCCAGGGCCCGCTTTAGAGAGTTCTCCTGCAGAGCAACCTGGAGCTTGAGCAGTGTAGACTGGGAAAGCACACACATCGTGAGCAGGGGCAAACCCAGTGTGGCCCCAACACTGCACTCCCCACACACGCCAATGACATTTGTTTTCAGTGTTCCTCCCTCCCCACAGCACAACTGAACAAGCAAGCCCTAATAAGTGACCACCTTCACCCCCTTGTGTCAGGGCAGAAATTAGACACTGAAGAGACTTGCAAACAGAGGAAGCCAAAATAAACAAAGAAGAGGGAGCTGCTTTGGAAGTGACAGGTGCAACAGATTAAAACCCTGTAGTTAGCACTGACTACATTGGAAGGGGCCTATAGACCTTGAGAAGAAGTATAAGCTGGAACAAGGAACTATCTGAAACTGAACTAACCCACACTGCCCTCAACAGCTCCAGAGGAATTCCTAGGTATATTTTATTATTATCATGGGACCTAATTAAACTTAAAAGCTTCTGCGCAACAAAGGAAACTATAAGGAAGGTGAAAAGACAGCCTTCAGAATGGGAGAAAATAATAGCAAATGAAGCAACTGACAAACAACATCTTTAAAATTTTTTTATTTTTAAGTTCTTTATTACTCCTTTAATTTTCATTTTTATAACCTACTATTACCTTGCAAAAAAGACCCTATTTTAAAGCAAATTTCATATATATATTTTTTCATTATATATATTTATTTTTATATATATTCATTTTTGTGATTTTGTTTTTTTGTTTTTTTTTTTTAATATTGTATTTTTGAGAGTCAAACCTCTACTCTAGATTTTTAATGTTTGATTTTGGTATTTGTTATCAATTTTGTAACTTTAAGAATCCAATCTTCGGTACCCAATTTTACTCAGGAGTGTGATTACTGATTGATTGCTCTCTCCCCCTTTTGACTCTCCTTTTTCTCCCCCAGGTCACCTCTATCTCATTCCTCCCCCTTCTCTTCTCTATCCAACTCTGTGAATCTCTTTGGGTATTCTGGGCTATGGAGAACACTTAGGGAACTGATCACAGGCTAGATTGGTCTCTCTCCTTTTGACTCCCCCTCTTCCCCTCCAGGTCATCTCTATCTTCTTCCTCCCTCTTCTCTTCTGTATGTAACTCTGTGAACTTCTCTGAGTGTTTCAGACTGTGGAGAACACATAGGGAATTGATTGCTGGCTAGATTGCTCTCTCCCCTTTTGATTCCCCCTCTTCTTCTCCTGGTCACTTCTATCTCCCTTCTCCCTCTTCTCTTCTCCATGTAACTCTGTAAACCTCTCTATGTGTCCCTCACTGAGGAGAATCTTTTCGCCATTAACCTAGATGTTTTATCATCAGTGCTGTATGGATGGAGAAGTCTTGAGGCTACTGTAAGAATAAGATTGAAAGTCAGAGGCAAGAGGCTTAAATCCAAAACATGAGAACACCAGAAGACTCTTGACTCCAGGGAACATTAATCAACAACAGCTCATCCAAAAGCCTCCATACCTACACTGAAACCAAGCTCCACCCAAGAGCCAACAAGTATTAGAGCAAGACATACCAACTCCAAAAATGCAGGAACATAACCCTGAGCATTAAAATACAGGCAGCCAAAAGTCACACCAAACTCATAGACACCTCAAAACTCACTACTGGACACTTCATTGAACTCGAGAGAGAAGAGATCCAGCTCCACCCACCAGAACACCAACACAAGCTTCCCTAACCAGGAAACCTTGACAAGCCACTCGTCCAACCCCACCCACAGAGAGAAACCTCCACAATAAAGAGGAACCTCACACATCCAGCATATAGAAAGGTCACCCCAAACACAGCAATCTAAACAAGATGAAAAGGCAGAGAGATATTCAGCAGGTAAAGGAACATGATAAATGCCCACCAAACCAAACAAAAGAGGAGGAGATAGGGAGTCTACCTGAAAAAGAATTCAGAATAATGATAGCAAAAATGATCCAAAATATGGAAAACCAAATGGAGTTACAGATAAATAGTCTGGAGACAAGGATTGAGACAACAGAAGAATTATTTACCAAGAACCTAGAAGAAAAAAAAAAGAGTCAATAAATAATGAATAATACAATAACTGAGATCAAAACACTCTTGAGGGAACTAACAATAGAATAACTGAGGCAGAAGATAGGATAAGTGAGGGGAAGATAGAATGATGGAAAAAAATGAAGCAGAGAGGAAAAAAGAAAAAAAAAAGAATTAAAAGAAATGAGGACAACCTCAGAGACCTCTGGGACAATGTCAAACATTTGACAATGCCCCAACATTGGAATCATAGGCGTCCCAGAAGAAGAAGACAAAAAGAAAGGCCACGAGAAAATACTTGAGGAGATAATAGTTGAAAACTTCCCTAAAATGAAGAAGGAAATAGCCACCCAAGTCCAAGAAACCCAGAGACTCTCAAACAGGATAAACCCAAGGTGAAACACCACAAGACACATATCAATTAAATTAATGAAGATCAAACACAACAAGTAAATATTAAAAGCAGCAAAGTAACACACAAGGGGATTCCCATAAGGAAAACAGCTGCTCTTTCAATAGAAACTCTTCAGGCCAGAAGGGAATGGCAGGACATATTTAAAGTGATGAAAGAGAAAAACCTACAACCCAGATTACTGTACCCAGCAAGGATCTCATTCAAATGTGATGGAGAAATCAAAAGCTTCACAGACAAGCAAAAGCTGAGAGAATTCAGCACCACCAAACCAGCTCTCCAACAAATGCTAAAGATCTTCTTAGACAGGAAACAGAGAAGAGGTTTATAAACTCAAACCCAAAACAACAAAATAAATGGCAATGGGATCATACTTATCAATAATTACCCTAAGTGTAAATAGGTTGAATGCCCCAACCAAAAGACAAAGACTGGCTGAATGGATACAAAAACAAGACCAATATATGTGCTGTCTACAAGAGACCCACCTCAAAACAAGGGACACATACAGACTGAAATTGAAGGGCTGGAAAAAGATATTTCATGCAAATGGAGACCAAAAGAAAGCAGGAGTAGCAATACTCATATCAGATAAAATAAACTTTGAAATAAAGGCCATGAAAAGAGACAAAGAAGGACACTACCTAATGATCAAAAGATCAATCCAAGAAGATGATTTAACAGTTATGAATATATATGCACCCAACATAGGAGCACTGCAATATGTAAGGCAAACGCTAGCAAGTATGAAAGGAGAAATTAACAGTAACACAATAATAGTGGCTGACTTTAATACCCTACTCACATCTATGGACAAAACAACTAAACAGAAAATCAGCAAGGAAATACAAACTTTAAATGATACAATGGACCAGTTAGACCCAATTGATATCTATAACACATTTCACCCCAAAACAATGAATTTCACCTTTTTCTCAAGTGCACATTCAACCTTCTCCAGGATAGATCATATCCGGGCCATAAATCTAGCCTTGGTAAATTAAAAAAAATTGAATCATTCCAACTATCTTTTTTGATCAAAATGTGGTAAGATTAGGTGTCAACTACAGGAAAAAACACCTCATGCAAAGAGTTGACTCATTGGAAAAGACCCTGATGCTGGGAGGGATTGGGTGTAGGAGGAGAAGGGGGGATGACAGAGGATGAGATGGCTGGATGGCATTACTGACTCAATGCACATGTGTTGGGTGAATTCGGGGACTTGGTGATGGACAAGGATGCCTGGTGTGCTGTGATTCATGGGGTCGCAAAGAGTCAGACACGATTGAGCAACTGTACTGAACTGAACTGAAAAGGAAAAAAAAAAAACTATTAAAAATGCAAACATATGGAGGCTAAATAGCACCTTTCTGAATAACCAACAAATCACAGAAGAAATAAAAAAACAAATAAAAATATGCATAGAAATGAATGAAAATGAAAACACAACAACCCCAAACCTATAGGATTCAGTTAAAGCACTGCTAAGGGGGAGGTTTATAGCAATACAAGCTTACCTCAAGAAATAAGAGAAAAATCAAATAAATAACCTAACTTTACACCTAAAGCAATAGAAAAGAAAGAAATTAAGAACCCCAGGGGTTAGTAGAAGAAAAGAAATCATAAAAATTAGGACAGAAATAAATGAAAAAGAAACAAAGGAGACCATAGCAAACATCAGCAAAGCTAAAAGCTGGTTCCTTGAGAAGATAAATGAAATAGACAAACCATTAGCCAGATTCATCAAGAAAAAGAAGGGAAAGAATCAAAGCAGCAAAACTAGAAATGAAAATGGGGAAATCACAACAGACAACACAGAAATACAAAGGATCATAAGAGACTACTATCAGCAACTATATGCCAATAAAATGGACAACGTGGAAGAAATGGACAAATTCTTGGAAAAGTATAACCTTCCAAAATTGAACCAGGAAGAAATAGAAAATCTTAACAGACCCAACACAAGCACAGAAATCGAAACTGTGATCAGAAATCTTTGAACAAACGAAAAGCCCAGGTCCAGATGGCTTCACAGCTGAATTCTACCAAAAATTTAGAGAAGAGCTAAACCTATCCTACTCAAACTCTTCCAGAAAACTGCAGAGGAAGGTAAACTTCCAAACTCATTCTGTGAGGCCACCATCACCCTAATACCAAAACCAGACAAAAATGCCACAAGAAAAGAAAACTGCAGGCCAATATCACTGATGAACATAGATGCAAAAATCCTTAACAAAATTCTAGCAAACAGAATCCAAAAACATATTTAAAAGATCATACATCATGACCAAGTGGGCTTTTTCCCAGGGGTGTAAGGATTCTTCAATATTCGCAAAACTGTGATACACCACATTAATAAATTGAAAGATAAAACCCATATGATTATCTCAATCAGAGAAAGCCTTTCTCAATCAGAGAAAGCCTTTGACAAAATTCAACATCCATTTGTGACAAAATCCTCCAGAAAACAGGCATAGAAGGAACATACCTCAACACAATTAAAGCCATATATGATAGTTCAGTTCAGTCACTCAGTCGTGTCCAACTCTTTGTGACCCCATGAATCAAAGCACGCCAAGCCTCCCTGTCCATCACCAACTCTTGGAGTTCACTCAAATTCATGTCCATCGAGTTGGTTATGCCATCCAGCCGTCTCATCCTCTGTCATCCCCTTTTCTTCCTGCCCCCAATTCCTCCCAGCATCAGAGTCTTTTCCAATGAGTCAACTCTTTGCATGAGGTGGCCAAAGTATTGGAGTTTCAGCTTTAGCATCATTCCTTCCAAACAACACCAGGACTGATCTCCTTCCTTGCAGTCCAAGGGACTCTCAAGAGTCTTCTCCAACACCACAGTTCAAAAGCATCAATTCTTCGGCGCTCAACTTTCTTCACAGTCCACCTCTCACATCCATACATGACCACAGGAAAAACCATAGCCTTGACTAGATGGATCTTTGTTGGCAAAGTAATGTCTCTGCTTTTGAATATGCTATCTAGGTTGGTCATAATTTTTCTTCCAAGGAGTAAGTGTCTTTTAATTTCATGGCTGCAGTCAACATCTGCAGTGATTTTGGAGCCCCCAAAAATAAAGTCTGACACTGTTTCCACTGTTTCCCCATCTATTTCCCATGAAGTGATGGGACCAGATGCCATGATCTTCATTTTCTGAATGTTGAGCTTTAAGCCAACTTTTTCACTCTCCTTTTTCACTTTCATCAAGAGGCTTTTTAGTTCCTCTTCACTTTCTGCCATAAGGGTGGTGTCATCTGCATATCTGAGGTTATTGATATTTCTCCCAGCAATCTTGATTCCAGCTTGTGCTTCTTCCAGCCCAGCGTTTCTCACAGTGTACTCTGTATATAAGTTAAATGAGCAGGGTGACAATATACAGCCTTGACGTACTCCTTTTCCTATTTGGAACCAGTCTGTTGTTCCATGTCCAGTTCTAACTGTTGCTTCCTGACCTGCATATAGGTTTCTCAAGAGGCAGGTCAGGTAGTCTGGTATTCCCATCTCTTTCAGAATTTTCCACCGTCTATTGTGACCCACACAGTCAAAGGCTTTGGCATAATCAATCAAGCAGAAATATATGTTTTCCTGGAACTCTCTTGCTTTTTTGATGATCCAGCAGATGTTTTCAATTTGATCTCTGGTTCCTCTGCCTTTTCTAAAACCAGCTTGAACATCTGGAAGTTCACGGTTCACGTATTGCTGAAGCCTGGCTTGGAGAATTTTGAGCATTACTTTACTAGCATGTGAGACAAGTGCAATTTTGCGGGATAAATCAACAGGAAATATTAACCTCAACTGTGAAAAATTGAAAGCATTTCCCTTAAAGTCAGGACTAAGACAAGGGTGCCCACTCTCATCACTATTATTCAACATAGTTTTGGAAGTTTTGGCCACAGCAATCAGAGCAGAAAAAGAAATAAAACGAATCCAAATTGGAAAAGAAGTAAAACTCTCAGTGTTTGCAGATGACATGATCCTCTACGTAGAAAACCAGAAAGACTCCACCAGAAAATTGCTGGAGCTGAATGAATATAGTAAAGTTGCAGGATATAAAATTAACACACAGAAATCCCTTGCATTCCTATACACTAACAATGAGAAAACAGAAAGAGAAATTAAGGAAACAATTCCATTCACCATTGCAACAAAAAGAATAAAATACTTAGGAGTATATCTACCTAAAGAAACACAAGACCTAAAAATAGAAAACTATAAAACACTAATGAAGGAAATCAAAGTTGACACAAATAGGTGGAGAAATATACCATGTTCATATATTGAAAGAATCAATATAGTGAAAATGAGTATATTACCCAAAGCAATCTATAGATTCAATGCAATCCCTATCAAGCTACCAATGGTATTTTTCAGAGAACTAGAACAAATAATATCACAATTTGTATGGAAATACAAAAATCCTCGAATAGCCAAAACAATCTTGAGGAAGAAGAATGGAACTGGAGGAATCAACCTGCCTGACTTCAGAGTATACTACAAAGCTATAGTCATCAAGACAGTATGGTACTGGCACAAAGACAGAAATATAGTTCAATGGAACAAAATAGAAAGCCCAGAGATAAATCCATGCACCTATGGACACCTTATCATTGACAAAAGAGGCAAGAATATACAATGGAGAAAAGACAATCTTTTTAACAAGTGGTGCTGGGAAAATTGGTCAAACACTTGTAAAGAAATGAAACTATAATACTTTCTAACACCATACAGAAAAATAAACTCAAAATGGATTCAAGATCTAAATGTAAGACCCGAAACTAAAAAACTCCTAGAGGAAAACATAGGCAAAACACTCTCTGACATAAGTCACGCAGGATCCTCTGTGATCCATCTCCCAGAATATCAGAAATAAAAGCAAAAATAAACAAATGGGACCTAATCAAACTTAAAAGCTTTTGCACAATGAAGGAAACTATAAGCAAGGTGAAGACAGCCTTCAGAATGGGAGAAAATAATAGCAAATGAAGCAACTGATGAAGAATTAATCTCAAAAATATACAAGCAGCTCCTGCAGTTCAATTCCAGAAAAATAAATGACCAATCAAAAAATGGATCAAAGAACTAAACAGACATTTCTCCAAAGAAGAATTGCAAATGAAAACCACAATGAAGTACCATCTCATGCTGGTCATAATGGCTACTATCAAAAAGTCTACAAACAATAAATGCTGGAGAGGGTGAGGAGAAAGTGAACCAACCCTCTTACGCTGTTCAGCAGACGAATGGATAAGAAAGCTGTGGTACATATACACAATGGAATATTACTCAGTTATTAAAAAGAATGCATTTGAATCAGTTCTAACAAGGTGGATGAAACTGGAGCCTATTATATACAGTGAAATAAGTCAGAAAGAAAAACACCAATACAGTATATTAACACATATCTATGGATTTTAGAAAGATGGTAATGATGATCCTGTATGCGAGACAGCAAGAGGCACGGACGTAAAGAATAGACTGTTGGACTCTGTGGGAGAAGGCGAGGGTGGGATGATTTGAGAGAATAGCATTGAAACATGTATACTATCATATATGAAACAGATTGCCAGTCCAGGTTTGATGCATGAGACAGGGTGCTCAGGGCTGGTGCACTGGGATGACCCTGAGAGATGGGATAGGGAGAGAGGTGGGAGGGGGGTTCAGGATGGGGAACACATGTACACCCATGGCTGATTCATGTCAATGTATGGCAAAAACCACTACAATACTGTAAATTAATTAGCCTCCAATTAAAATAAATAAATAGATTTAATTTAAAAAATAAAAAATGTAATATTCAAGTCTTCAAGGAAAATAATAAACTGAATTATGCATTTATTTTTCTTTTTTTGACTCATAAAATGACCAGATTAACTATGGTCAGAATAAAGTTGTGATACTTTCTCTGTACCTTTGAGTCTCATGTGAGTGCACTGTGGCCCAGACATGTATCGTCTCCACTCTTCCTCCCCTCACTCCTAACAAAACTCAGTACATTCCATATAGGAAGCTCTTCTGTGATATTCCTGAGAGACACCTTTCAGACCAAACCTGACTATCTCCAGAAGCATGGAGGTCGCTGCCTGGTAGACCAGGGCTTGAAAATAGACACTTCTGAAACCTTTTGGAAAGCTGTAGATCCTGTCACTGAAAAACTACACACTTACCTGCCCTTTGACACCATGGAGCAGATGGATCTTCATCAAGGTTGCCATCTTGATAAGGCAATTCTACTATTAGAAGCAAAACCAAATTCACTCTTCCACCACCTGAGAGTCTGCACAGACCTGAGTCTGATCAGGGTGAAAGCTAAGGCTTAGGCTGGCATTTTTTAGGAGCTCACAAGCTGTCAGAGAT
Organism: Ovis canadensis; assembly: GCF_042477335.2. NCBI lineage: Eukaryota > Metazoa > Chordata > Mammalia > Artiodactyla > Bovidae > Ovis > Ovis canadensis. Next base: position 129,397,408 of record NC_091250.1, on the reverse strand, counting down.
GAGTCACCAACCACCAATACCCACCCAACCACAGCTTCTCAGAAAACAAAATCTCTGCAGGGGCAGGAAATTTTGTCTGTTCACTGCTCTACTTGCAGAAACTTCAGCACTTGTTGAATGAATGAATACATGTCCCACGACCCTCAGATGTTTATCATATAAACTGTTGCCCAAATTTTGTGTTTATGTTATTGATTGTAAAGAACTGTCTGCAGGACTTCATGTTAAACTTGATAGAACATTGACCTTTCCACATGTTTTCAAGACAGCACTGCAGCCTGCTTCTGTCTTTTGGATGCATATCCTATCACATTTTTTCTGCCTTCCATTGTGCACCATTCTGCATATTTGATGAGTGACAACAGTCTGCTAAGTAGGACTACAACTGTGTCTGGAGTGGGGACAGAGAGTTGAAAGGGGCAAGACACAGAGGGAATCACAAGCAATTAGAAGAGATTCCATGGAAACTTTCTGAGGCTTATTGTTAAGAGAAGTAGGGTGAGTCCATATCAGGCGTCATTTTAGTGGAAGCTAATCTGTGGGGGTGGGGGCGGGGGGAATAACTTTCTCCTGGCATGAAGACAGGAGGGTTGGGAAAAGATTCACCCCAGCTGGCATAGTGGGAAAAGGAATTAATAGAGTTAACAGAGTTGTGTTTTTCCAGTAGTCATGTACAATGTGAGAGTTGGAACATAAAGAAGGCTGAGTGTCAAAGAATTGATGCTTGGGAACTGTGGTGCTGGAGAAGACTCTTGAGAGTCCCTTGGACTGCAAGGAGATCAAACCAGTCAACCCTAAAGGAATCAACCCTGAATACTCATTGGAAGGACTGTTGCTGTAGCTGAAGCACCAATACTTTGGCCACTGGATGTAAAGAGCTGACTCATGGGAAAGACATTGATGCTGGGAAAGACTGAAGGCAACAGAAGGGGGTGGCAGAGGATGAGACGGTTGGATGGCATCACTGACTCAATGAACATGAGTTTGAGCAAACTCCGTGAGATGGTGAAGGACAGAGGAGACTGGTGTGCTGCAGTTCATGGGGTCACAAAGAGTCACTGACTGAACAACAACAAACAGTTGTGTACTAGAGTCATGCGCCAAAGTAACAGAACCAATAGGATGTGTGTGTGTGTGTGTGTGTGTGTCTTTGTATGTGTGTCTGTATGTGTTTGTGTGTGTCTGTGTGTATGAGATATATATATATATATATATATATATATATATATATATATATATATTTCAAGGAATTGGCTCACATGACTGTGGAGACTGGCAAATCCAGAATCTATAGGGTAAGCTGGCAGTCTGAAGACCAAGGGAAGAGTTGCAGTTTGGGTCCAGTGGAAGTTTGCTGGCAGAATGCCCTCTCCCTTGGGGGAGTCAGTCTCTTTCTTAGGGCCTTCAACTGATTGGATGAGACCATCCCATAATTATGGAGGGCAATCTGCTTTCCTGAAAATCTACTGTTTAACCCCATCACCCCCTGCCAAATACCTTCACAACAACATTTATAGTGTTTCTCCAACATCTCTGTACCATGTCCTAGCCAAGTTGACACATGAAATTAACCATTATCACAGCACGATTTAGGAAAACCTAATACAAAGCATCTGGGTTTGTCCAACAGCTGCAATAAAGCAATATTCTAACCCTCCTGGGCACATACTTTCAAGTCCCCTTTGTAAGGGCATGGCAACCCACTCCAGTATTCTTGTCTGGAGAATCCCATGGACAGAGGAGCCTGAGGGGATTCAGTCCATGGAATTGCCAAGAGTCAGACAGGACTGAGCGGCTAACACACTTAACACTTGTAATGTTATATGCCATGCCTCCTTATCATTGCTGACTTGACCTGGAATCCTTCAACCTTGCTTCCTTTACCGCTGGAAAAAGTCTCCTCTTCTTTCAAAGTTTAGATCGAGTGTCAACTCTGGGATGCACATCGCATCCCCTCCTGAAGCATGAACTCCTTCTTGGGTCCTTTTTCCATATGCTGTTATAACACTGATCCCATTGCTCTGTGATTGTTTGTACACCAACCGTCAGATTAGCCAAGTGGTTAAACATGTACCCTTTGGCTTCAGACTTCCCTCCATTTAATTCCTGACCTTGGCAAGAGATCTGACCTCTTTATGCCTTAGTTTCTTCATCTGTGAAATAGGACTTAAGTAGTACTATACCAACAAACCTGTGCTGAGGACCTAATGACTTACTATATGTAAAACTTTTAGAAATGCAGGCAGTAGCCACTCCAATGAAGAGTGAAAAGTGAAAGCGAAAGTTACTCAGTTATGTCCAACTCTTTGTAGCCAGTCCATGGAATTCTCCAGGCCAGAATACTGAAGTGGGTAGACTTTCCCTTCTCCAGGGGATCTTCCCAAACCAGGGATCAAAATCAGGTCTCCCACATTGCAGGTGGTTTCTTTACCAGCCGAGCCACAAGAGAAGCCCCTAAAGAAGGGTGGTTATTTTCATCCTTACTGTTATTGTTGCTCTCTGATTCCTGTGTCCTGTGGAAAGACTAGGTGTCAGGCATATTATCATTTTCCTCTTAGCATCTTTCCTAGTATTGAGTGAAATATACCAAGAGTCTCTAGACATTTCTTGGAATGTGTACTGTCTTATATGTACAGGGTGCCAGCCAGTACACAAACACTATCATCCATGTAACATCACTTTGCTGACAGAGGTCCACATAGTCAAAGGTAAGGTTTTTCCAGTAGTCATGTACAGATGTGATAGTTGGACTATAAAGAAGGCTGAATACCAAAGAACTCATGCTTTTGAACAGTGGTGTTGAAGACTCTTGAGAATCCCTTGAACAACAAGAAGATCAAATCAGTCAATCCTAAGGAAAATCAACACTGAATACTCATTGGAAGGACTGATGCTGAAGTTGAATTTCCAATACTTGTCCACCTGATGTGAAGAGCCAACTCATTGGAAAATACGCTGATACTGGGAAAGATTAAAGGCGAGAGGAAAAGGGGGCAACAGAGGGTGAGATGGATGGATGCATCACCAACTCAATGGACATGAGTTTAAGCAAACTCCAGGAGACAGTGAAGGACAGGGAAGCCTGGCATGCTGAAGTCCATGGGGTTTAAAGGTCAGACAGAACTTAGTGACTGAACAACAACAAAAACCTCATTACAACATTGCAAGGTCATTAATATCCCCATTTTATAGATATTAAGTGAATCGTCCAGCATCACAGACAGGCGGCAAGTGGCAGTCTCTAACTCCAAGATCAGTGAGAAAGAGGTACAGAGATGCTATAAATTCAGAAAGTTTTCTTTTCTGGTGCATGTACTACCCTCCCCCCTTCCACTTCCTTATTCTTTCTGCCAGTAACACAGACATTCTGGACTGTGAAACCTGGAAAAAGAAAAGGGAGGTTTCCATTCACACCAAAAACTGGTTTGAGGTGCAGGTTATTAATACAAGATGTCCTCAGCTGTGACCGTGGCCTCTTCAATCTTGGCCTTGATCTCCGGTAGGGGGATCTGACTGATGGCCACCACAACCAGGTTAGTGGCGTGGGCTGAGGCGCTGGCCACACAGATCCAGAAGCACTCCTCGTACTGTTCCTCCACCACCACGAAGCGAAACAGCTTCTCCTGGAAGTTGGCGATTCGTTCTGTCAGGTCGTGAAATTTTACCGAGGTCATGAAGCTGGCGATGGCCAAGGCCATGACTCCGCCTGAAACCCGGAAAGTACACCCTCATACACAGCCCTTTTTTCTGCAGTTCGACTCCTAGAGTGAGGTGGCTGTTCTGGGGCACAAGCAACAAACTTTCGAGGTTTAGGTTGCTTGGCTGTGTCTGACTCTGCGATGGATCCCATGGACTGTAGCCTTCCTGGCTCCTCTGTTCATGGGATTTTTCCAGGCAGGAATGCTGGAGTGGATTGCCACTTCTTCCTCCAGGAGATCTTCCCAATCTGGGGATTAAACCCAGGTCTCTTGCATTGGCAGGCGGGTTCTTTACCACTGAGCCACCAGGGAAGCCCCTTAAAACATTCTGAGGGTGACACAAATTTTAATTTGCTTTTTAAAGCAGCAGATAGTTCACTGTGTGAGGGGCAAGAGGTGTGGGAATAAGCTTCCTATTAGATCAACTTTGAATCTCAAGCCCTCTAATTTTTTCTTTACCCAGTGCAGGGCAGTTACCCACACTGGATAAGCTCAATCTCTAACTAATTCAGCCTGTGTATGCAGATCCTGAGGCTATAAGGAAAGACACAAGAGCATCTTATGGGGTGGACTGGAGGATCAACAGAGGGCTAGACAGTTCTCTCCTCTTTAATATCCATCTTCCAAGCTTAGTGATAAGAAGAGATAAGAGAAGGAGGAAAGGAGAGGTGAGAGGGACAGACTTCATGTCTTTCCCTACCTGCTGCTTCGGACCTGGACCTTCCGGGTTCTCTCTGTTTCTTTTTCTCTCCCCATCTCTCTCTCTTTTGCTCAACTTTTCTCCTACCCTGATTTAATTAATATTTAAAAATCACATTTATTATTCTCTTTCTTTAGATTATTATTCTTTCCTTGAAAAAAAACCTGGACATCCAAGAAAATCATAAAGATGAAAAGACAAATTTGCTTTTCCCCTAAAAGTCAAATGAAAACACTTGGAACATTTTAGTATATTTCTTTACATTTCTCTCTTTTTTAACAGAGTTAGTATTATGGTACTTCTACTGTTTTACACTTGATTTTTTTCTCTCTAACTTGAAAATTTTTTTTTCCATGTTGCTAAATATTCTGTTACAGCACCACTTTAAATTGGTCTATGACGCTTCATTCCAGTGACACACTTAATTAAGTTTAATTAAGGGTAACTTAATTTCTGGATTTCTAGATTGCTTCCAATTTTTTATATTATAAAGTGCTGCAGGAAACACCTTTTAATGTATATTTTTGTGCTCTTTTCCAGTTATTTTCTTAGCATAAATTACTGTATGGGGTTGTTTAATCAAAGGCTATTCATATTTTTATGCCTTTTGAGAGTCAAGTTTTGCCAAATTGCCTTCTTAAAAATACTCTGAGCTTGAGAGTACTGCCTCAAGAAGGAAGGAAATTGACCTAGACAAGCATTTATTTAAAGAATGAGATTGAACACTTTCTACATGCCAGTCACTGTGAGGATTCAGGCAGAGATATGCAAGTCTAGATGGGAGTGAGCCACATCTATAAGAAATTCTACACGATGGCCATTGTCTGCAAATATAGGCAAGTATGTAATAACTGATTTACTGACATTAGGTTCTAATTTATGATAAAGCAACATTGTTGTCATTGTTCAGTCCCTAGTCATGTCCAGCTCTTTGCAGCCCCATGGAGGGCAGCACACTAGACTCCTCTGTCCTTCACTATCTCCCGAAGTTTGCTCAAATCCAGGTCCATTGAGTCAGTGATGCTATCTAAACATCTCATCCTCTGCTGTCTCCTCCTTTTTCCTTCAATTTTGCCTTCTTTTTTTTTTTTTTAAAGTGGAGAAAACCAACATTACTTGTTTTTATACTTGCTGGTCATCCTGTATAAGGTAGTGAGGTAGTGAGGGGTTATTGACATCAGGACACCTTCACCATTTGACCTGGATTTTCTGAAATCATTTTTGGGGATTTGTTACTTTCATTACAGGTGATTTTTTTCAGTGCTGAACTAAAGGTGAATTAATGTCAATATACCAGATACTCTCCTAAATCAACACACCTGCACACACTTATAGACATCTTTTGACTTGGGTTTTGTCTTGGAAAATAGGTCATGGTGGTCATAGATGACACCATGGACTAATGAAAAGACAAAAGGCTTAGACTCAGTTATACCTGGGTTGGAATCTTGCCTCTATTACTCATGACTATGTGACTTTCAGTACCTCTTTTAACATCTCTGAGCTTCAGGTTCTTCATCTGTAACTATGGGTCTAATAATATGGCAGAGTCCCTTGGATTGCAAAGATATCGAACTAGTCAATCCTAAAGGAAATCAGCCCTGAATATTCATTGGAAGGACTGATGCTGAAGCTCCAATACTTTATCCGCCTGATGCACAGAGGTGACTCATTGGAAAAGACCCTAATGCTGGGAAAGACTGAAGGCAGGAGGAGAAGGAAGTGGCAGGGGATGAGATGGTTAGATAGCACCATGGACTCAATGGGCATGAATTTGAGCAAACTTCAGAAGATATCAAAGGACAGGAGAGCCTGGTGGGCTGCAGTCTATGGGGTCCCAAAGAGTCAGACACGACTTAGCTACTGAACAACAACAACAAACATAGGGAGGTTGTGAGGGTTACAGAAAATAAGGACCGTGAGCCCCCAGGTTCCTTCTCCTCTGTTCTTTGTGAGGTTCCTTCAGCCTCATGGCAGCAGCTCCCCTACCACTGGTCCCAGGGTCCCCATCTCTCCAACCTCCATCTTTCTGTCTTTCCTTGTCTCTCATCCCAACCTCTTTGCTGCTCCAAGTCCTCAGCCACTCATACACACTAAGACCTGATTCTTCATGATGACAGCTATTGTTCAACTTTTAGTAAGAAGTACATTGGGGCCCATTAAGAAGGTAACAAACCCAGGGAAGTGAAGCTTGAGGTGGGGTATTTTCACTCCTTCACACCTTCTGCCCACCTGCTTGGAACTCAGCCTCCTGGTGACGTGGGCAGGAATCTCTCTCCCCGTGGGGCCTCCCTTACCTGCAAGAACATTCCATAGACAGATGCCCCCAGGGCCGTTGACTGCCCGGTACGGAACTTGGATCATGTTGAGAATGGCAAAGCCCATGCTGACCAGAGCCAGCGCCAAGGCCAAGAAGAGGAGCAGCAGAACCGTGACGTGGAGGCCCGCATTGAGCTCCTTCACCAGGTGTGGGAAGACTGCGGAGACAAGACCCAGCCAACACGTCAGCCTCAGAGCTCAGCTCAAGGTACATGGCCCAGGCTGCTTACCGTGAAGATGTTAGCACAGCGGAGTGAGGGCAAGGCAGCAAGTGCTGGGCTTCCAGAAAGCAAGACTTCCCAGATAAATTTACCCCATATCAGTTCCCCAACAACCTTCACTTCCTTAGGGTGGATGCAAAATCAGAATATACCCCAGCTGGGTGTTTAAGCTGCATCAGCCTTGTGGCTCTGGGATCTGATGTGAGTTGATCCACACAAGCCCCAAGGGGTGTCTATTTAGCAAAGGAGCCTGGCATGAGAAGCAGTCTAAGAAGGCAGATCACAAAGCTTTCATCAGGGTCAGAGTGTTGTTTGTCCAAATCTTTTGCAACCCCATGAACTGTAGCCCACCAGGCTCCTCTGTGCATGGGATTCTCCAGGCAAGAAGACTGGAGTGGATAGCCATTTCCTTCTCCAGGGGATCTTCCTGACCCAGGGATTAAACCTGGGTCTCCTGCATTGCACATGGATTCTTTACTGTCTGAGGCACAGGGAAGCCCCATAGTCCTATATACCATATGGTATGTAGAGTTGAGAGTCACTGGTTTCAGTTATTATATATGAATGATTTGAAACAATGAAAATGGGGACTTCCCTGGTGGTCCAGTAGGTTAAGACTTGGCCTTCCAGTTCAGGGGGTGCAGGTTTAATGCCTGGCTGGGCAAGCTAGTATCCCACATGCCTCATGGCCAGAAAAACAAAACATTAAACAGAAGCAATGATGTAGCAAATTCAATAAAGACTTAAAAAAAAATGATGAAAGCTAAAAAAAAATAATAACAAAAACACCTGGGCAAAACCCTTCCTCTGCAACTACTCTGAGGTTTCTACTGAATACTTCCTGGTCTAACCTGGGTCCATCCTGTGCACTCCCGCCTCCCTGCTTCACTACTTGGCACCAAACTGGACCAGCCCTTCTCCCACCCCAACTGAGATCCAGGACTCAAAGCTTTCCTGGCTCCACTCTCTGCCTGACCCCATTCCCTTCCCTCCCCGCTCCTTTGATGGCTTACCTGCCCATTTTTATTCAGAGAAGGCTGGTGTCTGTCAAGTCTGAGAACAGGAATTTTGGTCTCTCTCCCTTTAAAGTGTCCTTTCCACTCAGAAGTTTCCAGACACAGCACAGTTACATCTTTAGTTCTGATCAAATTTTCCTTTTAGCTTTTTCCTTTTAGCTTTCCATGTGTATTTATCTTCATGTGGTTATCTCCTCAGCCTGAGAAACTGTACCCTGGAAAAAGTTTCTGAACTTTTCTGGACTCCTTCCCATGGGACTTTTCCCTGTAGGACTTCTCGTTTTCATTTCCATTCCTTATATCTTAATGTCCTTTAGATTTTTATTTTTTATTGCAAATTCTCAGCATTTTTTTTTTTTTCATTCCAAATGTGGTAGCTTGTGCCTGATTACCTAATTGTTTTCTTATCCCCTTACTTGCTCATGCAATCCTTAGGACATATGACCAGCATAAAAATCCTCACGAAACACTTAAAATAGAATATCATCACCTATGTGATTGGCAAAGACCAAAGGTTCGCTAATATGTGGTGTTGATGAAGGTATAGGGAAGGAGATGCTGTCAAACCTGGTAGTGATATTAATTTATACAACTTTCTTTGAGAGGAATTTGGCAGCATGTCTTCTTGCAATTTCACTTCTAGGAAAAGCACTCCCACGTGTGCTCAAAGCTGTATATATATATGTATATATATGTGTGTCTGTGTATCAGATATTCATTAAAGTAGCAAAAGGTTGGAGAGAAATGAAAATACGAATTGGTGCTGTGCTGATTTCTGTCCAGCTCTTTTCAACTCCATGGACTGTAGCCCTGCAGGCTCCTCTGTCCATGAAATTTCCCATGCAAGAATACTGGAATGGGTTGCTATTTCCTCCTCTAGGGGAATCTTCCCAACACAGGGATAGAACACACGTCTCTTGCATTTCCCGCATTGGCAGGCAGATTCTTTACCACTGAACCACCTGGGAAGCCCATGAATCAGTAGGAGACTGATTTAATTAATTAAAGCACAATCCACACAATATAGCTTTTGAAAAGAATTAATCATATCCATGTAGTGATATGAAACCATCTCCAGATTTGATCTAATAAAAAATTGAGAAATAACCAATTACTATGATGGGCGAGGGCATTTGGGGGCATATGAAGTGATGTGGGGGCTTCCCAGGTGGCACTGGTGGTAAAGAACCTGCCTGCTAACACAGAAGATGTAAGAGAGGCAGGTTCGATCTCTGGGTTGGGAAGATCCCCTGGAGGAGGGCATGCTGACCCATTCCAGTATTCCTGCCTGGAGATTCCCATAGATAGGCGAGCCTGGCGGGCTGCAGTCTATGGGGTCGCAAAGGGTCAGACATGACTGAAGGGATTTAGCACACACATACAGCGTAGCAGGAAAATCAGATAACTTGGATAAGCAAAAATATAAAAATTTAGTTCTTGCAGAGCTGAAATTCTAGAAGCTTCATTTTGAATTTGAATATTCCTTTTCAAAAAAAAACACACAAACGTATTTATTATTGGCTGCATCGGATCTTCATTTCAGCACGTGGGATCTTCCCTCTTTAGTTGCTCCCTGCGTTGAGAGTGTTGAGTCTTAGCTCCTGAACCACCAGGCAAGTCCTGAATTTGAATAAGTATTCTTATTGTGTACAAAAGATACCTTGCTTGAATCCCAGAAGTGATTAATCAATCTATCAGCATCTCAAATTAGATAATTACCTTATTATTACATAATTTGTAATATCCTAGAGACATCCAGAGGTCCTTTTTACCCCTAGCAAGGCAAAAAATAATTTAAAAAAAGAAATAATTGATATATTAGATTTCATTAAAATGGAAAAAAATTCTGTCCTTTGAAGGACAGTGTCAAAAAACAACAACAACACGGTCACTGAACAGGAGAAAATATTTGCAAAAGACACATCTGAGAGAGGCCTGTTCTCTAAAATAGACAGTAACAAGAAAAGTGTGAGATCTGAGGTCAGTTCCAGGTCTGGCTGTGGATGGAATATTTGGGGGTGAGAGCTGACAAGGGCCCCAGCAAACTGAAAATGATCAAGCACATACTACCCTTCAGGCACTACATCAGCTGCTTTTACAGAAATTATTGGTTTCTCAGATCCTCAGTTTCCTCATCAGGTAGATGGGCATAAGTAAGATTTCTTCTCCAGCACAGAAATGGATGAAGGAAAAGAACAAAGAAGGAAGCTTGTGACGCTAATGTGTCGCTGCTCAGGGATCACTTACTGCCTTTCTCTTTCCGGGATGGAAAGCTTCTAATGGCAGACACTCCTCTGTTTAGTTCATCCCTGTTTTCCTCAAATACCAGGCCCACAAACACTCTACAATATGGGTGAATATGTGAACGCGGCTAAATAAGCATCTGTCTCTTTCTTTCCACTCAAATGGCTAGGTTGTTTTGCTTTTATTTCACAAAGTCTGGGTATAAACAAGGATCTTAATCACGATTGTGCTGCATATGCAAGAGCTTATATATATGCTCAGTCGCTCAGTTGTTCCAACTCTTTGCAACGTCATGGCCTGTAGCCCACCAGGCTCCTCTGTCCACCGGATTTCCCAAGGAAGAATACTAGAGTGTGTTGCCATTTCCTTCTCCAGGGGCTCTTCCCTACCTAGGGATTGAACCTGAGGTCTCTTGAGTCTCCTGCATCGGCAGGCAGATTCTTTACTGCTGAACTACATGGGAAGTCATCCTGTATACATAGCTCTTTGCTTTTCTCCCTGATTGATTTGGAAATTGCAGGAGTTTTTAAAATTTCTGTGGATAGTAGCAGGTAAATCCTGATTCCGTCTTGGGGGTGGTGGGCTCTGATGCACCCCCTAGGTAGGTGATGTTGGCTCTAGGAGCTGTACATATAGAGGTAGCGAGAAATATACTCTGCTTTCTCTTCAAATCATATAAATCTTGAATATCCAATACAGAATAAAAATTTTGCAAATTATCTACAACTGTTTTAAAAATTGTGCCATCTCCCACTTTTTTTTGTATAAGTGGTTTTGAAATAACCTTAATGCTACCAATAAGTTTTTTTTCCCCTGAACAATATGAGAGTACGTTGCTCCTTCAACTCTGAGTACTTCAGGGGCAGTTTCCTCAAAAAGGGCATTCTCTTTGACAACCATGATACAACTATGAAAATCATTAGGTTAACACTGGCGTATAACTGCTGTTTAGTCCTGACGCCCGGTTCAAGTTCCATCAGTTATCCTAGTGACGTCCTTTACAGTAAATGGACCCAGCTCAGAACCAAGCACTGCACACAGTTGTCATCATTTCCTTTCAGCTTGTCCTATTTCTTTGTTATATTTATTTATTTATTCATGTTAAATGTGTTTTCAGCTTTCTATGTAATTTTTATTACGTTTTATTGGAGTATAGTTGCTTTACAATGTGGTTGTTAGTTTCGACTGTACAGCACAATCAGATTTGCTGATATATTTTATCCCCTCATATTCTTAAAAGACCTAGCTATTTTTTCAGTATCTCTTGTCCAGTTTAATTTCTGGGTAAATAGAAATATTCCCCAAGAATTTTTTTTATTGCTATACCTAACAATTTTTAATATATATCCTTTATGTATATAAGTGAAGCCAATTTGTATCATTTGTCAGTGGTTCCAGTTTTCTCTCTTTATATGTTTAAGAAGATACTCTGGCTAAAGAAAGAAAGTGAAGTCTCTCAGTCGTGTCCGACTCTTTGAGACCCCACGGACTGTAGCCTACCAGACTCTTCCTTCCATGGAATTTTCCAGGCAAGAGTACTGGAGTGAGTTGCCATATCCTTCTCCACTACAGTCCTGGCATACAGAAATCAAATAATGAAGAAAATTCCTTATTCCCTTGTTTTTCGATTCTGTGGGTTACTTATGAATTTGTAGGCTGCTGTTCTCACCGGCAATCTGTTTCATTCTGAAGACATGCAGAATATTGGCCTTTTGGGGTTGGCTTTTCCTTCCCAGAGGACCCTCCATACACTGGGCTTGGATTCCTGCTCTGTTTACAGCAGAGCAGCTCTGACGTGACCTGGATGTCAGCCTGCCCAGGTCAGTACCTGCTCACGTTCCCAGACAGCAGCTGTGCCTGAGCTCTCCCTGCCAGGAAACAACGAGATCGGGCTTTGAACCCAGGTAGTCTGATTCCAGTGTTCGGATGTAGAGCTCTTCGGCTTTTTCTCAGACTCTGAAGCTTTTATATTAATATAAACAGAAGTGTAAGTTTCATTTCAGCAGCTGGTCCACACTCCCAGGCCAGACTGGCTGAGTGCACCCCAGTTGCGTGGCCTGCATCTAAAGTCTGACACTGTTTCCTGGCTGGTTGACCTCAGGCAAGTTAGGTAATAAACTCTCTGAGTGTCCGTGTAACCCTCTGCAAAATGGAAATGTTAATAATGCCTTCCTTATAAATTTGTTACAAGGCTTAACAGAGACAAGCCGTGGAAAGCATTTCGTAGAATGCCTGACACAAGTAAGCACTCAACATATAAACAGTGATTATTCATAGAGGTAAACTACAAAGATCTACAAACCTCCGCAGAAAGAAAAAAAAAAGATCTTTTCTTGATGCTGAACAAGAGTAAGTCCTTGGCTTACTGTGAATTTTGTCATCATGCCTTAGACTGAAGCGGCTCTTCAATTCTGCATTTAGACACAAGCCTACTCCAGTATTCTTGCCTGGAAAACCCCACGGACAGAGGAGCCTGGTGGGTGGGCCACAGTCCTTGGGGTCGCAAAGAGCTCGACGGGGTGATTGAGAGCGCATGCACGCACCCCATACAAGTGTTTACAAATAAGTGTTCTAAAGCAGCTTCTGTGGCTGCAGTATACTCACTCGTGAACTGGGACTGGCGGCCCCCCAGCCCGCACTGCCGCACCTTACAGCCGCGGAAGAGTCCGTAGTAAATGTCTCCGATGAATTTGACCAGCTCTGGATCCGTGGCGTTGACGAGGTCCACTCCCGTCTGACAGAGGATTTTCCCACTCAGCCAGTGGGGCAGTGCCAGGGCAACGATGGTCAGGATAAAGGAGGAGAAGCTGAGCAGAGAGGCCAGCCCGTACCACGCCTTTTTGAACCATCCAGGCATGTTGCTGGGTGCCGGTCATGCCCCAGGGGTCCCAGCAACCCCGGGGGTCCTCAGCATCTTCCGGACACTGGGTGATCCACTGCTTCGGGGTCGGCTCTTCCAGACACTCCGGCTCAAGAGTTCAGGTGCGTCTCCTGGTCCTCCCTCAGCTCCTGCCCCCACAGCCCATGTTTACTACAACCACATGGGAAGTCTCTACAGAGACGTCTTCACCTGGCTGCAGTGTGGAGGAGTGTGTTACCGGAGGAAGTAACCCTATATCTCCCACTAGACTAAGGTTTCAGCAGAGAGTTTAACTGTTCTTCATTTGGAGTATTTGAATAACCCTACTGCGGCTCTTTTAATGACGAAGGAGCTATTAGCAGGCAAAATCAGGAAGATCTGAGTCTAACAGAGACAACAAGCAGTTTCACAAACTGCAAACCGTAGAAGGAAAGCAAAGACGGAAAGACTAGCCTTGCAATGTTGCCAACAATGCGCAGGATCAGATGTTGATCTCTTTGGTGCGTGCCTGGGCATTGCCTTCTCTGAAATGTCACTGCTGTCAGAACCCCTAGAAGTGTTATGAACGCCACGAAATGACCTCTGTTCCCAACCCTTTTAATTGAAATGCGTAAGCAAGGTTCTATGATTCTTGAATTTATCACTGGGTAGATCCGCTGTGGGTAAAACTGCAGCTTTGAGATGGCTTGGGACAGCCTGGACACAACACTTACACACAGACACACACACACACACACTCACACCCGCCCTCTTTATCCCTCACAGGTCATGTCATCTGAATGGGAAAGTGTTTTTCTAATGTTTTAGCAAATAACCTTTTCCCATCACCCTGCCGGGGTCTGTGTCTCTTCTGATAGTGAAGAGCCCCTGGAAAAGGAAATGCAACCCACTCCAGTATTCTTGCCTGGAGCGTCCCTTGGACAGAGGAGCCTGGCGGGCTACAGTCCATGGGGTTGCAAGGAGTGGGACGAGACTGAAAGACTGAACACACAGTGGTGAAGACATGTCACTTTCTTTTCACTTACAGGCACAAGAAATGCAATATTCCCTAACTTCTGTCTTATACTGTGCGTTTAAAATTTTAATTTTTAGACAATCACCGAATGTCAACTTCATGTCCCGTGAGGCTGGCAACAGCCACTCAGATAGGTTTGGGGGCAGAGTGGGGTTGAAGTGGCCCAGTGAAATTCCTCCGTTGGTCTCAGATCTCTGGAGGGGGTCCTGGGGGTTGCATTGTTAACCAACAGGAGTTCAGGGAACCAGGCTCACCCCTGCTGGTGCTGCAACCCATTGTGGCAGGCAGGGGACAGGCCATTCCAGACACTTCTTTCCTGAGGAAACTGAAGGTCTGGGTTGGGGCTGGAGATCAGGTCTTTGAAATGCTTCTTCATCACAATGACCTTGACATAGCAATTCTTTTTTTCTGACAATGAACAACATACTATAAAATGAAAATATCTCCTGCCATATCAATAAACAAGGAATGAAACAGCCATCAGCCATTGCTGGCCTCCAAAGGTGAATGAGGGCTCCCAAAACTGATTGTGATCCATGTGATCCAGTGGGTGTGGCGGCCCCCCCTCAGGCTTCCCCCAGCCCCATTTGCTGAGGAGCTGGGAGAATGCAAGAAGCAAGGTGAATAAAGAAACAGGATTGGCCCTAGATAGCTGAGGTGCATATGAAAGAATGAATTCAGTGAGCACAAAGGCTTGCTTCTTCCCAGACATAGAAAGCCAAGTTCCTTAACTTGATACCTGATCTTTGATGTTCAGACTGCCTGTTCCCTTTGTTGCAAACTTGTATGTAGCCTGACTTCCCCTCCTGCTTCCTGGGAGCAGTTTTCTCAGAGCTACTGAGATGCTGTCTTCCAGGTTCTGAGTCCTAAACTTGACCACCAAATAAAATAACTCTCTAATTTCAGGTTGTGAAAATATTTTTTAGTGACAATTCATAAAACAGGGCTTCCCAGGTGGCGCTAGTGGTAAAGAATCCACCTGCCAATGCAGGAGACAGACGAGACACAGGTTTGATCCCTAGGTGGGGAAGATCCCCTAGAGCTGTTCTTTTTTCAGTCTCTAAGCCATGTCTGATTCTTTGCGACCCTGTGAACTGCAGCACACCAGGCCTCCCTGTCCTTCACTATCTCCCTGAGTTTGCTTAGACTCGTGTCCATTGAGCGGGTGATGCCATCCAACCATCTCATCCTCCATCACTCCCTTCTGCTCTTACCCTAGAGAAGGAAAAGGCACCCCACTCCAGTATTCTTGCCAGGATAGTCCCATGGACAGAGGAGCCTGGTGGGCTACAATCCATGGGATCGCAACAGTCGGACACGACTGAGCAACACGCACGCACACACACAGACACACAGACACACACACAAACACCACTTGGAGATCACATCACGCACACACACACAACCTGTCCCAGGCTTGTTGTGCAAAGGAAAATGAAACAGCACTTGGAGACCACGTCTCCCAGCGGGTGTCACGCGGAGGCCTTACAGAATAGAGCGCCTCCTGCGCGCGGGGCTGGGGCCGGCCGAGCTCCGGCGGGTGGCGCTCGCTAGGCGGCAGCAGCGAGCTGGGCTGGGGCGCGGTCGCGGCGCCGGCCCCTCTTGGCCGGGCGGGCGGGGCGGGGCGGGGCGGGGCGCCGCGTCCGCGCTGGGGGGCGGCAGCAGAAGCGGCAGCCGAACGCAGCGGAGGGATGGCGGCGGCCGCTGGCGAGGCGCGCCGGGTGCTGGTGTACGGCGGCCGGGGCGCGCTGGGCTCGCGATGCGTGCAGGCCTTCCGGGCCCGCAACTGGGTAATTCGGCGGGCTGGCGCGGAGGAGCCTTCGCGCGCCGCGCTGGAGGGCGGGCTGGAAGGGAGCTGGGGGCCGCTGAACCCCCGAGACGCGAGTGCTTGCAGGTGCACAGGTCTACACGCCTGCGTGCGCACCCGGGCCGAGGTGCAGGGCCTTGCTCTGCCGGGAGGCTGGTGCAGCCGGGAGGCTGGTGCAGGGGCTCTGCTCTCTGGCCTCTGCGGGGTCCGGAGTGTCGAGCATGATTCTAGACAGACCAGAACCGGAGGGATAGGTCACGGGAGGGAAGGATTTGAAATCACTGCCTTGTTCACTTGGCCATTGGGGTTATTGCCCTGTGACCCTGAACTGACCGCTTCATGTTAGCGAGCCTCACTTTCCCCATCTGTAAAATGGGGGGTACTGATTGTATTTATTTCTTAGAGGTGTTATGAGGATTAAATAATTGGTGTCATTACGCATAAGTTGTAAATTACCTGATGCTGGTAAAAGCTATTTAAATGTTAGCTACTATTGATATCAGTTCGGTTCAGTCGCTCAGTCGCGTCCAACTCTTTGCGACCCCATGAATCGCAGCACGCCAGGCCTCCCTGTCCATCACCACCTCCCGGAGTTCACTCAGATTCACGTCCATCGAGTCAGATATGTTATTGATATATACCTGCTCAGTTGCTTCAGTCGTGTCCGACTCTACGACCCCGTGGACTGAAGCCCGCCAGGCTCTTCTGTCCATGGAATTCTCCAGGCAAGAATACTAGAGTGGGTTGTCATTTCCTTGTCCAGGAGATCTTCCTGACCCAGGGATCAAACCCGCATCTCTTGTATTGGCATGCGTGTTTTTTTTTTTTTAAATCACTAGCGCCACGTGGGAAACCCGCTGTTGATATATACCCCTGTTCCATTAGCTTCCCTTGTATGTGATATTTTGAAAGCTTGCAAATGCCTTTTGTTTGGCAAAGACTACTTGGAGTACTTGGCATCATGGGTAGGAGGTGCGCTTGTCACCGAGCCAGGGACCCTGCCCCCTGCCCCCAGCCTGCCCCGCGAATTCCAGGTGGAGACTCCACCCACAGTGTCTTCAGTTGCCGCGGCTTCTTGCTCAGAGACCCCGCTGTAGCTCCGGGAGCTTTCCTGGGGGTTTACTTGCCCGCAGCAGCAGCAGCCTGGGACCAGGGAGAAAGGCAGCCAGGGTTTTCATCTCATATTAGTATAGGAATATGCTTCGAAGGGTTCTGAATACCCACCATTTACCTGTCTTGAGATGTCTTCCCAGATCTGCAGGGGGGTGGGTGGGGGAGCGGTGGGTGGTAACCATGGAACATTTAAGGACTGCCAGCCCAGGGCCAGGCTCTAAGCTCCTGCACATCAGAGCCCCTACATACTCATAGTTCCATTTAGTCTTTCCAGTAACGTTAATACAGAGTTGAAACATGTATATATAGAATCTAGAAAAATGGTACAGATTCCTGGAGATCAAACCAGTCAGTCCTAAAGGAAATCAATCCTAATATTCATTGGATGGACTGATGCTGAAGCTGAAGCTGAAGCTCGAGTACTGTGGCCACCTGATGCGAAGAGCTGACTCATTAGAAAAGACCCTGATACTGGGAAAGACTGAGGGCAGCAGGAGAAGGGGGCGACAGAGGACTAGGTGGGCACGAGTTTGAGCAAGCTCCAAGAGTTGGTAAAGAACAGGGAAGCGTGGGGTGCCACAGTGCGTGGGGTTGCAAAGAGAAGGACACAACTGAGCAGCTGAACAAACCAAACAGCTGATTCATGCTGTTGTGCAGCAGAAGCTAACACAACATTGTAAAGCAGTTATCCTCCAATTAAAAAAGAAATACAGGGCTCCTGTATCCATGTGCTACAGATGCAAGGGCTGTGCTTCCTCTCGGGGCGGGGTGGAGGGGGGTGTATGGTGGGTGTCCTTTCACGTGGTGAATCTGGAGAGCTGACTTACCCGTGACTCTGTCTTTCCCTCCCTTCTTTCCTGGGAGCTCTGGGGGCTCTGGGATGAGCTATTTCTTTGTCTCAGTACCCTCCTCACTGTGACACAGAGCAGTGAGTGTTTTGAATGGATGCTCTGTTCTTCAAAGCTTGTGGGGGAGATGTGTATCTCTGGGGCCTTCAGACTGCACGGCCCTGGAGTGTTCTGAGTCAGCACCGAGTGTCAGCAGCCGATATTGCTCAGTCGCTCAGTCGTGTCTGACTCTTTGGGACCCCATGGACTGCGGCATGCCAGGCTCCTCTGTCCTCCACTACGTCCCAGAGTTTGCTCAAACCCGTATCCGTTGGGTCTGTGATGCCACTCGTCCACCGTAGCATCCTGCATTTCTTTTAATTCTCTCACTAACCCAGTTGATTGCTGACAGCCCTCATTTTGCATGAGAGGAGCCTCTGCCGAGTGGGTGATTGAGAGAGTCGCTGTATGGCAGAACCAGGATTCAAACTCTGACCTGACATGCATGCCCACAGTCATCCTTTTGTGCTCTGGGACAGGGGTTGGAAAATTCCAGTTCTCCACTGGTTGGGTCTTGCCTGGCACCTGTTATCACAGAGCCCAAGAGCTAAAAAGGAGTTCCCCATTTTTAATTGGTGAAAAGAAATCCAAAGAAGAGTAGCCACAGGTGAACATTATATAAAATTCATAATTCCTCGACTGATGCCTTCTCAGCGCACAGCCAGGCTCTTTCATCGATTCCTGGGCTGTTTTCTGTGGCTGCTCTCTAGCTGTGATAGCAGAGTTGAGTAGTTGCAGCAGAGGCCGAATGGCCATCACAGCCTGAAAGACTTAGCCTCTGGCTCTTTAAGGAAAGGTTTGCAAATCCCTGGTCTCGGGCATCTCTGCACCAGCAGGGTTTGGCTTTCAGAGGTGAGAGTGGAAGGGAAAGAGGTGTTTGGAGGTATAGTGGACTGGCCTGGGGATCAGGAAGGGGTATGCTGGCCAAAGCCGGAAAGCCTTGCAGGGGGTTCTAGAGGTCAATTGCTAGGTCCTTCCTCTAGTGGGTTTTTGCTTAAGCCTCTAACCTGTCTCCAACTCCTCCTGAATCTGTCATGCCTGACTGCCTCTGGACCAAACCTGTTTTCTCCTCGCTCCAGTGGGTTGCCAGCATCGACGTGCAGGAGAACGAAGAGGCCAGTGCCAACGTCGTGGTTAAAATGACAGACTCGTTCACGGAGCAAGCCGACCAGGTGATTCCAGGGAAGCATAGCATGTGGGGTGGGGAGCCCTGGGGAGAGGGCTCCACGGGCGGTGTGTTCTCCTTCTTTCAGATGTTGTTTCTCTAATTATGAGAGCCATTGTGCTTGTGGAGGGAAATTTGGAAAAAGTGAAAAAAAAAATACAAAGACAAGTAGCCCATGATCCATGTCTAGTTAGCTCACTAGTTAGTTCACATTTTGGCCCATTTTCTTGTGCTTCCTCTGCATACTATAAGTCTTGCAGGTTGAGATAAATTCGTATTTTATAAGCTATAGTCAGCTTCTCTTTTTTCAACTTAACTTAGCTTGAATTCTTCCTCAAATCACTTAATAACACCTCTGTGTCAACTTGTAATTTTTCTTTGGATTGGTCACAGTTTCTTTGGTTTGTCCTTGTACATTTAAAATTTTTTTGGCAATTTTTCTTTTTTTACTCTAACTTCTTTTACTTACTAATGTTAAGAATACTGTGGTGAACATCTTCATCTCCATCTCTTATTTATTGAAGATACGTTCCAGAAAGCAGAGCTCCCCCTCCCAAAGCAAAAATACTAACAAACTAGGTCATTTCCAATTATAAAGTGAAAGTGACAATGTTAGTCTCTGAGTCACGTCGGACTTTTTGCAACCCCGAGGACTGTTGTAGCCCACGAGGCTCTTCTGTCCACGGGATTCTCCAGGCAAGTATACTGGAGTGGCTAGCCATTCCCTTCTCCAGGGGAATCTTCTCGACCAGGCGTAATGTAAAGAAGTCAGGTAAAACTCTACAGCTATATAGATACTTGTGAAATATCCCTCTTTCTCCCTGTGACTGTGTCCCCGAGGAGGAACTGTTGACAGTTCATTGGATGTCTTGGTATAAGTATCTGAGATGCTCTTAGGCAGGTCTGCATTTCTGGAAGAGCCCTTCCCACCAGCTGCATGAAGGATGTGCTATCTGTGGTCTTCATGCCAACCCTGCAGCTTGCAGTCCAAGGAAGCCTCCTAATGATTCCTGTGCTTAACGCTCTTATTGGTTTTATTGGACTTAATAGGAAAACTCAGTATGGATTTGTTGTGGGTCAGACATAGTAAGAAGTGTCTTATTTGCAATAGGCCGCTTAATCTCTTTAACACCCCCAAAGCCAAGTCTCATCGTATCTCCCTTTTAGAAATGGGTACGGAAGTCGCAGGTATTTGCTCAGACAGGTCATAGGTAGCAGAGCCGGGATTTGAACCTGGGCTCTGAACTGCATGTTAAAGTTGCTTCTCAGCAGAATAGCTTCCTGTGAATAAAGCAAGGAAAAGTGAAACCAGACGCAAGGGAGGCCCTGGGCGTGGACAGCGGCAGCTCCTCCAGACGTGGTCCTCTGTGGCCAGTGTCTCTCCTGCTCCTTTAGCTGCCGCTTTCTGATGTCTGTGTCCCATTTCGAATGTGAAATTGTCCACAGCTGAGACTTGACTATATGGTGCATCTTTAGGACGAAGATTGGGAAAAACTTAGCTTTTAACATCTGTAACCCCTCCTGCGCCTTCTCATCCCCCAGTCACTCAGTCAGGAATTTCTGGACAAACAGCATGACATCCAGGTTTTGATTCTAAAGCTCTAGAAGAGGAAGTTCAACCTTAGGACATGCAAATTAGGGCTTCCCAGTGGTGCTAATGGGAAAGAACCCACCTGCCAGTGCAGGAGACTTGAGATGCATCTTCAATACCTGGGTGGGGAAGATTCACTGGAGGAGGGCATGGCAACCCACTCCAGTGTTCTTGCCTAGAGAATCCCATGGACAGAGGAGCCTGGCGGGCTACAGTCCATAGGGTCACAATGCTTTGGACACGGCTGAGTGAGCACACACACAGGCATATTTAAATTGGCCTCCTTAGGCTGAAAATTCGCTTGTGACAGAAGATGAAGAAGTGAGAAAAAAACTCAACCTATAGAAGACGGTTGGATAGGCAGAAGGAAGAATTTAAGGGCGAGGAATTTTAAAATGCCTCATTTTAATTTTATTATAAAAATAGAACACAGAGGTGGTAAAAAAAAAAAAAAGACAAATCAAGCAGGAGCGTTGTTGCTGTGGGCTCCGTGCTTCCCTAAAAGGTAGAGCGCAGATTGTGTGCGGGTACAGAGGTCGGGGAGATGACGCAGCTTCTGGCGGATGAGATCTCGCTGTCGGCAATGGGATGTGGCTTAGAAATGAAGGCAAGGCAGCCAGGGAACCGGGGTAACAGGAGGAAGATCTCACAAGCTGGACCAGGGTTATGTCAGGTCCTTGCCAAGGGACGGTCAGGGATCTACTTACATTGAAAGATTTTGGTATAGAACGTAGAGCAGAAGAAAGATTGGTTTCCGTTGCCAAATCGGTCTCTATGAAAGAATAATTGATTTATTTCTGGCCATGCCCCGTGGCTTGCAGGATCCTAGTTCGCAAACCAGGGAAGGAGCTCCTGCCCCCGGCAGTGGAAGGGTGGAGTCCTAACCATCGGACCGCCAGGCAGTTCCCCTGAAAGAGTGATTTGAGGCTTAGAAATTGTTAGGGAAAGCCGTCAGAGACTGAAATGTTAATGCTGGTATGCCTGTGTTAAGCTGCTTCTTTAGAAGCTTGATCTTAACAGAGCTGTTGACAGGCTATGATCCATTCAGCCATTCCAGGAAAATATGGAAAAGATTCATGGATGACGGCCAGGGTTGTGTGTCTACTCAGATTTTTGTTTTAATAAACTATAACAAAAGACATGTGTTTGTTTTTAACACTTTAAACATTTTAATCAAATAGAAGTAGAGAATTAAAATGAACCCCCATGTATTCATTGCTTACCAACATTTTGCCATTAATTATTTTTTATTGCTTTTTTTTTTAAAGGAAAAAATTTCTCTTTGGCTTTGTTTTTTTTTTTTTGGAGTTACAGTTAATGGGCTGTTTGTATTGGAGGGAGAGTAGAATTGATTATTTCAGATTATGATTCTGTGATTGGCAAAGAAATTCTGGAAAGAAATAACCAGAAATCTAGCTATAGGCAGTGAAATCCTAGGTCATTTTTTAAAAAAAATGTGGAATGCTTCATGAATTTGTTTGTGATTTTTTTTTAAACATTTCCTACTTTATTTATTGTTTTATCCCAGGAATGTGTACGTCTCCACCCTTTAGAATATTCAGAAGACTCTAGGTTGCTTTATGAAAATCACACTGAAATGCAGTCAGGCTTTACTGTCCAAAATGTTCATTGTAAACTGGTCCTGCATCCGATTTTCAAAGTGTTAATTGCCAGGTACTGTAAGCTGACTTACGAAAAAGTGAAAGCTCAATGGAGGTGACTATAGCAACGTCAGGCGTCAGCCTGTCGAGGTTTACCTGACAATCTGTGCCTCTTTTCTGGCCCTTCTGTTTCAGGTGACAGCTGAGGTGGGGGAACTCCTGGGTACAGAGAAGGTGGACGCGATCCTTTGTGTGGCTGGAGGATGGGCTGGGGGCAATGCCAAGTCCAAGTGTGAGTCCTTTTCTGAGTTAATCTTTCACCTGCTCTGCTCTTTGTCCAGGTGCACGGGCCGGGCCTGTGCTATGTGCCAGGCTGGATGCTTTCCTCTCTGCTGCCCTGAACCCTTTTAGTTGCTCTAAGGTGGGGATCAACACCCCGTTTTACAGAGGAAAAAAAACCTCCCATAAAGGAGGTCAGGGGGCTTCCCTGGTGGCTCAGCAGTAAAGAATCCACCTGCAGTGCAGGAGCCACGGGAGGCTTGGGTTCCATCCCTGGGCCACAAAGATCCCCTGGAGAAGGGCATGGCAACCCACTCCAGCATGCCTGCCTGGAGAATCCCATGGACAGAGGAGCCTGGTGGGTACAGTTCATAGGGGGCGAAGAGTCAGACACGACTGAAGTGACTCAGCATGCACAGATGCTCAGAGGAGTTAGGGCAGAGGGGCCTTGAGATTAAAAAGGAGACAGGACGAAGTCAGCATGGTCCCCCCCGCAGTCTTTCAGGGCTTCTCACTGGCAACTGGGAAAGTGAATGGAACGGAGAGAGCATTCAGAAGTTCACAACTGAGCTTTTGTTGAGGCTGTGAGTTTATTTGCTATTTTTTTATCGTGAACATTTTCCAATACACAGAAAAGATGAAAGAACCGTTCAGTCCGTGTTAATGTTTGCCATACTTGCATTCTCGTGCTTTTTCGCATGCGTGTCCTCCGTGTGTGTATTTTTGCTGCTGTTGTTAATCATTTGAAAGTGCTTTGACACTTGACTGTATTTCAGTGTGTGTCTCCAAGGATTAGGCTGTTCTCTCACATTAGGGTAATGCCCTTCTCATACCTAAGAAAGTTACCAGTAATTCTGTAAGATTAATCGTATCAGCCCATGTTCCAATTACCTCAGTCTATTCCATAGCTGTTTTCCCTAGATTTATTCTAATCAGGGTTTATATGCTGCATTGTATTATTGTTTGAGTCTCTTAATCTAGAATCTTTTTTTCTTTCCTGTGATAGGCTTGGCAGGTCCAAGGCAGTTTCCATGTAGAATGTCCCCCACCCTGATTGGGTCAGACTGTTTCTTTAAGGTATCATTTACCTTGTTCCTCTGCCCCTGGTGTTTCCTGTGAACTGGAAGGTAGGTCTGGAGACTTGCTTAGATTCAGGTTAAATACTCTGGAGCTGAGGATGCTTCCTGAGTGATGTGGACCTCACTCTGCAGCCCTGTGAGTCCTCACCATATCCCACGGCCTGCTCTACCGTCCATCCAGTGTGATGCTAACTTTGATGCTGGCTGAGGCTTAAGGAGATAGATCTCAGTCGTAAAGTCCATTTTTCTATTTGCAGTTAGTAAGTGACCCATGAGATGGTGCTTTGGCAGCATGTATGAGTATCCTGTTCCCAAACGCCTTGAGAAACCCACATTCCCCCAAACTAGTGGTTGTAAACATCCATTGATGATCTGCCTGCATCAGTCATTCCACTGGGGCTTGGAAAATGGTAGTTTTCCAGCTCCGTCATCCCTTCTACATTTATCAGCCAAAGTGATTTAGAAAGGAATTGATTTTCTGTGTGCACACGCGCGTGTGTGTGTGCGCAGTCGTGTCCGACTCTTGGCGACCCCATGGACTGCAGCCCACCAGCCTCCTCTGCCCGTGGGGTTCTCCAGGCAAGGATACGGCACGGGTGGCCATTTCCTTTTCCTTCTCTGCGAACCACACCTAAATGTGAAATTGTCAGTTTGTCGGGGATCAGCTTGGCAGAGCGCCTGACGGCCTTTTGCGTATTTGGGGAACAGGAAGTGATTGTGAGTCCACCCTTTTTCCCCTAGTTTTTCTTAACAGGGAAATGCAGCGCCTTGGTCATCAGCCCTGCAGACCCTCCTTCTGTATCAGGGGGCTCTCTCTCAGGGTCACGGGGGCACTGGGTTCCGTGTCTCCTGTGAGCAGGGAAGGGGAGGGTCGTTCAGCTGGTGATGTGACCTCCCTTACCAGTTGCTCCTCCTCACGTCTCTGATGAGGCCAGAGGGTTAAAACAAATGCGAGGTAGCTGCTATTTCAGCTTTCTTTTAAAGAGTCTTCAAAGTTGGCATTGAACTTTTAGCCATGAAACGCTGTCAGTCTGTGAAAGCCCTCTTTATGTCGCCATAGTCTCTGAGATCTTTTATCACAGATAAAACTTGACTTAGACATATAGGTTCTAATTAAAGATCTGAAGTCTTTTATTTATATTTGTAATTTTAAAAATTATTTTTTTGGCCACACCATGTGGCTTGCGGGGATCTTAGTTCCCCGACCAGTGATCGAATCCAGACCCTTGGCTGTGAGAGCATGGAGTTCTAACTGCTGGACCACCAGGGAAGTCCCCTAATGCCATTTATAAAGCAGGGCAGTGTTTGAATTAAAGCCGGTCCCACCTGTCTGTCAACAGCCCTCATTTGTTGGCTGATGTTTACCAATTTGGCTTCCCCGGTGGCTTAGACGGTAAAGCGTCTGCCTGCAATGCAGGAGACCTCGGTTTGATCCCTGGGTTGGGAAGATCCCCTGAAGAATCCCACTCCAGTATTCTTGCCTGGAGAATCCCATGGACAGAGGAGCCGGGTGGGCTACTGTTCATGGGGTCGCAGAGTCAGACACGACTAAGCGACTAACACTAACCAGTTTACAGGTGAGGAGGCTGAGCCTTGGCTGATTATGTGACCTGGGCTTGAACCTGCATCTCTGAGCACAAGCCCTGGGCTGTGTGTGTGTTAGATCTCCCTGCAGACCCCGAGTGGCCATGGGGGTTTCCTGGAGTGGCGGGTGCTGGGGGTCCAGCTCACCCTTCAGCTTCTTCCCTGTGAATGCTGACCTCGTGTGTCTGTTTGCTCAGCGCTCTTTAAAAACTGTGACCTGATGTGGAAACAGAGCGTGTGGACATCCACCATCTCCAGCCACCTGGCCACCAAGCACCTCAAGGAAGGAGGCCTCCTGACCTTGGCGGGGGCCAGGGCCGCCCTGGACGGGACGCCTGGTGAGCCTCTGTTTCCCCGTCTGTGAAATGGGAACGCTCACACTTGTTCGCTCGCTGGGGTGCTGAGTGCTTCCGTGGGAGGGGGAATACTAGAGCCCTTTACCCTCCAGAGCTGTTTGCAGTTGGGTGGACTTTGCTTCCTGTTAGGCCCACATCTTCTTAGGGGCAGCGCCCCTTGTCTTTTTACATGCATTGTCCTCACGGTCGTGCTGGCCAAGGACCACGATCCTCTGGCACCCTCTTGTCTCATGTGTGTGTGTGTCTGGGACCCACCCTGAGACTCTCACCTCGTTAATATGGGCTTTTCCCTGGTGTCTCAGATAGTAGAGAATCCACCTGCAATGCAGGAGACCCACGTTCAATCTCTGGGTCGAGAAGATCCCCTGGCGAAGGGAACGGCAACCCACTGCAGTGTTCTTGCCTGGAGAATTCGGATAATACTGATTTGCTAAGTCACTTCAGTCGTGTCCTACTCTGTGTGACCCCATAGATGGCAGCCCACCAGGCTCTCCTGTCCCTGGGATCCTCCAGGCAAGAACACTGGAGTGGGTTGCCATTTCCTTTCCAATGCATGAAAACGAAAGGTGAAAGTGAAGTTGTTCAGTCATATCTGACTTAGCGACCCCATGGACTGCAGCCCACCAGGCTCCTCCATCCGTGGGATTTTTCAGGCAAGAGTACTGGAGTGGGATGCCATTTCCTTCTCCGAATACTGAGTGACTAACACTTTTATTGAAGTGCGGGCAGGGGATGGTTAAGACTTCACCATCTGAATTTAGTGAGGGGTTGGGCACAGTTCACTCTCCCTTTGGATTGGGATAAGAGAAGGCAATGGCACCCTGGGAGCGGGGTACATAGTTCAGGGACCCAGAAACTGTCTCCACCACCTAAATTAAACTCTTGAAAAAAAAGAGGGGGAGTGTTTTAGGACCTCTTTAGTAAGCGGTGAAACCTTGAGCATCTTTTTCAGTTTTCATGTAGTGAACTGAACTATGAAGCTCTTACAAATTAATATTTTTTTGCCACTCATTTTATTAGGTTTCACAGAGAAAATGATCTTATAAATCCATGGTTCTTGCAGTAATTCACACTGTGTAAATGTTCAGTGGTAGTCTGGCTGAGATCTGATTTTTGTTAAAATCAGACACTAGAGAGTAAATATAGAAATGAGTAATAGCTTGACATTGAAAAGAGAAAACTCTAGGACTGAAACACTAATTTTTCTGAAGGATGAAACAGCTTTCTACCCTTGCTTTTGGTCTATTAGTATCATTCTTTGCTTATAGTTTCAGATACTGGTTAAGACTATAGGATCTGGAACTATACAGGTTGGTTTTGTATTGTGGTTTTGCCGTTTGGTCTCTGTGTGATGTTTGGCTAATTGCTTAACCTCTCTGAGCCTCAGTTTTATCATTTGTATAATGAGAAGAAACAGTAATACCTCCTTTATATGGTGGTTGGGACTTGCAAACATATTAATGGATGTAAATGCTGTAAGACAGGTATTGCAGAGAGTCAGGAGTAAATGTGAACGGTTATTATTTACTCCAGGTTTCTTTTGGCTCAGTTACTCCTTCAGATGTTGATAAGTTTGTTCCTCTTAGCTCTTTAGTTAGATGTTGTTAAACTTATCTGAGTCATGAAATCTTTTCACTTTGATTTAGACTCCAGAAAAATCTGGGGAAGTCTTTGAAAGCAGGCAATGAGCAGGCTTAATAGTCCTTGAAAACCCAAGAAGAGGTGTTCAGAAATGAAAAGTTTTTCATGTGGAAACACACTGAGAAACCCCCCACCCCCCTCCTGTTTCCAAGGTTGTTTATTTGTGGACAGTCCATTGGAGGATAAACGGTATCCAAGAGATGGTGATCTCTCTCCTGTATCTCTCTCCTGATCTCTCTCCTCACATCTGCGCTGTGTTTAGAAATCAGTCTTTCGGGACTACACTGATCTCTTTATACTTGTTTATCTTCTTGGTGAAGTGCATTCTTTCCCCATATTTTGCACATGATCCTCACCAGCGTTGGGCAGAATTCTGTAAAATTAAACCTTCAGGGCTGCTGGTCGCTGCTTGCTTGTTTCTCTCCTCATCCGATTCCTTGCTTTCATGCTGTTTGAATGGGATGAAGAGAGGGTCCTGGGAGAAGAGAGAGTGCTGGGGACGGACTGGTTGGATGAAATCCATGCGCTAGTTTGTTTAAAGCTGTTGGAATGGTGATTTTTCACTTATTTACTTATTATAATATTTATTGGAGTACAGTTGCTTTAGAATGTTGTGTTGGTTTCCACTGCACAGCAAAGTGAATCAGCTATACGTATACATACATCCCCTCTCTTTTGGATTTTCTTCCCATTTAGGTCACCGTGGAACCCTGAGCTATACAGTGTGTTCTCTATTAGTTGTCTACTTTATACACAGTAGTGTGTACACAGAGAAGGCAGTGGCCCCCACTCCAGTGCTCTCACCTGGAAAATCCCATGGACGGAGGAGCCTGGTGGGCTGCAGTCCATGGGGTCGCACAGAGTCGGACAGGACTGAGCGACTTCACTTTCACTTTTCTCTTTCATGCACTGGAGAAGGAAATGGCAACCCACTCCAGTGTTCTTGCCTGGAGAGTCCCAGGGATGGGGGAGCCTGGTGGGCCTATGGGGTCGCACAGAGTCGGACACGACTGAAGCGACTTAGCAGCGGCAGCAGTGTATATGCAATGTCAATCCCAGCCTCCCAACTCAACCCAACCCTTCCACAGGTTTATTTTAATCGCTACAGGGTTTGTTAGATCTTCATGCCATGGTCCGCCTTCTGCCCCTAATTAAGCCAAGAAAACCAGGCATGGTGAAATAGTCTTCTTGTGCTTCTAAATAACTTTTTGAGACCTTGACCCTCTTTTGCAATTTGAGTCACTGTGGAAGTGGCTCAGTGATTGGCTGCTCTGCTGGGCTGTGAGTCCCACCTCCCACCAGACTGGTGCCTCTTGAGCTGTTATACTTTAAACAGCCGACCTGCTGGGGTTTTTAGGAGCGGCTGACCTTTGGAAGTAGTGGTTTTCTGAAGGCGGAGGGGTGTTGGCAGCAATGAGCCGTTCTTTGTTGCTGTGATGGCTGCATTTAGC
Organism: Ovis canadensis; assembly: GCF_042477335.2. Lineage (NCBI taxonomy): Eukaryota > Metazoa > Chordata > Mammalia > Artiodactyla > Bovidae > Ovis > Ovis canadensis. Next base: position 129,368,781 of record NC_091250.1, on the reverse strand, counting down.
GCCCGTACAGCTGGGTGCTGTGGGGTGCTTCTGAGACGAGATAGACCTTGCCTGCCGTGTGTCTGTGGGACAGACGGAGCCCTGTCCTGAGAAGCTGTTACATATAGACTGAGTAAGCAACGGGATCCTACTGCATCACACAGGGAACTAGTCAGTATCCTGTGATAAACCCTAATGGAAGAGGGTATTAAAAAAGAATGCATATATGTGTGTGTGTGTGTGTGTATAAATATATAAATATACATATATCTGGGGCTTCCCTGGTGGCTCAGTTGGTAAAGAATCCACCTGCAATGTAGGAACCAAGGGCACAAGCCTTGGGTTGGGAAGATCCATGGATAAGAGAATGGCAACCCACTCCACGATTCTTTCCTGGGAAATCGCATGGACAGATGAGCCTGGTGGGCTACAGCCCGTGGGGTCACAGGAGTTGGCCATGACTTAGCGACTAAACCACCACCGTGCATGTGTGTGTGTATATATGTGTGTGTGTGTATGTGTGTGTGTATATGTGTGTGTGTATATGTGTGTGTGTATGTGTGTGTATGTGTGTGTATATGTGTGTGTATATGTGTGTGTATGTGTGTGTATATGTGTGTATATGTGTGTATGTGTGTGTATGTGTGTGTATATGTGTGTGTGTATGTGTGTGTATATGTGTGTATATGTGTGTGTATGTGTGTGTGTGTGTATGTGTGTGTGTATGTGTGTGTGTATGTAACTGAATCACTTCGCTGCACAGCAGAAACTAACACATTATAAATCAACTATACTTCAGTTAAAAAAGAGAAAGACATGCCTTGCTTCTGTCAGCAAGCGTTCACTGACTGGTGGGAGGAAAGGAAGGCTGATAGGAAGCAATTATACACACATGCTGCGATTGCTCAAAAAGTGTGGTTTATTTTTAATTAATTTTTTTGGAGTCTAGTTGATTTTCAGTGTTGCGTTAGTTTCTGCTGGCAGGAAAGTGAATCGGTTATATATATACACACACACACATAGCCACCGCTTTTCAGATTCTGTTCCCATGCAGGCCATTGCAGAGTAACGAGTCCGGTTCTCTGTGCCGCGCAGGAGGTCCTTCTCTCCTATGGTATCTATAGTAGTGTGTACGTGTCGATCCCAATCTCCCAATGTATCCCGCCCCAGCTTCCCTCCCTTGGTAACCATAAGTTTGTTTTCTGCATCTGTGTCTATTTCTGTGTTGTAAATACGTTTCTTTGTACTGGGTTGGCCAAAAAGTTCGTTCAGGTTTTTCCATAACATTTTACAGAAAAACCTGGGGGCCCTTTTTGGCCAACCCCGTACCTTTTTTAGATTCCATGTGTAAGCAGTCTCATATGATTGAAATGGTGTCCTTTAATGGGACGAGGACTCCAGGGCACAGCACTTATATTAATATGATGGGCAACATGTGTGGAGGTCCTCTCCTGTTCTGAGCCTAGAATTGAGTACTTTATCCCCATTTTTACAGATGGGAAAACTGAAGGTTAGAAAGGTTTTGAGAACCTGCCCAGGATTTCTGTAGTGGCAAATGGGAAGGGCTGGGCTTTGAACCTGCACAGCCTGGCTCTAAAGCCTGTACTTCAAACTGCTGCTTGATTTTGCCAACCCACAGGGCACCCAGCGGTGTGTGTTGGCTGCTGACAGGCTGTTATGGATTCCAGGGTTCAGAACCCTTGCCTGGCTTTTCACCTCTCTGCTGGGCTCGGCACGAGTCTGTGTGTGAGCCTGGGCCTGTCCACGCTTCCGTTTCCTTAGCAGTAGAACTAGGATTAGCCTCATGGCTTCTCTGATAACCATTAAGTGCCAGGTGAACAGTAGGTTACGTCTTTCCCAGTTTCCCTAGTTCTCTCTTCACGGCCTCCTTGGAACCCTGGCATGCTGCCTTTTGGACATGCCAGTGGCGGCCGGTGGTCCCTGAAATGTTTTCTCCTCGTTTCCCAGGAATGATCGGCTATGGCATGGCCAAGGCCGCGGTTCACCAGCTCTGCCGGAGCCTGGCCGGGAAGAACAGCGGCCTGCCACCTGGTGCTGCGGCCGTCGCCCTGCTCCCGTAAGTGGCTGGGGGTCCCTCCACGCCTGACCCCCGCCGAGGGTTCACGTCGGTCCTGGAGTCACTCCACACCAGGGATGAGTGTGTGCTGTCACCTCGACCCACGAGAGTCGCCAAAGGCCCTGATGACACTTGTTTGGCTTTTGGATTATCCTGGGCTTTCCCGGATGGTTGCTTAGCTGATGGGATGGGTCTTCCTGGCCTGCGTCTTCCTCATTTTCTGTCCTTCTGTCCCTCTTAATTAAGAAATAGTGGACACATTTAATTTTAATATCTGTAGCTCTGTCTTTCAAGTCATGTTAAGGTCAGCATGGAAGAAAGACTCCTGTTTGGTCTGTGGGTGTGGGAAGAGAATTTGAGGAACTCTGGGAGATGTTTCTGAAAGGATTTCTGGACCAAAGACCTTGTCTCTTGGCTTTAGTCCTGAAAGATGATGTCGGTGTGCTGGGGCACTGGACGGTCCTCTCACCTTTCATTTCTGAGATTCTGTGACGTGGTCCCAAGGCTATTATTTTGAGTGATTTCCCAGGCCTGAAAGTTCTGGGGAAAGTCGTTCATCTCAGAATTCTGTATTCTGTTATTGAAAGTCATAAGATTACCTGGAAAACAGTATGCAGTGAAGGATGAGGCTGTCTTTCCCCCATATTTAGAGAAATATTATTGTTACACTTAAAAAAAATCCTGAGAAATGAGTCTGCTGCATTTTAGGGAGGGAATGGAGAGACAGGCAGAAAAAGAGTTTACTGCAGTAAAGACCATTTTAGAAAAAGGCAAAACGTGACCCTTACCCAAAGCGCCTGCTGGCTCAGGGCTGGGCTAGGCTGTGGTCTGTGACCGGGGATGGCTTCCCGGCCTCCCTGGTGAGCTTCGAGTGGTCTGTTCACGTCGGTGCGGTCACCCTTGGTGCCGTCTCCCGGGAGTGGGGACACACACGTAACAGGCTTGTCTCTGCTCTGCAGGGTCACCCTGGACACCCCGGTGAACAGAAAGTCGATGCCCGAAGCCGACTTCAGCTCCTGGACGCCCTTGGAGTTCCTGGTTGAGTGAGTATCGCAGTCATGTCACTGACTCAGCAGCTCCCGCCTCCATACCTCCCTCTCGCGGGTGAAAGAACAGGCCCGTGTTCTCCTGGCTTATCAGTCAACCCAGCTGCTCCAAGAGGTCCTGACCTCCAAGGGCGCCTCGCAACTCCGTGTGAACCTCGCAGGCTGGAAGGATTAATGGTGCCTCCCCCTCCACCAGGAGTGGTTCAGTTCCTCTAGGCCTCAGTCTCTCAGTCTGTACTATGGGGGTCCGTGATGACCTTCGGGAAGGTAAGCTGTCGTAGAGTGGGACAGGCTCTCAGGCCATGTCTGACCCACAGAAGTGCTGGGTGAGCCTGGCGCCTGGAACACTGGCTCTCTCTGTTAACAAGCACAGCTGCATGGAGTGAGCCACTGACCTGGGTGGGATCTCTGGGCCCACATGTCTGAATTAGTGCCAGGCCTCAGAAAAGCGTCCTTTGTCCCCCAGATCATATCCGGCCCCCAAGGCCCTTTGTGAATTTGAGTGGCTTTGGAAGGTCAGGAGAGGATGTGCTTTCTGCTTGCTTGTGTTCACTTGGATCTCAGTTCCCCCAGACCCCTCTGTTTAAGGGGGCGTTGAGCACATGTTCGCTGAGCACCCACTGAGGCTGGGGGCTGTGCTGGGCCTGGGGACGATGATGAGGGAGCAGGGACCACCTCACCCAGCAGAGTGAGTGGTGAGCCGCCTGGACGGCTGTGTTCATATGGGATGTTTGTAGAGCTTGTGATGTGCTTCTGGGCTGAGGCTGCCTTTTATTTAGATGGAATCGGGAAATAGTTGGAACTTTTATGTTTGGAACAAGCACTTACATAGCACCTATGTGCCAAGCCACTTGACTTCATAACCCTGGTCTTATTAAGTGCTTGTAGCAGGAGCTTCTTCACCCCATTCCAGTACTCTTGCCTGGACTGGAAGAGTCTGGTAGGCTGCAGTCCATGGGGTTGCTAAGAGTCGGACACGACTGAGCGACTTCACTTTGACTTTTCACTTTCATGCATTGGAGAAGGAAATGGCAACCCACTCCAGTGTTCTTGCCTGGAGGATCCCAGGGACGAGGGAGCTTGGTGGGCTGCCGTCCATGGCACAGAGTCGGACATGACTGAAGCGACTTAGCAGCGGCAGTAGCCGCAGCAGCAGGGGCTTCTTACGTGGCTCGGTGGTAAGGAATCTGCCTGGCAATGCAGGAGACTCAGGAGGTGTGAGTTCGATCCCGGGGTCAGGAAGAGCCTCTGGAGGAGGGCGTGGCAACCCACTCCAGTATTCTTGCCTGGAGAACCCCATGGACAGAGGAGCCTGGCGGGCTACAGTCCACGGGGTCGCCAAGAGTCGGACATGACTGAGTGAGTGAGCAGCAGCAGCAGCAGCTTGTCTGCACCTGCTCAGCCCCTGGTCGGTGGCAGCTTGAGTGACTGGACAGCTGAAGGTCAGCTCTGGTCCAGCAGGTTACTCACTGGCACTAAAGACCTCAGGAGCTCCTGAGAACTCTCCAGTGAAGGAGGGGCCACAGTCCCACCTGTGGGATGGGGGATGTCAGAGGGGACAGTGTTCTCAACAGCAGGAGTTAATGCTTTAAAAATGACCAGAGGACTTCCCTGGCAGTCTAGTGGTTAAGACTATGTGTTCCCAATGCAGGGGACACAGGTTCAGTTCCTGATAGGGGTACTAAGATCCTGCATGCTGTATGGTGTGGCCGAATTAAAAATACAGAAATAAAAATTGTCAGCCTCTTGTTAAACCTTAATAATGCCTTGTACCCTTTTTCTTTCCTCTTTTTTCTTTTGTGTGTGTGTGATTGCTAGATTTTACTGAGATATAACTGACAAAAAATGATATAGATTGAAGGTATAGAGTTTGAGTTTTTATATTCATATACCTTGTGAAAGGGCTTCCGTGGTGGTTTAGACAGTAAAGAATCTACCTGCAATTCGGGAGATCTGGGTTCCCTCCCTGGCTCAGGAAGATCCCCTGTTGAAGGGAATGGCAACCCACTCCAGTATTCTTGCCTAGAGAATTCCATGGACAGAGGAGCCTGGCAGGCTGTAGTCCATGGGGTCACAAAGAATTGGACACGACTGAGTGACTCACACACACACACACACACACACACACACACACACACACACACACTGAACCACAACCAACACCCAGGCAACCAACACCCCTCCCCACACAAAGCTGGTTATTAAATGCCCCATCCTGGCACCAAATGTGTTTTATTGCAGTAATGTGTTTTTTTTAAATATGTTTTTCCATTGCATGGCACAGCCGTGGATGTTCCATAAGTGTTTGTTAAGAAAATAATAATAATTTTTTCTCTTTCTTTTTTACTTTCTGGGAGGTAATATAACAAAGTATAAAGTATTCTCCCCAAGTCTCTCTCTTTTTGTTTCTAATTCTTTTTCCATTTATTCTGTTTTTTTTTAAATTTAAATATATATTTAAAAAAGTTTACAATGTTGTATTGGTTTCTGCCATAACAGCAACGCAAATCATCCCCTCCCTCCCCCTCTCCCCCCTCCCTCCCCCCCCCCCCACCTTCCTGTCCCTCCTGGTCATCACAGAATACCAGACTGGTGCCCACGTCTCTTAGGATGATCTCATGAAAATCTTTCTTTAATCACATAAAATCACTGTTTCAACAATGCAGATTCCAGCAACACAGGAAAATAGCCAAGTGAATATCTTGCCAAATCCTAACCACTCAGGAACTGCAGTCAGTGAAGTCCTAGAATCGTTGGGGACCTGGATGTGTGTCCATGAGGCCCTGGAGGCTTTTTTGCACCTGCTGCTTGGCCCTAATGTGAAGATAAGCCTGTGTCCAGATTTTTGCTTTTAGAATGTAAAGCTTTTCTTCTTTTTGTTCTAGAACCTTCCATGACTGGATCACAGAGAAGAATCGACCAAGCTCAGGAAGCCTGATCCAGGTGGTGACCACAGAGGGGAAGACGGAGCTTACCGCAGCATCTCTATAAGCTTCGTTTCACCGTCTGTCAGAAAGGTCATCGGTCCATCTGTGCGGCCGAGTGTGGCCCTCGTTTTCTGTAATCCTGTTTGTGGGACGTGATTCTAAGTCCTGTTTTCCTCTCGCCTAATGTGCGTTTGTTCTTCTAGGACAGTGTCCAAATTTGTGTGAAATAAAAGCATGTGAGGCTCACAGACAGCGCCGTGGGTCAGTGTTACCCACTTTGGGAGGTCTCGGGACGACGCCCTCTGCATCGGTGTCGTGTTGAATTGCCTTTGAGACTGTGCGTCTGAGTCCCTGCCAGTGGCTGTCCACCAACTTGTTCAGAGATTTGTTGGGAACGGGGTCATTTGGAGCCTGACTTGTTTCTGAATGTTGTGCCTGTATCACAGATGTAGTGTTCATAGCCTCGAATTCATCTGCCTTAAAACTCCTTCTGCAGTAGAAGTGAAATCCTGTGGGCTCTGTCACGGTGTCTTTTTCCTGTGAAGCTGCCGCGTGCCCGCTTGTGATGGTGTGGCACTTATCCTCCCAATAAATGCGCTTCGTTTGTGATATTGTCTTCTCTAATCAAAACGCATCTTATGAACGGTCATGGCTGACTGCACTAGAATCGTGGGCTGCCCGTGCTCTTTAGCCTGATGTTCTAGAAAGGGGGTTGGATCGAAACCCTGAAATAAGTGTTTTCAGCACGGCAACAGGCATGATTCCCTCCCGGGCGTACCGGAATCTGCAGGGTGGCCCGTGTGTTTAAAAGCAGGGCTCCGTGTGACTTCACACGGGCTGCTTTGACTTGTACGGGTGGTGCAGTGCAACCAATTTTACAGGTGGTGAAACTGAGGCCCACAGCAGTGCCTTGTCATCCTCACGGTCAGGAAGTACCAGAGTGAGCCCGGAAGCCCAGTCACCAGATGGTTGCGGTTCACAAAGGCCTTTACCATGTCTTTCTTCTCCGTAATTCTTTCAAAGACATTTTTTTTCATTGAAGTAAAATTCATATAACATAAAATTGGCCATTTTAAAGTGAAAAATTTGATGGCATTTACTGTGTTCACAGTAGTCTGTTACCACCTCCTCTGTCTAGTTCCCAAACATGTTCATCATCCCCAAATCCAGCTCCTTAGCCGCTAAGCAGCCAGTCTTCTTCCTGCCCCCAGCCCCTGGCAACCAACAGTCTGCTCTCTGTCTCCATGAATTTACCTGTTCCGCATGTTTCAGAATGTAAATACAGTCATGCACGGTGTAGACTTCTGTGTCTGACTGATTTTACTTCCCAGGTGGCTCAGTGGATGAAGAATCTGCCCACCAGTGCCAGAAACGTGGGAGACATGGGTTGGATCCCTGTGTTGGAAGAGCCCCTAGAGGAGAAAATGGCAACCCACTCCAGTATTCTTGCCTGGGCAATTCCATGGGCAGAGGAGCCTGGCGGGCTATACAGCCCATGGGGTCACACAGAGTCAGACATGACTGAGCACATGCGTGTATTTTCCTTAGCGTGTTTTCAGGGTTCATCCACCACGTGTGCTTAGTCACACAGTCAAGTTCATGTCCTCGGGAGATGATTTTATGAGCCCAGTTCTTGCAAGAACCATACCCGTAGACCAACCAGCCGCCATAATTAGGATGAGATGAGGTCGCAGGGCGAAGCCCTCATGAATGGGATTAGTGTCCTTATGAGAGTCCTGGACACCTCGCTTCCCTCTGCTCTGATCTCCACCATGGGTGGACACAACGAGAAGCTGGCCGTTGCAGCTGAGAAGCGGGTCTATACCAGGACTCAGACATGCTGGCCACCCGCTCTCAGGCTTCCAGCTCCCAACACCTCCAGACCACACATTTCTGTCATTTATAAGCCACCCCATCCAAGGTAGTTGATTACAGCTGCCCGAACTAAGACACTAGCAAAACAAAATGTGTGCCGAGGAGACAGAGATGACCAGCAACTGAGCTCTCTTAAAGACTGGGAAGAAGAGAGAACTCGGCAAAGGACACTGGAAGGAACAACCGGTCAGCGGAATGTGCTGTCTTAGGAGGAAAGTGAAGAAGCATATTGAGGTGGAAAGAACGCACAGGCCAGATGCTGCTGAGAAGTTAAGGAAGACGACCGCTACAAGCAGACCACTGGACTTGGCAGGGGGATCCCGGATGGCGCTGGCAAGCGCTCTCAGTGGAGCGGTGGGGGTCAGGGACTCGGGCAAGCTTCAGAGAGGACTTCCCTGTTGGCTCAGCCAATAAAGATCTGCCTGCAGTGCAGGAGACTTCGGTTCAGCCGCTGGGTTGGGAAGATCTGCTGGAGAAGGGAATGGCAACCCCCTCCAGGATTCTTGCCTGGAGAATCCCATGGACAGAGGAGCCTGGAGGGCTACAGTCCTTTGGGTCACAAAGAAACAGACGACTGGGCGACTGACTTCCACTTCGGAGAGCAGGGAAGAGAGGGAGTGAGTGTGTAGACACCTCTGTCTCAGTTCCCTTTTTTATGTTTGTTTAGTTCATGTTGAGCTGCGTCGGGTGTTTGTTGCGGCCTGCCGCATCTGTCACTGTGGCGCGCGGGCTCTCGTTGCGGAGCACAGGCTCCAGTGCTCACGGGCTCAGCAGTTGTGGCACTCGGGCTTGGCTGCCCCGTGGGATCTTACTCCCCCGACCAGGGAGTGAACCCACGTCCCCTGCATTGGCAGGTGGGGTTTTAACCACTGGACTGCCAGGGAAGCCCCTAACTCAGTTTAAGTATTTTGTTGGAGTCTCCTAGATGTTATTCTTTTTTAATTTAAATTAATTAATTATTTTAATTGGAGGCTAATTACTTTACAATATTGTAGTGGTTTTTGCCATATATTGACATGAACCAGCCATGGGTGTACATGTGTTCCCCATCCAGAACCCCCACCCTCCTCCCCCTGCTCATCCCATCCCTCAGGGTCATTCATCCCAGTGCACCAGCCCTGAGCACCCTGTCTCATGCATTGAACCTGGACTGGTGATCTGTTTCACATATGGTAATATACATGTTTTAATACTATTCTCTCAAATCATCCCACCCTTGCTTTCTCCACAGAGCCCAAAAGTCTGTTCTTTATATCGGTGTCTCTTTTGCTGTCTCGCATATAGGGTCATCATTACCATATTTCTAAATTCCATACATATGTGTTAATATACTGTATTGGTATTTTTCTTTCTGACTTGCTTTGCTCTGTATAATAGGCTCTAGTTTCATCCACCTCATTAGAACTGATTCAAATGTATTCTTTTTAATGGCTGAGTATATTCCATTGTGTCTATATACCACAGCTTTCTTATCCATTCATCTGCCGATGGACATCTAGGTTGCTTCCATGTCCTGGCTATTGCAAACTGTGCTGCGATGAACATTGGGGTACACGTGTCTCTTTCAATTCCGGTTTCCTTGGTGTGTGTGCCCAGCAGTGGGATTGCTGGCTTGTATGTGAGTTCTATTTCTGGAACAGAATCTGGCAAAGTCGACCAGGCATTTGGCTCTGCTTTGCTCTCAGCTTTACTTTATGGCTAAAGTCTTTTCTGGAGAGCTAGGCTGAGACGTGTGATTTGCAGCCTGCTTGAGGGCATTTTCCGATTGCCTTCACCAGAGCGCACTTGAGGGTCCCTGGGCCCAGGTGCCCATTTCCGGCCATGCTGCAGAGGAAGACTTCTGCTTTGTCCCTGATGGGCTCTCACCAGCTCAGAGGTCAGCATCCTGGCTGCTCCTCCTCACGTATCCTGAAGAGGGCCCACACCCAGGGGCGGTTTTCACAGGAGCCCGTCTTTCCCTCTCCTCAGGCCCTCACCCCAGGGTGAGGAGGACAAGGGACTCACCTGACGGGCAAGGCTGGGCGTGAAGAGTGACCAGCCACCGTACGGACCAGGGGCCAGGGCCCCGCGTGGCTGTTGGGCAATATGTGTCTCCCGCCCCCTGCCCTCCCTCCCTGGCCCTCAAGGAGCTGACCTGTACCACCCTGGCCTTTCCCTCTCCTGCTGCCTGCTCCTGATGGTTGAGAAGGTAGAGGAGGGGAGGAGTGAACGGTCGATGCCCCTGAGCCCTGACTCCACTGTTTGCGATCCTGTTTCTCCCCGTCCTCGGTGTCCTGGAGAAGGGAGCGCAACCCCCTCCAGTCTTCCTGCCTGGAGAATTCCATGGCCAGAGCAGCCTGGTGGGCTCGAGTCCATGCAGTTGCAAAGAGTCGGACGCAACTGAGCTAGTAACGCAGGCCACATCTTCAGGTGTTCAGTAAATGCGTAAGTAGATGGAAGCCCTGGCTTATAGCAGTTAGCTAACTAACCTGTGTGCTCCCAGGGTGAGATGCAAGTAGGTGATGCAGCCAGCTCCCTGCAGATCCCCTGCCCTGTGTTGCTTGTTAGACACTCTGGTTAGAGGACTGTGTGCTGCCTGCCGTGTTTAAGTTGCTTCACGTCCGACTCTGCGACCTCATGGACTGTAGCCTGCCACACTCCACTATCCATGGGATTCTCCAGGCATGAATACTGCAGTGGGTTGCCATGCCCTCCTACAGGGGACCTTCCCAACCCAGGGAATCAAACCTTGCCAGGCTCCACTGTCCATGGGATTCTCCAGGCATGAATACTGCAGTGGGTTGCCATGCCCTCCTACAGGGGACCTTCCCAACCCAGGGATCAAACCTTGCCAGGCTCTGCTATCCATGGGATTCTCCAGGCATGAATACTGCAGTGAGTTGCCATGCTCTCCTACAGGGGACCTTCCTGACCCAGGGATCAAACTTACGTCTCTTAAGTCTCCTGAATTGGCAGGAGGATTCTTGACCACTGAGCCACAAGGGAGGCCCCTATTCAATAAACTAGAACATGATTATTTACTCTTATTACCATATTTCTGGAGAAGGAAATGGCAACCCACTCCAGTATTCTTGGATGGACAATCCCACGGACAGAGGAGCCTAGTGGGCTACAGTCCATGGGTCACAAAGACTTGGACACGACTGAAGCGACTTAGCATGCAAGCACCATATTTCAGGGGGAAGTAGTGGGCCTGTTTCAGGAAAGAGTCTGCTTTGATGTCTGCAGTTTTAATTTGCCCCCACAGTCACTGGTGCTCAAGTTCACAATGTCCACTTCTCACTGTAGGGAGGTGGTGACAATGTCGTCACTCATGCTTCCAGACACGTGTGAGGGGCTGGATCAGTGCAGCTGAGTGACCAGGTGCTGGAGCAAGGCCTTCCCAGTGTGACCGTGGTCTGTGGCAGGTGGCCCAGCCGAAAGTCTGGGAGAGCCAGCTGCTGCTCCAAGCTTGGTCACGTCGCAGCTGTTTACAACCCTAGGAAACGGAAAGGCTAAAGCATCGTGTCTAAGGAAAACGTGAAGGCTGTTGCTTCATCAACTGTGGGGTCGAGAGGGGATCCGGGGTCTTGGAAAAATGGATAGGAAGGCTCTGATTCTGGGTTTCCACTGGTGGCACATAATCAAGGTGAGGCTAATGTTTTCCCCGTAGATCAGTTCTACTGTGACACTACAATGTTGTTGTTGTTCAGCTGCTCAGTCGTGTCTGACTCTTTGTGACCCCGTGGACTGCGGCACACCAGGCTTCCCTGTCCTTCACTCTCTCCTGGAGTTTGCTCAGATTCATGTCCATTGAGTTGATGATGCTGTCCAACCATCTCATCCTCTGCCACTCCCTTCTTTTGCCCTCCATCTTTCCCAGCACCAGAGTCTTTTCCAATGAGTCGGCGCTTTGCATCAGGTGGTCAGAGTATTGGAACTTCAGCTTCAGCATCAGTCCTTCCAATGAATAGTCAGAGTTGATTTCCTTTAGGATTGATTAGTTTGATCTCCTTGCAGTCCAAGGGACTGTCAAGAGTCTTCTCCAGCACCACAGCTTGAAAACATCAGTTCTTCAGCGCTCAGCCTTCTTTATGGTCCAACTCTCACATCCCTATGTGACTACTGCAAAAACCACAGCTTTGACTAGATGGACCTTTGTCAGCAAAGTGATGCCTGTGACTTTTAATATGGTTAAAATAAATACTACTTGGGGCATTCTAGCGAGAAAGAAAGAAGGACAAATCATCATGGAGGCTAAGAAAAGCACATCTCAGCCAGAGGCATCTGCCATCTGGGGGTCCAGACCAGACTATGTGCAGGGGATTATGGATAGAAACCTGATGGGTTTCTAGAATGTTCTTAGCACTGAGAGACTGTGTCCTGGGGAATATTCCTAAGTCCCTTTCTGCCCTCTGCCTCAGTGTCCCAAAGATATATTTGCTCCATTTTCAGGGAGAATTTCTAAGTTAAAAAATGTTTATTTTTAATTGGAGGATAATTGCACAATGCTGTGTTGGTTTCTGCCATACACCCACATGCATCAGCCACAGGTTACACACGTCTCCTCCCTCTCGGATCCCCTTCCCACCTCCCACCCCATCCTGCCCCTCTAGGTTGTCACAGAGCATGGGATATGAGGTCCATCTTCAGGGAGAATTTTCTTTCCAAAATGTTTTGCAAAATAGTTTATCTCTGGATAAAGTAGTTTGAACTAGAAATCTGACTGAGAGGAAAAGTAAATGTCCCACCTTACTCGTCATTGAAGAAATGCAAACGGAATCAGTGAGATGGCAGGAGTGATCGTTAAGCGGAAGGGGGCAAGATCTGTTGCCCCAACATGTATGTGTTTGGCAGGAGGGTTGTTTTGGGCTGATTATCTATTTTTCTTATTTGAACTTTGTTTCTTGTTTTTATACGTTTTGGCGGCAAGTGGGATCATAGTTCTCTGACCAAGGACTGAATTCTCGCCCTCTGTATCGGAAGCTCGGAGCCTTAAAGCCTGGGCCACCAGGGAACTCCCAGGTGGATTAAGAAGAATGAGATTTAGGACTTCATTTTTTTGACCTCTCCCTTAGCCTAAGGAGATCCAACCAGTCCATCCTAAAGGAAATCAGTCCCGAACATCCATTGGAAGGACTGATGCTGATGCTGAAGCTCCAATAGTTTGACCACCTTGATACGAAGAACTGACTCATTGGAAAAGACTCTGATGCTGGGAAAGATTGACAGCAGGAGGAGAAGGGGGCAACAGGGGACAGATAGTGTCATCAGCCCAGTGGACATGAATCTGAGCAAACTCTGGGAGACAGTGGAGGACAGGGAAGCCTAGTGAGCTGCAGTCCGTGGAGCTGCAAACAATCAGACATGTCTTAGCAATGAAAAGACAAGAAGAATCAGGTGCCTAAAGAATCTAGATAAAGAGCTTGTTCTGAGAACAGAGCCGCCTCCAGAGAGCTCTGAGAAGAATCTGGGCTGGGTGTGGTGGGGCGAGACCAGAGTCTCCTCCATGTCCCTCGTCTCTGCAGGGTCCAGCAAACATCTGTTTATTCTTTTTCATCTTCACATGGATTGTCTTTCTCCCCTTCATATTCCAAACCACTGCCTGCAAGGTCCTCTTTTGTCTTCAGCTGAAGATGGTACTCAAGGTCAGGACTTTGGCCACTTTGGCCATTTTCCTGGGTCTCTGCCATGCGTACATGTCGATAAACTTTTATTTGCTTTTCTCCTACTAATCTGTCTCATGTCAATTTAATTCTTAGACCAGCCAGAAGAATCTAGAAGGGTGGAGGACACTCTCTTCCTCCCTGACACAAACCAGCAACTATTTTCAATGCGTGTGCTGACGTGGGTTTTCCAGTCCTGCTGATCGGAGGCTCACATCAAAGCTTTCAGGAGAGTCATCGGATCTCTATCAATACTCTAAAGACTTTCCAGCATTTGATCTAGTAGCCCCGTATCTTAGATTCTGTGAAACAATCAGAAACAAGATAGAATGAATGAGCAACAGGGTCCTACTGTATAGCACAGGGAACTATATTCAATATCCTGTGATAAACCATAATGGAAAAGAATACACACACACACACACACGTATATAACTGAATCATTCTGCTGTAACAGCAGAAATTAACACAACATTGTGAATTAACTATACTTCAATAAGATAAAAAGACACAAGGAGGGCTTCCCTGGTGGCTCGGTGGCAGAGAATCTACCTGGCAATACAGGAGACACGGGTTTGATCCCTGGTACGGGAAGATCCCACATGGCACAGAGCAACTAACCCTCTGTGCCACAACTATTGAGTCTGTGCTCTAGAGCCCAGGAGTCGCAACAGAAGAAGTCACCGCGGTGAGACTGCAACTAAAGAGAAGCCCGAGCAGCAACCAAGACCCAGCACAGCCGCAAAAGAAAACAGAGAAAAGAACAAGGAATTATAACGAATGTATTAATTTCTGCAATCTTTGAAACAACTCGAAAGACCAACAATGAAATATTGTTCAGTAATCACTGCGGTCCCATCACTTCATGGGACATAGACGGGGAAACAGTGGAAACAGCGTCAGACTTTATTTTTTGGGCTCCAAAATCACTGCAGATGGTGACTGCAGCCATGAAATTAAAAGACGATTACTCCTTGGAAGGAAAGTTATGACCAACCTAGATAGCGTATTCAAAAGCAGAGACATTACTTTGCCCACAAAGGTCCGTCTAGTCAAGGCTATGGTTTTTCCAGTGGTCACGTATGAATGTGAGAGTTGGACTGTGAAGAAAGCTGAGCGCCGAAGAATTGATGCTTTTGAACTGTGGTGTTGGAGAAGACTCTTGAGAGTCCCTTGGACTGCAAGGAGATCCAACCAGTCCAGCCTAAAGAAGATCAGTCCTGGGTGTTCATTGGAAAGACTGATGCTGAAGCTCAAATTCCAATACTTTGGCCACCAGATGCAAAGAGCTGACTCATTGGAAAAGACCCTGATGCTGGGAAGGATTGGGGGCAGGAGGAGAAGGGGACGACAGAGGATGAGATGGCTGGATGGCATCACTGACTCGATGGTCATGTGTTTGTGTGGACTCTGGGAGTTGGTGAAGGACAGGGAGGCCTGGCGTGCTGTGATTCATGGGGTTGCAAAGAGTTGGGCACGACTGAGTGACTGAACTGAACTGAACTGAATCACTGTAGCTAACATTATCAGTCACTTTCTTTACTTCCAGCTTTACAAGGATTAACCAGTGCTCATGATTCTATTGAAGAAACTCCTGTGTTTGTGTCCATTTTACAGCTGAGAAGAATGAGGCACAGAGAGAAGTTACTTGCCCAAGTGTACACAGGATGTAGTGAGAGCCAGCACTTGAACAGGCGTTCAGACTACAAAGCTTGTGCTCTCAGTCACTATACTACAGCGGCCTGCAAATAGGCCATACGACTAGCACAACTAGCTATGCTAATACAAATCTAATATCACTATTAAAGATGACATTTCAAACGGTTCTTATTGACATGAGAAAATCCTCACGGAATGTGAAAAACACCTGTTGTGGCAAAGCAGACTTTTGTTAATAAAAATTTCACGCAGAATGATTTTCCTTCTTTCTTTTTTTTTTTTTTAACAAGTTTATTTCCATGGGCAGAAGCTGACTCGACATTTTGAAAATACTTTTCTAACATCACTTTTTTGGTGTTGTTTGTTCTGAATTCACAATTTTCCTGCATTACCTTCCAAACCAGACTTCTCAGGAGGCAGAGGAGAGGGGCTTGCTGTTTAAGAGGCCACTAGCTGTCCCACCTGATGCCGGAGACCTGGGTTCGATCTGTGGATCAGGTAGATCCCCTGGAGAAGGGAATGGCTGCCCACTCCAGCATTCTTACCTGGAGAATCCCATGGACGGAGGAGCCTGGTTGGCTACGCTCCATGGGGTCACAGAGAGTCGGACACGACTTAGTGACTACACAGCAACGAAGCTGGTCGGCAGGAGAGAGACAAACAGGCTATGAATCAGCATTTCAGCCAGTGGTGATGGTGGGCTTTAGGTGCCTGTGGCTGCAGGTGTAGAAAAGGAAGCCACTAAGATGAGAGGTGTTTTTATTTTTTAATTGGCGTGTAGTTGCTTTACAACGTTGCGTTTGTTTCTGCTGTGCAGCAAGTGAATCAGCCACTCACATACGTATACCCTCTCTTCCTTGGATTTCCTTCCCATTTAGATCACCGCAGTGGGTATACTTCCCTTCGCTATACAGTCGGTTCTTATTAGTTATCTGTTTTACACATAGTGAGATGGTTAGATAGCATGACTGACTCAAGGGACGTGAGTCTGAGTAAACTCCAGGGGACAGTGAGGGACAGGGAAGCCTGACATGCTACAGTCCATGCGGTCACGAAGAGTCTGGCAAGACTTAGAAACTAACAACACAGTGTATATTTTAAAATGTCCACTTGGTGGTGCTGTGAACTTAGCCAGAAGTGTGACTGGCTTATCTGCAAGTTTTCCCGGAGCTGTTTCAGTGACTCTTAGAAACTGCTGCCCCAGAACACTGCCTAGCTCCTTCACACACAGACTCTACAGTCATAGCTAAACAGCTTGCAACGAGAAGATGAGCAAGCTCTGGAGGTTTAACGCACATCCTGGGTCTCCTGCGTTGCAGGCAGATTCTTTATGACCTGAGCCACCAGGGAAGAAACTGCCATAGTTATCACCTTTTGATGCCACGGTACCTTTCTGTGCTGGGCTCCTTTGTACCGCCAGGCCACTCCTCCCGGGCAGCGTCCTTCCCAAGAGGCCTTGACATTGGCTCCTTCCCGCATGGCCACCTCTGGCTTGCCCCGCGAGTCAGTCTCCCTCTCTCTAACGCAGAAGGGAAGGGACGAGCCTCAGCTCTTCCGTAGCTCATCTCTCCCTCTCCATCCTCTGCTCTGTCACAAGCTGCAGGTAGGTGTGCAAGGACTGTAGCAGCGACTTCCCAGGCTCTCGAGGGGCCCCACACCAACGCAGGCACCGGGTAGCTATCATGCTCTCACCTGCGGGCATCAACAGAAAAACTGACTCACCAGGTCCCTTTCAACCTCCTGTTCCGTCTCTCCGTATTCCAGTGCCGAAGCTTCCCTAATTACTAGACTCCGGTTCCTATCTGCTTATTGACGCTTTCCACTGCGGTGTCCAGAGGGAACTTGAACGTGTTATGTCAGAGCTCAGCATCCATCCCTGTCTTAGTCCATTCTGGCTGCTGAGATGCCTGCCTGCTGAGGGCTTACAAATGACAAGACTTTATTTCCTAGAGCCTGAGACTGGAAGAAAGTCGGATCAGGGTGCCAACAGGACTGAGGAGGGCCCTCTTCTGGGTCCTAGACTTCTCAATGTGTCCTCACATGGCAGGAGGGGCTAGGGAGCTCTGCGGGGCCTTGTACAAGGGCACTAATCCCTGTCACAAAGGCTGTATCCTTATGGAAACAGTGACGGACCTCATTTTCTTGGGCTCCAAAATTACTGTGGCTGGTGACTGCAGCCATGGAATTAAAATAAGCTTTCTCCTTGGAAGGAAATCCGTAACAAATCTAGACAGCATATTAAAAAGCAGAGCCGTCACTTGGCCAACAAAGTCCGTCTGGTCAAAGCTATGGTTTTCCATAGTCATGTACGGGTGTGAGAGGTGGACCATAAAGAAGGCTGAGCACTAAAGAACTGATGCTTTTGAACTGTGGTGGTGAAGACTCTGGAGAGTCCCTTGGACTGCCAGGAGATCAAGCCAGTCAACCCTAAAGGAAATCAGTCCTGAATATTTATTGTAAGGACTGATGCTGAAGCTAAAGCTCCAATACTTGGGCCACCTGATGTGAAGAGTCAATTGATTGGAAAAGACCCTGATCCTGGGAAAGATTGAAGGCAGGAGGAGAAGTGGATGGCAGAGGCTGAGATGATTGGATGGTATCATCAACTCAACAGACATGAGTTTGAGAAACTCAGGGGGTTAGTGGAGGACAAGGGAGGTGGCTGCAGTCTGTGGGGTCACAAAGAGTCGACATGACTGAGCAACTGAACATCGACAACTATCCCATTCGTGAAGTCTCCGCTCTTATGATCTAACCACCTCCCAAAGGCCCCACCTCCTAATTCTATCCTATCAGACACTAGGATTTCAGCATAGGGATTTGCGGGGAGGGTGTGTGTACTCAATCCTTGAAACCATAGCAGTCCACGAGGGGCAAATCTTTTCTGTCTTGGACGGTAGCATTCAGGTTAGAACCATGGGTCACCCAGAGTCACCGACCACACTGACTATTGTCTCACCGAACCCTGCCCACCTCACCTCCTGCAGAGACCCCTTGACCACCCCCTTCCTCTACCTCTGCCCTCAGCCCCCCTGGCATTGCTCCAGCTCAGTCCTTCAGCAGTCTATTCTCCCCAACCCCGATGAGGGCAATGTGATCTAGCCCTAGGGTAGCCATTCACTCCAGGAAACTGTGTGATGAAACCCCAGCTCTTTGACCAGAGGCTGAGCTGTGTTAAGGGTCTGTCCTCTGCGCCTGTGATTTCCTGGGCCAGCATCGGACACCTATGGTGCCCAGCCTTGCATCCTGCTGTTCAGTTGCCAAGTCATGTGTGACTCATTGCGACCCCATGGTCTGCAGCACGCCAGGCTTCCCTGTCCCTCACCGTCTCCTGTAGTTGGCCCAAGTTCATGTCTGTTGCATCAGTGAGGCCTCTGCCACCCTCTTCTCTTTCTGCCTCCAATCTTTCCCAGCATGAAGGTCTTTTCTGATGAGTCAGCTGTTCGCATCAGGTGGCCAAAGTATTGGGGCTTCATGTTCAGTATCAGTTCTTCCAATGAATATTCAGGGTGGATTTCCTCTAGGATGGACTGGTTTGATCTCCTTTTTGTTCAAAGGACTCTCAAGAGTCTTCTCTAGCACCAAGTTCTAAAGCATCAATTCTTTGAGTCCTGCCTGCCCTCATTTATTCCAGCCATTCCTGGGCCACCAGCTCTGGGCAGGTGCAAGTTGCCCACGATTCCTCAGTTGTCCCGCTAATTTTGCTCTCTGCCTCTGGGCTTGCCTGACTTTGGGGCTCAGGAAGCATGCAGAGATGAGCTGGGTGTTTGCAGGAGCACAGGCCTGGGAGAGTGAGGGAGTCAGCACTCTAAGGGACAATCTCAACGGTTGAGACATAAGAGCTGCTGGATAAATGCCTCCCTTTTCAGTCCTCCAGGCAGTCAATATGAGTCACATTCCTGTGGCTCCTTAGAGAGTCCCCGTGGGCTCAAGCCTCAATTGTCCACAAGATTCCACTCGATAAAGCGCCTTCTATGGGCTTTCTTCCTTGCTCCTCTTTACTCCTCCCAAGCCCCCAGCCCTGTTCCGTAGGACCACTTCCCCAGATGAACCAATGCCTACAATTCTTTATCTTATGTTCGCTTTTTTGGAGGAACTCAAAATCCCTCATGGCTCAGATCATAAAGAACATGCCTGCAATACAGGAGACTCGGGTTCAGTCCCTGGGTTGGGAAGATCCCCTGGAGAAGAGAATGGGAACCCACTCCAGTATTCTTGCCTGGAGAATCCCATGGACAGAGGAGCCTGGTGGGCTATAGTCCATGGTGTCGCGAAGAGTCAGACACGACTGAGCTAAGGACGCAAAACTACCCTGAACTCTACCACTGCCTTTGCCAAAATAAAAAACATCATGATTATTTATATTTCTTTCTCTTCCACTTGACTATGGGTCTTTAAAGACTGCTTTATTTGTCATCTGTGTAGTTCATAAAAAAATTCTCATTAAATGAATGGTTTAGAGGCAGATCCTCTGGAGAAGGAAATGGCAACGCACTCCAGTATTGTTGCCTGGAGAATCCCATGGACTGTAGCCTGTCAGGCTCCTCTGTCCGTGGGGTGGAAAGAGTTGGACACGACTTAGTGACTAAACCTTAGAGGCAGAAAGAATGAATTTACAGAGAGGGCTTTCCAGGTGGTGCTAGTGGTAAGGAGCCAGCCTGCCAGTGCAGGAGGTGTAAGGGCCATGGGTTTAATCCCTGGGTCAGGAAGATCCCCTGGAGGAGGGCATGGCAACCCACTCCAGTATTCTCACCTGGGAAATTCCAAGGACAGAGGAGCCTGGTGGGCTACAGTCCATGGGGTCCCAAAGAGTCGAACACAACTGAGTGACTTGGCACACAGCGCAGAGCAGCTGAAGTTCACTGAGGTGTGTAACCTGTAAGACAGTTTTCATGCTTTATGGCATTTAACCCTACAACAGCTCCAGGAGGTATGGGCTATCATTGTGCCCATTTTACAGATGAGGAACAAGCTCAGAGAGGTTAGGTGACTTGCCCAGAGTCACACAGCTGAGGAGAAAAGGAAGACTGGAGTTGGAACTCTGTTCTGATCCCCAGGTTGGTCTCTGATCAAAGTTGTTATTGGGGAACTATGAAGGCTGGTGGGGGCGGACACGGAGAGGAGGCTGTCTTGGCAGGGACTGGATCCCGAAGGCTCTTTGTTTAGTGAGTTTTATCTTGCAGGCACTGGGGACGCTCTGAAAACTGAAAACGTTGTTTTCCACTGTGAGAGCCCTTCCATTTCTGAAAATCCAAGCGATGGTAAGAATGTCCACAGGGGGGCAGGCGTCAGCAACAGATGAGAAGGCTGGCGCAGGAAAAGCAGCCAGTGAAACTGGTTCGATTTTCTTTTTCTCAGGGGCCTCTGCTCAGCTTTCTGAGTAGGCCTGAGATCGATGCATAACCTCGGGCACTGGAGACTCGCTGCTGTTCATTCCAACTCCTTTCCCCCTCCCTGCCTTCCTTCCTCCTCTCCTGTCACCCTTTCTCCTCTGGATTCCTCTTGTGAACTTTCTTCACTGAAGTGGAAAGTCAGGTTAAAAAAACAAGCACAGTGAGTGCCCCACAGACGAATGGGTTTCCTTCCGAGAGCTCATTTATAAAAGTCCAACAGAGTTAGCCTAGGAACCCAACTAACACAATCGGCTATATAGTACTGTACTGTAATGGGGTTATAACACTTTTTATACAAATGACACATAACGAACAAACACACAAAAATAAAGAAAACATTTTTAATCTTACAGCACAGTACCTTGAAAAGTTCAGCAGTGCAGTACAGCAGCTGGTACCCAGGGGCTGGCATCGAGTGAACAGGCAAGAAGGGTGACTGCCTGGCGGAGGGAGAGGAGGTAGGAGACGTCAGGGATGAAGGGTCGTCAGCAACAGGAGACGGAGGGCAAGCTGCGATTCCACCCACGCCTGTCATTATGGAAAGCATGTACGTGTCTCTGAACGCTCATGACTTGAAAGTTCGTATGTAGGGGACTTACTTTAGATCCTTCCTAAACATGACGGAGCTTGCAACATTTTAAAAGCACGATCCTCCTGTGGACAGATGATAACACATGCACGAAAAACAACTGTTTAGACCGAAAAGGACTCTCCCCTTATCAATACGCCACAAGTCTCTGTAAAGGCCCCATCACCTCCACACACTAGGAGACAGGTTTGTTGTTTAGTTGCCAAGTTGTATCCAACTCTTTGTGACCCCACGGAATGCAGCACACCAGGCTTCCCTGTCTCACTATCTCTGGAGTTTGCTCAAACTCATATCCATTGAGTCGGTGATGCCATCCAACCATCTCATCTTCCTTCGTCCCCTTCTCCTCCTGCCCCCAATCCCTCCCAGCATCAGGGGCTTTCCCAATGAGTCAGTTCTTCACATCAGACAGAAAGTAGTAAAGTTTCAGCTTTAGCATCAGTCCTTCCAATGAATATTCAGGACTGGTTTCCTTTAGGATTAAGTGGTTGGATCTCCTTGCAGTCCAAGGGAATCTCAAGAGTCTTCTCCAACACCACAGTTCAAAAGCATCAATTCTTCGGCCCTCAGCCTTCTTTATGGGTCCAGCTCTCACATCTGCACATGACTACTGGAAAAAACATAGCTTTGACTAGATGGACCTTTGCTGGCAGAGTAATGTCTCTGCTTTTTTCACACTGGCTGACATTTTATCTCTGGCCCTTCTTCCTCTCTATTGGAGAAAGAGTGATTTCTATATCCAGGTCTTGAGGGGACAGATTGTGATCAGAACATGTATCAGGAGAGTGTTAGAGGCTGGTCCAGCTGGAGGGACCCAAGAGAATAAAATCTTTGCAGATATCTCAGGGGAATTTTTGTACGTCTTCTTTGTATATCATCTCAGTTAATCCCCACCAGACACTCTGAGACCCAGAGAGGTCATGCAGTGGACTTAATGGACCAGCTGGGATTTTAGTCATGTCTGTGTTGACTGAAGGCCAATTCTCAAATTTGTTGTCATGGACAAACACGCCTGGTTACTGTATTTTACAGGTAGGGTGGTCTTGATGCCAGCCTTCCCAGGTGGCTCAGTGGTAAAGAACCCACCCGCCAATGCAAGAGCTATAGGAGAGCTGGGTTTGACCTCTGGATTGGGAAAACCAGGGTTGAAATGGTGTCTCCTGCTTTGCAAGTTGGATTCTTAACCACAGGACCACCAGGTAAGCCCTACAGAAGTAATCTTTACAAGGCAACTGTGTGTTTCCGGTCATTCAGCTGCTCCGTCGTGTCTGACTCTTTGCCACCCCATGGACTGCAGCATGCCAGGCTCCCCTCTTCATCACCAGCTCCTGGAATTTGCTCAAATTCATGTCCATTGAATCGGTGATGCCATCCAACTGTCTCATCCTCTGTCATCCCCTTTTCCTCCTTCCCTGAGTCTTTCCCAGTATCAGGGTCTTTTCCAATGAATCAGCTCTTCAAATCAGGTGACCAAAGTATTGGAGCTTCAGCTTTAGCATCAGTCCTTCCAATGAATATTCAGGGTTGATTTCCTTGAGGACTGACTGGTTTGATCTCCTTGCAGTCCAAGGGAGTTTTCAAGAGTCTTCTCCAGCACCGCAATTGGAAAGCATCAATTCTTTAGCACTCAGCCTTCTTTATGGTCCAACTATTACATCCAGATGTGACTACTGGAAAAACCATAGCGTTAACTCTATGGATAGACAACTGCAATAGCCCCACAAAGACTTAATCTAACCTGCAATCTTAATAAGAAAGACTAAAGACCTGCTGACCCTTCAAGCCACTTGAAATGCTAGCAATTAATGGCAGGATACCACGCATAATTAGACTAGTGAGCAGCTCTTTTTAAAATTCAGTGTTTACACTGGATGTCAATCTTTCCTTTGGCCAGGGAACTGTACTGTACATTGTTAAGTGAAAGCAAGCAGCCAGGTTAAATTCTAATTAAATGTCACCATTGTTATTTGAAAAATAACAGCTTAGTGTTGGTGTCAAATTTACTTTTATCAGCGGATGGAATTAACGCATTTTGTCATTTTAGGGTTGTCTAATGCATGAGAATAACACTGCGTAAGAAGACTTCCTTGACTTTAGTTCAGGTTGAAACAAAGAAAATTAATATGGTGAGGATGTAAATGAGAGTACAAGGAGAGGATTATGTTGTACCTGGTTTTCTTTGAGCCTCCGCTGCTGATGCTTTGCAAGCAGGTTGGATGGTTTCCTGGGCTGTAAATTCCAAACGTAGCTTACGCTTATCTCTTCTCAGTGGACAAGCAGGTCTCCTTCCTGTGTGATCTCCCTAAACTGGCTGCCTGAGTAGGGGAATGAGAAACCTTTCCCCAGGGACGCAAGGATAAAATGAGAAAGAGAACCTTGAGTTTTAAGACAATATGTACTTGTCAAGGGAACAAACCCATCAAGACTCATCTTGGGGTGGGTAGTGAATACACGGCAGAGTTGCACGTCTACAGAGCTGTCAGGGAGGTGGCATGAGGCAGCACTGGGAATCAGAGGTTTGTTACTGGTTACTGGTCAGTCCTCTTGTCCTGGAGCTCCGTGATGCCCTGGTGATGGAAGTTGGGTCCTGCCTTCAAGGATCTTAGATTCCAGAGCAGTGGGGAAGACCTATGGTGGAACATGACTCTGAAGTGGATGGCAGCCCCCAGTTCCCAAGTTTTCCCATTTCTATCTATGTGAACTTGGACTTGTCACTGCAGCCCTTGATTCCCAGGCTCCTTGTCTGTGAAACTGGGGCACTAATGCCTGCCAATGGGAAAGTGGAAACGGTCACAGATTTTATTTTCTTAGGCTTCAAAATCACTGTGGATGGTGACTGCAGCCATGAAATTAAAAGACGCTTTCTCCTTTGAAGAAAAGCTTTGATAAACCTAGACAGTGTATTAAAAAGCAGAGATATCATTTTGTCTACAAAGGTCCATGTAGTCAAAGCTGTGGTTTTTCCAATAGTCACGTACGGATGTGTGAGTTGGACCATAAGGAAGGCTGAGTGTGAAAGAACGATGCTTTCAAATTGTGATGCTGGAGAAGACTCTTGAGCGTCCCTTGGACTGCAAGGAGATCAAACCAATAAATCCTAAGGAAATCATTGGAAGGACTGATGCTGAAGCTGAAACTCCAGTACTTTGGCCACCTGATATGAAGAACTAACTAATTGGAAAAGACCTTGAAGCTGGGAAGATTGAAAGCAAAAGGAGAAGACGGCAGCAGAGGATGAGATGGTTAGATAGTATCACCAACTCTATGGACATAAGTTTGAGCAAACTCCATGAGATAGTGAAGGACCTTCGGGTCGAAAAGAATCAGACATGACTTAGCAACTGAACAACACAACGGTGCCTACCTCGCAGGTCCTTTGTAGGGTGAAGTGCTGAGGTATATTATTAGTTCCTGCACACACATAGCCAGACCTCAGGAATATGCTAGTTTCCTTTCTCTGAATGCCTTAGGTTAGGTTAAAGAATGACTTTGAGTGGACAAGTAAGGAGAGGGCTACATCAAGATAAACAAACAGGCCAAACCCTTCCTAGTCAATGATAAAGAATGAGAAGTCTAGTTGATCGAGGGACTTCTATTTCTTCTCAGCAGAGCTGTCATTTAAGCACACCCCATTCTGTTTTGCGGAATGAGCTCAGAACATGTGAAAGCAAGTAGTCTTCATCACCCAGCGGGAAAACGGGTCACAGAGCTTGGTCTCGCTGTAAGACCTTCCACTCCCCCTCTCCCCATTTCAGATACTCCCCTTCTGAACCGCAAATTAATTTCTAGTTCTTCTTTACAAGTGAGTTCTAGCCCTTTGTAATACCAGCTTTACATGTAGGAATTGGAAGTCAACCTTAGAAAGGGGTAAAAATAACAAGAACTGGCCACCTTGAGCAGTCTCTGTTTTCGGTCGCATTCCTACTTCTCAGCCCCCTGCCCAGGAAAGTCCAGGCTCTGTAGGTGTAGCAGAAAACATCAGTGGAAGTGAGTCCCAGAGCTCCATGGCCTCCTGCATTTGTCTGGCGTATTTTTGCCCCTCCATGCACCTTACCTCTATCCCAGTTTGCCTGGTGATGCATTTAAAAGATGCTTTTTAAATATTTCATTTCAGGGACTTCCCTGGTGGTTCTGCGGTTAGGAATCCAAGTTTCCACTGCCAGGGGCCAGGGTTCAATCCCAGGTCAGAGAACTAAGGTCCCACAGGCCACGTGGTGAGGCCCAAACCATAAGTGAAAGAAAATGGGTATCATGTTATTAAAAAAAGATATCATTTCATATTTTAGTGATTCTTCATTGGAAATGTAATTCAAAGTACCTGGTCTGCCATCCTGCCAGAAATGCAAGGTGAAGTAAGTCAGGAAGAGAGCAACAATATAATATATTAATGCCCTTATGTGGGATCGAGAAGAATGGTACAGATGAACCTATTTCCAGGCAGGAAAAGAGATGCTGATGTGGAGAGCAGACACAGGGCGCAGGGGTAAGGGGTGGGAGGGGTGGATGGGGAGGGCGGCCCCGACATGTGCAGTCCCATGCACGAAACAAGCAGCTGGTGGGAAGCTGCCATGTAATACAGAGAGCTCAGCTCGGAGCCGTGTGGGGACCGAGAGGCGCGGGACGGCAGTGGGCGGGAGGCAGGCTCAAGAGGGAGGGGATATATGTACACATACAGCTGATTCACGTCCTTGTACAGCAGAAGCTAACACCACATTGCAAAGCAATCATGCTCCAATATAGATAAACAGATGTCTGCAACCAAAAAATTAATATAAATAATAAATTAAAAAGTCACTCAGCAGTGTTCGACCCTTTGCAACTGCATGGGCTGAAGCCCGCCAGGCTCCTCTGTCCATGGAATTCTCCAGACAAGAATGCTGGAGTGGGTTATCGTTCTTCCGGACCCAGGGATCGAACCTGGATCTCCCGCGTTGCAGGCAGATTCTTCACTGTCTGAGCATAGGAACAAAACTGACAAACTTGGCCGATGTCTACAGAACAAGAATAAGTTGTATTCCACTGGAATGAAAAAAGCCCCCATCACTGTATCATCCAGAAAAAGACAGTTGTCTCCCCAAGAAGAGTTTTGTTCCGGCTTTTGAAATATTTCCCCTCGCTGCCACATCTAGTCTCTTCCGTTGATCTGGGCGCTTGTTTATTCATCAGATGTCTGCTGAGAGCCTCCTGTGTGCCAGGCACTGCTTCAGATGCTGGGATCCTAAGTTTGTGTGTAATAGCTAAGGAAAATATGTATAAAATCAAATGTAAGAAGGCCTAAACAGAAGGCTTATCTCTTATAGGGGAGGGTTTGTTCTCAAAAAGCCCCCAAATATTATACTATCTTAATTTACGTCTTGCCTCTGGGTTGCAAGTTTTGCCAATAATTTCCAGTATTTTAAGGTGTTTGTAAATTTGTTTTTGTTTTGTGGCTTCCATAATTGAATCCATCATTGCTTATGTTCAACTCACGAGTATGCGTTTGAAGCTTAGCTTTGCCGCTGTAGAGGCACGTATGAGGATTTCCACCTCCATCTCAGTTTGTAATATCTATACATCTACCAGAGTATTAGTATTTTATTTTTTTCAGATTTTTATTCATTTTAGCAGATAAAGAACCAATTTTCTACAAATTTGCCAAACAACATAATAGTTGATCTTCTTCTTGTTGTTGTTGTTTTAAAATAAACTGCTTAACTTTGTTACAGACACTTTGTTAAGTGAGCGTGATCTCACTTAATCCTCGCATGTCTGGACCATGTAATAGAAAGGCATAATGTTCAATGCCTTGTTTGGGAGAAAGGGAAGTTGATGCAGTTTAAAAGATTATCGTGACGTAAGGAAGAGTACACAAAAGCTATGATCAACATTCTTTCAAATTTCAGATAGAACTGCGGTTATTTCAGTTAATGAATAATCCCTTGATTATACTCCTCAAATACATAAAGTCTAAAAAATCAGGCTGTAAGCCCCAAACCTCTAAGTTCTAATTAATTTGGAGTGAGTATGTGGGATTCCCTTACTATGAGCCAGACAGATGTGGCTTGAGATCTCCTTTCCCCACTATTACCTGCCATGACCTCGGTCATATGATTTAATTCTCTGAACCTCAGTTTACTTGGCTGTAAAATGGGAGCAATCATGACAATCCCCCCAAAGGTTGTGAAAAGGGTAAAATAATTTATGATTTATAAAGAGCATATAGTGTGAAATTTCAAACATCACAGTGGTTCAAAAAATACCTGGGTCCCCATTTTCTGCAGTCAGGTATATTGTGAGTATTTAATGACTGTTTCTGGAAGATGTCATGATATTAATAGTCAAAATGGGGTGTAACATGAAAATCAGATTACTGAAGTTAGAGGGCTGAAACCGTTCAGACCTAACTCTCTCTTCCTTTCCTAGTCATGGAACTCTTCAAGGACAGATGTCCTGAAATGGCCAATTCTTTGTCTAATTCCTTTGTTTCTAACTAAATGACCTCTCAGAACATCCATGCCTTCATGTTTAGTAGCTCAGTCGTGTCTGACTCTTTGCGACCCCATGGACTGTAGCCCACCAGGCTCCTCTGTCCATCCAGGTGAGAATACCATAGTGGTTGCCATTCCCTTCTCTGCGGGGTCTTCCCAACCCAGGGACTGAACCCGGTTCTCCTGCACTGCAGGCAGATTCTTTACCATGTGAGCCACCAGGGAAGCCTGTGCCTCCAGGAAAATAAGATTGTAGATGAGAAAGGGAAGAGGATGCCCTCCCACTGTCTGCTCTGAGCAGGTGAGCCGTCCAGTGCTGAGGACGCCTTTCCTGGTTTCTTAGATGTGTCTTGGGACAGAAGGCAAAGTGGGGAGAAGAAGCTGCCCCTTCCAGCCTGCCTTCCTTCTGCCTTGACTTATAAAGTCCTTGTGAAGCCTTGGAAGTAGATGGAACCAGAGTTCACGACCACTGGTTTCCTCGCCTTCCCTGTCCACAGACAGAACAGCACTTCTTAGCCTCCTTGCCTGTTAGTGGGGTTACCTGTCTCATTCTGGGTGAGGGGCTGCGGCTGATGGAGCACGTGGCACTTCTGAGTCAGAGCAAAGGATGTGCAGACGTGAAATCTCCATGCTCTTCTTCACCTTCCCTCAGAGGAACCAGGTGAGTCCCCTGCACCACTGAGTTAATGCCTTAGTCACGACTGCCCTGGAGAGCTGCCAAGACCCACAGTGGGCTTTACAGAAGTGAGAAATAAACTATTAAGGCATTAAAGCACTGAAATTTATTGATACTTGCCATTGCCTCATCACCTAGTTGATCCTGACCAGCAGAGACTCTTTAGGAGAGTTTCAAATGGCATGAGGAGCATTGCATGCTTCCAGCAAAATATCCTAAGGTTCTGCCAGACAAACGGTCATTTCTTAGCTTATGAGGGATTGAGGTTTGAGGTGGGAGGTGAGAAGAAGGGAAGCAATGAATCAAGACAAACTGCAAGAGAATTACAGCATACAAGAGTGCCTGAGTATATTTTCTGGTTTTAAATTCGTTTATAAACTTTCTGCATTCCAGAATTCTCAAATAAATTCTGTTTACTCTTTGCCCAGCTCCAAAGACTCCCCTTGAAGACCCCTGTTTTCAAAATGCCTTGAAAACTGCTCACAGTAGAAAGCAACCGCGTGCCTGCCTATGGCTGGGCTCCTTGCCAATCCATAGACTTCAAGCTCCTGTTCGTTTGAAATGAAGAAATTTGGCTCAAGACGTATGGGCGGCAGGCTCACAGCATCAAGTCGTGTGCGTCTGGCTCTGGGAGGCCTGGACCCTCCCCTAGAGGAGCTCACAGTGCAGTGGGAGAGAAAGATGCAGACAAAACTAGCTGCAAAACAAGCTAGCCTGGGGAAGTGCTTCAGTGGAGGCATAAACAAGAAAAAGCCGGATCCAGAGGAGGGAGAGTTCCACTGCTGTGGGGGCAAAGGGATGGTGGGAAGACTGTGTGTTTGAGCTAGTGCTTGAAGGACAAGAAAGACCTTGACAGCTTTCTGTGGGAAATGAAAACTGGCTAGTGCTGTATCTCTAGCTTTTTGGATTTTTATTCCTAGGCCGCGGAAACATGAGTTCAGGAGATGTGTGATTTGGGCCTTTTTAAAGCCGATGTAACCAGATTTCTGGGCTAATGGGAACATAGTCATACCATTGTCACTGAATGCAAGAACTTGTTGATATATTTTGCTAAATTGCCCTTATTAATGATTCATCAACTCTTTTTTCCTTCCTGCTCTAAAAAAAAAAAAAATCTTGCTATAGCATTTAACCCGCCTATCTACACACCCAGCTCTTGGTGCCTGGCAGTCTTCCTAAGCAGCGTGTGTTTTCCAGATGTGGTTGTTGACATGCAAATTTTGGAATTCAGCAACAATGAATATGTATAATGAGGACAGAAGGCTCAGAATAAATCTATGATATACAAAGATCAGTGCTTCTTAACCTGTAGCATCCAGAGCATTATTTCTTTTTGGAAAGATTCACAGAGGTTAAAAAAAAAAGGGCCTGTGAAGTGTGTAGGGTCCCTTGGACTGCAAGGAAATTCAACCAGCCAGTCTTAAAGGAAATCAGTCCTGAATACTCATTGGAAGGACTGATGCTGAAGCTGAAACTCCAGGACTTTGGCCACCTGATTCGAAGAACTGACTCACTGGAAAAGACCCTGATGCTGGGCAAGTTTGCAGGCGGGAGGAGAAGGGGAAGACAGAGGATGAGATGGCTGGATGGCATCACCGACGCGATGGACATGAGTTTGAGTAGGCTCTGGGAGTTGGTGATGGACAGGGAGGCCTGGCATGCTGTAGTCCATGGGGTCGCAAAGAGTCGGACACCACTGAGCGACTGAGCTGAACGAACTGAGTGTTTTAAGTCAGTGTGTCAACTATCGATTTATCATCTCTTCGTTCCAAATGCACCTTGAATATTACCAGCTCCATGATGAAGCGTTCAGTCAGTCTCCTTTGTAGAGAGCGTATTAGGATTTGTCAGTAGAGGGCGCTGGAGAGACACCGCAGGAAGAAGAGGATGCTCTTCCGGGCGCCAGGCGGCAGTTTTCTTCTTGCTTCGGATGCACCCTTGTCAGCAGCTCTGTTCCTCCACTGCAAGCTCACAGCCCTCACGCAGCCTGCCCTCACTGAAGAACACGCCGGGCACTCAGGCTTTGTGCTGCCCGGACAACCTTGCAGCCTGCCCTCCTGTGCTCTAGAGGTGTGTTTCCTGCTCACCTGGGCCCTGGGAAGCTCACCTGCAGGCCCATCTGGTGGGCTGCAGCCACACCTGGTCCTCTGGCATCCCAGCCGTGGGGGAGGGGCTTTCTCTTGCAAGGTTTTGTCCTTCCTTAGATGCTCTTATGCAGCCCTAGGATTACTTAAAGTTTTTTTTTTTAATGTTGACCATTTTTTAAAAGGCTTTATTGAATTTGTTACAATGTTTTATGCCTTTTTGTTTTTGTTTTTTTTTTTGGCCACGGGGCATGTGCGATCTTAACTCTCCGAGGAGGGATGGAACTCACATCCACCCCCGCACCTGGAAGGCGGTCTGCCAACCACTGGATGGCCAGGGAAGCCCCATAGGGCATTATTTACAGTTCTAGGTTCGTCTTTATAGTTACTCCTTTATGATGTTGGGAAATTCTTTAGAGTCAGTAACCTTTATATTAAGCTTTCCCTGTTCAAGTTCCCGTGGGGCTCCTGTCTCCTCACTGGTCCTCTTGGGACTGTGACAATCCAGCTGTAGTTCTCAAACACTGATTTTCAGGATCCCCTCTATACTCTTAGAATTATTGAGGACTCCAAAGAGCTTTTGTTCAAGTATATCTCTTGATATTTCCATAAAAAAATGAAACAAAATGTAAACACATGTATTTATTAATTCCTATAAAATGATAAACCCATTACATGTTAAGTCATATTGAAAAATATTTATTTTTCAAACCAGAAGTATGAATGAGAAGAGTAGTATGGATTTACATTTCTGCAAGTATCTTTCATGGCTGACTTAATGAAGACAGCTGGATTCTCATATCTGCTTCTGCAGTCTCTTGTGCCAAATTGTTTAGCTTTTTCCCCGTTTCATCGCTTCAAGTATGTTGTGCCATTCCCTTCTGGCTCGAGTTTCTGCTGAAAAGTTAGCTGACGACCTTACGGGAGTTCTCTGGCATGTTATCTGCCATTTCTCCCTTGTTTCTTTCAATATTTTATCTTGGTCTTTAATTTTTGTCAGTTTGATGACTATGTGTCTCCGTGTGTTTCTCCTTGAATTTATCCTGCCTGGGACTCTCTGTGCTTCTTGGATTTGATTGACTGTATTCGTTCCCGCATTAGGGTAGTTTTCAGCTATTATCTCTTCAAATATTTCCTTGGGTCCTTTCTCTCCTCTCCTTCTGGGGTCCCTATAATGTGAATGTGGTGTGCTTACTGTTGTCCCTGTGGTCTCTTAAGCTGTCTTCATGTTTTTTCATTCTTTTTTCTATATTCTGTTCCGTGGGCATAATTTCCACCATTCTGTCCTCCAGGTCACTTATCCACTCTCCTGCCTCAGTTTTTCTGCTACTGATTCTTTCTAGTGTATTGTTCATCTCTGTTTGTTTGCTTTTTAGTTCTTCTAGGTCTTTGGTAAACACTTCATGCATCTTCTCCATTGTGACATATCAGTTTGAAATTTATGAAGAAAAACTGGCTTCTCAAAGATACATAGTTTGGAAACTGGGGAGTATTTAAGACACCTGTGAATATTCTCTGATGCAACACAAAAATTCAACAACTGATAGTTTTCAAGAGGTTAGTTGCAATGTGGAATCTGAAATTAAAATTCATTGATCTCTCTTGTACGTTGAGTGTCTGTTACCCATGAATTTTCAGTTTCAGAATTGGTCATCTGGAAAATACTGGTTCACTGAGTTGTACATATCTTCTGAATGGTGACATATTTCATTACATAATATCAGAAAACCACCTTCTTTAATATCACCACTGATTCCATTGGGGGAAAAAAATCTTGATTAGAAAGTGCCAAGGTCACAATGACAGATATAAACTTAAAAACATTAAAATATTCACTTGAATATTAATATTTTAATATTAATGCTAGCATTAACATTCTAATATTAATTGAATTCTAATATTCACTGAAGTTTAGCACTGGCAAGAAAATCTTTGACAATTGACTAAGTCTGAGTAACCATTGTTTGTCAGTTACCCTTTCAAATAAAAAGTTTTTTGAATGAAAAAGTGGCTAATTCAGCTTGCAACTCAGTCACAAGTGACCTTCCTCATGTCAGAGCACAGTGAACAGCTTTCTGCCCACTTTCCATTTCATCACAAAGAGTATTGAGAAGACGTATACTCAAGAGTGAGATGTATAAAATTAGCCTTTTTTTTTTTCTGTTTCATTGGGTGATGAAGTGAAATTTACATTTTTATTTTTATTTATTTATTTATTTATTTTTAAATCTTTAATTCTTACATGCGTTCCCAAACATGAACCCCCTTCCCACCTCCCTCCCCATAACATCTCTCTGGGTCATCCCCATGCACCAGCCCCAAGTATGCTGTATCCTGTGTCAGACATAGACTGGCAATTTGATTCTTACATGATAGTATACATGTTTCAATGCCATTCTCCCAAATCATCCCACCCTCTCCCTCTCCCTCTGAGTCCAAAAGTCCATTATACACATCTGTGTCTTTTTTGCTGTCTTGCATACAGGGTTGTCATTGCCATCTTCCTAAATTCCATATATATGTGTTAGTATACTGTATTGGTGTTTTTCTTTCTGGCTTACTTCACTCTGTATAATCGGCTCCAGTTTCATCCATCTCATCAGAACTGATTCAAATGAATTCTTTTTAACGGCTGAGTAATACTCCATTGTGTATATGTACCACAGCTTTCTTATCCATTCATCTGCTGATGGACATCTAGGTTGTTTCCATGTCCTGGCTATTATAAACAGTGCTGCGATGAACATTGGGGTACATGTGTCTCTTTCAATTCTGGTTTCCTCGGTGTGTATGCCCAGCAATGGAATTGCTAGGTCATAAGGTAGTTCTATTTGCAATTTTTTAAGGAATCTCCACACTGTTCTCCATAGTGGCTGTACTAGTTTGCATTCCCACCAACAGTGTAGGAGGGTTCCCTTTTCTCCACACCCTCTCCAGCATTTATTGCTTGCAGATTTTTGGATCACAGCCATTCTGACTGGTGTGAAGTGGTACCTCATTGTGGTTTTGATTTGCATTTCTCTAATAATGAGTGATGTTGAGCATCTTTTCATGTGTTTGTTAGCCATCCATATGTCTTCTTTGGAGAACTGTCTATTTAGTTCTTTGGCCCATTTTTTGATTGGGTCGTTTATTTTTCTGAAATTGAGCTGCATAAGTTGCTTGTATATTTTTGAGATTAGTTGTTTGTCAGTTGCTTCATTTGCTATTATTTTCTCCCATTCAGAAGGCTGTCTTTTCACCTTGCTTATATTTTCCTTTGTTGTGCAGAAGCTTTTAATTTTAATTAGATCCCATCTGTTTATTTTTGCTTTTATTTCCAGAATTCTGGGAGGTGGATCATAGAGGATCCTGCTGAGATTTATGTCTGAGAGTGTTTTGCCTATGTTCTCCTCTAGAAGTTTTATAGTTTCTGGTCTTACATTTAGATCTTTAATCCATTTTGAGTTTATTTTTGTGTGCGGTGTTAGAAAGTGATCTAGTTTCATTCTTTTACAAGCGGTTGACCAGTTTTCCCAGCACCACTTGTTAAAGAGATTGTCTTTACTCCATTGTATATTCTTGCCTCCTTGAAATTTACATTTTTAAACAGACTTTGGCTGCATGGGTACAAAATGCAGTGAGCGCTGGCACAGAGCGGCAGTGCCATGTGACTGCGGATGAGGACCAGTGGCGCCATGCGCCATTGCTGTTCTGCCGTTAATGGGTCAACAGGGTGGGAAAGGAGGACAGTGTCCCCGTATTATTATTGAAGCAGTTTTGACTTCTCAGACACTTGAGTCTGGGCACTCACAGGGGTTGAGGACCACACTTTGAGAACCATCAGGCTAGTTACGCCTTGAAAGCAAATGACTACAAAATGTCAGGGGCTTACACCATGAAGACTCTTTCATGATTTCTTGCTGGCACTACATGTCTGTATGGCTTGGTTAAAGGTTTGTTTTGTGTCTTCACTTCAGGACCCAGGAATTGGAGCAGACTGTTTCTGGAACACTGATGACATTAGCTAAATTTTATAAAGGTTTAAATTTTTCACCCAAATATTGGAAACTAAATAAATTCAGAAATTCTATTGAGGGTGAATTATATGGCATTATGGAGACTCTTGTAAATTACGTTCAAAAAGTAAACATTAAAAATAAAATTATTTGTCTAACAATAATAAAACAAATGCAATTTTTGGTACAACACAATGTCAAAGTAAAATTTTTTTTTTTAAATTATGAAGGCTGAATTATAAAGCCTACATTGCATTTTTTTTTACTTGGGATTGGTTGAATTATATACATAATTCAAAGTTGCCTCCAAATAAGCTGTAATATTCTACTAATGAATATAGAGCTTTGCCTGTCAAATTTTAAACATTTTTTTTGGTACGTGCAGCTTGAGTAACTGAACCACACAATTTATTATAATTAAACTAGTGTCAGTTATAAAAAACCCTCAGCATGTCAGAACATACCTTTTTTTTCCCTTAGTGCCCACTAATAAGCAATATTAGAAATGTTTAAATCTACAAACAAATGTCAACTGAAGCTTTCAACAGTTTCAAAGTTTATGAAATATGTAATACAGTTTGGAAAAGCAGGACAGGCGATTGTGTGAAAACATTAAAACTGATAAATCCATCCATTCTTCAGAAAATAACTGACATTTTACTAGACAGACATGGTTAAGAAATTGAAGTACTCAATGTGTTAAGAATAATTATTCTGTTATTTTGAATGTTCAGAAAATCAATGTAAAGAAAGTTTCTTTCATTTTATTCTACTCATCACAATTATTTTTAGAAAATATTGCATACCTAGAAAATATTACATAGAAAAAACACATCTGTGATTCTAGGGGGTGGGATAAATTGGGAGATTGGGACTGACATATACATACTATTATAAAATATAAAACTAATAAGGACCTGCTGTATAGCTCAGGGAATACTGTGATCTATATAGGAAAAGAATCTGAAGAGTGGATATATTTGTCTGTGTAACTGATTCACTTTTCTGTGTACCTGAAACTATCACAACATTTAAACGTTACTCCAATGAAAATGTAAAAGATTATATTTTACACAAAGTAGAAATATTTACTTTTTAAAATTCTAGTCACATTTTATTGGCAGTGTCCTTTTTAAAATTAATTTTCACTGGAATACGATTTCTTTACAGCGTTGTGTTAGTTGCTGCTTTACAGCAAAGTGGATCAGCTGGACATACATACATATATATATATATATATATATATATCCCGTCTTTTTTGGGTTTCCTTCCAGTTTAGGTCACCACAGAGCACCAAAGGGAGTTCGCTGTGCTATGCAGTAGGTTTTCATTAGTTATCTAAGAAAATATTTACTTTTGAAAACAGTTTTTTGAATAGAAAAATTTTATAGGTCTACTGATTGAAGAAAACCAGTTTTCTGGTCAGTAAATAAATATTTCAAAATTATATAAGGTCACCTTAAAAAAATTACTTTAAAAAATGCCCGACAACTTCCTTTTCCATCCATCTGCCGAAGCACATCTAGGTTGCTTCCATGTCCTAGCTGTTGTAAATAGTGCTGCAATGAACACTGGGGTACGTGTGTCTTTTTCAATTCTGGTTTCTCAGGGTACATGCTCAGCAGTGGGATTGCTGGGTTGTTGGGCTTCCCTGGTGG
Organism: Ovis canadensis; assembly: GCF_042477335.2. Taxonomy (NCBI): domain Eukaryota; kingdom Metazoa; phylum Chordata; class Mammalia; order Artiodactyla; family Bovidae; genus Ovis; species Ovis canadensis. The sequence goes on along the minus strand of NC_091250.1, from coordinate 129,332,708 downwards.
CTCAGAGGTTAAAGCATCTGCCTTCAATGTGGGAGACCCGGGTTCGATCCCTGGGTCGGGAAGTTCCCCTGGAGAAGGAAATGGCAATCCACTTCAGTATTCTTGCCTGGAGAATCCTATGGACGGAGAAGCCTAGTAGGTTACAGTCCACGGGGTTGCAAAGAGTTGGACACGACTGAGCGACTTCACCTCACCTCATAGTGGTCTTATCCCTAGTTATTTAAGGAATCTGCACACTGTTCTCTATAGTGATTATATCAGTGTGAGAGGTTCCCTTTTCTCCGCACCCTATCCAGGCATATTACTTAGCTATAAAAAAGAATGCATTTGAGTCAGGTCTAATGAGATGGATGAACCTAGAGCCTATTATATACAGTCAAGTAAGTCAGAAAGAAAAAGTACCCGTATATTCATGCATATATATGAAACCTAGAAAGGAGAAGGCAATGGCACCCCACTCCAGTACTCTTGCCTGGAAAATCCCATGGACGGAGGAGCCTGGTGGGCTGCAGTCCATGGGGTTGCTAAGAGTCGGACACGACTGAGCGACTTCACTTTGACTTTTCACTTCCATGCATTGGAGAAGGAAATGGCAGCCCACTCCAGTGTTCTTGCCTGGAGAATCCCAGGGACGGGAGAGCCTGGTGGGCTGCCGCCTATGGGGTCGCACAGAGTCAGACACAACTGAAGCGGCTTAGCAGCAGCAGCAGCAGCATGGAACCTAGAAAGATGGTACTGATGGTCCTACATGCAGGGCAGCAAGGGAGACACAGATATAAAGATCAGACTTCTGGACTCAGTGGGAGAAGGCGATGGTGGGATGATTTGAGAGAACAGCATTTAAACATGCGCCTTGCCATATGTAAAACAGGTAACCAGTGAGAGTTTGATGTATAATGCAGGCATGTGCAGTGGTGCTCTGTGATGGCCGGGAGGGACAAGGTGGGGAGGGAGGTGGAAGGGGAGTTCAGGATGTAGGGGACACATGTATACCTATGGCCTATTCATACTGATGTGTGGCAAAGACCATCACAATACTGTAATTATCCTCTAATTAAAATTAATTAATTTAAAAATGTCCCCCAAATGTATTTGAAGGATAAATGTTATGGTCATTCTCGGGATGGGCGTGGTCAGTCCCACTGGAAATCCACAAACTGAGAACTAGAGATGAGGGACTCTTTGAAGGGAAATAAATACAAGTTGCTGGGTAGACAAAACCAGCTGTGGACACCCATGTTCCAGACCAGGGCTCTTTGAAGGGAAATAAATACAAGTTGCTGGGTAGACAAAACCAGCTGTGAACACCCATGTTCCAGACCAGGGCTCAGGTACCAGGGCTCAGGTTCCTTTGATGCTCTGGCACCAGATCTCATGTTCCATCTCCTCTCCTCTTTCGGGTTATAACGTTTGTTCCCCTCAGCCCTCTGTCTGCCAGCTCCTCAGGGCAGCTCCAAAGAGCACAGCCGCCTCCAGTGCTCTGACAGCGGCCAAGAGCGTTCATCTTTAAACAGTTCTAAAAACTGCAGTAAAGTTAGCGTTAGTCACTCAGTCTTGTCCGACTCTTTGTGACTCCATGGACTGTAGCCCGCCAGGCTCCTCTGTTCATGGAATCCTCCAGGCAAGGATACTGGAGTGGGTAGCCATTCCCTTCTCCAGGAGATCTTCCAGGCTCAGGGAATTGAACGTGGGTCTCCTGCATTGCAAGCAGATCGTTTACCATCTGAGCCACCAGGGCAGCCCCAAATCACTTCTCAGTTCATTGCAAAACAAATTCATAATGCATAAATGCAACATGAGTTGAAATGGAGCAGCAGCAGCAGGTTTCAAACAAAGCCTCAGGAAAATGAGAAGACTCTAAAAGACGTTTTCTGAAGGATTACAGTCTATCTCACCCGCTTCTCCCACTCCCATCCTGGGGGAGGGGCTTCCCCTCCCACACTAAGCTGTAACTGTCAAGGCAGAGCAGTCACTCTGTTAACTACAAAGTAATAAAAAGAGTGGGCACTGATCTTAAGCATTTCCATTCTACACGTTCAGATTTAATAGAAGGTTATTCCTCTGATGCCACTTAAAAGAAACCTGAGGCACTCTAGAATCTGCCTGCAATGCAGGAAAGCTGGGTTCGATCCCTGGGTTGGGAAGACCTCCTGGAGGAGGGAATGGCTACCCACTCCAGTATTCTTGCCTGGAGAATTCCATGGATAAAGGATCCTGGCGGGCTACAGTCCATGGGGTTGCAAAGAATCAGACACGACTGAGCCAGTAACACTTATCACTTTTCTTTCACTAGAAAATAATGTTTTAAGTATTCATTCCAGGTTAAGTGAACTCAGAGTTGAGCTTCTATAAACAAGGTATTTTAAAATCTGAACTGGATTGTATGTGAGTGACAGAATGATGTCTGATTTCTGAGATCCCTTTACATCTCATGCTTCAAAAGTTACTTGCTGATAAGTATGCCTGGGGATGAACAGAGTATATCTCTACTGGCACAAGGGTAATACCCTGCTCCTTAACCAGAAACACCCCTTGTGAAAGCGACTTCTATTCATTCACTTGATTTATTCAGCTACTCTTTTGGAACGCCAGGATTTCAGTGGGACATTGATTTAAGCATAAAGTTATGCCAATCCGGGTGTTGTCCAGTGTTGTTCAGTTGCTGAATCGTGTCCGACTCTTTGCAACCCCGTGGACTGCAGCATGCCAGATCCCCCTGTCCTACGCTCTCTCCTGGAGTTTGCTCAGACTCATGTCCATTGGGTTGATGATGCTAGCTACCCATCTTATCTTCTGCTGCCCTTTCTCCTTTCATCTTCAATCTTTCCCAGCTTTAGGGTCTTTTCCAATGAGTTGGACAATCCAAGTGTAACACACCAATCTAGGTATAGAAATATTTTGGAATAATAATATTTTGGCTTATACTTATGCTGACTACATGTATTATTCTGAATGTTTTATACATATTAACTCATTTAACCTTTACTACAGCTTATAAGGGAAATAAGGTCATCAACATTTCCACTTTACAGAAGAGGAAACTAAACTATGAAGACAACCTGCCCAAGGTCACATATCTGGTAAGTAGTATAGCCAAGAGTCTGACCCAGGCAGCTTTAAAATCTGTGCTCTTAATGGCTACTCTTTACCACAACTATACAAGGTATATTTTCTATCTGCAGTAAAGTCCAAGATATTCTTTGGTGACTTTAAATGGTTTAGCTGAGAATTTCCAACCCCATGGTCTGGAGCAAGAACTGAAGACAGTCAGTGGGAGGATCCTTTTATCCAATAACTATGATGCAGTGGACTTCTGATATTTATTTTCAATTCCTTTTGCAAAGAATTGGAGAAAACCTTTATAGGTTTCTAATGGCTGGTCTGTTTAGGTCAGTTCTGAATTGTACGCTAAGTCGCTTCAGTCGTGTCCGACTCTGTGCGACCCCATAGACGGCAGCCCACCAGGCTCTGCCATCCCTGGGATTCTCCAGGCAAGAACACTGGAGTGGGTTGCCATTTCCTTTTCCAATGCAGGAAAGTGAAAAGTGAAAGTGAAGTCAGTCAGTCGTGTCTGACATTTTGCGACCCCATGGACTGCAGCCTACCAGGCTCCTCTGTCCATGGGATTTTCCAGGCAAGAGTACTGGAGTGGGGTGCCATTGCCTTCTCCAAGTTCTGAATCATGTTCTTTTAATGTTTTTAATGGAATGCATATAGATTTAAGAGTAAGAAAGACCCTGTTCACTGTCCAAGCTCCATCACTGGTTTCCTTACCAGTAAGTTGAGTATGGGCTTCCCCAGTGTCTCAGGCAGTAAAGACTCTGCCTGCAGTGCAGGATACCCAGGCTCGATCTCTGGGTCAAGAAGATCCTCTGGAGAAGGGAATTGCAACCCACTCCAGTATTCTTGCCTGGAGAATTCCATGGACAGAGGAGCCTGGCAGACTATACAGTCCATGGTGTCCCAAAGAGTTGGATGTGACGGAGTGACTAACACTCTGACTTCACTTTTTCAAATGAGTTGTATCTATGCCAATTTTTCAGGCTTGTTGTGGGAGTTAAAAGAGACTCTCATTCATGACTCCAGAGACCTTCCACTGTGATCCTGTATAAAGCATTCGCTGTAACTCAGTGCCTCACTTACTGTCTGTGATATCACGTGTGCTTCATCGCTCAGCTATGTCTGACTGTTTGCGACCCTGTGGACTGTAACCCATCAGGCTCCTCTATCCATGGTGATTCTCCAGGCAAGAATACAGGAGTCGGTTGCCATGCCTTCCTCCAGGGGATCGTCCCAACCCAGGGACTGAACCCAGGTCTCCTGCATTACGGGCACATTCTTTAACATCTGAGCCACCAGGGAAGCCAATGAATACTAGGACTGGTAGCCCATCCCTTCTCCAGGGCAGCTTCTGGACCCAGGAATCGAACTGGGGTCTCTTGCATTGCAAGCAGATTCTTTACCAGCTGAGCTACCAGTGAAGCCCTATGCTATATCATAGGGGTATAATAAATACAAGTTGGGTGATGAGTGAAAGTGCCTGAAACACACTGTATTTCATTGGCTCTCAAAACACTCATATTTTAACTTCTCCAGACTTGGGATATATCCCACCATCAGTGGGATATTACAGTAGATCTTGGCTAGGTGATTGTTGAGTTGTCGTCATTGTCCCTAAAGCTATGAATTTGGTTTTTATTCCAGGGGTATTCAAAGATTGAAAATAAGTCATGGTAGCCATTTGAGAAACCTTTCATGGATACCTTTTGGTAAAAGACATTTCAGCATCAAAACTTACAGAATGGGTATCAGCTGTATGGAAGAATAGGTCTAGAGAAACCAGTGTACCACTTTCAAGAAATGCTGTATCCTCAATGCATTTAATGGCACAGAGGATGCTCTTACATGGGAAGGAAAAAATGAACATATCTATTCTGAGTACAAAAAGGATTAGAAGAGTTGGACACTGAGTGTCACTACCTTAAGCAATGCTCCAGGCAATTTATCTTGTGTATATATTCAATTTTGTGTTGGTACAAGAATGATGGAAGATAAGAGTTCAGATTGAAATGAGCCTGAAAAGCATTTCCAAATAAAATGATAAGTGATAAGTAAGCATAGTGCTGTTTAATTGGCAGTGGTTTTTGTTTGTTTTTTGGTTTGTTTTGCTTTTAGTCTGGTATATGTTTAAAGGGCTTCCTACGTGGTGCAGTAGTGAAGAATCTGCCGGCCAAATGCACGAGACGAGGGTTCAATCCTGGGTCAGAAAGACAGCCTGGAGGAGGAAATGGCAACCCATGCCAGTATGCCTGCCTGGAGAATCCCATGGACAGAGGAGCCTGGTGGGCTACTGTTCATGGGATCGCAAAGAGTCAGACACAACTGAATGACAGCGCATGCACACACACACACGCACACACACACATGCACACACACACACGCACACACACACGTATGCTAAAAGGTACATAACATTACAGGTTTGACAATGCCATGTTGCAGTCATAAATATACACAAACTTAAGAAATTATAGCTATTAATTATTATTCTGATTTCTTCTCTGGTTGATGGATTTGCATTGAAAACAGATCCTTTACTATGCACAGCCTATACAAGCAGCACCAATTCTTTTTATTGGAGTAAAATTGCTTTACAATGTTGCGATAGTCTCTGCTGTACAACACCAGGAATCGGCCATATGTCTGCATGCGACCACTCCCTAGGGGACCTCCCTCCCACCCCTCCCCTCATTCCACCCCTCCAGGTCATCACAGGGCACTGAGCTGAGCTTCCTGTGCTTTATAGCAGGTTCCCACTAACTGCTAAGCAGAAAATTCCTGACTGGGAAAATATGTTAATATATTGCCCATGCTTTATAGCAAGCTAGTAGGAACCTGCTATAAAGCACAGGGTGCATATGGTTGGAATCATTCAGGGTGATTGGCTTTGTTCAGTTAATAATATGCATCTAAGATTATCCTCATCGATCATGCTTCCTCACCTGCAAAATGGGAATGATAACACCTGGTTTGGAGAATTACTGAGGAGATTAAAGAGATAATGTATGTAAAACACAGAAATATAGCTCATAGGGACTAAGCACTTATGTGCCAGGCTTTTTATAGGCATCAAACAGTTTAATCCTGGTAACAATTTCATGAAGTGGACATTATGCTTTTACAGAGAAGGAAACAAGCAATTTGCATCATCAGAGCCAACTTTTAAACCCAGGCCATCTGGTTCCAGAGCCTGTGTTCTCAAATACAGCCCTCAACTGCCATCCTAGGCATACAGCACCTGTCAGGCTGCAGTCCGTGGGGTCACAAAGAGTTGGACGTGAATGAGCACGCAGCACACCCACACACAGACGTGATAATTACTGTTATCACTCAGAGCTTGGGGTATCCAATTTTTATTCGGAATTATGGTATGATTAGAAACCCTGGTTGGTGTAGTGATGAAGAAAAATATATAAGAAAAAATACTACTTACACTAACCTTGGAAATTTGGGTATTTCACAATGAGAGGTCCGCTGGTGGTACTTCCTCTCCATTCATGCTGTCCCAATCTTAGTAGGGGTCTGCGCTATGATAGACTCAGGCGGCTATTTAAGTTAAAATTAACTGAAATAAAATTCAGTCCCCCAATGGTACTAGTTCCATCTCAAGATGTAGACTCTAAAGCTTGGTCTTCTCATCACCAGACCAAACTCTTGCCCATTGTGAATGCAGCAAGGTTTTGTAGAGTGAACAGAAGTGTCTCACCTGGACCACAAAGGAGAAGGGCATCGAAGGTGGAGGGCAAAGCAAAGATATTCTAAAGGTGAGGCCCAGAGAGGTTAACTCAGTTGCTCAAGTTAACACAGTGAGCATTGGGAGTTTCAACATGTTTCAGAGAACGCATTAAATGTCAAGGCTGGAGATGATGAAATGAGAAATGGAAGGAGTTGTTTTTTTTTTTTTTTCTAAACCCTTTCACTCTCCCACTTGCTATGTAAAAATAAAAGGACTGTTGGATAGCATCACTGACTCAATGGACGTGAGTCTGAGTAAACTCCGGGAGTTGGTGATGGACAGGGAGGCCTGGTGTGCTGTGATTCACGGGGTCGCAAAGAGTTGGACATGACTGAGCAACTGAACTGAACTCAATCTTAGTAGGGGTCTGGGCTATGATAGACTCAGGTGGCTATTTGAGTTAAAATTAACTGAAATAAAATTCAGTCCCCCAGTGGTATTAGTTCCATCTCAAGAGCTCAGCAGACACATGCGCCTATTGGCCATCAGCTTAGAAGGCATCTCCATCCTTACAGAATCTCTGGGTCAGCTCTGGGCTAGGTTCTTCCAGTTTCTCACTTGCACCGTCATCTCCTAAGTGAGGTCTGCATTCCTAGGTCTTATTTCCTGGCTCATTTAGTAAATATTTACTGGGCATCTTTCATGTGTGAGATATTTGTGGATGCAGCAAGGCACAGAATCAGATATGGGCCACCTCCTGGTTCTTGCAGGCTTCCTCCAGCCTGGACTGTCTCCTACAGGTCATGTTCTGTCTGCTTCCAAAGGTATCTGCTTTAGAATGCAAGTCTGAGCATGTCTCTTTTCACCGTGGATCCTTCCAGAAGAACCTCTTTGCCCACAAAATAACCTCATTACGGTTTAGCATGCAGCAAGGTCCTCTAACATCTGGCTTCTGCCTTCTCCAGCCTTCCAGCCCTCACTGGTCCAAAGGGCCATGGGTTATCTGCTGCCAGGGGTCCTCCTGGGTACTGGGACCACTGGCACCACCTTTTTAGACCATGCTGAGCTCTGTGGCTGCAAAGCCAAATAAGACTAGCCCTTGCCCTTTAAGGGACCACTAACCCACCAAATATAACATACGACATGACACCCATGGTAAGAAGGGAACATAAAGCAGGAAAGTTGAGAAGTGCTGTTCGGAGGAGGGTCGTGGCTCATAGAAGGCTTCTGTCTAAACAAAGTGACTGTCACCTAGTAGACTCCCCATAGATGGCTGCGCAAAAAATGTTTGTTGTTGTTCAGTCCCTAAGTTCAGTCCCTGACACTTTGCAACTGGATGGACTACAGCACGCCAGGCCTCCTTGTCCCCAGATAAAATAAGTGCCTCATGTTAATAATAATAACCAATTCAGGCCTTGAGAACACATTACGTGCCCAGCTTGTGGTAAGTGGCTTTACATGCATTTTAATCATTTATCCTGCATAACCACCTGTGAGTTGTATTTGTTGTTGTTGTTGTTCAGCCGTTACGTCTTTTACAACTCTTTTTGACCTCATGGACTGCAGCGTGCTAGGCTCCTCTGTCCTTCACTGTCTCCTGGAGTTTGCTCACATTCATATCCATTGAGTTGGTGATGCTGTCTAACCATCTCATTCTCTGTTGTCCCCTTCTCCTTTTGCCTTCAGTCTTTCCCAGCATCAGGGTCTTTTTCAATGAGTCAGCTCTTCCCATCAGGTGGCCAGAGTATTGGAGCGTCAGCTTCAGCATCAGTCCTTCCAATGAATATTCAGGGTTGAGTTATGTATTCTGCTACTGTCTTACAGATGAGGAGATGGGCTTAAGTCCCGTGCCCACCATCACCCTAGCTAGTTGACTGCTGGAACATCGCATGAATTCAGAATGGTCTGACTGTAAAGTTTGGTCTTCTCATCACCAGGCCAAACTCTTGCCCATTGTGAATGCAGCAGAGTTTTGTAGAGTGAATAGGAGTGTCTCACCCAGACCCCAAAGGAGAAGGGCATCGAAGGTGGAGGGCAAAGCAAAGATATTGAGGCCCAGAGAGGTTAACTCAGTTGCTCGAGTTCACACAGTGAGCATTGGGAGTTTCAACATGTTTCAGAGAACGCATTAAATGTCAAGGCTGGAGATGATGAAATGAGAAATGGAAGGAGTTTTTTTTTTTTTTTTTAAACCCTTTTACTCTCCCACTTACTATGTAAAAATAAAAGGACTATTGATTGGTAGGGCTGAACATGCCGTTAGTAATAAGATTCCCTCTGAAAATCCTTTAAAGTCTCCATAATTAATTTATTTGGGAGGTGAAACAAACCATGCACATGAAATGAGCTGAACTGATTAACAGGTCTGCACAGGGTCCATTGCCTGAAGCCACCCAGCCTGACGCTGGGCACTGGGACTCAGGTCTGCACTCAGCATTTCCATCGCAACTGGAATCAATCTCTGAATCAATTATTGATCACACCCGGGATTCAAGCAGAGGTCTCTGTCTTGGCTACAGGAGCTCAGTTCTGCTGAAGCTTCTGCCCCTGTTCCTGCCCTGCTGGACAGAACCAAGAGTGGGAGGTGTGGAGGAGAGTGGGGGCCCTTTCACCCTGAGAACTCCCTACTCCATTCTTCCATGTTGCTTCTCTGAGTATATCCAGTGGAAACACACCTGATTGTAAGGATCTGGCCATTGAGAAGCCCCTTGTTGCGTGACAGGATAACCTGGCTTAGAAATTCAAGAAGAGGCAAAACTCATCTATGCTGATGAAGTCAAAATTGTGTAATCTGGGTGGGTGGAGTCTTGGCTGGGAAAAGGACATGGGAACTTAATGGGAAGATTGAAATGTCTGCCTCGGTCCTGATGGTCTCTGAGCACAGCTAAGGTTTGTGCATTTATTATATGTAAGTTCAGTTCAGTTCAGTCGCTCTATGGCGTCCGACTCTTTGGGACCCCATGGACTGTAGCACACCAGGCTTCCCTGTCCATCACCAGCGTCTGGAACCTACTCAGACTCATGCCCATTGAGCCGGTGATGCCATCCAACCATCTCATCCTCTGTCATCTCAAAAAAGAAAGAAAGAAATTGTTTTTATTACTTGTCTTGTTCCTTCCGATATAAAACAGTAAATAATAATAAACAATGGCTGAAAGTGAAAGTCATTCAGTCATGTCTGACTCTTTGCAACCCCATGGACTATAAACAGGCCATAGGATTCTCCAGGCCAGAATACTGGAGTGGGTAGCCTTTTCCTTCTCCAGAGGATCTTCCCCACTCAGTGACTGAACCCAGGTCTCCCACAGAGCAGGTGGATTCTTTACCAGCTGAGCCACCAGGGAAGCCCAAACAATGGCTAGCTCTGGTATACTTCATGCTGGAAATTGTTCCAAGAGTTTGTTAATTAAAAAAATTATTAAGACTTTATAAGAGCAGTTTTACGTTCATAGCAAAACTGAAATGAAGGTGCAGCAATGTTATGTATATTTCTTGCTCCCCTCCCTCCAAATTGTCCCCCAATATCAACATCCTCCACAAAGTGGTGCTTCTTTTCCAACTGATGAACTTACACTGACACATCATAATTATCCAAAGACCACAGTTTACGTGGGGCTCATCCTTGAGCTGTGCATTCCATGGCTTCCAGCAAGTGTATAACGACATACAATGATCTATCCATCGGTGTGGTATCTTTTTTTTTTTTTTTTAACTGCCCTGAAACCTTCTGTTTTCTGTGTATTCACTGCCCCTCCCCCAACCCCCACCCAGATTCTAAGCATCTACAAATCAGTCTAATCCTCAAAACAATTCTATGGGGTAGGTTTATCTTGTGGCTCAGCTGGCAAAGAATCCACCTGCAATGTGGGAGACTTGGGTTTGATCCCTGGGTCGGGTAGATCCCCTGGAGAAGGGAAAGGCTACCCACTCCAGTATTCTGGCCTAGAGAATTCCATGGACTGTGTAGAGAGTCGGACATGACTGAGCTACTTTCACTTCACTTCACAGGGGCTTCCCAGGGGGCGCTAGTGGTAAAGAACCCATCTGCCAATGTAGGTAGACGTAAAAGGCTCAGGTTCAATCCCTGGGTCAGGGAAGAGCCCCTGGAGGAGGGCACCACAACCCACTCCAGTATTCTTACCTGGAAAATCCCGTGGACAGAGGAGCCTGGCGGGCTGCAGTACATGGGGTCACAAGAAAGAAAGACATGACTGAGTGACTAAGTGCACAGCACCCACAGAGGGCTCCAGGAGGGACCGAGGCCCCAAGGCACCTCCTTGTTTCCTGCGAAAGCCCCGCAACCTTCTTATGTCCAAGTGAGGGAGAGCCTGCCACCCAAAGACAGAGATTAGGGTTCCCACCGACACTAAGATGTAAAATGAGAAGCATTTTATCTGAGAGCCACAGAAAAAGTCGCACAGGTTACATGGTTGTGCAAGTATTTTAACAAACGCCATCATTTAATCTTAACAAAACCTGTGTGAAAGAAGCGGATTATCATTCTTATTAGACAGATCTGGAGAGAATGAAAGCTTAAAGAGGTGGATAGTGGCTGACGCCAGGCTGAAATCCAGGAGCCTAACTCCAAATTCATTGCTTGCTTTCTTATACCACGATGACAAGGGCATCCTTTGAAGAGACAAAAGAATTGCCCAGAGGTGTCTCTTGGGAAATTATCTTGCTACATTGCTAACTCTATGAGAGGCTGTTGCAAAGCTCTTATAACAAAAAGGCTCAAGGACAAAGTGAAGAGCCTCCCATTGCATGGTTTAGTGCAGGAATTTAAAGCACAGTGCAAAGCAAGAGGAACAGGGTGAGTAGTTGATGGGTTTTAGGCATGGAGCAAGTAGGGAAGAAGGACCATATTGCCTGCACCTGGGTTTATACAGTGCTCCCACGTCCCAGCTCTGTCTGCTTCCTGTCTTCCTGCCTGATGCAATGGTCACAAGGGGGAGAGTTGAGGCTAAAGAATGCTGGGCGGTGCTCAGTTGCTCCAGTCGTGTCTGACTCTTTGCGACCCCATGGACTGTAAGCCCGCCAGGCTCCTCTGCCCATGAAATTCTCCGAGCAAGAATACTGGAATGGGTTGCCGTTTTTACTCCAGGGGATCTTCCCAATCCAAGAATCGAAACTGTATCTCCTGCACTGCAGGCAGATTCTTTAGGACTGAGCCACAGGGTAAGGAGGCTAAAGAGGGATGATGACAGATGAAGATGCCTGGGACCCACATGGGGTATTTGTTCTGTTGGAGGGATGGAGGGGCAGTTCCTCCTGACCCACAGCTGAAGCTCAGCACCTGATGAGCAGCTGTGGCCTCTTTCATTTGGCAGAGGGCTCGTGGGCCCAGAATGGGAGTCACCCGTGGGTGGCTGATTTAAGAGCTCATAAACGTAGAGTGCCTGGTGTACACCGAATGCACTGTGAGCATCTGGAACCTCAGGAGCTTCATGCATATTTAGTGAGTCATGGAAACTTGATGCCTCTCGGCCTTTCATCCCCTTCTACATTCAGCACACACGTGCTCTCCTTCACCTATGCCAACATCTCCCTATGTAACTTTTCTATATCTGTATGCACTTAACACGCCTAGTGAATTCTGCCTGTATCTCGCAAACTGCTTGCTTCTTTACTTCATTTTGCTTATTCTCTTTGTGTTTTTTATTTCTACTTAGCAGAACTGAGTATCTTAAATAACGCTATAAACATCTTACAGATGTGTAGCGGTGTCTGCACGTGTCTTTGTGGGGACCAGGGACTAGGAGCCTTTTGGACAAATGGATGGTCAGAGGCAGCCAAATACAAAGAACATATGTAAGCTGTGGAGTTAGGCCAGAGCTTGAGCTCAGCTCCATCACTGCTGGGGCCAGGTTATTAGCCTTGCTGATCTGTTTCTCATGGAAAAGGATGTGAGTACATATACCTCCAAGTGTTTGAAGATTTCATGATTTATTAAATAAGATGGAAAGTTTAAGCATGTACTAAGCATTAACACATGCCCTACAAGTACTCTATAAATGTAGTTTTACATTGATGAAAGAGTTTTACTCCGACGAAATTTTGCACCTCCTTTCTGTGCCTTTATAAAAAAAATGAGATATAATTGACATTGAACATTAGTTTCAGGTGAATAATATGATTCAATATTTGTATATACAGTGAAATGATCACCATAGTAATATGGTGATAAAAATCTAGTTAATATTTGTCATCATATGTAATTATAATTATTTTTCTTTAGTTGAGAACTTTTATGATTTTTTGTCTTAACTGTCAAATGTGCAATACAGTAGTATTAGCTATCGTTACCAGGCTGTAATTAAATCCCCGTGACATATATGTTTTACAACTGGATGTTTGTATCATTTAACCCCTTTCACTTATTTTGCTTATCCCTTACCTGCAAACTCTGGCAACCATCGATCTCTTCTACCGTCATTCAGATTCCATATATAAGTGAGATCACGTGGCATTTGTCTTTCTCTGATTTATCTCAGCATAATGCTTTCAAAGTCCACTCATGCTGTTGCAAATGGCAAGATTTCATTTTCTTTGTAAATAATATTCTTCTATCTTTTGCAATCTATTCGAATGCAAAAGCTGGAAGTTAAGAGATACCTGGAGTAATAGGCAAGTTTGGCCTTGGAGTACAAAATGAAGCAGGTCAAAGGCTAACAGAGTTTTGCCAAGAGGATTCACTGGTCATAGCAAACACTCTCTTCCAACAACACAAGAGATGACTCTACACATGGACATCACCAGATGGTCAATACCAAAATCAGACTGATTATATTCTTTGCTGTCAAAGATGGAGAAGCTCTATACAGTCAGCAAATACAAGACCAGAAGCTGACTGTGGCTCAGATCATGAACTCTTTAATGCCAAATTTAGACTTAAATTGAATGTAGGGAAAACCACAAGACCATTCAGATATGACTTAAATCAAATCACTTATGCTTATGACAAACAAATTCAAGGGATTAGCTCTGATAGAAAAAGTGCCTAAAGAACTATGGATGGAGGTTCATGACATTGTACAGGAGGCAGTGATCAAGACCATCCCCAGGAAAAAGAAACGCAAAAATGCAAAATGGTTGTCTGAGGAGGCCTTACAAACAGCTGAGAGAAGAAGAGAAGTGAAAGGCAAAGGAGAAAAGGAAAGATATGCCCACCTGAGTGTAGAGTTTCAAAGAATAGCACAGAGAGATAAGAAAGCCTTCCTAAGTGAACAACGAAAAGAAATAGAGGAAAACAATAGAGAGGGGAAGACTAGAGACCTCTTAGAGATACCAAGGGAGCATTTCATACAAAGATGGGCACAATAAAATACAGAAATGGTATGGACCTAACAGAAGAAGAAGATATTAAGAAGAGGTGGCAAGAATACACAGAAGAACTACACAAAAAAGATCTTCATGACCCATATAACCACAATGGTATGGTCACTCACCTAGAGCCAGACATCCTGGAATGCGAAGTTTAGTGGGCCTTGGGGAGCATCACTATGAACAAAGCTAGTGAAGGTGATAGAATTCCAGCTGAGCTAGTTCAAATCCTAAAAGATGATGCTGTGAAAGTGCTGCACTGAATACGCCAGCACATTTGGAAAACTCAGCAGTGGCCACAGGACTGGAAAAGGAGTTTTCATTTCAATCCCAGAGAAGGGCAATGCCAAAGAATGTTCAAACTACCACACAATTGCACTTATTTTCACACCCTAGCAAAGAAATGCTCAAAATTCTCCAAATCAGGCTTCAACAGTATGTAAACTGAGAACTTTCAGATGTTCAAGCTGGATTTAGAAAAGGCAGAGAAGCCAGAGATCAAATTGCCAACATCCGTTGGATCATAGAAAAAGCAAGAGAGTTCCCAAAAAACATCTACTTCTGCTTCATTGAGTATGCTAAAGCCCTTGACTGTGTGTATCACAAACAGCTATGGAAAATTTTTCAAGAGATGGCAATACCAAACCACCTTACCTGTCTTCTGCGAAACCTGTATGCAGATTAAGAAGCATCAGTTAGAACCAGACATGAAACAATGGACAGGTTCAAAATTGGGAAAGGACTATGTCAAGGCTGTATACTGTCACCCTTCTTATTTAACTTATACGCAGAGTACATCATGTGATATTCTGGGCTGGTTGAAGCACAAACTGGAATCAAGATTGATGGGAGACATAATCATAACATCAGATATGCAGATGATACCATGCTTATGGCAGAAATCAAAGAGGAACTAAAGAGCCTCTTGATGAAGGTGAAAGAGGAAAGTGGAAAAGTTGGCTTAAAGTTCAACATCCAGGAAACTAAGATCATGGCATCCAGTCCCATCAGTCTAGTTCAGTCGCTCAGTCATGTAGACTTTTTGCACCCTGTGGATTGCAGCACGCCAGGCCTCCCTGTCCATCACCAACTCCCAGAGTTTACCCAAACTCATGTCTGTTGAGTCGGTGATGCCATCCAGCCATCTCATCCTCTGTCATCCCCTTCTCCTCCTGCCCTCAATTGTTCCCAGCATCAGGGTCTTTTCTAATGAGTAAGCTCTTCGCATCAGGTGGCCAAAGTATTGGAGTTTCAGCTTTAGCATCAGTCCTTCCAGTGAACACCCAGGACTGATCTCTTTTAGGATGGATTGGTTGGATCTCCTTGCAGTCCAAGGGACTCTCAAGAGTCTTCTCCAACACCACAGTTCAAAAGCATCAATTCTTCCGTGCTCAGCTTTCTGTATAGTCCAAATCTCACATCCATACATGACCACTGGAAAAACCATAGCCTTGACTAGATGGACCTTTGTTGACAAAGTAATGTCTCTGTTTTTGAATATGCTATCTAGGTTGGTCATAACTTTCCTTCCAAGGAGTAAGCATCTTTTAATTTCATGGCTGCAATCACCATCTGCAGTGATTTTGGAGCCCCCCAAAATAAAGTCAGCCACTGTTTCCACTGTTTCCCAATCTATTCACCATGAAGTGATGGGACCGGATGCCATGATCTTCATTTTCTGAATGTTGCACTTTAAGCCAACTTTTTCACTCTCCTCTTTCACTTTCATCAAGAGGCTTTTTAGTTCCTCTTCACTTTCTGCCATTTGGGTGGTGTCATCTGCATATCTGAGGTTATCACTTCATGGGAAATAGATGGGGAAACAATGGAAACAGTGATAGACTTTATTGTCTTGGGCTCCAAAGTCAATGCAGATGGTGACTGCAGCCATGAAATTAAAAGATACTTACTCCTTGGGAGAAAAGCTATGACAAAACTAGACAGCGTTTTAAAAAGCAGAGACATTGCTTTGCTGATAAGTGTCTGTATAGCAAAGCTGTGGCTTTTCCAATAGTCATGTATGGATGTGAGAGTTGGACCATAAAGAAGGTTGAACACTGAAGAATTGATGCTTTTGAACTATGGTGTTGGAGAAGACTCTTGAGAGTCCCTTGGACTGCAAGGAGATCCAACCAGTCCATCTTAAAGGAAATCAGTCCTGAATATTCATTGGAAGGACTGATGCTGAAGCTGAAACTCCAATACTTTGGCCACCTGATGTGAAGAGTTGACTCATTAGAAAAGACCCTGATACTGGGAAAGATTGAGGGCAGGAGGAGAAGGGGATGACAGAGGATGAGAGGGTTGGATGGCATCACCAACTCTATGGACATAAGTTTGAGCAAGTTCTGGAAGATGGTAAAGGACAGGGAAGCCTGTTGTGCTGCAGTCCATGGGGTCGCAAACAGTCAGACATGACTGAGTGACTGAACAACAATATCTAGCTATCTGCCACCTTTTATCTATCCTTTAATCCATGGATGGATACTTAGATTCTTCAATGTCTTGGCTGTTGTTTGGAATGCTCCAATGAACACAGGAGTGCACAAACCTTATCTGGTTAGTGTTTTCACTTCCTTCAGATGAATACCCAGAAGTGGAATTGCTGAATCATATAGCAGAGCAGGCTCAAAACCGGCAGGTAGACTCAGTGAATTTACTGGACTTCCCAGGTGACCCCAGCGGCAAGGACCTGCCTGCCAATGCAGGAGATGTAAGAAAGCGGGTTCGATCCCTGGGTTGGGAAGATACCCTGGAGAAGGGCACGTCAGTCCACTCCAGTATTCTTGCCTGGAGAATCCATGACAGAGGAGCCTGGTGGGCGACAGCCCATAAGTTCGTAAAGAGTCAGACAAAACTGAAGCAACTTTGGGGCACGTATATGCTATTTTTTGTAGTGGCTTCACTAATTTACATTCCTACCAACAGTGCAGAAGGGTTCCCTTTTCTCCATATCCTCATCAACACTGATATTTCTTTCTGATGATGTCCATTCTAACGGATATGAGACAATATCTCATTGTAATCTTCATCGCATTTCCCTGGTAATAAGTGATGCTGAGTACCTTTTCATTTACCTGTTGGCAATTTGGATTTCTTTGAACAAATGAACTTCAGATCCTCTGCCTGTTCTTAAGTAGGATTGTTTGTTTTTTTGCTGTTGAATTGTGTGAGTTTTTTAAAAAAATATATTTTTTTGGTTATTAATCCCTTATCAGAGATGTGATTCATAAATGTTTTTCGCTCATTCAGTAGGTTGCCTTTTCATTTTGTGGATGGTTTCCTTAGCTGTGAAGAAACTCCCCGTGTCCTTTAGATGCCATGGAACTCTCCTGCAGAGCCACATTTCAGTTGCTCAAGGTTACTTTTCTGGTCAGAGAATACAATGGATGGGAATTTATACCTGTTGAGCCCACAGCAGCCATTCTAGTTGCTGTGTGCCTGCTGTATTATTATGGTCCCACCAGGGAGGGAAGCACAGGAGTTGTGGGGACACAGTTTACCTAGTCAGGAGCAGAAGGGAAACTCTAGGAAGGCTCCCTGGAGTTGGTGAGCTTTGACTTGAAATTTGTAGGATGAGTGGGCATCAGCTAATTAAAATTGGGAGGAGGGGAATCTAGAAAGTCCAGCTGTAGGCAGGCAGAGTGGTATGGTTGACGAGTGACTTCTTGCTCCACATGGACCAGTCCTGAAAGATTAAAGGCCCAAAGATGGATGTAGAGTTGAAAATTTATATTTGCCTTTATTCAAGTCTAAGGAGTAAGAACTGCAGTGAAATTAGGAAAATGGATGAAGAGGAGGAGTAAGAAGTGTTTGTGTGTTGTGATTATGGAAATTTCACTTTTTTGTTTTTAATGTGTGAGATGCTTCTGTGCGTGTGTGCTAAATCACTTCAGTTGTGTCTGACTCTTTGCAACCCTATGGACTGTAGCCCACCAGGCTCCTCTGTTCATGGGGTTCTCCAGGCAAGAATACTGGAGTGGGTAGCCATACACCCTCCTCCACAGGATCCTCCTAGCTCAGGGATCAAAGCCTGGTCTCCCACACTGTGGGCAGATTCTTTACCATCTGAACCCCTGAGATGGTTCTAGCCTCCGGTGAATACTACCCAATATAATGGTTTTATTTTCATGTCAGGAAGGTGGTAAGAGTGGAGGGTCTGAGCTGCCTCTTCCAGGATTCTTAGTCAATATGCACGAGGCTGAAATGACAGGGCACGTATTCAAACCTGGCAGTGGTGGAGTTAAAAGGCAGCTTCATTTTTTTCTCCCCTGAGGGAAAGTAGGGAGGCAGAAGACTTAGCATCCGTTGAATTCATTCTAATTTCTTCCTGTTGGAATGTATCCCCTGCTCCCTGGTGAGCTGCAATAGAAAGTGGCCTTGAGAGTTAGGGCGGAGGTTATCTTTATGGTTATTTTAATGTAAATAGAACTTTAAACAATTCTTCCAGGAAGCAGCACTCAGACAAACTGACAGGTCTGAGGTTTTATTGTATTAAGTGGTTCTTCCCAGGAAAAAAAACGTGAGTGAGTCTGGTCACCTCTTATCCTGACACAAGCTTTTTCAGGAAGGGACACACCAAACTTCATTAGGGAAAGCAGAAGGCCCCATTATGAACCACTTTAATACAGCTTTTATTCAGTTGGCCATTTGCTAATTTAATAAAGATTGCATATCCCCTGGCTGATACTCAGAAGTTTGAGATGTCAATTCCTGAAGGAGTCAGTGGAAAAGCTTGAGAGAAAACTAGAGATGAACATTCCAGTTTTTAGAGAGGGAGACGTGCCTGGCTCATGTTCAGAAGGAAAAGCCAGGAAGATCGAGAGAGCAGTGGACCCAAAGACAGTACCTGGGCTTGGAGTCCCGACTTTGGCATTCTCAGGCTTCGTGCCCTCTCCGAGTGCCTGGACTTCTCTGAGTCTTAGCTTCCTTATCTGTAAAATGGACATGCTAATAGCTTCCTTCTAGAACTGTGAGCACTGGGTGAGATGAGGGGTATAAAGACCTTAGCCTTGTGTTTGCAATGCAAAGTCTTTGCCTTTGAGTGAGTTGGCACTGCAAGAGGAAAACGAGGGAGTTATGGGAGCCCATGCGGAGGATGGGGAGCCTTGCCAAGGCGGACGGCTGTGGCCCGATGCCTGCAGCCCTGAGCTCTGTTCTTGCGGCAGGTGTGGGAGGAGTGGGAGGAGCCACACCTAGCTTAGACTCTTCCCCGGAACCATTAAAGGCTGAAAGGTGGGGGCCGAATTGCAAAAATTCTATCTGCCTTTATTCAAGTCTAAGGAGTAAGAATTGATGCTTTTGAACTGTGGTGTTGGAGAAGACTCTTGAGAGTCCCTTGGACTGCAAGGAGATCCAACCAGTCCATCCTAAAGGAAATCAGTTCTGAACATTCATTGGAAGGACTGATGGTGAAGCTGAAATTCCAATACTTTGGCCACCTGATGTGAAGAGCTGACTCATTAGAAAAGACCCTGTTGCTGGGAAAGATTGAAGGTGGGAGGAGAAGGGGACGACAGAGGATGAGAGGGTTGGATGGCATCACCGACTCAGTGGACGTGAGTTTGAGTAAACTCTGGGAGCTGGTGATGGACAGGGAGGCCTGGTGTGCTGCAGTCCACGGGGTCACAGAGAGTTGGACATGACTGAGTGACTGAACTGAACTGAACTGAATTGAACTGAAGGAATAGGAATGGTAGTGAAATTAGGAAAACTGATGAAGAGGAGGAATGAGAAATATTTATGATTATGTGAGTTTCTTTTTTTTTTTTTTTCAGTTGTGGGATGGTTCTAGCCTTCAGTGAATGCAACCCAATATAACAGTTTAATTTCATGTCAGGAAGGTGCTAGAATTAGAGGATCTGCGCTGTCTCTTCCAGGGTTCTTAGTTATATGCACGAGGCTAAGATGACAAGGCACCTATTCAAAGGCACATATTCCTTACAAAGAACAGTTTCAGGCAGGAAAGGCATGTCGGCAAAACTCAGCACCTAGGAAGTAAAGAAAAAGTACAGGTGCTCTCAGGTGGCAGGGCGAGTGATGGAGCTGGGAACTGACTGTAAGCCTGTGCTCCATCGCAGCCTCTCCAGGGCAGCTGGAGCTTCAGATATATTGACCAGAGGCCATGGGTACCCTGGAAGTGGTCCATCCAGTGCTCAGTCTCAGGGTCATGATGGGGGTGCCTCTAGGAGGGGAGGGCAGAGTTTCAGGCAGTGGGTGATCCCCACAGTCAAGAGCCTTTGGGGAGAAGCTAGTATTTGGGGAAGGAAGGTTAGGACCCTTCGATGGAAGCCCCCTCCTGCTGAAAATGACATCACACTCCAGAAATTACAAGTGAACTGCTGAGTTAGAGTCAGAAAATGCAAGAAATGGTAAAATGCATACCCTAGAAACTGTAGATCATAAGACAATCCAAGAAAGACTTTCAAATAAATACATTTATAATCTTCAGAGAGATAAAGGAAGGGATAGAAGCCATGAGGTAAGAACAGGGCATCATGGCCTAAGAATGAGTGAATTTGAGGAAGAAACGAACAGAAATTTAAGAAATAAATATGTAGTAACTGAAATGAGAAAAAAAAGGGCTCATTAAGTGGTGCATGGTAAGTTGCTTCAGTTGTGTCTGACTCTGCAACCCCATGGGGAGTAGCCCACCAGGCTCCTTTATCCACGGGATTCTCTAGGCAAGGATACTGGAGTGGGTTGCCATTTCCTCCTCCAGAGGATCTTCCTGACCCAGGGATCGAACCTACATGTCTGTCTTTTTTGTCTCCTGCATTTGCAGGTGGATTCTTTTCCACTAGCTTCCCCTGAGAAGTCTCATTAAGTGGCAGACTAGGGTATTTGAAGAGATAAGTAATCAAGTGGAAGACAGAGCTAAGAAAGTAAGCAAAATGGAGCGCAGGTATGAAGGAGGAACTATTAGAAAAGGAAGCTAGATCAAAACAAAAATACATCTAATAAGAGTGTCAGAAAGTTAGACTGGATATATCGGAGAAGAAGTACCCCTTCAAGGCAAAATGATAGAGACTTTTTGTGTTTTGAAGAAAGCTATAAGGTATTAATAAATTTCTCAGAGTTTTGAAAAGTATAAATAAAACAAATTAATTCATAGCCATACCTTAGAAAACCAGAACATCAAAGAGAAAGAAAAGTATTAAATTTTGCAAAAGAAAGAGGCATATTATTTATGAAAAATGCATGCTTCTTACAGACTCTGAAATATAACATCGAAAGTAAAGAAAAGCAGCATGCATAATTCAGTTTTCATCAACTACTCTATTTTGACTGTACTTCTTTCATTTTAAGATTTTTTCCTTCGAATATCTCTTTTTAAGAAAGTTTAACTCTTCAAGTATGCCCAGTTTTATGTCCTGCTTTTTCATTTAACCTGTCATGAATTACTCAATATTATTTCTGAAAACAATTTTTAATGTTGAGAAGTCTCAAACCTGCAGAAATGTGTCAAGTACAAGAAAAAGAACACCCCCTCCTCAGAGCCCTGGAGAGACAGTTGTCACTGATGCTCCATCACCTCCCGATACTTGGTGTTTATTTCCTACAAATAAGGACAGCTTTGCATATAACTACAATACAACCATGAAAGGCAGAAAAGTAATATCAACGGATTGCATTTAATCCTCAGACACTGCTCAAGTTTCGCAGACACAGACGGATCTAGCTGGTTCAGAATCACCGCATTTACCTGTTAGTCTGGAAAACTCTTCAGTCTTTTCTTGACTTTCATGACCTTTACACTTTTAAAGAGTAAAGGTCACTTATTTTGCATGATGTTCTGAAGTTTAGGTCTTGCTATTTCCTTGCAGCTAGAGTCAGGTTACAATTGTTTTTGGCAGAAATATCAAAAACAGTGATGCTATCTCATCACTGTACCCTCGCAAATGGCAGAGATTCAATTTGCCCCAAAAGTAATGACACTCACCTTGACCACTTGATTAATGAACTCTTGGCCAGGCCTCTCTGTTGAAACATTACTCCTGTTCCTTTTTAATTAATAAGCATTTGATGGGGGCAGGGTATTTTGAATCTGCGTAAATATCCCATTCCCCTCCAAACTCTTCTTTCTCTAGTTCTCCTTTAGTTATATCAGATGGACTCATGGCTTCCTGTTTTATTTAATGATGATAATTTATAACCATCTTTTCTTTAATGCTAAAATTTTCCAGATTTAACCCTGAAGCATCCTTCAAACTGGCTTTCATGTCCTTTGAAATGGTCACATCCTTGTTGGAGCATTTCCTGATTCATCTGGTACATGTCTTCCTCCAGTCCTGCCTGGAATCTACCCCTTCTTCAAGGAGCTGAGTCCTCTTACTAAAAAAAGACATTTAGAAAGCTAGATCTGGATGCTAGGTGTTCTCATTGTTACTGGGGTATTGCTGTTTCTGGGCGCTCTCTCACATAGTCACATTTACATCTATTTTTCCATCCATCAGGTCTATCACCTGTCTCTCTACTGGTCCATCTATCATCTCTGTATTATGTCTCTCCCTCTCTCTATCATCTATCTGTCTACATTTCTATCATCTATTATCATCTATCTATCTATCATAGCTATCTATCTATTGATCTATCATCTATGTATTATCTATCTATCTACCAGCTCAGTTGGTAAAGAATCTGCCTGCAGTGCAGGAGACCCGGGTTCGATCCCTGGGTTGGGAAGATTCCCTGGAGAAGGAAGTGGCAACTCACTCCAGTATCCTTGCCTGGAAAATCTCATGGACAGAGGAGCCTGGTGGGCTGCAGTCCATGGAGTCGCAAAGAGTAGGACATGACTGAGAAGCTAACACACATACACCTATCACCCATCTATCTATCTATACCTATCAGCTACCTACCTAGCATATCTATTGTCTATCTATCATATCTATCATCTATCTATTGATCTATCATCTGTGTATTACCTATCTATCTACCTATCATCTACCCATCTATCTACATACCTACTGAAAACCACGCATTTACATCAATGCCTTCAGTTCCAAACCAATTAACACAAAGTTCATTCTTGTTTTCTCCCTCTTAATATGTGTAAGTTCTTTCTGCGGTGGTGAGAAACTCGCCTCCCATCATCTCAATGTATTTATTTACTCCATCAGTCACGCAGCAGGTGACCACTTCCACTGCAGCAGCTGCCTCTTTCCCGTGCACTCCTGCGGGGCTGCGGCCCCTACTCCCTCCAGCCCCGAGAAAGTCCTCCCCCAGCCCGAAAAGTCCTACCCCAGCCCGAAAAGTCCTACCCCAGCCTGAGAAAGTCCTCCCCCAACTCCGAGAAAGTCCTCCCCCAGCCCGAGAAAGTCCTACCCCAGCCTGAGAAAGTCCTCCTCCAGCCCCAAGAAAGCCCTCCTCCATCCAGGCTCAGACACCCGATGCTACACTGCCCCACCTACAGACAGTCTCTCCCCTAGATTATGACTATTTTTCATTGTAGTAAAATAGCCATTGCTTAAACCATTTTAGAAGATATAATTCATTGGCATTAAGTCTGTGCACAATGAGGTGCAGACATTGCCATGATCCAGCTCCAGCCTGGAGTTGCCCGTCATCCAAACCGAAGCTCTGTACCCATTAAGCACTAGCTCCTCAGTCCCCTCTCCCCTCAGCCCCTGGCCACAGCCTTTCTACTTCCAGTCTCCATGAATTTGATGGTCCTCGGTACCTCAGATAAGTGGAATCAGACATTATTTCTCCTTTTGTGCCTTATTTATGTCATTTAGCATAATATTTTCAAGATTCATCTATGTTTGGAATATATCAGAACTTTATTAATTTTTAAGGAATAACATTCATATATATATGTATATACATACATCTGTCTGTCTCTACATATATGCATATGTACATATGCTATTGTTTTGTCACTAAGTAGTGACCAACTCTTTTGTGACCTCACGTACTATAGCCCACCAGGCTCCTCTGTCTATGGGATGTCCTTGGCAAGAATACTGGAGTGGGTTGCCATTCCCTTCTCTAGGGGATCTTCCTGACCCAGGGCTTGAACGCGCATTCTGCTTTGGCAGGCGGATTCTTTACCACTAGCCACCAGGGAAGCCCATATATGTACACAAGTATATACTTTTGTTTATCCATTCATCTGTTGATGGATGTTCGGATTGCTCTAACTTTTGCCTCCTGTGAATAATGATGCTGTAAATATTGATGTACGAATACCTGTTTGAGTAGTTACTTTCAATTCTATTAGGTTTATACCAAGAAGTGATATTGCTGGATTCATACTGTGATTCTATTTTTAATTTTTTGAGGAACTATCATATTGCTTTCTCAAGTGGATGCACCATTTAAAATTCCTATCAGCGATGCACAGGAGTTCCAGTTTCTCCACATCCTCCCCGATACTTGCCATAATAACTGAGGCTTATTTATTTCTTGATAATAGTCATCCTAATGGATAAACTGATATCTAATTTTTATTTTAATTTGCATTTCCCTGATGATTAGTGGTGTTCAGCATCTTTTCACATGCATGTTGGACATTTGTATATCATCTTTTGGGAATATGCCTAAAGTTCTTTTCCCATTTACTTAACTGGCTTCTTGTTGTTTTTGTTGAGTTGGTGGCTCAGTGGTAAAGAATCCATGGACCAATGCAGGAGACATAGGAGACGTGTGTTTGATCCCTGGGTTGGGAAGATCCCCTGGAGAAGGAAATGGCAACCCACTCCAATATTCTTGCCTGGAGAATCCCATGGACAGAGCAGCCTGGTGGGTTATAGTCCATAGGGTCACAAGGAGTCGGACATGACTTAGCAACAGGATATGCACATACAGGAGTTCATTATATGTTTTAGATATTGACCTCTTATCAGATTTATAATTTGCAGATATTTTTCCCATTCCATGGATTGTCTGTTCACTCTGTTGAAAGTATCCTTTGATGCACAATGGTTTTTAATTCTGTCTAAGCCCTATTTATCTATTTTTACTTTCATTGTCAGTACTTTTGGTGTCATAGCCAAGAGATCATTGCCAAAGCCAATGTCACGAAGATCTTGACCTATAGTTTCTTTTAAGCATTTCTAGCTTTAGCTCTTATGTTTAGACCTTTGACCCATTTTTTGAGTTAATTTTTTAATATAATGTAAGGTGTCCTGTATTATTTTAAATTCCTTATAAACATAATTTAAAAGAGGAGCTGAAGTTATCTTAAAAATTACTTTTTTTTTGGACCTTTGGAATGCTTCCTTACATTTTGCTTTTATAATTTTATCACAAAAATCTTGAGCATTTCCTAAACTTTGGTATTCAGTAATGCCTGAACTGCTGGTGGGAGACAGCAAGGCTCAGTTGAAGACAGTGGAAGGATCAAAGTAGGGGAAGGTGAATGGTGGTGGAGGGATGGAAGGAGGAGGTTTTATGGGTTGGCTGCCTGCCTCTGGTCGGTAAGAACCAAGTCCCCTCCCATCCCCAACTTTCCCCTTTAGTCACTGCCTGCCCCTGGTCTTCAGGTGCCCTGCAGAATCTTATTCTCCCATGAGAATGGGTTTATTCTCCTGTGATTATTTTGTGGCCGTAGTACAGGACGTTTGTCCTCAGGGTGGTGACAGTGGTTTTGTTGGAGCCCAGAGGACCAAGGGCACTTAAAAATAGCTGCTCCGAGAGATGCCGAGCAGAGCGACCAGCACTGCCAGAGAGGAAATGGCATCCGTTATTTAACCCACGATCTAGGGTAACGATTTTTCCCTAAGACATCTCCCAATTAGAGCGCTTAAGAAAGTTCAGTTGTGATTGCTTATCATTCTCTGATTGATTTCAAAAATGAAAACACATTGCCCATTGCAGAGTTCTTCTATAAATGGGGGTCAGTGGAGAGAAATCACAGACTATTGGACAATGAGAGATGGAAGGAACTTGCAGTATTTTTCAAATGTTTTTTAGCCACTGGATTTTTTTTCCCCAAGTGCAATCAATCATATGATCAATCCCAATAAATAAATAAACATGGAAAAATCATCTGCTTAGATTTCTCTCCTCCTGAGGCTTGGAGAAAGGAACTGGTGGGTTCAGAGTCATCCAGCTTGTGACTGGTAGGTTGGGACCAGAACTCATGTTTCCCAATTCGTAGGACAGGGCTCCTTAAGTCAGGCAAGACATGACATGTTCCTCCGAGGTCTTTTGTTCTTCCAGAGCTCAGATGAAGAGAGAATGAAAAAGAAAGATTAATCTGGTCCCTTGTAGACACCCTCACAAGTCAGCAGGGAGTATGACTTAGCCAAGGGCACGCAGCTGGCCCTGGTTAGAAGGCCTGCTGGCAGGAGTTGTGTAAGGGTGCCTCGAGGTAAAAAATAAGGCATCTGTAAGGACTGGGGATGAGAAATTCTAGGAATACTATGCAAGGTGGCCTGAACTGTAGACAGGTACAGAGAGATGGAACAGTCCATTCTTGGGAGTCTCTTCCTGAATTTCTTTTGCAAACAGCAGGGGGCTTCCCAACCTCCCTCCTGTGGGGTGTGAGAGTGAGTTGGGAGGTACAGAGGCCCTGCTCCTCCCAGCTGCAAGAGGGAAGTCTCCAGCAAGGGCGTCTACTCTTTTGAAGGTTGTTGTGGGGGCTTGATGGCAGCAGGAGGCAGTGTGATGGGAAAGGGGGATGAGGGAAAGGTTTCTGAGCCTCTGTGATGATTGGGAAACTCTGGGCAAAGGAAAGCAGGGAGAGTTAGGGGATGATTAGAGCTAGAGAAGGGAGCTTTTTTTTTTTAAAAACAAAAATTATTTTTAACTGAAGGATTATTGCTCCACAATGCTGTGTTGGTTTCTACCATACAGCAACATGAATCAAACATAGGGGTAGATACGTCCCTTCCCTTCCTGTGAACCTCCCTCCTACCTCCCATCCCTCTAGGTTGTTACAGATGCCCAGTGTGAGTTTCCTGAGTCATATAGCAAATTCCCACCAGCCAGCTGTTGTACGTATGGTAGTCTATGTGCTTCCATGCTACTTTGCCCACTCATCTCACTCTCTTCTTCCTCACCTCTACCCCCATGTCCATAAGTCTGTTCTCTATGTCTGAATCTCCATGCCTGCCCTGCAAATAAGTTCATCAGTACCATCTCTCTAGATTCCATATGTATACATATGTATATGTATTCAGTTCAGTTCAGTCGCTCAGTCGTGTCCGACTCTTTGCGACCCCATGAATCACAGCACGCTAGGCCTCCCTGTCCATCACCAACCCCCAGGGTTCACTCAGACTCACGTCCATTGAGTCAGTGATGCCATCCAGCCATCTTATCCTCTGTCGTCCTCTTCTCCTCCTGCCCCCAATCCCTCCCAGCATCAGAGTCTTTTCCAATGAGTCAACTCTTCACATGAGGTGGCCAAAGTACTGGAGTTTCAGCTTTAGCATCATTCCTTCTAAAGAACACCCAGGACTGATCTCCTTCAGAATGGACTGGTTGGATCTCCTTGCAGTCCAAGGGACTCTCAAGAGTCTTCTCCAGCTCTACAGTTCAAAAGCATCAATTCTTCAGTGCTCAGCAGTCCAACTCTTCACAGTCCAACTCTCACATCCATACATGACCACTGGAAAAACCATAGCCTTGACTGGACGGACCTTTGTTGGCAAAGTAATGTCTCTTCTTTTTATGATATTTGTTTTTGCAGAAGAAAGATTTCAGGAGTCATTGTCAGAGAATTTTTCTGGACTCTACTGCTAGGTAAGGGAGAGAGACAGCCTGAGTAAAGAGACTGATCAAAAGAACTCTACTCAAAGGATGATTAAAATATTTTGCATTCATCGAGAACTCACTGGCTTTCACCATTTATTTCCTCAAGGGGCTGAATGAAGAGTTAAATTAGTTTAGAGCTCCTTTAAAAGAAAAACAAAACTGCTGGACTCTGATTCTTTGAAATGCAGAAATTGCAGCATGCAAGGTCTTGACTGTGTTTGGAATACTTAATGCATAGTGATCTGGTGGAGACAGTAAGGGAGCTGGGGCAGAGGGCCTCGGCTTTTGTTGGCTGTACTCTGATTTACGGATGCTCGCATCTCATGAAGCAGTGGGCTAACTTGAAGCAGAAGCCTATAAAAATACCATGGTGGAGAGGCTTGTTTCGTCTGCCGGTTGATGGCTGGCTGAGTGATGGACGAGCTGAGGCACAACCAGAAGTCTCATCTTCAGTTCCCTCAGTGTCAACCCACTGAGGTTCTCTCAGTCCCCAGTCCTGAGCTTTCCCTGGGATCTGGAGTCCTGGTTTTTTCACCCACTCTGTCTTGAGACTTATATTTGAATGTAGAGTTGTTGATAACAAGCCTCTGTTCTATTGCTCCATGCCCATGCAGATCCGGTTGTTAAATATTTAGATTTATCACCCCAGGTTTATTCTGCTTTCCAAGTATGCTGGGTGCAAAAATCTATCCTCCTGGTGAACATGCGAGCTTAACATTCTGTTGCAAAAGGTGTTGAAATCTGGGCAGCTTGGAGTGCTGTGTGGGTATATGGGCTGTGACTGGGAGATGGGGCTAGTGAAATTGACACACTGGATTCATAGGAAGACTGCAGGCTCTGGGTCTATGTTTAGGCTCTGCTTCTTGCCTCACAGATTTTGGCTGCAAGATCTTGTTTCCAAATGCAAATGCGAATATCTTAGTACTCCCTCTCAGTGATAAATAATATGAGCAATTTTTTCATTAATCACATCTCTTCCCACATCTATTCTGTGTTTGAAATTACACTGGTTTGCCGAACTTCTGAATTAAGTTTTCTCAGAGGTAATTTTTTGGATTTGTCAGAATTCTTGATTGCAAGTGACAAAAATTCTACTGGAAGTAGTTTAGGTAGGAGGGAAATGTATTTTCTTGGGTAGATAACCCTGAATATTCATTGGGAGGACTGAAGCTGAAGCTCCAATACTTTGGCCACCTGATGCAAAAAGCTAATTCACTGGAAAAGAACCTGATGCTGGGAATGATTGAAGGCAGGAGGAGAAGGGGATGACAGAGGATAAGATGGTTGGATGCCATCACTGACTTGATGGACAGGAGTTTGAGCAAGCTCTGAGAGATGGTAAAGGACAGGGAAGCCTGGCGTGCTGCCGTCCATGGTGCTACAAAGAGTCAGGCACAACTGAGTGACTGAACAGCAACTCAGAGCATTAATTATGTACAATGGATTGAAGAGATCAAGCTGGATGGAAAAGTCACATCTTGGAGAAGATGCCACTTGAGCCGGCTGTTGAAGGTTGGGCAGAATTGGGGAGTAGGGAGAAGCAGGGACAGGGTGAGGGGAGGGAAACGGTTGTAATTAAAATGGTAAGGATGGAGGTTGGGAGGGATAATAAAATGCTAACTGTGCTAATAAATTTTAATTATAAATGGTAATTGTCATTACCACCAATAGCTAACATTTATTGAGTGGCAAAGGAAGATGGGAGATGTGAGGTAGAGAGCAGTGGGAGAGATATTTTGAATAAGAACTGAGGTATCACTAGTAGATGTATCAGTGCTGAATAGTGGCCGAGGGAAACCAGTTAGGCAATATTCAACAAGTATTTATTGATCCCTGATAAGGTCCCAGCCGGTGTGCAACTTTGCTTCATAACATTAAAATATGTTGCAAGTTGGCTCTGTAGGTTTTGCCTTTAAATTCTTATATTAGTCAAGTTAAGATAAGTAGTGCTGCATTAATAAAACACCCCCTAAATCTCAGCAGCTTAAGAAACCAAAGTATACTTCTTGCTCATTCAAGTCCACTGAGCATTTGGACCACTATCCAGAACAAAGCTTCAGCGGCGCTCCATCTCACCACAAGCCTTCTGATTCCAGTATGATTATCCTAGCAGGGGAAGAGAACACAGAGGGGGCTATGCCAGCAATTGAAGATGTCAAAGCAGACTCGTTACATGAGACCACCTACCTCCAGAAAAGGTAAGGACGTGTAATCTCTTCTGTGTCTGCAATAAGAAAACTGGTTATGAAGCACTAGCCCTCCAGCGTGTTTCCTGAATTAAGATACATGGTTATTTTCTTCCTTCTCTCTCCCTCTCCTTCCCTCCCTTCCTTCCTTCCATCCCTCCCTCTCACTCTTTCCTTTCCTCCATCTGTCTTCAGGACTGGCTCTAGACTTATTTCAGGCTTCCGAGGTGACACCGGTGGTAAAGAACCCGCCTGCCAGTGCAGGAGATGCAAGAGACGTGGGTTTCATCCATGGGTTGGGAAGATCCCCTTGAGAAGGAAACGGCAACTCACACCAATGTTCTTGTCTGAAAATTTTCATGGACAAGAGGAGCCTGGCAGGCTGCAGTAGAGTCAGTCAGACATGACTCAGCACACACATACGCACACTGGAATTATTTCTAAGCCTTGGACTCGACTCCTGGAGACATCTAAGTGGCCGTCCTTTGTTTGAGTTCTGCAGGTCTAAATTCAGAAGCTAGGGGCCAGGGACGCCGAGGGTGATTGGTGGCAGTGCTTGTGTGTGCATATACAGTATTGTTCCACATTTTCAACCACAGTGCGCGCCGGATAACTCTAAGACAGGTGAGGTGCACCTGCTCCAGGTGCAGCGGCCTCCAGGAACCCTCAAGAACCGCCCCAGGCGGGGGCAGGACAGCCGAGCTGTCAAGACGGCAGACGTCTTCAGCAGTTGTTTACCTCTGAAATTCAAGCTGTGGGGAAAGTCTCTCCAGAAATAGGGTTTCTTTTAAGGGTTTTTTTTTTTTTGTTCTGTTTTTTTACATGGTTAGAGTCTCCTGTGTATGATGGCTGATCTCTTATGCAATTTTTGTAGCTCTGAAGTGATAATTTTTAGATGACCTTGGTAATTTCTTCACCTGATAGAAGAGAATCTGTATGTCACCGCTTTATAGCTTGAACTGTTTCAAACCCTACTCCTGGATGGCCCTCTGTGGTGGCCAAAGGACTCATCAGTGACACAGAACCATAGTATTCTCAATGCCCCAAAGAAACTAACACCCGTTTGCCTACCATTAGGCAGCACAGACACATGAAACTAATTTTTTTTTCTTTTGTTAGGAGTGTATTGGCAGAATAACAATGTTTAAAAGTATGGTTCCTGCTATCAGACCTGGGTTTAAATTATGGTTTGACCTTTCGCTGAACATGTGACTTTGAGGACGTAGCTCTTTAAACCTCGATTTTCACATTGATTAAAACTGGGGAAAATAGTAGTCCTGATGTCACAGAACTGCTGTGAGGACTCAGAGAGTTAATGCACAGAAAGCACTCTGCATGGCGCCTGCAGCAATAAGTGCTCAATTTACACAGCCTTTTTTTTTTTAAACTCAATATTTATTCAAGAAGAAAAAAGAGAGGCTAGTAATCTCTCGTCGGCTTACTTGTGGGTCTGTGGTCAGCGTTGTCAGGCAGCTGCACACTCGTGCTCTGGAAAAGGTTGGAAGCGGGTCTTGCCAGTCCAGCTTGGGAACTGTAGGGCTCTAACATGTTTGAGACCAGGTTCAGGTCTACGTCCAGTGGCGTCACAACAGACCCTCCTGCGCCAGAATCTTCCTCCCCTGAGTCGTCCTTGGCAGTCTGGGATAGAGGCTCCACTCACTTCTGGGTGGTGAACCTTTTGCCAGGGCTGGTCCGTGCTCGCTCCCAGTCCATCTGGGCCAGGATGACTTGGGATCATACAGACTCTCTTTCACAGATGCTTCTTCTCCAGGCTCCTGTGTCTCAAGACCCAGTCATCATCGCTGTCTAAACATTCTGAGTCTTCCTCATCCAGATCATCAGAGTCTCACTCCCCTCCCACCTCCCTCCCCATCCCACCCCTCTAGGTTGATACAGAGCCCCTGTTTGAGTTTCCTGAGCCATACAGCAAATTCCTGTTGTCTATTTTACATACGGTAATATAAGTTTCTATGTTCGTCTTGGAACAAGGAACACTCTTGGGGGGTGAGGTATATGGAAAGAGTTATATTGACTTTTAAAATATTATTATCATTTTTTAACTTTTTATTTTGTATTGGGCTATAGCCGATTGACAATGTTGTAGTAGGTTCAGGTGAACAGCAAAGGGCCTCAGCATATATACACAGGCATCCATTCTTCCTATAACTCCCCTCCCGTCCAGGCTGATACATAACTTTGAGCAGAGCTCCCTGTGCTGTAGAGTAGGACCTGGTTGGGTATCCATTTTGCTTTATTTTTATTTATTGTTAAACTCTGCTTTTTAATTGGAGGATAATCGCTTCACAATATTGTGTTGGCTTCTGCCTTGGTCCAACCTGACTTAGCCATAAGTATACGCCACATGCATGCATATGTCCTCTCCCTCTTGAATCCCCCTCCCATCCCCCACCTCGCCCCACCCCTCCAGGTTGTCACAGGATAGAGCTCCCGGTGTTACATGGCAACTTCCCATTAACTGTTTTACAAATGGTAGTGTGTATGTCTCAATGCCACTCTCTCAATTCATCCCACTCTCTCCTTCCCCTGCCGTGTCCAAGTCTATTCTCTACGTCTGTGTCTCTGTTCCTGCCCTGGAAATAGTTTCATCCATACCATTCTTCTAGATTCCATATGTATGTGTTAATATGGTTCGATGGCATCACCAATTCAATGGACATGAACTTGGGCAAACTACGGGAGATGGTGAGGGACAGGGAGGCTGGGGGTGCTGTAGTCCACGGGGTTGCAGAGTCGGACACGACTTGGCAACTGAACAACAACATAATATTTGCTTTCCTCTTTCTGACCTCCTTCACTCTGGGTAACAGATTCTAGGTCCATCCACCTCAATAGACCTGACAAATCAGTAAGTCTGTGTCCATCACAACCCCCCTAATCATCTCTCCCCCTCATCCTTCCACCCTGGCAACTGTGAGTCCATTCTCTGGGACTGCGAGTCTCTGTTTCGTAAGGAAGTTCATTTGTAACATTTCTTAGTAGATTCACATCAGCTTTTACTATTAATAAGCCCTATCTCCAGCTGTTCTTACAGAATACAGATATCAATCTTTTTCTTTGGCTAGTAAAACTTTGGAAAATGAATCATTATTTAATAAATAGCATTTATTTATTTATTTGACCCTATTAAAATCTGGGGTTCTAGGTAAGAGATAGAAAAGGGGGCTTTTAGTAGTGAAAAAAAAAGTTAGGAATCACTGCTCATGTACAATAAGGCAAAAAAGTTACAAGCTACAGCCCACAGGCAAATGTGACCTCTAGAGGAGTTTGACTTGAGCAAGGCTATTTGGCTTTAACTTGATCTGGTGAGCATCCCTCATGGCTCAGCAGTAGAGAATCTGCCTGCCAATGTAGGAGATACGTGTTCGATCCCTGGGTTGGAGAGATGCCCTGGAGAATGAAAACCCACTTCACTAACTGTGCCTGGGAAATTCTATGGACAGAGGAGCCTGGCGGACTACAGTCCACAGGGTTCCAAAGAGTCTGACATGACTGATAGACTCAGCAATAGCAACAACTTGATTTGGCTGCTAACATTTAAGAACCAAAAGATTTCACATAAAAATTAGCATCTCCTTTTGGGCTTGTGTCTGGCTCATTTTCCGCTTTTACATGACCTGCTATGAATGACGGAATAATGGTCCTCCTGGACTGGAAGAAACACAAGCTGGAATCAAGATTGGCGGGAGAAATATCAATAACCTCAGATATGCAGATGACACCACCCTTATGGCAGAAAGCGAAGAGGAACTAAAAAGTCTCTTGATGAAAGTGAAAGAGGAGAGTGAAAAATTTGGCTTAAAGCTCAACATTAAGAAAACGAAGATCATGGCATCTGGTCCCATCACTCCATGGGAAATAGATGGGGAAACAGTGGAAACAGTGTCAGACTTTATTTTTCTGGGCTCCAAAATCACTGCAGATGGTGACTGCAGCCATGAAATTAAAAGATGCCTACTCCTTGGAAGGAAAGTTATGACCAAAACTAGAGAGCATATTCAAAAGCAGAGACATTAGTTTGCTGACTAAGGTCCGTCTAGTCAAGGCTAGGGTTTTTTCAGTAGTCATGTATGGATGTGAGAGTTGGACTGTGAAGGAGGCTGAGCACTGAAGAACTGATGCTTTTGAACTGTGGTGTTGGAGAAGACTCTTGAGAGTCCCTTGGACTGCAAGGAGATCCAACCAGTCCATTCTGAAGGAGATCAACCCTAGGATTTCTTTGAAAGGAATGGTGCTAAAGCTGAAACTCCAGTACGCTGGCCACCTCATGTGAAGAGTTGACTCATTGGAAAAGACTCTGATGCTGCGAGGGATTGGGGGCAGGAGGAGAAGTGGACAACAGAGGATGAGATGGCTGGATGGCATCACTGACTCGATGGACATGAATCTGAGTGGTCTCCGGGAGTTGGTGATGGACAGGGAGGCCTGGCATGCTGCAATTCATGGGGTTGCAAAGAGTCAGACATGACTGAGCGACTGAACTGAACTGAACTAAAAGATGTCCTGTCCAATTTCCTGGAACCTGTGAATGTGTTAGGTTATACATGGCAATGGCAAACTGAGGTCGTAGGCAGAATTAAGGCTGCTGTTCATCATCGTTAATATAAGGAGATGATGCTGGATTTTCTGAGTGTGCCCCATGTAATCTCAAGGGCCCTTATAAGTGGAAGAGGGACACAGAGCAAAATCAGAGAGAAGCACTGTTGCAGAAGAAGGGTGGGAGACATGCAACTTGGTTGATTTTGAAGATGCAGGAAGCGGCCAGCAAGCCAAGGCATGTAGGTGGCCCCTAGAAGCTGGAAAAGGCAAGAAAAAAAATTGTTTCTTAGAGCCTCTGAAGAGGGACCCAGCCCTGTGACACCTTGGTTTTAGCCCAGTGAGGCCTATGTTAGACTCTTGACCTTCAGAAGTGCATGATAACAAAATTTGTGTTTATGGGGCTTCCCTGGTGATCCAGTAGTTAGGGCTCCACCAAGGGATGGGTTTGATCTCTGGTCAGAGAACTAAAATCCTGAATGCCACATGCTGCAGCCAAAAAAAAAAAAAAAAAAAAAAAAAAAATTGGGCTTTTAAGTAAGATATGAAATTTTCTGCAACTTGCTACAGCCAAAAACAAACAAACAACAACAATAAAAACAAACAAACACACTGCTGAATTCCCAGAGGATAAAATTATTTTTGCCTCTTCTTGATCCTTACGTTTTCAACCTAATTCTTTTGAGCTGTTTCATAATCCTGGTGAAATCACTAAGCCGAGCAGAGCTGCAGAAGCTCCCTGACTTTCCTATCAGAAAATGTTGATCAATAAGACTGCTTGCTGCCTTTGATCAAGCTTCAGTGCTGGTGTCTGTAAAGGATTTTCACGTACACAAGACAGTGGTACTTTCACTGTTCTAAGAAAGTATTGAGTGATAATTGTTATTGTGGAAGGGTTGTATTCCCTCCTCTGTAGGATATTAGCACTGGATTTTCACATGGTTTGGAAGTTGTTGTTGTTCAGTTGCTCAGTCATGTCTGACTATTTGCAAGCCCATGGACTGCAGCTGGTCAGGCTCCTCTGTCCTTCAACTGAGATACACTGAATCGATGATGCCATCCAACCATCTCATCTCCTGCCAACTGCTTTTCCTCCCGCCTTCAATCTTTCCCAGCATCAGGGTCTTTCCCAGTGAGTCAGCTCATCGAATCAAGTGGCCCAAGTGTTTTAGCTTTAGCATCAGTCCTTCCAATGAATATTCAGAGTTGATTTCCTTTAGAATTGACTGGTTTGATCTCCTTGCTGTCCAAGGGACTCTCAAGAGTCTTTGCCAGCAACACAATTTGAAAGCATCAATTCTTCAGCACTCAGCCTTCTGTATGGTCCAACTCGCACATCCGTACATGACTACTGCAAAAGCCATAGCTTTGACTAGACGGACCTTTGTTGTCCAAGTGATGTCTCTGCTTTTAAAAGCACTGTCTTTGCTTTTCACAGCTTTCCTTCCAAGGAGTAAGCATCTTTTGATTTCGTGGCAGCAGTCACTGTCCATAGTGATTTTGAAGCCCCCCCAAAATAAAACTGGCCTCTGTTTCCACTTTTCCCCCATCTATTTTTCCGTGAAATGATGGGACCAGAAGCTGTGATCTTCTAGTTTTTTGAATGTTGAATTTTAATGTTTGGAGGACTTCAACATTTTTCTCAAACACAAATTTCCTGGTCTGGATGCATCACGCTAGTTAGGAGGAGAAAGTCTTATCTGAGAAGGTATGTTTTCATTTGTCTTTGTATGAAAGACCATGAAGCCCCTTGGAAGGAACTAGGACTGAGAGGTAGGAAGAAATAGCTCTTCAAAGATGCCCTGGAGCAAAGGGCAAGGGTGAGGGGAACAGACACATCTTGGACCCAGATGAGAGCCAGTTAGGATCATGGAAGGGCCTGAGTCCTTATGTGCAAGGTGCAGCCGGAGAAACTTTGGGAAACTTAGGAAAATACCCTTTTCCAGGTTGATGTATGCATAGAGTTCCAGGCCCCTCCCAGCCAAGGTCTTTTGAGAAAGGCCAACTCATAGAATGGACATGAGTTTGAGCAAGCTCAAGGAGATGGCTGAAGCCTGGCTTGCTGCAGTCCATGGTGTCGCAGAGTTGGACATGACCGAGCAACAGAACGGCAACAACTTACAGAAATGGAAGTGGCAGCCTGGTCCATTGGGGGGTTTGCAGAGTCCCAGAAGACACTCTTCTCTGGGCCTGACATCAAGACCATTTGAGAGATGGAGGCAGGAGTCAGGAAAATGGAGACATCAATTTTACTTTTGAGTGTATACCCTGAACAGTCAAAAGCAGGGAAAAGAACTAATATTTATACAGCTCTATTCTTTGCAGTA
Source organism: Ovis canadensis (assembly GCF_042477335.2). Lineage (NCBI taxonomy): Eukaryota > Metazoa > Chordata > Mammalia > Artiodactyla > Bovidae > Ovis > Ovis canadensis. Next base: position 129,295,875 of record NC_091250.1, on the reverse strand, counting down.
TTGTTCAAAGTCATCAGAAGTTCAAAGCAAACTAAACATCCACCCACAGACAAATGGTTAAAAACAGTGTGGTGTCTGCATATAAAAGAATATTTTTCAGCCTTAAAATATAAGGAAATTATGAGGCACACTGTAATTCAGGCTTCCCTTGTGGCTCAGCGGTAAAGAATCCACCTGCCAATGCAAGAGACACAGGAGACTTGGGTTTGATCCCTGGGTTGGGAAGATCCCTTGAAAGAGGAAATGGCAACCCACTCCAATGTCCTTGCCTGGAGAATCCCATGGACAAAGAAACCTGCTGGGCTACAGTCCATGTGGTCACAAAGAGTCAGACATGACGTAGGGACTAAATATCAACAATATGCTTGGCAAAGGTGTCCCTTAGAAAATACTTTGGGGGTAGCTGGGGAAGAGCCACTCTGGTGGGAGTAGAGGGCTCCATGAAATGGTGGTCTTGGTTCATGTTTAACTTGGGTCTTGGTCTTGAACCAACTGTGATATTGACACGACCTCAGAATAAATGCAATTGTGACATATTCCACACTTTACCCTCCTGGACTCACTTATCCCCTCTCATGTTCTTTCACCTTTCTGAGTGTTATCATATTCTTGTGGGGTGACAGCAAGGGACACTGGGAATCAGTTGGGGGGCAGATCAGATGGATGAGGGATGGGTCTGCCCCGCCCCAGCCCCAAGCTCCTTCTCTATCTGACCCTCCCGCAGTGTCTTCACGCCATTGGCTTCTGTTTGGTCCTGGGTCTCAACACAGAAAGAGTCCTGTCTGACTCTTTGTGACCCCATGACTGTAGCCCATCAGACTCCTTTGTCCATGGAATTCTCCAGGCAAGAATACTGGAGTGGGTTGCTGTTCCCTTCTCCAGGGGATCTTCCTGACCTGGGGATCAAACTCATGTCTCCTGCATTGCAGGCAGATTCTTAACGGTCTGAGCCACCAGTAAGCTGTGATTGCTACCAAATCCAATAGTTTCAATTTACTCCAAAGTATAAAACCTGCCACTAAATGGAATGCTTACCATTTGTCTTTGCATTTCAGAAGCATGTGACTTTAAGATTCCTTCCTGTCTCTCCAGCATTCATGCTGTGAAACTGAGCTTTTCCCAGACACAGGCCAATCCCTTCCTTCAGCGTGATGAATTTTGAATGCATTTTCGTAGATAGACTCAGACGCCGGCATGATCTCTAGTGACGTCTTAAAGCCAGGTGACTGAGGAGATCCGTTTAGTAACTTGGAAATTGCCTGAGCAGAGCTTTTCTGAGGTTTATGACATAAGCCCCGGTTCAAGTGGTACTTGTCTGGGATGGAGCAGAGAGAAATCACACACACAATGGCCACTGGCAGCAAAGAGACCCCAAGCCAAACACCATCTGACTTTCTCCTTCCTTGTGGCTGGGAATTTACCAGGTAAACGGTGGGATCTATATTGCCTAAACAAAAAAACAAGCAAAGCAAGAAAAAAGTCTGATAGTAATTACCTTTTGCAGGGGCACAATTTACCTGAAATCTCTAGACAGAAGGAGGGGATTCTAGCTCCCAGAAATGATGCTGCCAAAATGCTATTTGGAAAGCGAATCCATGGGCGGGAGCTTCATGCACCAGATTTATATGTGCTGTTAGCTTCTGAGCAATATAATTATTGTGGTTTTTCTGCCTTGAGCTACTGCCTCCAGTTTCTGGAAATAGGGCTTGAATATTTCCCACTTGGTGACATTTATTACCATCACCCCTCATGGCAAAACTCACCTTAGTTTTCCATCTCTCCAGCCTCCACTGAACCTCTTGTTTACAAAGAGCCATAATTTCTATTCCCAATTGTTAATGCAAATATGAATCAAGCGTCAAAGATTCATTTTTGCAATATTGTATTGAGGTAGACTTCCTTGTCTCAGAGAGCTGAGAAATCACCGATGATTCAGATCCCTGTAAAGCATCTGGGCTGAAACAGATGAGAACCCAGGCACATAATTGCTGGCTTTGTAATGTGGACAGGTCTGAGGATAGACCCCATAAGTGATGCCTTGATTTATGAATGCATCATGCTGGGGGATCATTGCCCCGAGAAGATGTAATTATTGGAGGCGAGGTTCTCCTCTGTGTGAGCATCAGTTCTCTCTCTCTGGTCTGTCCCGTCCTGACTCTGACTCAGAATTGGTGGCTGGGTGGCACTTGCTTTTACTTATTCAACTCTACAAGTTGAGGAGCCTATTCGGTGGGACTGTGCAGATGAACAATAGCTGGTTTGTGTCCTATTTTTCCAGCATCACCATCCTCATTCTCATCCTTACCATCATCTCCATCACCATCAAAGTAGTGGCCCGCCATTACTAGGGCTTCCCTTGTAGCTCAGCTGGCAAAGAATCCACCTGCAATGTGGGAGACCTGGATTTGATCCCTGGGTTGGGAAGATCCCCTGGAGAAGGGAAAGGCTACCCACCCCAGCATTCTGGCCTGGAGAATTCCATGGACTGTATAGTCCGTGGGGTTGCAAAGACTCGGACATGACTGAGCGACTTTCACTTCACTTGCCATTACTATGATCACCTTTCCTAAAATTTATTGAGGGTCTTCTCAGTCCAGCTCTGTTAAGCACTTTATTTGCTGCTGCTACTTACATATGTATTTCTTGTTTCTTTTTTTGTTCACTGGTTCGTTGTATTTTTTAGATCCCACATATCAGTTGTATCATACAGTATGTCTTTCTCCGTCTGACTTAATGTCACTTAGTCTAAAACCCTCCAAGTCCATCTGGGTTGTGCAATGGGCAAAACTTCATTCAGTCTTGTGGCTGAGTAGTATGCCATTGTATATCTGTACCAAATCTTTATCCATTTGTTGATGGGTACTTCGGGTGCCTCCATATCTTAGATATTGTAAGTAATTCTGCTGATAACATTGGGGTGCGTGTATTTTTTTCAAATTTGTATTTTCATTTTGGGGGATGTGTTAGGCCCTTTAGCAGTATAATCTTGTTTATAATTCTTAAAACAACACTGCAAGCTGGATATGATTGCTCTCACATGGCAGTAAGGTAGCTGCATTTCAGAGGGCTTAAGTGTCTTACACTAAGTCATAGAGTGAGACTTGAACACTGATCTGTTTGACTTTGAAGCCAGTATCCTCACTATCACACTGCCTTTCTTAGAGTCTAACTAACCATTTCTCTAAACAGAGGTTTTGTCATGCCCCACATTAGTGGGATTGGTAAAGCCAGATTAAACAAAAGAACTTCATTCAAGCTGCATGCCAAGATGAAGCAATGAACTTGTTTCCCCAAGCTCATTACAAGTATTAAGTGTTTAGTGATTTAATTAGGATGTGTCTATTAACAGCTTTTACTGAGGTCAGTGGAATACAAAGGTTTTACAACTTGGTGTTACTGTTTGATTTTGTCTGGCTTTACCTCTTTGTGGATCCACCTGCAAGACCCTCTGAATGAAAACCTTCATCCTTCTAATGGTGCATTCCCATGCATGACTGTTTTATTAATTTTCTTGACTTCAAGAAAAGGAGAGGTTGGGGAGATTTTCCAGTTCATAAAACTTCATAAGATACAATGACCAAGGATGTTAAAAAAAAAAAAACAACAACAACTGAAAAAAAATTCAACTCTCTGTTGGATTCTTGAGCAATGGATGGAGTGTCTGTGAGAAGTGGGGTGTCTGATGGAGGGCTGGAACCATTGGAGGTGGTGGAGGGAGGTGGCTACGTTGTAGGATAAAATACACCATTTGTGTCTTGTAAAAGTTTTCTACCAGCTGTTTTCTGCTCAACTCCATCATCGTTTCTTGACATGCTCAGGAGCTTGTCCATTGCCGATTCATTTACTTTATAACAGAAATATTGGATTAAGGTATAAGGGAAAAATCATTACAGTGATAGACTGAAAAGAGAAGAGGAGATTTGACCAGAAAAATCTTTAGGGGAAACACGTAAACTGTCCTTTACTCTAGTTTCAGTTATTTTTTTAAAAAATTGCTGCAGGACCCGATGCTCTCGAAGGATGGAGTCATATTTATGAGACTCATGTTTAAGAGGAGAGAAGAGAGAATTATTTAAAATTGGAATTAGAGAGAATAGTGTTGAAACGTGTACATTATCATATGTGAAACCGATAGCCAGTCCAGGTTCGATGCATGAGACAGGGTGCTCGGGGCTGGTGCACTGGGATGACCCTGAGGGATGGGATGGGGAGGGAAGTGGGCGGGGGTTTCAAGATGGGGGACACACGTACACTGATGGCTGATTCATGTCGATGTATGGAAAAAGCCACTACAGTGTTGTAAAGTAATTAGCTTCCAATTAAAATAAATAAATAAATAAATAAAACTGGAACTAAAACACGAGATAGTGAGGGTCTCTAGGTTCTAGAGAAACCTAGAAAACATGTTTTCTAAGCTTAGAGAACTTGGGTTCTCCTTAGATCCACCTTCATTCTCTTGGGTGGTCTCAGCCCTTTGGGATGGATGCTGGGGAAGAGGGGTTTAAATCAAGGCAGCAAGCATAACTCATGCTAATTTTCCAACACCTGACTTGGGCAAGAGCTTTCCTGGTGCCAGAGTTTTCTTTCTTGCAGAGGTAGTGGTGGAATAAATCTGATGGGGTGCTTTGGGCTCCCAGACATTTAAATTATTTACACTCACTGAACCCTTGTCAATGAAAAATGCAATGCAGAACCAAAGAAAACTCAGACCTAGATACCATTCTTGTTATTGACAGTCAACCTTATTTCCTCACCATCTCTTCTTTTGCCTCTGCACACCCCTCCCACACCTCTTCCAAGACTCTTTCCTAAGGTGGAGCTACTTAAGCTAAATGTTGCCCTTATGTCTAGTTGTCTTTATGTGTTTGTGGTTTAAAAAAAATAAAAAGAGAGAGAGAGAGTATCATAGACTGGGGAGGGGCCTGGTTACCAAGGCAACTGAATTGGTTGCTGGTGTTTTTCTGGTGTCAACTGGACGCTCTGCTCAATTTGCTAGATCATTTGTGGAGAGTTGTTTCTATGATGTATGACCTTTTTAAAGCCTTAATGACCCAGAACACTCGAATTGTCTCATCACCCCCTGGGTGATCAGTTACTGGGAGCCCAAAGACAGAGGATCTGAAAAGACACATTTGAGCAAGGCCAAGTTCTGTCTTATGGTCTGGGGTCTACACACCTGGCCTTGGGGATAATGTACCGTCTGTATATGCCCCTGCCAGCATCAGACAGCTGGGCTCCCAGGAGCCCTTCATGGCTGAAATCTTCCCCTGGGCTGGCAGCTCCCTCTCCAGCTGGGTCCGCCTAGTTTTACATTTCTCCTTTACTCTTTTCAGGCAATTGTTCATTAACCAGGGTTGTGGGGCCACATTTTATTTATTTTTGTGATGTTGTCCAGCACCTAGCTCAGGGCCTGGCATATGGCAGGAGTTGATAAATATTTGTCGAAACATGTGTGAAATAATTGGGGCTTCTGTGGTGGCTCAGATGGTAAAGAATCTGCCTGTGATGCAGGAGACTCAGGTTCAATCCCTAGGTCAGGAAGATCCCCCTGGAGGGGGCATGACAACCCACCCCAGTATTCTTGTCTGGAGAATTCCATGGACAGAGGAACCTGGCAGGATACAGTACATAGATCACAAATAATCAAGTCTTCCCTTTACTTCCTGAGACCCAAATAACCCATATATCAATCAATAAAAGTGTACTAAGTGCCCAGCTCGGTGCCTGCCCGGATTCCTGACATGGTGTAGGCCCAAGAGGGTGGGGAAGGCGGGAGCGGGGCAAGAGAGAGGCTCGGGGCAGCCAGCCTGCGGTGGGGCTGGAGTGCCGGCGCTTTGAACTCCGTCGAAGGTGAAGTACAATTTTGCAACTCGTGCTGGTGGCTCTCCTCCCCCCAGGATAATGGATGCTGTTTTCTAACCGCAGAAGCAGTCTTGTGACCAGATTCAAGAAGCTTGAGGGCCTCATGAATTACTCTTGAAATATAAAGAGTATTAAAGTTTAAAGAATCAATTTGTGAGGCTTCTTGGAGCAGGAAAAAGTGCTGTAAAAGATACTAACAGACAAAACAACTTCTGAATGCTGGCAGAGGACATCAGGCACCCAGAAAAGCAGATCATTGTCTTCAAAAACAGATGGAGAAGTCATGAAGCTACTGTAAAAATAAAAGTGAAAACCAGAAGCAGGAGACTTAAGTCCAAATCCTGAGAACATCAGAGAACTCCTGACTCCAGGGAACATTAATTGATAGGAGCTCATCAAACGCCTCCATACCTACACTGAAACCAAGCACCACCCAAGGGCCAACAAGTTCCAGAGCAAGACATACCACGCAAATTCTCCAGCAACACAGGAACACATCCCTGAGCTTCAATATACAGGCAGCTCAAGTTACTCCAAAACCATTGACCTCTCATAACTCATTACTGGACACTTCATTGCACTCCAGAGAGAAGAAATCCAGCTCCAGCCACCAGAACTCCAAAACAAGCTTCCCTAACTAGGAAACCTTGACAAGCCACTGATGCAACCCCATCCACAGTAAGGAAACTCCATAATAAAGAGAACTCCACAAACTGCCGGAATACAGAAAGGCCACCCCAAACACAGTAATATAACCAAGACGAAGAGACAGAGGAATACCCAGCAGGTAAATGAACAGGAGAAATGCCCACCAAACCAAACAAAAGAGGAAGAGATAGGGAATCTACCTGATAAAGAATTCCAAATAATGATAGTGAAAATGATCCAAAATCTTGAAATCAAAATGGAATCACAGATAAATAGTCTAGAGACAAGGATTGAGAAGATGCAAGAAAGGTTTAACAAGGACCTAGAAGAAATAAAAAAGAGTCAATATATAATGCATAATGCAATAAATGAGATCAGAAACACTCTGGAGGGAACAAATAGTAGAATAACAGAGGCAGAAGATAGGATTAGTGAAATAGAAGATAGAATGGTAGAAATAAATGAATCAGAGAGGAAAAAAGAAAAACAAATTAAAAGAAATGAGGAAAATCTCAGAGACCTCCAGGACAATATGAAATGCTCCAACATTCGAAACTATCCTGATTCTGGGAAAGATTGAAGGCAGAAGGAGAAAGGGACGACAGAGGAAGAGATGGTTGGATGGCATCATCAACTCAATGGACATGGATTTGGGTAGACTCTGGGAGTTGGTGATGGACAGGGAGGTCTGGCATACTGCGGTTTGGGGGGTCACAAAGAGTTGGACACGACTGAGTGACTGAGTGACTGAACTGAACTGAACTGCTTTACAATGCTGTGTTAGTTTCTTGCGATGAAATGAATCAGCTGTGTGTGTATACATCCTCTCCCTCTTGAGCCTCCCTCCCCCACATCACACCTCCCTAGGTCATTACCTAGCACTGAGCTGAGCTCCCTGTCTATACAGCAGGTTCCCACTCAGCTGTCTGTTTTACACATAACAGGGTATATATGTCAATCCTAATCTCCCAATTTGTCCCACCCGCCATGTTCCCACTGTGTCCACACCTCTGTTCTCCAAGTCTGCATGTCTATTTCTGCTCTGCAAATATTTTATTATTCCCATTTAACAGATTAGGAAATCAAGGCTTAAAGAAGCTGAATGACTTGCTGCAGATTACAAAGCTAAAATGTGATTAAGTTGGAGCATGAACCCATTACTTCCTGATACCTTTAAAAAGTCACGTGCTCTTAAATATGACGCTGCTCTAACTTAGGGTGACGAGGACACTGGGCCTTGAGGATGAGCAGGGCTTGGGCAAACCTGGGTCTTGAGGACAACTTTTCCCCACCTCCCAAGAGTTAACTTGGATGTCCTCATTGTCTGGGTGAGAATCAAATCATTTACTATTGATCCTAAAAAAGCTACTGTTCCTTTTTCCTAAAGTGTCTCTGTAAATGCAACGTATTGATTTCCGAAGGACAATTCGAGCCAATTTATTTTTTTTAAACTAAGAAAATATAGATTTTGTTAAAAACTTGACTGTAAAGTCATTTTGATTTCTCATTATTGTGTTCTGTCTTCTAACTCTCATCCAAGAAGGCCGAACGTTAACAAAGTACAGGAAGGGTTGATATTATTGACATACTTTGTCTTCACAAGGCTGAAGGCTTTAACTGAAGCGCAGAGGGCTTCTTCAGTCCCGCTCTGTATGTGCATGCCTGTGTGTTTAACTGCCACCAACATGCTTCTCTGTTCATGCTTTTACTTGAGAGTCTGGAAGGGAGGGTTTGGTATCCCTGTTCTTCAGCTGAGGAAAGGAGGACTCAGAGGGATTAAAGTGCCTAGGTCACAGCTCTAGAGAGAGAAGAGCCTGTACCTAAAACCCCACCATCTGTCCCCCACCGCCTAACTCCTAGGGCCACTGGTTGGCAAAGGCATCTCCATCTAGAACTGGTCGGCCTGTCTGAACCCAAAACCTGATGTGTATTTTCCATCCCTCATCCAAGCTAAGGATACCAGTTTCCACTCAACTATCTATGACGGAAGCCCCAAATATTCCTGAATCTTCCACTTCCTATTTGCCTCTTTGCCTCCCCCTCCATTTAAAACTGCATCTTTTAATCTTGTATCCAAATATTGCTCAGACCTCACTGCACTTTGTCTGTATCATCACTGCCAGATTCATAATGCAATAGTCCCCTAATTGGTATAGAGCTGGAAAATGGATGTTCTTGGAGTTTCTAGGTAGGTTACAAATGTGGGATGCTTTGTCTCTTTAAAAAAAATTTTTTTTTATCTCTCTTTCTGTCTTCTATCACTGAGATTACCAGTACTGTTGCATGATACTGAATAATAGTGAAAGTGAAAGTCGCTCATTCGTGTTCGACTCTTTGCAACCCCATGGACTATGCAGTCCATGGAATTCTCCAGGCCAGAATACTGGAGTGGGTAGCCTTTCCCTTCTCCAGGGGATCTTCCCAACCCAGGGCTCGAACTGGGGTCTCCTGCATTGCAGACAGATTCTTTGCCATCTGGTCACCAGGGAAGCCTAACAGAAACTATCACTTAATGGTGAAACACTAGAATAAGGCCCACTCATTGACTTATTCTGGCCTGGAGAATTTTCCATGGACAGAGAAGCCTGGCGGGCTACAGTCCATAGGGTCACAAAGAGTCAGATATGACTGAGCAACTTCACGCACACGTGCACAGGAGGAAACATCATAGGTATCACACGCAGGATTAGGCGGCCACTGGGGGATTCACAGTGCATCTTCCACTGATAACAGACGGCTGCTGTATGTATGTGTGTGTGCGCTCAGTTGCTTAGTCGCTCAGACGTGTCCGACTATTTGTGACCCCATGGACTGTAGCCCACCAGGCTCTTCTGTCTGTGGAATTTTCCAGGCAAGAATACTGGAGCTATACTGGAGCGGATTGCCATTTCCTCCTCCAGGGGATCTTCCAGACCCAGGCATCGAACCCACATCTCTCTCATCTCCTACATTGGCAGGCGGATTCTTTACCACTAGTGCCAACTGGGAAGCCCTTACTGTATATATACATACAGATATGAAAAAAGAAATATACATTATATATGTATGTATATATGTAAAATTATATACATACAATTATATAAATATATAATGTATACATCTTTTGATAATTTAGAGTTATATACATACATTTCTATTTTCCTAATCTTTCATGATAGTGGATTTCATTAATGTATTTTTTCCTATTGTTGACTCACTCCTAATGTTTCCCCTAATATCGACAAAATACAAACCAGATTTGTTTGTTCACATTTTACAGGCATACCTTGGAGATACTGTAGATTCAGTTGCAGACCACTGCAATAAAGAATATATGGAAATAAAGTGAATCATCCAATATTTTTGGCTTCCCAGTGAATATAAAAGTTATGTTTCCATTATACTGTATTCTGCTATGTGTGCAAAACTATTGCTAAGAAGTGGTAACTACCATCTGAGCCTTCAGCAAGTCATAATCATTTTGTGATAATAAGATCAAAGATCACTGATCATGGAAAACCATAACAAATAATATAGAAAAAGTTTGAAATATTTTGAGCATTACCAAAATGTAATAAAGAGACCGGAAGCGAGCAAATGCATAGACTGACTTAGTGCAGCCTTGCAACAAACTTCCAGTTTGTAGGAAGTGCAATATCCATGAACTGCAAGAAAGTGCAGTGCAAGAAAACGAGGTGTGCCTGCAACTTGGAATTTTCTGTTTATGCTTGTAATTAAGTTTTGGCCAAAGTGGTGCATGTTTGTATAATGTCTGTACAATATATTTATTTGGATCTGGTTTTAGTACCAGGATGATGGTAATCCAATAGAAAAAACTGAAATACTTCTCATATTTTTCCAAGCTCTGAAATAGTTGCCATAAGGCTTAGTACTTCTCTTGCAAAACAATTTTATAGAACAAGTCTGATGCCTGATTAGTCCAAAGTCCTTGACTATATTTCACATTTCTTTCTTAATTATTAACCTATTCAGTTTTTAAGTTTGGAGTAAAATTTGTTCATTTATGTATTTTTAGAGAATCATACATTTTATCTGTCAGCTCCTGTTGCCAATGTTTCATTGCAGGATATTTTGCTGCCAACAAATTAAGGAAGACGTGAGCTCACAATAAAGGATAATTTGAAAGTATTAAACACTTTATATATTTAGCTTTGGAACAGTGAAGGACAGGGGAGCCTGACGTGCTACCCCTTCCATGGTGTCAGAAAGAGTTAGACATGACTTAGCGGCTGAACAACAACAATAACAATATTTAGCTTTTCAGAAAACACTGCCCTAGTCGTTCTGTTTCACTGTGGATCAGTGAACACTCTGGCGCGGCCTGACACTGAGATGAGGACTGGGTTTTGGGAGTCACTGGTTTACAACTGATATTTTAAGGCTCATCCCCCTCCCCCACATCCCACCATTTCTTGAATATTCCAAACCCTCTCCTTTCCTTTCCCTTCCTCCCTCCCTTCCTGTATTTCTTTCTTGCCTCTATGTATTTGCAAACAATTCCTATCTCTTCCTGAAATGCCCTTCCTCTGCTTCCATACACAGAAGTGACAGTTTATGTGAGGGATAGATTTTTGAAAAATTTACATAATTCAAAACTAACATAATTAAAAAATTAATTTTCTTACAGATCTAATAAAAGTATTTCTGATGGTATTTGTTTCTTTTTTTTTTCCTCCTAAATGTCATTTTACTGTAAAATCATAAATACAGCAATGACAAGAAATCATTTCAACAGTGGATCGTCTAACCATTAAAACCCTTGGCATCAACCAACTGGGAAGCAAGAATTTGGAGGGGTAGGGTGATGAGTTCTGGGCTGGAGCTTTAAGAAACCAAGTGGGCCCTTCCTCTTCTCCCTGTTGGACAAGAACAGACAGGTAAAAACAGCAACACTGAAACAGCTCAGTTTTCAGTTTTATCACTTTGTAAAATTCTTTTTTCTGTTCTTTTCCTCCGTTTGACATCAGTAAAAGTTTTAATTATCACAAAACTGATTTTGTTGTAAATGGAGAAAGGGCACAAAACCAAAATGTAACGAAAAGCCCAAAGGTCAGACCGCAAACCCTAAATAAACCCTCAGGTCTGATGAGGGTTCACACATCAGAAGGACCGTCAACTCCAACCCCATGCAATGTGACTCTTTGGAGGACTGTTGCAGCCACATCAACTTGACGCAGGAGTGTAAGCAAGGTCTGCTGTTAATTAACACGGCAAGGGCAACACTAGTAACTTTTTACAAAATACAGTAAAAGGTACACAGGGTCCCAAGAGAACCCTGCAGAAAGCCCTTGTGGAGATCTGAGCCAAGCACTGATTCTAAAGATACCATGTTGCTACAAAAGTACAAATTAATGCTACTGGTATTAAGAAATATCAGACACATACAACTCAAATATTCATTAATACTTATGAAAACTCTCCCCTAAAAACAAGATGTTTTTTGTTATTTTGTAATTTTTTATGTATTTTTTTTAAAGATGAGTTTCTTGCAGTAAAAGAGAGACACAGTCAGACGTGCCTATAGTATTGCCTAGAATGTCCTCACTGCTGAGAAAGGATGGGGTGCACACTAAAGACTACTGGGTGAGGCTGGGAGGGAGGGGGCACCAAGATTCACCTGATAGGAAAAGATTACTGATGTGAAGTCTCCGGGGAAAGAGGAAGTAGGTTCCATACATGTGCGTTAATATAGGTTTAGTTGCTCAGTCATGTCTGACTCTTGCAAGCCCATAGACTGCAGCCCACCGGGTTCCTCTCTCCATGGGATTCTCCAGGCAAGAATACTGGAGTGTTCTGCCATTTCCTTTTCCAGTGTTAATATATGATATTTGTTTTTCTCTTTCTGACTTATTTCACTCCATATGACAGTCTCTAGGTCCATCCACGTCTCTGCAAATGGCACTATTCTGTTCCTTTCTATAGCTGAGTAATATTCCATTGTATATATGCACACATCTTCTGTATCCCTTCCTCTGTTGATGGCTTTCAAGTCCTGGCTATTGTAAGTAAACAGTGCTTCAGTGAGCACTGGAGTTAACATACCTTTTTTGAATTATGGTTTTCTCTGGGTATATGCCCAGGAGTGGAATTGCTGGTTCTTATGGTAGAGATGGATTTATTTTTAAAGCAGAAATAGACACAGATGCAGAGAACAAATGCATGGATACCAAGTGGGGACGGGGCAGGGGCAGAGTGGGTGAGATAAATTAGAAGATTGGGATTGACATATATGTGCTATTGATGCTATGTATATTGATGAAATAGATAACTAGTAAGAACCGACTCTATAGCACAGGGAACTCTATTCAATGCTCTGTGGTGACCTAAATGGGAAGGGAAACCCAAAACAGGGCTATATGTATGCGTGTAGCTGATTCGCTTTCCTGTACAGCAGGAACTACCACAATATTGTAAAGGAACTATACTCCAATAAAATAAGAAGAGGCAGGATAATCAGAAAACGACTGAAAATAATTTTTGCTTTTCAAAAATATCTCTTCTTTATATGGTTGTACAAAATGGCCTCCTGACAGCTGGGATCTGAATGGCCCCTCCAGTCCTTCAGGCCCCTCTGTCTCCTGGCCGGTGAGCCCCAGTCCTGTGCTAGTCCATGAGCTCGCTCACCACTTGGGAACCAGGCCCCCCTGGCACACTGGGAGAGAAGGGTCTTGGGCGGGACCAGCTGACACCAGTTTTGGGAGCAGTGTACCTTCAGCTGGCCTCAGACTCCATGGTCTCTGCCAGCCTGGATTTCAGGAAGTGCTTTAGGGCTCCCAGGCCCCTGACATTGTGAACATGGCTGAACTGTGCCCCTTTAAGGAACTTAGGTTCCAAGAGTCAAGGTGCCTGGTGGGATGTTGGGTGGGGAGCATCCCCATGGGTCCTGATGCTGACATCCCACTGCAAACCTAGCAATTCCTTCTCTGCACGTGAATTGAATCTTTAAAGCAATGTCTGTGGTGGTGGTGGGGAGGGGAGGGTCATGACTAGAACAGACAGCAATCCCACGCCCTTTACCCTCATCAAAGTAGGGGCAGGTGCCTCTCCACACAGAATCCACAGGGCCCTTCCAGGGAACAGCGAGCCTCCTCAAACCCAAATAAGAGCAGAGATGGTGGGTATTTCTGTTTACCAGCTCACGTGCTAGCAGTGTAAACACTGTCTACAATTCACTTGGCATAATGACATAAACAATCCCTGATGAATTAAACAATGGTTTGAAAATTGCATAATTTTGAATTTTGTGCATAAATTGAGACTTTATTAATATTTTTATTCACATAGCTTCAAATTAATTCAATGTTGCATAATATGCAGTCAGCCTCCATTATACTCCCTTCTCTGATTTCTCATTAGCGCTTGATTATGTCTGCGATATAATTGCAGTAGTTACGGCAGGCACCTTCACTCATTCTCAACACAGGAGGTGCTGTCTGATTGGGTAGAGCCTGAGCCTTGATTGGGCAAAGTGAATGTTTAACTGATAAGCGTGCAGTACCTTGAAGGGAGGTGACTCTGCATCCAGTTTGCCTGACCTAGCCCTGGTTAATTACATTGGCCACCACGTGGTCACCCCTGACCAGGACTCATCAGCAACTAGATTCCTTGTACCTCCCACTTTCAGGTGACAAGCTTACCTAGATGGGGCCTGCTTGCTCTTTTGGTTCTGCTTTGCTCCCTGCTCTTAGAGGAAAAGCTCAGCCCCACAGACCCTGGCACCCAAGTTTCAGGGGGAGAGACTCACTGGCTTCTTTGGACTTTGAGCCTTTCCATATATTCCAGTCCAGCGTTTACCTGAAGACAGGGTATTAGGAGTTCCCAGTTTCTCTCTCTTCTATTAATGTGCTTTGTTTCCTCCAGTGGCTTGTGTGTACAGACAGACACACCTCAGAGATATTGTGGGTTCAATTCCAGACTACAACAATAAAGCAAATATTGCCATAAAACAAAGCATGTGAGCATAGAAAAGTTGTGTTTACCCTATACTGTTGAAGAATTGATACTTTCAAATTGTGGTGCTGGAGATGACTCTTGGGAGTTGCTGGGACAGCAAGGAAATCAAACCAGTCAACCCTAAAGAAAATCAACCCTGATTATTCGTTGGAAGTACTAATGCTGAAGCTGAAGCTCCAATACTTTGGCCACCTGATGAGAAGAGAAAACTCATTGGAAAAGATCCTGATGCTGGGGAAAGATTGAAAGCAAAGGAGAAGGGAATGGCTGAGGATGAAATGGTTAGATAGTATCACTGACTCAATGGACATGAAGCTGAGTAAATTCTGGGAGATGGTGAAGGGCAGGGGAGCCTGGTGTGCTATAGCTCACGAGGTTGCAGAGAAATGGACTCTACTTAGTGACTGATTCCAAAAACAACAGCAATTGAACAACAACAACAACCCTACACTGTAGTCTATAAATTGTGAAATAGCATTGTGTCTAAAAATAATATACCTGTTTTAGTTAAAAATTACTTTACTGTTAGAAAGTGCTAACCATCATCTGGGCCTTCAGCAAGTTGCAATCTTTCTGCTGGTGGAGGGTCTTGTCTTGGTGTTGATTGTTGCTGACTGACCAGGATGCTGGTTGCTGAAGCTGGAGTGACTGTGGTGATTTCTTAAAATAAGACAGCAGTAATGTTTGCTGCACTGATTGACTCTTCCTTCCATGAATGATCTTTCTGTAGCATGCAGATGTGTTAGACAGCGTTTTACCCACAGTAGAAATTTTAAAATTGGATTCAGGACTTTCCTGGCAGTCCAGTGGTTAAGACTCGGAACTCCCAGTGCAGGGGGGCACAGGTTCAATCCCTGGTCAGAAAACTAAGATCCTGTATGCTACTCAGCCAAAAAAAAAATAAATAAAATTAAATTAAATTTGAGTCAATTCTCTCAGCTGTTGCTTTATCAACTAAGTTTATGTTAAATTCTAAATCTCTTGTTGTCGTTTTAAGAATCCTCATAGCATCTTCACTAGGAGGAGACTCTGTCTCAAGAAACCACTTTTTCTGCTCATCCATGAGAAGCAGTTCCTCCTCTGTGAAAAGTTTGTCATGAGGTATCAGAAGTTCAGTTCAGTTCAGTCTCTCAGTCGTGTCCTACTCTTTGTGACCCCATGAGTCACAGCACACCAGGCCTCCCTGTCCATCACCAACTCCCGGAGTTCACTCAGACTCACATCCATCGAGTCAGTGATGCCATCCAGCCATCTCATCCTCCGTCATGCCCTTCTCCTGCTCCCAATCCCTCCCAGCATCAGAGTCTTTTCCAATGAGTCACCTCTTTGCATGAGGTGGCCAAAGTATTGGAGTTTCAGCTTCAGCATCATTCCTTCCAAAGAACACCCAGGACTGATCTCCTTCAGAAAGGACTAGTTAGATCTCCTTGCAGTCCATGGGACTCTCAAGAGTCTTCTCCAACACCACAGTTCAAAAGCATCAATTCTTGGACACACAGCTTTCTTCACAGTCCAACTCTCACATCCATACATGACCACAGGAAAAACCATAGCCTTGACTTGACGGACCTTTGTTGGCAAAGTAATATCTCTGCTTTTGAATATACTATCTAGGTTGGTCATAAATTTCCTTCCAAGGAGTAAGCATCTTTTAATTTCATGGTTGCAGTCACCATCTGCAGTGATTTTGGAGCCTAAAAAAATAAAGTCTGACAGTGTTTCCACTGTTTCCCCACCTATTTCCCATGAAGTGATGGGACCAGATGGCATGATCTTCATTTTCTGAATGTTGAGCTTTAAGCCAACTTTTTCACTCTCCTCTTTCACTTTCATTAAGAGAATCAGTAGATGAAATGGAAGTAACAAGAGAACTAGAATTAGAATGGACTGAACTTCTGATAAAGCAGAAATACTTAAAAAAAAAAGTAAAAGGCATTTCTGCTTTATCAGAAGTCAGTCACTTCTGATTCCAGTTCTCTTGCTACTTCCATTTCATCTATAGTTACTCCTCCATGGAAGTCTTGAACTCTCAAAGTCACCCATCAAGTGGGAATCAACAACCTCTTCCTGTGAGTCATGAATACTCTTCATGGCATCTAGAATGGTGAATCCTTGCAGAAGGTTTTAAATGGTCTTTGCCAGCTCCATCAGGGGAATCACTATTTATAGCAGCTATAGCTTTATGGAAAGTCTTCCCTTGTGACTCAGCTGATAAAGAATCTGCCTGCACTTCGGGAGACCCTGGTTCAATTGCTGGGCTGGGAAGATCCCCTGGAGAAGGGAAATGCTACTCCTGTATTCTGGCCTGGAGAATTCCATGGACTGTATAATCCATGGGGTCGCAAAGAGTTGGACACGACTGAGCGACTTTCACTTTCATCTAAGAGATGGGCTTCTTAGGTGTTTGGTAGCTCAGTTATAGGGAATCCACCTGCAATGCAGGAGACCATGGTTCAATTCCTGGGTTGGGAAGATCCACTGGAGAAGGGATAGGCTACCCACTCCAGTATTCTTGGGCTTCCCTGGTGGTTCAGCTGGTAAAGAATCTACCTGCAGTGTGGGAGACCTGGGTTTGATCCCTGGGTTGGGAAGATCCCCTGAAGAAGGGAAAGACTACCTACTCCAGACTGAGTGACTTTCACTTCACTAACTTTATGAAATGCATGTTTTAAGTAATAAGACTTGAAAATCAAAATAACTCCTTGATCCATGGGTTGCAGAACGGATGCTGAGTTGTGTGCTTAGTCACGCAGTCATGTCTGACTCTTTGCTACCCCATTGACTGTAGTCCACCTGTCTCCTCTGTCCATGGGATTTTCAGGCAAAAATACTGGGGTGGGTTGCCATTTCCTCCTCTAGTGGATCTTCCCTCCCCAGGGGTCAAACCCCAGTCTCCTCTGTCTCCAGAAATGCAGGTGGATTCTTTACCTGCTGAGCCATCAGAGAAGCCTGGATGCTGTATCAGCAGGCATGAAAATAACACGGATCTTATGCATCTCCATCAGAGCTCATAGGTGACCAGGTGCACTTCGGTGAGAAGTCTTATTTTGAAAGAAATCTCTTTTTCTTCTATGCAGCAGTTCTCAAAGGTAGGCTTAAAGTATTCAGTAAACCATGTTATAAAGAGACATGCTCTCATCCAGCCTTTATTGTTCCCTTCATAGCACACAGACAGGGTAATTTTAAGGTAAATTCTTCAGGGCCCTGGGGTTTTTGAAATGGTAAATGGATATTGTTTTTCGGTCAGGAGCTTCATTAGACCCCAACAAGAATCAGTTTGTTCTTGGAAGCTCTGAAACCAGGCACTGACTTCTGCTCTCTAGCTGTGAAAGTCCTGGATGGCATCTTCTTCCGGTTGAGACTGTATGTCCACATTGAAAATCTGTTCTTTAGTGTAGTTTCCTTCATTAATAATCTGAGTTGTATCTGGATAGCTCGTGTCAGCTTCCATCAATACATCAGCTCTTGCTGCATCACTTTGTACTATGATGTTATGGAGACGGCTTTCTTTTCTTACATCTCATGAATCAAACTCTGCCAGCTTCAAACTTTTCTTCTGCAGCTTCCTCACTTCTCCCAGGCTTTGCAGAATTACAGAGAATTAGGTCCTTGTTTCAGATTAGGTTTTAGCTTAAGGGAATGCTGTGGCTGCTTTGCCACTAAAACCTTTTCCATGTCAGCGATAAGGCTGTTTCACTTTCTTATCACATGTGTGTTTACTGGAGTAGCACTCTTAACTTCCTTTAAGAACTTTTTCTTTGTTTTCACAACTTGGCTAACTGGCACAAGAGGTTTAGATTTTGGTCTCTCTTGATGTTTTACATGTGTTCCCAGGTGGTGCAGTGGTAAAGAACCCACCTGCCAATGCAGGAGATGCAGGAGACGTGGTTTCCATCGCTGGGTTGGGAAGATCTCCTGGAGGAAGAAATGGCAACCCACTCTAGTGTTCTTGCCTGGAGAATCTCATGGACAGAGGAGCCTGGTGGGCTACAGTCCATGGGGTCACAACAGTCAGACATGACTGAGTGCAACGCAATACTCACTAAGCTTAATCATTCTAGTTTTTTACTTGAAGTGACAGATGTGAGACTCTTCCTTTCACTTGAACACTTAGAGGTCATTGAAGGGTTATTAATTGGCCTAATTTCAACATTGTGTCTCAGGGGATAGGGAGGCCTGAGGGGAGAGGGGGAGATGGTGAAACAGCCAATCAGTGGAGCCACCAGAACACATATAACATTTATCAGTTAAGTTCTGTACTGTGTGGGCATGGTTCGTGGTGCCCCAAAACAATGACAATAGTAACAAGAAAGATCACTGATTACAGATCACCATGACAAATATGATAATAATGAGAACATTTGCAATATTGTGAGAATTTCAAAATGTGACATGAAGACCTGAATTAAGCCAATGCAGTTGGAAAAATGGTGCCTCTAGACTTGCTCTATGCAGAGTTGTCTCAAACCTTCAATTTGTAAAAATGCGTGAGTGCATGCTGAGTCATGTCCGACTCTTTGTGATCCCAGGGACTGCAGTCCACCAGGTCCCTCTGCCATGGAATCTTCTCAGCAAGAATACTGAAGTGGATTGCCATTTCCTCTTCCAGGGGATCTTCCTGACCCAGAAATCAAACCCATGTTTCCTTCGTCTCTTGCCTTCCATGTGGATTCTTTACTGCTGACTCACTGGGGAATTTTTAAAAATGCAGTATCTGCAAAATGCAGTGAAGCAAAGTGCATTCAACGAGGTATGCCTATATAGCTGCCTCTGCAGAGAATGGATGAAGGCACGAGTATGGCGTTGTCAACAGCCCTCTTCCTCTTCCTAACAAGCTTGCCAGTGTTCGCAGGTTGGGTGTGAGGCAGTGTAGACCCCTCCCCACTCTCCATGGGAAGGTCCTGCAGCTTAGAATCTGTGTCTTATTTATTCTTTAGGCTCAGTCCCCGCAGGCTCTGATGCTTAACATCCTTTTGATTAAATGAAACTGCTTCCCTGTTTAAATGGTTGCCTCTGATAGACAAGTCTTCCTTCTGGCTAAATGAAATGTCTTCCTCGTTGTATATTAAGTGCAGTTTTCTCCGTGTGCGTGGAGACCATCTGACCGGCGCCACTTCTTGTGACTCTTCTGGTATCTGAAGGCAGGCATCATCACCCTCGCATTCTATTCCTCTGTATTGGAAAGCCTCAATGCAGCCAGTGTTTCCCCATGGTGATTCTGTGATCCAACAGTAGGGTCATTTCTCCAATTCCTTTTCACCCCTCTTCAGAGTGGCAGACCAAAGATGCAAGCCGAGTCTGGAAGAGGGATCCCTGGCTGGTATGTCTACATCCTTATCTCTCAGCTCAGCCCGTTCATCTTCTTTCTGGACACGTTTCTGGCTCATTCCACTTGCTGCCCATTGTGGTCCCTGTGGGCTTTTATTCTCTATTTTTTTTTTTTTGCAGGTCATTGACCCGCTTGTATCTGTGGCTTTTCTTTGTTTTGGTTACAGTCTGATATCTTATACTTAAAGCCTCTTAAAAGGCATCCTTTGATTTCGTGGTTTGTTGAATTCCAGGTTTACTTGACAAATTATGTTGTGGAATTTTAGTAAGTCTGCCCAAATCTTCACAAACTATGCTAATTGCTGCTTGGAAGTGATTGTTATGCATCTGTTTGAGGCATTATTCTAGGGCTGCTGTCTCTGACACAGTAGCCACTAGCCACATGTAGCTATTTAAAACTAAATCATTAAGGTTAAATAAAACTTAAAATTCGGTTTCTCTAGCCGCATTTCAAGTACCCAGTGGTCACGTGGGGCTAGGGGCTGCCATAGTGGGCACACAGATACACATTTTCCTTATTGCAGAGCATTTTATTGGATGGCGTGGTCCAGGAGGCATTCCAGCAGTTTTGGTAGCAGAAAGTGGCCATGTTTATGATCTCAAATCATACAGTGTGAGATACTGAAGTCCCGTAATTCTTAGTATTCTTACTTTTTGGATTTCCTTCCCATTTAAGTCACCACAGAGGCTTGAGAAGAGTTTCCTGTGTTTATACACTTGTTTCTCATTAATTATCAATTTTATATATAGTATTGATGGTGTATCTAAGTCAATCCCAATCTTCCAGTTCATCTCATCCCCCCCCATATAAATCTATACACTTTTTCTCTACATCTGTGTCTCTATTTCTGCTTTTAAAATAAGACTTTTCTATATCCGTTTTTTCAGATTCCACACATATGCACTAAATACTTACTTTTTCTCATTGGTTTAAATTTTATGCTTTTCATCCAACTTATTGGTACCACATGTAATGCGTGTACAGTGCAGGCATATATTGTGTCCAAATTTCTTTTCAATGATAGTGCACAGTCCAGGAGTGTCAAGGTTCTGCTGACCATTGCTTAATCTTGGCTGTACACGTTGAGACGTTCCTCTGGTGAAAGGATTTTCATGTTTGCCTTCCCCTAACCTATGAGAACCCTTTGCCCTACCTGTGTTCCTGTAGACTCTGCCTCCAGGAAATGGCCTCTTACTCAGCATCTTGTAAAAGCAGCTCCAATAGTCCCACTTGTTTTAGCAGAAAGGCCACCTGCTGATCCTCTATGACTTTTACAACCCTTAGCAGCCCAGGGATTTGAAGCTGGAAAACTTTGGTCTTAACCACATTCGTTTTCCTTTTTTTTCTAACTTAATTTTTGGCAGTGCCATGTGGTACATGGGATCTTAGTTCCCTGATCAGGGATTGAACCTGTGCCCTCTGCATTGGAAGCTTGGAGACTTAACCACTGCACTGCCAGCGAAGTCCTTTTGTTCTTTCTGTTTTCTGAATCTACAATTGATTCCATTCCAGACTTAGGAAAAGATTCAAAAAGCCACATGTATATCGCTGAAAGGGTGACCTGTCATTTTAGTTTTGTCCAGCCTATCCCCGCTTCTCTGTCCTGCCTGCTCCTGCTCCCAGGGTATTGCCTGCCATACGAAAAAGGTGACATTTTTCCAAGCCTCTGTTCTTGGTCTCACTCATGAACCCCTCACGTCGAGGTATCTTGTGAACCTCCTTTTGTCTCGTATGCAAATGACTCTTCATCCACCCTCCTGGCTCAGTTTTGTTTTGCTCTTTGTCTGTTTGCTTTTTTGGGGTCTTGACTTCCTGAGTCTGACCTGGATTTCCCTTGACAAGTGTCTGGACCTGCTCCTGGTTTCCTTGGTCAGACTTTCTTGGGAATGAGTGGCTCAGTCAGTAAAGAATCCTCCTGCAATGAGAGAGACCACCTGCAGTGCAGGAGACCTGGGTCCGATCCCTGGATTGAGAAGAGCCCCCTGGAGAAGGAAATGGCAACCCGCTGCAGTATTCTTGCCTGGAGAATCCCATGGACAGAGGAGTCTGGTGAGTACAGTCCATGGGGTCATAGAGGCAGATATGCCTTAGCGACTAAAGCACCACCACCGTATCCTTTTACCTACTTGGTCATTATTCTCACATCGTTTATCCCAGTCCCTTGTGCTGTGCTTAGCTGCTCAGCCTTGTCTGACCCTTTGCAACCCGCATGGGCTATAGCCCACCAGGGTCCTCTTTCCATGAGGATTCTCCAGGGAAGAATACTGGAGTGAGTTGCCATGCCTTCCTCCAGGGAATCTTCCCAACCCAGGGACGAACCCAGGTCTCTGGCATTGAGGGCAGATTCTTTACTGTCTGAGCCACCAGGGAAGCCCATGAATACTGGAGTGGGTAGCCTATAACTTCTCCAGGGGATCTTCCCAATCCAGGAATCGAATCCGGTCTCCTGCATTGCAGGAGGATACTTTACCAGCTGAGTTACCTGGAAAGTCCACCCCAATCCTTTTAGGGCATGTCAAATATTTTCTTCACCCTCCACTTTCATTATCATCCGCTTTTCTCAGATCACTTCATTTACGAGTTGGAAGAGATCTCAGAGCTTATGTAGCCCAACTCTTTCCTCTTCTGAAAGCATGAATTACATAAAAGGATTCTCTCTAGACTATAGATAGGGAACTAAACGGGAGAGCTCACCTTCAGCTTTAGGTCTCCTGATATCCCTGCTGGTTGTCTTTTCATTTAACTAACATTCCCCAAACATTCTTGCTCAAAAAATGGTTCTGGGGTCCAATAAACTTAAGCAATATTGGGTCAACTAAATTAATATAAATTTCTTTGCTGCAAGACTTTTTTGAGCCCTTAAGATGGAGATCCCCAAAGTGAAGCTCAAAGGTAGGTGGACTTGCACTATATCCAAGAATTCCCAACTTGTTTGAAAAGATAATTTTATATTGATTCAGAATTACTCTAGGCGGTGTTTCTTAGAACACTCGGTAAATATGATACTATCTGTTCTTTAAGGTCAGAATTCCTTGAATATTTGTTGTGGGTAATTAAGCACTCCTCAAATAGACATGTTTTTTTCTTTTACCCACCAAAAAGTCTTTTTAATACCAGACTTTTTGATTCTTGAACCATCTTTACCGGATGAGGTCAAAATGCCAGGTGTTGTAAGAAGACAGCAGTCTCACTCAATGTGGAATTTCCTTTAACTGCCTTCGGGGAATACACGTAGGATTTTGGGCATTCTGGTTTGTTTTTAAGTTGGGTCCCTATTTGTCAAACCTTTAGATTTGGTTTATAAATATCAAGGTTAAATGGAGGTGAAACCAAACAGTTCTAGGAAAGTCAAGAGGCAAATGCTCATAGTTAATCCAAGTCTGTTCTCAGGGCATTTAGCCTTTCCCGGCATTAATACCCAGACACTGTTATTAGCACATAGACACCCAATCACCCCGTGTGCATTAGCCAGATTGGCTGTGTTGATTAGAGATACTAATTATGTGATATGTTTAACTATCAAAATAAGATGGATTTAGCTTGACAGGAGAGCATTGCTTTGCTGTGTATGTGTGTGTGTGTGTGTGAGAGAGAGAGAGAGAGAGAGAAAAAGGAGAGATGGGATAAGTTACCTCCAAAATTTCCATTTTGCAATTTTTGAGAAAGCAGTTTCTGGCCAGAATCTAATTTCTACTATCTGATGTGGTATTACTGGGATATTATTTTTTTTTAAAATTAGCATGACTGTACTGTGAAAATCCTAGTAAGTGTGAAATCAGTTAACAAATCAAATAAATCTAATATTATACCTGCCAAGTGGGGCATTGCTGTATGCTGATGAGTGTTATACATCTCCAAGTCCTGCGTCACTCATCAGAGAACACGTGATTCTAGCTGGAACCATGTCACTTTAAGGAATACTCTCATTTCCTATAGAGGTGTATTTAATGGGACTAATAGATCATTTATCATCTTTCAAAATATAGTCACACACAGGAATGTTCACTGGGCAAAGGAAAGAGTTAGTCACAAAGAGCTTTCCAAGATAGATGCATTGTTTTTTTATCTTTCACAAAATTCATAAAACAGAATGGAAGAGGTACAAGATTATCTACATGTAGAACATAAAAACGGGAGTGAAATATTATACTGAGTGTTTAGATTGTAGTTACTGTAGCCTGTGCCCCTTCATCTCTTAGGTTTTACCCTCATCGACTGACAAGATAAAACCACATCAGATATTCACCTCGGGCACTGAGGGGCAGAGTTACTTTCTAGGTTCCCTGCAACCATTTATTTTTAATTACTTGCTGCAGGAGAGTTTAGCAAAGTCCTCATAAATCTAGCTCTTAAATTCTCTGATGTTTCCTCTAAGGAAGAAATGCATTTACAACAACGAGTTTTCCTTGACCTTTTCCCCTTATTTCATCATGGATTTCATTGAACACTATGGATTGTAAAATGAAGTATTATTTCATGTACCACTAAGAAAGAGAGATGTTTCTGCTTAAACTATGACATCTCATTATTTACAAGTTGCATCCCAAATGTGAGATGTGAAAATTTGAGAAAATGTATTAAAATAAATTACCTTGCCACCTTGACATCATGGTTAGAGACAGGTACGAGAGGGTTTAATTTTTATTCACAATTACCTGTGAATTTGAATCTTTTAAAATTATTTAACTTCTCATCGACTTAGGATTATCTTCCTAATTGAGTTGTAAGATTTTTTAATTGGATTTTCCAATCTCCCCCATAGTAGTGACTCTTATAAACAGCAGTTCTTGGTAGGCGTTTCATTTATTCATTCAGCAAAAGTATTTGCATATCCGACAGCTGTGTTGCTGCCCTGTCACTACTTTTTGCAACCCCATGGACTGCAGCATGTCAGGCTTCCCTGTCCTTCACTATCTCCTGGCGTTTGCTCAAACTTAGGTCCATTGTAGTTCTTGCTTCTTCTGGTTGTCATCACTTCATGGCAAATAGATGGGGAAAAGCGGAAAAAGTGGCAGAGTATATTTTCTTGGGCTCCAAAATCACTGCAGACAGTGACTGCAGCCACGAAATTAAAAGACAGAAATGTTCAACACGTCCATTGAGTCGATGATGCCAACCATCTCATCCTCTGTCACCCCTTTCTCCTCCTATATGCCAAGTCCTATGCCAGGTAGAAGGAAGCCAGTGAACACAGTGCAACGAACATGATCCTTTGCAAGCATCTCACTCAAGAGTGGGAGAGGCAATGAGACATATCATCATAACACAGAATGTGAAGTGATGTCGGGTAGTGGTTCTGAGCTGCATGGGAGCACAGAGAGGGCCACCTGCTTGAGACTGGGGTCAAGGACGGTTTCCTGGAGGCAGTGAGGTGAGCCATGTTGGGGGGGAGGGTATGGATGTCAGCCTTCTAAACAGAAGCACAGCAGGTGAAAAGGTCAAAGGTAAGGAGAAGATGGAGAGCTTACAAAACTGAAAGAGGCTTATCAAGGGTAGAGAACAGACTCCAGAAGCAGGTGGGGAAATAGGAAGTAAGGTTGGCCATGGAACAGGATCAGATCATGATGATCTTAGACCTCTTGTATCCATAGCATCCAGATGATGCTGTGAAAGTGCTGCACTAAATATGCCAGCAAATTTGGAAAACTCAGCAGTGGCCACAGGACTGGAAAAGGTCAGTTTTCATTCCAATTCCTAAGAAAGGCAATGCCAAAGAATGCTCAAACTACTGCACATTTGCACTCATCTCACACGCTAGTAAAGTAATGCTCAAAATTCTCCAAGCCAGGCTTCAGCAATATGTGAACTGTGAACTTCCAGATGTTCAAGCTGGTTTTAGAAAAGGCAGAGGAACCAGAGATCAAATTGCCAACATCCGCTGGATCATCTATAAAGCAAGAGAGTTCCAAAAAACACATCTATTTCTGCTTTATTGACTATGCCAAAGCCTTTGACTGTGTAGATCACAATAAACTGTGGAAAATTCTGAAAGAGATGGGAATATCAGACCACCTGACCTGCCTCTTGAGAAACCTATATGCAGGTCAGGAAGAAACAGTTAGAACTGGACATGGAGCAACAGACTGGTTCCAAATAGGAAAAGGAGTGCGTCAAGGCTGTATATTGTCACCCTGCTTATTTAACTTATATGCAGAGTCCATCATACGAAATGCTGGGCTGGAAGAAGCACAAGCTGGAATCAAGATTGCCGGAAGAATATCAATAACCTCAGATGTGCAGATGGCATTACCCTTATGGCAGAAAGTGAAGATGAACTAAAAAGCCTCTTGATGAAAGTGAAAGAGGAGAGTGAAAAAGTTGGCTTAAAGCTCAACATTCAGAAAATGAAGATCATGGCATCTGGTCCCATCACTTCATGGGAAATAGATGGGGAAACAGTGGAAACACTGTCAGACTTTATTTTTTTAGGCTCCAAAATCACTGCAGATGGTGACGGCAGCCATGAAATTAAAAGACGCTTACTCCTTGGAAGGAAAGTTATAACCAACCTAGATAACATATTCAAAAGCAGAGACATTACTTTGCCAACAAAGGTCCATCTAGTCAAGGCTATGGTTTTTCCTGTGTTCATGTATGGAGGTGAGAGTTGGACTGTGAAGAAAGCTGAGTGCTGAAGAATTGATGCTTTTGAACTGTGGTGTTGGAGAAGACTCTTGAGAGTCCCATGGACTGCAAGGAGATCCAACCAGTCCAATCTAAAGGAGATCAGTCCTGGGTGTTCTTTGGAAGGAATGATGCTGAAGCTGAAACTCCAGTACTTTGGCCACCTCTTGCGAAGAGTTGACTCATTGGAAAAGACTCTGATGCTGGGAGGGATTGGGAGCAGGAGGAGAAGGGGACGACAGAGGATGAGATAGTTGGATGGCATCACCGACTCAATGGACGTGAGTCTGAATGAACTCCGGGAGTTGGTGATGGACCCAGAGGCCTGGTGTGCTGCGATTCATGGGGTCACAAAGAGTTGCACATGACTGAGCAACTGAATGGAACTGAACTGATCCATATCATCAGTTGGTCAGTCAACAGGCATTTAGCCTCTTTCATGTACTTGGAAAAGAAAGAATTGTGATAATAAAAGTTTACATAGCACCAAATGCTGTTCCAGGTGCTTTGGATAAATTGAGTCATTTATTATTACCTTTTGGTGGCTCAGACAGCAAAGCATCTGCTTGCAATGCAGGAGACCTGGGTTCGACCCCTGGGTCAGGAAGATCCCCTGGAGAGGGAAATGGCAACCCACTCCAGTACTCTTGTCTGGAAAATTCCATGGACAGAGGAGCCTGGTAGGCTACAGTCCATGGGGTTGCAAAGAGCTGGACATGACTGAGTGACTTCACTCTAATATTCACAACCACCCATGAGGTGAGTATTACTGTCTTCCCATCTTTCAGACAGGAAAACTGAGGAGCAGAATGACAAAGTACATTGCCTGAAATCCCCCACTTAACACCAGTCTGTAATTCCTCCTGATGGTCAGTGACAGCTCCTGTGCTCATCACAGCTGTGCCCTCTGGTAGCTTATTGGGGTGATGATGAACGGGAGGGCTAGAATTCTCCTTTCATCCCTGTGCGTGGGGATGTGAGAGAAGATGAAGGCATGCTAAAGATGCTTCTAAATGGAAACAGTAGATAGAAGCTTGCTTTCCAATATCAATGGCTGAGAGACCGACGTAGGAAGGGACACCAGCCCAGGGCCTGCTCCCAACATTGCTCTTCACAGATGAAGAACCTGTACAGTTTACACCAAATGTCTCTCAGGGTCATTCACTTCTTGAGCTTGATTTCTTTTTTTCCCCCTTGTATCTATTTAAGCCTTTAATTATGATCTTTTTCAAGGATTGGAACAAAAATTATATACCAAAATATATAAAGAAATCTTACAAGCCAACAATAATACTAAACAACCCAATTTTTTCTAAAAGAAAAAGCTAAGCAAAGTATTTAAACAGACACTTTACAAAAAAAGAGGCAAAAGGCCTGAGAAAATATGCTCAAATCATTACTAATGAGGGAAGTGCAAATTAAAACTGCACCTACTGAAGTGGCTAAAGTTCAAAAGACAGACAATACCAAGTGTCGATAAGTTTGGAGAGTAACTGGAAGTCTCAGTCCTTACTTGTAAAGGGGGAAATGATACCACATGTTTAGAAAATAATCTAGAAGTTTCTTTAAAAGATAAATATATACTTAACCATCATTGTTGTTCAGTCACTAAGTCATGTCTGGGACTCTTTGTGACCCCATGGACTGCAGCATGCCTGACCTGCCTGTTCCGTACCATGTGCTAGAGTTTGCCCAAGTTCATGTCCATTGAATCGGTGATGCCATCCAACCATCTCATCCTCTGTTGCCCCCTTCTCCTTTTGTCCTTAATCTTTCCCAGAATTGAGGTCTTTTCCAATGAGTCAGTTCTTCACATCAGATGGCCAAAGTATTGGAGCTTCAGCTTCAGTCCTTCCAATGAATATTCAGGGTTGACTTCCCTTAGGATTGACTAATTTAATCTCCTGGCAGCCTGAGGGACTCTCAACAGTCTTCTCCAGCACCACAGTTTGAAAGCATCAGTTCCTCAGATTTCAGCCTTCTTTATGGTCTAACTCTCACATCTGCACATGACTACTGGAAAAACCATAGATTTGACTATACAAGCCTTTGTCAGCAAAGTGATGTCTCTGCTTTTTAATACACTGTCTAAGTTTGTCATAGTTTTCCTTCCAAGGAGCAAGTGTCTGAGTCTTCAGTAGTCAGGGGGAAAAATACAGAAAATTGTTTACAGAAAAGAAATTCTGTTGGACTCACAGAGTGGAAATTTTCACCTACTTCTACCCCAAGGGTGCCCTTGGGGGAAGTGTTTCTGTCAGTTCTGTTTCACAGCTGTGAGATGTTGCTGCTTTGAGCTTTGATTTGGTGAGAATCTCAGAGGCCTAAACCCCCAGGATGGAGCAGTGAGCTGGACCATCTCTGAAAACAGTTCTAAAGGATCTTCCCATGAGGTGATGGTCTTGCTCACTCTGTGTCTCACCAGGGCTCTTGACTCCAAACTGTGAACCACTGACTTTGTACATATATCCTTCACCTCCCCCCTCCTACTTATTGATCTTGGACTGCGGTACTCTCCTCTCTTTGTTTTTGAGGGAAGTTGGTGTGAAGGAAGAGGCAGCATAATTTAACTGAAAAAGCACAGTTTTGTTGTCAAACAGACCTGCATGGCTCCACCACTTACCAGCTGTGTGACCCCTGGTCCAGTTGCTCTCTGAGCCTCAGTCTTGGGAAATGGAACCCATTATACTTGTTCTTCAGGGCTGTTTCCGTTGGGAGGATAAATGGAAATTACATGCACAGTAAAATGATGAGTCATGTGCCTGGCACACAGTAGATACTCAATGGATGGCATATCCCTCTAGTGGGGATTCCTTGTAATAGCAAAAGTAAGTATTTGTAGAATATTTACAATATTTCTGCATATTCACTATTCATGGCAAACCACTTCAGCATTCTTGCCGTGAGAACCCCACGAAGAGTATGAAAAGCTGAAGAGATGACACTGAAAGATGAACTCCCCCAGTCAGTAGGTGCCCAATATGCTACCGGAGAAGAGTGGAGAAATAGCTCCAGGAAGAAAAAAGAGGCTGAGCCAAAGTGAAAACAACACTCAGTTATGGATGGGTCTGGTGGTGAAAGTAAAGTCTGATGCTGTAAGGAAAATATTGCATCGTAATCTGAAAGGGATGGACATACCAGACCACCTGACCTGCCTCTTGAGAAATCTGTATGCAGGTCAGGAAGCAACAGTTAGAACTGGACATGGAACAACAGACTGGTTCCAAACAGGAAAAGGAGTACGTCAAGGCTGTATATTGTCACCCTGCTTCTTTAACTTCTATGCAGAGTACATCATGAGAAACGCTGGGCTGGAAGAAGCACACGCTGGAATCAAGATTGCCAGGAGAAATATAAATAACCTCAGATATGCAGATGACACGACCCTTATGGCAGAAAGTGAAGAAGAACTAAAGAGCCTCTTGATGAAAGTGAAAGAGGAGAGTGAAAAGTTGGCTAAAAGCTCAATATTCAGAAAACTAAGATCATGGCATCCAGTCCCATCACTTCATGGCAAATAGATGGGGAAACAGTGGAAACAGTGGCTGACTTTATTTTGGGGGGCTCCAAAATCATTGCAGTTGGTGATTGCAGCCATGAAATTAAAAGATGCTTACTCCTTGGAAGGAAAGTTATGACCAACCTAGATAGCATATTGAAAAGCAGAGACATTACTTTGTCAACAAAAGTCCGTCTAGTCAAGGCTATGATTTTTCCAGTGGACATGTATGGATTTAAGAGTTGGACTATAAAGAAAGCTAAGCACCAAAGAATTGATGCTTTTGAACTGTGGTGTTGGAGAAGACTTTTGAGAGTCCCTTGGACTGCAAGGAGATCCAACCAGTCCATCCTAAAGGAGATCAGTCCTGGGTGTTCATTGGAAGGACTGATATTGAAGCGGAAACTCAAATACTTTGGCCGCCTGATGCTAAGAGCTGACTCATTAGAAAAGACCCTGATGCTGGGAAAGATTGAGGGCAGGAGGAGAAGGGGACGACAGAGGATGAGATGGTTGGATGGCATCACCGACTCAATGACATGGGTTTGGGTGGACTCTGGGAGTTGGTGATGGACAGGGAAGCCTGGTGTGCTGTGGTTCATAGGGTTGCAAAGAGTTGGACATGACTGAGTGACTGAACTGAACTGAACTGAACCTGGGATGTTAAGTCCACGAAAAAGGTAAATTGGAAGTGGTCATACAGAAGATGGCAAGAGTGAACAGCAACATTTTAGGAATCAGTGAACTGAGATGGACAGGAATGGGTAAATTTAATTAAGGTGACCATTGTGTCTACTACTGTGGGTAAGAATCCCTTAGAAGAAATGGAGCAGCCCTCAGAGTCAACAAGAGTCTGAAATGCAATACTTGGGTGCAGTTTCAAAAATGACAGAATGATCTCTGTTCATTTTCAAGGCAAACCATTCAATATCACAGTAATCCAAGTTTATGCCCCAACCACTAATGCTGAAGAAACTGAAGTCGAACGATTCTGTGAAGACCTACAAGACCTTCTAGAACTAAAACCAAAAAAAGATGTCCCTTTCATTAAAGATGTCCTTCACCCAGCCCGGCATTTCGCATTAATGTACTCTGCATTTAAGTTAAATAAACACGGCGACAATCTACAGCCTTGAGGTACTCCTTTCCCTATTTGGAACTCCTCTGTTGTTCCGTGTCCAGTTCTAATGTTGCTTCTTGACCTGCATATAGATTTCTCAGGAGGTAAGTAGGTGGTCTGATATTTCCACCTCTTAATAATTTTCCACAGTTTGTTGGATCGACACAAAGACCTTGGCATAGTCAATAAAGCAGAAGTAAATGTTTTTCTGGAATTTTCCTGCTTTTTCTGTGATCCAACCGATTCTGGCAATTTAATCTCTGATTCCCCTGCCTTTTCTAAATACAGCTTGAGCATCTGGAAGTTCTCAATTCATGTTGAAGCCTAGATTGGAGAATTTTGAGCATTACTTTGCTAGCGTGTGATGAGTGCAGTTGTGTGGTAGTTTGAACATTCTTTGGCATTGCCTTTCTTAGGGATTGGAATGAAAACTGATCTTTTCCAGTCCCACTGCTGAGTTTTTCAGATTTGTTGAAATATTGAGTGCAGCTCTTTTCACAGCATCATCTTTTAGGATGTGAGATAGCTCAGCTGGAATTCCATCACCTCCACTAGCTTTGTTATAGTGATGCTTCCTAAGGCCCACTTGACTTCGCATTCCAGGATGTCTGGCTCTATGTGAGTGATCACACCATCATGGTTATCTGGGTCATGAAGATCTTTTTTGTAAAGTTCTTCTGTGTATTCTTGCCACCTCGTCTTAATATCTTCTGCTTCTGTTAGATCTATACCACTTCTGGTCCTTTATTGTGCCCATCTTTGCTTGAAATGTTCCCTTGGTATCTCTAACTTTCTTGAAGAGATCTCTAATCTTCCCCTTCTATTGTTTTTCTCTGTTTCTTTGCATTAATCCCTTAGGAAAGCTGCCTATCTCTCCTTGCTATTATTTGGAACTCTGCATTCAGATGAATATATCTTTCCTTTTTTCCTGTGCATTTTGCTTCAGAAATCCTCTGACCAGATCACTGGCAAAATTAGAAATCATGTCTCCAGCACCACCCTGTAATTAGAGCCTTGTTAGAGTCTTACCCCTTCTTCAGCCATGGACGTTGTGCTGGACTGAACAGTTCAGTTCAGTTCAGTTGCTCAGTCGTGTCCAGCTCTTCACGACCTCATGAACCACAGCACACCAGGCCTCCCTGTCCATTGCCAACTCCCAGAGTTTACACAAACTCATGTCCATTGAGTTGGTGATGCCATCCAACCATCTCATCCTCTGTCATCGCCTCTTCCTCATGCCTTCAATTGTTCCCAGCATCAGGGTCTTTTCAAATGAGTCAGCTCTTCGCATCAGGTGGCCAAAGTATTGGAGTTTCAGCTTCAACATCAGTCCTTCCAATGAACACTCAGGACTGATCTCCTTTAGGATGGACTGGTTGGCTTTCTTTGCAGTCCAAGGGACTCTCAAGAGTCTTCTCCAACACCACAGTTCAAAAGCATCATCAATTCTTCTATGCTCAGCTTTCTTTATAGAAAGCTCTCACATCCATACATGACTACTGGAAAACCATAGCCTTGATTAGATGGACCTTTGTTGACAAAGTGATGTCTCTGCTTTTTAATATGCTGTCTAGGTTGGTCATAACTTTCTTTCCAAGGAGTAAACGTTGTTTAATTTTATGGCTGCAGCCACCATTGGCAGTGATTTTGGAGCCCCCTCCAAAATAAAGTCTGACACTGTTTCCACTGTCTCCCCATCTATTTGCCATGATGTCATGGGACTAGATGCTATGATCTTAGTTTTCTGAATACTGAGATTTAAGCCAAATTTTCAACTCTCTTTTTTCACTTTCATCAAGAGGCTCTTTAGTTCTTCTTCACTTTCTGCCATAACGGTGGTGTCATCTGCATATCTGAGGTTATTTATATTACTCTCAGCAATCTTGATTCCAGCTTGTGTTTCTTCCAGCCCAGGTTTCTCATGATGTACTCTGCATAGAAGTTAAATAAGCAGGGTGACAATATAGTCTTGACATATTCCTGTCCCAATTTGGAACCAGTCTGTTGTTCCGTGTCAAGTTCTAACTGTTGCTTCCTGACGTGCACACAGATTTCTCAGGAGGCAGGTCAGGTGGTCTGGTATTCCCATGTCTTTAAGAAATTTCCGTAGTTTGTTGTGATCCACACAGTCAAATGCTTTGGCATAGCCAATAAAGCAGAAATCGATGTTTTCCTGGAATCTTCTCTCCCTGCAGCCCAGACCGTGAAGCATTCACCCTGTAAGGCCACCTGATCGTTCCTCGGTGTTGCTGGTTATGTGCTTTTTGTTTGTTGGTTTGTTTGTTTGTTCACACTTCAGTACCACTTACAAAAGAACAGACTTTGATTGTCAGAGAAGAAGATAGGAGTAGAGCATATGAGAAAAGGAGGTGAAACTTTAAGTAACCCAATAACAGACTATGATCTGTAGCTACTAAACTGGAGGGAAACACTGCCCCCTGCCCATCCCCAAACAAGAGTGATAGTACAATGTTCACGGTTTCCTCTTTGGAAAGTCATCATTTGTGGATTTCATGGCGTTTGGACGTGGGGAGGCAGTTGTATCAGCAGACTCATTTAGGCAGAAGCCTGTATGACATGGCTTGGCCAATAGCCTCAGGCACACCACAAGAGCAGTCTAACGATACGGATTAAACTGTGGATCTGACTATAGGCAATGATCTCCCCAAAGCTCGGTGTCTGGTCTAATGGTACTCTGCTGGGGCTTCAGAACATCCATGGCGTTGCAGGATGGTGAGCAGGACTCCAGGTTTCTGGGGAGTTCCTTGTACACCGTGATCATTCAGTCCTCCCCTAGCTCCATGAGTTTTCTGCCTTTGACCTTCCTCTGCTTTCCATCTGGAAAACTCTCTTTCTCAACAGCAGGACTCACAACTCATGCCTCTTTTGAGCTTGTGGTTAATCTATTATGTATCTGTCCTTCCACTAGATAAAGGGCCAGCACTACTTTTTTTTTTTTCTGAGAAGGGCCAGATAGTAAATATTTCAGGCTTTTTGGTTTGTCTAGTCTCTGCCATACCTACTCAGCTGTGTCATTGTCACGTGTGAGCAGCCTTAGAGAGTACATAAATGAACGCATGTGGCTGTACTCTAGCAAAACTTCATTTATGGACACTGAAGTTGGAATCTCAGACAATTTTCATGCGTCACAAATGGTCTTCTTTTGACTTGTTTTAATGACTGAAAAATGGAAAAATCCTCCTTAGCTTGTAGGGCTTGCAAAAAACAAGCCGCAGAACAGATTCGGCTTATAGACTATAGTTTGCCAGGTTCACTTTCTAGTGCTGCGTGACAGATGACCACAAATTGAGCAGCTGAAAGCAACACACATTGATTATTTCATAGCTTCTGCAGGTCAGGAGTTCAGGTACAGCCTGGCTGGGTCCACAGAGTCTGAAAAGGCTGCAGTCAAGGTGTCAGCCAGGCTGTGCTGTCATCTGGGGGCTTGACTAGGCAAGAATGTCCTTCCGAGCTCATTTAGGCTGTTGGCAGAATTCATTTCCCGTGGCTGTGTGACTGAAGGTTCTGACGTTCAGCTCACAGTTAGCTGCGGTTCCTTGCTGTGTGGGCTTCCTCAGCATGGCCCCGTACTTCATCAAGCCAGCCAAAAGGGGGCTTGTAGGTTGTAACTCAATCATTGGGAGGGATGTCCCACCATCTTTGCCATATCATATGGATTAGAAGCAAGAGAGCCTGCCTGCATTCAAGGGCAAGAGATTATACAAGGTTAGGAACAGACCCCAGGACTCCCACCTCCTGATGTTCATAACCTTGTATAATCTCTTGCCCTTGAATGCAGGCAGGCTCCTTGCACTAGTTGATGAGTTCTGGGGACAGGAGCTGTGGAAGTAATCATGAATCATTAGGTATTTTCAGCCTTTAGCCCAGTGTCTGGCACAGAATGGGAGCTTGGGAAAAGTTGATTGAAAGAATGCCTCAACAGTGGCTCACACACACTCAGAAGAGTAGAAAAAGATCCTTGGAATTCTCCAGTAAAATTGTCACAATATTGTAATCCTTCCTGGTTCACAGCTACCGATAACACTAAGAACACTATGCTGGGGAAGATTGAAGGTGAAAGGAGGACAGGGAAGCAGAAGGTGAGATGGGTAGATGGCATTACCAACTCAACGGATATGATTTTGAGCAAACTCCGGGAGACAGTGAAGGACAGGGAAGCCTGGCGTGCTGCAGTCCATGGGGTTGCAAAGAGTTGGACGTGACTTAGCAACTGAACAACAGCAAAAGCATGTGGTAAATAGGATTTTCAGCAGAAACTAAATTTGGCCCACATTCTTAGGTTTGGATTAATAGCTTGGTTGAGTACATCACATATCAAGAGAACTCTCCACGTGGGGAATAATGTGTCACTCCAACCACGTTACAGTCAATCAGCCTAAAATAACACTGAGACAGGGGAACCAATTTTAAAGCCCCAAGCAGGCTGCTGGTATGGCAGAAGATATTCAGAGCAGTTTTTGAAGACATGCCAACCGCAGCTTTTCTGGTGTTTACTTCCCTGAATAAGTTTAGCTAAAAACAAAGTGAATTTTTGTTTAAATGAAGGCTCCAAACTTCTGAGCAATAATAGGGAGTAAATAAAAGAGAGCTAGAATGTGAAGTCAAAAGGCCGCAAAATAATGGCATTGAAGTACATGTCTACGAGGTGAACATGACTCTGAGAAAAAGCTTCCAAACTACCAGGCTTTCCCCAAAGCCTCAGTTACTGAGAATTTTTTAATTGAAACACATGGAGCCACAGTCTTAACACCTGTTTTGTCTACCAACTTTTATCAAACACCTATATCCAATGCCATTGATTGCAATTTCTGTTGTGTTATCTGTCTAATCACCTATCTGTATGACTTCAGGTTTACAGTTTACCTTCTTATTTCCCCTTCCATTCAGAGAAGGATCTGGGGTGAGGGTTCCTTTATGTGCGGCTTGTTTTGCATCCCGGATAGAACAGATGGCTTCTGTAAACACACATCTGGTTGTGGACTATAAAAGGTCTCTATGTGAGCTTGCCAATGGATAGCAAGACGTGGCTTTCTTTTCTTTGGGGGAAATATCCTTTTTTTTAACTGAGATTACAGAAAATCTTCTGTTAATAAACAAATCACAAAAGTCAGAGCCTGAAGTTTTGGATTCAAAGAGCCCAATGGCTTTTGAAAGAATTAATTAGATTATTTGTTTTGCTTTTTATTGGAGCATAGTTGCTTTATACTGCTGTGTTAGTTTCTGCTGTACTGTAAAGTGAATCGGCCACACACACACACATATCACCTCTGTTTTAGATTTCCTTCCCATTTAGTTCACTACAGAGCATTAAGTAGAATTCCCTGGGCTGTACAGCAGGTTCTCATTATTTATCTATTTTACACATAGATAACTCTTAGTTATCTATTTTATCTGATTTGTTATCTATGTACATATTTTATAAGTGAAAATGAAAGTCACTCAATCATGTCTAAACTCTTTGCAACCCCAAGGACTGTATAGTCCATGGGATTCTCCAGGCCAGAATATTGGAGTAGGGTAGCCATTCCCTTCTCCAGGGGATCTTCCCAACCCAGGAACCAAACCTAGGTCTTCTGAATCACAGGCAGATTCTTTACCAACAGAGTTACCAGAGAAACTCAAGAATACCGGAGTGGATAGCCTATCTCTCCTCCAGCAGATCTTCTCGGTCCAGGAATAGAACCGGGGTCTCCTGCACAGCAAGCAGATTCTCTACTAGCTGAGTTACCAATTTAAATGCAGCATCTATTTTATACAAAGAGTCTGACACAGTTGAGTGGCTGAACTGATATACACACATCCAGTTCCATTCTCCCAATCCATCCCACCCTCCCCTCTGTCTTGGTATCTGTGTGTTTGTTCTCTATGTCTGTGTCTCTGCTTCTTTATCAGCTTTGACATACATGAATTGCTTTGGGTCACCATCTTGTCAACTCCACCCGTAGTATCACCTTCCCAAATCAAGGTGGTAGATTGTATGGTATCCAGGAGGGAGGGTCGGATATTTGGGTTATAGTTTGGGTTTTGGTTTTGAACCCTCATTTTCTCCAGGCCTGTTATCTTATCTGTTCTTTGAGATGACTGAACTAGGTCATCTTTACATCATCTTCAAACTCAAACTCTGTAATTCAAGGGTTACTATGAGAATTTACAAAAAAAATAAAAAAAATAATGAGCTCAGATCATGTCTACATTTTTTTATTTTGAAAAATTTATTTTTATCTTAATAAAATGCCCGTTCAATTAAATTATGCCTTTATTAATGAAACACATACAAGAAAAATATTTTTGTGTCTTACATCTCTAACTCTCCCACTACTAACCAAACACACAAAAATGTCTGTTTTTAATGAGATTTGTGATAAAATCATGTGGCTTGGGAATCTCATTATTATATAATAGAAGAGCAGGTTGTTCCATGGCAGACATTGAGGGTACAAAAAGGAATAAAACATGGACTCTTACCACTTAAATCCAGCCTCCATCCTGGCGTCATGGACATAGATGGTACATGAAAGATGTTTCGTGTCTCTTGCCCATTTAAAGCTTTTCAGTGCTTTTCTTTTCCACCCCACCCCCACTTGGTGTGGACCATTTTAAAAGTCTTTATTGAATTTGTTACAATATTACT
Organism: Ovis canadensis; assembly: GCF_042477335.2. Lineage (NCBI taxonomy): Eukaryota > Metazoa > Chordata > Mammalia > Artiodactyla > Bovidae > Ovis > Ovis canadensis. Next base: position 129,258,191 of record NC_091250.1, on the reverse strand, counting down.
TGTTTTATGTTTTGGTATTTTGGCCCCAAGGCACATGGGGTCTTAGCTCTCCAACCAGGGATTGAACCCACACCCCCTGTATTGGAAGGCAAAGTCTTAACCACCAGACTACTAGGGAAGTCCCAACATTTCAGTGTAGTCCTTGATTTAATCTATTTAAATCAAGACTATAGACCAGACATTGGACTTGACATTGGGCTACAGAGTGAATGAGACAGACAAGGCACCTTCCTCCATCATGATTACTTTTCTAGTGGGAAAATTCAGGTTACAAACAGGAAGACAACAGATAAACTAAGATCTTTTCAGAGTTCCACAAATGTTGAAATAAATAGAGTGATATGTGAGATACTTAGTCTTGGTCCTGATTGACGCATGTGATCAGGGCATTCACTCTGAGGAGGTGCCATTTGAACTGATCCTTGAATGATGAAGCCTTGGGCTTCCCTGATAGCTCAGGTGGTAAAGAATCTGCCTGTGATGCAGGAGACTCTGGTTCAACTCCTGGATCAGGAAGACTTGCTGGAGGAGGGATAAACTACTCATTCCAATATTCTTGGGCTTTCCTGGGGGCTCAGCTGGTAAAGAATCTGCCTGCAGTGCAGGAGACCTGGATTAGATCCCTGGGTTGGGAAGATCTCCTGGTGAAGGGAAAGGCTATCCACTCTAGTATTCTGGCCTACAGAATTTCACAGACTGTATAGTCCATGGGGTTACAGAATCGGACACAACTGAGTGACTTTCACTTTCACTTTGAATAATGAGAAGAAGGAGAAGATACAGTGGGACAATTAGATGTAAAGGACCTGAGGTGAAAAATACCTACACATGTTGAAAGGAAAAAAACAGAGAAAGCAATAGAAGCCTGCTTCTGAAGCTTGATAAGCAAGGAAGAGAGTAATAAGAAAAATGTCATATAGGAGCCAGATCATATTAGGACTTATAGACTAAGATTGTTGTTTTGTAGTTGCTAAGTTGTGTCAGACTCTTTGAGACCCCATGCACTGCAGCACGTCAGCCTTCCCTCTCCTCCACTATCTCCCAGAGTTTGCTCAATTTCATGTCCATTGAGTTGGCCATGCTATTTAACCACGATGCTGATGCTGGGGAAAATTGAAGGCAAAAGGAGAAAAGGGCAGCAGAGGATGAGATGGTAGATAGCATAGATGTTTTTTCTAAGATTTTTTTCTTAAATGCAATCAGAAGCCATTATAAGGTCTTCCATGGGTTAATGGCATGACCTGATCTATATTCTAAAAGGATTATTCTAGCAGTTCTGAGTATAATGCCTGCGTGTAGATGCTGGTTGGAGTGGAGAAAAGAGAGGAGGTCAGGAAGAGTGGCAGAGGGAGAAAAATTAGGAGATAGAGGAAGAAAAATAAGAGAGCTTGCTGCTTTGGGTTTTGAGTAGTGAAGATGGGGAGGCAGAAGATGGAGAGGGGACGTTTGAGATAGTTTGTAAATAGAGATTGTAAGACTTCTCAAAGCTGATTGAGGGCAGTGAGGGAAAGGAAGGAACAAGGATAATTTCAAGTGCCTGGCTTGGGAAATGGTAGACAGCGGTGTCATTTACTGAGATGGGAAAACCTCAGGGGAAAAAGGGTTAGGAGATACGGTAGAACCAAAGAGTTCTGGTGGATGTGATGTGTTGGGATATCTTTAGCTGATTCTAGTGAAGGTGTGAAGGAGGCAGTTGGATTTGCAAGGAAAGGAGGCAAATTTGGCACTTGAGAGAGTATACGTGGTATTTTTATTCAGAGCTTAGGTGGTAGTTATCTAAGAAGAAAGAGAAGATGATCAGGAGAAAGGGACCTTAGACAGAGACATGAGAGGCATCAGCATTTTTGGTAGCGCATTGTGGAAACCAAGTCCAACCAGCTGAAGCATATAAGGAAAAGGGGGGATTTACTAGGAGGATCTTGGGGGTGTTTCAGGTGACCAGAGGCAAGAACTGGAAAGGAGATTTCATGGACTCTAGTAGCCTTCTCTTTTGTTTTCTGGTTCCTTCTTTATCAGGCCCATTTGCTTATTCATCACATCCTGAGAACAGCTCTTGACACTTTTCCCTGTGTGTGGCCACCACGTAGCTTTTACATTTTCATCTCTATTCAAGAGAACAGCCTAGTCTTACTGGGAGAGTCTTATTAAGTACTGAATTTACCACAGAGAATCTGATTGGCCAGCTTGGGTCACATGGGCACCATAATCCAATAAACTGCACCCAGGAAGGTCATGTGACAGAAGTGTGGCTGCTGGGAGCTTACTCCTGTGGGTTAATATGGCTTCCCAGAGAAAGGGTGTTCCTGTTAGCTGGGCATTTACTGCAGTTCTCACCCAGGCCTTGCTTATCTCAATTTTCCACACTTGCCACATGCTGATAGCTTCCTCCATAGCTGGGGTGGATTCATGGCACCATGACTTCCTTTACGTGGTTGCTTCTGACAGAAACATCAGGCCCCTCACTCTTTGCCTATGTGTCTCCAACCACTCAGGCTGCCATAGCAGGATACCATAGACTGGATGGCTCAAACCACAGAAATAGTTCTTAAGGCTGAAAAGTTCAAGATCAGGGTGTCAGTGTGGTTGATTTCTGGTGAAGACTCCCTCATTTCCCTTTTCCTTGTGTCCTCACATGGTGGGGAGAGAAGACAAATTATTTGGTTTCTCTTCTTGTAAGGGCACTAATCTCATTGTGAAGGCCCCACCCTCACAGCCTCATCTCATCCTTATCACTCTCCAAGGGCCCCCACCTCCAAATACCATCACATTGAGGGTTGGGACTTCAACACATGAATTTTTGGGGTTAGATAGCATCACTAACTCAATGGACATGAATCTGAGCAAAGTCTGGAAGATAGTGGAGGACAGAGGAGTCTGGTGTGCTACAGTCCATGGGGTCGCAAAGAGTCAGACATGACTTAGATGCTGAACAGCAGCCGTAAGGACAAGATACAATTCAGCCCATAGCACTGCCTAACCCTTTTCCAGGCTTCCCTGGTGGCTTGGGTGTTAAAGAATCTGCCTGCAATACAGGAGACCTGAGTTTGATACCTGGGTCAGGAAGATCCCCTGGAGGAGGACATGGCAACCCACTCCAGTATCCTGTCTGGAGAATCTATGGACAGAGGAGCCTGGCAGGCTACAGTCCACGGGGTCTCAAAGAGTCAGACACGACTGAGCAACTAACACTTTCACTTTCACTTCAATCCTTTTCTATCCTTCAGGTCTCAAATCCCCTGTTGCTTCCTCCAGGAAGACTTTTTTAGATTCTCCAGGGAGTTAATGACCCAGCTACAATCCTTCAGATTGAAAGCACTTAGGGCACAAAGAGATCAAAGCATTTACCATATCATGTTCAAATCCCTTGTTTCCATCCTCCCCTCATCACTGCATGGAAGGGGCTGTGTTGGATTAATCACTGTATTCCCAGATTCTAGCACACAGTAGGCTTTCAAAATGCTATTAGAGCTCAAGAACAACTATCAATTGCTAGTTGAGGAAGCCAGTGAATAAATCATGACATGGTCTGATCAGCACCATGGTGGAAGCAGCTTCAAGGTACAGAGAGCATAGATGATTCATTCTAATACCTAGGGTGGGGGGTGATGTCTCAGGAGCTGTGATCCTGAGCTGGCATCTGGAGGGTGCTTAGGAACTGGTGCATCAGACTCCGGTGTGTGTGAGCCGGGGAGATGGGACAGCCCCGCCAGTACATTTTGTGGTACTGGGAACGTTAAGAGAGATCTGTGACAGTCTCTGCTCTGGGGAAGTGAATTTTAATTAGGTAGAGGGAGTGAACTGAATCAGAAAGCAGGGCTGCGGGGATGAGTGCAGAATGATTTGCTACTTGCTGATAAGAAAGCCAGTGAGTTACGCCATGCTGGCTTGCCACAGAGAAACAAATGTATGTGCAGCCTCTTCCCCCTGCCTGTGTGAGAAGGCCTAGGGAGGCCTGACCAGGGAAGGGCTTGGACCAGCCAGAGGAGGGTTAAAAAGAGTAGACTCTATAGACAGGAAGTGCTCATTGGTATCCTTTTTGACCATTGGGAGCCATTCAGTAGTAGTACTTTCTTCATAAACTTCTGTTGGTGATAACATCTCCATCGACCATTACTGTAACAGGGCTTGTTATTTGCACCATGTCAAGCACACCACAGGGTACATGCCCAGAAATGGGGTTTCTGAGTCATATGGCAGTTCTATTTTTAGTTTGTTTCAGGAACCTCCACACTGTGAGTTCAGGAACTCTCCATAGCAGCTGCACCAATTCCAACAATTACATTCCCATCAACAGTGCAAGAAGGCCCCCTTTTCTCCACACCCTCTCTAGCCTTTATTGACTCAGCAATCCCACTTCTGGGCATATATCCTGAGAAAACCATATTTCAAAAAGATATATGTGCCCCAATATTTGTTGCAGCACTGTTTACAATAACCAGGGCATGGAAGCAACCTAAGTGTCCACTGACAGATGACTAGATAAAGAAGAGGTGTTATATACATACAACGGGCTATTACTCAGCCATGAAAAGGAACGAGACTGTGCCATGTGCAGCAATGTGGATGACCCAAGAGACTGTCATGCAGAGTGAAGTAAGTCAGAAAAACAATTATCATATTTTAATGCATATATATATGGAATCTAGAAAAATGGTACAGATGTATCTACTTGCAGAGAAGGAATAGAGGTGCAGATGTGGAGGGTGGACGTGTGGGCATAGGGGTGCAGGGAGGGAGGTGGGATGGATTTAGAGACTGGAACTGATGTGTGTGCCTGCTCCGTGTTAAACAGATAGCTGGCGGGAGCCTACTCTCCAGCGCAGCGAGCTCAGCTCGGTGCTCCGGGGTCACCTAGATGCATGAGATGGGGAGGGTAGGAGGGAGGTCCAAGAGGGCGGGAATACATGTGCACGCGTGGCTGACTCACTGTGTTCTACAGCACTGTAAAGCAACCACACCCCAATCTAAAGAAGAAAAAAGCACACCACACACTGTCTCACTTAGTCCTCAGAACAATGTCAAGGCAGGTGGGGGTTGCTGGGCGTCTAGAGAAAATTCTCATTTTTTCATCTGGGGTAACAAGGGCTCGGCTGAGGCCAAGGGAATTCCCTCCCCTCGCCCCCATTCCTGGCTGGTCCTGTTCACCCCTCAGTCTCCTGCTTCAACATGATTCCTCTGTGGAGGGGTCTCCACTGTTAGCCTCACAATTTAGTCTCCAGCCTGGGCTTCCCCAGGGCAGCCCACTCTTATGCTTCGTGTTGGTTTGCTTTTGCTAGGCAATAAATTGCTACGAACTTGCTGAAACCAGCACACGTTTATTACCTCATACTTTCATGAGTCAGAACCAGTTGCCCCAAAGAGCCTGGTACTTAGCAGGTGCCAGGAAGTATCCTTGGGCTTCCCTGGCGGCTCAGACGGTAAAGCATCTGCCTACAAAGCTGGAGACGGGCTTGAACCCTGAGTTGGGAAGACCCCTGGAGGAGGACATGGCTACCCACTCCAGAATTCTTGCCTGGAGAATCCCGCGGACAGAGGAGCCGGGCGGGCTATGGTCCATGGGGTCGCAGAGAGTCAGACCCGACTGAGCACAGACCAGTACAGGAGGCATGTCTTGGCTGAAAGAATGCTCAGTTCAGGGTCTCACTTTGACTTATCTGGTCAGTCTGTCAGCAGAGTCTCTGATCTTTCTAGTGCAGTTACTCCCTACCATGAGCACAAAAAAAAAAAAAAAAAAGAAAGAAAGAAAAGAGGAAATTTTGTGTAGAAGGAACCGTCTTTTTCGTGTTGTCTGATGAAGGGCACTGGAGACTGTTCTTCTCCAGTCTGTCAAATTAAAATGTGAATTGTTTGGCAGAATGTTGCTTCCTGGAGCATGGAGAACTGACTTTGACGTCCACTAATTGATGTAATGAATTTTCTTCAACTCTATTTTTTATTTGTCATCATTATAATAGAAAGAACTCAAACATTCTCTTCTAGGATTTGAAAAAAAAAATTGAGAGAAAATTCTATTATTCTCATCCTTGCATGATCTTTTAGCCTTGGAAGACATGAAGGCCAGTCAGGATTTAATAAAGAAAACACGGATCATGGTAGAGGGCAAAATGTCCGATGGAGTAGATTTGAACTCTAGTTCCCACTGTAGCTCTGTGACCTTAGGGAAATTGCTTACCTTCTCTGGACTTCAGTGTTCTCGCCTTGTAATGCTCCCCACAAGACAGAGTTGTGGTCATTTTAAAGAGGTTATGTGTATGAAGCTGCTGATGCTTTCTGCTGCTGCTGCTGCTAAGTTGCTTCAGTCGTGTCTGACTCTGTGCGACCCCATAGACGGCACCACACCAGGCTCTCCTGTCCCTGGGATTCTTCAGGCAAGAGCACTGGAGTGGGTTGCCATTTCCTTCTCCAATGCATGAAAGTGAAAAGTGAAAGTGAAGTCACTCAGTCATGTCCGACTTTTAGCGACCCCATGGACTGCAGCCTACCTTTCTAGGGTTTCACAAATGGTAGTTACTTTCTTTTCTCACCGTTGACTACAGAAGAATAAAATAACTTTAAAATAATGAGAAAATGAAATGTGTAGAGAAGGGAGGAATTATAGCTACCACTTTCCAGTCCTTGGTTAAGGAGAAATATGCCCTAGAGCTCTGGTTTAGGCTGGGGAGGAAGAGACAAGCTGAGAAATACCCTCAGAACACTGAGAGTGGTGAGGGGTTGTCATTGGCTGTCTGCTGAGACCAAAGCAGTCTTCAGCTTACTGAATTCTTGTTCTGTTACTCATTGGAGCATCCTGGAAGCAAGAGGGGTGAAGCCATCAAAACGCTGTAGATTAAGAGGATGCTGCGTTTTCACTCCTTCTCTATGCAACAGCTTGGAGCGGAGTGCCTCTGCGGCAGGATGAAGTTTGAAAAGTGAATTTGTGCTTTGCTCTCCTCTCTCTCTGTTTTGGAACTGAGACTCCAGCTTTCTTCACTTCCAGGAAAATGTGCTTCAAAGGTTCAAGATTGGTCCTGGGTGGTCTCATGGAAAATTAGAGAGAAAGGTAGAAGCCCTTGAGAGCAGGGAGGCCAAATCTCTAAGAGAAGAGACATGGACCCAGGACTAGAAAAGGACAGGGTGGTTTTGTAAGTACTGAAGATCCTTGCCCTGCAACTTCCTAGTATTTGGGACAGGAAGGGGCAGAACCCCAGAAGAGGGAAGACCTGGGGGGCACAGAGTTTAGGTTTCAGAGTTTCCAGGCCCAGCCAAGGCTCCCACATCCAAACCTGGAGTGTGAAGTGGAGGCTCTTGGTACTCTGCCCACATCTCCAGACGCATTGCTTCCCTGTGTTCCTGCGGGCTTCTATCTGCCAGTATGCACATCTCTGTAGCATAGGCGTGTATCCTTCTCATGGAGCTCTGCTCTGCTCTTCACCAGAGTCAGCCAAGTGCCAAGGAATTAATACTCTGGGAGCACCCCTCTTCCAATGACTCTAGGGAGCTGGAGTATCAACACCCCAGCTCCCTCACCCCTTAGTTAGGATAACTCTGAGAAGGGTATTTTGCAATTTTTCTCATGATTTTTTCTATGGGATTAAGCTCCACTTGGCCAATCCTTTAATTGCTGCCTTCCCTTCCTCCTTTCAGTCCTTTCACCCTTCTGTCCTCGCGGTGCCTGCATCTCCTAAATAAACTGCCTCCCCTCAAGTCCTTATCTCTGGGTCTGCTTCTGGAGGACCCAGAATGAAACAGCCAGGAAGCATAGTTCTAGAAGGGAAAGCAGAACCCTTTCCCTTATAGAACTATGACAAGGATATGGAATACATTAGCAGTGACCAGTGCAGACCCAAGACTGGGAGAGTTGTCTTGAATTTTCTGTTGTGAGATAGATCTCTGCACCTTCCTGGAGAGTACAGAGGAGGAAGTAGGGATTCTACCAACGTGATTGTCAGGAAAAAATGGTGAAAGACCAAAATGGACAAAGATGACTCAGTTCTCTGTGTAAATACATCCTTCCTGTTTATCTGTCTTTCACTGACTTTGAGCTATTTTTCATGCCGTATGCTTAGTTGCTCAGTCATGCCCAACTCTTTGCACCCCAAATGGAATCTTTTGTCCTTGGAATTTTCTAGGCAAGACTGCTGGAATGGGTTGCCATTCCTTTCTCCAGGGGATCCTCCTAACCCTGGGATTGAACTCAAGTCTCCTGCACTGCAGGCAGGTTCTTTACTGCCACCAGGGAAGATTTTGAGCTGTTTTACACCTCTGTGAGTTGGAGAAACCTGTTGCTAGTGAAAGGATTATTGGTTATGGAGATGCAAGTCAATTATGCCTGGTGGGATGCAACTGATTATTGCCATGTGGACAGATGCATGTTTGTAAATTCACCTCGGGGTTCTTTACATGCTTAGATAAGGTGTGGTTCTCCATCTCCTCCTTAAACTGGTGTTAACACCTTGCTAGTTCATCATTGAATAAGTTATAATAAAAATTTTAACACACGTTCATTTCATATTTATATGCAAAATCTTGATATTACCTTAAATTTTTTTGTTTTTTAACACGACCAAGATAGAATTTTCTCTAGCCTTGGGGGCAGAGTCAGATTGAAGGTCTACCTCTTGAAGAAGTCTCTGGGAAGATGCACAGGAGATGGGGACACTGGTTGTTGCCTTCAGGAAGGGAAACTGGGTGACCGGGGACTGAGGTGGAAGGGGAAATTTTTGTTCCTTTTGACTTTTGAACCGTTATCTATTCAAATGGATTTAAATGATCAAGGAACAGCTAAATTGAAATTTAATTAAAAATTAAATTAATAGAAAACTCTACCAAGGTTTAAAAGGAAATTAGTATTTCTAGTAGCCTCTCTGGGTATCAAAATAGGAAGAGGGCAGACAAGTTTTACTTATTTTGGCTTTTAGGATTTCTTTTGTGGAAAACTTTTTGGAAGTATTACAAGTATTGAGACATTAACAAACATATTTTGGGTGAGAATCACCTTTGTCATTATACACAAGCGTAACAGATAGGAATTCTCCACAAATTCAGGTATGCCCAAAACGATTATTTCAGTCTTTTTCTGTACCATTTTCCCCACATAATAGCTTAAAAAGTTCATTTTTCTAAGAGAGAACACATTAAAATAGTGAAAAATTCAAAAGGCATACAAGTTGTAAAGTGGAAAGGAAGGCCTTTACGTAGATGACAGTTCTTTATTTCAAAAACATGCACAGTTTTCTCTGGTGCGCAGTGTAATTGTGCTTGTTTTGGAGTAAATGTAATGTTTATTTCCTCCTCAGAAGTAGACGTGCTGGGGAAGGGGTGTGGATGTATCTGTCCTGTCTTCACACCTCTTGGCACAGAGCCCCACAATTTAAGAGACCAGCTCCTTCATTAAGTGTTTATTATTTCACCTTTGTTAGAAACTAAGTGAATTGGTGAAAGTCATGCTGGCTTTGTTAGCTAATTGGAAAGGAAAAAAGTTGTCTTAATTTTATTGAAGTTTAAACAACTAACAATAATTCTTTTTTTTTTTTTTTTTTTGGTCAAGGTTTAATAGTTATTCAGCGGAAGGTTTACTTCCATTCTGATAATAAAAACACATTCAATTCCAAGTTCAACTAATTACTTGTTGAATGCTTTGAAAATGTAATGTGCTTATGTAAACGCCTAGCAGCTATAATGGGGTGTTGTCTTGGTTTTGTTTTCTTATGAGTAGGGATTCCAATTTTCCTTTTGACTAACTGGGTAAAATAACGTAATAACACTGATTTTTATTATAGGATGTTAAGTACCTGATGAAATGGCATGATACTTAAACTAAAATGTCGTATATAGGTTGGATTTTCCCCAATTCTTATTGATGTGTAAAGACAATTAAAGTACTTACCAGTTTGGGGAACATGAGTTTTAATCTAGAATACTCATAATTTACCTTCATTTCTACTTTTTTATCCAAATAGATTCACCTTAAATTGCATAGTTCCCTTTAATCGCATCGCCTAGTTATTTTCTCTAGATAATGACATCAGTTTTAAGTGGCTTTTTTTGAAAAATAATTGATTCATTGAAACAGTTGTACCTTGAGTTAGCGCCTCACACATTCACATATACTTATTTAGTTTAACACTGTGTGTAAGTACTCATAGATTCAGAAATTCTGACATACCTACCCATCTAAATCTGTTTTTCTAATCTGTAAAATTGGGTATCAGTCGCTGCTTCAGAGATTTGCTGAAAGGATAAAACGACATATCTGTGTATCATGCTTAGCATATTGCCTTTCACCAAATAAGTGCTCTACGTGTGTGATGATGAGGATGATAACGATGGTGATTGCAAGGGCTAGTAGTCCTCAATAGTATAGTATTGATTGTACTAGTGACAGATCAGGATGATGGACGATTTCTAGAAGAGGTTGACATTTTCATGCTGGAGAAAGAAGAGAGAAAAGATAGTGAAGTGGAGGAAAGGCACGGGAGGGTTAAAACCAGAAAGTGTCAGCAGTGTATTTGGGGAGTGAGAGGGTGGAGGGAGATAAGATTCAGAGTGAGTTCAGCTAGTGCGTTTGAAATTTATCTTCCAAATCAAGGGACTCTACACAAGGACCTACTGCATAGCGCGTGGAACTCTGCTCAATGTGGTGTGACAGCCTGGATGGGAGGGGAGTTCAGGAGCAGAATGGATACATGCATATGTATGGCTGAATCTTTTCGTTGTTCACCTGAAACTATCACAATATTATTTATCAGCTATACCCCAATACAAAATAAAAAGTTAAAAATAAATAAATCAAATCATTATGCTGTACACTTAAAAAAAATCAAGGGACTCTCAACATTAAATGAGACAATCAGATATTTGTTAGCATTTATCCTAAAGAATGATTACAGAAATATCCTGAAGATATATGTTCAAGAATGCTCATGTGTGTTGCCTGTAATATCAAACATTCAGAAACCACCTAAATGTTCAGTAATAGAGAATTAATTCAATAGTTTATGCTAAATTCACAAAGATCATTGCATGTTTTTATGTACTAAGAGGGAAAGTTGTGCATGATATTTTGAGTTAAAAGCAAAGAGGTCTTAAAATAGTCCTATTCTGATATTGTTTTCTAAGGATATATATGCATATCTGTGTTGGTTTGCTGAAAGTCTGGAAGGATTACACCGACATGTTAATAGTCGCTATCTCTGGGTTGTGGGATTCGGGTGATTTAAAACTTTAATAATTTTTATTTTCTTATCTTTTTCTTTCCCGTCATTTTATAATGAATACAAATTAGGGATTTGATTGAAATGACAAAAAGGATAGTGCTTATGTTCTGTCAAACTAATGTTATTCATAAGTAAAGGGAGAAAATTCTTTTGTTCCAGAGAGAACAATTTCATGAGCGGTGCTAGCAAAGCAGATTGGAATAGGTGGAAGGTGAACTGCCTGGAATTGAAGGGATGGAAAAAAGGAGCCTGGGGTGGAGGGAGGATTTTGAGAAGGTGGGAGAGGGAAGGCCTGGCAAGCTTATATCCTATTGTGTTTATTCCCCCCAGAACCCCACTTGCCTCCTCCTCTTCTGGACAAATCTCCCTATTGAGCTAGAACCCCTCCGCTGGTCTGCTGCTAGCATGAATGAGGGCTTCCCTGGTGGTTCAGACAGTAAAGAATATACCTGCAAAGCAGGAGACCCAGGTTCAGTCCCTGGGTGGGGAAGATTCCCTAGAGGAGGGAACAGCTACTTACTCCAGTATTCTTGCCTAGAGAATTCCATGGACAGAGAAGCCTGGCTGGCTACAATCCCCATACCACCCAATTTTCACCAAAGTGTAAAAATATATTTTTGCTACAACTGCAACATGTTACCATGGCAACAAGGCCCATAAGGTGGAGTTGAGGTGTGTGTGTGTGTGTGTGAGACAGTCTGATCTAAACAAATGTATATCACTTCTGAATTTTTAATACTATGTAGCATCATTGCATAGGCTTCCCCAGTGCCTCAGTAAGTGAATCTGCCTGCACTACAGGAAATGCAAGAGACGCAGTGTGGATCCCTGGGTTGGGAAGATGCCCTGGAGAACTGCTTCCGTTCTATGTTTTGTTTGTTTAGCCGCAAAGCACGTGGGATCTTAGCTTCCCAACCAGGGAGGGAACCTGTACCCCCAGCATTGGAAGGTGAAGTCTTAAACACTAGACTGCCAGGGAATACCCCTGAGCTCCATTTTTGCTGGAAAATGCCGTTCAGTCATAACATATGATTCCAGTCATCCCCACCATCCTCAGGAAATGGTCATCCTTTCTGCTGCTTAGGGTGACAGAAAGCAGAATGGGGACCTTGACTTGGTGTCTTTGGCAGGGCGTATTTGAAGTGTTCTAAAAGCAACCTTCTAGATTCTTGTTTGGAAATGTATGGAAAGCTTGTGCATAAGGCTCCTTCCACAGTGCACCAGTGTCTTTGGAGGAGAGTTTTGTTGCCAAAATCTTGGCTCTCTGTGTACCAATGCCAACATGAATACAGGGACAGAGTTATGGAGGAGAAAAATGGAGTGACTTTGTTACTTTGCCAGGCAAAGGGAAACACAGTAGTCTAGCCCATCAAGAATGGTGCCCCCTTCCCTGGTGAACAGGAAGAGGTTACGTTTAGGCAGGGGCATGTGATAAGGATCAAGGCAGTTAACAGTCTTGTATTCTTTCTTCTGCGATTTCTAAAGGATGGGGTTGCTGACAAGATTAGGCTGTGTGCAGGGCCTTAGGTAGTCTCCTAAACTTGATGAGCCTCTTCCTCCGGTGGTTTTGTGTTTGATTAGCCCTTTGGAACTCAGAGGAGGTCATGGAGGCAGGAGTCCTGCCTACAAGGAATGGGGGACAAAAAGGCCTCCATGCCCCGGAGTCCCACAGGACCCTGCTCCGCTTCAGTTTTGACTTTTTAAGTGCTTTCACATAATAGTAACTACCAGTGGCATAAGCACTAACTATAAGTCACACACCTTGGTGAATGCTTTATGTATATTAACCAATTTAATCGTCACAACAACCTTCTAGCAAAGAATCTTTCCTTTTTCCCTGTTTCAGATAAGGAACCCGTGGTATGGGCAGGGTAAATTACTTGCCTGCAGTCATGGAGCTCGTAGGCAGCAGAGGTGGAGTCTGAACCCAGCCAGTCCGGATCTTGAATCAGAGCTCTTTATAGTAATGCCAAGCTGTCCCCTAAATTTAATCTTCCCAGTGACTCTTGAAATAGTCAAGATAGATATCATTAGTTGTTTTTGGATAACAAGCTCAAGTTTCAGTGAACTCAAGTGACACAATTCAGTGAAAAAGTCAGTGGCCTAGAGCCTGCCAGTTCAGTTCAGTTCAGTTCAGGCACTCAGTCGTATCCGACTCTTTGCGACCCCATGAATCGCAGCACGCCAAGCCTCCCTGTCCATCACCAACTCCCAGAGTTTACTCAGACTCACGTCCATCGAGTCAGTGATGCCATCCAGCCATCTTATCCTCTGTTGTCCCCTTCTCCTCTTGCCCCCAATCCCTCCCAGCATCAGAGTCTTTTCCAATGAGTCAACTCTTCTCATAAGGTGGCCAAAGTACTGGAGCTTCAGCTTTAGCATCATTCCTTCCAAAGAAATCCCAGGGCTGATCTCCTTCAGAATGGACTGGTTGGATCTCCTTGCAGTCCAAGGGACTCTCAAGAGTCTTCTCCAACACCACAGTTCAAAAGCATCAATTCTTCGGTGCTCAGCCTTCTTCATAGTCCAACTCTCACATCCATACATGACCACTGGAAAAACCATAGCCTTGACTAGATAGACCTTTGTTGGCAAAGTAATGTTTCTGCTTTTCAATATGCTCTCTAGGTTTGTCATAACTTTTCTTCCGAGGAGTAAGCGTCTTTTAATTTCATGGCTGCATTCACCATCTGCAGTGATTCTGGAGCCCAAAAAATAAAGTCTGACACTGTTTCCCCATCTATTTCCCATGAAATGATGGGACCAGATGCCATGATCTTTGTTTTCTGAATGTTGAGCTTTAAGCCAACTTTTTCACTCTCCTCTTTCACTTTCATCAAGAGGCTTTTTAGTTCCTCTTCGCTTTCTGCCATAAGGGTGGTGTCATCTGCCAAACCTAGTACAAATCTCTCTCTCTCTCTCTTTTTTTTTTTTTTTTTGCATTAGACCTTGATTAACTCTTTAGATTGCCAGGAGATAGAGGCAATTCAAAGTGCTTTATGTATACAAGGCCAGGCTTATTATCCAATAATTACCTCCTGTTGGGAGTGAGTTGAGATATTCCCCTGTCAAATGTTTCTGAGTCTTAGGGTTTCTCAGTAGGGTGGGGAGGGATTGAGGAGAAGAGCAGAGTGGAATCTTGCCAGAAGCAAACAGCCAAAACCTTGGAATACTGGTTCTTAAAAAGCGGTGACATCACTTTGCTGATAAAGGTCTGTATAATCAAAGCTATGGTTTTTCCAGTAGTCATGTATGGATGTGAGAGTTGGACCGTAAAGGTGGCTGAGTGCTAAAGAACTGATGCTTTCAAGTTGTGCTGGAGGAGACTCTTGAGAGTCCTTGGACTGCAAGATCAAACTGGCCAATGCTAAAGGAAATCAATCTTGAATATTCATTGGAAAGACTGATTCTGAAGTTCCAATATTTTGGCCACATGATTCAAAGAGCTGACACATTGGAAAAGACCCTGATGCTGGGAAAGACTGAGGACAGGAGGAGAGGGGATGACAGAGGATGAGATTGTTTGATGACATCATTGTCTCGATGGAGATGAGTTTGAGCAAACTCCGGGAGATGGTGAAAGACAGGGAAGCCTGGTGTACCGCAGTCCACAGGGTCGCAAAGAGTCAGACACAACTGAACAACAACCACTGGTTCTACAAGGGTAGGGGACATACAGCTGCCTTTAAAGTTTGCCCTAGGATCATAAATTGTGAGCCCATGTTGACATTGGATTGGAACTTACACTTTGCCTTTTGGAGGGTATATGTAAACAAGGCAAATTTCTTTCTTTCTTTTCTTTTTTTGGTCTTGTGGCATGTGGGATATTTGTTCCCTAACTAGGGATTGAACCTCTACCCCTGCAGTGGTGTGTAGAGTCTTAACCACTGGACATCAAGGAAGTCTCCCATAAGGCAGATTTCTAAACCAAGGGACTTTGAGGCAGGGGATTTGCAGGTGGTGTTTATTTTCCTCTCTCACTGCAGATGTGTGTCATATCTTTCAGGAAGGGACACAGAGAACATGTCATTTCTGCTTTCCGGATCAATAGTATTGACTTAAAAAATAGTCTCAACCTAAAATTTTTAGGACTTCAGGTTGGGGAGACACCATTGCCAGTGAACCTGAGAGAACTCTTTCCAAGGAGGTGAGGGGAGGAGCCAGGTTATATGGAAGTCTTGCAACAAAGGGCAGGTAGCCTGAACATTAAACAATTATTGTTAGTTACAGAAAACAAGATATCTCAAGTTAAGGAATTTAGCACTTTTCCGTGTAATGGAAGATCTAGTCGGGGCTCACCGAAATCATGCTTTTTACGTTCATCTCAGCTATCTGGCGGAGAAGGCAATGGCACCCCACTCCAGTACTCTTGCCTGGAAAATCTATGGATGGAGGAGCTTGGTAGGCTGCAGTCCATGGGGTCACTAAGAATTGGATATGACTGAGCGACTTCACTTTCAATTTTTACTTTCATGCATTGAAGAAGGAAATGGCAACCCACTCCAGTATTTTTGCCTGGAGAATCCCAGGGACGGGGAGTCTGGTGGGCTGCCATCTATGGGGTTGCATAGAGTCGAACACAACTGAAGCGACTTAGCAGCAGCAGCTCTCTGGGGCCAGTATTCTGCATTTTTTGCATCCCGAGTTCTTCAATACTTACCACAGGGAGTGGCTGCAGCCTGATGGCTGCTGAATCACAAGCATCGTTCTCCTTCCTGGGTGCCCTTGTTCTTGTTGTTGTTCAGTTGTTAAGTCATGTCTGACTCTTTTCAACTCCATGGACTGTAGCACACCAGGCTTCCCCGTCCTTCACCATCTCCCAGAGTTTTCTCAAACTCATGTCCATCCAGTTGATGATATCATCCAACCATACCATCCTCTGTTGTCCCCTTCTCCTGCCTTCAATCTTTCCCAGCATCAGGGTCTTTCCCAATGAGTCAGTTCTTCGCATCAGGTGGCCACAGTATTGGAGTTTCAGCTTCAGCATCAGTCCTTCAGTGAATATTCAAGGTTGATTTCTTTTAAGGTTGACTGGTTTTATCTCCTTGCAGTCCAAGGGACTCTCGAGAATCTTCTCCCTCAGGGCTCAAAAAGTCACATTTGGAGGGCCGGAAGGGCTGATGACTGACGTCCTTGTTTACTGATATGGCAGGAAACACTCCATTTCTCAACGGTCCCCATCTAGCCACTGCACATGTGCCTAGGAGACAGGAAGCACAGCTGTCTCCCACCCCACTGTGGGCCTTTGGAGAGTTTCCCACAACAGTCACGGAACTAGTAAACCATGGTGTCACGAGAGGAGCCCACGTTTTCAGGCAGACGAGGATCTCTCTCATCTGTCACGGTTCCCACGGCCTCACATTCATTCCTCTTTTGAACCTTTTGAAAACAATTTTAGTGCAACTGTTCAAAGTTCTCCTGTTGCAGTAGAGTTGCCTCTATTGTTTCTCTAGATTGTGGGTTGAAAACGTTTGGCTGTGCTGGGTCTTTGTTGCTGTGTGTGAGTCCCCTCTAGCTGCAAGGAGCAGGGACCACTCTACTTGGGGAGCGCAGGCTTCTCATTGTGATGGCTTCTCTTACTGCGAAGCCCAGGCTCTAGAGCGTGGGTCCTGGTGATTGCACTGCTCAGGCTTAGTTGCCCTGCAGCATGTGGGATCTTGGACCAGGGACCAAACCCCTGTCTCCTGCATTGGCAGGTGGATTTTTAACCACTGGACTACCAGGGAAGTCCTAGCCTATAGTTTTTTGATGTTTGGCTTGTCACTTTCAAGTCCTTTTACCCCAAGCTTCATCTATAAAATAAAATCTACATCATGGGATTGTGGTAAGGATTATTGAATCATTACATATGTGTGTGTGTGCTCAGTGATGTTCAACTTTTTTCTGACTCCAGAGACTGTAGCCTACCAGGCTCCTCTGTCCGTGAGATTTCCCAGGCAAGAATGCTGGAGTGGGTTGCCATTTCCTTTTCCAGGGCATCTCCCTGACCCAGGGATCAAACCCGTGTCTGTTGCATGTCTTGCACTGACAGGTGGGTTCTTTACCACTAGCACCACCTGGGATGCTGGACCTGGGAGCTCTCAAATTCCTCCTGCGAAGCTGACTGCAGCCCCAGATGCAATAATTGTAGGAATGAAGACAATTTACAGCAGAATATTATTGTAATGGAGGGGGATCAAGTCAGCCTGGAGAGTGTGGAGGAGCTGGGAAAGTCAAGGAGATGTCTCATTATCTGATCCACTGGGCTCTCAGAGACATACTGAGCAGGAGGGAGCAGGATAAGGACCCAAAAGGCTAACAGGTACACAGCTTCTCCCAAAGTCATCTCATTTGGGATACAATTGTCCCACCAGGAATTTCCCTAAAATTCAATGGAAAACACTTCACCCTCTCACATTCACAAATTTTCCTTAACTGAATCATTTGAGGAAAAGCTACAGATGTGATGTCACAGTCTAATACTCCAGCAGGGGTCTCCCAGAACAAGGACATTCCACAACAAATGTTAACACTTTTGTTCACCTTTAAGCAGCTTAGTTTTTAAGTCTTTTCAGGATTTTAAAACCAATAAAAATAAAACAAATGCAATTAGATAAATATTATTATTTAAATAATAACCAAATTTGCAAGGAAGGTGACTACAGTGTTTAAAAATATGTGAAATAGGCTAGAGTGCCAGATGTGTAACCAATAACAAAACATTCCCTTTGTGTAGGAGGTGCTGTGAATTGGCAAAGGGAGAAATGATCTGAAGATTCAAGTGGCGCTGATGTGGTCTGAGCTCAGGTGTACCTGCTGCTCGAGGAAGGGCAGGCTGCAGTGGCTGAGAGTGGCTGAGGTTGGCTGAGGATGACCGAGGGTGGGTGGGACCCGGGTGGGAGCCGCGGATGCCCTCCAAGCTGTTCAGATTTTACAGATCTGAAGAGGTCATGGCCTGTTTAAATGTGGATGCTCTAGCATCTTGGGGGAGTGGATTGAGAGGCTGTGGGGAGGGAGGGTGCAGGAGGTGTTAGAAATGGCAGGAGGGCAGAGACCAAGACCAGCTGGAAAGATGTTGCTGTCGCAAATCAGAGGAAACTAACCATCTGCTACCTGCCCTCTGACCTTCTGGAAAATTACTGAACTGTGTCAAAAATTACAAAAATAAACCCTGGAGTTCTCAACAGTGCCTTTCCTGCATCACCGGGAGGACTGTTAACATTACTGTTGGAGGGGATCTTATTTTCACATAGAATTTTCTTAGTGATAAAGAACTCTCAGGGGTTCTGTGAATGTGGGCTCATCACTTGGTCTGCCCTCCCTGCATTTTAAAATCTAATTTTTTGGGAGGTGAGACTGCTGGCTGAGTTAAAGAGTAGGAATACCACCTACCTAAATGGAATTAGCAAATAAATTATGGTGGGATTAGATATTGACTTTTTACAACTATCTATCACTTGTTGAGGCCAGCATAACTTCATACTTATTCAGATAACTCCCAAGGTTCAGTTGAAGAAAATAAGAAAATGGCTCGAGGACTAACAGCATCTTTAAAGACACCTTGCCTGATTTTGAGATTTTGAACCTAAAAATGGGTTGTAGGTAGACAAGCAAAGATCCTCCTTCTGTAATGAATGCTGCTTCTGCCTGGAAAATCCCATGGACGGAGGAGCCTGGTAGGCTGCAGTCCATGGGGTCGTGAAGAGTTGGACATGACTGAGTGACTTAGCAGCAGCAGCTGCGGCTCTAAATTAGCAATTATTAGCAGTGATTGCTCACGCAAAGTGTAGAAAATGTGTTTGCTCATCACGTGCTCACAGATTCTGTTTTCTGGAGCCTGTGCTGCATGGAACACTTACCTGGGAGAGTGGGAAGTCAGGGCTGGGAAGGGGTGACCTGAGAACTTGCCCTGGGGGAGGATGTGGCTGAGAGGAGGAGGCTGCAGTACTTGGTGCTGGGAGGAGATCCAGGGGTGGAAGCGGGGGGTGTGGGTTGGAAAGCTGCCACAGGGTGATAGGATCTCAGCATCTGACCTGGCTCTACCTCTGGAGTGGGATGTAACAGAGTAGGGAGTGGGCAGTCAAGAAAATGAACCTAACTATTTCTAGCAACATGGTTACTTCACCATCATGGATGACTCAGCCAGCTGGAGGTGGGAGTGCAGAGAGCGTGAAGCAGGTTAGACATTTATGGGGATTTCTCAAATCGAACAATAGCATAAGCAAGCGTTTTTGTTTTTGTTTTTTAACTCATCATATAGGCATCCTATGTGCATTCACATTCTATTTCTCATTATCCTCTGTATCTGTTTTCTAGAGCTGCTGTAATTAATTGACACACACATGGTTGCTTAACACAGCAAAAAATTATTCTCTCACTATTCTGGAGGCAAGAGCTCTGAAAATAGGTTGCCGGCAGGGCCCACTCTCTCTGCAGGCTTGGAGGGAGAATCCTTCCTTGCTTTTTCCTACCCTTTGGAAGGGATTTCCCTGGTGGCTCAGTTGGTAAAGAATCCACCTGCCATGCTGGACACTGCCTGCAATGCAGGAGACATGGGTTCGATCCCTGGGTGCCTGGGAAATCCCATGGACAGAGGAGACTGGTGATTCCCAGCCATCTCTGGGATGGCTTGTTGACACATTGCTTGGATTTCTGCTCCATCACCACATGGCCTCCTCTGTGTAGGGCCCACTCATATCTGGGGCTTCCCAGGTGGTGCAGTTGGTAAAGAATCTGCCTGCCAATGGAGGAGACATAAAAGACTTGAGTTCGATCCCTGGGTAGGGAAGAGGAGGAAATGGCAACCCACTCCAGTATTCTTGCCTGGAGAATCCCATGGACAGAGGAGCCTGGCGGGCTACAGTCCATGGAGTTGCAAATAGTCATACACAACTGAAGTGACGTAGTATACATGCTTCAACCCATTATACTCCTGTTACCAAGAGTAAGTAAGGGGCTTCCCTGATAGCTCAGTTGGTAAAGAATCTGCCTGCAATGGAACAGACCCCTGTGGGAAGATCCGCTGGAAAAGGGATAGGCTCAGTTCAGTTCAGTTCAATCGCTCAGTCATGTCTGACTCTTTGCGACCCCACAGACTGCAGCATGCCAGGCCTCCCTGTCCATCACCAACTCCTGGAGTTTACCCAAACCCATGTCCCTTGTGTCGGTGATGCCATCCAATCATCTCATTCTCTGTCATCCCCTTCTCCTCCCGCCTTCAATCTTTCCCAGCATCAGGGTCTTTTCCAGTGAGTCAGTTCTTTGCATCAGGTGGCTTCAGCTTCAACATCGGTCCCTCCAATGAACACTCAGGACTAGTCTCCTTTAGAGTGGACTGGTTGGATCTCCTTGCAGTCCAAGGGGCTCTCAAGAGTCTTTTCCAACATCACAGTTCAAAAGCACCAATTCTTCTGCACTCAGCTTTCTTTGGAGTCCAACTTTCACATCCATATGTGACTACTGGAAAAACCATAGGTTTGACTAGATGGACCCTTGTTAGCAAAGTAATGGCTTTGCTTTTTAATATGCTGTCTACGTTGGTCATACTTTCCTTCCAAGAAGCAAGTGTTTTAATTTGGTGGCTGCAGTCACCATCTGCAGTGATTTTGGAGTCCCCCAAAATAAAATCTGCCACTGTTTCCACTGCTTCCCCATCAAAGACTTTGACTGTGTGGATCACAATAAACTGTGGAAAATTCTGAAAGAGATGGGAATACCAGACCACCTGACCTGCCTCTTGAGAAACCTGTATACAGGTCAGGAAGTAACAGTTGGAACTGGACGTGGAAAAACAGACTGGTTCCAAATAGGAAAAGGAGTACATCAAGGCTGTATATTGTCACCCTGCTTATTTTATTTATATGCATAGTACATCATGAGAAATGCTGGGCTGGAAGAAGCACAAGCTGGAATCAAGATTGCCTGGAGAAATGTCAATAACCTCAGATATGCAGATGACACCATCCTTATGGCAGAAAGTGAAGAAGAACTGAAGAGCCTCTTGATGAAAGTGAAAAGAGAGAGTGAAAAAGTTGGCTTAAAGCTCAACATTCAGAAAACTAAGATCATGGTATCCAGTCCCATCACTTCATGGCAAATAGATGGAAAAACAGTGGAAACAGTGGCTGACTTTATTTTTCTGGCCTCCAAAATCACTGCGTATGATGATTGCAGCCATAAAATTAAAAGACGCATGCTCCTTGAAAGGAAAGTTATGACCAACCTAGATAGCGTATTAAAAAACAGATACATTACTTTGTCAACAAAGGTCCATCTAGTTAAGGCTATGGTTTTTCCAGTGGTCATGTGAAAGTTGGACTCCAAAGAAAGCTGAGTGCAGAAGAATTGGTGCTTTTGAACTGTGATGTTGGAAAAGACTCTTGAGAGTCCCTTGGACTGCAAGGAGATCCAACCAGTCCACTCTAAAGGAGACTAGTCCTGAGTGTTCATTGGAGGGACTGATGTTGAAGCTGAAACTCCAATACTTTGGCCACCTGACGTGAAGAGCTGACTCATTGGAAAGGACCCTGATGCTGGGAAAGATTGAAGGTGGGAGGAGAAGGGGACAACAGAGAACGAGATGGTTGGATGGCATCACCGACTCAATGGACATGGGTTTGGGTGGACTCCGGGAGTTGGTGATGCACAAGGAGGCCTGGCGTGCTACGGTTCATGGGGTCACAAAGAGTTGGACATGACTGAGCAACTGAACTGAACTGAACTGATGGGACCAGATACCATGATCTTAGTTTTCTGAATGTTGAGCTTTAAGCCGACTTTTTCACTCTCCTCTTTCACTTTCATCAAGAGGCTCTTTAGTTCCTCTTCACTTTCTGCCTTAAGGGTGGTGTCATCTGCATATCTGAAGTTATTGATATTCCTCCAGGCAATCTTGATTGCAGCTTGTGTTTTTCCAGCCCAGCGTTTCTGATGATGTACTCGGCATATAAGTTAAATAAGCAGGGTGACAACATACTGCCTTGACATACTCCTTTTCCTATTTGGAACCAGTCTGTTGTTCCATGTCCAGTTCTAACTGTTGTTTCCTGACCTGCATACAGATTTCTCAAGAGGCAGGTCAGGTGGTCTGGTATTCCAACCTCTTTCAGAATTTTCGAAGTTTATTGTAATCCACACAGTCAAAGGCTTTAGCATAGTCAATAAGCAGAAATAGATGTTTTTCTGGAACTCTTTTGCTTTTTCGATGATCCAGCGGATGTTGACAATTTGATATCTGGTTCCTCTGACTTTCCTAAAACCAGCTTGAACATCAGGAAGTTCACGGTTCATGTGTTGTTGAAGCCTGGCTTGGAGAATTTTGAGAATTACTTTACTAGCATGAGAGATGAGTGCAATTGTGCAGTAGTTTGAGCATTCTTTGGCATTACCTTTCTTAAGGATAGCAATGAAAACTGACCTTTTCCAGTCCTGTCGCCACTGCTGAGTTTTCCAAATTTGCTGGCATATAGAGTGCAGCACATTGACAGCAGGGATAGGCTACCCACCCACGTCAGTATTCTTGGGCTTCCCTTGTGGCTCAGCTGGTAAAGAATCTACTTGCAATGCAGGAGACCTGGGTTCAATTCCTGTCTCAGAAGATTCCCTGAAGAAGGGAAAGGCTACCCACTCCAGTATTCTGGCCTGGAGAATTCCCTGGACTGTACAGTCCATGGGGTCACCAAGAGTCAGACACGACTGAGCGACTTTCACTTTCACCAAGAGTAAGTACAAGATGCTTTTAATCCAGCCAACATGTGTGCTAGACTCTGGGCAAGGAACTGAGAATGAATAAGACACAGGAAGTACCCACACGCTGCTCAGTCTTGTGAACGGGAGGCAGGCAGAGACACAGGTAGACCCTTCTAATCCAAGCCTGGGGAGACCTAGGGGAGAGTGTGGACAAGCTGCTAAGGATTCCAAGGGGTTGGGCACCCAACTCAGCTGGGGGTGGGGCTGGGATGGGCTTCCCCTGGGTGTTCCAGGGGAAGTTTAGGCAGAAAAGAGATGAACAGGGTCAAGGAGGTGCAGGAGGGCTCTTCAGGCAGGAAGTATAGCGTGTGCAGAGGGGCAGAGTGAGGCAAGAGAGGAGGAGAGCGTGATGCAGCCCTAGAGCTGCGGGTCTGCCTGGAAAGCTGAGCCTGGAGCTGAGGGTGGGCAGGTAGGGGGCAGTGAACAAGTCAGGGGGTGTCATGAGGAGGGATTGGACTGTGGCTTTAAAAACAAGTGGGATGATTTAGTATAGGCTTAATTCTTTCAGGGCCTATGGCCCTAGTCCCTACTGATATGATTAGGCCCAGATATCTAACTGATTGTTGACACAGCTGAGCCTTTTCTCTTGATGCCTTGTAACCACAGCTGGCCAGGAAGTTTAAGAAATCTTCTGAGGCTTGCAAACAAGCTTCCTCTGTCTCAGCACAGAGCAAAATATCATCTACATATTGTAACACCACCGCTTCAGAACTATTAAAGTTTTGTAGATCCCGTGACAAACTTTGTCCAGATAAGTGAGGACTGTCACGAAATCCCTGGGGCAAAACTGTCCAGGTTAACTGAGAAGCTGGCTGTGTAGGGTCTTCAAAGCCAAATAGACATTGACTTTCCTCCACCAAAGGCACTGAATAGAAGGCATCCTTTAAATCAATTACTGAGAAATATTTGGCTCCTTCAGGAATTTCAGACAATAGAGTATAAGGATTAGGCACCACGGGGTGTAAAGGACTACAGCCTCATTTTTTATACGTAAATCTTGAACTAGTCTCCATTTGCCATTTGATTTCTTTATACCCAAAATAGGAGTGTTGCAAGGATTGTTACAGGGAATTAATAGTCCCTGTTCCTTTAAATTTTCAGTGATGGGTTTTAACCCTTCCTTAACCTCAGGTTTCAGAGGATACTGCTTCTTATGTGGAAATAAGTGCAGGTCTTTGAGCTTGACAACTACAGAAATAGCATTTTGTGCTCAACCCACAGATTTTCCATCAGCCCAGACTCTAGGATTTACATTTTGTTCAACTAGAGGAAGAGAAAGGGAGGGCTCCATATTCATAAAAACAGAGGCATGGACCTTGCTCAGTATATCCCTCCCCAAAAGGGGTGATGGAGATTCTGGCACGATCAGAAACTCATGTGAAAATAGCGCAGAATCCCAGTTGCAATATAAAGAATAACTGTAATAATACCTTTTGACTCGTCCAGGCAGTCCCATTACAGAAGCGGATCGGGAAGAAAGTGG
The DNA here is from genome assembly GCF_042477335.2 of Ovis canadensis. NCBI lineage: Eukaryota > Metazoa > Chordata > Mammalia > Artiodactyla > Bovidae > Ovis > Ovis canadensis. Next base: position 129,233,786 of record NC_091250.1, on the reverse strand, counting down.
GCCAGGGGCTTCAGTAAGCACAGAGTAAGTTGCCCCAGTATCTAAATAGGAAATCAATGGATTGGCCCCCACACAATTATTAATACCCGGGGTTCCTCAGGTGTAATTAGGACGGGAGCTTGTGTGGGGACCCCCAGGCACCTTCAGTCCTGATTGTCTTGAGAGTCTGACCCTGGAGACCTACGCCTCTGAGGGCAGTCTCTTCCAGTGTGGTTCTTTGCAGACCAGACATGGAGCCAGGGGCGGCTTAGATGCCTGAGGGCAATCCCGCTTGAGGTGCCCCTCCTTTCCACAGTAATAGCAAGCCCATCCCTTTTCACCTGGGTCCCTCTGGGCATTTTTCTCAGGCTGCTTAAGACCGTTTTTCATAGCCATTGCGAAGGCTTCCGCCTTTTCCTTTGTCTTTCTTTGCCTTTCTTTCTTTTCCTCATATTCCCTACCGTAATAGACCATCTAAGCCAGTTGTAACAGAGTATCTAAAGACTGATTTGGTCCATAAGCCCATTTTTGTAGCTTATGGCGGATATCTGGAGCCGACTGAGTGATAAATCTTTTAAGATCACTTTTCCTTCTTCACTTTCGGGATCAATCTCAGTGAATCTGCGAAGAGCTTCTCTTAGTCTATCTAGGAATTTACCAGGAGCTTCCTTCTCCTTCTGTTCTATGTCTGCCAATTTGCTATAATTTAAAGGCTTAGAACGCGCCTGCCTGAGTCCTTCAAGAATACATCTGACAAAATGACTCTGATCCCATCTTCCTTTAGCTGAGTTGTAGTCTCAGTCTGGTTCTATAGTTGGGACTGCCTGATTCCCAGTGGGCAGGGCCACTATCTCATCCTCCCTCTTCCCTACTGATTCATTACCAAGCCATTCATCTCCATAAGCAACCGCTTTTTCCAAAACTCGAGTCTTTGAGTCAGGAGTCAGTGTTTGTCTCAAGATATACATCACATCCTTCCAAGTAAGGTCATAAAGCAGAGTAACACCTTTAAAAGCTCTAATATATATATTTTCTGGGTCCTCTAAGTAGTCTCCCAGATCCTCCTTGATTCTTTGTATTTCTTGATAAGAAAAGGGCTTATTAACTCTCATAGACTGGTTATTTCTCCTGGTGAGTGTTTCATAAAGAGGCAACAGCTTGCGTGGCTGTTCTTCAGTCCCCCTGGCTGCTCTGCACATATGATCCCAGGGATAGAATGGAGAAACCTCTTTTTCTTTTTCTTTTTCTCTTTGTCTCCTGTCCTACATCTCATCTCTAACTTCAATGGTCTGAGTTTCTACTGAAACCAGAATAGTCTGAGGTCGTACTGAGACAGGAGTTGTTTGGACCTCCACGTGGGCACTTTGAATCTCAGTTTGGGTTTCCATTGAGACCAAACTGGTTTGAATCTCAGTTTGGGTTTTCACTGAGACCAAAGCAGCCATTCTGAGGGGGGTTTTCTGGCTTTTCGTTAGCTCAGCTTGGAGCCCCGGGTACGGGGGCAAAGTAGGACACTTTAAGACAATTGAGAGGATTTTGGGAATCACAGGTTACTGCGTTTGGATTCTGGGTTATGGAGAACTTGCCCGGCCTTTATATAAACTTATAGCTGAAACTCAGCAGGCCCAAACTGATAAACTGGTTTGGTCACCAACTCAAAAGGCTTTTAAGGTTCTTCAAACTGTTCTCCTGCAAACTCCAGCTCTGAGCTTGCCCACAGGGTCAGAATTTAATTTGTCACTGAAAGAAAAGGTATGGCCTTGGGAGTTTTGACACAACCCCAAGGGCTTCACCAGCAACCTATTGCTTATCTAAGCAGAGAATTAGATGTAATTTCACGTGGGTGGCCGCACTGCCTAAGAGTAATTGGGGCAGTGGCTTTATTAGCACCTGAAGCTTTAAAAATAATTAATGGACAAAACCTTACTGTACTGACTTCTCATGATGTGAGTGGAATCTTAAATTCTAAGGTTAATATTTGGATGACAGACAGTAGGCTTCTTAAATACCAGTAACTAAGCTTAAAGTTTGTGGAAATTTAAATCCTGCCACTTTCCTTCCTGAGAAGGAAAATGAAACACTTGATCACGATTGTTCCCAATTCCTAACTTTAAAACTATGCAGCTTGGGAAGATCTAATGGATACCCCATTAGACAATCCTGACATGGAAATATTTACAGATGGCAGTTCTTTTGTTCAGGATGGAAAGCGTAAAGCAGGTTATGCCGTGGCGACTGCTGAACAGGTTTTGGAAGCAAAATCTCTCTCCATCTGGATTACAACGAAGTGGGAAGTATCCTGGAGAGGACTGGGAAACTGATTTTACTCATATGCCAAAAGCTAATGGATATTCTTGCTTACAAGTTTGGGTAGATACATTTATTGGATGGATTGAGGCTTTTCTCTGTCGTAGTGAACAGGCTAAGGAGGTTATAAAGATTCTCTTCATCAATGGAAGGCTTCCGGTGGTGGACATCTCCACTTCAAGGAAAGGACTTTCTCCAAGTCTGTGAATACCTTCAACAGCAATCACATGCGATGCCTCTTCTTCATCTGATGACATCTACCAACCCTAAAATGGACTGGTGCAATACGTTGCACTTTAACTATGGACTTAATGTGTCTTTTAATTTTGATTTTAACTTGTTTTAATGACTATGTTGCCTTACATCTGTAACTGTGTAACTAAATTTGTTTCTAGCTGCATGAAAGCTTTTAAGTTACAAAAGGTTGCTCAAACTCCTGCTACTGCTGCACCTTCCTCCAACTACTATTTGGGGCCCCTGGATCAGATATCCTCAATAGGATTAGGTGAATATGTTGCCTCGCCAATTTAGGGACAACACCCCTTCTCAGCTCGAAGCAGTTATGGAACGAGAATGACACCCCTTTTCCCTAGGCAACATAATTCTCCTAAAAGAAAAGGGGGGATTGAGAGAGTCATTTCCTAGGCAGGTTGATAAGAAGTCTAGGGGTCCCCAAGGAGAGAGGGGTCTGGAATTCTCAAGGAGGAAGAAAGGACAAAGTTTTTTCTTCTCTACATTCCTTAGGATTATATAACAACAATGTATTCTGCCTGAGGACAGTCTCTGGATTAAACCTTCTGGCTAATTCTGTAAATTATGGGAGGAGACCTGCTCTTTACAAGGATTATATAACAACAATGTATTCTGTCTGAGGACAGTCTCTGGATTAAACTTTCTGGCTAATTCTGTTATCTTAAAATGTAAATTATCGGAGTAGGTCTGGTGAGGTCTTTACAACATCCAGACATTCTTTGGATTTACTGGAGAGTATATAACTTCAATGCTAACACTAACAAGCGGGTACTCTTTCAACCCCCTTCTGATGCCTATGTCAGAAGCTTTCTCTATCTCCTTTATACTTTAATAAAACTTAATTACACAAAAAAAAAAAAAAAAAAAAACAAGTGGGAAATGAGTGAAATGCCTTAGAAACTAAAAGTGTTCTAAAGTGCAGAGTTCCAAAGAATAGCAAGGAGAGACAAAGACTTCCTAAGTGAACAATGCAAAGAAATAGAGGAAAACAATAGAATGGGAAAGACTAGAGATCTCTTCAAGAAAATTTGAGATACCAAGGGAACATTTCATACAAACATGGGTACAACAAAGGACAGAAACTCTATGGAGCTAAAAAAAGGAGAGCATATTAAGAAGAGGTACAAAGAATACACAGAAAAACTCTACAGAAATTATCTTAATGACCTGGATAACCACGACAGTGTGGTCACTCATCTAGAGACAGATATCCTGGAGTCCAAAGTCAAGTGGGCCTTGGGCTGGTGGCTGTGTCAGGCTGGGCTTCCACTGGTCACTATCACGATAGTCCAGCTACTCAGCCAGACTTGGACAGCAGGAATCAGCCTTGACTGGAACCTTCTCCCTCACAGCCCACCCCCCGTCACCCGCCAAGTTTTGTCAATGATACCTCTGCTCACTGTGTCCATTTTCTTCAGCCACTGTGGGATCCAGGCACCACCCTGTCTCCCGCGCCTGTGACTCTCTTTTCCTAATTTGTCCTCACCTTGCCTATCTCTCTTTGGCTCCAACTCACCCTCCAGATAGAAGCCAAAGGAGCTTTCCAGCCAGCGCTAGTGGTCAAGAATGGGATTGCAGAATCAGACACAACTTAGCAACTGAACAACAAAATGGACTTTCTAAGCAGGGGCCTTTTCATCCAACTTTAAAATACGTCCGATTGGAGCTTTCACAACATTGTCAATCGGCTATACTCCCGTATAAGATAAAAAGTTTAAACAATTTTTAAAAAGGTAAGTAATGAGAACCTACACAGGGAACTCAAAGCTCTGTGGTGACCTAAATGGAAAGGAAATAAGAAAAAAACAAAAATGGGATATATGTATCCATATAGGTGATCCCTGGGTCAGAAGTCCCTAGAGAAGGGAATGGCTACCCTCTCCAGCCCTCTTGCCTGGAGAATCCCATGGACAGAGGAACCTGGCGGGCTAGAGCCCATGGAGTCACAAAGGGTCAGACATGACTTAGGTCCTGAATGACAGCAACAACATAGCTGATTTGCTTTGCTGCTCAGCAGAAACTGATGCAACATTGTCAAGCAACTACATTTCAATAAATATTAATTTAAAAAAATATGACTATGTGAGAAAGCACACGAGGAGAGACCTTGACCGCCTCTGACGTGATGCTTTGGATGTTGATTCTTCTGTGGCTGGTGCTGAGAGCTGTGCTCTCCAGTTCAGCAGACACTGCCCACATGTATCAATGAGGCCCAAAATGTGGTCAATCTGAAATACAGCTTGTCCTCTAAGTGTAAAGTGCACCTTCTGTTTCTTTGAAGATTTAGTACAAAAGAGAGAATATGAAGGATCTCACTAGTAATTTTACAATGAATGCAACATTCAAGGGATAATATTTGAGTTACACAGAATAAATCATTAAAACTAATTTTACTTGTTTCTTTGTACTTTTTTTTGTGTGTCAATACTTTATTTTTGTGTAAAGACAGGAAGCTGGAAAATACATGTGTTTAAAATTTTCTTGGTTCCCCCTCACGTTGTGGAAGCCGCCTCCCCCCAGAGCTCATCTGTTCAAACTCAAATACTTAAAAATTACAGAAGAAAAACAAAAGTGCAGGAAGAAGAAAATCAAATAGAGAAGGTAGCCTGGGTCTTTTTATTTTCTAAATGTAAAATTACATATGTGGCTTGCAGTATATTACTATTGAAAGTCACTGGTATAGAAACCGCCCTGGTAAGAGTAAATATTTAAATTGTTACAGTAACATATCTTTTAACTGGTTATAGTGTTTTTGTTCATTGTAAAGCATTTTGAAACTATAATGATGAAAATAGAAATCTCCAGCAGTGTCATCTCTGCAATGAGCAGATACAATTTTCGGACATATTTTCTTTCATTTATAAAACAAAAGTGAAGCCATACTAAATATCCTCTTGAAAACTAAGCTTTTTTCCCACTTACACTTATGTTGTAAATATTTTACAGTGTTATTAAATGCTGTAAGAAACAACTATCTGGGTGGGTGCACAGCATTCTGAGAGTGACTCAGGGAACACACGTCTTTCCTCTTCTCTGGGGTTCTGACCAGTGGACTATACACCTGGGGATCAGTAGCCAGTGATGAATGGAGGACTCTATTAAGTGATGTTCAGGCAGGCTCCCAAGAATCCATCTTTAATTATCTGGTGAGAGATGGATTGAAGACCATAATTTAGGCTTACATCGGAATCTTGAGACTTGCATGGTGTGTGTGTGTGTGTGTGTGTGTGTGTGTGTGTGTGCGTGTGTGAGAGAGAGAGAAATGCCCTCCCCAAGTTTCCCCATAGAGGGGAGGATGAGGTACCCATGGACACAGACTGAATGCTTCCCACACATTCCAGTGCTTGCCAGGTGGCACAGTGGTAAAGAATCTGCCTGCTGGGTTCAATCCCTGGGTCAGGAAGATCCCTTGGAGAAGGGAATGGCTACCCACTCCAGTGTTCTTGCTCAGATAATTCCATGGATGGGGGGCCTGGTGGGCTACAGTCCTTCGGGTTGCAAAGAGTCGGACGCGACAGAGCACACAGCATATTCCAGTAGTATTAGTCCAAGCTCACTTTACAGACAAAGGTCTGTATAGTCAAAGCTATAGTTTTTTCCAGTAGTCATGTATGGATGTGAGAGTTGGACCATAAAGAAGGTTGAACTCTGAAGAACTGATGCTTTCAAATTATGGTGCTGGAGATGATTCTTGAGAGTCCTCTGGACTTCAAGGAGATCAAACTAGTCAATCCTAAAGGAAATCAACCCTGAATGAATAATCACTGAAAGGACTGATGCTGAAACTGACACTCCAATACTTTGCTCATCTGATGCAAAGAACCAACTCATTGGAAAAGACCCTAATGCTGGGAAAGATTGAAGGCAGGGGCAGAAGGCGGCAGCAGAGGATGAGATGGTTAGATAGAATCACCGACCCAGTGGACGTGAATTGAGCAAACTCCAGGAGACAGTGAAGGACAGGGGAGTCTGGCGTGCTGCAGTCCATGGGGTCTCAAAGAGTCAGTCACCGCCAAGAGACTGGAAGACAAAAACAGCTGTTGCAAGCTGTCCTGTCAGTTGGGCTGTTTGAAATTGTCATGCTGTCTTGGTGTATGTTAGTTGCTTACAAGGATCGTAGGTAAGTGAGAGCAATAGTCTCTTCACCCATGACCTTGGGACCAAGTGATGTTATCGGGAAGTTACAGTGAGTTCCGCCGCCACGCAAACATTTAGTAGGAAGCAGAGCCCACAGCAGTCATAGCCACGACCTTGTAATCCTGCTGAAGTCCCAGTTCTCTACCCTTTGACAAGCTCAAAAGCACCTTGCAAGAAAGACTTCCCACAGTCAGATGTAGCAGTAGTCTGCCTAGAGGGAGGGTTAGCTAGCTTTCCAGTTGGATCAGGAAAAAGAGTTCTCAGTCAAGTGGTATAACACTATTAAAATGAGATCAAGCCAGGCTCCCCACTGAAGTAGACTGTTGGGCTTCTCAAATTTTTATCCTTTATTTATGCTGAGATGAAGATACCTGTGTGGTATTTTGAATGAATCTGCATGTTTGAACACTATTCATTTCAACAGTGAGAAATTATTTCAAATATTCCTTGCGCGAAATGAATGATTCCTATATTTTAGATTAAGAATTTGATACTTGAAATGACTGTCATGGAGCTTCTGGAGTTGGGACTTCTAATTAGGATCTTTCAAATGTTAATTAATACTCCTGGGGTGTATATTTCTGGGAAGGGTTCTTCAAATGTTAACCAACCTACCCTATGGGGGAGATTGAAACTAATTCAGACACATGCATGGGCGAACACACACACACACACAGACACACACACTACGCTTCCTACACTGATGCACTTTAAAACAAATGATAGACATTATAATATAAAGATTCTGAAAAAATTTGGAGAATGGTACCATCCTGAATTCACTTTTCAAAGCCTTTATTCAAAATTGAAAAATTGGTCTAGAAATGTTGTAAGAACAGGTTTATTAATGAGTTTTTTTCGCTCAATCTGTAGCTTTGTTTTCAAAATAACCCAGGCTGGAAAGGTTTGATGCATAAACCATCTTCTGGCTTTTCTTTCCCCAGATCATTTTAGCAGCTTTTTTTTTTTAAATTAGTATCAGATATTTGTGGCACAGGAGTTAAGCTATTCAGAATTTCATATTTAAAACACAAAAACAAAAATTTCCACAGATACAAAATGAAATTCATTAAAGGTGAGACTATGAAAAATAAAGTCCACAGTTTCTCTTTCCCAGTGAAGTCACTGTTATTTATGTCTGCTGTTGTCTAGACTCTGTCTTTTCGAGGGCATGCGGGGACAGCTGTTTGTGCAGCTCCATCCGGGATTTCTGGGGTTAGAGTGGGCATATTCTGTTATGGACTGAGTAATTAGTCCATCTGGTCATAGTCTCAGAAAAGTGCCGAGACTGGAGAAGTAAACTCAATACCTATTTCATGTATCTATTCTGGGAGTTAAAAGATAAAGTTTATGAAATTGCTTTGTAAATTGCAAAGAGGTATGTATTTACCGTTAAGATTCCCTGGTGGCTCAGACGGTAAAACATCTGTCTACAAATGCGGGAGACCTGGGTTCGATCCCTGGGTTGGGAAGATCCCCTGGAGAAGGAAAGGGCAATCCACTCCAGTACTATTGCCTGGAAAATCCCATGGACAGAGGAGCTTGGTAGGCTACAGTCCATGGGATCGCAAAGAGTAGGACACGACTGAGTGACTTCACTCACTCACTCAAGATGATTGCCAATAGCTCTATAAACCCCTTTGCTCCACAGTCTGGCTGCTTTTGTGCATTTTATTAACAGAGAATGCGTGTCTAAGGACACTCGCATCTTTGAGTCTCGTGTTTTTGAGTCCCTTGATGAGCACATTCTGAACACTGACCAGCAGCTCTGGGCTTGGTGTGAGCAGCAGCTGCAGCTTCTGCCTTTGCGGCCATCGGCGCACGTGGGGAAACAAAGCACACACTGGACGTTCAGGGAGGGAGGCGGCAGTCTGCTCAAGTGTCAATCTCCTATTTGGTTTCAATGATCAGGAAGTGCTGGAGGCCAGATTAGTGGGCAACATAGACTAGTTCGGTTCAGTTTAGTTGCTCAGTTGTGTCCAACGCTTTGTGACAGGCTTCTCCCTCCTCCGCTCTCTCCTGGAGTTTGCTCAGACTCATGTCCGGTGAGTGGGTGATGCCATCCAACCTTCTCATCCTCTGTCGTCCCCTGCTCCTCCCGCCTTCAATCTTTCCCAACATCAGGGTCTTTACCAATGAGTTGGCTCTTTGCATCAGGAGCTTCAGCTTCAGCATCAGTCCTTCCAATGAGTCCTCACAGTTGATTTTCTTTGGGGTTGACTTGTTTGACCTCCTTACTGTCCAGGGGATTCTCAAGAGTCTTTTCCAACACCACAGTTCAAAAGCATCAGTTCTTTGGCACTTGGCCTTCTTCATGGTCCAACTCTCACATCTGTACATGATCACTAGAAAAACCATTGCTTCGACTATACAGACCTATGTCCACAAAGTAATGTCTCTGCTTTTTAATACACTCTCTAGGTTCATCATAACTTTTCTTCCAAGGAGCAAGTGTCTTTTGAGAGTTTATTTTCACTGAAAATATTTTCAGGAAAACTAGAAGGTGCTTTATTCCACTTAACCTTCTTGCTTCTTGGGAGTGGATGTGCAGGCTCTGTTTGGCACTTGTTCCACTGGCATTTTCTTGAGTTTTCCCTAAACATTTTCCTGGGCGGGAGAGCAATCTGGTACTTGCTGTTTCCCTGATTTGTATCTGTTTCCTCCCTTCCCCGAACACCCAGCTTAGGTGGAGGACGAGGCACCAGGGGGAGCAAGGTGAGGGCAGGGTAGAAGGAAGAAGAAGTGGCCTGAGAAAATGCATCTGTGTTGCGGGCTACAAAGTCAATATCTTTAAGAAAGACTCTTTTGTTTTCAGATAGCAAATTAATGCAGCCTCATAGTAAAAAGAAAATAAAAAGTGTGAAGCAAATCCACATTAATCTTACCATTTGGTCTTAACAACTCTGAACATTTTGGCAGGTTTCTTCTCACTTTTTTCTTATCTATACTCACACTTTTCTTATTTTGGTTTAAAATATTTGATCACATAACAGGTAGCAGTTTTGCATCCTGTTTTTTTTCATTTAGTGCTATTTTTTTTTCCATTTAGTGTCATTAAAAATACTTTGGAAACATCATTTTTGATGGTTACATAATGTTCCATCTTTTGATGAAGTCATAAGCGCAATTGTTGTATAATTTGCTTCTATTTTTTAAAATAATTACAGTAAGTTAGATCTCACCCTGATAGCTCAATTGGTAAGGAATCTGCCTGCAGTTCAGGAGACCCCAGTTTGATTCCTGGGTCAGAAAGATCCCTTGGAGAAGGGAAAGGCTACCCACTTCAGTACTCTGGTCTGAAGAATTCCATAGACTGTATCGTCCATGGGGTCACAAAGAGTCAGACACGACTGAATGACTTTCACTCACAGTAAATTAGTGGTGACGATATTTGTGTCTAAATTACTGCCTTTGTTATTTGATTATTCCATTCAGGGGCACTGCTAGAAGGGGAATTATTGGGCCAAAAAGTAGGAATCTTTCATGGACTTAGAAGCATGTTACCACATGATTTGGTAGGACTGTGACAATTTACCTGGAGTGTTTCTGATTTAAGAGCCTTCCTGGAACAGAACATGGTTTGCTGGGTCTGGAGAGAAGCACTTCTGGCCAAATTGGGGTGAGAATTTCACGCTTCGTAAATCAGACTGATTTTAGGTTTCCCTCAGTCTCTGTGCTCATTCACCTTCTATTCTCCTGCTTATTTAACTTATACTCAGAGTGCAGCATGCGAAATGCCAGCCTGGAAGAAGCACAAGCTGGAATCAAGATTGCCAGGACAAATATCAATAACCTCAGATATGCAGATGACAAAACCCTTATGGCAGAAAGTGAAGAGGAACTAAAAAGCCTCTTGATGAAAGTGAAAGAAGACAGTGAAAAATTTGGCTTAAAACTCAACATTCAGTAAACTAAGATCATGGCATCCGGCCCCATCACTTCATGACAAATAGATGGGGAAACAATGACAGACTTTTTCTTGGGCTCCAAAATCACCGCAGATGGTGACTGCAGCCATGACATTAAGAGACTCTTGCGCCTTGGAAGAAAAGTTATGACCAACCTAGACAGCGTGTTAGAAAGCAGGGAGAATACTTTGCTGACAAAGGTTCATTTAGTCAAAACTATGGTTTTTCCAGCAGTCATGTATGGATGTGACAGTTGGACCATAAAGAAAGCTGAGTGCTAAAAAACTGATGCTTTTGAACTGTGGTGTTGAAGAAGATTCTTGAGAGTCCCTTGGACTGCAAGGAGATCCAACCAGTCAATCCCATTGGAAGGACTGATGCTGAAGCTGAAACTCCAATACTTTGGCCACTTGATGCGATGAGCTGACTCACTGGAAAAGATTCTGTTGCTGGGAAAGATTGAAGGCAGGAGGAGAAGGGGATGACAGAGGATGAGATGGTTGGGTGGCATCACTGACTGGATGGACATGAGTTTGAGCAAGTTCTGGGAGTTGATGATGAACAGGGAAGCCTGGCGAACTGCAGTCCATGGGGTCAAAAAGAATCGGACACGACTGAGTGACTGAACTGAACTGATTTTCCTGCAACAAATGTAGGAACAGCGTTGGGAAAATTCCAGACTGTCTCCATGGTGCTCAGAGCCGACAGCAAAGGGAATTCTGTGCATACTTGATACAGAACTGCCAAGAGGAGAGGGTGTCATGTCAAGGGTTCGGCTGCCTGATGGCAGGAAGGGGCCATGTGAGACCCTCAAGGGAGAGATGACATGGTAGGGGAGAGTGGAAACTTGACCTTAGAAATCTCGTGTTTTGTTTTAGGGAGAGTGGAACCACCTGGTGTTCGTTAAAACAGCACCCATGCTGTCTTGGATGGACTTTATCATAAAGACATTAATTTTTGTCTGTTTTGTGTATTAAGGGTTCATTTTGTTTGGATGGTCCTCTGACGTCTTCTGAGGACCATTTCTAACATCAGCATTTTTTGGTTCTATAAGCAGGCTTTATTATCCCATTTGATGGATGGATACACTGAGACATTCATAGGTAAAGTCCTACAGAGAGTTAGCTTTGCACTGTAGGAGTGACTGTTCTTGAGTGAGTTAGTTAATTTCCCTGGGCCTCCATTTGCTCACTTCTAAGGGCAGAATGATAGTACCCACTCAGCAGGCTGATCTCAGGTTGGGAACCAAGAGCTAACATTTTCTCGACCTGAGGACCGGGCTTTGGGAATGAGCATCTAGTCCGTATTTGCCCAAATCTGACTTCCCTCTTCTCTCCCAGACTGCCTTGATTAAGTTGAAGTGCCCTGGTCATTTTATACATGGAAGAGGAAAAAAAGAAATGTGTGTATTGGGTGTGTACCTAATGAAACTTCAGATCTGTTAGAACACACATCCTCACCATGCAATTCTTTTGTACTAGCAACATTTCTTTTGTGGTCTGTGGGGAAAGACCTTTTCCCCCTTCCATTAAGGAATTAAAATCCGGTCCCACAGAATCTCTTGCAACCTTTCCTTGTACTGCTTCCCAACTTGACCTTAACGTGCTGTGTGACTTTTGGGACCCCTCTTTACTTCTCTGAATCTCTTCTTCCTGTAAAATGAGGTGGCATCCATGGATCTTCCAGCTCCCCAGTTTTAAAATTTGAAGAAGCTTCGGGAGTTAAAAAAAAAAAAAAAAAAAAAAAGCCCTAAGTTTCTTATCTGAAGGAAAAAAAATTACCATCATTCGCAGTTGGCCACTTGGGGTCGCTAGCGGTCTAAGAGACTGGCTGGTGAAGCCCTGAAACCCTGTGGCACTTTAGCTAAGACTCAGGATGGTTCATGAAATTTTCTTTTTGTCTCTTCCTTTAGCTCCAAGATTCATCTGAAGGTGTGATCACAGCATTAATGTTGAGTGGACCACGAGCCTGTGCCAGAAGCAGCGTCCCAAGCTGGACTGAGGCATCCCAGTGTCCACTCCAAAGCAAAGGAGAAGGAAAAGAGAGAAACTATTGTTATCGTGGGTCTTGGTTGGCTTTCCTTTTGACTCTCACTGAAGTTGCTACTTATTGCAGCCTTGCAATTCCTTGACTTGAAAAGTAGGTCTTGCAAAGTGAAAGTGCATGGCATCAAGCATGCCTTAGATGGTGGCGTAAAGGTTCGTCTTGGAGAGTCGGGAGTTATCAAAGGAAATTCCCACTGGAGAAGAGCTGATGGCAGTCTCTCTTTTGGCAGTTTTCCTGGTGGGCTTTGCTGATGCTTGAGGCAGAGGAGGGGCAGATTGGGAGGTCCCTGTAGAAATCGTTGAACAAGAAATAAACAAAACAAAAATCTAAAAGCTCAGTATCTGCCCACGCTGGGGATAGGGCCTCAGCAGAACTCAGGGCCAGATCGCACTGTGGAAAGTTGGCTGAGCCCTGCCCTCTGGGCACAAGGAATAGCATCTCTCCTGCCAGGATCACTGTGTAAACATCCTTTCCCTACAGGACCCCACGGCGTGGGGCTCCAGAGGAGTGAAGGGTGAGGATTCTCGTGGAGACAGATCTCAACCTCCTGCCGTCCCTTCTCAGGTCATAAATCACTGCTAATTCTGATTATCCCCCCCTTTCCTCTCGTAATAGTTACAGAAACAGTAATTGACAACGAAACCAAGGCCCCAGTGGGTGTAGGGCAAGCTCTGGCTCCGCTGGCCAAGAAGCGGCTAAGTGTTTCCTTGTCGTCACGTCCCTGCAACAAAGGTCCAGTGTTCCTGGACCACAGGTGCTCTTCCTGGCCTCCTGCAGTGTCCTTTTGTAGTTTTGCTGTTAGGGAGCAGGGCAAGAACTTTGATGATTTCTATTTAATTGGAAAGTTTTTTTTTTTTCCCCACTTTCTTTCCCTCCTCCAAGTCCAGGAGGCTACACAAACTGGCTCTGTGAGCTGTGAGAGGAAGCTGCTGAGAAATTGACCTCAGGTCTGTGTTGTTTCTTGGAGTTCAGGCACCATCTTACTTTGTAGAATTCATCCACCCATGGTGTTTGCCTAAGCCCTCTTTGCTTTAGGGGTATGCCCAAGCTTGAAATCAGTCAAATCAAAGTTTAAATTCTAGGTCAATCCACTTATTTAGCTGTTGAGTTCATCTCTTAGAGTCTCAGTGTCCTCATCTGTAAAATGGGTATTATTATAAATACTTTCCTAGGAGGATGATTGGGAAGATTAAATACGAGTGGCTGAGGCTTTATGAGACCTTGTTAAATGCCAGTTCTTTCTTTTTTTTAAATTTTATTGAAATTTAGTTGACTTACAGTGTCATGTTAGTGTCAGATACACAGCAAACTCATTCCAGTCATACATATATATATTTTTTCTTTTTTAGATTATTTTACATTATAGGTTATTATAAAATACTGAGTATAGTTCCCTGTGCTATACAGTAGGTCCTTGTTGGTTATCTATTTTATGTCTAGTAGTATGTATCTTGGAGAAGGCAATGGCACCCCACTCCAGTACTCTTGCCTGGAAAATCCCATGGACGGAGGAACCTGGTAGGCTGCAGTCCATGGGGTCACTAAGAGTCGGACACGACTGAGTAACTTCACTTTCACTTTTCACTTTCATGCATTGGAGAAGGAAATGGCAACCCACTCCAGTGTTCTTGCCTGAGAATCCCAGGGACGGGGAGCCTGGTGGGCTGCCGTCTGTGGGGTTGCATAGAGTCAGACACGACTGAAGCGACTTAGCAGCAGCAGCAGCAGCAGCAGCAGTAGCAGCAGCAGCAGCAACAGCAGCAGCAGCAGCAGCAGTCTGTATCTGTTAATTCCAACCTCCTAATTTATCCCTCCCTCACCCCTTTCCCCTTTGGTAATCAGACATTTGTTTTCTATGTCTGTGAATCTATTTCTGTTTTGTAAATTTGCATAGTTTTTTTTTTTTTTTTTTTTAGATTCAGCATGTTGTTGCTTTTGTCCTGGCACTGAGTCGTGTCCGACTCTTTGTGACCCCATGGACTGCAGCACACAGGTGTCCCTGTCCTTCACTGTTGCCTGGAGTCCGCTCAGATTCATGTCCATTGAGCTGGTGACACCATCCAGCATCTCATCCTCTGTCACCCACTTTTCCTGCTCTTAGTCTTTCCCACCATCAGGGGCGTTTCCAGTGATTCAACTCTGCACGTCAGGTGGCCCAAGTACAGGAGCTTCAGCTTCAGCACCAGTCCTTCCAATGAATATTCAGGGTTGATTTCCTTTGGGATTGACTGGTTTGATCTGCTTGCAGTCCAAGGGACTCTCCAAAGTCTTCTCAGCACCACAACTGGAAAGCATCAAAATTCTTCAGCATTCAGCCTTCTTTACATCCAACTCTCACATCCGTACATGACCACTGCAAAAATCATATTTTTGACTATATAGACCTTTGTCTGCAAAGAGACCTTTGTCTCTGCTTTTTTAATATGCTGTCTAGGTTTGTCATAGCTTTTCTTTCAAGGAGCAAGAGTCTTTTAATTTTGTGGCTGCAGTCACCATCTGCAGTGATTTTGGAGCCCAAGAAAATAAAATCTGTCACTGTTTCCACTTTTTCCCCAACTATTTGCCATAAAGTGATGGGACCGGATGCCATGATCTTAGTTTTCTGAGTGTTGAGTTTTAAGCCAGCTTTTTCATCCTCCTCTTTCGACCTCATTAAGAGGCTCTTTTGTTCCTCTTCACTTTCTGCCTTTAAAGTGGTATCACCTGCATATCTGAGGTTACTGATATTACTCCTGGCATCCTTATTCTAGCCTGTGTTTCATCCAGCCCAGCATTCCACCTGATGTACCCTGCATATAAGTTAAATTAGCACGGTGACAATATACAGACTTGACGTACTCTGTTCCCAATTTTTCCCCTTTTCGTGAACAGTATGAAAAGGCAAAAAGGTTCTGCATGTGAGTGGCACCTTGTGAGGTTGGTCTTTCTCCGTCTGGCCCCCGTCACTTAGTAGGGTGATCTCTAGGCCCGCCCGCGTCGCTGCAGATGGCGTTATTTCATTCCTGCTGTGGCCGGGTGATATTCCATTGTGCATATAGTACATCGTCTTATCCATTCATCCTTCAGTGGACACTTAAGTTGCTTCCATGTCTTGACCATTGCAAGCAGCACTGCACTGAACATCGGGGTGCCCAGGTTTTTTCCCTTTTTGACCCGTGCTGTGCAACATGTGACTGTTGAGCACTAGAAATACAGCTACTTACAACTGAGACGTGCTGGGAGTGTAACACACACATTAGAGTTCAAAGACCTAATGTAGGAAAAAAAGTTTTAAACATTTCACTAATAATGTTCTATACTGATTACATGTTGACATAATAATACTTGCATATAATGGGCTAAATACGTATATTTTTAAGTAAATTTCATCTTTTTTTTTTTTTACTTTTAAAAAATGTGGCTATGAGAAAATTTTAAATTGCGCGCGTGGCTTGTATTTGGGGCTCACAATATCTTTCCATCAGACTGCCCTGCCCTAGTCCCTCCTTCACCCATCCCTCTATTCAAATTTATCCCTTCCTTTAAAGCCTAGCTCAAGCTTTCCCGGCTCCCTGAGGCAGTAAGGCCAATCGCTTCCTTTTCTGAAACCTCCTGGAACTTTTGTCATTGGAAAAAGGGACACCGTGGATATCCCTAAGCCTAATTCAAGCAGGAAATGCATGTAACGTGTTTAGCTCAGTGCCTGGTAAATTGTAAACACATAGCTATTGTAATCCTGTCATTCTTACTATTATCACTGAAGTCTGCCTGCCTCATCCAGCACTATATAGTGCCTCAGATCCTTCTTTAGTTTTTCTCTCGTGTGTTTAGTCTTGTTGAATATAGTATCTCAGAGGACAGAGACCACGTCGACTCTGTCTCCTGGTTCTGTCCTTAACGCGGAGGGCAGCGCTAGGCACAGCAAATTCTCCCCCGTGGTCGGAGGGATGCCTGTTGACTGACGGACTTGGCTCCTTAGGGTCATTGCCATTCTTCCCTTCACTCCACAAATACTGGTTCATCCTGGAATGCTTTCTCCACCTCCCTTTCTTCGCTGAGCTAACTCGTATGCCTCCTGAACAATGCTAACAGTGGTGGATACACTCAGCGCTCACTGCGTGCTCACCCTGCTCTAAGACGCTTATGTGTGTTCTCATTCGCTCAGTCGTGTCCGGCGCTTTGTGACCCCGTGGACTGTAGCCCTCCAGGCTCCTTGGTCCAGGGGATTGTTTCCAGGCAAGAGTACTGGAGTGGGTAGCCATTTCCTTCTCCAGGGGATCTTCCTGACGCAGGGATCGAACTTGCATATCTTGCATCTCCAGCACTGTAGGCAGATTCTTCACCACTGCGCCGCTTGGGAAGCCCGAATAGTTTATAGCTATCCAGAGTCGGACGCGACTTAGTGACTGAGGAACAACAAAATGTTAGCAATTCTTTCATCTTACAGATGAGGAGACCGAGCTGTTAAGTGACTCATCCATGCCGCACAGCTTGCAAGTGGTGGGGGTGGTATCGAGACCCAGGTATTTTGGTCCCAGAATCCTTGGTGCTTGGACTCTCCAGGCTCAATGTCAGTTTCACTAGGAGCCCTTCCGCAGCACTGCTCTCCGGTCTTCAATGTCCTATTTCTTTGCCTTCTCCACCACACGTTTGTCATAGCTCTTCCACTCGTGATTGGCATCCCTGGTTTACAAATGAGTTCCCCTCCTTGACCTGAAATCTCCCCAAGGACCTCAGTACCTGATGCCTCACCAGCCCTTGGTGAGTGCCCCACGGAAGACAGGGCGTGACTTCCAGCTGCTGGTGACAAATTCTGCGAGCATCCTAAGAGGTGGGTTCTAACAGAGACCTTCCTCTTCCATGTCATCATCCTGTTATATTTTTAAAATTCCATATATAGCAATCTTTAGCCATCTTGTTTTTTTTTTTTTAAACTTGATGAAAAAAAAAAGTCTTTCCCGCTCCCAAAAATGAAGGTGGGGAACTTATCCATCTTGTTCACTCTTCTACCCCAGTGCTTGGCACAGAATTCAGTAAATATTCAGTAAATATTTGTTAAGCGTATAAAAGAATGGATGACTTCATAAGTGTCTACTCTGTGTGCTGGAGGCGGGATAAATGCCAAGGTTCTCGAAACTGGGTCATTTGTAGAGCTACAGATGGACCTAGAGGCTGTCACACAGAGTGAAGTAAGTCAGAAAGAGAAAAACAAGTATCACATATTAAGACACATATGTGGAATCTAGAAAAACAGTATAGATGATCTTATTTGCAAAGTAGAAATTGAGACACAGATTTGGAGAACAAACGTATGGATACTAAGGGGGAGTGGAGTGGGAAGGATTGGGAGATTGGGGATTGACATTTATACACTGTTGGTACTATGAATAAAACAGATAACAAAAAAATAATGAGAGCCATGAGGACATACTGTGTACCACAGGGATCTCTACTAACACCTTGTAGTGACTAAAATGGGGAGGAAATCCAAGAAACAGGGGACATATGTCTACGTAGAGCTGATTCACTTTGCTGCACAGCAGAAACTAACACAACATTGTAAGGCAACTACACTCCAATAAAAAATTAATTAAAAAAATGCCACGGTTCTCATCTTCACAGGGTTTGCATGTTGAAAGTGTGACGGTGGTCGTGGGGAAGGTGGATCCAGAGGCAACAGCAACACAGAGGGAGAGAAAGGACAGGAAAGCCCTCGGCCTGCAGCATGAGCGGAATCCAGGAAGGATTTCTGCAGGAGGTGACGACCGAAAAGAGACCCAGCACCTAACGGGAGACCGGCACGCTGAAGCACATGGAAGGATGAGTGACGGAGGAGAGGGAGGCGATCTCAGGTCAGGGGAGGAGACGTGGGGAAGACATGGCAACGTGGGCAGTCCCCAGTCCATTGGGTGCGAAGAAGAGGAGGAAGAGGCATGAGAAGTGAACCAGAGCACCTCGTTGCCCAAGGCCGGGGACGTATTGCACCTGCTCCTCGCAGGTTCCCTTCTCCACCGCCAGCCACCTTCCTCGTCCTTTCCATCTTTGTGTCTTTCCAGCTTCACTAGGTTCAGTAGGATGGTTTCAGCAGGCTGGGTTTGCGTTGCTCTGCTTGTCAGGAGACAGCACCCTCAGCTGCTGATGTTCTCATAATTTTTTTTTGTCATCTCAAGATCTATTTTTTTCCATCTAAGAATGTTTGCATAGCTATCATTTGACCCCTCACAATAATTAGCTGAGTTATTCTCAGCCTAGACCTAACACTTGCCTATTATCAGTCCTCCCTGATCCTACCAGGATTCTCATAATTTTATTCATCTTCTCTGATCGTCCCTATATAGATGCTTCATGTACCAATGAATTTGCATTGCCCACCCCCTTTTCATATCATTTAAGAAACTTTCAAGCCAAAAGCACACCATCTGATGAATACTTAGAGGGTAATATGATGTCATATTTATTCTCAGATCTGATCTGGGAGGTCAAGAGTGTGTGTTCTTAAATTTTATGTTTTGGATATTTCTCTTGTTGTTGAGACTGTCTAGTATATCTTTGGAGAGCTGGTAATGTTTAGAAATTTCTTTTCCTGGTGAGCTTTGATGTGTCTACCTATGGAGTACATTCCTTGGTCCTGGTTCTACAGTTGGTCCAGGTGGGACAGAATAACATACGAACTAAGTGGGTCTGTGACATAGTTCTTTCAAGAAGCTGCAACTTTTCCTACATCATTGAAACAGCATCATAATAGTGTTGATAGTTGTAAGACATAGGCGGTGGCAGCTGTCTTTCTGCAGGGACGAGGACTAGAAGCAAGGGTGGTATTATGTCCAGATGTGGTCCCAGCTTCTCTCTGAATGATGACCCCAACCAGAAGCTTGCTTCTCACCTCGGAGCTGTTGTTGATTCTGTTGTTAACATCAAGTGTTGGTCTTTGGTAAAAACAGAGTGGAGAGGCAGAGAAAGTGGGCCCACTGCCCCCAAGAGAACTGGGCGGAGGGCTGGGTCTATCCATGTGACACGACTCCCTCCCACCCCATCCCCAAGTGACACAGCTGAAGATCTCTTGGAAACACAGCAGGCAAGCTATGGTGTCAGATACAGGGAAGATCTCCTGGAGGGGAAATTGTGGGGGAGCTCAGAGTCCTAAAAGACAGGGTCACACAGCTACCCCAGACTGCTCGATGTATGAGTTGGGTGCAGTGTGAAAATTTTACTGAGATCTGAACCCAGGACTCCTGTACCCTGGCCATTTTAGAGCAAATAATGAGGAAATGAGTGAGAAAGAGGCTGGAATTTCCCTCCGTTTCCCAGCAAACAGAGATCTCCAAGCACGTACATTGAAACGAATGAGTTCATTCCATTTCCGTTAAACTCTGTTCACACTTGCTGCCTTCAGAGTTTAAGCCTTGCAGTCTTCCCAGACCTCTTTGTTAGGAAAGAAATCTGAATTCAGGATGACAGCTGATTTGTGGGGCGTTAGCCAGAGGAAGTGAATCTGGGCAAACAAACCTGGATGCTGTCACTTTATTTGTTAAAAAATTATATTCCAATTCCTGTTTCTCTTTGGCTGTTGGGCAAAACAAATGCCTAATTAAGAACTTCACCTTTGACTGTTTAGCTTTCTTTTATTTTTCCTTTTAACACAGGTAGGAAATTTCCATTTTCATATAGTAATATCAAGATACCCTGCTACACAGAATCAATTGGTAGCTTTTGAAAATAAGCATAACAAGCCATATAAAAAATAAGAAAATCCACTTTTAGGGTTTTAGATTCATGCCGTTTAATCGTTCCTCTATTTCCATGATAAGGTGAGACGGGTCCTGTGTCACTGGAGGGCCTGTATCCTGCTGTTTTTTTCCCATCCTCATTTACAATGATTATGTTATCAGGCTAGCCAGGCAAAAGGGTGGAGCAACTATAATTTCAAAGCAGGATTAGGTTGAAATAACGAGGTCACCAAGTTGTGGTTACCAAGGCAACGTCACATCTAAGAATATGGGATGCTTCTAGGAGAGGAGGCAAAGCCCGGAGCCTTTTTTTCCCTCTTTGCACAAAAATCACTCATTTCCTAGATAAAAATTGCTTATTAATTGCTTTTAAACGCATCTCTTCTTTATTTTAGGCAAATAGTTTTTAAAATAGAATCTTGATTTAACCTTTTCATTTTTATTATTTTTATTTTTAAGTACTAAATATCGGAATAATCGATCAGACCATTATTTCCTTCTTTTGGGATTCATGTATACTTTCTTTTCTTTCCATTTTTTCCTTTCTTTCTTCCCTCCCTCCTGCCCTCCCTTTCTTTCCTTCTTTGTCTTTTAGTATGGCAGAGAAGAGACATGGAACAAAAAGAGAAAACGGAAAGTTGGATGCTCTGGTCATATTTTGAGATTATAAAATTGAGACAGGGAATGAATGCTATAAGCTACCCAGAATACTTGTCCTACCCCCATCCCCTGCCCTCCTGAAAATTACTGAGCTTGAGAGAGAATAACATTGGTCTTCATTGTCTTCTCTTAAAATTTCAATCCATCTTTAAAACTGTGGACTCTGGAGGCAAAGCAGCTGAAGGGCAGAAGACCCATCGGTCCGTTTCTGATCAATATCAGCTAGGATCTGAACAGTTCCCACCAATTAACCTCCTTTCCCTCTGAATTAATTTCTGTCTTCTGAATTTCTAGATAATGGCATCAAGTTTCTTCATCTTTTTTTTTTTTTTAAGCAGGCTTATTTTAATATGAGCTTGTATTTGTGAAGCACAGATTTTACATAGGTTTATTATTTTTTTTCTTTTCCTAAAAGAACTTTTCTGACCTAGTGTCGGATCAGTGGACGCAGCCATTGGAACCGTCAGATTCCCTGACATTACAGCAGGGCTGCCCTTTAGGACGTGTTAGCCATTCATCTTTTTCCCTGGCTTTGCATAAGGAGCAGAGAGTGTGCTGGCCAACAGGACCCTGCTGGTGCACCGAGGTCTCCACCTCCAAGAAATCCATGTCAGAGCATCCCCGTTGCCTTCATCGAGTCCTCAGACTTGAGCCTACAGCAATGGCAAGTGTGCTGGTTCCATGGGCTGCCTGATCTGTGTGTGAAGTGCTGCTGTGTGACCATGGGCATGTGCCGACATCTCTGACTTTCTTCCCAGGACCAGGTGAGAACTGAACGGAACATTATGGAGACAGCTTTTAGCTCAATGTCTGACACCTGTAGGGTCTCAAAATGAACCTCATCTTTCAAAAATAATAAAGAAATCTACGAAGTTAACCTCTTTCCTCCTGTCCTATCATTACCCTTAATATCATCAGAAGTGTCCCTAAAATATAAATCAGATTATATCATTCCCCTGCTATGTACTCGGTTGAATAGTGTCCTCCTCAAATTCATGTCCATGTGGAATCTGTGACTATGCCTTTACTTGGAAATAGGGTCTTTTCCAATGTAATCAAATTAAGATTCATCATCAAGGATGAGGGTGAGTCCTAAATTTAATATGACCAGCGTCCCTGGACAAAAAGGGGCATTTGGGCACACAGAGGAGAAGTTCATGTGACCGAAGTAAAGACTGCCTACAAGCTTGGGTGCATGCTAAGTCGCTCCAGCTGTGTCTGACTCTGTGACCTTATGGACTGTAACAGGCTAGGCTCCTCTGTCCATGGGGTTTCCGAGGCAACAATACTGGAGCGGGTTGCCACGCCCTCCTCCAAGGAATCTTCCTGACCAAGGGATCAAACCCAAGGAACATCAAAGATCTGCAAGTCTAGGGAGAGGCTGGGGAGTCTTCCTCCCCTAGAACATATGGCCCCGTGGACAGCTGGGTTTCAAACTTTAAGCCTTGAGAACTGTGAAAAATAATTCTGTTGTAAGCCTCCCAGTTTCTTTGGTTTCTTCTTTAATTTTTAATTTTGTATTGGCATATAGCTGATTAATAATGTTTGCAATAGTTTCAGGTGGACAGCAAAAGGACTCAGCCATAATGTACATGAATCCATTCTCTCCCAAATTCCCCTCCCATCCAGGCCTCCACATGACATTGAAGAGAGCTCCCTGCACTGGACAGTAGGTCCTTGTCGGTTGTCCACCTTAAATACAGTAGGGTGTACGTGTCTATCTCATGTTCTCTCTAACCACCCCTTCCTCCCACTCTTCTAGCCTGGTCACCATAAGTTCTTTCTCTACGTTTGTGAGTCTGTTTCTGTTTTGTAAATAAGTTCATTTCTATCATTTCTTTTTAGATCCGCATGTAAGCGATATCATACAATATTTCTCTTTGGCTCACTTCGCTTACTATTTACTAATAGTATCTAGGTCCATCCATATTGCTCCAAATGGCATTATTTCATTCTTTTTAATGGCTGAGTAATATTCCATTGGATATATATACCCAATTTTCTTTATCCTTTCCTCTGTCAATGGACATTTAGGTTTCTTCCATGTCTTAAGCCTCCCCACTTGTGATATTTTGTTGCAGCAGCTCTTCCTAGAACTATTATATGTGCTTAAAGTCCTACTGTGGCCCTCCCTGTCATTAGAGTGAGGTCTAGAATTACTAATATTGCTCAGGTCTCCTAGACCTGCTCCCGGGGATCTGTCCAGCCTCCTCATTGCTTATCCTTCCTTCTGAGCTGAATGTTCTTCAATCTTTGCAAGCAGATCTCCCTCTTAGCTGAAACCATCTCTTAAAGACCATTTGCTCATCTCTTCTTGGGCATGTTTTACTCTGTCTGGTCACGTGATTAACTCCTGCCTATCTTACAGATATTAGCTTAACCATCCCTTCCCTAGAGGTCTTCAAAGACGTGGAGAGTGACATAAGCCCCTCCATGTGCGGCCTCAATGCTGGTCAACAAATGTCTGATTCCTTATGTTGAAGGCTGTCTTTCCACCTAGACCCAGAGTCTGAGGAGCTCGGGGCTTGTTTTTTTTCTTGCTGATAGCTGTATTCTACATCCCAACATGAGGCCTGGCATAGTGTGGGCCCAAGTGGTCAGTATAAACTGAGTGATTCAGTGAAAGAATGATGGAATAAATGGCTATTTGGCATGAGGTTAAAACTCTTACTAAGATTTGGTGAGATGTTGACATGTTGCTGATGGGGTCAGAGATAAAATAGTAGCTAATTACAACTTGA
Source organism: Ovis canadensis (assembly GCF_042477335.2). Taxonomy (NCBI): domain Eukaryota; kingdom Metazoa; phylum Chordata; class Mammalia; order Artiodactyla; family Bovidae; genus Ovis; species Ovis canadensis. Next base: position 129,210,050 of record NC_091250.1, on the reverse strand, counting down.
ATTGATTACTATGAACTGAAACTGATAGGGATTTTTACTGTCTTCATGAAGGATAGACCCACAGTTCTTTCTCCCCCCCATCTGATTGTTCTCTTTTAACTGAAAATTAGTATATGTTCATGGTAGAAAATGAAAACATTTCAGTGAACAGTATGTTTTCTTCCCATCTCAAAATCATGTCTCCTACAGCCTTCCCTAGAAGAAACAATTATGATAAGTTACTATTAATAAATTATTATTAAAGTAATAAATGTTCAATGAAAATAATGAAATCTTTTAAGTGAAATATTTTATGCATATAAAATATGTAGTATACATAATATTCTGCAGTTTGCTCTTATTCACTTATACTCTATCTTATAATCCATTTTGTATTGGCTTGTGTAATTGTATCTAATTTTTTATTGGTTGTAATTTATTTAATTTATTTAACTAGCACCGAATGTTGGAGATTTACATAGATTTTCTTGCTTTTTGATACTATACAATGCCATAATTAACATTTTTGTACACGAATCTTCATAACAGCATAACTATAGAATAAGTTTTTAAATGTGATATTGTTGTGCCCTTGAAAACATTATATGCGCAAACTAAGCCAACCACAAATGTATTAGGCCAAGTGATTAATTGCAGAAGAAGAATAATTTTTATTTAAAAAAACTCTAAGTACTGATAAAGTATAAATGGAGACTGAAAAAGCAGTCTTGGGTTCCCCTGGTGGCTCAGTGGTAAAGAACCTGCCTGCAATGCACAAGATGTGGGTTTGATCGCTGGGTCGGGAAGATTCCCCTGGAGAAGGAAATGACAACCCACTCCAATATTATTGCTGGGAAATTCCATGGACAGAGGAGCCTGGTGAGCTACAGTCCATAGGGCTGCAAAGAGTTAGACATGACTTAGCAACTGACAACTAACCTGCACACGTGTGGTATTTAGTTGATTATTACAAGTTCTTATTATTACTTTTTGTCAGGGCTACTTATTTCTTTTTCTAACTTGGGGCAATACACTCTAAAGAAATGACACCTTGGCAAATTTTGAAATTATTACTCAATTTTGTTTTTGCTTTTGTTAACCATATGGTTTGATTTTTAATGAAATACATTAAAAAGAATAATCAAATTGGGGAAAAAAGAAGTAATGGCCCCAAATAACTACATTTTTACAAACTAAACACAAGCAAAATCTTATTTGAATTTAAGAAAGATTTAGGTAATCATTGTGAATTTATTATGCTAGTCAGGAGTATGTGTTTTAAAATGCTTAAAAAAAAACACAAGACTTTAACAGAATTAGAAAATTCACAGAACCGAGATTCTTGTAACTTATACAACATGATTTTGAAGACTTGAGATATTTATAAGTCAGCAGAAGAGAGACTTATAATCTAAAAAATCAAGACATATTGCAGCCTTCTTAGAGACAGGGGAATAAAAAGTCCATATAAAAAATGGCAAGTTTCAAGCCCCGGGAGTGCTAGGAATTTAATTCAATACTCATTTATTAAGGGCTTACTGTGTGTGTGTCATTTTAAAGAGTATAAGAGGGATGACTCTTAACCAAAGGAACTGGAATTTGTAATCCAAGACAGCCATTTCTGAGGACAACATTGCTTTATGCTGCGGAATTTCCCACTGGGGGAAAAAAAAGTAGGAATATGAATTGCTATAAGTCATTTTACCTTAAATATGTATTTAAACTTTTATCCAGTTTTGGAAATGTATCATAAAGGAGACAGTCTTGGACATGGGAGAGACTGCAAGAGAGAGAGGGAGAGACTGCAAGAGAGAGAGGGAGAGACTGGTTTGTTTTCAGGGTTTGCTTTGGTTTTGTTGCAACCAGATGTGAGCTGGCTTCTCCCCGCCCTTCCCCTTTGAGCTCAGGATAAAACTAGGATACGAGGATGTCTTCTGACTGTCTGCTTCCTTCTTCCTTTCCTTAGAGCTTCTCTTTTCATATGTCAATCCAGATATAAAATCCAGTTCCTTCAGTTCTGGAGGAAAGAAAAAAAAACAAAATATTACCCAAAACTAGGCTCAAGGGGACGATGGTGCACCACAAACTGCCTTCTGTTCTCCAGGGTCTGATGGGTCACCTGTGATCAGGGCCTTGCTCATGACCACCCATCCCCATCATCACACGCTGCCCACCTCACTCTCTCTACTCCTCCTTCCTTTCCCTTCCACCCACGTTCTCTCTCAGAACAATCAGAAAAGTCATCTCCTCTTGCAGTGAAGGCAGTTAACTCCTCTTCTTTGAAGTTTTGGGGGCCAGTTGCCATATACTCTTTAGAATACCACTGTACCTCGAAACTCTTAATAAGAGATTTTCCCCAAGTAAAACTTCCCTCCTAAAAGAAACTTTAGCACCAAAGATGCTTGAATAATATTTTTTTTTACGTCTCTTATTTTTACCATGGTAATAAACATTTGCAAACAATCTAAATGGCCAGAAATAAGAGAATGGTGGTTGTTGCTTTTCAGTTGCTAAGTCACATCTGACTCTTTGCAACTCCATGAACTGCAGCACGCCAGGGTTCCCTGTCCTTCCCTACCTCCCAAAATTTACTCAAACTCATATCCATTGAGTCGGTGATGCCATCCAGCTGGCTCATCCTCTGTTGAATGGTTGGATACTGTATAATCACACCTATATTGACTTTATACTATTTACAAAATTTTGTTTAAAAAGCTATTTGTCCCTTCATCCACTTATTTATTCATTCAGTAAGTGTTTATGAGGGTCTATTATGACTTGGCTTTTGAACTGTGGTGTTGGAGAAGACTCTTGAGAGGCTCTTGGACTGCAAGGAGATCCAACCAGTCCATTCTAAAGGAGATCAGCCCTGGGTATTCATTGGAAGGAATGATGTGGAAGCTGAAACTCCAGTACTTTGGCCACCTGATGTGAAGAGTTGACTCATTGGAAAAGACTCTGATGCTGGGAGGGGCTAGGGGCAGAAGGGGATGACAGAAGATGAGATGGCTGGATGGCATCACTGACTTTATGCATGTGAGTTTGAGTGAACTCCGGGAGATGGTGACGGACAGGGAGGCCTGGCATGCTGCGATTCATGGGGTCGCAAAGAGTCAGACATGACTGAGCAACTGAACTGAACTGAACTGATTATGAGAGCTGTGTCAGGCATTGTAAATAGTGGTGGTTTAGTCACTAAATCGTGTCTGACTCTTGAGACCCCGTGGACTGTAGCCCGTCAGGCTCCTCTCTCTATGGCATTTCCTAGGCAAGAATACTAGAGTGGGTTGCCATTTCCTTCTCCAGGGGATCTTCAGAGACCTAGAAATCAAACCTGGTCTCCTGCATTGCTGGCGGATTCTTTACCAACTGAGCTATGAGGGAAGCCCCCGTTGTAAATAGAGTAGTGTTGATAAAAGAGGAAAAATCTCTGTTTCCATCTAACAGAAGGATAGATAGAAAACAAATGGTTTTCTATTAGCTAATGAAGTACAGTTGTGGCAAGTGCTATAAGCCAGCGGTACTGGGACATTGCAGAAGTGGGTCCAGAACTGATCTGGAGGAAGTAAACTCTGGAGGTCGCCTCTGAAGCCCTGTTACCCAAGCAGGTGAGGAGGGAGTGGTGTTGGGAGAGTTCCAGGCAGTGGGATAGCATATGTAAAGGCCCCGAGGTGGAGAGAAACAGGCTGAGTTTGAAGAACAGAAAGAGGGTCGATGGGGCTGGCGTATAGACAGCAAAGCAGGGAGGTTGTGAAATGCACCTGGAGAAGATGCTGAGGTGAGAACGTGCAGAATCCCTTGGGGCTTCATTAACAAAATTGGACTTTAGTCCTAAAAATAAGGGGAAGCCATTGCATGTGTTGGGTTTTAAAAGATCAATCTTGCTGTAGGGTAGAACGGACCACTAGAGGTTAAGAGGAGATAAAACAGAGCCCATGAAGGAGTTACTGAAGGTGTTGTGGGAGACAGTGGTGGTGGTTGTGGTTTGCCAATTAGTCAAGCCAGACACCTAGGATTCATCTTTGTCACATGCATTCCCCTTTCCCCAGAATCCAATCTATCAGCAGCTTGTATCAATTGCACTTTCTAAATGTATCCCAAACTCATCTACTCCCCTTGTTCCCCATTGTCCATGTGAAAACGTCACGGCTACCGGTATCGCTCGTAGCTAACACTGATGGAGCCTCTAGGATGACTCTGACCATGTAGTCTTAAGGACATAGATAAGCAACAACAGCACAGCTAACATTTTGGTGACTGTTAGAGATACTCAGCTGAGATTACGTCTCCCCTTCTGGGCACATGATAGGATTGTGCTTTCTCATCCCCATGTGGTTGGATGAGGCCACATGACCCCTGTGGCCAGTGATTTTTGAGTGGAAGTGTGACGTGTCATCTACATTATGGAATAGTTCCTTACTGGTACAAGACCTTCAGGGCTCTCTTTTCCTCTGACATTGTCAACCAGCAATATTCAAGATGATGCTGATGGTCAGCCTGGGTGATGTGATGAGCAGAAATCCCTAATAGATCTGATCAGTGTGTAGCATGAAGAAATAAATCCTCGTTTGTTCTATGCCATGGGCACACTGAGGCTGTTTGTTAACACAGCACATCAGAACTTATCCTGACACGAATGCTTGTTGAACCCTTGCTGCACGCTAGGAACTTAGGCAGTGCTTCGCATTTGTCATCTCACTAAATTCTCACTGGGCTTCCCTGGCGGCTCAGCTGGTAAAGAATCTGCCTGCAATGTGGGAGACCTGGGTTTGATCCCTGGATAGGGAAGATCCCCTGGAGAAGAGAAAGGCTACCCACTCTACTATTCTGGCCTAGAGAATTCCATGGACTGTATAGTCCATGGGGTCGCAAAGAGTCGGACACGACTGAGCGACTTTCACTTCACTTACTTTTCGCATCAACTTTAAGCAGAAGGTATGGTGATTGCCTTCATTTTCAGGGGAGGAACCTGAAACATGGAGCAAGTAACTTGCTCCAGGTAACGAGTTAGTGCAAAAGCTGAGATTCAAGCCAGGGAAGTCGGGCTCAACTAAGCCGCCACATTCTCATGGATGTTATACAAGATCCTTAGAGTTAACAAGAAGGAAATAAAGCTCTTGCCTTGAAAGATATTCCCAATTTATTTGGAAGAAAGCAAGGCACATCTTTGTGAAAACTTAACTGACAAAATTAGGCACAAATCTCATATAAATAAATACCAAAGGAAAGGCGTTGTCAACAGGCACTTTGAAAGCAGGATTCAGAGGAGGGAGAGAAAACAATGAGATCTGGGAACAGAAGGAAGCCTCCCATAGATGGAAACTGATCTTTGTTATGAAGGAAAATGGGAGCCTGGAGAGAATTTCATTGGGCAAAAATTTTATCTGAGATTTTGTAGAAACATAACTTCAAAGAGGACACAGATTCTATTTTTCATTCTCTCTGAATATTTGTTAAACTTTCTAAGGAATTAAATAAGTCATAAGTATCAATCACTCAGTCATTTCTGACTCTTTGCAACTCCATGGGCTATAGCCCACCAGGCTCCTCTGTCCATGAGCTCTCCCAGGCAAGAATACTGAAGTGGGTGCCATTTCCTTTTCCAGGGGTTCTTCCCTGACCTAAGGATTGAACTCAGGTCTCCTGCATTGCAGGCAGATTCTTTACCACCTGAGCCTCCAGGAAAATCCAAATAAAATGGTAAGAACCCACTACAAATAAAACTTCTTAACCAGATTGATATTTCCCATTCTTTCTTGGACAATCATGCTTGACTTTCCTTTGGCATCTTAAACCCAATCTGTCCAAACCTGGTTCTTCTTGATAAATGATGTCAATTTCCACCCAACCTTTTAAGATAAAAATCTTATCACTCATGCCTCCTCTCCTCCCTTATCCTCCCTATTTAATTGGCCAACATGTTCTGTAATCAAACATGTCTCTCTGATTTACTCCCCTTTATTACTGTTGCCAGTACTTCAAATCAGGCCAGTATCATCTCAGACTTAGACAATTATGGAAGCTTCCATAAATGTTTCTTCTCCCCTTTCTCTCATGCTCCACACAGCCCCCAGTGGTCTCATCCATGTTATTGCTCTCCTGATTTCAAATTCCCATTGGCTTTCCACTTCAATCCTCGGATAATGGCATGGTGAATAAGATCCCAAGAAACTGTCCTCCACCTTTTTGGTTTCATCTTGTGTTTGCCTGCCCTGATGCTGGGGAAGATTGAGGGCAAGAGGAGAAGTGGGTGACAGAGGATGAGATGGTTGGATGGTATCACCGACTCTATGGACGTAAGTTTGAGCAAATTCCAGAAAACAGTGAAGGGCAGGGAAGGCTGGCGTGCTGCAGTTCATGGGACTGCAAAGAGTTGTACATGACTTAGGGACTGAACAACAACTGCTTGTTATTCAAAGACATGGGTTGTACTCTGCAGGCACATACCTTGACACCTTTGCTCTGCTCTTTCCTTGTGCCCAAATGTCCTTCCCCTGCTTCTCCAGCTGACCAGTTCCTGCTTGTCATTTATGGCCCAAACCAATGACACCTTTCATGGAGGCATGTGTGACTTCTGTATAGGGGTTGTGGAACCCTTTTCTCATGTCAGGTAGCAGTTTTCATTTATCTGAGCGTAACACTTTACCCAGTGTATTTAATTACTGCCTTCCAGATCTTCCTTCCCCGTTAAGCGGCATGATGTCTTCTTATTCTTTTAGGGAGGCACTTATCCCACTGCTTTTATGCTGGTCTTAAATACAATTCCTTATGTTGTTACTGTGAGGGATTAATCTACTGTCTTGATTTCATTTTATTGGTGAGAAGAAAGAAAGATGCCCACTCTACGGATTTCTCTTTAAGCCTTCCTAATCACTGGGGCTCCCCTGGCGGCTCAGCTGGTAAAGAATCTGCCTGCAATGCAGGAGACCTGGGTTCGATCCCTGGGTTGGAAAGATCCCCTGGAGAAGGACATGGCTACCCACTCTGGTATTCTTGCCTGGAGAATTCCACGGACAGAGGAGCTTGGTGGGCTACAGCTCATGGGGTCATAAAGAATCAGACACAACTGAGCAACTAATACTAACTGTCACGGGGAAGATTTCACCACCATGGACAAAGGGAGTCAGTACTTGAATGCTTTTCTCTGCTCTCAGTAGCAGAACAGACCTTGGGTCCTTCACGAACAAGCACAAGACCAAGAAAGGCTTGGCCAGAGTGTTTCAGCTAGGAACACTGTCAGGATGACATGGGTTCCCAGATCAAAACTTCAGTCAGAAATCTTTGCTGTGTACTTCCTTCCCACTTGCTGAAACTGTCTTTGGTATAAGGAGTGGACTGTTCATGAGGAGTCTGGACTTCTCCCTTTCCTTTTTAGTTTCCTCTTTTTTTAAAAAAAAAGTGGAAGTGGAGTTTATTTATAATTTTGCATTAATTTCAGGTGTACAGCAAAGTGATTCAGTTAGCTATTTGTTGCTGCTGTTTAGTCCCCAAATCATATCTGACTTTTTGTGACCCCATGGACTGCAGCATGCCTGGTCCTCCTGCCCCTCAATATCTCCCAGAGTTTGCCCAAGTTCATGTCCGTTGAGTGGGTGATGCTATCCAACCGTCTCATCCTCTACTGCCCCTTTCTCCTTTTGCCTTCAATCTTTCCCAGCATCAGGGTCTTTTCCAATGAGTCATCTGTATATATGCTTTTACAGACTCTTTTTTCTTCCTGGTGTCCTCTTAGGTGAAAGTGTCCCACAGTCAGCTGGTCACTCACCCCTCTGTAAAAAGGCCCATTTTGCGTGTATACTGATGTATCTTGCATGTTTGCTATGAGATGACGATGCATGGCTTGGATAATTTAGACATGGAGCAATATTTCAAATTGAAAAATAAACACACACACACACACACACACACATACACACACACACATGCAAAAGGATCATTTCACCTGGCTGTGCCTGGAATTTCCAGGATGGTCAGGTGGGCACAATTCATCAGCTAGACTATTGGCTAAACTTCAGTATTGGATCATTATCATTTTCCTCTCAAATTAGTTTACACATGAATATAATACAGACAACCCACTTGTATCCAAATTCCATTATCCAAACCAGCAATGTAGACATGGCTAAGGTTCCAGCCTCCTTCCCCAGTTGGGAACTCTTGGCAAATGTTGCCTTTGTGTCTCAAGGCATCACCACCCCTTGCTTCACTCACAAAATTGATTTTCCTCAGGATGGATCTCTCCCCTGTACTTATTCAGAGTCTTGAGGATGGAATATGCAGTTCTAAGGAAAAACACATTATATATTCTGTGTGGAAAAAAAAAATCTCCCTGGGTATGATTATTTTTAACCATGTGAAGTTTCATGAAATATACAACCGTTCTGGGCAGAATTTTGAGACAGAGCAGGTGCTGTACTTTGTGACTGAGCCTCCAAAAGCATTCAGGCTGCTGGTTATCTGTCCTAAAGGCAACCAAGTTCCCACTTCTCATTTCCCTTCTGGCATCTTCCCCTCCTCACCCCAGATTTCAAGGGTTTGGTCCCAGCTCGTACAGGGAAGCAAGGGAACCAAGTGGAAGAAATAAACAGAGAGGTCCTTGGTACAAGTTCAGCAAAGTCTTAGAAAGATAAACAGCATCAATTGTAATAAGCTACATAAATAAATATCTGTATGAATGAAAGGGGAAGTGTTAGTCTCTCAGCAGTGTCTGACTCACTGTGACCCCATGGACTGTAGCCCACCAGGTTCCACTGTCCATGGAATTCCCTAGGCGAGAATACGGGAGTGGGTTTCCATTTCCTTCTCCAGGGAATCTTCCCGACCCAGGAATAGAACTCAGGTCTCCTGTTTTGCAGGCGGACTCTTTACTGTCTGAGCCACCAGGGAAGCCCAACAATGCATGTGTGAGCGTGCGCTAAGTGGGTTCAGTCTCGCCGGCTCTTTGCAACCCTACCGACTGTAGCTCACCAGGCTCCTCTGTCCATGGGGTTCTCCAGCCAAGAACACTGGAGTGGATTGCCACGCCCACCTCCAGCGGATCTTCCCCACCCAGGGATCAAACTCTAGTCTGTTATGTCTCCTGCAGAGGCAAGCTTGTTCTTTCCCACTAGCACCACCTAACAAGTCTTATTTAGTAAGACAATATTTTTACTCATTTTACTCTACCTAATAGATTAGTATATTTTATATAGTTAAAAATAACAGCAGTGTATCGGAGAAAAGATGAATAATTTGCTTTAATGACTGGTCACCGGGTACTGGCTTCCTCTGTGGCTCAGAGGGTAAAGCTTCTGCCTGCAATGCGGGAGACACGGGTTCGATCGCTGGGTCAGGAAGTTCCCCTGGAGAAGGAAATGGCAACCCACTCCAGTACTCTTGCCTGGAAAATCCCATGGACAGAGGAGCCTGGTGGGTTACGGTCCATGGGGTCGAAAAGAGTCGGACACGACTGAGAGACTTCACTTTCTACCGGATATTGGAAATATCTTCCCAGAGAACTGTTAGACCCTTTCTTTATGAACTTTGGTGACCTGTCCTGATGATGTTACCGCAGAATAGATTAAAAACAGCCCCTACTTTCTGTTCAGCCACGATCAGAGGTGAGGGGACAGCCTGGTTCATTAATCTTTCCGATAAGAAGTAAACTTGTTTTCGGTAAACTGTTGGAAGACGGCTGCCCTCGCCCCTGGGCCGTTCTGTTTATTTGGTGTGGGAAGCGTCTGGGCTTGTGGGCCCTGTCCTTGATTTGCCACCTCAGGAGAAGATAATGTGGGCTCTTTACACATTTCCAAATGACGTCGTGCCGAAGCAGCTGACAGATGAGAGGTGCCCGCAGCGCCACTCCGGAGGGCGCACGCCGCGAGGGGCCGGCGGCGTGCGCGGCGCGGCGCTTCGTTAACAGACACGTTTGATTCCCGAGGCTAATGTCTCTGCGCACAAGCCGAAACAATCTGCCCCCTTGAAACCAGACACTGAGCTGCCAGGAGGCCGGCTGGGCCCCCAGCAGCTTGCTCTCTGAGCTACTGTGGCGGCGCGGTGCCTTCAGGGGAAACGGCAGTGGTCTCGCTTCCTGCAAGTTACTGCTCCTCCTGGCTTGCTGGAATTACCCTCTTCCTAGCAGCTGCGGTTTGTCTGGCTGCTTTCATTTTCCTGTTGCCTGCGTGCTGAGTTGCTTCAGCTGTGTCCAAGTCTTTGTGACCCTGTGGACTGCAGCCTGCCAGGATCTATGGGACTCTCCAGGCATGAGCATGGGAGGGGGGTTGCCATGCCCTCCTCCAGGGGATCTTCTGGACCCAGGGATCAAACCCACTTCTCCTGCACTGGCAGGCAGATTCTTTACCACTGGCTCCACCTGGGAAGCCCTTCGCTGTTAAAGTGGAATTCATTGAAAAACAAAAATGGGGATAAGAATTTGGCTTCCACACTGGTGAGTGGTAAAGAATCTACCTAGCAAGGCAGGAGGTGGAAGAGACACAGGTTTGATCCCTAGGTGGGGAAGATTCCCTGGAGGAGGACATGGCGACCTGCTCTGGTATTCTTGCCTAGAGCATTCCATGGACAGAGGAGCCTGGTGGGCTGCAGTCCAGTGGGTCGTGAAGAGTCGGACACGACTGAGGGCCTGAGCACACACACACGAGAATCTGGGAACCCTGCTGGCTCACAGAAATTGTCACAGTCCCTAGTCCAGCACTGAGTCGTGTCATAGGTTCAATTACGCACATTTGTATATCAGATAATAGTAGTGAAAATAACCACATTCATCGGAGTGATTGCCTGGCACCAGACAGTGGTCCAAACTCTTCACGGATTAACTGATTTCATCCTCACTTCAAGATGAGGTGGGTGCTGTTATTGCGTTCATCATTTTATAGACAAGGAAACAGACACAGAGTACCTTGCCCAAGGTTAGTACTGAAGAGAGAGAATCTCAGCAAACGCTCTTTCAGCTGAAATAAAGACAGCTGCAGAGCAGCGTGGGGAGTGGCCGTCACTCTGAGCTGTGGAGACACATGGCTCACCCAGGTAGGGATGACCTCATCTGGGGTCTCTCAGATTTCTTCATTTGTCTCTCCAGGACCTAGAGTCTGGCACTTAAGATGAACACCAGTTGAGATCAAACCAGTCAATCCTAAAGGAAATCAACCCTGAATATTCACTGGAAGGACAAATGCTAAAGCTCCAACACTTTGGCCGCTTGATGCAAAGAACTCACTCATTGGAAAAGCCCCTGATGCGGGGAAAGACTGAAGGGAGGAAGAGACAGGGGTGGCGCAGGATAAGATCGGTGGATGGCATCACCAACTCAAGGGATGTGAGTTTCAGCAAGCTCCAGGAGATGGTGAAGGACAGGGAAGCCTGGCATGCTGCAGTCCATGGGGTGGCAAAGAGTCGGACATGACTTAGGGACCAAACAACACCACCAGTTGGGACAGTCTTCTTTGACAACACGAAGAAGTGCTTTCTCGACCCCTAGCCAAGAGTTGTCTGACTTGAATCAAGGCTCTTATGCCAGGGCCTGAGAATGCTTAGTCTCCTTCTGTACAATTGATCCTAGTTTTCCTGATCGCTGGATTTCTATAGCCCTGGGTTCCCCTGTTAGCTACTGCACAGGTTTGTGTAAGAAGACAGAAATGACATCCTTTCCTTTCCTCCTCCTCTGCCTCCTTCTCCATTATGCTTTCTGTTAAAGAGTCCTTGAGCCTGGAACACTGTCTCATGGATTCTGCTGGTCGCTTGGCATGTGCTTTTTCCTGTAGAGGCAGGAATCCACTGATGCTCTTCCTGAGAAAAGATGGTTGCCAACTGGACTACAGTTCAAGAAAGAGTCTTGTCTGCCCCAACTCATTGGGGGCAAAAAACAAACAAACAAACTTGGATTTAAAAAATCAGCTTTATTGAGGTATAATTGTTAGACAATGAAATTCACTGATTTTGAGTACAACTTGATTTCTTTTGAAAAATGTATATAACTTTGATTCACTCATCACTATAGCTTTGTCTTTTCTAGAATATGGCATAAATAGTCATACAGTATTAAAAAAAGGAACCTCCCGCTGTTCTTATTTGTCTCCTTCCCACCCTATGGTATCTTCAGCAACTCTAACATTTGGCCGTTATCCATTTTCTTTCTATGCTGGGTGGGTGACTCTGTAGGAAAACACAACTATCACCATCTCTCAATTTCTTTTATTTTATTGGAGTATAATTGCTTTACAACATTGTGTTATTTTTTCTGTACAACAATGTAAATCAGCTATATGTATACATACATCCCCTCCCTCTTGAGCCTGCCTCCCAACCCCTCCATCCCACCACAGAGGTCATCGCAGAGCACTGAGCTGAGCTCCCTCGGCTAGACGGCAGCTTCCTACTAGCTATTTTGCACATGGTAATGTGTATATTTATGTTAAACCTAATCTCCCGACTCATCCCATCCCTCCCTTCCCCTATTGTCAACACTTCTAACTCTGCATCTCTGTCTCTATTCCTGCTCTGGAACTAGGTTGATCTGTACCATTTTTTTTTAAATTCCACATACATGCAGTAATATATGATATTTGTCAATTTCTAAGATGCAGGTTTCTCATTTTAACACCTCAGAATTTAGGATGTTCCAACCAATGGTGCAGGAGGTTTAAATGGCACCATTTTTCTTCTTTCTTAGAGATATTTAAAATCATAGTGGATGATAATAACTGATGGTCAGTTCAGTTCAGTTCAGTTCAGTCGCTCAGTCATGTCTGATTCTTTGTGACCCCATGAATCGCAGCACGCCAGGCCTCCCTGTCCATCACCAACTCCTAGAGTTCACTCAAACTCATGTCCATCAAGTTGGTGATGCCACCCAGCCATCTCATCCTCTGTGGTCCCCTTCTCCTCCTGCCCCCAATCCCTCCCAGCATCAGAGTCTGTTCCAATGAGTCAGCTCTTCACATGAGGTGGCCAAAGTACTGGAGTTTCAGCTTTAGCGTTATTCCTTCCAAAGAACACCCAGGGCTGATCTGGATCAGAATGGACTGGTTGGATCTCCTTGCAGTCCAAGGGACTCTCAAGAGTCTTCTCCAACACCACAGTTCAAAAGCATCAATTCTTGGGTGCTCAGCTTTCTTCACAGTCCAACTCTCACATCCATACATGACCACAGGAAAAACCATAGCCTTGACTACACGGACCTTAGTTGGCAAAGTAATGTCTCTGCTTTTGAATATGCCGTCTAGGTTGGTCATAACTGTTCTTCCAAGGAGTAAGTGTCTTTTAATTTCATGGCTGCAGTCACCATGGCTGCAATGATTTTGGAGCCCAGAAAAATAAAGTCTGACACTGTTTCCACTGTTTCCCCATCTATTTCCCATGAATTGATGGGACCAGATGCCATGATCTTTGTTTTCTGAATGTTGAGCTTTAAGCCAACTTTTTCACTCTCCTCTTTCACTTTCATCAAGTGGCTTTTTAGTTCCTCTTCACTTTCTGCCATAAGGGTGGTGTCATCTGCATGTCTGAGGTTATTGATATTTCTCCCGTCAATCTTGATTCCAGCTTGTGTTTCTTCCAGTCCAGTGTTTCTCATGATGTATTGTGCATAGAAGTTAAATAAGCAGAGTGACAATATACAGCCTTGACGTACTCCTTTTCCTATCTGGAACCAGTCTGTTGTTCCATGTCCAGTTCTACCTGTTGCTTCCTGACCTGCATACAGATTTCTCAAGAGGCAGGTCAGGTGGTCTGGTATTCCCATCTCTGTCAATAAAGCAGAAATAGATGTGTTTCTGGAACTCTCTTGCTTTTTCCATGATCCAGAGGATGTTGGCAATTTGATCTCTGGTTCCTCTGCCTTTTCTAAAACCAGCTGGAACATCTGGAAGTTCACGGTTCACGTACTGCTGAAGCCTGGCTTGGAGAATTTTGAGCATTACTTTACTAGCGTGTGAGATGAGTGCAATTGTGCAGAAGTTTGAGCACTCTTTGGCATTGCCTTTCTTTGGGATTGGAATGAAAACTGACCTTTTCCAGTCCTGTGGCCACTGCTGAGTTTTCCAAATTTGCTGTCATAATGAGTGCAGCACTTTCATAGCATCATCTTTCAGGATTTGAAATAGCTCAACTGGAATTCCATCACCACCACTAGCTTTGTTTGTACTGATGCTTTCCAAGGCCCACTTGACTTCACATTCCAGGATGTCTGGCTCTAGGTGAGTGATCACACCATCGTGATTATCTTGGTCGTGAAGATCTTTTTCGTATAGTTCTGTGTATTCTTGCCACCTCTTCTTAATATCTTCTGCTTCTGTTAGGTCCATACCATTCCTGTCCTTTATTGAGCCCATCTTTGCATGACATGTTCCCTTGGTGTCTCTAATTTCCTTGAAGAGATCTCTAGTCTTTCCCATTCTGTTGTTTTCCTGTATTTCAATGAAATGAAATGTGCTATTATGTATTTGAGGATCAGGAGGAAAAGAAATCTCTTTTCACACCAATATGTGTTGAAATCCTGCTATGAATAGATGTGAGGCCTTCGCCAGATGCTGGGGAGATAGACCTGATCCTACTGTGAAGCAGTCCCCAGCCTCCAGTTTGATGGGAGCAGTAACAGGTTAAGAGGGCAGCACCTGGATGCACTAATGCCTGCAGAAGGTTTCATAAGTTTAAAGTTTAAAGCAATTGATCAGTATCAGGTATTATTTCCTGAGTTTTGTAATATGAAAACTGCCTGCAGAATTACCAGGCAGGGCTGTCAGCCCTTCGAGGCTGTCAGTGTGCCTCCTTGATGAAACATTTTCCTGACAAGTCTGACAGGAGTCGACATATCCTCAGAGCTTTCACTCTTGGAGTTTCTCTCAGCCTAAGGAAGAATCCTTTGTCTTAATTAGGTTTAAATATCTCTCTCTTTTTTTTTTGACCCTAATCAACCTCTAGTGTAGAGCTGTGAATTTCTTAAACTTTTTTTTTTTTTTTGGTCTTTTCGTTGTTTTTTCTTAGCAAATTCGTTCAGTGAGCAGCTGCCTTCAGAACATGAACAAGGGGGTGAAGCACAGGAGAGAAACTGAATTCTATGGAATGTTCTGTGGAGAGCTGTTCTCCTCAGGGCCTTGGGTCCTTGCTGCTCTGAGAGGGGTCCACAGTCCTACAGCCTCAGCACCATCTGTGAGCTTTTTAGAAAGGCTGCATCTCAGGCTCCACCCTGGACCTGCCGAAATAGAATCTGCTTTTTACCAAGAATCTTAAGGGATTTCCTAGCATCTGTGCTATTATTTACTGATAAGTTTTCTTTAAACATAGCCACCACTAAGTACTAATATTTATGAAACTATGGCTTAGAAGACGTGCTTGTTATATCTAATAATTACATCAGTACTGAAAATTTCTCTGCTTGAGTAAACTGTCATTCATATGAGGACCAGTAGCATACTTTAGGAAACTTGCCTTGATGCCATATTGTCCACTTTTTATTTTTATTTTTTTAAACTTTATATTTTATATCAGAGTATAGTTGATTAACAGTGTGGTGATGGTTGCAGGTGTACAGCAAAGTAATTCAGTTACACATACACATGTATTCATTCTTTTTCCATTTAAGTTGCTGTATAACACTGAGCAGAGTTCCCTGTGCTGTAGAGTGGATCCTTGGTGGTTATCCATTTTAGATATAGCAGTGGGTACATATCCATGCTACACTCCCTAACATCCCTTCCCCCAGCCCTTCTCTCTCCCCAACTGTAAGTTCATTCTCTGAGTTTGTCTGTTTTTAACACAAGTTCATTTGTATCATTTCTTTTTAGATTTCACATGTAAGCTATATCATATACTTGTCGTTGTTGGACTTACTTCACTCAGTGTGATAATCTGTAGGCCCATTCATGTTGCTACAAATAGCATTTTTTCATTCTTTTCATGGCTTTGTAACATTCCAGCATATATATATGTATACATCAGTACTGAAAATTTCTCTGCTTGAGTAAACTATCATTCATATGTGGACCAGTAGCATACTTTAGGAAACTTGGAATATATACATTCCATTATATATATATTACATCAGTATATATACTGTTAATTATATATATATATATATACACACACACTGTTCATTCAATATGTATATATATATCACATCTTCTTTATTCATTCCTCTGTGGATAGATATTTAGGTCACTTCCACGTCTTGGCTATTGTAAACAGTATGGCAGTGAACACATATTGTCCATTAAGAAAAACTTTAGAAATATATTTAAACTCACAGAAAACTTGTAAGAATAATATATGAATTTCTACATGCCCTTTACCACATATTGCAATATTTATCCTTCTCTCAAAATCATAAAAATTAGTATTAATACAGTATTATTGGGCTTCCAGAGTGGCTCAGTGGTAAAGATTCCACCTGTGAAGTAGGAGACCCAGCTTTGATTCCTGGGTCAAGAAGATTCCCTAGAGGAGGAAATGGCAACCCACCCCAGTATTCTTGTCTGGAATCCCATGGAGAGAGGAGCCTGGGGGCCTAGGGTCCACGGGGTCGAAAAAAGTTGGACACAACTCAGTGACTAAATGACAACAAGATTATTATGTAATCTATAAGAAAGGCAATGCAAAAGAATGCTCAAACTACCACACAGTTGCACTCATCTCACACGCTAGTAAAGTAATGCTCAAAATTCTCCAAGCCAGGCTTCAGCAATACGTGAACCGTGAACTTCCTGATGTTCAAGCTGGTTTTAGAAAAGGCAGAGGAACCAGAGATCAAATTGCCAACATCCTCTGGATCATGGAAAAAGCAAGAGAGTTCCAGAAAAACATCGATTTCTGCTTTATTGACTATGCCAAAGCCTTTGACTGTGTGGATCACAATAAACTGTGGAAAATTCTGAGAGAGATGGGAATACCAGACCACCTAACCTGCCTCTTGAGAAATCTGTATGCAGGCCAGGAAGCAACAGTTAGAACTGGACATGGAACAACAGACTGGTTCCAAATAGGAAAAGGAGTATGTCAAGGCTATATATTGTCACCCTGCTTATTTAACTTATATGCAGAGTACATCATGAGAAACGCCGGACTGGAAGAAACACAAGCTGGAATCAAGATTGCCAGGAGAAGTATCAATCACCTAAGATATGCAGATGACACCACCCTTATGGCAGAAAGTGAAGAGGAGCTAAAAAGCCTCTTGATGAAAGTGAAAGAGGAGAGTGAAAAAGTTGGCTTAAAGCTTAACATTCAGGAAACAAAGATCATGGCATCCGGTCCCATCACTCCATGGTAAATAGATGGAGAAACAGTGGAAACAGTGTCAGACTTTATTTTTGGGGCTCCAAAATCACTGCAGATGGTGATTGCAGCCATGAAATTAGCTTACTCCTTGGAAGGAAAGTTATGACCAACCTAGATAGCATATTCAAAAGCAGAGACATTAATTTGCTGACTAAGGTCCGTCTAGTCAAGGCTATGATTTTTCCAGTAGTCATGTATGGATGTGAGAGGTGGACTGTGAAGAAGGCTGAGCACTGAAGAATTGATTCTTTTGAACTGTGATGTTAGAGAAGACTCTTGAGAGTCCCTTGAACTGCAAGGAGATCCAACCAGTCCATTCTGAAGGAGATTAGCCCTGGGATTTCCTTGGAAGGAATGATGCTAAAGCTGAAGCTCCAGTACTTTGGCCACCTCATGTGAAGAGTTGACTCATTGGAAAAGACTCTGGTGCTGGGAGGGATTGGGGGCAGGAGGAGAAGGGGACAACAGAGGATGAGATGGCTGGATGGCATCATGGACTCGATGGACACGAGTCTGAGTGAACTCCGGGAGATGGTGATGGACAGGGAGGCCTGGCGTGCTGCGATTCATGGGGCCACAAAGAGTCGGACACGACTGAGCGACTGAACTGAACTGAACTGAACCCTTATTCAAATTCTGTCCCAATTTAAATTGTCCCCAGATGTTCATCAGATAGCATTTCTAAACAGTCTGGTCAAGATCTAAACCAGCATCACATATATTTGGTTTTCGTGTTCCTTTAGTCTCGTTTCCTCTGCCTTTCTGAGCATCAACATCTCTGAGGTGTGCAGGCCTCTTGTTTACTGGAAGACCCCTCAGTTTTAGCTTGTCTGATGTTTCCTCCCAATTAGCTTCATGGTGCGCTTGTTTGTCTGGAACACCACAAAAATGATGCCAGGTCCTTCTCAGTGGCTTAATTTATTTTCAGTTACTGTCCTATCCCCACTAAGAGGAATAAAGCCTCCTTAGAGACATGTCTGATTTCAAGGCTGGGCAAGGAAGTACAAATAAGCCTGGGACATTTTGCTGCCAATAAAATAAAGACATGCTGAAAAGCCTCCAGGAGCCAGTTGTAAGGGGCTACCTCTGCTCAAACATGGGACATTACAAATGAGCATTAAAATTACATCATAGTAGTGGATCAGTCACCCACTGAATAAAGTATCCATACTCAGTCAATGGGAGAAGTCTTCCCTGGAGTAAAATCCCAGCTAATATAAGTAATAAAGAATGAAGAAGAAATAATAGACGCTAACTGATAGGTAAAGAGAAAGGAGTAACTGCCAACCAAAAAATTGAAAAAAAAAATCACCATTCTGCAACCGTGATAGTAATAATTGGTTCAGGCAAGGCTCCACCATGGATGTTAAAACTAGGGGGTAAAAGATTGCAGGACTTCATAGTGTCTCACCATATTGTCTTTTGTAACCAGATAGACATTCTATTAGAAGTAACTTGAACCGGGAAATGTTCTACCTGAAAAGGAAGATTTCAGTCCTGCCAGACTCATCAAATCAGAATGTCTTGGATTAGAGTCCACGAACCAGCCTTTTTATAAGCATATTACAACTGATGAGGTGGTTAGATAGCATCAGTGACTCAGCGGACGTGAATCT
Organism: Ovis canadensis; assembly: GCF_042477335.2. Lineage (NCBI taxonomy): Eukaryota > Metazoa > Chordata > Mammalia > Artiodactyla > Bovidae > Ovis > Ovis canadensis. Next base: position 129,191,190 of record NC_091250.1, on the reverse strand, counting down.
GAGCAAACTCTGGGAGACAGTGAAGGACAGGGAAGCCTGGCGTGCTGCAGTCCAGGGTGCTGCAAAGAGTCAGACACGACTTAGAAACTGTCACAACTGACTTTGGGGTGAGTCTTTGGGGTGAGGAGAATTTCACCCTTGTTCTATTACTCTGTCCTGGGTGGGGTGATAGGTACCAGAATCACCAATATCATTTCCTTCTGATTTTGATCAGATTATTTCAGACCAAGGTGACATGCTGTGTTAACTGGGGCTCTTGTGCTTGCTATAAAGCATCTTCCTTTTTTTTTTTTTTTGTCCCCTGCCAATCCAGCAACCAAGAATTCAGGTTACAATGTTCTATTTGCTATCCACGTGGCTTTAATTAAGTTTTAACTAATTCCCTTTATCTTGTCATAGTTATTATGACCCTCCAAGTCATGTCACATTAATATGTGAAAACAGCTCGCTGGCATGTCAGCCAAGGAACAAAGCCATTATGACCTGTCTTGCTAAATTAAAGTGGGGAGATTGATCAACTTGTATTTTGTTATCATCTTTGATAATTGATGCTAAAGGTAAGCAAAGGTATAAAGGAGACAGTGCATCTCAGTCTATTACCCCTGCTGAGAATCCAGCAGATAGGAGTACTGCAGATTCTTGAGGTTTACATACATCACCGGGGGATTGAAAAATGAGGTGGCAGATTTTACAGAAGCTATTGAATTCATCTATTCCGACTCAGACTTTTAGGAGGGTTTGAGGCAGCAGAGAATGAGCACCACAGACTAGGATAGCATCACCGACTCAATGGACACAAGTTTGTGCAAATTCTGGGAGACGGTGAAGGACGGAGGAACCTGGCGTGCTGCAGTCCGTGGGGCTGCAAAGAGTCAGACACAACTTAGCAACTGAACAAAGTCTCTGTCATGACCCCGTTTTCCCTAAATAGGAAGTTGGCACACATCTTCAGACAATGGATTTTTTTGTTCCCTCCCAGTTCATGAATTCATTTAAAAGAAGGGTTTTGTAAACAAAGGGAAATGCATTGATCCAGTTGCTTTTTATCGAAAAGAATGACATGGAAACTCACATGGGAAACTCTGGGAAGAGTCACTGTAGGTGGGAACTACGTTTTGGGTAAAGCAAGATGAGGTTGCTGGCAAAGACAGTGCATGGTCCCCCTGCTGCAGCTGCTGCTGCAAACATGCTGACAACTCTGGGTGTGGTTAATGCAGGCGCGCTCCAAGCCTCTTGCTGCGCACACTCTCCAGTAACCTCACAGAGCAGGACTGCCAAGCCTCATTAAATCTTTCTGCTCATACATACTTCGGTGCCTACTCAGCAAGCGGCCTGTGTGTGCAGTTTGAGAGACCCTTAATTTAAAAAATTCTCATTGGTTGATCTTTACATCTAGCTATCACTAATTGAGGGCTTCCCTGTAGCTCAGAGGTTAAAGTGTCTGCCTCCAATGTGGGAGACCCAGGTTCGATCCCTGGGTGGGGAAGATCCCCTGGAGAAGGAAATGGTAACCCACTCCAGTATTCTTGCCTGGAGAATCCCATGGACGGAGAAGCCTGGTAGGCTACAGTCCACAGGGTCGAAAACAGTCGGACACAACTGAATGACTTCACTCACTCACTCATCACTAATTGAGGATCTGTGATAGGCCATGTGCCAGGCTGAATCCTATACCCAAAAGTAATTTAACGCAAACAGTAAGCTTAGAAGGTAAATACCACGTCCTTCTACATGAAGAAGGTACCAAGCTCAAGGAAGTTCAGTAACTTAGAGGGAGAGTAAGGATTTGAACTCAGGTCTCTGATTTCCAAATCCATGGTGTCTGTTCCATTCCAGGGAACAGACCCTCCCAAGAGTGATTCAGATGAGTCTTGGTCATGCTGTCCATCTGTCTGTCTTGGCTTTCTAGCCATTTGCCTCCCCGCTCTGTGAGCAGGACTTTATTCCGTGCCCCCTCCTGTACCGGTTGTTGTTGTTTAGTCACTAAATCGTGTCTGACTCTTTGAGACCCCATGGACTGCAGCACTCTAGGCTCCTCTCTCCTCCATTCTCTCCTGGCGTTTGCTCAAATTCAGGTCCATTGAGCCAGTGATACTATCTAATCCTTAATATATCTCATCCTTAACCGCTAACCGCCCCCTTCTCCTTTTGCCTTCAATCTTTCCTGCATAAGAAGCAGCCACAATTCCTCCCTGTTTTGTTCCCATGGCTCATTTATATTCTTTATCATAGCAAGCACCACACCTGATCAGTTCTGCACATTAAGTGTTTTTATTCACCGCTAGATTGTGGTGGCTCCATGAGGGCTGCAGCTATGCCTCCGCCGGTCACGACTCTATTTTACGTATTGCATAGCACATAGTAGGTGCTCAGTGAAATGGAATAAGTGAATGTTGGGCTGAACTCACCACTGGATTCCTGACACAGAGAAGAGTCTTTTCTCCAGATGTGAGTTTGCGCCTTTGTACTCATTCCATCTTTTCTTTCTCTCCTACGTTTTTGTCCTATCAGAACGTGTGCAGTGAAAGAGCCAAGGTTCGGAAGGAGCCTTTCTTGTTTCTCCATTCCCATCCTTCCTTCACCCTACAGTGTGTTTGAAAGTGTAGCGGATGTGGCTGGCTGTGGCTCCTATCCAACCATCAGATGGTTTTCCTTTTGTTTCTTACTTTCTATCGCTAACATTTATATTTTTAATTTTATTTATTTTTTTTTTTCCTAGCACTAATTTTTAACTGGCTGCAGCACCGTAGCTGGAAAGCACCACCCTTGGAAAGTCCTGCTTACTCAGCTGAAAGCTGCAGCTGTTCCCATAAGCAATTTGACGTTTAGCACCTGAGATTGGCTCCCTCCTTCCAGCAAGACTGCAAGCTCGACAGAACGTAGGAAAGCGTGAAAAAGTTTCCAAGCCTTTTTCTCTTAATGCCGCAAAGAGCAAAGAGAGCAGCTCAGGTTGAGGGAAGATATTTGCTTCTGGACAGGAAGACCTGGCTCCCACACACACAGTTTCACTTGGACTTCTTTTGAGGGAGTCCTAGGAATTAGGGATGCTTTGCCTGTCAAAGGCTATGAAGAAAAGACTGTCTAAGAGATGGTTTTGTTAGAACCCCAACTGTCTGTCCTAAGCAGCCTGCTGGTGTTCTTTCACTCCAACAAAGCTCTGGTTTGTTGTGTTTGCCAATTTCTGTGGTGTAAATTGGAGAAGGAAATGGCAACCCACCCCAGTATTCTTGCTTGGAGAATCCCAGGGACAAAGGAGCCTGGTGGGCTGCCATCTATGGGGTTGCGCAGAGTTGGACACAACTGCAGCAGCTTAGCAGCCCCAGAGACAGTGGTGTAAATACTCCAGTGGGGGCTAATTTCAAGCTAGCAACATGATGTCATTGACTGTATAATAGAGAGATGGTGCACGTGACAGGGCGGTCTAAGCCATGATCAGATGACCTAGCAGAGCACAGACTCTATTGTTCCCACTAGCCCCTACATGGAGAAGGCAATGGCACCCCACTCCAGTACTCTTGCCTGGAAAATCCCATGGACGGAGGAGCCTGGTAGGCTCCAGTCCATGGGGTCGTGAAGAGTCAGATAAGACTGAGTGACTTCACTTTGACTTTTCACTTTCATGCATTGGAGAAGGAAATGGCAACCTACTCCAGTATTCTGGCCTGGAGAATCCCAGGGACGGGGGAGCCTGGTGGGCTGCCATCTATGGGGTCGCACAGAGTCGGACACAACTGAAGCGACTTAGCAGCAGCAGCAGCCCCTACATAGACACAGACTCTTTCATTCCCACAAGCCCCTACATGGACACAGAGGGTGGCTTAGGCCCTAAGCCAGTCCTGAGGCTTCCCATGGGAGATGATGGTGGGCAGTGAGGCCAAGGGCCAAGCTGGTGCCTGTGGCAGACCGACAAGGGCTACAAGATCGGGTGTACAAAGGTAAATGTCCCCTACGGCAGGCCTGGGTGGGCGGTGCACTGGGAGTCAAGGGAGGGGTCTCAAACTCAAAAGTTGAGCACCAGAAGCAGATGGACTTGGAGAGGAAACATGGGTGTCACCATTGACCATCTGGTTAACCTTGAACGTGCTACTGAAATTCTCCATGCTTCTGTTTCTTTAGCTCTAAAGTAGGGATATATAATAGCAATTCTTATTTCAAAGAGGTTTTGTGATGATGGATTATTATGATACATGTAAAGTGCTTAGTGTGCTGCGTGGTGCAAGGTGAGTTTTCGATCTACACTCAGTTGATGAACACTTAGTCGTACATTCAGTTGCTCAGTCATGTCCGGCTCTTTGCGACCCCATGGTCTCCAGCACGCCAGGCTTCCCTGTCCATCGCCAACTCCTGGAGTTGTACAGAAGCTATTAAAATTAGGCTGGAGTGGATAGGAATGGGAGGGCCTTCCTGGGGAATTGTCTCAAACACCAGGAGGTACTTGAAAATCATTCTCAGGGGCTGGTGGTGGGGTTGTGTGGGCCAGCTGACAACCAGTGTCAGGCCAGAGGCAAATTATTCACTGTGACTGGTGGTGAGAAGAAGCATCACAAGATTCGTTTTTGCTAATTGGTAACGCTTTTTATTTAAGAAAGAAATCTCATTCTTTCCTTTGTGGCAGGTTGTGTAAACACACCTTTAAAGTGGGTTTGAGTAGCTCGTGAAAAACCAGAGTGCATTCTCATGCTGAAATTATGTTTAAGGAGAGATTGGAAACTATGTATGAAAAAGGTGAAGAGATGACAAAGCTGTTGCACCTAACGTCTAGTTCTGAGGGCTTCCCTGGTAGCTCAGTTGGTAAAGAATCCACCTGCAATGCGGGAGACCCTGGTTCAATTTCTGGGTCAGGAAGATCCGCTGGAGAAGGGACAGGCTACCCACTCCAAGATTCTTGGCCTTCCCTTGTGGCTTAGCTGGTAAATAATCCACCTGCAATGTGGGAGACCTGGATTCGATCCCTGGGTTGGGAAGATCTCCTGATGAAGGGAGATGCTACCACCTCCAGTATTCTTGCCTGGAGAATTCCATGGACTGCATAGTCCATGGGGTCGCAAAGAGTCAGACACGACTGAGCGACTTTCACTTTAGAGAGGATGGCCATGTACGAGAGTGTAATCCATTACATAGCCAGCACTCATCACACGGCAGCTCTTCAGGCAGGACAGTCCTTTTTTTTAAGATTTTTTTTTTTTTTGATGTGAACCAGTTTTAGAGTCTTTACTGACTTTGTTACAATATTGATTCTTGTTTTTTTTTTTTTAAGTGGAGGATTTTTGTTTGTTTTTTGATTGCGGTGGGTCTTCTTGCAATGGGTCTTCCTTTCTTTGCACGGGCTGTCTCTAGCTGTGGCCATATGGGCGACCCTTGGTTGTGGTGTGGGGGCTTCTTGTCGCAGCGGCTTCTCTTTTGGAGCACAGGCTCTAGACACATGGTCTTCAGTAGTTGCAGCCCTTGGGCTTAGTAGCTGTGGTACTCAGGTTTAGTTGCCCTGCAGCATATGGGATCTTCCTGGACTAGGGTTTAAACCCACGTCCCCTGCATTGGCAGGCAGATTCTTATCCACTGTACCACCAGGGAAGTCCTGCTTCTATGTTTTTGAATTTTTTGACCTCGAGGTATGTGGGATCTTGGCTCCCTGACTAGGGATCAAACTCACACCTCCTGCATTAGGAGGTAAAATCTCAACCACTGGACCACCACGGACATATATTTTCCCATTTTTGTTTCTGTTGTTCATTACATTTCAGTAGATTACTGTACTACCACTAGTCGCTCTGATCTTCAGAGTCTGTAAACTTGAGAAAAGCAGCCGCTGAGAATTTGCTGGGCCTTTTCTACAAAGCGCATTGTGTCCTAATGTTGCTGTTGTTCAGTTGCTCAGTCGTGTCTGACTCTTTGTGACCCCATGGACTGCAGCACACCTGGCTTCCCTGCCCTTCTCCATCTCCTGGAGCTTGCCCAAACTCATGTCCATCGAGTCGGTGATGCCATCCAAACATCTCATCCTCTGTCATCCCCTTCTCCTCCTGCCTTCAGTCTTTCCCAGCATCAGGGTCTTTTCTAGTGAGTCAGTTCTTCGCATCAAGTGGCCAAAGTATTGGAGCTTCAGCTTCGGCATAAGTCCTCCCAATGAATATTCAGGGTTGATTTCCTATAGGCCTGGGCGTATACTCCTGCCCTCAGTCTATTCCTCAAACAATATAAAAAGTAATGTTACACTTCTAAGTTTGGACCAGGTCATTTTGTGGCTTGAACTCTGAATGCCCTGGGAATTGAACCAAACTCTCACCATGGACCACCCAGAGTTTGACTCCGACATCACTGCTGTGCTCTCTGCTGCCCGAGGTTCCATGATTCCTCTGTTCTGCCCCAGGGCCTTTGCACACAACCCTCCCTCAGCCTGGGATAATCATCCCCTCTTCACAGAGGTGGCTCCTTCCCTGCTCCATGTGCTCCTCAGCCTCGCTGGTTGGCAGTTCCCAGGGCAGATTCCAGCTCTACTGTCTCCCGCTCAGATTCTTTTTTACTTCTCTAACGGGCTTTGGAAAAGGCTATACTGCATAAGAGAAGATCAGAAAACAGCTTTATTTTTCACCTACACAACTTCAAACCTGCCTGGGTAGGCTTCCCGAGGAAGACTCTGCAAGCAGATTCTATGGCTTTTATGATAAGTTTCGAGTCTTAAAATCATCTAGTTTTTAGGTAAGAAATAGCCCAGTCCAATTTAATGCCAAAATTTCAGTTCTGCGTCCAGTTTTAGGCGTTTTCTGTCCTTCGAGGCTCAGGCTCGGCCTAAGGCCCTATCGACCAGAAGCAGGCAGGAATCCTGTGGTTTGACCTTCTAGTCCTCACCTCCCCAGTGGACCGCTACCGCCTGCTCCGAGTCAGGCTGAAGAGGAGGGTGGGGAGGAATGAGAGGAGTAAGAAGACCTTTCTGGGGAGCTGGTGCCGCTCGCGGTTCTGCCCTGATGGATACTTGCTGGTTCCTCCTCTGGACCAGACCCCCTGCTGGAGGCCTCCCTTCTGCCCTCCTCTGCTCCAGGTGTGCCCCTGAGAATGCTGACCCCGCAGCTCCTCCTCTGATGCTGTAGCGCACATCATCTCTGTCTGCCAGGGTGGTCTCACTCCGCTAAGTGGTCCTTTTGAGAGGAAGGCCAGGTGGCTCTGGTCCCCCTGGGAAAGAACATCAAGTGTCTTGCCTGTGACACTCCAGAAGGACAGGCCCTTCCTTGGCTGTTCCATCACTGGCAGCTCCAGCCAGCCTCTCACCTTTGGATCCTTCCTCTGGCCTCTGCTGTGGATGCTGGAAGTCTACCCCAGGCAGTCTGTCTTCACGCTCTGCTCTGGTGCCATAGCAACACTTGGGACCAGAGTCCCTCATGCCCGCTGCGCCCCCCCCTCCTCGCCCGCCCCCCGGCAACTCCACTCCTTCTCTCCAGGCTGGGGACGCAGGTGGACCGTGGTCACAGGACCACACCCTGGTCTGGCTGCCTCTTAGGACGTGGCAACTGGGCGGTCCTCCCCTCTTTTGTTTGAGTTTGCAGGGATGTAGAGTGTGATTTCTTCATCACCTATTGTTCTCAGCCTGGGGCTTCAGCCTGGATTCTAAGATGACACCAGAAATTCTGTTTGATATTTTATTTCATCCTGGGTAATTATTTTATTCATTTATTTATGTTAGGAGCTCAGCAGAGCTGCAGAGCGTGCTGAGCTGCTGGGTATAGGAGCTGCAGACTAAAGCATCAAGGAGCCAGAATGAAGTACAGGGGAGCGTGAGCCGGTTGCATAAGGGAGAGGCTGAGCCAGAGGAAGCGAAGACCCTTCCCCATCCTCCCACCTTGCAGTGGGTCCTGATGGAGGGTCTGGCAGATCAGCACAGATGTGGGGGGCATCTGGTAGTTGAGTGAGCTTTGAGTAAAAGGCTCCAGCAGTTTTATGGACCTGGGGTGGAGGAGGAGAGTGAGGAGGGCGAGGAGAGCTGAAAGTGGAAAAACACTGGGTACTCACAGTGGAAAAACTTGTCTCCAAGGTTTCCTTTCCCCCTGCCATACGGAGGTTTTGGCAGAGGTGTCTGAAGACCTCTGCCCAAAGCCTGGAAGAGAGAGACTTGGGAATGCAGGAGCCAGCTTGGAATGCACGTGTGAGGGGAGTGTGACCAGCCAGGGCAGTCCAGTCTTTAACCGCAGCCCCTCCGGAGCCTGCTGTACACTGGCTGCTCCAAGCCTGGGGTTGGGGCCCGGGGGCGCAGCTGGACACACAGAGAAGACCCTCTTGTGGCCTTTGCAGAGCTGTGGTGTGTCAAAGATGAAGCCTGAGTCACAGCGTCTCACAGGACAGCCCAGGCTTAGCCTCCAAAAGTCTTTCATTCTCATTAGAGGAAGAAAAGATGACTGTGATCAAAGGGGCCAGGAGAGCCTTCAAAGCGGGGCGTGGCTTGAGTTCATGGGTCCTTTCTGGATGGGATTTGGAGAGGTGGAACTCGGCAAGCGCCGTTTGGCTCATAAACTTGACGTCAAGCTCACCTACACTTACTCAAGCATCTGTCTTGGTACCTTCACCTCCCTGCTCCTCAGCAGGAACACCCAGAGCAACCAGGATCTGCTGGTGCCTGCATGGCTCTCCCCAAGCACCAAACTGGGAGGAAGAGGGGTGGGGGAATATTTGCGGGCCCTTCTTTTTTTTGGAGTGGACATTTTACTTCCTTGGGCTCTAGATCATTGCCTGTATTTTTCCCTCCAGATCATTTTTACTCTGTTTCATCCTCTGTCACTGCTTTGTGCTTCCTTTGGATGTGAAGCTCCTGTTTATTGAACATGGACGAGAGTACATTCAGGTTTATACAAATGCACGAAGAAAGGAGATTTGCAAACGCACAGCAGTCATCACTATATTCTAGAAAGCTTTGATCCATACAGTTTGTGAAACGTAACCCTCCCATACATGACCCTAAAGGGTGGTAGTGAGGTTTGTGTTCCTTGTCTTTTAACCTTTTAGTCATTTGAGTAAAACCGCAGAATCATGGAACTCCTGTGTCTGAGAAGATCTTGTATGTATGTACGTATTTTATTGAAATATTGTTGATTTATAATGTCACGTGAGTTTCTGGTGTACAACAAAGTGATTCAGTTTCTGAACAGTGTTAGTATCTGCCAGACTTCTAATTTATCCCTCCCTGCCCCACCACCCTCTCTTTTGGTAATCAAACTTGTTTATCCTCCGTAAGAGAAGACCTTTTAAATTCTACCGTATGTTAAAGGCAAAATTTATCTCTTGGGGAGATGAGTCTATTTTGTTAATATTGTTGTTCAGTCACTAAGTCCTGTTCAATTCTTTGTAACCCATGGACTGCAGCACTCTAGGCTTCCTTGTCCTTCGCTATAAACTTCTTGGCATTAGCTCAAACTCATGTCCGTTGAGTTGGTGATGCCATCCAACTCATCCTTTGTTGTCCCTTTCTCCTCCTGCCCTCAATCTTTCCCAGTATCAGAGTCTTTTCTATTGAACCACTCTTCACATCAGGCAGCCAGTTTTGGAGCTTCAACTTCAACATCAATCCTTCCAATGAATATTCAGGGTTGATTTCCTTTTGGATTGACTGGTTTGATCTCCTTGCTGTCCAAGGGACTCTTGAGAGTGTTTTCCAGCATCAGAGTTCAGAAGCATCAGTTCTTTGACACTCAGCCTTCTTTATGGTCCAACTCTTACATCTATACATGACTACTGGAAAAACCATAACTTTGACTATATGGACCTTTGCCAGCAAAGTTGTGTCTCTGCTTTTTAATACACTGTCTAAGTTTGTCATAGTTTTTCTGGCAAGCAGCTGACTGAAGTCACTGTCCATAGTGATTTTGGAGCCCATGAAAGCAAAATCTATCACTGCTTTCACATTTCCCCCTTCTATTTGCACTGAAGTGATAGGACTGTATGCTGTGATTTCAGTTTTTGAATGTTAAATTTTAAGTCAGTTTTTTCAATCTCTTCTTTCATTGTCACCAAGAGGTTCTTTAGTTCCTCTTCACTTTCTGCCATTAGAGTGGTATCATCTGCATAGCTGAGGTTGTTGATATTTCTCCTGGCCATCTTGATTCCAGCTTGTGATTCATCCAGCCTGGCATTTTGTGTGATGTAACTTATATACTTTGAATATAAGTTAAGTAAGCAGAGTGACAATATACAACCTTGACATACTCCTTGACCGGTTTTGAGCCAGTCAGTTATTCCATGTCTGGTTCTAACTGTTGCTTCTTGACCCGCATACTGGTTTCTCAGGAGACAGATAAGGTGGTCTGGTATTCCCACCTCTTTAAGAGTTTTCTATAGTTTGTTGTGATCCACCCAGTAAAAGGCTTTAGTATAGTCAATGAAGCTGAAGTAGATGTTTTTCTGGAACTCCTTTGCTTTCTCCATGATCCAGTGAATGTGTGTGATAGTCTTCAGAATAACCACTGAAAGAATGATGGTATGTACATAAGTAGAAAATATATATTATAAATAATATATTTAAATTATGCACACTTAGAATATTTATCTATTGTACATATATAAATATATATTTAACAAAGGAAGAAATTGAACACTTAATATATCCAAACTGAGGCAGGAATTTAAAAGAAATAGAAAATATAAAAATATGATACAATTAACTCTGACTAGATCAGTATACATTAAGTGAAAGCTACTATCCCCATTGGGCTTCCCTGGTGGCTCAGAGGTTAAAGCATCTGCCTGCAATGTGGGAGACCAGGGTTCGATCCCTGGGTCGGGAAGATCCCCTGGAGAAGGAAATGGCAACGCAGTCCAGTACTCTTGCCTGGAGAATCCCATGGAGTGAGGAGCCTGATAGGCTACAGTCCATGGGGTCCCAAAGAGTTGGACATGACTGAGCGACTTCACTTTCACTTTCACTATTCCCATTAGAAAGCAAAATTGATCAAAATGAATAAAAAAAGACTGACTCTTTTCAAACCTCCTGATTCTGAACAGCAGACAGCCATGGAAGAGTACTGTTTATAATGGCTAATGTTATACTAGGTTATATCTCTTTAAACCTTTATAACTGCTTTGTCATTTACCCCTTGAGGTTGATCCTACTGTTTTCATCTTCTTGTAGGTGAGGAAACAGAGACACACTTGCTTAATGTCACATGGTTATTGCATGGCAGGGTGAGGTCCTCTGACCCCAGGGCTCATGTTCTTATCAAGCTGCTAAAGCAGTTGAGATATTTGGACTACTCTGTGTTTTATGGCATTTCTGGGAGTCTCAACTGATGGTATTTTTCCCACAAGTAATTGAATGATATTTTCAGAATGTATTTCCTTATATTTAGTTCAGATCCATTCTAACAGTCTTGGGTGTTCTTTGGAAGGCATGATGCTAAAGCTGAAACTCCAGTACTTTGGCCACCTCATGCGAAGAGTTGGCTCACTGGAAAAGACCCTGTTGCTGGGAGGGATTGGAAGCAGGAGGAGAAGGGGACAATAGAGGATGAGATGGCTGGATGGCATCACGGACTTGATGGACGTGAGTCTGAGTGAACTCTGGGAGTTGGTGATGGAGAGGGAGGCCTGGCATGCTGCGATTCATGGGATCGCAAAGAGTCAGACATGACTGAGTGACTGAACTGAATATGTAAGAGCCCCTATTATCCCTATGCTTTTTTTTTTACAAATAGCATTTTTTCTTTTTAATTTTTTTTTAATTGAAGGATAATTGCTTTACAGAATTTTGTTGTTTTCTGTCAAACCTTGACACGAATCAGCCATAGGTATACACATATCCCCTCGCTTTTGAACCTCCCTCCTGCCCCATTCCAGCCGTCTAGATTGAGGCAGAGCCCTTGTTTGAGTTTCCTGAGCCATACTACAAATTCTCATTGGTTATCTATTTTACATATGGTAATGTAAGTTTCCATGTTACTCTTTCCATACACCTCACCCTCTCAAAAATAGCATTTATCGCACTCAGAAGTTGACAAACCACCTGAGTAGTCCTGCTGCTCTGGGATGGGCTTGGCTGATCTTGGCTGGACTAGCTCGTGGACCTGCAGTCAGCAGGAGGGTCAGTTGGTGGGTCATCTGGGAACTCCAGTCCAGTGTGGCCTCAGGCAGGCTATCTCTTGTCGGACTCTTCAGTCAAGCAGAGCACCCCACCTCATTCTCCTGAAGCCAGCTGGGATCCAAAAGAGCAAGTGGAAGCACCCAAGTCCTCTTGGTGTCCAAGGGGTACGTCTTGATTTCTGCTGCGTTAGCCCAAGCAAGTCACCAGCCTAGTTTCAAGGGTGGAGGGATAGACTCTATCTTTTTTGTAGAAGTGCTAAAATTTCACATTTTCAAGAACCTGTTTACATGTTGAGGTTGAAAAGTAAAGTCTTTAAAGCAACCAGTCTACCACCTTAGCATCTTGACGTAACAGCACTGATTCTTCTAAATCAAAAGAACTTGACTGAAGGTAGGTGGCAGTGCTTGGTGAGTGGTGCCAAAGTGGCTGGCAGATTTTCCCCTGCTGTGTCCTGTCCCTATGCTGCGTTTTAGCCATATTTTCACTCTGGATCCTTTGGTTACAAGTAGCAGAAAAGGACTCTTCTTGCCTTAAGCAAAAATGAAATTTGCCGAAAGGGCATGGAAAAGTTCATAGCATTGACTATCAGTTCAGAAAAGTGGGCTCAGAAGTCAAGGCATTTATGAAGGAGAGTGGGGGTGTAGAGGTGGCAGGAACAGGGCAGCTGTCTTATTTGGCAGTTGCACTGGGATGTATGAGCTTTAACCCTTCCTTCCTTTCTCTTTCTTTGTTTTTCCTTGTCTTTTTCTTTCCTTTTTCCTTCCTCTTTCTCTCCTTCCCTCGCTCCCTCCCTCCCTCTCTCCTTCCTTCTCTGTCTCTCTTTATTCAAGGTGCAAATTTCAGCAAAGGAGCATTCAACTGGCCTAAGTTCATCAGATTCCCTCCCCCATGGTTAGGGGAGCACAGGACATTCCAAGTGGCATTCCTATAAGACATATTCAATGGGAAATCATACCCCAAAGATAATATGGCACAGTTAACAGAAGAGGGTGAAATAGATGCTGGGCAGCCAGAATAGCTTATATCCAGTATATCCTTCCCTGGTGGCTCAGCTAGTAAAGAATCCGCCTGCAATGCAGGAGACCTGGGTTTGATTCCTGGGTTGAGAAGATCCCCTGGAGAAGGGGACATCTACCCACTCCAGTACTATGGCCTGGAGAATTCCATGGATAGAGGAGATTGGCGGGTTACAGTCCATGGGAGTGCAAAGAGTCAGACACAACAGAGTGACTGTCACTCCACTATATCCTTAAAAAAATCCCAGTAGCTACTATGATTGCTTATTTTTTCAGGAAAAAGCAATTAACAATGGAAGAGCGTGTATATAGGGATAAAAAGACTAGGAAGATTTATAGGATAAAAGTAATTCTTTTTTTTTATTGTGGACTGGCTGGTTCCATTCTTTTCTTCAGTAATTTTTTCCTAATAGTGTGCTTCCATGACTTTTTAAAATTAAAAGTAAACTTTATTTTTGGGATAAATGAAGTGAGGGAGGTGTGTCTCTTTTGATGACCTGAGGATACAGTCACTGCGCATGAATGCTCAGTTGTGTCCCACTCTTTGCGACCCCATGGACTATAGCCCGCCCGGTTCCTCTGTCCATGGGATTTTCCAGGCAAGAATGCTGGAGTGGGTTGCTATTTCTTTCTCCAGGGAACCTTCCCAAGCCAGGGACAGAAGCCTCGTCTCCTATGTCTTCTGCATTGCAGGCAGATTCTTTACTACTTGAACCATCAGGGAAGCCCATATTCACAGTTACTCTATGCTCATATCCTATATCTCTTTGTTAATATCCTAATATTAATATTATATATATATATTCCTTTTGAAATGCAACAATGATCTGATATATTAAACTTTAAACAGAAACAAAAAGGACAGCCAAAAAAAAAAAAAAAAACCCCACCCAATTTGGAAAGGGCTTATGCTTGTGAGTTGGGTCCAGAAGGAAGCAATTTCCCTCCATTTTCCACCAGTCCTTTTGCACATTGTCTTCTGTTTCACTAATAAGGTGTTTCATTATTTCTCCCACATAAAGAGCCTGTGCTGTGACGAGTTGCTGTCGAGGACTCTGGTTTGCCAAGATGCGTCTCATGTGTTGCCCATGAGACTTCTGAGGATGACTGGACCTGCGGGAAGAAGGGATCCTTTCTCAGGGTTTAGAAAAAGAAAAAGGAAAAAAAAAATAGCCATTTGCCCTGCAGGGATGACAGAACACATTCTTCCCTAATCAGTGGGTCGCTCACCTCTGCTGTGCTGGGAGAACCATCAGCCAATTTCAAGCCTGGGGCTGGGTCATCGGATACACTGTCTTCTCCCAACACTTGTCTGAGCTCTGTACCAGTTTTCATCAGCAGCTCTCTCTGCTCCTGTGGACCAGAGGAAGAGAAGTTATGAGCTCTCTCCATCATTTGCCAATCTCTTAGGCCCTTCGTCCTTGGAAGTTTCCTTATCTGAGAATCCTTTTATCGCTTCCTCTCTGTGTTTCTTCTCCTTCCTCCATAACCTTTTCATCCCTGGAGAGTTCTGTCTGTGCCTCTGGGCCTCTATCTTTCTATTTAGTTCTCAGAGCCCATTCTGGGATTATATTTTAGACCATCCATCTCTCCACCTGACCTTGGTTGAAGCTGGGAGCGTGATCAGTCCCAGTGGCTGGAGGCGGCAGCTTTGGTTCTGCCCCACATCTGGGGATGTTTTCTGTTTCCTGTGATGCTCCAGGAAAGCTGCCCACTCAAAGCTTACATGGTGCTCTCTCTGCTCCTGCCAAGGAGCCCTGCTTCCAAAACCCAGATTAGAAAAGATGGGACATTTGGAAAAGATGAGTTTGTACTTTCTCAGCATTTCCTTTTCCAAAAGCAGAGTTCTTGTGTGTGTGTGCTGTGTGCTCAGTTTTGTGAGACTCTTTGTGACCCCCATGGACTGTAGCCGGCAAGCCTCCTCTGTCCATGGAATTTCCCAGACAAGAATACTGGAGCGGGGTTGCCATTTCCTCCTCCAGGGGATCTTCCCTATCCAGGGATCAAACCTGGGTCTCCTGCATTGCAGGTGGATTCTTTACCACTGGGCCACCTGGGAAGGCCTTGGCAGAGCTGTGATGCTCTGTTAATTCCAGTGTGGGAACACAAAATGATCAGTGGGTTGTGATGGAGATCTCTAGCTGGAGATAAAACTTTCCTTTGAGGCCTCTTGCTGCCCTGTGCCCCCTCCTAGCTCTTCTCACTCTGTATTGATATGATCTGTTTAAAGGACTATGCTTTACCCACCAGCCGGAAGGCTCGGAGGACTCCTGTCTCCCAGGTCTGCTGGCCCCATAGGTGATCAACATGCATGCCTATTAAAGATCATTTTCTCCTCCTAAAAATTTGTCTTTAAGCTGAGCCATCCACTGAATATGTTCTGAGACCTTGGATGGTTTCAGCGATTCCAGTTGAGAAGGGCTACGCTTGCGGGGAGGAAGCTGAAAACAAAGAAGCAGGTTAGATGGAGGAGGGTAGAGGTGTGTGGCCCCAGGAGTCAGGACTGAGTGGATGCTGCTGAAATAGAATCAGAGGAAAGGGTCCCTTCAGTCTTCTCATCCTGGAGGACCTGCTTTCTTCAAATCTCCCACTTCCAAGAATAATAAAAGCAATACCCTCAATGATAATAGTGTTGAGTGATTGACACTGACATCGCCTTGCACGAACTGTCTTAAATGTTGTACCCTCACTAACTCATTTTGTCCTCCTAATAATCCTAAAATTAAACTGTGCATCCTGATCTCACCACCCCCATTTCACAGATGCAGAAGTGGAGGCTGAGAAACTTGCCTGAGGTCACACTGCTAATAAATGGTGGACTGGAAATGGTGAGTCCAGGTGGGCAGCTCCAGGGCTTGGTCTTGTCAACACCACACTCTGTGGTGATTCCCAAAGGCTGATCTCCAGGGCAGACTTGTCTCCTGAGGGTCCACTGATTGCAGCCTGCATGGGATGACTACACGCTAGGACACTGATGTCTCCTGGCTTTGCTCCTCCTAGGTCATCTAGAATGACTCAGGGATGAAACTGAATGAGGGCCTGGGAAGATGGGGGATGGAAGGAAGGAATGGGGACCCCCCCCCCGCCACTGACTTAAGCAAACCTGCTTTTATTCCTTCTCGCCTGAAGCAAATGGCACCTTCTCGCAACAGTTTAGGAACCAAACAGCCTGTGAATTTCCTGTGCCTCTTCTGTCCTCAGTCCCTTGTCACCAGGATTTGTTCTTCTGGCACCTTTCCCTGGCAAAGACCACCACCACCCACCTTCAGGTCCCCTCAGCACTCCCCAGGGCCCCTGCAGCAGTATCCTGTTGGGTGTTCCAGCCAATGAGAGCAGTGTCTAATCCAGTGCTTCCCACATCATTAAAACAGAGGTGCTAGGTCCCTGCCTGATTCTGATTCACTGAGCTTGACAATCTGCATTGCTAACAGGTTCTCAGGTACTGCCGGCTGTTCTTGGGGAATCACTGTGCTAACATACTATCCACATAGCCTTCAGAGAAAGCACCTCAAACCACGGACTCCCATGCTTTGAACCTGCCCTGAGTCTCCACCGCCCTCAGGAGGAAGTCCAGTCACTCAGCCAAGGCAACAGCTTACTACCTCTGCAGCTTCATCCTGCCCTGTGGGTTACTGGACTGATTCAGGGCAGAGCTGCTGCTGGGACCACCCCTCCCTCCACCTCCCCAAGTCTGCGTGCTTTCCCACCCTTTCCCAAGCTCTGGGAACACAACTCATGACAGCTATTGTGCTTGTAGGATTAAAACTGATGGCTGCGGAGGCGCTGTTGGTGGCCGTGTCTGCATCTTCCCGTAGGTTCCTGAAGTCCCCTTGCCTGGCCTGGGGGCTACTATGATTCCCACAGGCAGAAGTTGCTCCTTAGTTCCCCCTCCCCTCTGCCCAGGCTGGGATGGCCCCTCTCTCTTCCCGGCCCCTTCGTCTTTGGATCTGACTTTGCACGTGCACGTGGGGCCTCCTGAGACAGACAAATTGCTAGCTTTGCCTCCCTGGACTCATGCCTTCCTGCATCCTACTATTCCATAGGCAATCTCGACAGGATGGAACCTGCATCTTTGCAGCTTGGTCCCAGCCCCTTCCAGGGGGAAATCCCCTGCTAATTGCCAAGGAGATCATTCCTGTCACTGTCTCAGATGCTCTCTTGCTGCCAAACCAGGGGCGAGAAGGAGGGAGAAGGAAACGCTGAACTGGAGAGAAGACTCATGGAGTCTGAGAGGAAACTGCAGTTACAGCATCGTTTCCCAATTTGCTCCTGTCTTAGGATCCACGTCAATATTCTACGCTTTGGAACGGATCTAAAGTGCCCAAGGAAACCTGCGTGACTTCATGGGTTAAATCCCTCCCCGCTTTCTCCAAGCCAGTGGGCAAGTCCTAGCATTTCCCCAGAGGCTCCTGTTCCCTCTTTCATGGAATAAGAGCTCTGGAATAATGAGCACTAAGGATTTGTCCTTAGAAGTCCTGACTCCTGTCACTATGGGAATGTTGTCTGTTCCTAATTAACCCTGACCTTGTTCTCTCTGTAACCTCAAGCTAAGCATGTGCAGTGAACTCAAAAATGCAGGATGCGTTAGAGCAGGGTCAGAGGGAGAGAGTTCACTCTAAGGAAAATCCATTTGGATTCAGCAACTATTTGTTGAGCCCCCTACTCTATGTCCATGTCCTGTGCGAGATTCCCCTGCAGATACACAGATTCTTCCTCAAAACCTGTCTTGCACCAAGATGTCCACATAAATAAGCAAATAAACAAAACAGTGAGATAATGAGCTTTCATCTGTCGTCACAACCCTCCCTAACCAGTTGCTTGTTTTGTTTGTTTATTTTAATGGAATTTGCATGTTTGATTTAGTCTTTTTTTGGGGGGATGGGTGCAGAATCTTTGGTTTTCTCTGACCCTGCAATTAAGACATTTGCTTTCAGATTGAAGACATTTCACAAGCTGAAGTCTTTCTTAAATATCTTAACATGACTCAGGGAAAAGGCTCGAATAAGAGAATCCAGAATCTACCCACAGAGGCTCAACTCAGCCTGTTGTAAAGCTGGCTGCATGTGCGATTTTCTGCTGCAGGAATAGAGCTCCCGGGGGAAGATGAGCGATCCCACGCTCTGGCGCCTCATTGATGGGCAGAGGGTCAAGGCTTATGAAGTCCTCTTCTCCTTGGGAGTCCTTCTTCTCCGCTCAAAGCATCTCCTGCAAATTAACAGTCAAGCAATCAGCTGCAAATGTAAATGAAACAAAAGACAACAGAACACTCTCCCTAAATCTTCCATCACCCGCCCTGTTCTTCACCCAGGTCTCAGAATCCAAGGCCCTGATTCTCTTCCCTCCATCCTGTTCTATCCATCAGCCTTGCTGGCTCCTCCCACCGTGGGTTTGCTGAGGGCAGCTTCGCCATGCTATCTGCCCTGACTCTGTGTGCCAGACATCTGTTTGTTGTCTCTACCTTTTAACTCACAGATACTTCAAGTTTGAAGAAAGTCCAAAAGCTTGGAATTCTTGTTCGCAACTTTTGGATTCCAATGGGAGTCAACTCCAGGAATTCAGGAGTGAGTTGTTCAGTAGAATTTAGCCTTAATAAAGGATAAGACTTTCAGCCGGTTATTCTCTGCCTATTAAATATTGCCACAATATAGCGGAGGAGCCTATTTTTCAAAACTTTCCCTCTCAATGCCCTCTAGCTAGTTGCAGTTCAGTCACTAAGTCATGTCTGACTCTTTTTGATCCCATGGACTGCAGCACGCCAGGCTTCCCTGTCCTTCACCATCTCCTGGAGTTTGCTCATGTTCATGGAGTTGGTGATGCCATCCCACCATCTCACCTCTGTGATCCCCTTCTCCTCTAGCTAAGGTAAAAGGGAAAATGGGATTACGGGGAATATGGAATTTTGTATGGACCAGTGCATCGTACATGGTAGGCACATAACACAAGTCAGTTCTCCCAGACACTGTCCTAAAGGGTGATCTCTCTACAGATTCTGAAGCAGAAATTCTAACCTCAGTCCATAAGTGTGGATGGAAGAGAACTTCATCACTTCCACTATTTCTAACTGAAATTTCGGGTGTCTTTTAACAGCATGTGTGAGTAACAAACCACAGTAGTGTTAGCGACCCCAGTGCCTTTGTCACCAGAGACGCTCTCATGTTCTGTTACAACCGTGGCAGAGAGCGTGCGGCATCATGTATGCTGATTTGCTACTTCAATTAGGTGCGCCATTTATTATTTAAGGCTTCCACAAAGAAGCACAGGCGTTACTTCATCTCAAATTTGTGGTTTTTAATGTGTTGGCAGCTGCATTTTTATAGAATTGGTTTCTTTCGTACGCATATGCATTTTACTTTATGTATTTAAGAACTTTATTCCGAGAAGGGCTCCATAGGACTCACCGGGCGACCTTCATCTTGGCTCAAAGATGAAGGCTTCCCTTTCAGAACACATTCTTAGGCTCTTTATATGGGTTATATGTTTCTTGTTGATCCCTTCCTCTTTAATGTCGCTTAGGATGTTTAAATACCTCTTTTTCTTTCTTTCTCTGTCTCCCTCCACCCTCTTTCTCTAGGTAAAAATAAAACACACACACATAAAAAGTTGCAAGGGATAGAGAAAAATAACTGTTGTTTAAGATGCCAGAATCTTGGTGAAATCTAAGAACTATTTACTTTTATGCACGTATGCTCAGTTGTCTAGTCATGTCCAACTCTTTGCAGCCCCGTGGACTGTAGCCCACCAGGCTTCTGTGTCCATGGGATTCTCCAGGCAAGAATACTGGAGTAGGTAGCCATTCCCTTCTCCAGGGGATCTTCCTGACCCAGGGATCAAACTCACATCTCCTGCTTTGGCTGGCAGTTTCTTTACCACTACACCACCTGGGGTGTTCTTTATTTCTTAACATACTTGTAATCAAATGGTAGATTCTACTTTTGCAACTGGCTTCATTTTTTAAAAAGCTAGTGAAGCCTCGTGTATCATCGTAGCTGAGGCACCCTCCTCCTTTAATATGGTTGAAGATTGTGTAGTTCTTTGTTTGTTCTGAGTTATAGCTGACTGCTTTGCCTTTTGAAATTAGGTCAGGACACTGTCCTTGGAATATATCTGGCCTCCTTTAGGTTCTCGTGCTCTTAGTTTAGATAAAGTTTTGGGTCTTGCATATTTAACCCAGACCACTGAGGATCATCCGGGCATATTTAACATCACTTTCATTCTAAGAGGATAAACTCTGGGGAGAATTGATATGGGAAATTTGAATCCATAATGGCTTAATTGGAGGGGTCATTAGGCTTTTGGATACATTGTCTGGTTCTGTCTCTCAGATAACCAGGCCCCAGGGCTCTGACATTATGGGAATTTAGGTCAGTCATTTGCATGGGGGATGGATATAAGGCATGCCTCTTCTGAAGTTTATCCACGGAATTCAGGCAAACACCGGATCGGTCTTCTACTGCAGGCTGAAGGAATACACGTGTTCCAAATCCTCTGGAATCCATGGGATGGTTTGGAACAATCTTTGGAGACAGCTTCTCTAGTCCAATTATGGGTGGGAAATGTCCGTCTTAGTCTCTCAGGACCCACCCAGAGTGTCTTCCTTTTTCTCCCCTCTTCTCCCACATACCCCGTTGGCCATTTTCATCCTGTTGCATCTTTCTTTCAGCCTCTTCCTTCTCCCAGGATCTTGCTTTGAATTTGTGTTCTCAGTCTCTGCTCCATCCGGTCCCACTGATGGGAATGGCTGGGGGTCAGAGTGAGGGGCTTCATATCCTGCCCTGAGAACAAGGGAGAGGGCAGAGGTCCTCACCAAAGCCTGGCTTCAGAGCAAGGGGGCTGCTCTTTTTTTTATTGACACAAATTTTTAAAATCTTATTTTTTAATTTTTGGCCATGGAATTGAACCCACGTGCCCCTGCAGTGGAAGCACACAGTCTTAACCACGGGACTACCAGGGAAGTCCCAGCATTTCACCTCTTGCCCTGTGAGAGTCAGCTCCTCTGTGCAGCACCTTCGAAGAGTTTGTGAGTCTTTCTCTTCTCTGAACTACAAAGCACAGTCCTCTCTCACAGGCTTAGTTGCTGGGGTAGCAGAGAAAAGATGATGGGAAGAGGGGAGAAGTGCCCGTTCCACCACAGCGGAGAGCACGGATGGAGAACAGATGAGGCGGTGAGTGAGTAAATGGAGTTCTTGCCTTGCCTGTGGCGCCTCACTGTGCAGGAATTTAGGGAGATGCAAAGCAAGATGTAAGCTTCCCGGGAGGCACTAGTGGTAAAGAACCTTCTGCCAAATCAGGAGGCATAAGAGATGTGGATTCGATCCCTGGGTCGGGAAGATTTCCTGCAGGAGGGCACGGCAATTCACTCCAGTATTCTTGCCTGGGAAATCCCATGGACAGAGGAGCCTGGCGGGCTACAGTCCATAGAGTCACACGGAGTCAGATACGAGTGAAGCGACTTAGTGTGCTCATGCACACACACACACACACACACACACACACACACACACACACACACAGTCAGACATGGTCCCTTCTGCCACACAGCTTCCAGGCTGGTGGTCAATCAGTCATTCCAAGTAGATTGAATTTTAGTAGGGCAGGAATACAAGGGGTTTCGACATCTGTAAGGGGTGACCTAGGTTGGCATGTGGTGTGAAAGTAAGGTTCAGGCTACAGTTTAAATGACTCGACAGAATGAACTAGATAGGAGTGAGTCGGGGGTGGGGTGGGGTAGAGGATGGGCAGGGGAGAGGACCACTCTCTTAGCAGAGAAAAGCATCATGAGAATCCTGAGGCTGAGCGTGTGTGGCCCCCGCATGGGACAGCAAAGTGCCCACTGGCCAGAGACCAGGAAATCACGGGGTGAGGACAGGCCGGCTCCCCGGCCGCGTGATTCTCTCCGAGGAGTTTGAGCTGCTTCTGAGGCCGAGAGGAAACGATTGAAGAATTTTAAGTAGTCAAGGGACATGAATAGATTTGCACTTTAAAAGAAATCCATCTGGAATGAGAGTGGAGAAAAATTGGTGGATGGAAGGGAACGGGGCAAAGCAGAGGCTGTTGCTGTGAACTCAGAATGAGAGAGGGTGAAATGAGGGGTGGTGGGGAGAATGGGAGGGCAGAGAACAGGGGGGGTCCCCAGGTTCCATCCAGTGGACGCACTGGAGGCTACAGAGATGGAAGAGGAGTTTGTGTGGGGGATCTGTCTATGGGGTGCGTGCGTGCATGCTCAGTTGCTTCAGTCGTGTCTGTCTCTTTGCGATGCTATGGGGTGTAGCCCCTCAGGCTCCTCTGTCCATGGGATTCTGCAGGCAAGAAGAGTGAAGTGGGTTTGCCATGCCCTCTTCCAGGGGATCTTCCTGACCCAGGGATCGAACCCGTGTCTCTTACATCCACTTGCTTTGGCAGGTGGGTTCTTTACCACTAGCGCCCCCTGGGAATCCCTGTCTATGAGAGGTGGGGCCTGAAGATCCCAAGGTCTAGCCTGCACTGTGCCACTCCCAGCCAGCAACTGGTTAAAAAGAGGTCTTCTTGTGACGTGACGACTGCTCAGATGAAGAAGCAGACTCTGTCGGGGGTTAAATTATTAGCTCCATGTCAAGTAGTTGGAGATGGCTGATCAGGACTCACACCGAGGCAGAGGGACTCAAAAAGTCCACATCTTTCTCCATCCCCATAGTGTCTGGGGAGAAGCCTTCATCTGGATGCACCCTCCCTTGCACCATGAAGACTGACTCCTGATGTGTCATGCTCAAGGAGTCTGTGATTCCTTCTGTCCGAGTTGCTAGCACAGTTCTTCTCTTGCAGACTTAGTTTCTGGAGTTAGAAGGGGAAGAGGGATGGAACATGGAGAGACATGCCCACCCCACTAAAATGGACACCGTGGCCACCCTAGAGTGGAGAGGATTCAGCAAAGAAAAATTAGGAGTTGAGGGAATGTCGCAGGAGAGATCAGTGGGGGAGAGATCTCACTGTGAGTCTAGAGGACTGTGACCCTTCCTTCTCCCCATTGACCCCTGTGATCCAACCACGTGGCAGAATAGAAAGAGCAGAACTTTGACCCCTGGTGGTCCAGGAGGGGAATTTAGCCACTACCTATTGGTTGCTCTGAGGTTTTCAGCCTTTACACAAACTTGCTGAACCTCAATGTTTTTATCTGTAAAATGGGGATAATAACTGCTATATTGAGAGTTTTGAGGTAGATTGACCAAGAACATGTACTAAAAGAGCTGGTCAATACAACTGGCACATGGTCAGTATCACGGACCCTGGGTTCCCTCATTTCCAAGGTGACCATTACCTTTATCATCCAATGGGGATATTTGTAAAGCTGAAAGGAAATGTCCTAATAATTACACCAGGACAAGTGAAAACTGGGACTGTCCCCGAACCCTGGGACAGACCAGCAGTCTGTTCAAACCCACTCGTAGCAGAAGCGCTCACGTTGCTGTTCCATCAGCTCTGTCCGAGCCCAGGCTTCTGCTCGTGGGCTGTCAGAACGCTTCATTCCTTCAGGTCATTCATTCGTTCGTTAAGCAAATAATGCCAGGTCCAGGGGGAACTGAAAAGGCGGCCGCAGCTGACAAAATCCAGTGTGCGGTACTTCTCTTGGAGGAGCTCAAGGCTTGATGGAGGAGCCAGGCAGAGACCTCACCCTGTGATCACTGCAAGCTTAGCGTGACAGTATTGTGTCTGGAGGTGGAACAAAAAGGCATGGAATCCAGGTTGGAAGAGATCCTTGGGTTTAGCGCATTTCCTTCATTCCATAGGCAAGGATGCTGAGGCCCAGAGAGGGAAACCAACTTGATTAAAGTCACCCAGCTAATTAGCATTCCCATGGGAGACTAGAGCCCAACATTTCATCCCGAGGCAGGACCCCCAGGATACTGGTGACGCAGCCAGTGTCTCTGGAGCCTTGGCCCCCAGCTCTCCTCCCTGGGCTCCGCCCCACGCCCCCCGTCTTGTCTCGTATCAGGAGATCGGGCTCATCCCTCCTCTACATCCTGTTTCTCCTCACCATCTTCTTTTCCGTGCGTTTGGTTGGGTTCCATGGGGGATGCTGACATGGGTCCAAGAGTCCTGGTTCTTAAGGGAGATAGATAAACAAATACCGAATGAAAAAAAATAAAAGGCAGAAAGAAGAAATTGTTCATCAGTGGTAAAAGCAATGTGTAGTTTAAGGCGATTAACTCTGATGTTCAGTTACTAGGTCGTGTCCAGCTCTTTGTGACGCCGTGGTCTGCAGCACGCCAGGCTTCCCTATCCTACACTATCCCCCGGACTTTGCTCAGATCATGTCCATTGAGTCAGTGATGCCATCCAACCAGTTCATCCTCTGTCACCCTCTTCTCCTCTTGCCCTCAATCTTTCCCAGCATCAGGGTCCTTCCAGTGAATATTCAGGGTTGATTTCCTTTAGGACTGATTGGTTTGATCTTGCAGTGCAGAGGACTCTCAAGAGCCTTCTCCAACACCACTATTCAAAAGCATAAATTCTTTGGCACTCAGCCTTCTTTATGGTCCAACTCTCACATCCATAATGACTACTGGAAAAACTGTAACTTTCACTATACAGACCTTTGTTGGCAAAGTGATGTCTCTGCTGTTTAATACACTGTCTAGGTTTGCCATAGTTTTCCTTCCAGGGAGCATGCATCTTTTAATTTCATGGCTGCAGTCACCATCCAGTGGTTTTAGAGCCCAAGAAAATAAAATCTGTCACTGCTTCCACTTTTCCTCTTCTATTTGCCATGAAATGATGGGACCAGCTGCCATGATGTTAGTCTTTTGAATGTTGAGTTTCAAACCAGCTTTATCACTCTCCTCTTTCATCCTCATCAGGAGACTCATACTCACTGATAATTCAGTGCCTGCAACTTGCGAGCCAAACCAATCATAGTTGTTTAGATTTAGAGCTCATGACAAATTATTTGAGTTGGATGTTAAAGCTTCGTATTTTGGATGAGGAACTCAAGACTCATAGAGGTTACCTATTTATCTAAGTACATGCCAGGCGATACTTTGGCCACCTGATATGAAGAACTGACTCATTGGAAAAGACCCTAATGCTGGGAAGGATTGAAGGCAGGAGGAGAAGGGGGTGACAGAAGATGAGGTGGTTGGATGGCATCACCAACTCGATGGACATGAGTTTGAGTAAGCTCCAGGAGTTTATGATGGACAGGGAAGCCTGGTGTTCTGCAGCCCGTGGAATCACAAAGAGTCGGACATGATTGAGTGACTGAACTGGACTGATGACAGGCAGATGAACTATTTGATTCTAGACCTTGTTGCAATAGGCAGATGCCTCAGAGAAAAGTGGACGTGGAGTGGGAATGGTCTTTGCCACCAAGTGACCTGGATTTGAATCTTGCTGATGCTCCCTTCCAACCATGAGGCCCTGAGTGTGTCACCACTTTTCAAAGCTTCAGTTTCCAGGTCTTAGGCGTATTTACTGAGTGTGTTCCAGGTGCTCATTGCTTGTGCTCAGCCGCTTCAGTTGTGTCCAACTCTGTGCGACCCTATGGAGTGCAGGCAGTCAGGCTCCTCTGCCCGCGGGATTCTCCAGGCAAGAATGCTGGAGTGGGTTGCCATTTCCTCCACCAGGGGGTCTTCCTGACCCAGGGATCGAATCCATGTCTCCTGCATCTCCTGTGCTACAAGCAGATTCTTTACTAGGAAAGCCTTGGAATAGTATTAAAGGGATGTAACAACTGGTTGGCTTGGCACTGACTGGGCAAGATGGATACTATCTCTAAACAGTCAGGATGGCCATTCTGAGGACCAGCTTTGTCCATTTCCTTAGGCTGTTCTGAAAATCAAGTGAGATTGTACTTATAAATCATGTAGAACAATGCTTAGCACCTTGGAGGCACCCAGTAAATCTTGGAAAATCAGCAGGTTTAGGAGAAAACAAGAACAGAGCTTATAAAGAGAGGTCAGAGAGGAGTGATGAAGTGGGATGGATTCTAAAGAAACTGGCTTTGGAATACAGCTCTACAAGAAGGTAGGATTTAGGGTGCAACACATCCAGGTTTACATTTCCCACTTAGTGACTGATGTTGTCATGTGACTTTAGGCATACTGCTTAACCTCTTTGAGCTAGCACCTTCACATGTAAACAAGATTTTTAAAATACCTTCCTGTAGAGTGATTGCAATGACCATACATTATGGACTGAATGTTTGCGTCCCCTCAAAATTCATATGCTTAAATCCTAACCCCTGATGTAATAGCATTAAGAGGTGGGGGTCTTTGGGAGGTAATGAGATCATGAGTAAGAGGCAGGAAATACCCCCACCTCTCTCTGTCTCTCTCTCTCCTCACCCCCACCTCTTTCTCTCTCTCTCTCTCTTTTGCTCTCTGCTCTCTCCACCATGTGAGTAAACATTGAGAAGATACCATTTGCAAACCAGGAAGAGGGCACTCATCAGATACCACATCAGCCAGCACCTTGATCTTGGGGTTCCCAACCTCTAGAATCGTTAGAAATAAATGTTTACTGTTTAAATCACCCAGCAACTAGAGCTAAGAAGACATGTTAGTGATGTCTAGGAAGAGCTAGCACTCATGGCTTCACACAGTTTCACAGAAAATGACTTCTTTCACTATGGAGTGACTTACTGCTTATTTACAAGGGGGCTTGGTTTAATTGCGATCTTTGTTTTCTCTTCCCCACCGAATCTAGAAAAAAACAGATGGAAGTTTGAAATGGTGCTTGAAAATACCTTGATGTATCATAGTAATGTAGATTATTGTAGTACTAAGTATATTTTTCTTTAGTTTATTGTGCCAAAGATGGTATTGTCTGTGTGCTATTATAAACCGAAACATGTGATGAGCTTAGACCAGGGAATGCACGCAGTGGCCACTAATTTGTTTGTTACTTAAAATGGTGCAGAGAAGAACAAAGGTCAGTTGGTGACATTAAGCTTGTACGTCTTCTGTTTCCCCCATGCTGCTGGTTGCCTAGCAAGGTGTGGGTGGGATGCGTGTACTCTGAGTTCCCAGGATGGTTAAAACTAGAGGAGACAGATTCTAGTGCAGGAGGTGAAGGGATGTAGGCAGCGGATCTTGGCTGAGTGGGAGTTTTGAAATTCAAGAGATTTCAGGTTGAATTCAGGCTCTGAAAAGTGTGTGTCCTTGGGCGGGTGGCTTTATAAATCTGAGTAACTGATCTTAACCATGGCATGAGACGAGTGCTGGAGGGAAGGAAAGAATGGGGCACTACTGGAGGAAATGTGTTGCCTCAGAGGACCAAAACCGTGTCCACATCTCAACATCAGGTGACTCAGATGGTACAGAATCTGCCTGCACTGCAGAGATGTAGGTTCAATATAAAAACAAACCAGTGCTTAAAGAGAGAAGAAGATGTGGTCACAAGGAGTCGGACATGACTGAGCGACTATCACTTTCACAGAGGAAAGCCACCCTTTGTGCCGTCCAAGATGTCTGAGCTGGCTTCATCAGCTCGGATTTGAAACTGAGTTTTTCAGGCTCCGAAGCTGAAGTTCTATGCTTCATTTTTCTGAACTATTTTATGCTTTATCATTTTGGCATGTTTATTCATGAGTTCCTTTACTACGGATGCCTTCATCCTTGCATGTCTAAATCTTACCAATCTTTTAAAACCAGCTCACATGCTACCTTGTCTAAAAAAACCTCATGTTTTTCTCTCTTTAAGCACTGGTTTGTTTTTATATTTTTGCTAGATTACAAGAATTAGCTTCCCTGCTAAGCAATAAATTCCCAGGTAAGCTCACCTCTGCGTCTCTTCCATAGCACTTAGGGTTGTGCAGTGTTCGTGATAGGTGGCTTATGCTTGTTTGTTGTGTTGCCTAATGTTTGCAGAGAGAAAGACTATTTGTTGCAAGGATTCAGGAAGCAAAGAAATGCAGCCTGAGAGGGGCCAGGAAGACAGTGAGAGTCTGGAAAGTAGGTTTAAGCACTGCCCATAGAAGTATTTGGTCATTAATACTTCTTAGATCTCTCATTGCTGTAATGTTCAAAGGGGGAGATCATGTTTCCACAGGGTGATTCTGTTTGCTCTACTATTTGTTTGTATCATTGCCAAGGCCAAGTGGATCTCCATAAGATGTATTTCTGGATAACAAAGCCCTGCTTTGTTGTTGGCCTCTTCCTGTGGTGATCAGAATCTTTCTATACTTTGCATAATTTGAAATGAAGCAGGTAGGAAGGGAGAGCAGAACCAGTCTAAGAAATATTTGCTGTGGTTCTCTTAAGCTCTTTTTTGGAGGGGGAGTTATCATATGAACAAAATGATTAGAATTCGTGGTGAAAGCAAAGGCCAGAATTAATAAAAGACAGCAGATTTGGGATGAAACTAACCCAAGTGAGATGAATTTTGAAAGTGAAAGTAAAACCCAAAGAGAGCTTATGTTGTGTGGTGTGTATGTTGAGAATAACAGATTCAAGATGCATTACTTGGGGGCAGTTACTAACCCGTGACTTTATTTAATAAAAGCAGCCTTGTTTTTGCAGATACTCTCCTGTTTTTTTTTTTTTTTTTTTTTTTTGTGCATGTTAGTTGCTCAGTCATGTCCGACTCTTTGTGATCCCATGGACTGTAGCCCACCAGACTTCTGTATCCATGGAACTCTCTAGGCAAGAATACTGCAGTGGATTTCCATGCTCTCCTCCAGGGGATCTTCCCGACCCAGGCGCTGAACCTGGGTCTCCTGCATTGCAGGCAGATTCTTTACCATCTAAGCCACCAAGGAAGCCCTTTGTACAGACACATTTCTGGAAACAGGGATGTGCTAACCTCAGAAGTGTCAAAGGCACAAACACTCAGGTTAGTATGGGAGCTCCATTCGAGAATCCAAAACACTGTCTTCACTTTTAGTCACCATCTTCAATAACATATTATTAAGATATAATTAAGATATTTTGTACATAATCTTTCATTTCTTCTTCACAGTTACTTGCATGTCTGGTTGACCCAAGCTAAGTTCATTCAGCATTGACTTGAAGCAAAGCTTTCTGCTTTGGGTATACTTGAAGAACTCCATCTTAATTTAGATAGCAATGTATATGAGGCTTAAGTTTCCTATTGCTTGTGACAAGGCTTTTACTTTTCCAGTTTATCTGGATTTTTATTAAAAATTAGGGACAAAATATAATAAAACAATGGTTTTTTAAATGAACAAACCATGAAACTCTTTTCAAATAGAATCTTTCCTGGACCCTAGCCTGTAAAGCCCATAGAAATGGAACAGTCTTGATGAGAATCAGGAGAGGGACACAGGACATCAAACACACCTCTCCAGGCCTCATGGAACACTGTTTGGTAAGCTTTGCAATATTATGCTTAGTCGTGGTCCAACTCTTTGCGACTCCATGGAGTGCAGCATGCCAGGCTCCTCTTTCCTTCACTGTCTCCCAGAGTTTGCTCAAATTTGTGTCCAAGCTGTTGGCAGTGCCATTTAGCCATCTCATCCTCTGCTGCCCCTTTCTCCTTTTGCTTTCAATCTTTCCCAGCATCAGGGTCTTTTCCAACAAGTTGGCTCTTCACATCAGGTAGTCAGAGTATTGGAGCTTCAGCTTGAGCGGTGGTCCTTCCAATGAATATTCAGGGGTGGTTTCCTTTAGGATTGACTGGTTAGATCTCCTTGCTGTCCAAGAGTCTTCTCTAACCCCACAATTCAAAAGCATCAGTTCTTTGGCACTCAGCCTACTGTCCATGGCTAACATCCCAGAATTATAAAAGATGTTGGACTACCTTTGTTTCATTTATTTTCTATACTGATGGATTTTTACAAGATTGAACTCTGTACAATTGGCTGAGTATCAAGCTGAAAATATTGAGTTATGCTCTTGCTTTTTCTTCCACTGTAAGAAATGGCCATTTAAAGTAAAAGCTTAAACTGTCTTTTCTCTTTCCTTGTCTTCTCAAGTGTAACCTTACTGAGGATAGAAAAAAGCAGAAATAGACAATGTTCTGCATATTACAGTAATTCAAACTAATAATGAGCCAGATCTTTTTCTGATAGCTGAGTTTTAATGCTGGGTCTCGTGAAATAAGAAAATAGGAGTCAAAGTATGATAGAAAGTTGACCAGTATTTTAGAATTTATTTAACACAATCTAACTAAAGCAGTGACAGTGAAAACTGAGATGAGGGAATAGGGTTTTGAGTTCTTCAGGACTTGACTGTCGGATGTGGGGGTCTCTAAAGGAGAAGGTGGAATTGGGTAGAGAGTGAAACTTTATCTTGGGCATCTGGGTATAATCATGGAATCAGGAAATGCCGGAGGAGGAGCAAAATTTAGGAAGAAAGTGTTGCATCCTGTTTAAATGCCCTGTAAGCTTCGCTAAAAATCACATAAGATGTGTTCTATGAGCTCAGTGGCTGTCTCCCAAGGTTATGGTCATCGAAGTGGGGATGGTTTAGTCTTGGTGGATTTTTCTGCTTGTCAAGTTGAATGCGGCACACCACCACAGTGTGCAAAGGCAAAATGGGCATGGATGTGGGTACACGCCTGCATGCGCGCATTTAAAAATATTCACTGTGTGCCTGCTCTGTGT
The DNA here is from genome assembly GCF_042477335.2 of Ovis canadensis. Lineage (NCBI taxonomy): Eukaryota > Metazoa > Chordata > Mammalia > Artiodactyla > Bovidae > Ovis > Ovis canadensis. The sequence continues at coordinate 129,160,583 of NC_091250.1, read as the reverse complement.
CAGGTGTTGTTCTGGTGCTGAGGGACAGCTTGGTGAAGCAATGCGCAGGGGCCTTGCCCTCCTGGAACTCAGGCATCAGACAGTAGGCAAATAAACGAACAGGAGAAATACGAGGCTGAGCTCTGCTCTGTGCTAAGACTGAGAGGTCCGCTGTTCTAGAGCATAATGAGCGCTATCTTGGATTGGATTCTGTGGTCACCGCTTCTGCTTATCTTTCGATAGTAATCTCTTCCCTAAGCCCAGCCTGTACCAGCTGGTACAACCTCAGTTTTCCTGGGGTGCTTACCCTCTGGTCATCTTAGGGAATGTGACTCTTCTCCAGACTCCCCTTCAATATCAATCATGGTCGTTTCTTCCTTTTTACTAGTGACTGGTTTCAGTAAAGCAGGTCCTGGCCAACGGGATTGAAGAGCTGCCAACTGTGGGACCTCTGGTAAAGGTTTTCCTACTACTAAAAGCTGCATGGGGGGAAATGCCTGTCTTCTTTACAGGACACCATTGTGTCTTCCTGACGGCTGGAGCATTTGCAATCCTCTTGTGATTCTGACAGGAGGATTGCTGACCTGCTACAGATGGCAGAGTGAAAAGGTGGAAAGGACCTGGGTCTTTGCTAAAGTCCTAATGCTGTTGAAGATCCAATGTCAAAATTCTCCTTCCACTATGTTCTGTGTTGCATGAATTACCAAAGCTTTGTTCTGGCTCTTTCTATTTGGGTCCTCCTTATTACTGTTGCTGAAGGCATCCTGACTGGTGTGTGTAGGTCGGGGAGGACCTGTTGAGATGGCTACTTTCAAGCTGCTGTTTGAATGTCATGAAGGTGCCGGGTTACATAGAGAGCTGGGGAAAGAATGCACTCCAGGCAGCAGAATCAGCCAAACACAGATGCCCAAACATGGGAGCAAGCATGACATGTTTGGGGAAGAGAGAGGTCAGAGGAGTAGGACTCTGCCAACCTAATAAGAAGAAAGGAGCTGAGATTCTTTTCAACTATAGTAAAATAGAGAGGCTTGGATTTTAATCTAAATATGGTGGAAGTCATGGATGAAGTAGGTCCATCTCTTTTGTTTTTTTATCCCCTAACCCAGCATATAGCTGAACTAAATTCTAGCTTACAGGTTTTCAGTCTGATCAAAATAATTCCAATAATAGAAAGATCATTTGAAAGTGAATATTTCCCTCTAACGCTCTAGTGTAAAGAGGTAACCTTCTCCTTGACAACAGGCAGAGGGTTTTCTCACGCTTCTTTTTATCAGACACAACTTCAGAAACTAAGTTTATAGGTAAAGAAAGTCAGAAGCCCATGCCGAGCTGCAGAGATGACGACTCTTAATTAGCTGCATCAAATGACTCTTGGCATTCCTAATTTTCACCTTTTTGTAACAATTCAATTCATTCCAAGGTTTTACCAGAGTAGACAGGCATGAAATGTATTCTCCATGGTAGGTTACCAATGGCAAAGAAATTGCGAGCTTTGAAATGGCTGGGAGGAACCACGTGAGCTCTGGCACTTGCTTTCCTCTAAACTCTGTGAATTCTGTCAACATTAATTCTGTGAAGTATGTAGGCTGCATTATTTGGGAGAAATGTACAATTTTATTTTCTCTAAGCTCTATCTGTATTGCCTCCTTTCCCTTAAGCCCCACTCACATCTCTGGTGGGTGTGTGGTGTAGTGGGTGATAACTGGAAATCAGAATACCTGGATGCTGGTGGAGTCTGGAGGTGAGAAAAAGATAATGACTCGGGGAGGTTTAGCGGACTGTGTGCTCTGTGTGACTCAGTAGTGTGGGGAGCTGCCGTCGTCTTGTGTAATGAGCTTTCTCCTCGATTTCTTCTCCTATGTTCTAGTAGGCCCCTCGTTTGCCAGACATGTGTCACGATTTGAGCTCTCCTGAAGAATCCACAGTTTCCTCCCATTGGGTTTTTTATTTTTTATCTTCTTCTTTTTTTTTTTTTTTTTTGTCCTCACCACCTGGCATGTGGGATCTTAGTTCCCCAACCAGTGATTGAACCTGTGCCACCTGCAGGGAAAGTGCAGAGTCTTAACCATTGGACCACCAGGGAAGTCCCCATTTGTTGTTGCTCAGGTGCAGAGTCGTGTCTGACTCTTTGCGACCCCATGAACTGCTGGGGAAGATTGAGGACAGGGGTTGAAGGGGACGACAGAGGATGAGATGGTTGGACGGCATCACCCACTCAATGGACATGACTTTGAGCAAACTCTGGGAGATAGTGAAGGACAGGGAGGTCTGGCGTGCTGCAGCCCACGGGGTGGCAAAGAGTCGGACACGACTGAGCGACTGAGCGAGAACAGAACAGCCGCTGTGGGACAACAGAAGCTCTCCTAACCCACCTCCTCTCACCAGTTCTTGGGCTGTGCCTGGCTCCCCGTTCCTTCCGTGTGCTCTGAACGCTCGCCACCGGTAGACTCCTTGCCGTGGTCTCATGTGCACTTATGCTTCCACCTGAGCTGTACACTTGTCCAGAGTCACTTTTATTCTCTCCAATGTGGTGTATGCAGGGTCCCCTTGTTATTATAATCATACAGTTAAATGTTACATAAGCCAATACATTATGGATGTGAAAATAATAGAGCTGTGTCTATGAAAATACAGTTGAATAATTTAGATATATGGGCTGCTTTAAAAAGAGGCTTCCCGGGTGGCTCTAGGGGTAAAGAACCTGCCTGCCATGCAGGAGACATAGAGACATGGGTTCCCTCCCTGGGTTGGGAAGATCCCTTGGAGAAGGGCATGGCAACCCACTCCGGTATTCTTGCCTGGAGAATCTCTTGGACAGAGGAGCCTGGAGGGTTACAGTCCATAGGGTCTCAAGGAGTGGGACACGATTGAAGTGACTTAGCACGCACGCACGCTTAAAAAGGAACCAGAGTCATTACTTTTTGACCTTTTGGCTAAGATCAAGTATAAAAGGAACTAGAGTCAAATTAGATATGATAAGATAATTATAAATATTTGGGGGGAAATCGTAACATCTAGAAGGGTTTTATAATCACATGGCTTTCCGAGTACATTTAAATTCTCATTCTACTTTAAATAAAACAAACTTATCAGATATATTACTGGTGGGGTTATACAAGAAAGAATACACAGAATACCAACCTGTGGACCAATAGGTACAGAAAAGGTCTTGACCCTACACCAGAAAATTGGCAGCCCTCGAAACTTAACAGCAACAAATGGATAATTTAAATGTAGAGAACAGCCATGGTACTCAGACAGTGGGCCCTGGAGGGCACAAGTTACCCCCTGATCAATTTGCTGTTTAAAAATCCACAGAGGAGCTAAAGTTACTTATCAATAGGAAAAATTTTATTAGAGAATAACTCTCCGATAAGGTTGATAGAGTTCGAAGATGTTTTCTAGAAAGTCATGGTGCAAATGATAATACAGCAAGCACTACGAATATACACAAAATTCAAGCAATGATTTTCAGCAGCTGCTGGTAGCAATGCAGGTGGAATTCCAAATTCTGACTTTTTATTATGGGCAAAAGAAAAATCTCTGAGAGTTAAGAGATATAAATTGGTTGTTTTTACAAGATAAGTACTCTTCACAAAAATCAGCACAGACAGACTGAATTATTCTATAAATTGATTTTTTTCCCCTATGAACATACACATTCCGTGAAGAAACACTTGAAGAAAATAGACACCTACAAAGTCTATGCTTTATCAATGTTTTTTAAATTACAGCTTTTGACTCTTGGTGGGTTGTGAAATACATTTAGCGAGTTGGGAAAAGAATTTTTTTTTAATAAAATGAAACAGAATAAAATAGAACAGAAAATAACAGTGTGAATTATAGGTTGTAAGGGCACGTCATGAAAATTTTTCATTATACATGTGTGTATGTGTGTGGCATGTGTGTATGTGTGATATAAAACTTCTCGCTGTGATGTAAAATTTCTCTTACCTTTCATTTCTGGCCCTAACTTCCAAGACCTTTGGTCTAATGTATGCTTCTTCATGTTTTAGTTATGAATAATGTAAAGAAAGTGATTTACATAAATGCCAGATTTTTATAACATGACGCAACTCCTTTGTTCCAAGCTATGGATCATAGGGTTACAAAATGTTTTAAAGATAAATTTGAAGTTTCATTTCAGAAATAAAAGACATGAAAGTATATATAGACTATATGTAATCATTAAAAATCATTGACATTAAAGGAGATTTTGCTTCTCAGTTCAATATTGACTAAATCTCAAGAGACGACAAAAATGTTGCCTGAGGTTGACAACATTGGAAAAATTCTGAACTACAAGAGGATAATTAAGAACACGGTTTAGTAACTGACCCCAGACAAATTGGAGGGGCCAGTGATTTACAGAAAGATGTTGTATAACAATGGACTAATGATTCCTATTTATTGCAATATATACTTAGTGTCAGGGATGAAATCCTTCAGGCCATAGCAGAAATAGACAAATCAAAAAATGAGGAAGACAGGGAAAAGGAAATATAATATCAGAGCCCAATCTTCTCAGCAAGCAGAAGCCAAAGTTGCCCTGGGTGGAATTCTGTTGTATTGAACTGGTAGTCAACTGTGTTATGAAATGCACATACTTCAAAAATATGTTTCACGAAGCATGTTTCTTTTTCTAAACAACTTCCAGATAATAAACAGATGAATAGCTATATAGTCTAAATTAAAGGAAAATATTAAAAGTTTACATGGATCATTTTTATGATTCTCTGCTTTAACTTCCCAGGTGGCTTAGTGGTAAAGTATCCGCCTACCAAGGCAGAAGACGTAAGACATACAGGTTCCATCCCTGAATCAGGAAGATCCCCTGGAGGAGGAAATGGCAACAACCTCCAATATTCTTGCCTGGAAAATTCCATGGACAGAAGGAGCCTCTTGGGCTGCAGTCCAGGGGGTTGCAAAGAGCCAGACATGACTGATCATGCATGCACTCTTTGACTTCCCACTTAGGAAGCCATCACAGGTCTTGAGGGTTTGCGGAAGACTCTTGTTACTGCCTTCTGTTGCCAGCATTATCTTTCTGTCTTTCATGCCAGGAGCTGGTGTCAGTCAAGCAGGTTGTTTCTGAATTCAAACCTCCTGAGTTGGACTGTAGCTTGTCTACCACCCACTAAGGAGACCCTGGGTTTATAGTGCAGTCTCTTGGGGCTTCAGTTCTCCCGTTGGAAGGATGGGGCTGAGATACCACTTGATTTCATCAGATTTGAACTCAGATAACATTTGCAAAGCCCTTCCCTGGTGGCTCAGACAGGAAAGTGTCTGCCCACAATGTGGGAGACCTGGGTTCAGTCCCTGGGTTGGGAAGATCCCCTGGAGAAGGAAATGGCAACCCACTCCAGTACTCTTGCCTGGAAAATTCCACGGACAGAGGAGCCTCGTAAACTACAGTCCGCGGGGTCGCAAAGGGTAGGGCACGACTGAGCGACGTCATTTCTAAGCATAGCATCAGATACACTGTGAAAGCTCAACAATGGTGGTTTTCCCCTCTCTGATATCTTAGATTTACCCTAAACACAATTTGTGTCATCTTTAATTGTTTCAAAACATTTTTCAGGGTATATTTCAGATGGCCTGCCATCAGTTCCTTTCAGTCGCTCACTCATGTACAACCCTTTGTGACCCCATGGATTGCCTGGCATAGCAATCATTTTTATTGCTCCCCAAATCTTTAGGAGTTTTCTCAGAATAATAGCAGTTAAAATGATAACATATATATATATATATTTTTTTTTTCTTTTGAACTTTTGTATTGGAGTATAGCTGATTGGCAGGAGAAGGAAATGGCAACCCACTCCACTGTTCTTGCCTGGGAAATCCTGTGGACAGAGGAACCTGGTGGGCTACAGTCCATGGGGTCGCAAAGAGTCAGACACAACCGAGCAACTAAACAACAGCAATAAGAGCTGATTGGCAGTGTTGTGATAGTTTCAGGTAAGTGAAGGGACTCAGCCATACGTATACATGTATCCATTCACTAAATCCCCCTCCCATCCAGGCGGCCACATAACATTGAGCCGAGTTCCCTCTGCTGTACAGTAGGTCCTTGCTGGTTATCCATTTTTAAGTATAGCAGTGTGTACAGGACCATCACAAACTCCCTAACTGCCCCTTCCCCTCCGGCAACCACTAGCTTATATATTGATGGCACTTTATAACTTTTAAATTTGAAGTCAGTGGCCTAAGAGGCCTCTTTTCCAGATTTCATAGTTCAGGATTACAATGGTCAGAAAGATTAGTTTACCCACTCCAGGTCATGCAGCTGATGGACAGAAAGGGGACTGACCCAGGCTCTCCTGCGAGGGAGCCCGTTTCTGGCCACCCCTTGTGGTCACGTGCACAGTTCTCTGCCTGAGCCAGCAGTAGATTGTAACGCCTGGCCAAGATGCTTCTCCTGAGAACTCGGAAACTGGTCCAACTTGGAGGAATCTCATTAGCACTTTTCAAAGCTTTACCCCAATCACATTTTAAATTGTATAATTTTTCTGGATCTGAATCTCGAGTGGATGCTGCTTCTTGGTATCTCATTCGAGTGGAATTTTTCTCATAATAAGATTCAAACTGCATAAAAAGAAAAACAACCTAGAGAAAAAGGCAAAACAAAAACCCCTTCAAATAAAAGGCATTTAGAGCATCTCCTGCTCTTTGATTTATAAATATAATGGCAATGATTCACAAAGTTTGTTATCCAGTTCCTTCAAGACTCAAAGGTTCTTGCCATCTGGGCCTCTTGATTGGTCTCTGCTCAGCTTCTCTATCATGCCCCTTGCCTCTGTGTCTCCACAGCTGAAATACATTAGTGGGCTTCTCTTATCATTCATGCACACAATTCCAGACTTTGAAAAAAATATATACATTAAAAAAAAAAGATTTCAGTAGCTTGAAGCTTTGCAATAGTTGTAATGTTTGGTGCTTTTTGTCTTGATTGTATTTTTAAATCACATCTAAAGATCTTGGCTGGCATAAAATTATTCTACATTTTTGCTGTGTTATTCGCTTTCCCCAGACTTCCTAGATTGTGAAAGCTTAATTTTATTCCCTTCTCCATTTTATTAGGCTTATAGTCACCCTTAAAAGAATCAAGTTCTCATCCAGAAACAGCTTGCTGACTTCTTCCTAGAATCTGTGGTTTTAGAGAGAGCAGTGAACTGATTAAATAAAATATAAGTTCTGTTTTGAAATTTTTTTCTTTGTCCAGCTCAGTTCCCATATTCCATATGTGAGTATATATTTAACTTGAAAAAACATTTTTTTAATTGATTTTTCTTCAAACTAAGGCATGAACCCCAGGTAGATCTGGGTTTGAACCCCCAGTTTCATCTTGTGTGTTTTTAGGGCCCTAGGAGGACAGGTGCTTCTAAGAAGAGGTTTCCCATGCCCTGCCGGGGGTTTAGGGTGGCCAGCATTCCTTCCTTGTGTTCTAGAATAATCCCTCACGTATGGCCATGCTGGGGGGTGGTGAGGGAAAGTCAGGGGCAAGACAAATACAAGGAGGAAGGCGTGAGAGGATTTGGAGAAGCTTATTTTTCTCCCCAGCACATAATCACTTTATACAAAGAAGACACCAAGCAGGATCTGGGGATGCCTGAAGTCTGGAAGAGGGGTAGACAGAGCTTAAAGCTGAAGTCTTGATTTTCTAGAATAAAACTCCCCCAGGTCTTTGAGACTTAGGCGATTTAGAGGCAGTAATCCATTTAGGATGCACTTATCTTCACTATGAGTGAACACGCGTCTTGGAAACACACAAAGCAGTCCTTTCTGGAAGATGAGCTCATTAGGACTTTTCCTGAAATGGTAGATCTGTGCGCATGCCCCATCACCCAGTCTTGTCCAGCCCTCTGTGACCCCATGGGGTGCAGTCCACCAGGCTCCGCTGTCCATGGGATTCCCAGGCAAGAATATTGGATGGGCTGCCATGAGCTCCTCCAGGGGATCTTCTCAACCCAGGGATCAAACTTGTGTCTCCTGCGTCTACTGCATTGACAGGTGGATTCTTTACCGCTGAACCACTTGGGAAGCCCATATACATGTAAGCGTGTGCTAAGCGGCTTCAGTTGCATCCGACTCTTTTCAACCCGATGGACTGTAGCCCACCAGGCTCCTCTGTCCATGGGATTCTCCAGGCAAGAATACTGGAGTGGGTTGCCATGCCCTCCTCCAGGGGATCTTCCCAACCCAGGGATCAAACTTGCATCTCCTGTGTCTCCTGCAATAACAGGCGGATTCTTTACCACTGAAGCACCTGGGAAGCCCATAAACATGTAGATACACATAAGCATCCAGAAGAGAATACATCAGCTTTAACAATACCTAATTTTAGGTTCTGAGATCATGAGTGATGTGTTTTAAAAAATCTTTTAAATTACGTGTATTTGACTTTTTTAATGAACAGATATTATTTTTGCAATACAAATTTAAAAAAAGAGAAAAAGCACTGTGTCACTAACACATATTCTTCAAACACAGGATGATTAATTTCATGAATTATTGTTAGATATTAGGTGATTTCCAGTTTTTCCTCACTATAACAAAGTGGCCTGCCCTTATTCAGGTAGAGTTTGTTTATTTGTTTTTTTTTTTTTTTTTGTTAGAAAGGCATCTTTGAATACTTGAGTGGCTTATTGTGGCTATTTTTAATTTTGCTCTCGTCTTTCCTTTTCAATGCATTTTATTTATTAAAAATTTTTAATTAATTAATTTTAATTGGAGGCCAATTACTTTACAATATTGTAGTGGTTTTTGCCATACATTGACATGAACCAGCCATGGGTGTACATGTGTTTCCTATCCTGAACCCCTCCTCCCTCCTCCCTCCCCACCCCATCCCTCTGGGTCATCCCAGTGCACCAGCCCTGAGCACCCTGTCTCATGCATCGAACCTGGACTGGCAATCTGTTTCACGTATGATATATACATGTTTCAATGTTATTCTCTCAAATTATCCCACTCGCCTTCTCCCACAGAGCCCAAAAGTCTGTTCTTTACATCTGTGTCTCTTTTGCTGTCTCACATATAGGGTCATCATTACCATCTTTCTAAATTCCATAGACATGCATTAATATACTGTATTGCTGTTTTTCTTTCTGACTTACTTCTCTCCGTATAACAGGCTCCAGTTTCATCCATCTCAGTTCTACTGATTCAAATGCATTATTTTTAATAGCTGAGTAATATTCCATTGTGTATATGTACCACAGCTTTCTTACCCATTCGTCTGTTGATGGACATCTAGGTTGCTTCCATGTCCTGGCTATTATAAACAGTGCTGCGATGAACATTGGGGTACACATGACTCTTTCAATTCTGGTTTCCTCGGTGTGTATGCCCAGCAGTGGGATTGCTGGGTCATATGGCAGTTCTATTTTCAGTTTTTTAAGGAATCTCCACACTGTTCTGCTTAGTGGCTGTACTAGTTTGCATTCCCACCAACAGTGGAAGAGGGTTCCCTTTTCTCCATACCCTCTCCAGCATTTATTGCTTGTAGACTTTTGGATCACAGCCATTCTGACTGGCATGAGATGGTACCTCATTGTGATTTTGATTTGCACTACTCTGATAATGAGTGACGTTGAGCATCTTTTCATGTGTTTGTTAGCCATCTATATGTCTTCTTTGGAGAAATGTCTGTTTAGTTCTTTGGCCTACTTTTTGGTTGGGTCACTTATTTTTCTGGAATTGAACTGCATGAGCTGCTTGTATATTTTTGAGATTAATTCTTTGTCAGTTGCTTCATTTGCTATTATTTTCTCCCATTCCTTTTTCAATGAATTTTAAAGGAAAGAATGTTCACATTCCCTCTTTTCTACTTCTTTATGAAATGCCCTTGTATTTCCAGAAAAGACTGAGCTCTAAGGCAATTTGGAATTCTGATTTTTCTGGACATTCATGAAATGAGATAATCATGCTAAACTGCAGATAGAATGCAGGTGCTGTTGCATGTTCTCTTCATTCTGAAGGAAAGAAGACACTGCACAAAACCTAAAGGGGAAATATCCAAACTGAACAGGCTCTTTACAATATCAGATATTTTACGTTTTCTCGCTTGATCATCAAAACAAAACCAAGCTAAACCAGAAGGAACATTTCTTTACCGCACATTCATTGTGCCAACACATCCCTTTATATTAAAAATGAAAAGACCTTAAAATACCCTAACAGATAGCAAAGACTTAGAGAGCAAGTTTACATGCAGGGCTGGAGATATTCATTAAAATTGTAATTAGACTCACGATTAAATTCATTCACAGTAGAAACTTTGCTTGTAAGTGTTGCTACAGGAAGAAACCTCCAGTCTGAAAATTAGTTCAGCCGTCTGAGCGATTTTAATTATGCAGAGTTCATTATCGCTAGAGAAGAAAACCTTTATTGCGGCAACAGAATGAAGATCTTTTTTTTGCCCCCTTTTTGGTTCCCTCAGTTCATATAAGGTGCATATTTTGATAACCAAACGTTTCTGTGGGCAGAGAAAAAGTGCACAGCCGAAGAGAAGTTATTAAACAGCCACAGAAGAGATAAGACACACGATGCCAGGCTCAGCATCTTCTTTTCAGCGTAAGTCGATGGCATCATTTTAAGGGAAAGGCAAATGGATAGAAATGCATTTATTTCGCATCGACTATGTGCAATCGTTTGTGACAGGCAGCTGCTTTTTTCCCTGGCCCCCCTTTTGTATTTCCATTTTATAGATGAGCAAACTGACAATCAGGGAGGCTAAGCAACTCCAGTAGAGAGGAGGGGCATGCTTGGTTTGCCTCTCTTCCCTCTCCCTAGGAAGAAGCAGCCCAATGCGGCCCTTCCCCCTGAGCTGCTCTCCCTCATTCAAGTGCACACTCTCACGTGTTGTGCGCTTCCTTTTCTGCCTTCACTCAGTATCTTGGAAGATGCTTGCACCCTACCCGACCCTGCCTTGAACGAGCCAGTCTAAGTGGGACTAAGGGCAAAACTTTCTGCAGATCTGGCTCCATTTCCACCATTGGTCCAAAGCTCAGAGCCTGCAGAGCTGTTGAGCGCTGGTTCTAGCGGAAAGGTCCTGGATAAACATTTAGGAGATCGGATTTCTGCTTCCAGATCGCAGACCTATAAGCTGTGGAATTTGGGAAAAGCCATGGGGTCTCTCTGGAATTCCATTGCTTCTCTATAAGATGAGCAGGAGGTGGCCTTGATGATGTGGGATGCTCTCACAGCAGTGAGTTTCCAGGATACCCTGAGGGTCTCACTGAGTTTTCAAATCAACCCAGGAAGATGAGGCCCCCTGAACACTTGGCCTTCCTCTTCTCCAGGCCCCAAAGCCATGCTGGGCATACAGAGCTTTAAAAATAACTAGAACCAATGTCAAACAGTAGAGAGAAGGATATAAGGAACACTTGTATACCCATCAGGCAGATTTCACAATTGTTTACATTTTTCCCATATTGATAGTATGTCTAACTTTGTCCTGCAATTTAAAGCAAATCACAAACATGATGTCATTTCAGCCATAAAAACTACATTTCTAAAAAATAAAGGCCATTTTTCTATATATCACATGATTTTCACATCTAACACAAATGATAGTTTCTTCAAATCTACAAATAATGAATTCACACTCAGATTTCTCCAGCTGTCCCCCAGATATTATTTAGCTGGCTTGTTTAAGGCAGAATCTGATCCCTGTCTGTATGTACAACACGTTTCATTGCTATGTCTCAAGTCTCTTTTAATCTCATATATTCTCCTTCCATTTCTTTTATGGCATTGACTTGACGATTTCAGAGAAACTGAGGCTGCTGTCCTGCCAGACTCTCTTTCCAAATTGTCTAATTGCTTCCACATGGTGTTAGGTTTCTTGTTCCTAAGTCCTGCATAAGCGGGAAATTAGATCTCCAGTGGTAACGAATTTGCCTGCCAATGCAGGAGATGTGGGTTCAGTCCCTGGGTGGGGACAATCCCCTAGAGAAGGAAATGGCAACCACTCCAGTATTCTTGCCTGAAAAATTCCATGGACAGAGGAGCCTGGTGGGCTACAGTCCATGGGCTTGCAAAGAATCGAATATGACACCAACTAAACAATTAGTCATAGGCTGGGTCAGCTGGTTGCTGCTGTTTTTGCTGTCACCCAGGAGATCCAACCAGTCCATTCTAAAGGAGATCAGCCCTGGGTGTTCTTTGGAAGGACTGATGCTGAAGCTGAAACTCCAGTACTTTGACCACCTCATGTGAAGCTTTGACTCATTGGAAAAGACTCTGATGCTGGGAGGGATTTGGGGCAGGAGGAAAAGGGGACAACAGAGGATGAGATGGCTGGATGGCATCACCGACTCAATGGACATGAGTTTGGGTGAACTCCGGGAGTTGGTGATGGATAGGGAGGCCTGGCACACTGCAATTCATGGGGGCGCAAAGAGTCGGACACGACTGAGTGACTGAACTGGACTGAACTGAGGAGATATCTTTGAGTGTTATAGGCATCTTGTACTCTGCCTAGAAGGTACAAAGGATGTGAACATTTATGAACAACCACAGCTTGAGCCTTTGGTCAATGATGATGTGAATTCCAACATTGTAGAGCTTCCATGTAATCACTAAAGGAGAAAGTGAAGAGCCCTCCAGAACGGTGCACAGGGAGGTTATCTTCAAGGGAAGACTCTACTTAACTGATGATATGTAAGCAAGAAATCATTAGAGACACTTATCCTCTAATTAAAACAAAGCTTCCATAAGATCGTATAATCCCACTCCTGGACAGATATCTGGAGCAAACCATAAATCAAAAACGCACATGTACCACAACGTTCACTGCAGCACTCATTTACAAAAGCCAAGCCAAGGAAGCAACCCGTGTCCGTCAGCTGGTGAACGTATAAAGCTGCGGCATATATATGATGGAATAGTACTCATCCATAAAAATAATGCTATTGCATGGATTACTTTAGATTATCATACTAAATGAAGTAAGCCAAAAACGAGTATCATATGATATCACTTACAGGTGGAATCAAAAAAAAAAATGATACAAATGAATTTGCATACAAAACAGTAACAAACACACACACACACACACACATAGAAAAAAAAAATCTATGATTACCAAAGGGGAAAGGGGAGGAGGATAAATTGGGAGTTTGGGATTAGCATGTACATGCTACCGCGTATAAGATATAATAGATAAGCAACAAGGACTTATTGTATAGCACATAGAACTGTACTAAAGATTTTGCAATGACCTATACAGGAAAATAATCTGAAAAAGAATATCTCTATCTATATAATGGAAGCACTTTGCTGTACACCTGAAACTAATACAATATTGCAAATAACTATATGGCAGTGATTTAAAGAAAGAACACTTATCTTGAAGTATCTGGACTTCAGACCTCCAAATCTTAAATGGAGGACCTAGATAATCAACCCTGAGATGCACCCTGACCATCAGAAATAAAACAAGAAGACTTGCAAAGGGCAACTTTGATAAGAAGACTTATCAAGGGGCAACTATGATAAAACCAAAGGCTCTTTGCAGGGGTGCCACATGAGCCATACTTAGAGTTTTCTGGGGTGGTGTAGTTTAGAGTTAGGCAGACCTGGGTTCCAATGTCAGGCTTCCCAGGTAGCTCAGCTGGTGAAGAATCCGCCTGCAATCCAGGAGACCCTGGTTTGATTCCTGGGTCGGGAAGTTCCCCTGGAGAAGGGATAGGCTATTTATTGCAGTGTCCTTGAGCCTCCATGGTGACTCAGACGGTAAAGAATCCAACTACAATTCGGGAGACCTGGGTTCGACCCCAGGGTTGGGAAGATTTCCCTGGAGGAGGGCATAGCAGCCCACTCCAGTATTCTTGCCTGGAGAATCCCTATGGACAGAGGAGCCTGGTGAGCTACAGTCCATGGGGTCGCAAAAAGTGGGACTCAGTTGAGCAACTAAGCACAGCACAGCACAAGGGTTCCAGCATCAACCCCTACCTTTACCAGCTGAGTTAACTTATTAACCTTTCTAAAGCTCATGTGTCTCATTTGTACATAACGGGAGTCCCATGTGAGTCCAAGTTGGCATTCAGAGATACCTTTGTGATCCACCAAATCCATAGGCCTGTCCTGCTAGGAATCACTTGACATGAGGAAGTTTGATCCAGGGGGAATAAGCAGAGGTTTATGTCTGTGTCTCAGTGTGGGGAGGGAAAGGTGATGGTTCTTTGGAGCCTGTGTTGGACGATGGCTTTTAAGTCTCAGGTCTCAGACTGAAGATTGTGTCTAAACTGGAAGTGATGTTGGCTGGAAGCTGAGTATCTGCTCTCATGGCCCTGAAGGTTTACTACTGGGGCCCAGGAGTCAAAGTGATTCACATAGTGGGTAGACAACTGTGGGTCGTCCCCATACTCCTGTGTAGAGCTTAGCATGGCTGTGGTGTAGTGAGAACAGCAACGAACAAGGCCCACTTGGGCAGTTTAAGAGCTGATCACTTTGGGAGCTCCCCAGAGGAGATGCTTGGCAGAAATACCAGCTAACTCCCAAGTGGGAGCTAGTAGAGGGGGTTTGAGGGAAGTACTGACTTCGAATGCTTTCATAGGCTTCCTGGAGTGTCTGGAGCTTGAGAAGGATGCTGTGAGCTTAGGAAACACTCCAGCATCTGAGAGAGGAGGCAACAAGGGTGCAGGCTGGCCTGCATGGTTTGCATTATACGTAGAGTGGTTTGAGCCTATTTGCATTTCTAGGCTTGTGTGATGTTCTTGCTGGGGGTAGATTTACAGGAGTTTGGCCAACTGCAGAGAACTGCTTTAGGATTAAATACAGCAAGGAAAGCATCTAGCCCAATACTTGGCACAAGGCAGCAGTTTTATAATCACGAGCTCCCTCATGTTTTATTTTTATTCCCATCTCCATGGAGATATATGAGGTCTTCTTTTGAGGTCTAACTATTTGGGTAAGTGTTACCATTGTTATGTTCCTATTTATTTATTTTGCTGAGTTTTCTGTGCAAGAACACATTTTGGTATTGTCCTTTTGAGCTCTTTTTGTTGTTCTTAGAAACAACAGCAGTAACAACTAAATATGGGTGGCCTTCCATTACAATCCCACAACTGTAAATGAAACTGGATTTTAAAAATATGTCCAGATTAAAGCGATTAACGTCTTCCTTGTCTTCTTGTTAATGCACACATGCCCAACCTGCATAATTTTCTCTCCCAGTCGTGCGAGAGGCAAGGGTAATTTAGAAACAGTCATGCTGTCTTTGTACTGCTGTTGACAAAAGGCTCAGAGAAAAAAAAGTATAATACACCTTTGTTGAAAATAAACATGAATAAAGGCCTTAAGGCATACAAAGCAAGGTCTATAATTTGGTGCACATTTTTTAGCCTGAATAAATCATGCCTGTTATTTTCTTAGTGCCAAAGCAAGGAGAGGCTGCCCCCGGAGGATGACACTTTCTACCTGTTTCCAAAAGGCACTTGATGATGTTAGGAGGCAGTGTGCTCTGTGAGAAGGTCAGGCAGAAATCATCCAGTGAATATTCATGATTTGATGTTGTCGTTGAGTCACGAAGTCATGTCCAATTCTTTGTGACCCCAACTGCAGCGTGCCAGGCTTCCCCGTTCTTCACTATCCATCTCCCAGAGTTTGCTCAAACTCATGTCCAGTGAGTTGGTGATGCCATATAACCATCTCATCCTCTATCTCCCCCTTCTCTTCCTGCCTTCAATCTTTCCCAGCATCAGCATCTTTCCCAATGAGTCAGCTCGTTGCATCAGGTGGCCAAAGTATTGGAGCTTTAGCTTCAGCAGCAGTCCTTCCCATGAATATTTAGGGTTGATTTCCTTTAGGATTCACTGGTTTGATCACCTTGTGCCTCTCGAGAGTCTTCTCCAGCCACAGTTTGAAAACATCAATTCTTCAGCGCTCAGCCTTTTTTACAGTCCAGCTCTCAAATCTGTACATGACTACTGGAAAAACCATAGCTCTGACTATATATAGACCTTTGTGGGCAAAATGATGTCTCTGCTTTTTAATATGCTATCTAGCTATGTCGCAGCTTTTCTTCCAAGGAGCAAGCTGCAGTCACAGTCCATGATGGGAAAGGGTAATTTCTTATGGATCTGAATCCAGGTCCAGTTAGTTTCTAAATTAGAGTAAAAACTCCCTCATTTATAGTCTCTCATGTCTCAATCTCATCTAGCCCTGTCAGGTGAACCCCTGCTGCCCTTTAAATGCAGATTCCATCCTCTCCCCTATCTGCATGGAGCTGACACCCGTCTTCCACGATGCTTTGGCGCTCGGTATGTACTCCTGTTAGGGCCCCTGCCATGCATATTAGAGACTCCTGTTTCCATTCTTGTGTCCCTCACTCGAGAATTATGTCCTTGAAAGGAGAACCTCAATTTACTGTCATTTGATTCCCCAAAGTGAATTCTGTTCCTACCTGTGGAGTAATGTGTTTTGCACATTTGCTAAATTAAATCAGAATCTCAGGTTTGGAAGGAAACTTTCCCATCATTCTAGGAAGCATGGAACAGGAGAGCCAATGACATCTATGGCCCGTCCACCCTTCATTCAGTCAATGGGGTTACAGGGCTGGTTCAAGACCTCACAGCGAGTTGGTGGCAAGCCAGAGACTAGAATCCAGAAGGTCCCATAGCAGTCCAAGGACATAACACTCAGTGGAACGCCTGCATGTTATCAGTTTCTTTGAGAAAAAAAAAAATGTGCTGTATCTTCCAGTTAGTTGGCCTGGTTTCTTCACCATAAAACTCTCTTGTAAAGTTCCAAAACTAAGTGATGGTATGCCGTGTTTCCCAAATATGTTTCCCCATGGAACCTTTTCCTCACACCATCTGACTCAGCTGGTGTTCCCCAAAACGCACTTTGGAAAACACAGTTGTGGTGGGCAGAATAATGACCCCCCTCCCCACACACACACCCAAATGTTCAAGTTACAATCCCCAGAACCTGTAAATATGCTATGTTACTGGACAAAGGAGGAATTAAGGTGTTGGATGGAATTAATTTAGATAATCAGCTCACCTTAAAATAAGAAGATTTTCCTGGATTATCCAGGTGGGCCCAGTGTGTGTACATGTGCTAAGTTGCTGAGTTATGTCCAACTCTTCGAGCCCCCATGAACTGTAGCCAACCAGGCTCCTCTGTCCATGAGATTCTCCAGGCAAGAATACTGGAGTGGGTTGCCATTTCCTTCTCCAGGGGATCTTCCCAACCCAGGGGTCGAACCTGTATCTCTGTACTGGCAGGCAGACTCTTTACCACTGAGCCCCTGGGGAAGCTCCTCTTAAAGGAGAAAGAAAGTGGCCAAGGAGGCCAGAGAGATGCAGTGTGGGGAGTGCTCAGTGCATCACTGTGGGCTTTGAAAGTGGAGGAAGGGGCCACAAGACAAGGGAAGCGGGTGGCCTTTAAGCTGGAAAGGGCATGGTAATGACTCGTCCCCCAGAGCAGGGCCCCAGCCTCAGGATCTAATGCCTGGTGAACTGAGATGGAGCCGATGTAGTCATAACAGGGGAAAAGTGCACGGTAAGGACAACTGGCTGGAATCATCCTGAAATGGTTCCCCCTCCTCCAGTCTGTGGAAAAATTGTTTCCTACGAAACCAGTCCCTGGTGCCCCAAAGGTTGGGGACTAGTGCCTGGGGGCCTGCAGAAAGGAAACGCAGCCCTTCCCATGTCCTGATTTTAGCCCAGTGAGGCCCGTGTCAGACTTCTGACCTCCAGAGTTGTAATACATTTGTGTTGTTTTAAGCCACAAAGTTGGTGGTAATTTGTTACAGCAGTGAAAGTCAATTAATACAATGGTTCTAGTGTCTCAAAATGCATGTTTTACTGTGCCTCCACAGTTCAGTTCAGTCCCTCAGTCGTGTCCGACTCTTTGAGACCCCATGGGCTGCAGCACTCCAGGCCTCCCTGTCCATCACCAGCTCCCGGAACTTGCTCAAACTCATGTCCATCCAGTCAGTGATGCCATCCAACCATCTCATCCTCTGTCGTCCCCTTCTCCTCCTGCCTTCAATCTTTTCCCAGCATCAGGGTCTTTTCCAATGAGTTGGCTCTTTGCATCAGGTGGCCAAAGTATTGGAGTTTCAGCTTTAGCATCAGTCCTTCCAGTGAATGTTCAGGACTGATTTCCTTTAGGATTGACTGCTTTGATCTCCTTACAGTCCAAGGGACTCTCAAGAGTCTTCTCCAAAACCACAGTTCAAAAGTATCAATTCTTTGGTGCTCAGCTTTCTTTATAGTCCAACTCTCACATCCATACATGACTACTGGATAAACCATAGCTTTGACTAGATGGGCCTTTGTTGGCAAAGTAATGTCTCTGCTTTTGAATATGCTGTCTAGGTTGGTCATAGCTTTTCTTCCAAGGAGTGAGCATCTTTTAATTTCATGGCTGCAGTCACCATTTGCAGTGATTTTGGAGCCCAAGAAAGTAAAGTCTGCCTGGGCATTATCAACAATCGTGATTATACGCTTTGTATTCACGGCTCTGTGGTGACAGGGAATGATTCTACTAAATGGTTGCAAGCTGACCCCTGAAAACCATGGTTTTCTTCTATTTTTATAACTTGTGCTGAGTTCTGCTCTTTAGAAGCCAGTCACTAAGTCCATTCCACATGCTCAGAGAGGAGATGACACAGGACCTGGGTACCAGGAGGCAGGGGTGATTGGGAGGTATTATGGAAGCTGCCTGACATAGACAGAAAGGATTAGTGACTTCTGTTTTCTAAGACTTTACTTCTTTTACCAATGATTTTGAAAGCCTCTTGAAGTTCTAGCACAGGTAAGGAACCATAAAATTTATCACCCAAGCCAAATGTCTTCTGAGATAATGAAATGAGGGATGCTATAAATAACTATAGGCTTCCCTGGTGGCTCAGATGGTAAAGCATCTGCCCCCAGTGCAGGAGACCCGGGTTTGATCCCTGGGTTGGGAAGATTCCCTGGAGAAGGAAATGGCAACCCACTCCAGTATTCTTGCCTGGAAAATCCCACAGACAGAGGAGCCTGGTAGGCTATAGTTCATGGGGTCGCAAAGAGTCAGCCATGACTGAGTGACTTCACTCACTCATAAAAAACTACAAGGGGCAACAAGTATAAAACAGACACAAATGGTCACCCCACACCCAGATATAGGGTCACCCAGGCCAGGGTCGTCTTTCTCGGTATCTTTCTCAGCCACTAGCACAATGCCAGCATATAGCAAATACTTATTGTATACCCGCATGGGGAACAGCAAAATGATTTGTAGATACATGAAATCGTCAGGTGGTGCTAGTGGTAAGGAGTCTGCCTGCCAGTGCAGAAGATGCAAGAGACTCAGGTTCAATCCCTGGGCCAGGAAGATCCCCTGGAGTAGGAAGTGGAAGCCACTTCAGTATTCTTGCCTGGAAAATTCTATGGACAGAGGAGCCTGGTGGCCTATATAGTCCATGGGGCCACAAAGAGCTGGACACGGCCGAGCGACTAAGCATAAAGTTACCTGGGCTCTAATTATTTGGTTCTCAGGTATTGTTCATCATAGTCTAATTAGGGAGGCCAAGAAACCTTCTTATCATATTTAATGCTACTTTGCAATGAAAAACTAAATCTATGATGACACAGTGATTTCACCTTAGGAATCATGCCAACAGAAGGGTGTGTTGAATTACATAGCCATTGGCTCTGGCGTTTGGTCTCATAAACACAAGGCCATGTGGTGTGTGGTGAAGAGCAAGCTGGGTTTCTGGCACCAGAGACTCCTGAGAGCAAATCCTAACTCTGCAGGAGGTAACCAGAGGCAGATAATCTGACACTTCTAAACCTTAGCCTGCTTGTTTACAAATGACAGTTAATTGGATGTGACAATATTAATAAGGCACATAGTACATTTATTCAACACATCAACAAATATTTGGGCATTTGCTATGTGCCAACTCAGAGTTCCTAGAAGCTAGAGTCCTAGAATAATCTTTGTTTTTTTTTTTTTTTTTAATTTCAGTTTTATTGAGATACAGTTGACATACAGCATTGTATCAGTTTAAGGTAGACAACATAATGACTTGTATGTACTGTGAAATGGTGACCATGATGTTTAGTTAATTTCCATCACCTTGTGAAGATACAAAAAAAGAAAATATATAAAACATTTTCCCCTTGTGATGAGAACTTTCAGGGTTCCTTTCTTAATAACGTTCAAATACACCATAAAACAGTGTTAACTACAGTCATCATGCTGTGCATTACGTATCTAGTGTTTACTTATAACTAGAAGTGTGTTCCTTTTGACCACCTTCTTATAATTCCCCACCCTCAACCCATACTAGAATATTTTTGATAGATGTATGTATTGCTACACAATCTGGGGTTTACAAAAGTGTTCTTGACATACTATAATTCTTAAGCTTATGGTAATTTACATTTTAACAGTGAATGATAGCAGCAACTGAAAATTTTAACCAATTTGAAACAAAATCAATAGCTCACGGATGAAGACAATTGGTCCTTATAACTTACAGGGATTTTATTCACATAAGTTTTCCCTCTGATATATATGTTCTTTCTCTGGACAGACTTATAAATGTTGTACTTCGATGGCAGAGTAGAATAATAAATTCAAGTTTTCAGTAAATTAAAAATGCTGCCATAGCTAAAAAACAATGTTTGTAACTCTTTTATAAGTCTATTTACTAGTTATTAGCTCCTCATTATACATGAAAATAGAATTTTATACAATTTTGCTTCTCACAGAAGAGTTAAATTTGAATTTCAGATGCTTTTACTATAAGTGTGCCCCATACAAGTTAAATTTGAATTTCAGATAATTTCTTACTCTAAGTATGTCCCATACAAGATTTGGGACATATTGTATTTGTTATTGTTGTGGTTCAGTTGGCAGGTCGTGTCTTTTGTGACCCCACGGGCTATAGCCCGCCAGGCTCCTCTGTCCATGGGACTTTCTAGGCAAGAATCCTGGAGTGGGTTGCTGTTTCTTTCTCCAGAGGATCTTCCCAACCCAGGGATCAAACCCATGTCTCCCGCTTGGCAAGCAGATAGATCCTTTACCACTGAGCTGCCTGGGAAGCCTCAGAACATACTGTATTTAGACTAAAAATTATTCAATCAGTATTTATCTGAAATTAAATTTTAACTGGATGGCCTGTTTTTTAATTTTTAGTTTTAATTTTAGTGGGTTTCCCTGGGGGCTCAGATGGTAAAGAACTTGCCTGCAATGCAGGAGACCTGGGTTCAATCCTTGGGTTAGGAAGATTCCCTGAGAAGGGAATAGCAATCCATTCCTTATTCTTGCCTGGAGAATTCCATGGACAGAGGAGCCTGGCAGGTTACATACAGTCTATGGAGCAGCAGAGTCGGACACAGCTGAGTGACTAATACTTCACTTTTAATTTTAGTAAAAACTACACAATATAAATGAACCATTTTTACCATCTTTAAGTGTATAATTCAGAAATGTTAAGTATATTCACAATGTTGTACAACCAAACTGCAAACTTTTTCATACTGCAGAACTGAAACTGTATACCTATTAAGCAATAAACTTCCATTTCCTTCTCTTCCTTGCCTCTGGAAAATACCAGTCTTTCTGTTTTTATGAATTTGACTGCACTAGATATCTCACAGGGGATTCCCAGGCGGCACAGGGTTAAAGAAGCCACCTGCCAATGCAGGACACACAAGAGACGTGAGTTTGATCCCTGGGTTAGGAAATCCCCTGGAGGAGGAAACAGCAACTCACTCCAGGATTCTTGCCTGGGAAATTCCATGGGGTCTATAGTCTACAGGGTCTCAAAGAGTCAGACAGGACTGAGCACATCCCACGTATTAACTCCAGGTAGTAGTGATTTAATAACAATTTAATGATGATTGTTAAATCTTTTCTCTGATTCTGTAGGTTATCTTTTCTCCTTATTAACTGAGTCCTTTGACACAAAAAAGTTCTGAATTTCGATGAGTTCCAGATAATCTATTTTTACTTTTATTGTCTGTGCTTTTTGGTGCCACTTCCAAGAAATCCTTGCAAAGTCTAATGTCATGAAGATTTTCCCCTATGCTTTCTTCTAAGAGTCTTGTACTTCAGCTCACACATTTATGTCCTTGATCCACTTTGAGTTAATTTTTTGAACATGGCACAAGGTTAGAGTCCAGATTAATTCTTTTGCATGTGAATCTCCAGTTTTCTGTGTTAAAATGACTATTCTTTTCCCATTGAGTCTTGGCATCCTTGTTAAAGATTATTTAATTATATACAAAAAGCTGTATTTCTTGGCTCTATTCTATTCCACTGGTATACATACAAGTCTTTATGCCAATACACATTGTTTTGATTACTATAGCTTCATAATAAGATTTGAAATTAGGAAGTGTGAGACCTCTAAATTTGTTCTCTCAGAAGACTATCTGTTATTTTCTTGAGACTCAATGTAAATTTTAGCATGAATTTTTTTTATTTTTGCAGAAAATTTTCTATTCTGCAAAAAATTCTACTTGAAAGTGACAGGCAGTCTATTAAATATGTAGATAGTTTTGTGTAGTGATATTTTAATATTAAATCTTCCAATCCACAAGTGTGGATGTCTTTCCATTCATTTGTGTCTTTTACAATTATTTCAGCAATGTTCTGCTGTTTTTAGTGTACAAGTCTTTCACCTCCTTGGTTAATTTTATTCCTAGGAATTTTATTCTTTTTGGTGCTACTGTATATAAAATCATTTTCTTAATTTCCTTTCCAAATTGTTCATTGTCAGTGGATAGAAATAGAACTGACTTTTGTGTGTTGACTTTGTATCCAGCAGGTTTTTTTTTGTGTGTGGAATGTTTAGGATTTTCTACACATAAAATTAGGACCATCTGCAGAGATTGTTTTGCTTCTTTGTTACCAACTTGAATGCCTTTTATTTCCTTTTCTTGCCTAACAGCTCTGGCTAGGACTTCCAGTAGTATGTTGAGCACAAGTAGCAAAAAGGGCCTTCCTTATCTTATTCCTAATGTTAGAGAAAATGTTTTTATCTTTGTACGATGTTAGCTGTGGATTTTTCATATACAGTCTTTATAATGTTGAGGTAGTTTCCTTCTATTCCTAGCTTGTTGAGTGTTTTTCAATGATGGAAAGAGTTGAATTTTGTTCAATGATTTTCTGCATCAGTTGAGGTGATCAAGTGTCTCCCCTTTTATTCTATGGTGTATTACATTGATTTATTTTATACATTGAACTATCTTTGCATTCCAGTAGTAAATCCCATTTAATCATGTGTAAAATCCCTGTAATGTGCTATTCAATATGATTTACCAGTATTTTGTTGAGTAATTTTGCTTATTTAGCTTATGTGCAGAGTACATCATAAGAAACGCTGGGCTGGATGAGACACAAGCTGGAATCAAGATTGCCCAGGGAAATATCAATTATCTCAGATATGCAGATGACACCACCCTTATGGCAGAAAGCAAAGAACTAAAGAGCCTCTTGATAAAAGTGAAAGAGGAGAGTGAAAAAGTTGGCTTAAAGCTCAACATTCAGAAAACTAAGATCAAGGCATCTGGTTCCATCCCTTCAAGGCAAATAGATGGGGAAACAGTGACAGACTTTATTCTTTTGGGCTCCAAAATCATTGCAGATGGTGACTGCAGCCATGAAATTAAAAGACACTTACTCCTTAGAAGGAAAGTTATGACCAACCTAGACAGCATATTAAAAAGCAGAGACATTACTTTGCCAACAAAGATCCATCTAGTTAAAGCTATGGTTTATCCTGTAGTCATGTATGGATGTGAGAGTTGGACTATTAAGAAAGCTGAGCACCAAAGAACTGATGCTTTTGAACTGTGGTGTTGGAGAAGACTCTTGAGAGTCCCTTGGAATGCAAGGAGATCAAGCCAGTCAATCCTAAAGAAATCAGTTCTGAATATTCATTGGAAGGACTGATGTTGAAGCTGAAACTCTAATATTTTGGCCACCTGATGCAAAGAACTGACTCCTTGGAAAAGACCCTGATGCTGGGAAAGATTGAAGGTGGGAGGAAAAGGGGACAACAGAGGATGAGGTGGTTGGATGGCATCACTGACTCAATGGACATGAGTTTGAGTAAACTCCTTGAGTTGGTGATGGACAGGGAGGCCTGGCGTGCTGCAGTCAGACATGACTGAGCAACTAAACTGAACTGAACTGAATTTTGCATTAGTACTCTTCAAGGATATTGGTCTTTTTTTTTTTCTTCTTGTAATATCTTTGACTTTAGTATCAGGGTATTTCTGGCCTGAAAGAGCAAGTTCGGAAGCATTTCTCCCTCTTCAATTTTCTGTAAGAGTTTGAGGAGAATTGATGTTAATTTTTCTTTATTTTTTTTATTTTTATTTTTTTACTGTTTTTTTTTTAATTTTTAGTTTTTTATTTTTTAAATTTTAAAATCTTTAATTATTACATGCATTCCCAAACATGAACCCCCCTCCCACCTCCCTCCCCAGAACATCTTTCTGGGTCATCCCCATGCACCAGCCCCAAGCATGCTGCATCCTGCGTCAGACATAGACTGGCGATTCAATTCACATGATAGTATACATGTTAGAATGTCATTCTCCCAAATCATCCCACCCTCTCCCTCTCCCTCTGAGTCCAAAAGTCCATTATACACATCTGTGTCTCTTTCCCTGTCTTGCATACAGGGTCATCATTGCCATCTTCCTAAATTCCATATATATGTGTTAGTATACTGTATTGGTGTTTTTCTTTCTGGCTTACTTCACTCTGTATAATCGGCTCCAGTTTCATCCATCTCATCAGAACTGATTCAAATGAATTCTTTTTAACGGCTGAGTAATACTCCATTGTGTATATGTACCACAGCTTTCTTATCCATTCATCTGCTGATGGACATCTAGGTTGTTTCCATGTCCTGGCTATTATAAACAGTGCTGCGATGAACATTGGGGTACATGTGTCTCTTTCAATTCTGGTTTCCTCGGTGTGTATGCCCAGAAGTGGGATTGCTGGGTCATAAGGTAGTTCTATTTGCAATTTTTTAAGGAATCTCCACACTGTTCTCCACAGTGGCTGTACTAGTTTGCATTCCCACCAACAGTGTAGGAGGGTTCCCTTTTCTCCACACCCTCTCCAGCATTTATTGCTTGCAGATTTTTGGATCGCAGCCATTCTGACTGGTGTGAAGTGGTACCTCATTGTGGTTTTGATTTGCATTTCTCTAATAATGAGTGATGTTGAGCATCTTTTCATGTGTTTGTTAGCCATCCGTATGTCTTCTTTGGAGAAATGTCTATTTAGTTCTTTGGCCCATTTTTTGATTGGGTCGTTTATTTTTCTGGAGTTGAGCTGCAGAAGTTGCTTGTATATTTTTGAGATTAGTTGTTTGTCAGTTGCTTCATTTGCTATTATTTTCTCCCATTCAGATGGCTGTCTTTTCACCTTGCTTATATTTTCCTTTGTTGTGCAGAAGCTTTTAATTTTAATTAGATCCCATTTGTTTATTTTTGCTTTTATTTCCAGAATTCTGGGAGGTGGATCATAGAGGATCCTGCTGTGATTTATGTCTGAGAGTGTTTTGCCTATGTTCTCCTCTAGGAGTTTTATAGTTTCTGATCTTACATTTAGATCTTTAATCCATTTTGAGTTTATTTTTGTGTGTGGTGTTAGAAAGTGATCTAGTTTCATTCTTTTACAAGTGGTTGACCAGTTTTCCCAGCACCACTTGTTAAAGAGATTGTCTTTACTCCATTGTATATTCTTGCCTCCTTTGTCAAAGATAAGGTGTCCATATGTGTGTGTATTTATCTCTGGGCTTTCTATTTTGTTCCATTGATCTATATGTCTGTCTTTGTGCCAGTACCATACTGTCTTGATGACTGTGGCTTTGTAGTAGAGCCTGAAGTCAGGCAAGTTGATTCCTCCAGCTCCATTCTTCTTTCTCAAGATTGCTTTGGCTATTCGAGGTTTTTTGTATTTCCATACAAAGCTTGAAATTATTTGTTCTAGTTCTGTGAAAAATGTGGCTGGTAGCTTGATAGGGATTGCATTGAATTTGTAAATT
Source organism: Ovis canadensis (assembly GCF_042477335.2). NCBI lineage: Eukaryota > Metazoa > Chordata > Mammalia > Artiodactyla > Bovidae > Ovis > Ovis canadensis. The sequence continues at coordinate 129,134,578 of NC_091250.1, read as the reverse complement.
GCTTTGGGTAGTATACTCATTTTCACTATATTGATTCTTCCAATCCATGAACATGGTATATTTCTCCATCTATTAGTGTCCTCTTTGATTTCTTTCATCAGTGTTTTATAGTTTTCTATATATAGGTCTTTAGTTTCTTTAGGTAGATATATTCCTAAGTATTTTATTCTTTTCGTTGCAATGGTGAATGGAATTGTTTCCTTAATTTCTTTTTCTACTTTCTCATTATTCGTGTATAGGAATGCAAGGGATTTCTGTGTGTTGATTTTATATCCTGCAACTTTACTATATTCATTGATTAGCTCTAGTAATTTTCTGGTGGAGTCTTTAGGGTTTTCCATGTAGAGGATCATGTCATCTGCAAACAGTGAGAGTTTTACTTCTTCTTTTCCAATTTGGTAATTTTTCTTTAAATGTTTGGTAGAATTCACTAGTGAAACCATATGGTCCTGGGCTTTCTTTGTTGGAAGGTATTTGATTACTAGTTCAATCTCCTTACTAGTTACATGCTTATTCAGATTTTCTATGTCTTCATAATTCAGTCTGATAGATGTATTTTTAGGACTTTGTCCATTTCATTTAGATCATCAGCATTGTTGAAGTACAATTGTTCATGGCATTCTTTTATATTGCTTTTTATTTTAGTAAAATTTGTTGAGAGCTGCTTTCTTTCATTTCTGATTTGAGTCTTTTCTCTTTTTCTATTAATTTAGCCAAAGTTTTGTCCATTTCGTTAATCTTCTGAAAGAATCAGCTATTGTTTTTTCTGATTTTCTTTACTATTTCCCTATTTTCTGTTCCATTAATTTCTGCTGTAATCTTTATTATTTCCTTCCTCCTGTTAGCTTTGGATTTAGTTAGCTCTTTTTTTTTCCTAGTTCTGATTTTCAATTTAATGTACACATTTATAGCTATAAATTTTCCTCTTAGCACTGCTTTGGGTGTCATGAATTTTTATTTGTTAAACGCAGAAACACTACTTATAAAAGTTTTGTGACTTTTGACTTACATCTTTTCTCACGCCTTCCCGCTTTCCCACTCTGGTGAAACCAGCTGCCACGCTGTGAGCTGCTCTCTAGAGGTCAAGAAAAAAAGAAACAGCGATCTTAGGCCAACAATTAATGAGGAAATGACTCCTGTCAACAACTACTTGAATGAATTTAAACATGGATCAACTCCCAGTTGAGTTTTAAGATAAATGCAGGCCTGGCCCACTCTTGGTTGAAGCCCTGTAAGAAATCAGAACCAAAGAACCCTGCTGAGCCGTGGCTGGATTCTGGACTCACAGATAGTCTGAGATAACAATTGTTTGTTGCTTTAAGCCATTATACTTTGGGGTAATTTGTTATGCAACAATACACAGAAGAACTGTACAAAAAAGATCTTCACAACCAAGATAATCACGATGGTGTGATCACTCACCTAGAGCCAGACATCCTGGAATGTGAAGTCAAGTGGGCCTTAGAAAGCATCACTATGAACAAAGCTAGTGGAGGTGATGGAATTCCAGTTGAGCTATTTCAAACCCTGAAAGATGATGCTATGAAAGTGCTGCACTCAATATGACAGCAAATTTGGAAAACTCAGCAGTGGCCACAGGACTGGAAAAGGTCAGTTTTCATTCCAATTCCAAAGAAAGGCAATGCCAAAGAATGCTGAAACTACCACACAATTGCACTCATCTCACATGCTAGTAAAGTAATGCTCAAAATTCTCCAAGCCAGGCTTCAGCAATACGTGAACCGTGAACTTCCTGATGTTCAAGCTGGTTTTAGAAAAGGCAGAGGAACCAGATCAAATTGTCAACATCTGCTGGATCATGGAAAAGGCAAGAGAGTTTCAGAAAAACATCTATTTCTGCTTTATTGACTATGCCAAAGCCTTTGATTGTGTGGATCACAATCAACTGTGGAAAATTCTGAAAGAGATGGGAATACCAGACCACCTGACCTGCCTCTTGAGAAACCTATATGCAGGTCAGGAAGCAACAGTGAGAACTGGACATGGAACAACAGACTGGTTCCAAATAGGAAAAGGAGTACGTCAAGGCTGTATATTGTCACCCTGCTTAATTAACTTATATGCAGAGTACATCATGAGAAACGCTGGGCTGGAAAAACAAAAGCTGGAATCAAGATTGCTGAGAGAAATATCAATAACCTCAGACATGCAGATGACACCACCCTTATGGCAGAAAGTGAAGAAGAACTAAAAAGCCTCTTGATGAAAGTGAAAGAGGAGAGTGAAAAAGTTGGCTTAAAGCTCAACATTCAGAAAACAAAGATCATGGCATCTGGTCCCATCACTTCATGGCAAATAGATGGGGAAAGAGTGGAAACAGTGTCAGACTTTATTTTTGGGGGCTCCAAAATCACTGTAGATGGTGATTGCAGCCATGAAATTAAAAGATGCTTGCTCCTTGGAAGGAAAGTTATGACCAACCTAGAGAGCATATTCAAAAGCGGAGACGTTACTTTGCCAACAAAGGTCCGTCTAGTCAAGGCTATGGTTTTTCCAGTGGTCATGTATGGATGTGAGAGTTGGACTGTGAAGAAAGCTGAGCACCGAAGAATTGATGCTTTTGAACTGTGGTGTTGGAGAAGACTCTTGAGAGTCTATGGACTGCAAGGAGATCCAACCAGTCCATTCTAAAGGAGACCAGTCCTGGATGTTCATTGGAAGGACTGATGCTGAAGCTAAAACTCTAATACTTTGGCTACCTCATGAGAAGAGTCGACTGATTGGAAAAGACCCTCATGCTGGGAAGGACTGGGGGCAGGAGGAGAAGGGGACGACAGAGGATAGATGGTTGGATGGCATCACTGACTTGATGGACATGAGTTTGAGTAAACTCTGGGAGTTGGTGGACAGGGAGGCCTGGCGTGCTGCGATTCATGGGGTTGCAAAGAGTTGGACATGACTGAGCGACTGGACTGAACTGACCTGAATGGGCAGCTAACTGTGACTTAACATTTCTTTGGATCTGCCAGTATACTCTGCATGGCTTTCCTTATATACATGCTTTCCACAGTCTTGGAGGTGTCCCTTAAGCATATATCTGATATGTGGGTTACTCAGGGACATGAATTAGAGAATCTGCCATAAAATTCAATTATGTAAATGACAGTATAGATACAATAAAGAATGCCTTTTGATTAGGCATTTCATTGGTCATAAAGCAACTACATTTATAAGACTTTCGTTGAAACTGCTGGAGAAGTTACTTCTCAGAGATTCAGCAAGTAGAAACTGAATCTTACAATATTTTGGTGTTTGAAATATGCTCCTTTCAACTTAGTGAACATATAAATGGCTTATATAGTATCATTCTTGAGCTGTTGTACATATTGATTACACTAATTATGATGTACTAATCAATGGGAGGTTCCATGGTTATTCAAGATGAGGTTCACCATGGAGACCAGATTTGTGGTTGACAAGGGGGAGGGCTTTGGGGGAAGGATGGAATGGGAGGTTGGGGTTAGCAGATATAAGCTTTTACATATAGAAGGGATAAACAACAAGGTCCTACTGTGTAGCACAAGGAACTGCAATATCCTTTGATAAATCACAATGGAAAAGAATATGGGATACATGTATATGTATGGCTGAGTCCCTTTGCTGTTCACCTGAAACTATCACAACATTGTTAATTGGCTATAACCCCAAACAAAATAAACAGTTAAAATATGTATATGATAAAGTATCCAAAAATGAATGTATTTATATGTATAACTTTGTTATACAGAAGAAATTAATACAACATTGTAAATCAACTATGCTTCGATTAAAAAAATAAGAAAAAAAGATGAGGTTCACAAACGTATCTACAGATACAGAGATTTGTTCACAGTAAAATGCTAGTTGAAAAAGGCAGATTGATTACAGTGTTGCTATCATAAACACCACAGTGATGAACATCTTCGTAGCAGGAGACCAATGTCTCAGCTCAAAGACAGATTCAGAGGAAGAATTCTTTCTTCCTCAGCCTTTTATTCTATTCAGGATGTTAATTTCATCCAGAAACAGCCCCAGACACACCACTGAATAATGTTTAACAAAATATCTGAGCATCCTGGGGTTCCACCAGGCTGACACATGAAAAAAATGAGCCATCAGGGTGATTATTTACTTATAATGAATTCCTGGAAGTGAAATTACAGGGTCCAATATGCCACTTTTTAAGGGTTGTGTCTCAGTTTAATCCTTTTCTGAGCATTCCCGGTGACCATGATAATGGATTTTATCCTCATCCCCAGTGTCTGCTAGTCTTCCTTGGTGGCTCAATGATAAAGAATCTGCCTGCCATTCAGGAGACCCCAGTTTGATCCCTGGTTCAGGAAGGTCCCCTGGAGAAGGAAATGGCAACCCACTCCAGTATTCTTGCCTGGAGAATCCCATGGACAGAGGAGCCTGCTGGGCAACAGTCCAGTGGGATTGCCAAAGAGTCCCTAGGACTGAGCGACTAACACTCACCTTTTTCAGGGTTTGCCTGAACCTTTGCAAATCACTAATGTAGACTCCGTAGGAGGGTCTCAGGAAAACTCTTGTCTCCAGGCTCCCTACCCTCCTCCGTAGTGGAGAGGTTGACTGACCGGGCCTCCGTCATTCCTGCTCCTCTGCTAAGTCCACTGCTGGACAGCGCTTTTTTTTTTTTTTTTTTTCCTAACATTATATTGATGACAGGTTCTGCATAGAATATATGTTTACCAGAGACGATTCTTCGGTTAAAATCCACACAATTTTCCCTGAGTGTGTGTTAAACAGAACACAACTGTTTATATTCAGAGGGAAACTAACCTGACTTTATCTGTAACTTAATTACCATGAAGTCCCATGTGTGGTCTGCAGAGCTGCATAAATTAATAATGCTGTAATTGCAGAGTTCACCTACCGGGATCCTTGCTGCGCCTTTCTCCCAAGAACCTGGTGAGCAAACAGGCTTTGCATTAACATACATTCTCTGAGTGGACTTTCTTTTTTCTCCCTGAGGCATTTCCCACCTCCTCCCTGCTCCCAATCCGCTCCCCGCGCCTCCCCCCCCCTTTTTTTTATTGTTCCTTTTACTCTCCTTGGAAGCCGTCGCTGGCATTCTTATGGCTACTGTCTCTCCTCCGGGTGCCTGTTGAAATACCCCACTAATATTTCTCCATTATAATGCGAGCCGTCAATAGCACAATGTCTTGTTGGCCTGCCTTTACAGGATGCAGTACAGAGCCATTCCATTACTCTGGCGTCCATCAGGATCGTAAGCCACAAATCTTTCTCAGTGCCGCTCCAGACGGGGCCGCCTTTGGGCTGGAAGGCAGGGAGCGGCAGAAATGTTTCCCCAGTGTGGCGAGAAATCACATCGGGGTCCTCGGTTTTCTTCCGCGTGGGCTCTTTGAAAATGAGTCACTGCCTCGATTTTAACGAGAGGCGGTGATTGGTAGGAAGGGAAATTTTCTTTGGCGAAATGATTTAGTCGGAGAGATTGCCCAAGCCCATTAGGGAAAGGATTCCAATATGTGCTTAATTTTCTTTGGAGGATTTACTAATGATTGGTGGGAGCCCCGGCTCTTATTTATTACTTACTTTTCTTGATAATGAAAAAGAGACCATATGTTGGGTGTGCTCCTTGCTGATAAACTCAGTTGCAGTAATGACTGGCAAGTATGTATATTTCCTACCTTGTGCTGTTACAAGGGAAATCCTAAACTCTATTTAAGAAACTTGCAGCCTTTGAAGCTAGTACCACTTGGCCTTCGAGGTTTATGCTAATATCAGCTAAACATGTGGGGTGTTAAGTGTTTTATTATGTTTTAGAAGAATTTTGAACATTTCTTACCTCACTAGGAACATCAAAATAAATTCCAGATGGGTTAAAAAGTTAAATATTGAAAAAATCTTAACTGTTAGAAAATCTGGAAGAAAATAGATGTGAATATTTATCCAACCTCCCAAAGGGGAGAATTTTCTAAGCTTAGAATTGATGGGATAAATCATCAAGGATGCGATGGATAGATCTGACTACATAAAAATTTAAAACCTTTATACATCAAAAAAAAAAAATCACCAAGATTAAAAAGCCATCAATAAAACTGAGATAATGTTGCAGGAAGTTTAACAAACAGTAAGGTTTTAATAAATATAAAACTCACATAAATTTGGAAATACAAATACTAGGACCCTAGCAGATATGCAGAGAAGAACATAAATAGGTCAAAGACAAATATGAAGTATGCTGATGAATAATTTCGGATTTTTTTTAAACTTTCCTAAGTAACCAAATAAATGTAAATAAAAGCATAGTGAGGGATTATTTCTTCTTTCAAAATTTCTCTATCAAATTTTCTGTTATCTAAAATGAAATGATAAAACCTAGTGTTGAGGAGGGTATAGTAAGATGATTGATTCAATCAATCATTCATTCCTTCAATCAATCAATCATTCATTGATTTGGAGAAAGTGAACAGATAACTTTCACGTTAAAAAAGTCCTTTAAAATAAAACCACATTAAAAACGATTTTAAATCATGACACTTTAGAGTGGTTTAAAAATGTTCTTAAGTAAAATTTTTTTCCTTTAATCTTTTCTTGAAAGAAAAGTGAAGTCGCTCAGTCGTGTCCGACTCTTCGCGACCCCATGGACTGTAGCTTACCATGCTCCTCTGTCCATGGGATTTTCCAGGCAAGAGTACTGGAGTGGGGTGCCATTTCCTTCTCCAGAGGATCTTCTTGACCCAGGGATCGAACCCAGGTCCCCCGCATTGTAAGCAAGACGCTTTACCATCTCAGCCACCTCTTTTCTAGGTTTTCTAAATTTCCGATAATAATCACGTATTACTTTTAATCTGAGGTTAATCCAAGCCAGAGTCAGCTGTGTGGTGCCCAGGAGGCCCAGCCACTTTCTTTGTGTTTTTTTGTGTGTGTGTGTTTGATTTGTTTTCATTGTTTGTTTTTTTTTCTTTTCTGCTACTGCTAGTTCTCATAGTGAGCAGATTTGGTTTTCTCTTTCTTGGAATCCTAGCCCTGAACATTTACACGTGATCCCATAACCTCCTTTCCTGCCATTAGTTTGTGAGTCTTTTCTGACAAACGTAAGTCCTTGTATTGCCTACGTCCCTGGCTAATACTCTGTCCTTCCAATCTGAGTGCTTTCCCCATAACTGAAAGGGAAAGCGTTAGTCTCTCAGCCATGTCTGACTCTTCCCAACCCCATGAACTGTAGCCCGCCAGTCTCTTCTGTCCATGGGATTCAGGAGTGGGTTGCCATGCCCTTCTCCGGGGATCTTCCCGACCCAGGGATGGAAACTGGGTCTCCTGCACTGCAGGTGGCTCTTTACTGTCTGAGCCACCAGAGAAGCCCATAAACCTACCTATAACCACAGCTTCTTTCTCTATGAACTTCCTCACTTTTACTGTGAATGCTTATTCTCTCTGAGCCTCAGTTTCCTCTTCTACTAATTGGGCACAATAATAATATCTACTATACAGAGTAATTTATATTACCCTGAGAATTTACTTCAACGACAAAATGGAAGGAAACATTTTTTGCAAGCCCTACTGCTCTAGGCCAATATCATTGCTGTTCTGAATGCTCTTGTTTACCCCATCTGTATTCAAATCTTGGAATTGTAATCAGAGATATTTTCTATCTGGACTCCTGATGAACTATCTCCTCTGCACACCCAGCCTCCATTGGAAGGAGGGCCACTTGGCCTCTGTCTTCACTTGGGAGAGCCTGGAGAGAAGAAGGTCTTTGCAACTTTGGGGAGAGCATGATTCAATGTTCTGTGTCCCAGAGCTGCCTCTGCTGGCGTGAATGGAGGAAGATGGGACAGGTCCGGAGCACTTGTAGAGGAGAATGGTGATTTCCAGGCCCCAGGGCAAGAGGGTGGAGGGTTCTACCTTTGCTTCTTAGTCTCCTTACTTGTCCTACATCAGAAGAACCTCATCAGTTCATCTTCTCATGGAGTGATGGATTGGTGGATTGCTCTTCACTGAGGGCCCATCCCAGTTCATCAGGCATTCCCTAGTGCCGGGTGCTGAGCTCAGAGATCAGGAAGGCAGGCCTGATCGTCAGGAACCTACAGCCCAAGGGAGGAGCCCTGACCTGTTAACAGATGGTCCCCATCAATGTGGCCTAGGTTCTAACATGCATGCGGTTAAGAGCACAGAAGAGCTGGTTGCTAAGTTTGTCTAGGATATGGGAAGGGGCAGACAGGGTAGAGATGGCTTTATAAAGGAAGAAGCCTTTGGCATGAGCTCTGAAAGGTGCAGAGTATTCTTCTGGATAAAGAGGTAAGTTAGACCGGTCTCCCTTCCATATCCTGTATGGGAGCAACTGAAATGTCCTCAGCAGAGGAGTGGGTAGAGAAGATAGGGCGCATGTATACGATGGACTGTTTGTTGCTCCGTCACTCAGTCGTGTCCGACTCTTTGTGATCCCATGGACTGCAGCACACCAGGCTTCCTGACCTTCACCATCTCCCAGAGTTTGCTCAAACTCATGTCCATTGAGTCGGGGATGCCATCCAAACGTCTCATCCTCTGTCATCCCCTTCTCCGCCTGCCTTCAATCTTTCCCAGCATCAGAATCTTTTCCAATGAGTCAGCTCTCATATCAGGTATTACTCAGCCATAAAAAGAAATGAAACTGCGCCATTTGCAGAGATGTGAATGGACTAGAGACTGTCATACACAGTGTAGTAAGTCAGAAAGAGAAAAACAAATATTGTATATCGATGCATGTATGTGGAATCTAGAAAAATGGTATGGATGAACCTGCTTGCAAAGTGGAAATAGAGACCCAGGTGTAGAGAACAAGCATATGGCCATCAAGGAGGTGGGCACAGGATGAACTGGGCAATTGGGACTGATGTACGTGTGCTGTGCGTGCCAAGTTGCTCAGTCGTGTCCGACTCTTTGTGACCTTATGGACAATAGCTCGCCAGGATGCTCGGTCCTTGGGATTCTCCAGGCAAGAATGCTGGAGTGGGTTACCATACCCTCCTCTAGGAGATCTTCCCTACCCAGAGATTAAACCTGTGTCTCTTACATCTCATGCATTGGCAGGTGGGTTCTTTACCACTGGTGCCACCTGGGAAGATGTGAAGATAGGTGAAGTAGGTGGCTGGTGAGGGCCTACTGTCTAGCCCTCATGGGGAAAAATATAAGGTACAGTCTGTACCTAAGTTAACCTTAAAAATGCATTCCGGTATACATTAGGTGCAGACAAACACTGTTTGATTCCGCTTATACGAGTTACCCAGAATAGTCAAATTTATAGAGTCAGAGGTCCATTAGTAGATGGCAGGGGCTGAGGGCTGGCGAGGAGGGTTGGGGACTTAGTGGTTAATGGAGACAGTTTCAATTTAGGAAGGTGAAAACTTTGGGAGAAGGATGATGGTGAGAGACGCACAACAATGTGACTATACTTCGTGTTACTGGACTGGACTGTTAGATATAATTAAAATAGTATGTTTTATATTATGTGACTTTTACCACAATAAAAAGCAGAAAATAAAAATTCTTTTAAAAACTTTAAAAAGAAAAAAAAAGGGGGGAGTGACAGAGAGATAATTCCATTCGGTGGGAGAAGTACACCAAGCCCTGGAGGAGGGGGACTATAGCAAAAGATGATGCTGAGGACTCAGTGTGTCTGGAAGAAATGAGCTTGAGGTTGCAGAGGGTGGGGTTGGCAGGGGCTGGCCACTGGGGACCATGTTTATCTTGAAACTATAAGCCCACAATCTGTTGTTCAAAAACCTTGGGGCCAGATGTGCTGTTGGAGTTAGAATTTTCTGGATTTTAGAGTGTAATATGGTAATTATATTGCATAAATCATACATATTCCCAGTGGGCCTGGGGCACTGCCCTGTGATAATCCTATTCGTTATTTTAACACTGAATAGTCACACCCAAGAAAGAAAGAACATAGATTAAGTTTTGCTGCCAAATATGTATGAATAAACTTTGAATTTCAGAGATGACTGAATTTTGAAATCAAGGGTAAGAAGGGTAGTAGGCTTGTTTGTTTGTTTGTTTAACTACTGAGGGCAACATGTGGCCATTAAAAGACTCTGCAGGCTTCCCAAGTGGTGCAAAGAATCTGCCTGCCAGTGCAAGAGATGTAAGAGACACAGTTTCTATCCCTGAGTCAGGAAGACCCCCTGGAAAAGGAAATGACAACCCACTCCAGTATTCTTGCTTGGAGAATCCTGGGGACTGAGGAACCTGGTGGTCTACAGTCCATGGGGTCGCCAAGAGCTGGACACGACTGAGTGACCGACCAGCCTGAAGGCATGCCAAATACTCTGCACAGGTCAGTGTTATCACCTTAATAATTGGATGACAGGGAAATGTACATGCAGCCTCTGTAGGGGGTGAACTGGAGAGGAGGCCGAGGGAATCTGATTTTCCCCAGCACTCTTCTCCTGACCCTGTTGCTCTCTTTGAACCTCCTCTCGTCACTTCCTTCTATCCCTTCCTGGTGCTTGCTGTCCAGGACATCTGTGTCTCAAACCAGGGGGTTGACTCCCCATGTGCTGGTCCTCCCTCCTGGCTCTGGGGTGGGGGGTGGGGGCTGTGAGTCTGCATTCCTCTTAAGCCCCATTTGCTCCACAGTCATCCCCTGCTTATGCAGGAAGTCCCTGTCCTTTCTTCCTCAGAGTTCACACTTGTCTTTCATCTGCCAGTCATCTTCCTTTAGCATTCAGAACTTCAGCATCCCATAAAAGAGCTATGAGGTCATTGATGGGTGAGTGTTCTAGAGCAGGGTGGGACAGAGCAAGTTGGCCATCCAAGATGGTTCTAGAGCCCAGAGACTATGGACTGAATGCGTGTGTCCCTTCAAAATCCAAGTGTTGAAGCCTAGTCTCCAACAGGACGGTATTTGGAGGTGGGCTCTTTGGGAGGTAATTATGTCCTGGGGGAGGAGCCCTCATGAATGGGATTAGTGCCCTTTATAAGAAGAGACACGAGAGAGAGGATTATCCCCTCTGCCTTGTGAGGAAGACAGCCATCTGCAAACTAGGACGTGGATTCTCACCAGAAGGACCATGCTGGTACCCTGATCTCAGACTTCCAGCTTCTGCAACTGTGAGAAGTAATGCCTGCTGTTTAAGCCATAAGCCTATGGCAGTTGATGATAGCAACCTGAACTCAAAGCACCCCAGGCCTCCTTGACCCTCTCCTAGAGTCCCTTTCTCTGCACTGTGCTGTTCATGAGCTGTGCCTTTCTAGGCTGCCTTTCCACTTTGATGATTTGCTTTTTTGATGATTTTGCTTTTCCTTTTGATGATTTCCTTTTTTTCCTTTTTGGGTAATTTGATGTCTATGTTGGGTGCTTTTGTTTTTATTTTATTCTTCATGATGCCTGACAAGATGCCAAAGAAATGATGGTTTAGATTCTAAGCTAACCTTTTTATACTTGATCTTTTTAGCATTTGTTAGCTGGAGTCACTATTTCATTCTTATCCGATGACATTTCTGATATACAACAGTATGCTGCTGCTGCTGAGTCACTTCCATCATGTCCGACTCTGTGCGACTTCATAGACGGCAGCCTACCAGGCTCCTCTGTCCACAGGATTCTCCAGGCAAGAATACTGGAGTGGGTTGACATTTCCTTCTCCAATGCATGCATGCATACCAAGTCACTTCAGTCGTGTCTGACTCTGTGTGACTCCATAGACGCCGGCCCACCAGGCTCCTCTGTCCACAGGATTCTCCGGGTAAGAATACTGGAGTGGGTTGACATTTCTTTCTCCATACAACAGTATAGTTATTATTGTTTTAGGAAAATTATTTAACAACTGCTAGTTGCATTTTACTACCTAAAGAGCGGAGAGTTTAGCATAATAGGAACTGAACGTTGAGGAAATGCAACAGAGCTCTGAATTCTTTATCAAATTATGATGCTGAATCTTTTCTCCTTTAGCAACGAAAAGGAGAAAGCTAGGAAGGAAGCTTGTGTCATACTTCTAAAATAGCACATCACCAGCTTTTCTGGTGGTCCAATGGTTAATATTTTGTGCTTTCAGGGCAGGAGGCAAAGGTTCAATCCCTGGTGAGGGAACTAAGATCCCACGTGCTGCACGGTGCCACCAAAGAAATTACAAATAAATTAATAAATAAAATAACACACACCTAAAGACCATTATAGGTGGCTCAGTGGATAAAGAACCAGCTTGCCAATGTAGGGCACTGGGGTTTGATCCCTGAGTCAGGAAGATCCCCGGTAGGAGGAAATGACAACCTACCCCAATATTCTCGCCTGAAAAATCCCATGGATAGAGAAGCCTGGCAGGCTGCAGTCCATGTGATTGTATAGAGTCAGATGTAACTGAGCTGCTGAGCATGCACACAAAAGACCGTTATATAAGTAAGATATTGCCTTTGGCCAAATGTTTTACTGAGCATTCAGTTACTAGAAAGAGAAGCTAAAAAGAGAAGAGGAAAGAGAGAAATATTAATCTATGAGCAGATTTCAAACGCCCTAAGTCATGTACTTTTTTTTTTTCAGCAATTTTATTTTCCTTTGTCCCTTGAATTTTCCCTTGCAGTGGGAAAAGGAATTCCTCCCACAATGCTTTGCAACAGGCACACATGAACTCTTCTTAAACATATTTCAGGTGATCTATAAATAGCTCACCAGAACAGCAGGGCACAGTTGCTGGGAGTCAGGGAAGCAAGGCAGAAGTCTGAGATCAGCAAAGCCTGTTGGAACATTCCAGGAGTAATTCTGATTCATTTAGGTCTGGTGATCTTGTGTTGGTTCTGACTGTTAGGGATTTTCTGGTCTGGCAGCTGGGGCTTGCCGAATGCCCGAGACATGATTGCAGCTTGTTCCTCTGAGGAAAGGGAAGTTGTTGTTCAGTCACTCAGTCGTCTCCAGCTGTTAGTGACCCCATGGACTGCAGCACTCCAGGCTTCCCTGTCCTTCACCACCTCCCATGCTGCTGCTGCTGCTGCTAAGTCGCTTCAGTCGTGTCCGACTCCGTGCGACCCCATAGACGGCAGCCCACCAGGCTCCCCCGTCCCTGGGATTCTCTAGGCAAGAATACTGGAGTGGGTTGCCATTTCTTTCTCCAATGCATGAAAGTGAAAAGTCAAAGTGAAGTCGCTCAGTAAGTGTCCAACTCTTTGTGACCCCATGGACTGCAGCCTACCAGGCTCCTCCGTCCATGGGATTTTCCAGGCAAGAGTACTGGAGTGGGGTGCCATTGCCGTCTCCATAGTTTGCTCAAATTCATGTCCATTAAGTCGGTGATGCCATCCAACCATCTCATCCTTTGTCTCCCCCTTCTCCTCCTGCCTTCAATCTTTCCCAGCAACAGGGTCTTTTCCAATAAGCTGCCTCTTCACATCAGGTAGCCATAGTATTGGAGCTTCAGCTTCAGCATCAGTCCTTCCAATGAATATTCAGGGTTGATTTCCTTTAGGATGGACTGGTTTTCATTCCAATCCCAAAGAAGGGCAATGCCAAAGAATGTTCAAACTACTGTACAATTGCACTCATTTTACATGCTAGTAAGGTAATTTAGCTCAAAATCCTTCAAGCTAGGCTTCACCAGTTAGTGAACTTCCAGATGTACAAGCTGGATTTAGAAAAGGCAGAGGAAAAAGAAGAGCTGGATCTTAGCTCTGCCACCTGCTAAACTTGTGACCTTGGGCTTGTAACTATTTCTTCCAGCCAAATTTCGTCACATGGCAAACTGATACAACTGATTCAAAAGACTGTTGCCGAGTCGAAACACGATTCTATGAGCTTCCCTGGTGGCTCAGTGGTAAAGAATTCTCCCGCCCATGCAGGAGACACAGGTTTGATCCCTGGTCTAGGAAGATCCCACATGCCAGAGAGCAACAAAGACAGTGCGTCACAACTATTGAGCTTGTGGTCTGCAGCCCGGGATCGGAAACTACTGAAGCCCACGCACACTGGAGTCTGTGCTCTGCAGTGAGAAGCCACACAGTGAGGAGCCTGAATGCTGCAGCGTGGCCCCCACTCAATGCAACTGGAGAAAAGCCTGAGGGCAGCCGCAAAGACCCATCACAGTGAAATATACGTTAGGAAATAAATAAATGCGTAAAAATTACAGGGAAAAAACGGGGAGATGGATACTATGGAAATACACAGTGTTGCACCCAGCACGGAGATGCTCAACAGATGTTGGTCTAACAAGGCAACATGACATAATGATAAAAGCGTGGTGTTTGGACTCATGCACCCTGGGTTCAAATCCGGCTCCCTCATTTACCCAAGAGGTAAATTAGAGTTAAGTTACTTAGCTTTTCCAAGATGCAGTTTCTTCATCTGCAAAATGATAATAACAAGTTGGTGCAGAAAACAATGCCAAGGGTTTACCATTATTTATTAAACCAATATTTGTGAAGTTCATATTGTCAACTAAGCATGGCTCTGGGCACGGGGCATAGAATAGTGCGTGATGCTTATTTCTTGCCCTTAGGTGCTCAGCTCTTAATCCCAGAGATGGATAATTGAGCAAACAGTTATATTATAGTGATAAGCCCCCTGCTGGGTCATGCCAAGGCTCACGTGGGAGCAACTATTGGGGAACCCAATCCAGAGTCTGGGGGTTATAGAGAGATTTTTAAAAGAGCAATTGCTCAGATGGAACCTGAAAAAAGTGGATAAGTTGGCTAGTTGAAGTGTGACTGGGAAGAGTTTTTATGCAAATGCATCATCTAAAAATGCTGTGTATTTCTCACTTGATCCTCATGATGACCCTAAGAAGTTCCGGTTTTAAGGGTAAGGAAACTAAAGGTTAGAGTACCATGTTCTGATTTACTCTAGAATGTTCCTTTTGAAGGTTTCATGGAGCTCATGACAATTCTTTCTTTTACGAATGCCTTCGCTTCACTCCCAAAATGCACACAGTGGGGTCACTAACAATGGGTTTATGCTTTGCGAGTGTGTGTGTGTGTGCGCCTGTGTGTGCTCAGTCGTGTCTGATGCTTTGTGACCCTATGGACTGTAGCCTGTCAGGTTCCTCTGTCCATGGGGTTTCCCAGGCAAGAATACTGGAATGAGTTGCCGTTTCTTCCTCCAGGGGATTTTCTTGACCCAAGGATCGAACCTGCATCTCTTGCAGCTCCTGTGCTGGCAGGTGGACTCTTTACCACTAGCACCACCTGGAAGCCCTCTGTCTTATATACCCATTCCTATCATTCAGATCAAGGACGAACACCTGACCAAGCTTTAACTGCCTACATTATCTTGCCATTCTGTAATGCAAGCCCTATTTACACTCAAATCATTTTGAGGAAACATGGAGGTTGGCTTTACACATAACCTCAAAAATGAACACACTCAAAATACCGTGCACCATGCCCAGAACATAATAGATAAAAATGATGGTTGGTTTTTTTCCCCTTATATTCTTTGTTCAGGTGAATATGCAAACAACAGGCTGAATTCAACCTAACACCAGCACGGTCAACATATTAGGATTGTGTTTTTCCTCACTTCGATTCCCAGCTCAGATTTTAACTTCACATTACAAATTATCTCTCCCCAAGCACTTTCTCCTTTATTTTGTTTGCTTACAACTATTTTATTAACTGACAGCTTCTAGAATGTCAGTGGAAGTTCCAAATAATCATATCTTGTCCATTTTCTTATACAGCAAGGAAAGGGCGAGAAAGAAATTTATTTGACCAGGAAAATAACAAGCCACTCAGCAATGCAAATTGAAGAAAACTAAATTATACTTGAACTAAATTAATCAATATGAATTAGACTGGTATTTAAACTGTTTTCTTTATATGGATTTTATTATAGTCACCTTAAACAGCCTGCTGTATAGGATGTAAAGTGGCTCATGAATGAAGCTAAAAAGCCAAAAATAATAATAATAATAATAGCAGCTGTGCAGTGTGCAGAATTTGAGCTTTTTGTTTGTTTTTAGAATTTGAGCTTTATTTAACTCCATTATGATTTTCCTTTTTTGCTGATTGAATATTGCCATACTTAAGTGTGGGAAGCGGATTTGAAGAGGATGAACCTTCAGACATAGAGCAAGTGAAGAATTAAGTACCCAGGTAAGATCAGAAGGGATGGGGGCAAGCTACCGGCTTTCCGTTTGCATGGAAGCTGCCTTTCCTTCACAGCTCACTCAGCTCCAGTGCTCTGAGCATGCTCTGCCACATCTTGCTCTCAGCAAAGCTGCATGTTAACTCCAAACTCCCAGAGGCAGCCGTGCAGCTGGCTCCGCAGTCTCTAGTCTAGGTTCCTTGACAGTCCTGAGACAACTGGGTTAGTCCACGTCAGGGTGACCACAGCCCAGCCCAAATGAAGCAAGGTAATCCGTCACTCTCTTAAGTGGGCTTAATACAGTGCACCTGTGTGCTAAGTCACTTCAATCATGTCTGACTCTTTGTGACCTTGTGGACAGTAGCATGCAGGCTCTTCTGTGCATGGGATCCTCCAGGCAAGAATACTGGAGTGGGTTGCCTTTCCCTCCTCCAGGGGATCTTTCCAACCCAGGGACTGAATTCACATCTCCTGTGGTTCCTGTATTGCAGGCCAGTTCTTTACTACTGAACCACTGGGGCAGTCCCTTGATACAGTGAAACATCTGCAGATCCCTAAATGGATTTCAAACCACTGGAGAGCTAGGTGCAAAGTCCATCCGACCATGCCCTTCAGACCCACATCCCTGTAGCTCCCCCAGAATAATAGTGCAATAGCCCCTTCTACTGGGGGGAATGCATTAAGTTCATATCACTTTTGGAGAAGGAAATGGCAATCCACTCCAGCACTCTTGCCTGGAAAATCCCATGGATGGAGGAGCCTAGTAGGCTACAGTCCATGGGGTCGCAAAAAGTCGGACACGACTGAGCAACTTCACATTCATATCACTTTGATTTTGAGATTCAAGCTGTCTACAGCACCTACCATATCCACATTAGTAGAAGAGCCAATATCCCTTCCTCTCGTGTCTTGAATTATCCCGGGGAATTCCCCGGGCGTCCAGTGGTTAAGACTCCGTGCTTCCACTGCCATGGACCTGGTTCAGTCCCTGGCTGGGGAACCAGGACCCCGTAAGCCACATGGCATGGCCAAAAAAGAGAATTATCCTAGAAGCTTGAGGTCTACTCAGCCCAAAAGGTCTGGTCCTGCCCCAAAATTGTTCTTGGAGAGAAAACGCGACAATCTGTAAATGCTTTCTCAGCCCCTGTTTTTTTCTGCCATTACCTTTGTAGCTATCATGTGGCTTTCAACATGAAGAAAGAAGATCGCGTTCAGCTCTGTGTCCTCCAGGCCTCACACTTTTCTTCCTGACTGTCCTGTGCTATTCTGGTCATCAGACCAGTCCACCTGCTGACAGGAGGTGCAGAGGAGGAATGGGAAACCCTCCCCAGAGTGTTATCTGTGCTCCTGGGAATTTAACGGGATGCTGGACATAGCCCTTTTGTAGCGTTTGAGGAAGCAGCTTTCTGCCTCTGCAGGGTTGCATCAGCCAAGGATTCTCTGAGCCACACTGCCGTAGCCTCGACATTATAACCCTTGGTCCTCTCACATGAGGGCACTGGCTAGTCCCCAGGATGCTGTACAATAGACAGTCTAGAGCCCCATGGCCTCAGGGGCCCTGAAAATATCCCCCTTCTACCTTCATGTGTCTGCCACTGAAGTCCCTGATGCCCTTTGTTCCAAGTCCCCATCCACGTTCTGTTGCAGAATGAATACTGCTTTTAAGAGTCAAACTCTGTTCAACCACATACCAAAAGTAATGAAAAGAATGATTCCAAATGTAGTGGTCCATGCATGAGAAACATATGAGGTGACTTTGTGTAATTTTATAAATGAGAACACAGCAACCTAGCAAGGTTGACTCTAGCAGGGACACACAGCTGAGCCAGAGCTAGACCTCAGGTCTGCTGGATCCCCAAACAATGAGCCTGTAGGCATGAGGGTTCTGTCGGGTATCATTAGCTGAGAGGAGAGGAAGGGATGTGCCTGCGTGTGAAGGCTGTGATTCCAGTGACCACAGCGAGGACGCCCAGAGGGATCAGGAGAAACACATCCAGAGGGAATGATGGAGCTGGGTCCTCTCAGAACCCTCTGTCTCTTTCAGTCCTGACACTTACTTCCTTTTTCTTCCCCCTACTATTGTGCATGAAACTAAGATTTCAAGTCCCCGTGATACGCTAGGTAGCATCCGCATCCTTTTAGGTGCCACCATTGATTGGACCATGAGGGCCAGAATGAGAGCTCCCTGAGAGTCCAGGGCTCAGCAGGCACTGGCTCATGGTCTCTTTAGCTGATGTTTGACGATGGATGTTCATTACATGTACTCGTTGCAGCATCTGCAATCATATCACCTTCACAACTGACTGTCTACGCACAGATAGTTCTTTGAATAAGGAGATTTACTTATGGGATGTGTAGTAAATATTTGATTAGAGTGCTGCCGATTTGTAGGCTGGCCACTGAGTCCTGATGAAGATGGGCCTGAGAAGTGTTAGTCATTCAGTTGTGTCCGACTCTTTGTGACCCCACGGATTATAGCCTGCCAGACTCCTCTGTCTGCGGGATTTCCCAGGCGAGAATACTGGAGTGGGTAGCCATTCCCTTCTCCAGGGGATCTTCCTGAGCCAGGGATCAAACCCAGGTCTCCTGCCCTGCACCAGATTCTTTACCATCTGAGTCACCAGGGAAGCCTTTGGGCGATGGTAATTAATGAGACCAGCTAGACTTTCTCCCTTTAATCTTGCTTGAAAAATAAACCAACTTCTCAGGGATGCAGACCAAGAAGACGCAAGCAGATGAGAGAACAAATGGCGAAGCCCCGGGATTGGTGATGCCTTGCGTTTTAGACAATGACCTGGCTTCCTTTGTGATCCAGTCTCTTTTGTTGACTTTGCCTCCCGACAATAAAGGTTTATTATCTGAAATAGCTTAACACAGCCTCCGTTTCTAGCAAAACCAAAGGAACCCTTTCTGAAGGTCAGGACCTGGCCCTGCCTTGGGGGTGCTGGCTTCTCACTATCAGACCACCTGCCCCTCCTGCCCATGCCTGGCCTGGCTCCCTGCTTGGTTCTGGATTCAGCTGGAACCTTTTCTTTCTAGCTCTCCCAGGGCTGTTCTTGGCCTCCCTGGCCCTCCTCAACATGGGGCCTGCCGCGTCCTAACACGGGGGCACCGAGTTCAGGGGGCAGGTACTGCATTGCTGGACTGTGGGAAATAGAAAGCGCACCTCCTCCTGCCTTCTCCATCTGTCTTCAGCTTTTGTGTTCACACGGCTTCTTCTGACAGCCTGAGCTTGCTGCTTCCTCCCTGGCGCCACAGCTCTGGTACGGAGGGATCAGCCTCTCTCGCGGATCTGGCTCCCTCTCATTTGTCTAGTGTCTCTCAGGGTCTTAGCTGCCTTCAGGTTTCTCGTGGCATCCTTTAGTTTTGCCGAGATCTCCCCTAAGGGGACCAGCCTCATCAGCAAAAGGAAAATAGTGGAGTCAGCGGTGAGACTGATGTCCCAAACTGTGTTGAAGGAGATTTGCAAATCTAGAGCAGTTAGGAGACTGTGCTCCCGGACAATGGCATAACTCTGTGGTTAATTTAAACACAAAACAGGGGACAAAGACTATTTTCTAGAACAACCAGTTCTTCGTGGATGAGGAAATTGAAGATCATAAAGGTCAACCCTTTGCCTAAAGTCACACAGGAAGGTATTTTCAAATCCACTGAAGAACTCTCAAGTCCTGACACCCGTGACATTTCTTCTCAACCAAAGACCCTCCATGAATGTTTTATTGAAGGTACAAGCTACGGAATTAGTCAGTCTGTAAACAGCATTTCTCCGAAAGGGGTGAGGGGATGAGTTGTGAGTTTGAACAAATTGCGTGGTCTGCACGCGTTAGAGCCGTACTATACAGGGTGGTCGTCTAACTATGCCATGAGACGATTAGTACCGTACCCACTTAATAAACAGTAAAACTGAGACTCAGGAAGTTTCATAATAATGAAAATGATGACAGTCATTACTTATTAATGACTTTATTCAGCACTTGTTATATCCTAGTTCCCAGTGATTCGCATGTATCACCTCCATCCTGCTCATAGTAACTTTACCAGGTAAACACTATTACTAAGTGAGTTCCCTAAGGACACACAGCCTGAGTGTGCATCGGGTCCCATCGCCCCGACAGCTGCCTTTGAGCCGAAGCAGATGTTCTTAGGAAAAATCAAATTTCTATGTAAAAATATGTGGAAATGTTTACTGAACCAGCATCAAGCATGCAAACACATTTATTGCATTTGTATTCCAGATAAACAAACAAGAATCCCTGAGAGGCGTGTGAACCAGGTTTCCTTTCTGTCTGTCTCCCTGGACCACTTAGCATGGGAGGGCTTAGCAAGTGTCATTGAATGGGTAAATGAATGAATAAGTCTGTTTTCATTGCTCTGCCATTAACTGCATTGTGATGTTGAGTGATGACTTGGTCTCTCTGAACCTTTACTTCCCATCTGTAAAATACACAGGCAAAAAAGAAGGAGGCATGAAGACCTTAAATGCTCAGGTTAACCTCTTTTGGGTGGGGTAGGATGGGGCTTTGAACCACTGTCCTGCGGCTTCCTGGGAGGAACAATGCAAGCCCTGAGCTACTCCAGCATAGCTTTCACTTTCACATCAGGTTTTAGGAATCACCTCTTAGGAGACAAATTGGTCCTAAAAGATGGGAGTCCTGATCTTTACTACTAAAGCTGTTATAATCTCATGGCAAAAGGGACTTTGCAGTTGGAATTAAAGTTACTAATCAACTGACTTTAAAATTGAGAGATTGTTCTAGATTATTCAGATGGGCCAAATATAATTTCATGGGCCTTTACAATCAGAGGAAGAAGGTGAAAGAGTCCATGAGAGAGAGAAAGCAAAAAGAGGAGACAAGAGGGAAGAAAAGGTGCAGCCTCACAGGACTAGACCCCCTGTTGCTGATTTAAAGATGAAAAGTGGACCATGAGCTGAGGAGCGTAGGCAGCCTCTCGAAGTTGGGAGCAGCCCCTTGTGACAGCCAGCAGGGAAATGAGGACCCTGCTTCTACAGCTGCACGGAAGCAAATTCTGCAGATAACCCGGATGCCAGTGAACATGGAGAACTCACAGACAGATCATTTGAAATTAGGCAGCTAAAGGAGCAAAAAGAAAAAAAAGGATGAAAAAGCGTACGTGAATTATGGGACACCATTAAGTAAGCAAACATTTCTATCATGGGAGACCCAAACGAAGAGAAAGAAAAGGGGAAGAAATTCATTTAAAGCAATAATAGCTGCATGCTCAGCTGCTCAGTTGCGTCCAACTCCTTTGTGACCCCATGGACGGTAGTCCCCCAGGCTCCTCTGTCCGTGGGTTGCCATTTTCTACTCTAGGGGATCTTCCCGACCCAGGGGTTGAATCTGTATCTCCTGCATCTCTTGCATTGGCAGGTGGGTTCTTTACCACTGAGCCACAAGAGGAACCCCAATAATAGCTCACAATATCCCAAATCTTGGAAGACATATGGACATCCAGGTACAGGAAGCTCAAAGTACTCAAGCAACAACACCAAGCCAAAGATTAGTTCCAGACACATTATAATCAAAATGTTAAAAGAAAGTGTCCAGAAAAAGTGATCTATCACATACAAGGGAACCCCCACAGGATCATCAGTAGATTTCTCTGGAGAAGTGAGTTGGCTCTTTGTATCAGGTGGCCAAAGTATTGAAGCTTCAGCTTCAGCATCAGTTCCTCCAATAAATATTCAGCATGGATTTCCTTTAGGATTGACTGATTTGATTTCCTTGCTGTCCAAGGGACTCTCAAGAGTCTTCATCACATTTTGTGATGTAAACATCAAATACTGATTTAACCAAAATTGTGGTTTAACGGCTATGATTGGAGGATGAGGATGAAGCATGCATATAGGTGTGTACGTGTCTGTTTTAGTTACAAGGGTAAAATACCCTCCTTCCAAAATAGGAAATCATGGAAAAAACTGATTGTTGCCCATCAATATATATTCTTTTCTTTCATAGTGAGAGAATTTTAGTCAATAGTGTGGTTATCTAGAATAAAGACCAGAGTTTCCAGCCTTCCTTGTGGGACCCATGACACCAAGTTCTGGACAACGGGATGCAAATGAAATTGATATGTGCATTTTCTGGGTGGTGTCTTTAAGGGGAAGAAAGATGTCTTTCCATTCCCTTTTCTCCCTTCCCATTGGATGAAATACAGCCATGGTGACAAGCTGTCTTGGATCAGGTGAATACGAGTCTTTTTAACTTGGTGCTCTGCCATTTACAAGAGAAAGATAAGCTATTTTAAGGCTCTGCCATTGCTGTCTTAGTCTCTGTCACAGCGCCCAAACCTATATCATATCTCAGGAACCAAAAGATAATGTCTGAAGTTGAACAATCAAGAACAAGTGCTATAAAGATGTTATTTAGAAATATTGAATCAAATTCCAGAAGAAATTGCTAAAAGACATGAAATATGTTGTCACTGGGAGCCTTGAATTTATAGAGAAGGGTGGAGTAGGGGACCACTATTTGTCCTTTTAAATAGCTACATCAGTATTCCTGTTAAATGACATTAAAGTAAGTCATTCTCACATACGTGCACACACAAGGTTATAATTTGTGGTTGCTGTCACCTTGAGTGAAATATGTTTTCACAAGGAGATTGTGATTTAAGGTATTGGAGAAAGCACTTAGATATGGAGTCTTATTTGGAACCATGCAACCGCTGACAAAGGTTTGATCAATGAGATCGCTCTCGTGTTTGTAATCCCACAGCATAAATATATTATAAGACTGGAGGATGGTTTCAAAACAACCAAACTATTACATGATCATCAAGAAATTTAAAAGGAAAAAAAAAAGAATTTTGATGAGACCATTGGTCACCATTTCAGGAGTAAAGGAAGCAATTACTGTCAAGGACATTATAAACTTACCTTCCTGAAATGTGATCATGATTTCAGAAAATGTATGTGATCTACCTGTGACATGGGATACAGAATGATACACTAGCCTTGGCAATGGTGTCAGGGTTGAGAATGTTAACAAGACAGGTCATCGATGTGACTGTTTGGAGCTCCCAGGGCTAGTGACATGTCTGCTTCATGTCCTGCTTTTACTGATAACATGCCTAATGGGCCCATGGTTTTTATGAGCCTGTAGATGAACAGGACAGTTAGGAGTTCAAACATTATCAAGGCAATGTGGGCAAATGAGTTGATACTGTGTCAGAGAAGCAGAGGATCTGTCAATATTAGCTTAGGAAGGGGTTGTAGAGGTCCTTTCCTGCAACTGTCTCACTTTGGGGAAGAGAGTGATACCCGGTGATGGTTGCTAATGGCCCAGTCACCCTGTGACTTGAAAGTGCTTACCCCAGATGAAGGAAGTGAAACATGGAAGCCGCAGAGAAAGGGGAACATTGTAAAGTAAGCAGGGAGGACAGGGCTTGTCTCCCTCTCTTGGTGTAGGCCCTTGGTCCATGGGTCAGGATCCATCGTAGACAGGGCTGGTGTAAGGGGGCGGGATGGGGGAGGGAAGACTGGAACAGTGAGAGACTGAAGCTGTGGTTTTAAGAAGATTGGCACTGAAGCACTGTTTACGGTAGCCAGGACATGGAAGCAACCTGAGCGTCCATCCACAGAGGAATGGATATGAAGGTATGGGCCGTGCATGGAATGGAATGCTACTCACACATAAAAAGTAACAAAACTGGGTCATTTGAAGCAATGCGGATGGACTTAGAGACCATCATCCAGAGTGAAGTAAGTTAGAAAGAGGAAAACAAGTATCTTACATCTACACATACATGTGGAATCTCATACATTTACACATACATGTGGAATCTAGTCCTTAATGTTCATTGGAAGGACTGATGGTGAAGCTGAAACTCCAGTACTTTGGCCACCTGATGCAAAGAACTGACACATTGGAAAAGACCCTGATGCTGGGAAAGATTGAAGGTGGGAGGAGAAGGGGATGAGATGGTTGGAGGGCGTCACTGATGCGATGGACCCGAGTTTGAGTGAACTCTGGGGGTTAGTGATTGACAGGGAGGCCTGGCGTGCTGCAGTCCATGGGGTCACAAAGAGTCGGACATGACTGAGTGACTGAACTGAACTGGACTGTGGAATCTAGTAAAATGGTGCAGGTGATCTTATTTGCCACACAGAAATAGAAACACAGATGTAGATAACAATCCTATGGACACCAAGCGGGGAACAATGGGGGTTGGGATGAATTAGGAGATTGGGATTGATGTATATACACCATAGATAACTGGTGAGAACATGCCGCATGGCTCAGGGAACACTACTCAGAGCTCTGTGGTGACCTAAGTGGGAAGGAAATCCAAAAAAGAGAGGATATTTGTACATATATAGCTGATCAGTTTGTGGTACAGTGGAAAATAATACAACATCATAAAGCAACTCTACAAAAATTAATTAAATAATTAAAATAGAAATTAAAACCAAAAAGATTGTACTTGAAAGTGAGCCAGAGAGAACTCAAGGTGGTCATTCTTGTAACTGAACATGTTCTGTAAGACACATATTGTACTTGAAGTACCTTCCAAGAAAGGACAAAGATGGGAGGTTTGATCAGGAATGGTTGATTTCAGTGATGATGGAGAAGTATAACCTTTCCCTGATTGTACCTCAGTGAGTGAAGCCTGTTCAACAAGTTACATCTGTTTACACCCCATCCCACCTCCTGTCTCTTGGAGACTGTGTAGTTGATCCTGGCTTTCAGGGAGATGAGGAGGAGAGACTAGTAGAGACAGCTGGGTTCAGTTTGCTGATGTTGAGTTGCAAGAGTTCATGGAATACTTGAAATACACTCTGACTTTCTTAAGTCTGAAGCTTAGGCAAAAGGTCTGGAATGGAGTAGATAGAATTTGAGATCCATTAGGTGGTAATTGAAATAACGAAAAGTGATAACACTTTTCAAGGAGCAGTGAGAAGAGAAGAGGCTGAAGGTACAGTCCTGAGGCACACAAACATTTGGAGTCTGAGTTGAAAAAGAGTAGCCCACAAAGAGAAACAGGGAGATGTGTCCAGAGATAGGAGGAAATCTGGAAGGATTAATGTCATGGAAACTAAGGAGTGTATGTCTTAAGAAGGAGTGGTTTTCAATAATGTCAGAAGGATCAAAGAAGAAAAAAATGAAGGCTAGAATTGTCTTCTGGATTTAAGGTCACTTGTGACCTTGCTAGGAGAAGGCAATGGCACCCCACTCCAGTACTCTTGCCTGGAAAATCCCATGGGTGGAGGAGCCTGGTAGGCTGCAGTCCATGGGGTCACAAAGAGTTGGACACTTACTGAGCGACTTCACTTTCACTTTTCACTTTCATGGATTAGAGAAGGAAATGGCAACCCACTCCAGTGTTCTTGCCTGGAGAATCCCAGGGACGGGGAAGCCTGGTGGGCTGCCGTCTATGGGGTCACACAGAGTCGGACACGACTGAAGTGACTTAGCAGCAGCAGTGACCTTGCTAAGAGAATTTTAGAGAAGTGGTGAGGGTGGAGACACAACTTTGAAGATACACATTCTTTTTTTAAGATGAGAGACTTGAGCATGATGAAAGCTGCTTGAAAGGGACTACAGATAGGAAGAGGATGTATAGAAAGTAAGGAGAGTGGTGGGTGATGGTGTGAAATCCTTGGAAAGGCAGAATGAGATGGGGTTATGAGTTCAGGGGAGAGATTGATCTTAAACAGTGGGAGGTACATCTCTTCTTAAAATAGGAAATGGGGAAAGAGTGGGAGTGATCACGATATATAATAATAGTTTAGTGGCTACTGGACATGTTGATGTGCTGGGGCCTCATTAATAGAAGTATAGCATTAATATCCAGAGAAGGCAATGACAACCCACTCCAGTGTTCTTGCCTGGAGAATCCCAGGGACAGCGGAGCCTGGTGGGCTGCTGTCTATGGGGTCACACAGAGTCGGACAAGACTGAAGCAACTTGGCAGCAGCAGCAGCAGCAGCAGCAGCAGCACCAGCACCACCAGCACCACCAGCAGCAGCAGATGTTCAAGGCAATGTTGTGTGTAGTCCTGGCTGGTACATCCTAAGTGAGAGACTGACCACCTGAAGAGCAGGCTTAGAGGAGTTAAAACCTGATGAAAGTGTTTGAAAATGGCTGAAGAATAGGGAAATACTTGGCTCGAGAAATACAGATTTGGCAGAGAAGTAACCATGGTCTTTAAATATTTGGAAGAGCAATTAGTGTTATTCTGTTTTGGTATTAGAGGGCAGACACAGGCAACTAGAGGACGTTATAGGAAATAAACCATTTTTGGTAATGTAATATGACTTGAATTTAAATGCATACTGACTTTTGTTAAGAAATATTAAGAAAAGTGGTTCATGGGAAAATATCTTCCTTAGCCAAGTTTTTCCAGAGAGTTTAGGACTACATAAATGTTTCATTCAAAAAGTATTGAGTTTTCAACATGTGCCAGATACTATGCTGGGCTCTGGCCACACAATCTGAATCAGGCAATTAGCCTGGAATCAAGTATGGGAAACAGATATATAAAAAGATACTTAGGATACAGCCAGCTGCACTTGGCGTTGCACTCCCCATCCTAGAAGACAGTCAGCTATTAATACAATATTAATGTGCTCTATTTATTTATTCATATATTTCATTGCAAACACAATTAAGAATCTCATTCTTCTCAGATAGAACATTTTATGACCTCAGTGATAGAACCCTTTAAAGAAAAACATAGTTGTTCATAACTAATATCAAGTTTCAAGAAGCAGAATTATGTCAAGCCTTTCTATTTTGCTGTAACAGACTAGGACCCTGTGAGGCTTTTCCAGGATAGATCCGCCCCTCTCCCCGTGTCTTCAACCTACCTCTTTCGTAAAATAATAAATTTAATCAGAGAAATGAGAAAATACAGAAACAAAGGAAAATAGTCAAGAAATACAGAATAAAAATGCATGAGTGCTCATTCGCTTCGGTCATGTCCAACTCTTGGCAACTCTGTGACTGTAGCCCACCAGGCTCCTGTCCATGGGATTCTCCAGGCAAGGATACTGGAGCAGGTTGCCATGCCCTCTTCCAGGGGATCTTCCTGACTCCGGGGATCAAACTTGCCTCTGCCTGCATCTCCTGCGTTGAAGGCAGATTCTTTACCCACTGAGCCAACTAGGAAGGTCAAAGTAATAATAATTAAGTCATTAAACAGAATCAAGGACTCAGTTACTTATCATGAACTAGAGGTAATATTCTGAGCTATGTCTTTTGACTTTTGTAGATACTGAAAACCCCACCAGGTGGAAGAAGTGAATTACATGAGAACCAGACTGTAGCCATGATACAAACTGCCACAGTTCTGAGAACTGGCCTCAAGGAAATGGGAACAAAGCAACCCTGGAACTGAAGACTAACTGTACTTCAAACAATCAATCTGACGCTCGTCAGACCACTGCATGACCAATTGCAAGACGACTGTCAGAGTTGACTGTTCTGGTCTGCATGTAGCCCCCTCCCTCCACTTATACCTCCCTGGCATTCCTCTTTCAAACTCTTGCCCCTGATCAGCAACGGGGAGTTTGTTCTTTGGGACATGAGTCCACCTTTCCCCCAGGATTGCTGGCTTCCTCAGTTAAGTCATTCTCTTCTTCCATCCAACACTTGTCTCTTTGCATTACATTCTTGAGTGACAAGCAGCCAAACCTGTGTTCAGTGACACTGCTCCTCTGAGAGGACTAGAAAGAGCGCAGGGGCACCACATTCAAAACAGTCCAAAGTTTAAAAATCTAAAATTAAAAAAGAGGAAAAACTGGCGCATTCTCTAACTGCCCGTCACCCCTTTGTGTCAATATTTGTAAGCCGACAGGGTTTTCACATGATGCCTGCATGCTGATTGGTTAAATGATTGGGAGGAGCCGGGGCCAGCTAACTCTGGAAAGCCCATGTAAGGCTTTTATACCATGCACATTGAATTTAGTGTGGGACAATGATGGAATCCTAGGAACAGGGGAACGGAGAGTAGAGATTCCTAATCCAGGGTGTGGGGTGTGGAAGGAGAACAGTCATGGGAGAGGATGTTGACACTGAATGGAACCAGCCAGAGGGGTGGGAAGTAGAGTCAGCCACATCAGAGCCCCCAGACAAAGTGGTGCATGGGTGAGCTGATGTGGCGTGTGTGTGTGTGTGTGTGTCTGTGTCTGTGTGTGTGTCTGCCATGCATGCCCTCACTGTGAGCAGCTCAGCAGTGCTATAGGCATGCAACGGGATGCTGGGGGTCAGTAAAGAAAAAGGCCTTTTGAGCTTAGTTGGAAAAGTTGAGTGGAGTGTGGAGATGTCAGAGTGGGCCAGACTGAAACAGAGATCCCTGGAGCCTGCAGCTGGCATCCAGAAAGAGCTGACATGACTCTGGACCACCATGGTGAGCCCAGGGTGGAGGAGGAGAAGCCTTCGAAGAATCTGTAAACTTTGAAGATGATGTGGAATATCCTCTGCCTGCGGTAGAGGAAAGGGCCTTGATCAGAAATTTGGGAAATAAATATGAATATCATTCTAGCTCTGCCCTATTGGCCCTGTGTGTGCCTCTGGCAACCTAGTGAGCCTTGGTTTCCACATCTGCAAAATAGACAAGCAGGAGGAGACAGTGACAAAGCTTTTTCCAAGCATGGCAACTCATGACTCTCTTGTTTTCCACCCAGGATGAACAAAGAATAACAATTTTGTTATTCTTCCATTCCAGTAATCACGTATGGATGTGAGAGTTGGACCATAAAGAAGACAGAACAACAAAGAATTGATGCTTTTGATCTGTGGTCCTGGAGAAGGCTCTTGGGAGTCTCTGGGACTGCAAGGAGATCCAACCAGTCCATTCTAAAGGAAATCAACCCTGAATACTCATTGGAAGGACTGACACTGAAGCTCCAATATTTTGGCCGCTTGATGTGAAGAACTGATTCACTGGAAAAGACCCTAATGCTGGGAAATGTTGAAGGCAGGAGAAGGGGACAACAGAGGATGAGATGGTTGGATGGCATCACTGACTCAATGGACATGAGTTTGAGGAGGTTTTGGGAGATGGTGAAGGACAGGGAAGCCTGGTATGCTGCAGTCCATGGGGTTGCAAAGAGTCGGACACAACTGAGTGACTGAACAACATTCAATCAAGACATATTTGGGACCGCTGAGGTGGCAGACAGAGAGTGGTAATAAACATTTTCCTTCTCTCAGAGGGGTGGATTAGGTCCTGGTCCCCAGAACAAGTTTATTCTCCTCGCTGATGGAAAGGAGCTTTTCACCTTCATTCGTATTCTCCTAGGAACCAAGCCCATTAAGCATGATTAAAAACAGGTCTTATCTGGAGTTGAAGCTGGTGTTCTGAGATGAAAATCCTAGGTGCAGCGAGCTACATTTTTGTAAGGATAAAAGAAGCCACAGAATGCTGGCCTTGCTATAGCTACTCGGTCTGTGCTCCAAGTGTAGTATTAAGAATTATCATTGATCTTCATCATGCTAATTTGTCCTTTTATGAAAGAATTTTGGAATCTGTGCTTTTACCACTCTTAGAAAGCTGGTGGTTTTGACAAATTCGCAAAATATGTTTCTAATTTCATTCTGCTCCTATCGCATCCCAGTAATTCTCACATTATTTCTGGAAGATTAGCAGACACACAGTTGTAGTGACATAATTAGTATTCAGAGTAGATAATAATGTCAAGGGATTTTTGTTGCTCTTAAAACCTAAATGAAAATATAAGGATAGCAGAAGTTGGATTTGTGATAATTTCTTGGCACCCATTGTGTGCTTATTCAAAAAAAAAATTAATGCCACAAATGAGATTGTTTAATGCAAACAGTTGGACAAATCATTTAGAAGAAAGTAAATTTTGTTTTCTTTGCTTCCTATCTGTAAGGGAAAAGCATTGCTCCTTCTGTAGAATTTCCTGTCTGCTGTGCAATGGTTAATCTTGAGAACAGTTTCAGGCAATAAAACACTGACTGGAATCTTTCCGACAATACTTTTCCTTCTTGATCTTTTTTTTATGACTAATTGAAATGAAAGCCTGGGGAAGCTTAATGTTAAGAAAACACTCTGTGCTCTGTGATGTGATTCTGTGAAAGGGGTGTCTGTGTGGTGGGGAGCTCTTGGTTCTGGAATTTTAAGTTGGAGACCTAACTGAAGAATCAATATTTCAATTAGATGCCTTAGTGGGTTGAGGATTACTGTTACTGTAGCTGGAAGATTGCTGGGTGTTTTCTTGGGAGGGGTCATTACTTTCTTTTTAATCAGAGCTCCCAGAATCTGTCTGCTTTGTTTGCATTTGAACCACTGAAGTGACCAACTAGGAAAGAAGAAAGAATGTAAATGATTAATATTATACTTCCCTAAAGACAGCTAATGGTGTATTCTTTAGCAGCCATTGGAGAGAAAGCAATCATTTGTTGTTGTTCAGTTGCTAAGTCATATCTGACTCTTCGAGACCCCATGGGCTGTAGCACACCCGGCTTCCTTGTCCTTCCGCTATCTCTCAAAGTTTGCTCAAACCTATGTCCATTGAGTCAGTGATGCTATATAAACATCTCATTCTCTGCCACTCCTTTTTCATTTTGCTCTCAATCTTTCCCAGTATCAGGGTCTTTTCTGATGAGTTGGCTCTTTACATCAGGTGGCCAAAGTACTGGAGCTTCACCTTCAGCATCAATCCTTCCAATGAATAGTCAGGGTTGATTTCCTTTAGGTTTGATAGCCTTGCTGTCCAAGGGACTCTCAAGAGTCTTCTTCAGTACCATAGGAAAGCAGTCATTATCTCTTATTTTATAGAATCCTAGAAGCAGTGACCCTTTGAGTTAGCAGAACCAGTTTTCAAATAGTGCTTCAGGGCTCACCTGGAGCCTTGGTCAGTGAGGTGATGGGGACTCAGTGTGAGTAGGGTCCTTCTATCCCACAATGGATTCAGGAAACCAGAGTAGTTCCCCTTTGATCGGTTCTGTGTATTGTTTCACATGAAGTTTGATTTGAAAGATTATTTTATAAACCATGAATGAGAAGGACAGACGCTAGGTCAGATTCCTTTGGGCTTCCTCAGGGACAGTCATCCGGTGTCTACAGAACCATTTCCAAGGCAAAACACTCCTGACTTGATCCCTTTATGTGAAACTACCGCTAGTCCTGTAAGGGGAAGCACGCTGGCTGAAGCTACCCACCCTGGCCAGTCACCATGGTAGCCATTTGCACAAGTTATTTTACCACAGGAGGTCCTTGTAAGGAGCCACCAACAGGAAGATTTTGGGAAAGGTCAAAAGGAGACACCACACATCCAACCACCTCCCAGAATCCTTCTCACTGGCATCCATCTTGGCTGAGCAATGCGTGCACAACCAGGAAGTGTCCTGAGTCCGAATGATTGGACAGAGACAATCTGGAAAATAATCCCATCACCATAAAACCGGAGAGTGGGAGCCACCTGGAAGAGCTGTTCTCCTGGGTTCCCTTA
Source organism: Ovis canadensis (assembly GCF_042477335.2). Classification (NCBI taxonomy): domain Eukaryota; kingdom Metazoa; phylum Chordata; class Mammalia; order Artiodactyla; family Bovidae; genus Ovis; species Ovis canadensis. The sequence continues at coordinate 129,103,097 of NC_091250.1, read as the reverse complement.
CCTTGCTGCTCTCCACCCGGGTGCCCCTTCCCAATAAGCCTCTAGCTTTGTCAGCATGTGTGTCTCCTCAGACAATTCATTTCTGAATGTTAGACAAGAGGCCACTCAGGTCCTGGAAGGGGTTGCCTTCCTGCAACAATCTCAAAACGTTTTCTTGAGATTTGAAATATCTGGTCCATGATATTTCCACTTACCTTTGAAAACCTTTTCTTCATCAGAACCACATTTTGCCACCAAATGCTCTTTCACAGTATGGCCAAGAACAGTTATTTTTATATCCTGGGGATAAGTGGAATGTCTTTCCCTCTTCTGATTTTTCCAAAAAAGGTTCAGCAACTCCATAAAATGATAATTCCTCAAGTCTCTTTGATCTGTGTTTCTCTCAATACTGGCTGCCTTTTAATCTAACATGTGTATCACATAACATAGAACATGATTAGGAAGAGATGCCCAAAAATACTCTTTTTGTTTAGCTTTTTAAAAAATTTACTCTTGCCTGGAAAATCCTGTGGACAGAGCAACCTGGTAGGCTATGGTCCATGGGGTCTCAAAGAGTCAGACATGACTGAGTGATTTCATTTTAAAAATTTTAATTATTTATCTTTAAATGAACCAAAGATGACTATTTTAATGATAAAAATTACAATCCACAAGATAGAGTCATAAACTATTAGACACCTAACAACAAATAAAGATTCATGAAGCAAAAATCAAGTGAAAAAATATATAATCATAGTGAAACATATTAATGTTTCTCAGAATATTTTATCAAATGCAGAAAAATAAGAATAGGAGCATTTTTTCCTTTTATAAAAGTTTATTTTTAATTGAAGGATGATTTCTTTATAGTGTTGTATTGGTTTCTGCCATACATCAACATGAATTAGCCATAGGTATACACATGTCCCCTCCTTTCCACCTCCCACCCTGTCCCACCCCTCTAGGTTGTCACAGAAGCCTGGTTTGAGCTCCCAGAGTCATACAGCGAATTCCCGTTGGTTGTCTATTTTACATGCGGTAGTGTTTGTTTCCATGTTACTCTCTCCATACATCCCACCATCTCCTTCCTCCCCCCACCCCACCAGGTCCATAAGCCTGTTCTCTATGTCTGTGTCTCCATTGCTGTCCTGCAAATCACTTCATCAGTACAATCTCTCTAGATTCCATATACATGCATTAGTATGCAATATTTGTTTTTCTCTCTGACTTACTTCATTCTAGGTTCATCTACTTCGTTAGAACTGACTCAAATGCGTCCGTTTTTATGGTTGAGTAATATTCCATTGTATATTTGTACCACCGAGTCTTTATCCATTCATCTGCCAATGGACATCTAGGTTGCTTCCATGTCCTCCCTGTGGTAAATAATGCTGCAAAGAGCATTGGGGCACATGTGTCCTTTTCGTTTTCGGTTTCCTCAGGGTATATGCCTAGTCGTGGGACTGCTGAGTCATGTGGTAGTTTTAGAATAGGAGCATCTGGAATGACGTCATCACGGAAGAATTTATTTTTATCCAGCGATGTTATATTCCCAAATCATCTACTCCACTGGTACTGGCATTGCACCAGTTGAGCAAAAGCTGAGGGTTTTGACTGTTATATAACACCACGTTGTTGGTTTTTAAAATCGTATTCATTTACTTATTTTCGGCTGTCCTGGTCTTTGTTGCTGCTTGGGCTCTTTTCTAGTTGTGACAACAAGCAGGGACTGCTCTTTGGTTGTGCCGCTTGCGCTTCTCACTGCAGCAGCTTCTCTTGTTGCAGAGCATGGGCTCTAGGGGCGGGCTTCAGCAGTTACAGCTGCTCAGCCTTAGAGCGCAGGCTCAGTAGTCATGGCCCACAGGTTTAGCTGCTCCACGGCATGTGGAATCTTCCCAGACCAGGGATCAAATCCAAGTCTCCTCCATTGGCAGGCAGATTCTTTGCCAATGAGCCGCCAGGGAAGCCCGAATATCAGGTTTTTGTGTATTTGTTTTGTGTACTTGTTTTTTCTATCAACTCTTTGATAGCAAGGATTACATTTTCTTCAACTATCTATTCCCAGAGATGACTTCCCTGGTGGCTCAGATGGTAAAGCGTCTGCCTGCAATGCGGGAGACTTGGGTTCGATCCCTGGATCGGGAAGATTCCTTGGAGAGGGAAATGGCAACCCATAGATAGAATTGCCAACATCCATTGGATCATAGAAAAAGCAAGAGAATTCCAGAAAAAACACCTACTTCTGCTTTATTGATTACACCAAAGTCTTTGACTGTGTAGATCACAACAAACTGTGGGAAATCCTTCAAGAGATGGGAATACTGGACCACCTGACCTGCCTCCTGAAAAATCTGTATGCAGGTCAGGAAGCAACAGTTAGAACTGGACATGGAACAACAGACTTGTTCCAAATAGGAAAAGGAGTACGTCAAGGCTGTATATTGTCACCCTGCTTATTTAACTTCAATGCAGAGTGCATCATGAGAAACGCTGGGCTGGAGGAAGCACAAGTTGGAATCAAGATTGCTGGGAGAAATATCAATAACCTCAGATATGCAGATGACACCACCCTTATGGCAGAAAGTGAAGAGGAACTAAAGAACCTCTTGATGAAAGTGAAAGAGGAGAGTGAAAAAACTGGCTTAAAACTCAACATTTAGAAAACTAAGATCATGGCATCCAGTCCCATTACTTCACAGCAAATAGATGGGGAAACAATGGAAACAGTGACAGACTTTATTTTGTGGGGCTCCAAAATCACCACAGATGGTGACTGCAGCCATGAAATTAAAAGAAACTTGCTCCTTGGAAGAAAAGCTATGACCAACCTAGCTGCTAAGTTGCTTCAGTCGTGTCTGACTCTGTGCAACCCCATGGACTGCAGCCCATCAGGCTCCGCCGTCCCTGAGATTCTCCAGGCAAGAACATTGGAGTGGGTTGCCATTGCCTTCTCCAATGCATAAAAGTGAAAAGTGAAAGTGAAGTTGCTCAGTCGTGTCTGACTCTTCGCGACCTCAGGGACTGCAGCCTACGAGGCTCCTCCATCCATCGGTTTTTCAGGCAAGAGTACTGCAGTGGGGTGCCATTGCCTTCTCCGATGACCAACCTAGACAGCATATTAATAAGCAGGGACATTACCTTGCTGGCAAAGGTCCATCTAGTCAAAGCTATGGCTTTTCCAGTAGTCATGTATGTATGTGAGAGTTGGACTATAAAGAAAGCTGAGCACTGAAAAAGAAGTGATGATTTGAACTGTGGTGCTGGAGAAGACTCTTGAGAGTGCCTTGGACTGCAAGGAGATCAAACCAATCAATCCTGAAGGAAATAATTCCTGAATATTCATTGGAAGGACTGATGCTGAAGCTGCAACTCCAATACGTTGGCCACCTGACACGACGAACTGACTCATTGGAAAAGATTGCTGGGAAAGATGGATGGCAGGAGGAGAAGGGACCACAGAGGGTGAGATTGTTTGATAGCATCACTGACTCGATGGACATGAGTTTGAGTAAGCTCCAGGAGTTGTCATTGGACAGGGAAGCCTGGTATGCTGCAGTTCATGAGGTTGCAAAGTGTTGGACATGACTAAGAGACTGAACTGAACTGATCTATTCCCAGCCCCTAGTGCCCTGTCTAGTACATAGTAGATACTTAACAAATGAAATTTGTTAATCTGGAATCAGAACACCTATGTTTGAGTCCCTTCCAAGTCAATTACTGTCTGTTTGACCTTTAACAAAGCATTTCAGTCTTCCGGGATTCCACTTCCTGAAATGTAATTTGGAGGAATAAGAATAGTGTTGAAAGAGTTGAATGAAAGATCATAAAAACATATCAAAAGTTTGAGTGAAGAAATAAACAGATTATTTGAAGGATTTAGAATCTGAGCATTTTTCAAGACATTTGAAACTTTGTCTTAAGATCAAATTAAATTACAAGACAGCCACATACTTGTAACATATTATAGGGAGATCCTCATAGAATCTCCTTCATTTAATAATTGCTAATTATAATTCTCTTTTATTTCATTGTACATTGAAATACATTATAAGAAACAGTTAATATGTCCTTACAAATGCATTTCCTACACGAATGTTGACAAAGAAGATAATGCTCAGAATCTTCATATAGGATTTATACTCATTTAATATTTAGTGCCATGTAGAAAGTTCTTTCATTTTAGAAAAGGCAGAGTAACCAGAGATCAAATTGCCAACATCCACTGGATCATGGAAAAAGCAAGATAGTTCCAGAAAAACATCTATTTCTGCTTTATTGACTATGCCAAATCCTTTGGCTGTGTGGATCACAACAGACTGTGCAAAATTCTGAAAGAGATGGGAATACCAGACCACCTGACCTGCCTCTTGAGAAACCTATATGCAGGTCAGGAAGCAACAGTGAGAACTGGACATGGAACAACAGACTGGTTCCAAATAGGAAAAGGAGTGTGTCAAGGCTCTATATTGTCACCCTGCTTATTTAACTTCTATACAGAGTACATGATGAGAAATGCTGGGCTGGAAGAAGCACAAGCTGGAATCAAGATTGCCAGGAGAAATACCAATAACTTCAGATATGCAGATGACACCACCCTTATGGCAGAAAGTGAAGAGGAACTAAAAAGCCTCTTGTTGAAAGTGAAAGAGGAGAGTGAAAAAGTTGGCTTAAAGCTCAACATTCAGAAAACGAAGATCATGGTATCCCGTCCCATCACTCCATGGCAAATAGATGGGGAAAGAGTGGAAACAGTGTCAGACTTTTTTGGGGGGGCTCCAAAATCCCTGCAGATGGTGATTTGCAGCCATGAAATTAAAAGACGCTTACTCCTTGGAAGGAAAGTTATGACCAACCTAGATAGTATATTCAAAAGCAGAGACATTACTTTGCCAACAAAGATCCATTTAGTCAAGGCTATGGTTTTTCCTGTCGTGTATGGATGTGAGAGTTGTACTGTGAAGAAAGCTGAGCACTGAAGAATTAATGCTTTTGAACTGTGGTGCTGGAGAAGACTGTTGAGAGTCCATGGACTGTAAGGAGATCCAACCAGTCCATTCTAAAGGGGATCAGGCAAGTTGATTCCTCCAGTTCCATTCTTCTTTCTCAAGATTGCTTTGGCTATTCGAGGTTTTTTGTATTTCCATACAAATCTTGAAATAATTTGTTCTAGTTCTGTGAAAAATGTGGCTGGTAGCTTGATAGGGATTGCATTGAATTTGTAAATTGCTTTGGGTGGTATACTCATTTTCACTATATTGATTCTTCCAATCCATGAACATGGTATATTTCTCCATCTATTAGTGTCCTCTTTGATTTCTTTCATCAGTGTTTTATAGTTTTCTATATATAGGTCTTTAGTTTCTTTAGGTAGATATATTCCTAAGTATTTTATTCTTTTCGTTGCAATGGTGAATGGAATTGTTTCCTTAATTTCTTTTTCTACTTTCTCATTATTCGTGTATAGGAATGCAAGGGATTTCTGTGTGTTGATTTTATATCCTGCAACTTTACTATATTCATTGATTAGCTCTAGTAATTTTCTGGTGGAGTCTTTAGGGTTTTCCATGTAGAGGATCATGTCATCTGCAAACAGTGAGAGTTTTACTTCTTCTTTTCCAATTTGGATTCCTTTTATTTCTTTTTCTGCTCTGATTGCTGTGGCCAAAACTTCCAGAACTATGTTGAATAGTAGCGGTGAAAGTGGACACCCTTGTCTTGTTCCTGACTTTAGGGGAAATGCTTTCAGGCTCTACTACAAAGCCACAGTCATCAAGACAGTATGGTACTGGCACAAAGACAGACATATAGATCAATGGAACAAAATAGAAAGCCCAGAGATAAATCCACACACATATGGACACCTTATCTTTGACAAAGGAGGCAAGAATATACAATGGAGTAAAGACAATCTCTTTAACAAGTGGTGCTGGGAAAACTGGTCAACCACTTGTAAAAGAATGAAACTAGATCACTTTCTAACACCGCACACAAAAATAAACTCAAAATGGATTAAAGATCTAAATGTAAGATCAGAAACTATAAAACTCCTAGAGGAGAACATAGGCAAAACACTCTCAGACATAAATCACAGCAGGATCCTCTATGATCCACCTCCCAGAATTCTGGAAATAAAAGCAAAAATAAACAAATGGGATCTAATTAAAATTAAAAGCTTCTGCACAACAAAGGAAAATATAAGCAAGGTGAAAAGACAGCCTTCTGAATGGGAGAAAATAATAGCAAATGAAGCAACTGACAAACAACTAATCTCAAAAATATACAAGCAACTTATGCAGCTCAATTCCAGAAAAATAAACGACCCAATCAAAAAATGGGCCAAAGAACTAAATAGACATTTCTCCAAAGAAGACATACGGATGGCTAACAAACACATGAAAAGATGCTCAACTTCACTCATTATTAGAGAAATGCAAATCAAAACCACAATGAGGTACCACTTCACACCAGTCAGAATGGCTGCGATCCAAAAATCTGCAAGCAATAAATCCTGGAGAGGATGTGGAGAAGAGGGAACCCTCCTACACTGTTGGTGGGAATGCAAACTAGTACAGCCACTATGGAGAACAGTGTGGAGATTCCTTAAAAAATTGCAAATAGAACTACCTTATGACCCAGCAATCCCACTGCTGGGCATACACACCGAGGAAACCAGAATTGAAAGAGACACATGTACCCCAATGTTCATCGCAGCACTGTTTATAATAGCCAGGACATGGAAACAACCTAGATGTCCATCAGCAGATGAATGGATAAGAAAGCTGTGGTACATATACACCATGGAGTATTACTCAGCCGTTAAAAAGAATTCATTTGAATTGGTTCTGATGAGATGGATGAAACTGGAGCCAATTATACAGAGTGAAGTAAGCCAGAAAGAAAAACACCAATACAGTATACTAACACATATATATGGAATTTAGGAAGATGGCAATGACGACCCTGTATGCAAGACAGGGAAAGAGACACAGATGTGTATAACGGACTTTTAGGCTCAGAGGGAGAGGGAGAGGGTGGGATGATTTGGGAGAATGACATTCTAACATGTATACTATCATGTGAATTGAATCGCCAGTCTATGTCTGACGCAGGATGCAGCATGCTTGGGGCTGGTGCATGGGGATGACCCAGAAAGATATTATGGGGAGGGAGGTGGGAGGGGGGCTCATGTTTGGGAATGCATGTAAGAATTAAAGATTTTAAAATTTAAAAAATAAAAAACTAAAAAAAATAAAATAAAATAAAGGAGATCAGTCCTGGGTGTTCATTGGAAGGACTGATACTGAAACTGAAATTCCAATACTTTGGCCACCTCATGTGAAGAGCTGACTCATTTGAAAAGACTGTGATGCTGGGAAGGATTGGGGGCAGGAGGAGAAGGGGACGACAGAGGATGAGATGGCTGGATGGCATCACTGACTCAATGGACATGAGTTTGAGTAAACTCCAGAAGTTGATGATGGATGGGAGGCCTGGTGTGCTGCAGTTCATGGGGTCGCAAAGATTTGCACACGACTGAGTGACTGAACTGAACTGAGAAAGTTCTTTTAAAGGACTGGTATACATTGGTATTTAGAATTATGTAAAAGCAGAAATATTATTTTGCCAACAAAGGTCCGTCTAGTCAAGGCTATGGCTTTTCCAGTGGTCATGTATGGATGTGAGAGTTGGACTGTGAAGAAAGCTGAGCAACCAAGAATTGATGCTTTTGAACTGTGGTGTTGGAGAAGACTCTTGAGAGTACCTTGGACTGCAAGGAACTGAACTGAACTGAACTGAGTATGTTACCATTCTTCCTTTGGGTGCTGGGAAACTCAAAGCAAACTTTGAGGCTCAATTAGGAGAAATTCAATCACTGTCAACAAGAACAAGAGTAACTCATCTGGTCATTTTTTATGGAATAATTAACTAGATGGATAAAAAAATTGCTGGATATAAAACAGCATTTTAAGAAACTTAAATTTCTTGAAGTTGATTGAAATGGTTAGCACCTGGCTCAGTTTCTGAAAAATTCAGAACAAAATTGCCATAGACCTTAACAGATAACTTATTGTTAGAATCTAACATGGATTTCTAGTTAGCTCTAAGATTGCTGAGTTGAATTAAGAAAAATGGTTAGAGACACATATGATTCATTACATGAAACCAGGGGAATCTGCCTGACTGATAAATTGCAACAGCTATCACACTCTTAGAGATTAGTTCCCCAAATAAGGTACTGAATGTGTGAGGAGTGACTGGCAGAACATGTATTCCATTGGCTCATAGTGTCAAAGACTCAGGTGTTCATAACTTTGAGTGGGCTTCCCTAATGGCTCAGATGGTAAAGAATCCACCTGCAATGTGGGAGACCTGGGTTCGATCCCTGGGTTGGGAAGATCCCTTGGAGGAGGGTATGGCAACCCATTCCAGCATTCTTGCCTGGAGAATCCCCATGGACAGAGGAGCCTGGAGGGCTACAGGCCATGAGGTCGCAAAGTTCAACATGACTGAGCGACTAAGCACAGCGCAGTGAATTTTAGGGGAGGAAGGGGAGGTGATATTCAATGTCCAGCCTCCCTTCCTCTTTAGGGATATCTCCTGTTATATCCATGAGTGAGTGAAAGTCACTTAGTTGTGTCCGACTCTTTGTGATCCCATGGACTGTATTCTCCAGGCCAGAATACTGGAGATTATTATATCCATTATATGTCTAGATTTGATGGGATGCAGACCCTAGTTAACACTATGTGAAAGATGAAATCTGAAAGATTCTTATCATATGTCCTTATCACCTAGGGCATGAGTATGTAACTTGAGTTGTCCAATATAAGCGCAGCATGAGACTTTGATTTTATGATATTGATAAAAGAAACACAGAGCTTTTTTGGATAGTGAAGTATATAGAACTTTCACAGCCACACATAAAATTCAGCTAAAGATAAAAGTGGTTACGGAGAGAGGTGGGAAGTGTAAAGAGGAAGGCAGAAAGTGGACCTAGAGCCCTGATCCTACTATACCTGAAACCTAACTTATCTTTGGTATTTCCAATTATTAAGCTGATTTGCTAGTCTTTATGTTACTTGCAATCAAAGCATTGATATAACCCTCACCCCTCAACCTCCAAAACACTCACCTTCTAAACACAGTAGACTTATGTATCTGTGTATATGAAGATCTAGTGGATTCTGGGAATGGTTTAGAGTCTATATCCTATCAACTTCGCTCTGTCAGGGACGTCATGGACAGTGAGTCTGGAAAATCCATCATAATTTTAATATGAAAAAATATAATCGAAAAGAACATGAAGCTAAAAGTGAAAGTGTTAGTCAATCAGTCCTGTCTGACTCTTTGCAACCCCATGGACTGTAGCCTGCCAGGCTCCCCTGTCCATGGGATTTTCCAGGCAAGAATACTGGAGTCATTACCATTTCCTTCTCCAGGGGATCTTCCCAACCCAGGGATCACACCAGGGCCTCCAGCATTGTAGGCAGATTCTTTACCATTTGAGCCACCAGGGAAACCCATTGTAAGCTAAACCATACATCAAAACTCAGAAGAAGCACAGTTGTTGCAAACTGACTTTCCACTGGATCAAAAAAAAAAAACACTTGAGAATTTTCTTGGAAGCCTCAATAATATTAGGAGACCATGGTCTCTATGAGAGAATAGAAACTGATATGAAAGCTAATATGATGAGAAATGTCACAGTATAAATTCAAAAGTAGAAAGGATAAGATGTAAAGGCAATAATAAAGCATGAGGGGTGAACTGGGCAAGGAAACGATCATTAAAAGGAAGCAAATATTGCCATCAGAAAATTAAATTCTATATTTGAGGAAGTAAAAAGTAGATTGACCTTAGAAAATTAAATCAGTTATGTAGAAATTAAACTTCAGATCACTGAGAGAGATAGAGATTATATATACATATATTATATATATATATATGGAGGAAAAGAATCACTTCTATTTGGTTAGGTGATAGGAAATTTTATTTTTTCTTTTGTTAGTTTTCAAAAGCGTTTCTTCTACAGTGAATATGTATTAATTTGGAAAGAAAAAAGTTGGTTTTTTAAAAATTGTGGGGTATTTTTGTTGCTGTTGTTGTTGCAGTTTTCTAAAAACTTTGGCCACTCCTCGTGGCTTTCAGGATCTCAGCTCCCTGACCTGGTATTGAACTTGGGTCATGACGGTGAAAGCACCGGATTACAACCGCTAGACAACCAGGGAACTCCCTCAAAGTCGCTACTTGCAGCAACATGAACGGATTTGAAGGGCATTATGCTAAGGGAAATAAGTCAAACAAAGTCAAATACTATATGAAATCACTTACATGTGAAACCTAAAAGAATACAACAAACTAGTGATTATGCCAGCAAAGAAGAAGGCCCACAGATATAGAGAAGAAGCTAGCGATTACCAAGGGGTGGGCGGCAAGCAACATAGGGAGGTACCAATTACTGGGTGTAAGATAGGCTCAAGGATGTATTCTGCAACATGGAGAATATAGCCAATATTTGTAATAACTGTAAATGGAATGTGAAACAGTGGAAGTCGCTCAGTCGTGTCTGACTCTTTGTGACTCCATGGACTGTAGCCTGCCAGGCTCCTTTGTCCGTGGAATTCTCTAGGCAAGAATATCAAACTGAGTAGCCATACTGAATTGGGTAGCCATTCCCTTCTCCATGAGATCTTCCCAATCCAGGGATCAACCCCAGGTCTCTCAAATTGCAGGTGGATTCTTTACTATCTGAGCTACCAGGGAAGCCCAAATGCAGTGTAACCTTTAGCAACTGTATAAAAAATTTAAAATTTAAAATGAAAAGAAAATTGATGCATTACTTAGATGGGAACAGTGATTCAAATGGCAGATGATTTCACACTGGAAACTGCAGAGTCCAGAAGGAAGTGATATATTTCTAAACTGTTGAAGGAAAAAAAAAATTCTATATCCACTGAGAATATTCTCCAGCAATTAAGATGAAATAAAGACATGCTCAAATGAAGACTATCTAAGAGAATTTGTTCCCAGCACATGTGCTGTAAAAGAATTGCTAAAATTGTCTAATTTCTTTCGACAAAGGAAATGATAGCAGGAGGAAACTTGGAACATCAGAAATAAAGGAAGTACACCAGAGATTGGAAATGTATGGGTAAATATTATAGACTATATTTCTCTTCTTGCATTATTTGAAATGCTTGTTTATTTAAAACAGAAACTATAACAGTTTCCGGTAAGGTATTCAATGTAAATATTTGTAAAACATAAGCCAACAGCATTATAAAATAAAGAGGGTAAAGGGACTCATATGATGAAAAGTTTCTACATTCTACATGAAATGATAAAATGCTGATTTTAAGTAAAGTGTTTAAACTTAAGTACGTATATTGTCATCCCTCAATAATTAAAATACACAAAGAGATATCTGAGAGCACAATAGATAAATTAAAATAGAATACAAAATTGTTCATATAATTTAAAAGAAAGCAAGGAGTGGAAAATAGGCAAAAAGGGAAAAAACAGAGGAAATAGAAAGAAAACAAATCATAAAATGGAAATTTAAAGCCAAACACATAAATACTTGCATTAATTGTTAATGGTCTAAACACACTAACTGAAAGACAGAGATTGTCACAATAAATTCAAAAGCAGTATTTGACTATATGATGTCTACAAGAAGCTCACTTTAAATATAGTGATATAGGTATGCTAAGAGTACAGGGTGAAAATATACCATGCAAACACTAATCAAAAAACAAACAAACAAACAAAAAACAGTATATTTATATTTGAGACTTCAGATCAAAGAAAATTGTCAGGGATAAAGAAGAACATTACATAATGGCAAAAATGTCAATTTTCCAAGAAGACATAACAATCCTAAGTATATATATACCAAAGATAAAACTTCACAATATACAAGGCAACAGCCATCAGAACTGAAGGAGAAAAAGATATTTCTGTAATGACAGTTGGAGATGCCTCTCTCTGTAACTGATAGAACAGGTAGAGAGAAAAAATTGCAAGTAAATAGAACTGAACACCATTGTCTACCAACTGGATTGAATTGACATTTATAAGATATTTCACCCAACAACAGGGCTTCCTTGATGGCTCAGTTGGTAAAGAATCTGTGGGAGACCTGGGTTTGATCCCTGGGTTGGGAAGATCCCCTGGAGAAGGGAACTGACACTCACTCCACTGTTCTTGCTTGGAGAAGTCCATGGACAGAGTAGCCCGGCGGGCTCCATGGGGTCACATGGGGTGACAAAGAGTTGGACATGACTGGGCCACTAACACTTCACTCACCCAACAACAGCAATCAACATGCTTCTTCTGACTGCAAAAGGAATACTCCTCAAGACAGATCCTAAGAGTTAAAAGAATTTGAACCAACATAGTACATTCTTGAATCCTGGTGTAGTGTGAACTGGACATAGTTTATAGAATTTCAAAATAGGATTGCTGAAATGAAACACACACACACACACACACACACACACACACACACACACACTGAAAAGACTAATAATAAAATGACCACATACATGGCTGAAGACCATGAAAGACTGAGGGAAAGAATTCTTCCAGAATGAATGAGAAAAGATAGTGATGTAAAAAAACTTAAGATTTCTAATTAATTTAATTTAAATTTAAGAAACAGAGAGAGCAGTCTGCACATCCGAGAGTAATTCAACAGGAGAGAAACGGGAGGCAGAGCGAGGTTCTCACAGAGGAAAATGTCCCTGGGTTGCAAATGTGGTGAAATCTGAGGTGCCGCAGAGGAGGAAGAGGAGTTACAAGCTTCCTGAGAAAAGAAAACAAACAGAATAAAGTGCTGTATTAATCAGCATTCTCCAGAGAAATAGACCCGACAGGAATTGCTTGTGTTTTTTTCCCTCTTTTGTTGATTTGTTCTTTCATTCATTTACTTGCTTGCATGTTTCTTTGTTATTTATTTATTTAAAGTAGCAATTGACAGATTTTATAGATTGGCAAATCTCAAATGTTTAGGATAGGGTGGCAGGCTGGAGACCCAAGGAAGAGTTGCTGTTCGAGTCAAATGCAGTCTGGTGACAGAATTCCTTTTTGCTTGAAAGAGGTCACTGTTTGATCTATCCAATCCTTGAGCTGATTGGATGAAGTCTGTCCACAGTGTCGTAGTTGTTCAGCTGCTCAGTTGTGTCTGACTTTGCCACCCCACGGACTGTAAGCATGCCAAGCTTCCCTGTCCTTCCCCATCTCCCAGGGCTTGCTCAAACTCATGTCCATTGAAGACTGAAGGTAGGAGGAGAAGGGGACGACAGAGGAAGAGATGGTTGGAGGGCATCACCGATTCAAAGTCCTGGGGTGGCAGAGTCAGACACAACTTAGTGACTGAACAACAACTTCTAAGTCTTAATCTGCCTCTCCTCCTTTATCTCTTCTTTACTCATTGCGATTTATTTGTAGAAGAAACTGGGTTGTTTGTTCTGTGCAGTTTTCCACTGCATGTCTTTCGCTGATTACACTCCTGTGGTATCATTTACCTTGTTCCCTGTGTTTCCCATAATTTGGAAGCTTGACTTTTTTAGAAGTTGGAGGTTCAAGCTCAGGTTTTATGCAAGAATATTTCATAGATGGCATCATGTCTTTTTTATCAAGAGGCACTAATAGCTGATTCTCACTTTGTGATGTGAGTCAGATGTTGAAGGTCAATGACAAGATCCTTTACTTAGTGTTGTAAACTGGTGACGCTCCAACTGAACCATTCATCATTTTCTAAAAGAAATATTTCTATAAATAGACACTTACCCTCATCAACTTTTGGGTTACCCTGGAGTATAATTGGAGAAGGCAATGGCACCCCACTCCAGTACTCTTGCCTGGAAAATCCCATGGATGGAGGAGCCTGGTAGGCTGGAGTCCATGGGGCCAAGAGTCGGATATGACTGAGAGACTTCACTTTCACTTTTCACTTTCATGCAGTGGAGAAGGAAATGGCAGCCAACTCCAGTGTTCTGGCCTGAATCCCAGGGACGGGGGAGTCTGGTGGACTGCCATCTCTGGGGTTGCACAGAGTCAGACACGACTGAAGCGACTTAGCAGCAGCAGCAGGAGTATAATTTGCACCAAAAAGACAAAATACATGTTTAATTTCTTTTTTTTTTTTACTATAAATTTTAGAGTACATGGTCTGTGCCCTAGCTAGTTTCAGTGATTAACCAAAATGTTTTTGTTTATTTTTGCTTATTTTTAAGCATCATTATGACATAAGATTTTAATATATGGACGTGCTTCAATCCATTGCATATACTACCCTTATTCACATTCAAGTCATCCCATATTTGGCCAGTAGGAGCCAGATATGACCTTAGTCATCTTTAGCTGCCTGTTTAATTTCTCATTTGACAAGCATTTTAGGCTTATCCTTTACATTCCTCTATTTATCCTTTATGTTTCTGTCCCAGACCAGGAATGACCTATTTCTCCAGGCATTATTGATTCTTATTAGTGGGAAATAGTCCTAAGACACCACAATATGAACTATTTTTTCTCTCTTTTAAAAAATTCTCTTATCTGATATTTGCTGCTTTTTTCTCCACTTAGTCTCTCATCTGTTACATTGCTTGTGATGTTTGTATTCCATACACTTTTGCTGTCATATAGATCTCTCATTTAAAAGATGTTGACTAAATTAAATCAATGACTAAAATATTGTCAAAAAGTATTCATAACTGAGAATTCTGTATTTATCACTCAATGTTGAGGACAAAGATCTTTTCTAAAATTAAAAAATGAAATCCTAGTAAGCTTGTCACCTGTGCAACTTTTCTGAGGATATTAGCACAAATTAAAAAAAAATTAAATGTATTATGGGAAACACCATTAACAGTCATTCCCTCTTCATTTTCATAACAGAATTATTTTATCCAAGTACCAGACAGACATATATACTTAGGGTATGAGCCCCCTCCAACCACAAGGTGTTGAATCATGATTAGGTTAAGCCAGTCGTAATGGTCTCATTCTCGTTGGCAGTGATGGGAGAGGGGAAACATACTAGGCTGCTTCTGGAAAAGATTTTCCTTGAGTCCTCTGGGAGGAGACATCTTTTCTGACATAGATGCTGTTTACTGAAAGTGACACTGGGAAATGCTATCATTGTTTTAAAACCATCATGAGCTCATTGGTTATGCTGAGCCTGGCAGAGCAGGAAGATGAGGGACCTCTGGCACCTTGATAACATGGCTGAGGTGCTAAACAGCCTAACCTGGCAGGGTCTACATCTAGACTTCTAGTTGTGATACACTAAAGGCCCCCATTCTGCAGCCCACTGCTAGGGGTGGGGGTGAGGGTGAGGGTCTGCCTCTCACTGCTGGCAGCATCTCAGTTGGCACATTAGCTCCATAGAAAGTAAGTTGAATATAAGACATACTGATGAGCAAAGGAGCCAGCTGAGCTCATAATTATGCCTAAATAACTGTTATTAATGAGACTGAAATTAAAAGGAAAGGATTCCCAGAACATAAAAAGCATAGTGTTTAAAAAAAAAAAATCTGAATAGAGTAAAATTCCAGGTGTTTTTGCAAAATTTGGGGGAAATGGTGGTACAGAGGAGAAATAAATCTACAGTAAAGCTTGTAGCCTGTGTGTAATTCCAGGAGAGCTGCCCACCATCTGTCTGAAGACCTGAGAAGTGAAGTTGCTCAGTCCTGTGCAACTCTTCGTGATCCGGTGGACTTAGCCCACCAGGCTCCTCCATCCATGGAATTTTCCAGGCAAGAGTACTGGAGCGGGTTGCCATTGCCTTCTCCAGGGGATCTTCCTGACCCAGGGATCGAACCCAGGTCTCCCGCACCGCAGGCAGACACTTTACTCTTTGAGCTACCAGGAAAGCACCGCTTTTAGCCCTTCTCGTGGAACATTTAGCGCTGACACACCAGCCCCTCTCTAGATGAAGGACCTCTCTGTCTGAGGTGCCTGGTTATCATGTATTTTTGTTTTTAATTTTTTAAAGGTATTTTTTGACGTGAGTCGTTTTTAATGTCTTTATTGGATTCGTTACAGTATTGCTTCTCTTTGTCCTATGGGGACCCTGATAGCTCAGTTGGTAAAGACTCTGCCTACAATGTGGGAGACCTGGGTTTGATCCCTAACTTGGGATGATCCCCTGGAGAAAGGAAAGGCTGCCCACTCCAGTATTCTTGCCTGGAGAATTCTATGGACTGTACAGAGTCCGGTTGCAAAGACTTGGACACGACTGAGTGACTTTCACTTTCGCTTTGTCTTTTGGACCCACGTCATGTGAGATCTGCACATGGACATCACCAGATGGTCAACACTGAAATCAGATTGATTATATTATTTGCAGCCAAAGATGGAGAAGCTCTATACAGTCAGCAAAAACAAGACCGGGAGTTGACTGTGGCTCAGACCATGAACTCATTGCAAAATTCAGACTTAAATTGAAGAAAGTAGGCAAAACCACTAGGCTATTCAGGTATGACCTAAATCAAACCCCTTATGAGCGTACAGTGGAAGTGACAGATTCAAGGGATTAGATCTGATTGACAGAGACCCTGATGAACCATGGACAGAGGTTTGTGACATTGTACAGAAGGTGGTGATCAAGACCATCCCCAAGAAAAAGAAATGCAAAAAGGCAAAGTGGTTGTCTGAGGAGGCCTTACAAAGAGCTGAGAAAAGAAGAGAAGTGAAAGGCAAAGGAGAAAAGGGAATATATAAGCATCTGAATGCAGAGTTCCGAAGAAGAGCAAGCCTATTCTTTGGAAAGAGAATAGGAAAGAGATAAGAGATAAGAAAGCCTTCCTCAGTGATCAATACAAAGAAATGGTGGAAAACAATAGAATGGGGGAAGACTACACATCTCTTCAAGAAAATTAGAGATACCAAGGGAAGATTTCATGCAAAGATGGTACAATAAAGGACAGAAACAGCATGGACCTAACAGAAGCAAAAGATATTTAGAAGAGGTGACAAGAATATACAGAAAAACTGTACAAAAAAGGTCTTCATGACCTAGATTATCATGATAAGTGATGACTGGGCTAGAGCCAGACATCCTGGAATGTGAAGTCAAGTGGGCCTCAGGAAGCATCACTATGAACAAAGCTAGTGGAGGTGATGGAATTCCAGTAAAACTATTTCAAATCCTAAAAGATGATGCTGTGAAAGTGCTGCACTCAATATGCCAACAAGTTTGGAAAACTCAGCAAGGGCCAGAGGACTGGAAAAGGTCAGTTTTCATTCCAATCCCAAAAAAAGGCAATGTCAAAGAATGTTCAAACTACTGCACAATTGTACTCATCTCAGATGCTAGTAAAGTAATGCTCAAAATTCTCCAAGGCAGGATTCAGTAGTACGTGAACTGTGAAATTCCAAATGTTCAAGCTGGTTTTAGAAAAGGCAGAAGAACCAGAGATAAAATTGCCAACGTCTGCTGAATCACCAAAAAAGCAAGACAATACAAGAAGAACATCTACTTCTGCTTTATTGACTATGCCAAAGCCTTTGACTGTGTGGATCACAACAGACTGTTCAAAATTCTGAAAGAGATGGGAATACCAGACCACCTGACCTGCCTCTAGAGAAATCTGTGTGCAGGTCAATAAGCAACAGTTGGCACTTAAGCACAGGTGGCTGCGAGCCGGTGCACTTAAGCGCGGCCGAGAGGAGCTACCTGGCAGAAAGTGAAGAGGAACTGAAAAGCCTCTTGATGAAAGTGAAAGAGGAGAGCAAAAAAGTTGGCTTAAAGCTGAACATTCAGAAAACGAAGATTATGGCATCCAGTCCCATCACTTCATGGGAAATAAATGGGGAAACAGTGGAA
Organism: Ovis canadensis; assembly: GCF_042477335.2. Classification (NCBI taxonomy): domain Eukaryota; kingdom Metazoa; phylum Chordata; class Mammalia; order Artiodactyla; family Bovidae; genus Ovis; species Ovis canadensis. Next base: position 129,085,285 of record NC_091250.1, on the reverse strand, counting down.
ACAGTGTTAGACTTTTTTTGGGGGGGCTCCAAAATCACTGCAGATATGAAATTAAAAGACACTTACTCCTTGGAAGAAAAGTTATGATTAATCTAGATAGTATATTCAAAAGCAGAGACATTACTTTGCCAACTAAGGTCCATCTAGTCAAGGCTATGGTTTTTCCTGTGGTCATGTATGGATGTGAGAGTTGGACTGTGAAGAAGGTTGAGTGCTGAAGAATTGATGCTTTTGAACTGTGGTGCTGGAGAAGACTCTTGAGAGTCTATGGACTGCAAGGAGATCCAACCAGTCCATTCTGAAGGAGATCAACCCTGGGATTTCTTTGGAAGGAATGATGCTAAAGCTGAAACTCCAGTACTTTGGCCACCTCATGCGAAGAGTTGACTCATTGGAAAAGACTCTGATGCTGGGAGGGATTGGGGACAGGAGGAGAAGGGGATGACAGAGGATGAGATTGCTGGATGGCATCACTGACTCGATGGACGAGTCTGAGTGAACTCCGGGAGATGCTGATGGACAGGGAGGCCTGGTGTGCTGTGATTCATGGGGTTGCAAAGAGTTGGACATGACTGAGTAACTGAACTGAACTGAACCGAAGCAACAGTTAGAACTGGACATAGAACAACAGACTGATTCCAAACAGGGAAAGGAATACATCAAGGGTGTATATTGTCACCCCGCTTATTTAACTTATGTGCAGAGTACATCATGCAAAATACTGGGCTGGATGAAGCACAAGCTGGAATCAAGATTGCCGGGAGAAATATCAATAACCTCAGATACACAGATGACATCACTCTTATGTCAGAAAGTGAAGAAGAACTAAAGAGCTTCTTGATGAAAGTGAAAGAGGAGAGTGAAAAAGTTAGCTTAAAACTCAAGATTCAGATAACTAAGATCATGGCATCTGGTTCCATCACTTCATGGGAAATAGATGGGAAACAATGGAAACAGTGAGAGACTTTATTGTTTTGGGCTCCAAAATCACTGAAGATGGTGACTGCAGCCATGAAATTAAAAGACACTTGCTCCTTGGAAGAAAAGCTATGACCAACCTAGACAGCATATTAAAAAGCAGAGACATTCCTTTGCCAACAAAGGTCAATCTAGTCAAAGCTATGGTTTTTCCAGTAGTCGAGGTATGGATGAGAGTTGGGCCATAAGAAAGGCTGAGCACCAAAGAACTGATGGTTTCCAACTGCGGTGCTGGAGAAGACTCTTGAGTCCCTTGGACAGCAAGGTGATCAAACCAGTCAGTCCTAAAGGAAATCAACCCTGAATATTCATTGGAAGGACTGATGCTGAAGCTGAAACCCCAATACTTTGGCCACCTGATGGGAAGCACTTACTCATTGGAAAGTCCCCAATGCTGGGAAAGATTGAAGGCAAAAGGAGAAGGGAGCAGTAGAGGATGAGATGGTGGGATGGCATCACTGATTTAATGGACATGAATTTGGGTGAACTCTGAGAGATGGTGAGGGACAGGGAGGCCTAGTGTGCTACAGTCCATGGGGTCTCAAAGAGTTGGACATGCCTTAGAGAGTGAACACAGCAACAACACCATGAAACATTCTGTGGGTGGAAGCAAATCATGAGGTCAGCCCACATTCAAAGGTTGAGGAACTATTTCCTCTTGGTAGGAAATTCTACAAAGTCTCATTGCAAGGGTGCATGGATGAAGGTTGGTGTGATCAATTTCCATCTTTAAATATCATGCCTTAAAGCATTCCTGTCCCTTCCTGGCACCAGGGACACCACATTTAGCCGTACAAGCTGCATATTATACAATTCCCGGGGTAGGGGAAGGAGCCACACTGTAAATTTATTCCACAAGGACTACACCCTATCATGCTTTCTTAAGATGTCCTTCAGGACTTCCCTGGTGGTCCAGAGGTTAAGACTTCCACTCTTCCAAAGCAGGGGGTGTGGACTTGATCCCTGATTGGGGAACTAAGATTGCACATGGTGTGTGATGAGGCCAAAGATTAAAAAAGAGATGTCCTTCAGATATTCAGTGAAACCATCCCTTCATCTCTCTCCCCCCCCCCCGCACCCCCACCTCACACAGACACACACACAGACACACACACACACACACACACACACACACACTCACACACACACACTGTTCCCAAAGGCAGATCAGTTTACTATAAAATTGGATCCTGGGGCATGAAAATGTCTGCTATTCTAAAATGTAGCTAACAATCCTAACATATTACAGGTTTAAATATACTGATTCTCTTTAACTTCAGCTGTTTTACATGGTGGTATTAAAGTTGCTTAGACAACAGAAAACTTACCCTGTTGATCCTTTAAAATAAATATTTACAAGTTCCATTTTCAGAAAAAAAAATTTAAATGTCTCTTGGTTTGTATTATCTAAAACTAAATGTATTCTGCAGGAGGTTTAATATGGACATTTCCAACATAATAATTCCCAGGCTTAAGTATACATTTCTGGTGAGGCCAGGAGATCATTCATGTAAATTAAGAGACTTACTTTTGTTGCCTCACTTTCTTATTTCAGTGAAAAAGGGGACTTTCATTAAGGCAGAGTTTTCATTTTGAAAAGATTATTCCATTAAAGTTGTTGCATTGCTGGGAGAGTAGATGAGTATCTATTTCTGTACATTAAGATCCAAATTCCATGTAAGCTGCCTCCTTGAAACTAACGATGCTATTAATAGGTTCTTCCAGTGTCCGGTTCAGTGTGGAAAGTGGGAGGCTGCCTCTGTAATTTACCGGGGATCGCAACACCCTTATACAACTGTTATTTCTGAAAGTAACCTTTACCTTTCCAAATGATCTATTTGTCCAATAGGATGGATGTTGCAGGTTTGACTTACCAGAGGTTAGAAATCACTCATTTCTGTAATATCTCTGGCAGGCTGATTGCACATACATTTTTTTGTTGTTGTTTTGGTTCTTTATTTGAACTGAACTTGAAGGTTTGTTAATAATCTCAGTTTCCAAACTGCATTTATGTTGACTGAATCTCTCTGAATGCATTTACAGCAAAAGCATATTAATTTGGCCATGTTCATTAGGAATCTATTATTATTTAGACAAAGCTGAAGTTCATCTTTTAGTGATCTCTGAAAGATGGGATTAATAAATCATAAAATGGTTTGAACCCTACTTCTAGGAGAATGAACATCTCCTAAAGAACTTAATCTGCTCTAATGCCTTAGAAACACCTATTTGCCTCCAAACAACATAATCAAAGGTCATCTCCGCCAAAGCTCGTGTTTGAGTGTGCTAATTATGAATCATTCTTGCCTTTGTAATGAGGAAAACCTTGAAAAAATAAGCCCACATTTCTAGTAAAAATATTATATAATTTAGATCACTGCTGAACAATAATTTATGCAGGAGGGTCAATTCAGGAAATAATACAATGTTTGCAAGCTATGTTTAATTATTTTCTTTTTATTCAAAACAGGATAAGGTCAATGAGAAACATTGGTATTAGTTTTCAGTCATTAAATTTTTAATATTAGGGGATTGTGAAGAGAAGCAGTATGGGTTTCTATCTCCTTTATATTCTGAGACCTTTTAGATTTAATGAGATGTGTACATGTGTAATACTTCATTTTGTGTTCAAGTAGCATCCTAAATTAATGCTCACTTTACAGACAGGACAGAGAGGTTCTCATTTGTCAAGTCACATAGTGAGATGATCACAGTGCTGGGGGGATAGGGTTCATTTTATCTAGGGCAATATGTGTTACAAACTTCTCAGGTGGCTCACGGGTAAAGAATCTGCCTGGCAGTGCAGGAGATGCAGGTTTGATCCTTGGGTCAGGAAGACCCCCTGGAGGAGAAAATGTCAACCCACTCCAGTGGAGACACTGGAGAATCCCATGGACAGAAGAGCCTGGCAGGCTACAGTCCATGGGGTTGCACAAAGTCATATATGACTAGGTGACTGGGAGCAGGTGTGTGTCACAAGCCGGGGTGGACCGGGCACTATTCTAGACAAAAAGTTGCTTTAGACACATGTGATGCAATCCCCAACTTCCCATTCCTCCATCCTGACCAAGCCCATCTCTGGTCCCATCTTCACTTATAGATGCTATATGAAACTGACAATGTCCTTTACATTTCTGAGCTTCAGTTTTCTCATTTGTAAAGAAGAGGCTTAGATTTGATCAACATTTTCCAAACACTGGGCTTCCCTAATAGCTCAGCTGGTAAAGAACCTGTCTGCATTGCAGGAGACCCCGGTTCGATTCCTGGGTCAGGAAGATATCCTGAAGAAGGGAAAGGCTACCCACTCCAGTATTCTTGGGCTTCCCTTGTGGCTCAGCTAGTAAAGAATCCACCTGCAATTCGGGAGACCTGGGTTCAATCCCTGGGTTGGGAAGATCCCCTGGAGAAGGGAAGGGCTACCCTACTTCAATATTCTGGCTTGGAAAATCCCATGGACTATACAGTCCATGGGGTTGCAAAGAGTGGAACACGACTGAGTGACTTTCACTTCTAAACACCATCCTTCCATGTACTACCTGCAGAAATCACTCATAAGTATTCTTGGCTTGATAGGTTGCTATAATTCAATGGATGCTACCTCCCTAAATTTATTATTTAGAGGGAAACTTTTCATTGCTACTTTAAAAGGAAACCTAGCCTTATTCATCTTAGAGGGAACAAATACTGTAAAACAAAATAATAACAATCAACCTTCATACCTGCTATTGTGCGCTCTGCCATTGAAGAGGCCTCTCAGTTTAAAAAAAAAAAAAACAGCAAAAAACCTATTGGCCAGTGTTAGGTGGGAAAGACATCACCTCGGAAAGGCTTTCTCCTTTAGATAACCAAATAATGAAAGGGGAAGAACTGATGCTGACGCTGAAGTTCCAATACTTTGGCCACCTGATACGAAAAGCTGCCTCACTGGAAAAGACCCTGATACTGGGAAAGATTGAAGGCAAAAGGAAAAGAGGGCGACAGAGGATGAGATAGTTAGATAGTATCACTGACTCAATGCAATGAATCTGAGCAAACTGCAGGAGATAGTGGAGGACAGAGGAGCCCGGCGTGCTATAGTCTGTGGGGTCACAAAGAGTCAGATATGGCTTAGCAACTCAACAACAACAAGCAGGTGGAACTGGAAAGGGAACACCTCTGCTGCTTTGTGACACAGAGTCACTTAATTCTGTCTCTGCAGCACTCAAACTTCTCTGCTAGCAGTGGCCTGAGTCAGGTACTTTGAGAAACACTGTCAGGGAGATGGGTCTCTCAGTGTTCTCAGCGTCTCCCATTTATCTGATTTTAAAGACCTGAACTGCAAGACCCTGGCAGGTTCCAGGGCAGCCGATGCCTGTCCTCGACAGCTTTCAGGCACTGCAATTCTTTTCCTTTTGCAGCCCATCCTGCTGTCCTGGAAGCTCAGGTTACCTTAACCAACCCTTGGTGGAAACAGAGAACTGCTGTTCACAGTTTTTTCCCAAATCCCCCTCTTAGGCTTAAAAAATTGCCAGTGAGCCACCTCTTGGACTTTGCCACCTTAAACCAAATTATGTCAGGTTCTTAACTTTCTCCTCCTCCATACTGTTTGTGGTTTTCTGATTTCCAATAAATTCTACATGCATCATTTGGCTTCTTGATTTCTCCCTAGCCTCAAGTCTTGGTAGAAGGACTCCTCTGGAGGTCTCACAGCTTGCCCCTCCCTTTAAGCATGCTCCCCAGAGCAGCACTAAAGTGTCTGTAACACAGTAGCCTCTGTCCCGGGACCAGGGTGTTCTTGGCTGTCTCCTGCTTCCAGTTTCTTTCTCTAAATCTCTAGAACAGAAGTGCCAAATTGGCTACCCAGTACTGGAGCTGGTACCTTTCATACGCTGCCCGATACTGTTCTAAGTGTGGTCCCTGGGCTGGCAGCATCCGTTTACTTGAAAACTTGTATGAAATGTACATTTTTCAATCCACTGACACCCAGATAATCAGGAACTCTTGCAATGGGGTCCCGGAATCTGCTTTTTTTTTTTCCCTTTCTTGTAATTGTCTTGTCTGACTCTTTGCTACCTCACAGACTGCCGCCCACCAGGCTCCTCTTATCCATGGGTTTCTCTAGGCAAGAACACTAGAGTGGGTTGCCATGCACTCCCCCAGGGAATTCTCTCACCCAAAGGATCGAACCCGAGTCTCTGGAGTCCATTGCATTGTCAAGCAGATTCTTTACCACTGAGCTACCTTGGAAGCTGGAATATGTCTTAACAAGGTCTCCAATTGACACTCAGGCCCAAAAAAGTTTGAGATTTAACTGGGCCTCCATAGCCCTTCAAACATTTTAGCGTATGACTCTATCTGGAAGTACCGGGCTTCCCCTCCCTCCTGGAATCCGCATTGCCAGTGCTTCGCCCCCCTGGTCCTGTGTGGTGCTAGTCTCCACGCAGAGGTGCAGTATCGTCTGGCAGTTTTCATCATGCTTGCGTTACTGTTCTTCCTGGTGTGCAGGTAGCGGGATGTCAGATGGTTCGTGCACATATACTGCTTTCAAAAGTAGTCAAACCAAAGTTAGACCCAGAGGGCCATGTGAGTCATAGAAATGAAAAAAATTTAAAAAAAAGGTTTCTCAGTGAAAGCGGTCAGATTTACTTTAATCATCTATGTTGCTTTCCTAGCCCTGTAAATGTTTGAATATCGGATTCCTACTATAGATGCTACATCTTTTTGAAATTAATTTTATTGAAATATAGTTGTTTATAATGTGCTAGTGTTCTGGTGTCGGAGAAGGCAATGGCCCCCCATTCCAGTACTCTTGCCTGGAGAATCCCGTGGACGGAGGAGCCTGGTAGGCTGCAGTCCATGGGGTCGCTGAGAGTTGGACACGACTCAGTGACTTCACTTTCACTTTTCACTTTCATGCATTGGAGAAGGAAATGGCAACCCACTCCAGTGTTCTTGCCTGGAGAATCCCAGGGACGGCGAGGCCTGGTGGGCTGCCGTCTATGGGGTTGCACGGAGTCAGACACGACTGAAGCGACTTAGCAGCAGCAGCAGCAGTGTCTGGTGTGCAGAAAAGTGATTCAGTTACACACACATACATCTACATTCTTTTTCCTATTATTTTCCATTATGGTTTATTGCAGGATATTAAATATAGTTCCATGTGCTATGTAATAGGAACTTGCTGTTTATCCATTTTATATATAGTAGTTTGCATGTGCTGATCCCAGACTCTCAATCCATCCCTCCCCTCCCCCTTTCCTTCATGGCAACCGTACGTCTGTTCTCTAAGTTCCAGATCTTTTTAAAACCTTATCTTATTGAAGTATAGTTGACTTGCCATGTTGTGTTGATTTCTTCTGTACAGCGAAGTGATTTAGTTATATATATATATATAGTTTTTCATATTCTTTTCTGTTATGCTTTATAAAGATATTGAACACAGTGCTATAGAGTAAGACCTCACTGTTTATCCATTTTATACATACTAATTTGTGCCTGCTAATCCCAACCTCCCAACCCATCCCTCTCCCAGCACTCTCCCTGTGGCACCCACAAATCTGTCTCTATGTGATGGATTTTTAATACTTGTTTGCCTTTTCCGGTAGCAGCTCTCTCCTTTGACCCTCCATATTGCCTTTCTGACCTCTACTTCCTGCCCAGACCCTCCTATCTATCCAAACCCTTGATCCTGGTCTCTTTCAACCCACCCTATCCCCTTTCTATCCGCAGCAGCAAGGCATTAAGGCCACACATCACTCTCCAATTGATTAACACTCAGTCTGTTCTTGGTTTAGAATGTTGATTTGTTCAGAATGTGCTGTGCTGTGGAGCATAAAGGAAATGCCTGGATTTTGGAGACAGGAGAGCTGAGTTTGATTTCAAGTTCTGAACTTACTGGATTGCTATAATAATTAAGTGAGACATACATGGGAAGTCTCAGGCACATAGCAAACATCAAGTAAGCGATATTTATGAATAAGAGTTTAGTCCTCGCTTATTTGGTCACAACGATAACTGTGTATTTAGCACCTACATTAGGCCAAGGCTGTGCTAAGTAGATACTGTAGTATAAAGATGAAGTGAGGGAGTCAGACACATGAATGCTTGTGATAAAGCAGTTTGTGCAAAGTGCTCTGGGATTATGGCAAGGGAGAGGTTTTGCGAGGTTTGAAGTAGGTTTCATGTAGGAGGTGGCAGACCAGCTTGACAGTCAAGGCTGAATAAAATTTTGTAAGCAGAGAAAAGAGTGACGGGCTCATAAGAGCCATTCTATATATAAATACTCAACGATGAGATAGGACATGGTGTGTCCTATGAATGTTCTAAAAATAATGACTACTTCCATAGTCCTGGATTACAGGGTCTGCAGAGAGAGAACATGAGCTCAGAAAGGTAGGTTAGGGGGAACAGTGAAGGCATCTTCCCAAGCTAGACGAGCTTCGATTTTATCTTGGAGTCAGATGTGTGTGTGTTAGAAAGGCCATGGGTACATGAGTCACCCAGAAAACTTCAGTTAAATTAGACTCCATGGATCACACGAAAAGACAGAGACACAAGGAAAGAATTTGAGACATGTCCATCCAAAATGGCAACATTTTTCAAAGGACTCACGTGTCAGATTTATTGGAAACTTAAAGAACTTATTCCTCCCACATTTCAGTGACTTAAAGTTTTGCTGCCTCAGACGTTCAGCCAAGTCCATAGGAAGTTTGTGTTTGAAACTAAAAACGACCCTGGTTGTGACAGTCGTTATCTTGGCAACACTGGCAAAGGCACAGTGAAGGACTATGGGTAACGGGCCAGGCTGTAGGTAAATTACTGTTTGGTCTGCTCTGGGCCAGTAAGTTAACACCACAGAAAAGCCTAGCCTGGCATTTCCTGACTTGGAAGTGCTTTAATTCGCTCCTTTTGGCAAACTATCCCCAAGGGCTTCACTCTAGGTTGGCCCTTTGTGAGGCCCACGTGTGATTCGATGGACTTTGACAGGCCTGCCTGGCTAAAAAAAAATCTTGCCGGGCCCAGCATTCCCACGCGGAGAGTTTCTTCTGTTGGTTAACACATCACTTCCAGAGAGCTCTGCCAAGATGTAGATGCATTACTGGGGAAATGTGACATACTATGAGGCAAAGAGCAGAGAAAAATACAGGTAGTGTTGAAAAGAGAAACTGGATCGGCAGGCAGACCCCCTGGATTTCAGCTTTACACTAACTCCAACACAGCCCTCTGGCCTCAGCCAAGGCAGTTATTATTACTAACATTTTTATTATTGTTAGAATCTTGGTTTCATCATGTACATGGATATAATAATATTTGTTCTCTTCATTGGTCAGTTTTAAAGGTTAAATGACATGGTAAAGGTGCCTTTGCAAACTGTAAAGTGTTATACAAAAGATAAGGGGCTATGATTGTATTTTAAATATTTCTAGGACTGAGATCCAGGATTTAACCTTTTGATTGGAGTTGAGGAGGGAAGGGTGTGATGACTGTAATATGGGGAAAAAGACAGTGACAGAGATGATAGGAGGGATAGGAGCTTTCTTGAGGTCACAGCATGACTCCCAAGTCCATGATACCCAACTGTCTCTTTGTATTTCAGCCCTCTGCCCTGCGGACCACACCATTTCTTCTTCAGGTCCTAAAAAGACTGTTCTGTTTGCCTGGATTCCCTCCCTCATCTCATCCACTTGAATCCCTCCCTCTTTTCATTGAAGATCCACCTAGACTGGTTAGAAGCTCCACTCTGAGAAATACTGAATACTTTTATAGTATTTCTGCCACACTGTGACAATTGTCTGTACATATTTCACTTTTGCACTTAGATGGTCTTGGAGACAGTATTGTGTCCTCCCCAAAATCTGTATGTTGAAAACCTAACCCTTAGAATGATTGAATATGGAAAGAGGGCCTTGAAGGAGCTAATTAAGGTTAAGTGACATCATAAGGGTGGGGCCCTGATCCAACAGGATTGGTGTCCTTAAAAGGAGAGGAAAGGCACCATGAGCATGCACTCACCCAGGAAAGGCCACGTGAAGACACAGTAAGAAGGCTGCTTCCTACAACCTAAGGAGAGAAGCCTCATCAGATGCCAACCATGCTGACACCTTGGTCTTGGAAGTTCAGCCTCCAGAACTGTGAGAAAATAAACATCTGTTATTTAGACCATCCTGTTGTGGTATTTTGTAATGGCAGCCCTAGCAAGCTAATATAGCTGGCAAATATCTTAAGGGTGAAGACTGTATTTAATTCATTTTTGTACAACCAGGAACTGGCAAATAATAGATGCTGAGTAAATGATTCTTGACTGAATGAAAAAAATTAATTAATGTAGCACCACCTTGTCCCCACTGAGAGATCAGATGAGGCTAGGAGCTGAGACCAGATATTTATTCTGGGGCAATGACTATGGAGGGATGTTATTCATGGTCATGGGGGAAAACCAAGGCCAGCAGATGTAGAGCCGGGGGACTCACAGGGGGCCACAGGGAGATGTTCAGGCTGGCCCTAGAAGAGATGGTGGGAAAGGTGTCCAGTATCAGGGGAGGCTGAGGTGTGGGTAATAGCCATCTAAAACTTTCTAAGAGCTCCATCATCCACTGTGTAAGGTCCAAGCTTTCAACTTAGTCAATGAACCCAGAGTAACCCTGTGGTTAGCTGGTAGGTGTTCATCTAATGTCTGCTGCTCAAAAGCAAGGACCATATCTTCTTACTTTTGTTTACATCTAGAACCTGGATGGGGCTTCCCAGGTGGCTCAGAGGGTAAATAATCTGCCTGTGATACAGGAGATGCAGGTTCAATCCATGGATCAGGAAGATCTTTTGGAGGAGGGCATGACTACCCACCTCTAGTATTCCTGCCTGGAGAATTCTATGGTCAGAGGAGCCTGGTGGGCTACAGTCCATGGGGTCGCAAGGAGTTGGACACAGCTGAAGTGACTCAACACACATGCACATAGACCCTATACTATAAGAAGGCCTGCCATATTGTAGGTGCTCAGTAAATGTTTCTTTAATGAATAGGCTGGGATCTAAGGAGGTGGACTGCCAGCCGCTGGGACACTTACCTGTAAGGAATGTTTCACAGTGACTGGGAGAAGGAATCAGAACAGGACTCCTTTGTAGGGCTGTGTATAGTTCCATGTGGCTGCTGTAGCTAGTTACCAGAAATTTAGTGGCTTAAAACAATAGAAATTCATTGTCTTAAATTAATCCTTCTTTCTTCCTCCAGCTTGTGGTGGCTCCAGGGGTCCCTTGGGTTGTAGCTGCCAAACTCCCATTTCTGCTTCTGACTTCACATGACCTCTGCTCTGTGTGTTCTCTTCTGGTGTGTCTCCTCTCTCTTTGCTCTTGTAAGGACGTCTGTCTTTGGTTTCAGGGCTTGCCATTATCCAGAATGACCTTGTGTCAAATCTTTAGCTTAATCACCTCTGCAAAGATTCCTTTTAAAATAAAGTCACGTCCAGTAAGGGTCAGTATGAATTTATCTTTTTGGAGATCATGCTTCAACTCACACACATCTAGAAACAAAGAAAGAATCACATATATTGTTGCTCAGTCACCCAGTCATGTCCAATTCTTTGTGACCCATGGACTGCAGCTCACCAGGCTCCTCTGTCCTTCACTATCTCCTGCAGTTTTCTCAGATTCACATCCATTGAGTTGGTGATTCTATCTAACTATCTCATCCTCTGCCTCTGATATATATATACACACATACACATATAGTAGTGTATCTCTATGTCCATATCTATATCTACACATATCAGGGGAGATGATTGTATAAATCTCATTCCAAGGCCTGGAGAAAATGAAATGAAATGCCCCAGCTCATACAGTGAGGCAAGGGGGAAAAAAAAGGGGGACTTCTTCTTTCTTCTTTCTGATCTAGTCAGGCCCTCACTGTGTTGGGTGATGCCCAAACACATTGGGGAGGGTAATTCGCTTTACTGAGTCATTGATTGAAACGACAGTCTCATCTGGAAACACCCTCACAGACAAATCCCGAAATAATGTTTAATCTGGGCATTCCTTGGTCACACAAGTTGACATACCGCAGATGATCAGAATGAATTGGGACAACGTTTTGGACACCAAGTATTTATTTTTTTTTTATTATTTTTTTTTTTAGTCTTCTTTTTAATGAAAAATATATTTTTAACTTTTTTTTTTAGTTTTTTATTTTTTAAATTTTAAAATCTTTAATTCTTACATGCGTTCCCAAACATGAACCCCCCTCCCACCTCCCTCCCCATAGACACCAAGTATTTAAAGTTTTTTATTTTTTTTAATTTAAATTTATTTATTTAAATTGGAGGCTAATTACTTTACAGTATTGTATTGGTTTTGCCACACATCAACATGAATCCACCACGGGTGCACACGTGTTCCCCTTACTGAACGCCCCTCCCACCTCCCTCCCGGTACCATCCCTCCGGGTCATCACAGTGCACCAGCCCCAAGGATCCTGTATCGAACCTGGACTGGCGATTCATTTCTTATATGATATTATGCATGTTTCCATGACATCCCCCCAAATCATCCCACCCTCTCCCTCTCCCACAGAGTCCAAAAGACTGTTCTATACATCTGTGTCTCTTTTGCTGTCTCGCATACAAAGTTATCGTTACCATCTTTCTAAATTCTATATATATGTGTTAGTATACTGTATTGGTGTTTTTCTTTCTGGCTTACTTCACTCTGTATAATAGGCTCCAGTTTCATCCACCTCATTAGAACTGATTCAAATGTATTCTTTTTAATGGCTGAGTAATACTCCATTGTGTATGAAATTGAAAAATAAAAGCCATATGATTATCTCAATAGATGCAGAGAAAGCCTATGACAAAATTCAACGTCCATTTATGATAAAAATGCTCCAGAAAGCAGGAATAGAAGGAACATACCTCAACATAATAAAAGCTATATATGACAATCCCACAGCAAACATTATCCTCAATGGTGAAAAATTGAAAGCATTTCCCCTAAAGTCAGGAACAAGACAAGGGTGCCCACTCTCACCACTACTATTCAACATAGTTCTGGAAGTTTTGGCCACAGCAATCAGAGCAGAAAAAGAAATAAAAGGAATCCAAATTGGAAAAGAAGAAGTAAAACTCTCACTGTTTGCAGATGACATGATCCTCTACACAGAAAACCCTAAAGACTCCACCAGAAAATTATTAGAGCTAACCAATGAATATAGTAAAGTTGCAGGATATAAAATCAACACACAGAAATCCCTTGCATTCCTATACACTAATAATGAGAAAGTAGAAAAAGAAATTAAGGAAACAATTCCATTCACCATTGCAATGAAAAGAATAAAATACTTAGGAATATATCTACCTAAAGAAACTAAAGACCTGTATATAGAAAACTATAAAACACTGCTGAAAGAAATCAAAGAGGACGCTGATAGATGGAGAAATATACCATGTTCATGGATTAAGTTTTTAAAAATATACATACTCTATATTACAACAATACTTCAAATAGTCCTGGGTTCAATCCCTGGGTTGGGAAGATCTCTTGAAGAAGGAAACAGCAACCCACTCCAATGTTCTTGCCTGGAGAATCCCATGGACAGAGGAGCCTGGCAGGCTATAGTCCATAGAATCTTGAAGAGCTGTATATGACTTAGTGACTAAACAACAGCAGCAACAGCAGCATACACATTGCAATTGGAAAAAAAAAAAAAACAAACTGGAAATAACTGGTATTTCCAGTAATAGGTGATGATTTGAATACATGGTGGCTATCCATATGACAGAAAGCCACATTCCAATTAAATAAAACAACAGTATTGTCCAACCATAAAAAAGAATGAAATGCTGCCATTTTCAGCAATATTGATGGACCTAGAAATTCTCTATGAGAAGGCGCTGGCGACCCACTCCACTACTCTTGCCGGAAACTCCCATGGATGGTGGAGCCTGGTAGGCTGCCGTCTATAGGGTCACACTGAGTCCGACACGACTGACGAGACTTAGCAGCAGTGGCAATAGCAGAGATTTTCTAAGACATGCTGAGTGAAACAAGTCAGACAGAGAAAGACTAGTATCATACGATATTACTTATACGTAAAATCTAAAAAAAGTGGTCCAAATAAACTTATTTACAAAACAGAAATAGAGGAGTCACAGATATAGAAAATAAATGTACAGTTACCAGGGGGTAAAGGGGTGGGATAAATTTGGAGATTGGGAGTGACATATACACACTGCTATATATAAAATAACTAACTAACAAGGATCTGTTGTCTAGCACAGGGAACTCTACTCAATACTCTGTAATGAGCTATATGGGACAAGAATCTAAAAAAGAGTGGATGTATGTATGTGTATACGTGTGTGTACCTATATAATTGATTCACTTTGCTGTACACCAGAGACTAATACAGCATTGTAAATAAACTATATTTTAATAAAAATTGAAAACAGAAACAAAACAAAAAGCAATGATATAGTTGCAATGTGATCCTTCATCTGAAATGATGCTCCTCTATTGTTGGATTTTAAAGAAGCAGATTAAACACTGTATTAGGACTACCATGCAATTATAGTTAAATCATATTTTGCAAAATAATAGGAACATATGTACTTACATATGAATAGTAATTATCTCCATTTGGAACAATTATTAGCAATTGCTACTTTTTCTCTTTAGGCTTTGACTATGCTAAAGCCTTTTACTGTGTGGATCACAACAAACTGTGGGAAATTCTTAAAGAGATGGGAATATCAGACCACCTGACTTGCCTGCTGAGAAGTCTGTATGCAGATCAAGAAGCAACAGTTAGAACTAGACATGGCACAAGGGAGTGGTCCCAAATTGGGAAAGGAGTACGTCAAGTCTGTATACTGTCACCTGGCTTATATAACTTACATTCAGAGTATGTCATGTGACATTCTGGGCTGGACGAATCATAGACTGGAATCAAGATTGCTGGGAGAAATATCAATATCCTCAGACATGCAGATAATGTCATCTCAATGGTAGAAAGTGAAGAGGAACTAAAGAACCTATTGGTGAAGGTGAAAGAGGAGAGTGAAAAATCTAGCTTTAAATTCAACATTCAGAAAACTAAGATCATGGCATCTGGTCTCATCACTTCACAGCAAGTAGATGGGGAGACTGTGGTAATGGTGACAGACTTTATTTTTGGAGCTCCAAAATCACTGCAGATGGTGACTGCAGCCATGAAATCAAAAGACATTTACTCCTTGGAAGGAAAGTTATGACCAACCTAGACAGCATATTAAAAAGCAGAGACATTACTTTGCCAACAAAGGTCCGTCTAGTAAAGGCTATGGTTTTTCTGGTAGTCATGTACGGATGTGAGAATTAGACCATAAAGAAGGCTGAAACCTGAGGAATTGATGCTTTTGAACCGTGGTATTGGAGAAGACTCTTGAGAGTCCCTCGGACTGCAAGGAGATCGAACTAGTCAATACCAAAGGAAATCAATCCTGAATATTCATTGGAAGGAATGATGCTGAAGCTCCAATATTTTGGCCACCTGATGTGAAGAGCCAACTCATGAAGACCCTGATGCTTGGAAAGATTGAAGGCAGGAGGAGAAGGGGATGACAGAGGATGAGATGGTGGGGTGGCATCACTGACTCAATGGTCATGAGTTTGAGCCAGCTGCAGCAGACGATGAAGGGCAGGGAAGCCTGACGTGCTGCAGTCCACGGGGGCACAGAGCTGGACATGCAACCTCTCCAGGTAAGCCATTTATCACTCTGCCTGAGTAGCCTCTGCCCCAACTCCACTCATCAGTCTCCAGTTCCCTACTCAACAGGCGAGCTCATACCTCCATTTCTTGTTCATTCTGCAAACTCCGATGAGTTTCCATTTCTGCTTGTTTGCATTTCACGGTTCACTTCTGGTGTTATTTCCTTCCTGAAGCCTTTCTTGACTTCCTCTCCTAATTTGACTCTTTCTTTGGAGAGAATCATCAGGACTTATAAAATTATTTATTACTCTTATTGTCCATTTCCCCGCTGAATCTAGGCTCGTTTAGTGCAGGGGCCTTAACTGTATGTCTCCCACTTGATGCAAACTTCAAACACTATAGGTATTCAGGCAGTGTGAGTTAAATTCAATGAACTGAAATGGATTGAGCGGACCAGTATCACACAATCCACAAATCTAGACTGGTCAGAAATACTCTTCTCTCCTCCTCCACCCCTGCCCATACTCAGCTCATTCTCTGCATAGACCCTGGAGTTAGCTTTTAAATGCACAAAACTGGATTATCAGACATCTACTCCTTCCACCTACCGCAGTGGTTTTCAGTGTATTAAAAATGGAACCCAAACTATTTATGTGTTAGAATTGTTCACAGTGAAGTTTCTGCCAGTAAAGCAGCTGTGCATCCAAGGCAGGACATATGCACAGTTATTGTGGAGATCCCAAACGATACTCTGTATGTTACCAGATTCCTCTCCTTAGCTTGGTCTGTGATGCCACATATGAATTGGTCCCTGTCACTTTTTCCACTTCATCTGTGTCACTTTCTAGATCCTTATCACATTCCAGTCACCCTGGTCTTCTATCACTCACTCCAAACTCAGTCCCATTTCATGGCCTTTTGAGCTTGCTGTTTTCTCCACTGGGCATGGCCCTTCTCCAGATCCCAGTGAGAGAGACCCTACTAATTCAGGGCTAGTCACAAATGTCATGCATCAGAGAAGAATACCCCGGCAAACTTATCCCTACTCCAACCACATTGGAGGACAGGGAAGTCTGGTGTGCTGTAGTCCATGGGGCTGCAAAGAGTCAGACGTGGCTGAATGACTAACTGAACAGCAACAGCAACCAGTCACATTGCATTGTTGTAACTTTTGATACCACTTAGCACTATTCACAGATATCTTGTTTACTGATTTGTTTCCTTTCATCTTGTCTTATTTCTGTGCACCAGGATGTCATCATGATAGATTACTGATGTAGTTCATGTTACTTTCTCTGTGTTAATTCTAAGTGTTTTTGTATTTATATGCAGTCTTTACAAGGACTTCATTGAGGAAAGAACTATTCTAGTTCCATTTTAAAGCTTAAGAGACTGAGGCACAGAGAGGTTAAAGACTCGGTCCAATGCCTCACAGCTAGTGAGTGAACATGTGAAGATACGGAGCCAGGTAGTTCCCTGATGGCTCAGCGGGTAAGAATCCACTGCAATGAAGAAGACACAGAAGAGCCGGGTTTGATCCCTGGGCCGGGAAGATCCCCTGGAGGAGGAAATGGCAAGCCACTCCAGTATTTGTGCCTGGAGAATCCAGCGGACGGAGGAGCCTGGTGGGCCACAGTCCATGGGGTTGCCAGGAGTCGGGCATGACTGAGCATATGGCATGTGACCTGACCTGAGCCGGCTCCAAAGTCAGTTCCCTTAATCACCGCACGAGGCTGCCCTGTGGGTGGGTGTGGATCTCACAGATTTTGTTCATTGTTATATCCTTCATGCTGAAAATATCATTTGCATCCCTATGCCCTTGAAAATAAATGAATAATGGTACAGTATTAAGTCTGCTCCCTCCCCTGGCCTCAGTAGACAATGGTTCTACCATTTCAGTGAAATGGATCCTAGAGGCAAAGTCAAATGCTTTTTGGTGTAAGTAAATGATCTTCACACTAATTCTTTTGGCTACATTTTCCTAGACACAAGTCTAAGAACCCCACCAACAACCCCCTAAACCACAGAAACAGCAACAAAAACCTTTATTTAAGCTAGAATCTTGTTGGTAAGGTTCACCACATTCTTGGGAAGACATAAAACTTCACTTTCTATGGTCCATAAAGTATCCAGAATAATTCTATGCATAGTCATTAAAGAACTCTATAAAATGCACTGAATATCAAGACCACTCAAGCAATCTGATTGCTTAATTAAATCTCTAGAAATGTTCAATATGTGCCAATTGAAACTGTATCATCCATAAAAAAGAGCTACATGCCTTTCTTCTTTTTTTTTCTTTTTCTTTTTAGTTTATAATAGCAATGCTGACCTTGGCTCTGGGCATTTCCTGAAGATTAATGACCAGCTAGGTTTAATGGCCCCCCGGCTGCCCCTCCAATGGACCATCAGCTCCTCCCAGCTTGTCATTCTTGCTCTGAAAAGTACCCCAAGTCTCACTCTGGTTTGCCAGGGGATGTCAGGATTTGTCAAAGCTGATGGGGACTGGTGTATGGCTAGTGATTTGTGGATCCTTGAAACTTTTATGAGAATAACAACATCTCTAAAGAAGACAAGTTCCTCGATACACTTAGCATATACCTAAGACAGGGAAGATGCCCTGGAGAAGAAAATGGCAGCCTACTCAAGTATCCTTGCCTGGAAAATCTCATGGACACAGGGGCCTGGTGGGCTGTGGTCCATGGGGTCTCAAAGAGTCAGGCACGGTTGAGCAACTAACACTTACTTACTTAAAACTTGCTTTCTGCCATTCCACTTTTCTGCTCAATGTGGTTAAAGGGGCTGAGAAGAAATCTCTTTGCTGTTCAAGTTTTGTTCTCTCGTCTTCTGCTATGTGACTTTCTTAAATCTGTGTGTGGGCATGAGATGCCTTGGAATCATGGAAAGAGCTTCTTCTGAAATGAAAGATGGTGGTGGTTACATCTAAGGAAATAGTTCTGAACAGCGCACAAGACAAGCGTGCTTTAATTCCTCCACCCCATCTTGCTCAGGCTGCCACTCCTCTGGAAGAACCTACAACTGGTTGCAATTCTAATTCTACTTTCCTGGCTTCCCAACTGTCAAGAGAGACAAAAACGAATCACTCTCCAGTTCCAGGATGCCAACGTGGCAAATCCTTAGCTACTGCTTCTCGTCTGTCCACAGGCATGTCAACGCTCTGTGAGCCTGTTATTAGTGTGTTCTTGAACCATTTGTCCCACTGCAATAATAGTAAAACTCTGACCAGTTGAATAGAACCATAGAATTTACAAAGTGCTTGGGGGCTCGGGATTAATCTTGTATTTACAGAAGAAGAAGCTGGGTTCGAGAGATAAAGTGACTGGCCTCAGATCATATATCCTGTAAGTAGGGGAGGTTTTCCTGATTTTCTGACTCTAAATTCAGTCTCTTTCTCAGTCCTTTCAATTTCTCATCTGCCAACTACAGTTCATCATCCTCCTTTTTTGTCCTTTAAATCATTTCTTTTTGATGTGTCTGAACAAGTGAAGGGATCTTGAGAATTGCTACCATTCACTGAGTGTTAACTATGGACACACGCTTTACATACATTGTTTCATTTTATCTTCCCAGCTCAGTGGGACATTGTTTCATTTTATCTTCCCAGCTCAGTGGGGCGGGAGCTATTACCAGATGACAGAGGAGGTGAATATAGTCAAAGAGGTCAAGTATCCCATCAGAGTTCCCACTGGGGCAGATTTGACTCCAAAACCTGTGCACATTGGCTATACCGCCACGGCACTCAAAGGGGGCTTGCTCTCCATGGGACTTCCATGGTTTGCCAATTTTTTCCTGTTGTGCACTATCGAATATGGCTGTTCATTAAGCCAAGAATGAAATCTTTGAGAATTCCAGACAAATAATGCTGCTGACCCCAGCAAGATGAAAATACCCCCAGTTGGATGGCAGCCAGGCTGAGATCTCTTTCATGGTGTGTGGGGTGGACCTAGGTACTGCATCGAATAGGAGAGAAAGATGTAATTTGACAAATACCTGCACATTGTTTATTTTTCCCAACTGCGACTCCAAGTGATGTATTAAGAAACAGGGGCTAGCTGTCATATCTCTGGACATCTGTCTGTAGATTTTGTGATTGCTATGCTTTTCATAGTAAAATAGTGAAGGACAGGGAAGCCTGGCATGCTGCAGTCCATGAGGTTTCAAAGAGTCAGACATGACGGAGCAACTGAACAACAACAAAAAATGCTTAAATCTTAGGAGCAAATTAAAAAAAACACAACTTTTTATTTTATATTGGGGTAGTCAATTAATGTGGTGATAGTGCCAGGTGCACAGCAGAGGGGCTCAGCCAGGCACACACACGTATCCACTCTCCCCCAAACTCCACTCCCATCCAGGCTGCCACTCAACATTGAGCAGAGTCCCCTGTGCTACACCGTAGGACCTTCTGGGTTACCCATTTTAAATACAGTAGAGTGTACATGTCCATTCCAAACTCCCTAACTTAAGGGCATATTTTGTAGCTTCATGGGGCTATAAGTAGCCAGAAGAATCATTTAATTCATCTTTTATGTTTTTGATAATAAGGAAACTAAAATGCAGGAAAGCTAGATTAGTTGCTCAAAGTCTTTAAGCAAGTATTGGTCATGTTTTCCTGTGGCAAATGGATGGTTGGTGGGATGCCTTTCTGCTGTGTGCCAAACACTATTGCAGAGACTGGGAACACAGTCAGGAATAAGACAGACCCAGGCCCTGCCCTCAGAGAACATAGGGTCGAGCAGGCAGAGGTTAGGAATTTTGCTCTGACATCACTCTATAATCACCTAAGCATATTACTCATTTCTATGTGTAGTCAAAGCTATGGTTTTTCCAATAGTCATGTGTGGATGTGAAAACTGGACCATAAAGAAGGCTGAGCGCCAAAGAATTGATACTTTTGAACTGTGGTGTTGGAGAAGACTCTTGAGAGTCCCTTGGACTGCAAAGAGATCAAACCAATCAATCCTAAAGAAAATCAACCCTACATATTCATTGGAAGAACTGATGCTGAAGCTGAAGCTCCAGCATTTTGGCCACCTGATGAAAGAGCTGGCTTATTGGAAAAAGACTCTGATTCTGGGACAAATGGAAGGAAAAAGGAGAAAAGGATGGCAGAGGATAAGATGGTTAGATAGCATCACCAACTCAATGACATAAATTTGAGCAAACTCCGGGAGATAGTGAAGGACAGGGCAACCTACTGTGCAGCAGTCCATTTGGTCGAAAAGAGTCCGACAGGGCTTAGTGACTGAGCAACAACGTATTCCTCATTTGGGAACTATGCCTGTGCCTTTTCTCCCTCATCACCCTACCCGCCCGGCCCCGCCCCAAATCCCTGCCTGGGTGCATACCCCCACATTCCCACAATACAGCACAGGGAATGTCAGTTCCATGCCCACTAATCCTAGCTAGAGTTTTCTTCTTTTAACTTGATCAGCTTGGGTTAATCTTCACATAATTCCAGGCTAAAACCAGGTATGGGGGTACCTGCCACTTTCTCCTTGCCTTCTTTTCCCTGAGAGCTTAATTCCAGGGCTAGTCTTCCGGATTAGCAAGGGATACGAAAGGAAAGAGGTCGCTACATCCTTCCTCCTCTGCCTGTCTGCTCCTTTTCAAGACTATTTCATTCCTGGGGGGTCCCACGGGGCCATGTTGTTCTTCGGATGTCCCAATAGAGATGAGAGCGCCCCCTAAAGGTTAAAGGGAGGAAGGCAGGATGTGGTCAAAAGTACATACCAGCAGGCATTGAAGAAAATCTCCAGAAATGAGATTGCTCAGTTTTTTCGAGTTGTTCATTTATATGATGTTATTACATAGCCTCAGGAGAACACCAAAACAAAACCAAACAAAAGCAAAGTTTAAAAAAAAAAGCATCTTGGAACTCTGGAGTCCATGAACATTTATTTTCTTAAGAAAGTTTCTCCTCTCTGGCTCCTAACTCTAGAGAACTTGATTTGCCATCAATATTTTAAATGAAAATAAAGTAGTTCTTAAAAAATGAAGATCACTTAAAACATAGTGCTACTTGAGTGTCAAGAAGCCATTACGTTTAATAGCATTTTTTAAACTATTAAAGTTGAGTGGTTACTTTTTATTTTGCATTTAGTCACTCATGGGAGACATTTATTTAGTCTTATGTGCTACAAATAGTGATGCTGTTAGTAGAGAAGATTCTCATTTTGAGTAATGGTCTCATTTATATAATATCTCTTCGTGCAATATATTCATACCTTACAGAGGAATGAAAATGCACCAACTGGTAAGAGAGCGAAAATACTGTGAAACTTATGCCCTTAAAGCTACAGGATTGTGAAATCAAGAAATGTGATAATTATTTTGAGTTGGTTGAATGGTATAGAGATACATATTTTTTAATCTACCTATGGGGAAAGGGACAACATCAAAAACCAAGCAAGCAATGTTTAACTTTTATTTCAGTAAGTGTAGGATGCAGTCAGTACCCCCAGTCCACTTCCACATCATGATCCAAAAGAACAAGAATTGAAAGGAAAAATATGGAGTGTAAATGAGATACTTTTTTAACCCTAAACCTCACTTTAAGAAGCAAATTTAAATTGCCCTCCTGGCTCATCTGATAGACTGGTAGTCATTTTTCAATATAAGACTGTGATTCTGTACAAAACTTGCACCTTTTTCTTTTAATTGTCCAGTCTCCTGTCCACCAGTTTCTTGTGAACCAGAGAAAACTGCAGGTTCTGGACAAAAATGGCATTACCTTTTGAATGTACAGTTTTCTCCAAGGACCAAACGGAAATGTGGAAAGGACTGAAAACATGGCAGAGGGCACAGGTGTGTGTTGTAAGTCGCTAAAAACTGAATGAAGTCGCTCAGTTGTATCCCGGCTCTTTGCGACCCCATGGACTGCAGCCTAATAGGCTTCTCTATCCATGGGATTTTCCAGGCCAGAGCATTGAAGTGGGTTGCCATTTCCTTCTCCAGGGGATCTTCCCAACCCAGGGATCAAACCTAGGTCTCCCACATTGCAGGCAGACACTTTACCCTCTGAGCCACCAGGGAAGCTAACTGTTACCTAATTCCTATGAAGATGGCATCCCATCCACGAGCACTGGGAACAAGTTGTTTTGCTGGATTCCCTGTCCTGGCTGGTTCTCGTGTGAGTTGTCCCCTTTATGAAGACAGCAACCTCCTGTTGGGTGCCTATTGTATGTCAGGCATTATGTTCCATTTGTTCTTGTTGTTCAGTGACTAAGTCGTGTCCGACTCTTTGCAACCCTATGGACTGTAACCCACCAGGCTCCTCTGTCCATGGGATTTTCCAGGCAAGAATAATTGAAGTGTGATGACAACCAAAAACATCTTAAGACAAGGCCAATTGTCCTGTGGGTGATGAGGGCAAGCTAAATCTCCTTCCTTCCCTCCAACGAGAACTGCTAGGATATACGTGAAGATACCTGCCAGATACTAAAAAGCAGAGACATCACTTTGTCAACAAAGATGTGTGCCGTCAAAGCTATGGTGTTTCCAGTAGTCATGTACAGAAATGAGAGTTGAATCGTAAAAGAAGGCTGAGAGCCAAAGAATTGATACTTTCAAATTGTGGTGCTAGAGAAGACTGTTGAGAGTCCTTTAAACGGAAGATCAAACCAGTCAATCCTAAAGGAAATCAACGCTGAATATTCACTGAAAGGACTGATGGTGCAGCTGAAGCTCCAGTACTTTAGCCCCCTGATGCACAGAGTCCACTCATTGAAAAAGACTCTGGTGCTGGGAAAGATTGACAGCAGGAGAAGGGGGCAACAGAGGATGAGATGGTTGGTTGGCATCACCGGCTCAACGGACGTGAGTTTGAATAAACTCCGGAAGATAGTGAAGGACAGGGAGCCTGGAGGTGTGGAAACTGGACTAGCAAAGAAAAATTATAAACAAGAAAAATTACCTTATTTTTCCAACAGCTCTCTGAGGGTCAGAGAGAGTCAGTAAATTGCCCAAGGTCACACAGCTAATGAGTGGTCAGATATTCAATCATTGTATTCTCTAATACAAAATAAATGGGTAATGAATAACATTTTTAAAAAATGTCTCTGTTATTCTTCAATGGCGGAATCGCCATGGGTTAACATAGTCTTAGGACCCAAGGAGACATGTTGTGTGTGTGTTAGTCATTCAGTCGTGTCCGACTCTTTGTGACCCCCTGGACTGTAGCCAGCCAGGGTCTCTTTCCATGGGCTTCTCCAGGGAGGAATACTGGAGTGGTTTGCCATGCCCTCTCCAGAGGATCTTCCTTATCCAGGGATCAGACCCGGGTCTCCTGAATTGGCAGGCAGATTATTTACCGTCTGAGCTGCCAGGGAAGCCCAAGTGGATATGTTATACCTCCCTAATGTCAGTAATTTGCTAACCCTTTAGGGAAATAGAGTGGAGATATCTACTGGTCTAATTTAAAAATTAAAGTATATTTCTCCACAATTATAGTATCATAAGGGGTCAAAAGATATATGTAAAATAACACTGTTTTAGGGATTTCTCTGGTGGCCCAGGGGTTAAGACTCCAAGCTCCCAATTCAGGAAGGGCAAGTTTGATCCATGGTTGGGAAAGTAAGACCCCACATGCTATGCGGCACAGCCCAAAAAATAAAAATAAAATGAAATAATAACAGAAATTAAAATAATAAAATAATGCTATTTTAGTATTAACACTGTCTTTTGAGTCATGATGAGTTAAATAGAGTTTTTTGCTCACTTAGGAAAGCAGCTATGATGACGAAACCGTTTCAGTGGGAGAATGTGTTCTGAACACTCACTCGTCAGCTTCCCAGTGAACTTCTGGACTGCAGTCCATTTCTAAGCTGGAGGCTGCCTGTGTTATGAAGCTGACACTGGTCTTTGAGGTTATTCATTTCTTCTAGGAGACTTGAAGTATTTGTTCCAAGTTTCAACCTGCTGGTAGAATTCCTAATAATAATGAAATCTATACAAGTTCCCACATTACAAACCAGAAAATGATCCAAGTCTAAGAATTTAGGAAACAATGGAAACGTCCACACTGAAACTAGAGAGATTTACCTGTCACAAGCCATCTATATTCCCATTTTTAATCACAGGTCTTTGTTAATCATATTTGGACAGGTTATAAGTCACTGTATCTTAAGAGATTTCAACTCAATATTGAGCTCATAGTTGATTTACTTGCATTAGGCAGTAAGGAAACAGGATTGTTTTCACTTCATTTTAAAACTGCCCAAATCTGTGAAAGCCGAGATCTCCGTCCTCTCGAGGGACAGCATTTTGATGTGTCTTTAGAAACGTGGTGCTTCCTGCAACGTTTTCTTACCTGCCTCGCACATACATCTTCAACAATTTAACATATTCCGTTTAAATAGGCTGCCGTCTATTTCTTAACTTTTAAGCCTCTCTTTTGTATAAGTTGATGTTAATTATTAAGGGGAATCCCGTTACTTTAGTCAAAGTTTAACCCGATCAAGGGGCCTCTGGTGAGTTACTCTCTTCAAGATATCATGCGAAAATATCTATTTCAAACAAAGCTAAGAGCACTACTGCAGTAATTTTTACTTTTACAAACCAGTACCTTTGGAAACACAGTTCTATCAAGAGTGTTGAAGAATTGCAGAAAACAGCTGCACGGAATCTTGAGAGAAATAGAGTTTTGCTTTCTATAATTTTTGCACTGTTTAAGAACTGCACTGAAGGAATTTGAAATCGTGATGATTGACATCACTAAGCTTTTTTCACGCTGCACACATGGTCTTTTTTAAAAAGAGTACTCTGCACCCAAAACATAATTGCTCTCTGCTTCTGCAAAGGTTTCCCTTCAATAAAATTACATTTTCCTGATGTAACTGATTAAAATAAATTAAATGAGCCACTCACTTATTCTTCCAGTTTGCAAACTTTGAAATTTTTCACAGGGTTTTTATACAGGCATCCATTGTGCAAGTCTACATACTGTTTAGTAAAGTGTATTTAAGTGCACTTTTCAAAAGCTAGATAGCAATTCTCTCAATCAAGAGAAAAGATGACAAAATGCCTAGCCCAGAGCCATCAAGCCTCTGCTCCTTGCCCATCAAGCAGGTGATGTCTCAAGTCAGCCAGTTCTTTTCTGCTCTGTCTAGGTCTGTTGCAAGATGGGCACTGCCTTCGGAGAAATGTTAGATTTCTGCATCATCTTCTGGTAAAAGTTGACGTGTGTGTGCATCTTCAGGCATGTCTGACTCTTTGTGACCCCATGGACTGTAGCCCACCAGGCTCCTCTGTCCATGGGATTTCCCAGGCAAGAATATTGGAGTGGGTTGACATTTCCTCCTCCAGGGGATCTTCCCAACTCAGGGAGGGAACCTGCATCTCCTGCACTGGCAGATGGATTCACTGGGTTACCTGGGAAGCCCTTGGTAAAGATGCTGTGCCGAGCCACTCAGTCATGTCTGAGTCTTTGCTACCCCATGGGCTGTAGCCTGCCAGGCTTTTCTGTCCCTGGAGATTCTCCACGAAAGAATTCTGGAGTGGGTTGTCATGCCCTCCTCCAAGGGATCTTCCCAGCCTAGGGACTGAACCCCGGTCTCTCACATTGCAGATGGATTCTTCACCATCTGAGCCACCACAGAAGCCCAGGAATACTGGTGTGGGTAACCTATCCCTTCTCCAGGGGATCTTCCCAACCCAGGAATTGAACCAGGGTCTCATGCATTGCAGGCAAATTCTTTACCAGCTGAGCTACCAGGGAAGCCCTGGTAAAGAGGAGGGGAAAGTAAAGGCTTTCCAAATCTTCTAAGGCTACTTTTAAGTCTTCCATGACCATCAACTTTTTTTAAAAAAAGAGAGATACATGCACACATACATACTGCTTTATATTACACTATCTGCTACATAGATTGTGTTGTCCTTCGGTTGCTCAGTTGTCCGACCCTTTGTGATCTGATGGACGGCAGCATGCCAGGCTTCCCTGTCCTTCACCATCTCCCAGAGCTTGTTGAGCCAGTGACGCCATCCAACCATCTCATCCTCTGTCCCCTTCTCCTCCTGCCCTCAATTTTCCAGCATCAGGGTCTTTTCCAATGAGTCAGCTCTTTGCATCAGGTAGCCAAATCATTGGAGCTTCAGCTTCAGCATCAGTCCTTCCAACGAATATTCAGGATTGATTTCCTTTAGGATTCACTGATTTGATCTCCTTTCAGTCCAGGGGACTCTTGAGTTTTCTCCAACACCACAGTTCAAAACATCAATTCTTCGGCACTCAGCCTTCTTTTTGGTCCAACTCTCAAATCCATACATGACCACTGGAAAAATCATAGCTTTGATAATACGGACCTTTGTGGGCAAAGGAATGTCTCTGCATTTTAATATGTTGTTTAGGTTTATCGTAGCTTTTCTTCCAAGGAGTAAGCGTCTTTTTATTTCCTGGCTGCAGTCACCATCTGCAGTGATTTTGAAGCCCAAGAAAATAAAGTCTGTCACTGTTTCTACCATTTCCCCATCTATTCGCCATGAAGTGATGGGATCAGATGCCATGATCTTAGTTTTCTGAATATTGAGTTTAAGCCAGCTTTTTCACTTTCCTCTTTCAGCTTCATCAAGAAGCTCTTTAGTTCCCCTTCACTTTCTGCCATAAGGGTGGTGTCATCTGCATATCTGAGGTTATTGATATTTCTCCCAGCAGTCTTGATTCCAGCTTGTGCTTCATCCAGCCCAGCATTTCACATGATGTACACTTCATTTAAGGTAAATAAGCAGGGTGACAATACATAGCCTTGATATACTCCTTTCCTGATTTGGAACCATGTCCAGTTCTAACTGTTGTTTCCTGGCCTGCATACAGATTTCTCGGGAGGCAAGTAAGGTAGTCTGGTATTCCCATCTCTTTAAGTATTTTCTAGTTTGTTGTGATTTACTTAGTCATAGGCTTTAGCATAGTCAATGAAGCAGAAGTAGATGTTTTTCTGGAATTCTCTTGCTTTTTCTATGATCCAACGGATGTTGGCAATTACATAGATACTGCATCATACTACAGTATTAATTCTATTCTATGTATATGCGTGTGTTACAAAGTCGGGGGCTTCCCTGGTGGTTCAGTAGTAAAGAACCTGCCTGCTAATGCAGGAGGCTCAGGTTCCAATCCCTGGGTCAGGAAGATCCCCTGAAGGAGGAAATGGCAACCCACTCCAGTATTTGTGTCCGGGTAACCCCATGGAAAAAGGAGCCTGGCAGTCTACAATCCATGAGGTGGCAAGAGAGTTGGAAGCAGTTTAGAGACTAAACAGCAACAGTTACAATTGTTTTAAGACTTTTTATAAAGAAACCACAACCAAGCTTTCTCATGATCTAGGCCACTTAGGAGCGCATGTATGATTTGGTGGTGAATCGACGTCACTCGCACTACACAGAATGCATCTGAGTTCGGAAAACATGCTGTGAAAAAATTGCTACTTGGCTTCACCTAACTTACTGAATATCTGGCAGGTGTTTTAAAAAAGTTTCTGAATTGAGCCGTCTAGGGACTTAGGGAGTGACTCTAGACCAAAATAAGAGAGAACAGTGTAGAGTAGCAGAAGTGTGGGGAATTATCTACTCATTTTCAGTTTCCTTCTGAACTAGCCCACAGCTTGTTGGGCCTGTTGTCACCAGGCGTTATAAACCTTCAGTATGTGGTTTAGTTTGTTATTTTTTTCCCCCTCAGAGAAATGTGGGGAGAGTTAAGGAGAACTGGTGAGTCAAGATTTTAAACATTCCGATCAGGTTTCCTCCAGGGTCTAGCTGCTGAAAGAATGTCTTATGGAAAAATTTCCACTCTCTCGGTGGGGAGCATTTTGCATGAACCAACTCCCAGGAGAAAATGTTATTCCATAGAACAAAGCCCAGGCAGTGACTTATATTAAACTGACCAGGGTGGGGGAGGGGAAGCCTTGACCTGGAGGGGGTAGAATGTAGGGACACAATTTACTTTCTAAAAAATGACTATGGCTCCCTGGGAAATGAAAAAAACAAGCTCTGAATTCTCTGTGTTTCCTTGTGATGCTTTTATATAAAAAGTATTTGCAATGTGTCATAAGGATTTTCTAGGATGAAATGAAGATTCTTAGTCAAGGGAAGAAAAACCAAGTCTGTCTTGTAAAAAAGAGTAACTAACAGCACTGTCTTTCTCATCTAGTTATAATATCAACCGTAATTGATAGGCGGGACATGGCTAATTTCATCATGCTATTTACTGCTCACCACTAGAAACAAGACTTAAAAACGATGCTGACTTTAAAGGGGAGCCATTTCTTGCTTGGATTTGCATGATTTCAATATAACACAACCTAAAAATGGATTCTTTTCACATTTGCTGAAACAACTTGAATCTGAAACGCCTTTCTTTTCCACCAAAGTTAGAGACGCACAGACCATCCCTGCCCTGATGTTTCCTATTGTTGAGAGGCAGCTTTCTCGGTGAAATGATACAGCTCTGCCCTCCGATCCTTTTAATTATCTTTTTTATTATTGCAACATGCATGGGGTCCTAAACTTCTGAGGATTTACTGATAAGGGCATCCTCCACTTGTACTGGCTCGTTTTCTTGCTGTTTTTGTAATGGTTTCCAACTAATAAAATGTTATCTCGTTCATTTTGTTTATGTATAATAAATCAGAAGCTTTTCCTCTTCTTCTGCTATGCAGATATGGGTGTGTGCGAGCAGGGGAGATTGTCTCCGTGTGTTAAACCGATGACGTCTTTTGCATACAAATAGAAATTAGTACAAGAGCATTTAATTAAGGAGAGTATCGCCGTTTCTGTATGACCTAGGGAAAATTAATATTCTAAATACAAGGTCATGTGACTTGGGGTTTTTGCCTCTTTCCAGCAACTGAAGCTGTGAAAAGATGTCTGGAATGAAGCCTAGATTTCTTCTCGGTTCCTGTGAGCCATATTATTTCCTTGACGAAGGAAATAGATATGATGAAGAAGAAGAAACAAACAAACAACAACAACAAAAAAACAGTGCGTGTAGATTTTAGGCAGCTTTAAATCCCTGACTGCTGTATTCATTCAACAGATATTTATTAAACCCATGGAATGTGTCAGACGCGTTTGAGGTGCCAGTGAACAAGAGACACGGTCTCTGCCCCCACAGAGCTTATATTTTTATGGGGCCATAGATCCCACGGAAATGACTGCATCACTGAATATGTAACTTGAACTGTGATAAGGGTTGGGGAGGAAATGCCTGGTAGCTGAGAGAGTATATCACATTAAGATTCACTCACTGTTTATTTTTTAAAAATTAAAAATATATATATTAAGGTATAATTGATCTATAATCTTTATTGATTTATTTTTTTAGAGTCACACTACCTGCTTTCGAGCACTGGCCCTGTCTCTCCTCCCGGCTTTGGGGATAGGGTCGGGATCGGGTCGGGGAGGCTCCGGCGCACGGATGTGCATACCCTTCATAGCGCCCCCGATGGAGATACTGGGGAACTGCAGCTCTGGCCGCACGTTGGCTGGTGGAGCGAGATGGGAGGTGCTGAGAAACCGGTTCCTGCCTGAGTCGCCATTCTTACTAGCTTTCCAGGCGCAGGATGGGACAGGCAAAAAGCAAGGGAGTGGATTAGCAAAGCCACACCTTGGAGAAGAATGAATAGTTCTAAGAGGCGAGGACCTAGAACACAGAGTGGCTGGAGGTGAGCCTGGAAAGGCACGTCAAAGGTGAATGGTGATGAACGTTGTATTGCCAAGGCATTTGGACTTTGTTCAGAGCGTTGTGGGGAGCTGTCCTAGAAAAGGAGGAGCTACAGTGGACACAGTCAGTTGCCTGTGGAGCATCCACCCTGCCCATCACCCCTTCCGGAGTGTCCACCAGTTTACTTTCAGGGTAAGCTGAGCCTACCTGCAGATGCCCGGCTTGACGCTGTTAAGGTTACCTGCCACCCCCTTATACTTCCCCAGACGTGGTTTGACCCGCAACTTTGACTGGAGCCAGTGAACTCACATCTTCACGTTGGCGACAGGGCTCCATTAGGAATGGGCAGGACCAGTTACAGGTGTCCCTGGTGGCCCAGATGGTGAAGAATCTGCCTGCAATGATGGAGGCCTGGACAGGATCCCTGGGTCAGGAAGAGCACCCGGAGAAGGGCATGGCCACTCACTCCAGGATTCTTGCCTGGAGAATTCCCTGAACAGAGGAGACTGGTGGGCTACATTCCATGGGGTCACAAAGAGTTGGACATGACTGAGAGGCTAACACTTTCATTTTCCTGGACCAGTACCTGCAGATGCTAACAGGGGGTCCATGGCAGGAGGAGGGGTGGATTCTGGGAAAGACATTATGTCTCTCTTAAGAGAAAGAGGCATTGAAAGGGATGACCTCTCTTCCCTAGGGAAGCCGTGAGGTGCCAATGTGAAGCCCTGATTGCTGTACCCTGCATGATCTCCTGAGGGAAGTCACCCTTGAGTTGAACCCCCACCATAAGTGAGGTGCAGGCTGCAGAATTTGTGTTCTGACTCTGCCTCCTCACCTGCCTGTGATCCTTGGCAAAGACCCAGGCTAAGCTGCAGCATCCACAGTGGAGATCGTGATCGTACTTTCCTCTTGAGGGCTTGACAGAGTGCTTGGCTCATGGTAAGGGCTTAATGAATACTAGTTATTTTTACCCATCTATTAAATATTTACTGAGAGCTCTCTAGGGGCCAAGCACTGGGAGGCACTGAGAGATAAGTTGAACAAGAAAGACCTAGTCTTTGCCCTTGAGGAATTTTCATCACGTGACTTAGCTAGTATCTGTCTCTTGCAAGTATTTCATTACCCTCCATATTGTAGTTAGAGGTAGACATGGGCTTTGCTACTTGAAATGTACCCTCTGATGCCTATGATAATGGTTTATATGTAGTAAGAACTCAAGGTGGCCCTGATCCAGGCTACCTTGCAATGTTCACAGAGAAGCAATATGGTGTGGTAACGAGGGGTGTGTGAATAGACTGCCACTGAATTCTGGCTCTCGTGTTGACAAGTTGTGTGACCCTGGATGGACGACTCATTCCTTGCCCTAACCACGAGGATGCTGATATTTGTCTTATTAGGGTTGTTATGTAAATGCGATAAGGAGGGTTATATCTAGTACCTAGAGCATTTTTTGCTTGTGTACATGCTCAGCTATGTCTGACTCTTTGTCTGGAAGAAAGTAGCTGCTCAATGAATTATAGTTGTTGGTTATTGGGATATTTCACTGACAGGAAATTCAGTTTTTATTCTTTCTGGGCGTTTGATTTTAGCAGATGCTGTGGGCTTTAGTCATTTAGGCTGCCCAGCTTCTGAACACTTTTTTGTTGGAGCAGAAGCCCAAAGAGGGACAGATGTTTTCTATCCCCATTGGCTAGTTGGTAGAGACTGGACCAAGATGCAATTGTGACTAGTCAGAAACTGCTGGGCTTTTATTTTGGAGGAGATGACAGAAGAGACAAGAACAGTTAGACTTTATTAATGGCAGCTATGCTAGACTCAAGAGGTTGATGCAGAGGTGAACGTCCAGGGCAACTGAGTCTAGCAGTGTAGGGGCTTGGGGGCACGTGGTTTGTGGTGATGGGACAGGACCCTGGCTATTCTTAGTCCCCGTTAGTATCTCCTGTGCCGATTTTTCCAGCATGTATATCCAGTCCTTGAATATCTCAATGCCCTCCTATAAATTCCCTTCCTCTTTATGTTGACCGGAGCTGATTTCTGTTGTCTGACCCCGTAGAACAACAAATGTTAGCGTTTTTAAATAAGAAATTGAAGTTTTATATTTTTATGGCATTGGTGGACTACTTCATGAACTATTGAAGGTTGTTTGTGTTATTAAAAAGTACACTTGGAAAAAAAATCAATATCAAATCTTGTGTCTTACTCTTCGTAACCATTAAAAGCCAGATACCCAGCCATGAGGCTACCATAAAAAACAGCTTTTTATATTGCTCGAGCTTGGCTAAAATCCAGACATGATACTACTCACATAATGCTATTTTCAATGTGTCATTTTATTTCATGGCAATCTTTACTGTACGTGTAACTCAAGAAAATGTTGACTATAAGCCAGTCCATGAGGCCAAATCGAAAATCCGTCCCAACTTTTCACTTTAGCTTGCCTTGGAAATACAGTCTTGGTCATAGGTACTGTCTTAATCTTAGAGAAGGGGATCTTTTTATTGGCAATATTTAGATGACTTGTAGTTAAAACATTATTTTCCATCTGGAAGATAGTGCAGGATAACTGCGGAGTCTGGAGGCTTCCTGGTTCATTCTTATGCTGCTGCTTCCAGATGAGACTAGAAACTTTCCTTGCTCATGGTGTCTTAGTGTGCTGGCTTATATACACAGCAGGATAGACACAGTGATGGAATGTTAGAGCTTATTCAGTCTGGAGAAGTCAGAGAGACTTTCCCATGCACACCAACTTTTTAAAGATTTTATTTTAAATTGAAGGATAATTGGTTTACAATATTGTATTGGTTTCTGCCATAAAAGTGAAAGTTGCTCAGTTGTGTCCAGCTCCTTGCAACTCCATGGACCATACAGTCCATAGAATTCTCCAGGCCAGAATACACATTGCAGGCGGATTCTTTACCAGCTGAGCCACCAGGGAAGCCCAGGCTCCAACATGAAGCAGCTATAAGTACACATCTGTCCCCCTCTTGAACTCCCCTCCCACTTTCCACCCCACTTCACCCCTCTAGGTCATTACAGAGCTCTGGTTTGAGTTCTCTGAGTCATACAGCAAATTCCCACTGGCTGTCTATTTCACATATGGTAGTGTATATGTTCCGGAGAAGGCAATGGCACCCCACTCCAGTACTCTTGCCTGGAAAATCCCATGGACGGAGGAGCCTGGTAGGCTGCAGTCCATGGGGTCGCTAAGAGTTGGACATGAATGAGCGCCTTCACTTTCACTTTTCACTTTCATGCATTGGAGAAGGAAATGGCAACCCACTCCAGTGTTCTTGCATGGAGGATCCCAGGGACGGTGGAGCCTGGTGGGCTGCCATCTGTGGGGTCGCACAGAGTCAGACACGACTGACGTGACTTTGCAGCAGCAGCGTATATGTTTTCATGCCATTCTCTCTACTCATTCTACCCTTTCTTTCCTCCCCACTTCCCCGTGTCTGTAAGTCTGTTCTCTGTCTGCATCTCCATTGCTGCCCTGCAAATAAGTTCATCAGTGCCATCTTTCTAGATTCCATATATGCATTAATAGACAGTATTTGATTTTCTCTTTTTTACTTACTTCACTCTGTATAGTAGGCTCTAGGTTTAACTAATGGGTGAGGCTGCATGGAGTGCTGTCGAGAATATTTATGAATCTGCACCCAAGTTCTGTGGGAAAGAATGCTGTGATCAATGAGTAACGTGTGTCATAGGAGTTGAATTGGAGATCGGTAGCCCATGTGCCAATTATTTGCCCAATCCCTTCATCTCACTGAGGAAGGAAGACAGAAGCCCAGGAAGGTGAGGAGGTTCTCCATGGCTTATTAGCTTGGGGTGTTCCTTTTCTCAGATGAAAGCCTCATTTGCTCAGTGATTCTTTGTAGAACATGATTTCAAGTTCCCTGACCTCACCTACTCTGCATACACCCTGCTTTGCTGTGATCCTGAAAGATGTCAAAGATGTGGCGTCAAGACACACCTGGGTTTGAATCCCAGCTTGTCTGCTCCTTAACATCCTCTGAAACATAGCTTGTCCAGCTTAAAACAAGATCAATGCTTATTCCACTCACTTTGAGTTGTAAAGATTCATTTCCTCATTTCTCGAATATCTCTTGTGAACTTGCTATGTGTAAGGCATCGGGGATAGAATAGTGAACAAAACAGGCAAATATCTTGGCCCTCATGGAACTTTCTAATGTATCGGATGAGATTTTATTTGTGTGTGTGTGTGTGTGTGTGCATGCCCATGTCTACAAGTGTCTGATATGTAGTCATACCTAATAATCAGTACTTTCCTTCTATGTCTTGCTGGCCCTTGAGTATCCACTGCTCTGGTGTGGACTGAGGAGGCCAGAGCAGCTGAACCATCTTCATCAGGGACATGATCTAAACTTAGTTAAGAGCAGCCTCAGTTTCAGAAGAACTTTTGGAGGCATTTTTCCTCTGCTCTGGGGGTCCTGCCAGCTTGATCGGGGTATCACTAGAATCCAGGGATGGCCACAAACCACTGCTGCCCACTTCAAATGGTGAATCTCGGCAGAGTCCTCTGCGGCAATAAATTGGGCATGGATTTTATTTTTCTCTTTTTCTAATATTCATTTTTATTTTATTTAGCTGTGCCTGGTCTTACTTGTGTCATGCAGGATCTTTGATCTTCACTGTGGCACGCAGGATCTAGTTCCCAGACCAGGGGTCTAACTTGGGCCCCCTGCATTGGGAGCATGGATTCTTAGCCACTGGACCACCAGGGAAGTCCTGGGCATGGGTTTCTTTGTCTCTCCTTTTCCTAATTCTCTCCCTCTTCACCTCCTTCCCCTCAACACAGCAAGAAAGGGATGAAACTCAGGATGAAAGCTCATCAGCTCTTTGAAAACCTCTCCCTCTCTCTTTTTCTTATTTGCAGGAAGAAGGACTCCAGCTGCCCACCTCTCCTGCTTGAGCTCTAAGGGGATTCCTTTGGGAGCAAAGGTCAGGGCAGCACCTCCCTCCCTCACCAGCCCATCTTGCAGCTGTGATGTGCCTGCATGCTCAGCTGTGTCTCTTTGCAACCCCATGGACCATAGCACACCAGGCTCCTGTTTCCATGGGGTTCTCCAGGCAAAAATACTGGAGTGGCTTGCCAAACCCTTATCCAGGGGACTGTGCATATCTCCTTCCAATCCCTGTCCAGCAAACTTGGGAATATCAAAGGTGGCCAAACATCAAGAAAATCTAGGTAGTTTCAGTTCTTGTTGGGAAATACGAACCTAAATACAATAAATTAAACTGACAAAAGATCTCAGTGGATGATTCCTAGAGTCTAGAGAAACAGTTCAGGTAATATGACCCAGAATTGGATGCGTCTCCTTCCCTTCTGTATTTGCCTATTTCCCCCAGGTGGCCCCTACTCTCATGTAGTGAAGAGCTAGATGCCAAAGGAAAATGCCGTCTCTTTCCTGCTGGTTTTGGGTGTGCCATGGAAAACAGTGCCTGTGGAAAATGTTGTTGTGTTCCGTTACCTGTGGAGGACAGCCCAAGAGAAGCCAGTTGGAAATTAGATTTCTGTTCAGCAACTGTACAGATTTTTTTCTTTCTCCAGTGATGCTCTTGGTGGAGGGAAGTTTCCTGGGCACAAGAGTCTGGGGGCAGGCATGATGTCTGAGAGCAGCTTTCACATTTGTTTTTTTCTTCTCAGTTGTGAAAGCAAAAAAAGCAGTAGGGCAGATACCTTTCACACCCACGATGTCCTGGATGTGTGGAAGACTTTATAAGCTTCCCATACGTTTCACCGCCATCAGCTTATTTTGAATCCTGTAATGGCCTTTGGATGCAAGTGGGCAGACGCTATTTTCCCAACCTCAGAATTTGAGAAAACTGAGAGACAGCAGAGCAAAATACAGTGTTCGTGCTCATGGAGTAAAACAGAGCAGGGCCAGGACTGGAACTCACAGCTCTTGCACCTAGAGCAGGTCTCACGTGGGCTTTTTTCTGCTGCCACTGGCTGCACAGGTCCAGGACTGGGAGGCCCCAAACTTCTTGACTGAGCTGTTGGTCTTAGCATTGGGTGGCTTGCCATCTAGTCAAAGGGCTGAAAATTGGAAAGAGTTGCCAGTACTTAAAGCTGGACCAAACATGGACTTCTCTCTGTCCAACCAAGCCCCCACAAATAAAAGAAGTAATTTGGACTTTAAGTCACACACTGATCACAGGGTCGTAAGACCTGGATCTTCCATTCACTAGTCTCATACAAGTCAACTTGTCGAAGTTCCAGTTCTAGTATGTATGAAGTAGGGATGAGAACTGTTTGCCTCATGGGGTTGTCCCGATAACTCAGGGAGAAAATTAATGTGAAAATGCTTTGCAAAGGATAAAGTGCTGCATGCATGTAATTTATTCATGTATTACACAGCCATTACTGTGAGCCAAGCCCTGTTTCAAAATCTTTACAAATATTAGCTCAAGTAATCTTCACACTAACCCTATGAGGTAAGTTTCATCATAATAATCATCCTCATTTTGCAGATGTGGAAACTGCTTGTCCAAGTCACACGTTTGGCAAAGGGAGGGCTGGGATATGAACCAGGCAGTTGGCAGCAGACCCGAGTCTCCAGGTTTGTCACGACCCCTGCCTATGATGATTAATATCAGGATTACAGATGCAGCTAGATTGGTGTTAGCTATGAAGGGCGCAGACAGATACCACTTTTTTCTCTTTTAAAAGCCTGTGAAAATTAAATTAAGCAAAGATCGAATAGAGGAATCCTGAAGATAAAAGCAGAAATGAATACATTAGAAAAGAAAAAAAAAAGCAGAAATGATAGATACTTCAAGAACTGGTTTTTTGGGGGGAAATAAAGCACATAAAAGGAGGAAACTTCTTGAAGTCTAATGAAGAAAAAGAATAAGTAAGAGCACAATGACAAACGTGAGGAATGATCAAAGATATGGTCACAGGTAGGGAGAAGGCAGTATATGTGTGAGTATATCATCTGCAATTCTGTAGCAAAGTGTGTGACAACAATGTTCTTAGATCGACTTCCTAAGTTAATTTTGGCAATTTAGATCAATCGATCTAGGAATTTTTTTTTTTCACATTTTCTTGGAATAGAACAACCAGTATAATCCTTAATGATAAAACTTAAAGGGATTCTCATGAACATGAATATTTTCATTACCATCACTATATTGCAATTTTGATTGGGCAATAAGGGAAAGAAATAAAACAGAATTTTCAGAAGAGAGAAAAATGTTTGGATGACGTTCCTAATAATGTAAGAATCACAGCCTAAGAACCAATTAGTAGGAATTCAGCAAGGTGGTATGTTATGTCATTGTTGTTCAGTCATGTCCAACTCTGTGACGCTGTGGACTGCAGCACGCCAGGCTTCCCTGTCCTTCACCATCGCCCAGAGCTTGCTCAAACTCATGTCCATTGAATTGCTGATGCCATCCAGCCATCTTGTCCTTTGTTGTCCCCTTCTCCTCCTGCCTTCGATCTTTCCCAGCATCATGGTCTTTTCCTGTGAGTCAGTCCTTCACTTCAGGTGGCCAAAGTATTGGAGCTTTAGCTTCAGCATCAGTCCTTCCAATGAATATTCAGGATTGATTTCCTTTAGGATTGACTTGTTTGCTCTCCTTGCGGTCCAAGGGCCTCTCAAGAGTCTTCTCCAGCACCAGAGTCTTCTTTGTGGCTCACTCTCACATTCATACGTGACTGCTAGAAAAACCATAGCTTTGACTATAAGGACCTTTGTCAGCAAAGTAAATATCCAAAGTTTAAGTTTCTTGCATACTACCGTTTACTTGCTAAGTCGTGTGTGCCTCTTTGTGACCCCATGAACTGCAGCTCCTGCAGGTTCCTCTGTCCATGGGATTTCCCAGGCACGAATACTGGAAACCCCAGTGGAGTGGGTTGCCATTTCATTCTCCAGGGGATTGAACCCGGGTCTCCTGCAATGCAGGCGGATTTTTTACCACTGAGCCACCTGGGAAAACAGCAGCAAATAGTTGTAAGTGACACAAAAAAAGCAGCCCATTAATAATATCAGCCCAAATTTTAGAATAGTTATGAGTAAGAATGAAATAAAGAAGATATGTGCACTACAAGATTAACCTATTAAAGACGCTAACACCTTCCTCCATCGTGGTGGCCATAGAGGTTCTCCTCTCGGCTCTTCCTCCGCCCCTTAGAACTCCATGCCTGCGTCTGCCACGCCTCTGGCTGGATAACTCTCCACCCGGTGGAGGCCACGCCCCCGGCCGCTCCCAGCAAATGAGCGAGCCGGGTGGGGCATCTATCCCCTTGAAAACAGCTCAAGGCTAGTCGTGCCGGATGCGGGTGGCTTCTAAAGCTCAGTCCTTGCGCTGAGGCGCCCTATCAGCTCGATTGAGACTTTCTGAAAGCTCTCCAGCAGTCAGAGGCTCTTTTTACTCATTTCCTCCTCCTTCTCTGTTCCTTCTTCTCTTTTTTTAATGGGTATCAGATTTTCATTGTTGTCTGAAGCTGTTTCTGCCTTTTCCAGCTACTTCATTCTTCGCGAGCTCACCTCTACCTCCCCAATCTCTTAACCTTGATTCTCTTAGCATCTGCTTCAAAGAAAAGCTAAATGAAAACCATCGACAATGATGTTTTATATTTCCCTTCCCAACTTTATTTTTTCTCTTTAATTCTTACTACTATTTAATAAGCTCTATTGTAGTTGTTTATCTTATTTATTGTTTTTCTCTTCTTAGAATATAAGCTCCCTGAGAGCAAGGAATTCTGTTTGTTCTTTATTATGTCCTCAATATCTAGAAGGAATACTCCGTAAATACTTCTAAGTGAATTAATGGAGAAAAGACATAAAATAAGACTTGAATCTATTACTTGGAAAAATGAAAATCCTAATGGAATTTAAAAATTCAACTTGAAAGATAAATACTAAAAATAGCCAAGAAAATGTCTCAAAGAATAGCAGAATGTTACATTTATACATTACATCAATACGATGTAAGATATTGAAGAATATAAAGATACAATAATAAAGGCAGCCTGATACCAGTTTTGACATTGACAGATTGGTCACTAAGATAGAAATCCAGTCTCAAAAATTCTTCAGAACTTGGTGTATGTATGGATAAATGTGGCATTTAAAACTTGTATGGAAAGGAAGGATTTTTCAATAAGCAGTGTTAGAAAAACCAGCCATCTGGGAAAAAAATAGATCTGAACTTTATTCCATATTCAACTTATATACCATATGGATCAAAGATTTAAATATAAAAACAAAATCATAAAGTACTAGAAAAAAAAGATGTGACTATTTATATTTGGGGGATAAAGAAGATATTTATAACATGCTACTAGAGGCAAAACCTTAAAGAAAAACAGTAATAAATCTAATAACCTGAAAAACAACACAATCAACACATCTGTATATTAAAAAACATAAATAACAGTGGAATTTTCCCAACCAAATTAGTGTTGGAAAATGTGTACAGAGTGTATGTGGCAAAGGTTAATTTTTAATGAATGTATCATGTTTCACTAATATCTATAATTATATACTTAACAAGTGGAAAGATAACAAGAAATCAGTAAGAAAATGATTTTTTAAAAGTTCACGAAAGAGAAAATACAAATAACCTATGCAATTATGAAAATGTATGTAACTCATTGAATTGCAATCAGAAACCATAAGGCACCATTTTCATTTTTAAAAGAAAGATGACTAGATAGATAGAATATTTATGTCAAATAAATAAACCATCTACTCTTTATGCCACTGATGATTTTGCCAATACTCTTTTTTTAATAGGGTGACTTGGCACTATATTTTTAAAAAACATGTGGTCTTCCTTGGTGGCTTAGATGGTAAATAACCCCCCTGCAATGTAGAAGACCTGGGTTTGATCCCTGGGTCAGGAAGATCCCCTGGAGAAGGGAATAGCAACCCACTCCAGTATTCTTGCCTGGAAAATCCCCATGGACAGGGGAGCTTGGTGGGCTACAGTCCATGGGGGTCACAAAGAGTCAGACAGAGCTGAGTGACTAACACTTTCACTTTCATGGTTATGTCTTCGGAACATATAGTTGCAGCATAAGGAAATGATCATAAATATAAGCAAAATATGACTAAAAATGTGCTCCTGACAAAACTGGTTATAATTTGGAAATAATTTAAATATTCAACTATAAGAGTCTAGTTGAATTAATCATAATAAAATATAATTCCACCTTTTAAGGCTCTTTTAGTATAATGTTTAATGTCAGAACACTGCTAAAGATTGTTTTGGTGGGGATAAACTCAATTATGCTGCAGTAACAACCCCTAAGTTTTTAATGTCTTACACAAAGACCGTATTGAGCTGGTTACTCTCAAGGGCAGCTCTTCGCCATGTGCTGACTTAGCATTTCGGGATCTTTCTGCCTCCAGGTGGCATGTGAAGCTTCAGCTTCCATTTCGTTTGCCAAAGTCAATGGCTGCATCCTGTGTCAAAGGACAGAGAAGGCAGTCATCTAGAGAGTCAGAAAGTATAGGATAACTGGATATTGATGAGTACTAGAATTGCTTACCATAAAGATGTATCGTTGAGAGTCTAAAATGACAGTACAGTTTGTAAAAACTGGGTGTTTGTGTGTGAATGTGTAGATAGATGTATATGTCTATACAGATAGATATGGATAGATAGACAGATATGCAGATAGATAGAGACAAATGCAAATGTGCATCTATGGAGTCCACAGAGAATCTCTCAGGGTGGCAAGACTACGAATAATTTAAATTTGTGTGCTTTTCCTTATCTGTGTTTTCTGAATTTTCTACAATGAGTAAATGTTATTCCAATAGCATCATTGACCTTGAAAAGAAAAGCATCAAAGAACTTGTTGGATATATTTTCTTTCCCTCAGTAAATGTATGCAGTGCTCTATAGATGGAAGCCCAGATATTACAGGTCTTTTGAGACAGTCAAGTTCTTTAAATTTTACCCTATGCCATTTTTGCTTATCCCTCTCTTTCTGTACTACTTTCTTGGGTCCTTAAGTAGAAGAAATTGTTAAGCTTCCATTGGAGATGTCTGTCGTTAATTTCCACCCCATTCCAGTAGGATGGTGCTCCACTGGTGAGATGGAGCTGTGGTGACGATGGCCTCACTCCTCTTAAGGAGACACACGCAAAGAACAGATGGAGTCAAGTGCATTCTATGGCGTGCGCGTAATTGCCACTAAAGACACTGAAGATGATGACCTTTTCTCTTTTATTCTCAGCTGCGAGTGTTATTACAGGGGGAAAAAGAAAAAAAAAAAAAAGACAAGGAAGAACTGTGTGCCTCTGGACAAGCATAGCTCCTGACCTCACTGTGCTTAGCAGGGATTGAACCCGTGTCTCCTGCCATCTCCTGCCTTGGCAGGTGGATTCTTTACTACAGTGCCACCTCTTCCCCCCTTAGAATTCAAATGTCTGCATTTCATGAAGGTGAAAACTCTGACTTAGATCCACCTGCAGTGTAGGAGACTCAGGTTGCATCCCTAGCTCGGGAAGATCCCCTGGAGAAGGAAGTGGAAACTCACTCCAGTATTTTTGCTTGGGAAATTCCATGGATGGAGGAGCCTGGAAGGCTACAGTCCATAGGGTAGCCAAGAGTCA
The DNA here is from genome assembly GCF_042477335.2 of Ovis canadensis. Classification (NCBI taxonomy): domain Eukaryota; kingdom Metazoa; phylum Chordata; class Mammalia; order Artiodactyla; family Bovidae; genus Ovis; species Ovis canadensis. Next base: position 129,043,383 of record NC_091250.1, on the reverse strand, counting down.
GACGTGACTGAATACATGGCAATGGCAAAAGAAATGGCCCTAGGACTCGAGCTGAGCAGGGCCCCTTCAGAGGCTGCTGGTCATTTCTCCGAGTTTCCAGAACTGCTCTGAAGGCTGTAAGGTGGTGCCCATCGTAAAACATTAAAAATAACGTGTTGAATCTACCTTTGAAAACAGGGTCTCCAGCATGCTTCCAGACCAGCCTACACACAGGACTGCTTATGTGTGTAAAGCAGACTCCTCAGAGAGATATATTTGGACTTTCACACATTCTGATAAGTTCCTCAGTTGCTTTCGGATTTGAGGTTCCAGAAGGAGGACTTTTTGGTACACAAGCTTGCAACTCAGTCGCTCCTGGAGAATGTTGCTAATCTATTTTGAATCCTGACTTTATGAACTTTTCTTTGGAATTTTAAAAGTAAACAGACCCTATTCAGTTTACCCAAGCAATGCCTCTGCCGTCAGTGCTTCAATCTGAGCTAACAATTTACCTTCATCGATAAGGAGGTCATGGAGGAACAGAACTCATCTTGAACTCAGGTGCACATAAAAAGAGTTCCTTTAAGGATACACAGTTTTTATTGTTTGTTGTTTAGTCGCTAAGGCGTGTCTGATTCTTTTACCTCCCCATGGACTTCGGCCTGCCAGGCACCTCTGTCCATTGGATTTCCCAGGCAAGAATACTGGAGTAAGTAGCCAATGTTATGCCCAGAGTCCGAGTCCCCAAAACTGAGAGAATAAGATGTCCACAGCAATGCAAAAGCATGAAGGGGTTTTATTTCTAGCTCAAGCTAGGGCTTCCGCCACATCCAACGCAGTGGAGTGGAGCAAGGAGCCCCGAGCCCAGATTTAGAGCAGTATTTATAGGTTTTAGAACAGAGAGCTGGCAAGGGCTGATTGGCTGCAGGAGTTTCCTAGTATTTACTAATTGGCTAATCTTTATTGGCTGCCGGGGTTTCCTGGTATTTACTAATTGGCTATTGGCTGCAGGGGGATGTCTTTTACGTCCTGATAAACTCAAACCAGGTTACGGGGAGTATGCTCATTAGACAGGTCCTGGCATCTGTGGGGATGACCTCACTGGGCAATGACTCAGCTTTTCCTGTGAGTCCTACCTTAGTCCCTGAAGCCTATCATGGCGTTTGTTAGGTCCCAACACCATTCCCCTTCACCTAGAGATCTTCCTCACCCAGGGACTGAACCCACATCTTCTGCATTGGCAGGCAGGTTTTTTATCACTGAACCTCCAAGGAAGCCTGGATATACACAGAGACACCCAAAACTTGTGTTCCAGTTCTGGAAGAGAATCCGAACGGTGTTTCTCGAGTCAGAGGACTTTGGACCCAAAGCCAAAGCTTTGGGACAGTGTAATGAATACAATTGTATCAGCTGATACCCCCAGGGGAGGATGGGAGGCACTTTTCAAATTGTGGATTTCTAGTAAATTACTGTGCAGTGAGTGTGTTATTGAGAACACTCTAGAGGTTCTTGTGGGAGGGGTGCCAGTGCCCACCAATGTTCAGCCCCTTGCCTGCTCCTGGTGCATGAGCTACTGTGCTTCTCAGCTCCTTTGCAACTAAGTGAGGCCGCTTGATGTGTTCTGTTGTGGATGGAAGTGGAGCGGCACTTCTTGGTGGAGGCAGTAAAAGGACCGGGTGCCATTACCCAGTTTTGTGCTTCCCTACTAAATTGACCAAGGGGGTGGCAGAAAATGGTAGCATTTCAACAGCCTGGAATTTGAGGTCATCCCATGGAGAATGGTTGCCCTAGAATAGATACCTGGGCCAGAGGGCTGGATTTTTGTTGTTGTTGTTGTTTTAATCCGTGAGAAATGCAGCTTTGTGGTCTCAGTCCACTCAGATCTTGGGATTGTTACCGCAGCAAAGCTAATGACCTCGATATACTCCTTCTGATCCATGGGAAAATTATAGGAATCACAAAGAGTGAGGCCCTGCGTGGATGAGAGGTACCGGCCAGGGATCTTTGTGTTTTACATTTTGTTTATTTATTTTTGGCCTCACTGGGTCTTCACTGCTGTGCGGGCTTTCTCGAGTTGTGGCAAGGGGGAGCCGCTCTTTAGCTGTGGCTCTCACTGCCGTGGACTTCCCTGGGGGCTCAGACTGTAAAGCATCTGCCTACAGTGCAGGAGACCTGGGTTCAATCCCTGGGTGGGGAAGATCTCCTGGAGAAGGCAATGGCACCCCACTCCAATATTCTTGCCTGGAAAATCCCATGGATGGAGGAGCCTGGTGGGCTGCAGTTCATGGGGTTGCAGAGTTGGACACGACTGAGCGACTTGGCTCACTCACTCACTCACTCACTCACTCATTGCAGTGGCTTCTCTTGTGGAGCATGGCCTCTAGTGCATGCACGCTTCAGTAGCTATGGAGTGTGGGTTTAGCAGTCATGGCTCCCAGGCTCTAGAGCACAAGCTCAACAGTTGAGGCTCACGGGCTTAGTTGCTGCACGGCATGTGGGACTTTCCTGGATCAAGGATCGAACCCATATCTCCTGCATCTGCAGGCAGACTCCTTACCGCTGAGCCACCAGGGAAGTCCTAGCAAGTCATCCTTCGAAGCTCTGTCACCTCGCTTTCTAAGGCTGGGCCTTGAATAATCAGCTTAGGATCCATGCCATCTCCTCCAGAAAGGACGTCTGAGAGGGGCAGGGCTCCTCGGTGGTGGCCTGGAGCCGTCTCCTCCGCTTCCTCCCCTTGCCTTCTCACAGAACAAGAAAAATTTGTTCCATCTTATTAGATTTCAGAGACGTGGACACAGTGCAACACTCCTGATTCCAAACTGTCAGCTAAAAAAGAGAGGGCTGAAGTCCCGGGTTAGTAATTTGAAAAGACATTGAGTGAAAAGAAAATAGTTGCAAGGCCAAGGGAAAGATTCTCCAACCAGGAAGGCCTCCGTGTTTCTCACCCATTAGCCTTATTAAAAAAGAAATTGATTATGCCTCAGTAATCTCCTTGACAAGGTCACCAATGTGACTGGTTTGAATGAAACCGGCTCGGGGTTTTTCTCTGAGCAAAGAGAAAGAGGCAGATGGGGATTTTTTCTTTTTTTCTTTCACTTGTATATGAAAATCATGTAAAACCTTGATATATGAATGGGCAAAGGAAACAAATGAAAAATTCACATCAGAGGAAATTTAAATCATAAACATGCTAGAGTAGGCTCATCTTGCCTTGGGTAGCCCACCCAGCAGTAGCTATGGAATGGTTAAACTGTCAGCCCCTAAGCTGTGCAGGTGGGGAGTGTTTTTAATAAAGTTTCTGGGGAAATGCCCCTGGGATTCACATTCCTACCCAGTTCAGCTTCATCTATGACTTCCCTCTCCTACCTTCCTCCTTTGGAGCTAGGATTACCTTCTTCTGGCAAGCCCCTCTGCTTCGAACCAGCTTGTCACTTGGAGCTCTCCTTTCATTGCAAATAAACTACGGTAGTACCAGCTCTCACCTGGGGCCAAATTTCATATTCTAAGCATTCCCTTTTAATTTAATTGCCATCACCACCTACACTATCAGTCTCCCCCTCCTCTTCCTCTAAACCCTCTTCCTCATCTTCATCTTCTTTAAGTAAGAAACCAAGGCATAGAGAGCAAGCCATTTGCCTAAATTTATAGAACTGGGAAATGCTTAAGCTGGGATTGGAAATCAGGCAGGTTTTCCCAGGCAGAAAGAATCTGCCTGCCAATGCAGGAGATGCAAGAGATGTGGGTTCGATCCTTGGGTCGGGATGACCTCCTGGATTACAAAATGACAACCCACTCTAGTATTCTTATCTGGGAATCCCATAGACAGAGGAGCCCAGCAGGCTACAGTCCACGGGCTGTTGCAAAGAGTCAGACACGACTGAGCACCTGCTCAGGGCAAAAGCAAGGCTGACTTTGCTGCCCACACTGTACTTCTCTATTTTTAGCCTCTGTACCTTTACATTGAAATCTCTCTCTTCCTTCTTACACTAGTTCTTCTTTCTCCACTTGTCATAGGACACCTATCTTGTGAGGCTGACTTGGTATCTCCCCAGGACCATGATTTGGTGGTCAAATTAACAGGAAAACATTACAACAAAAGATGTTTTGACTTTTTTTCCTGAATATTTTAGTTCGAGCAAGCTTCTCCTAGAAGAAGGTCAGTCATGCAGTATATCTCATACTTATCGGATCATGAGCTCTTTCATTTATTTGGTTGCACATCTCTAACACCTGCAGGATCTTCTGCTGTGCAGAGCAGGACCCCACGGTACCCCATAGCAGATGGACCCGAGAGGACGCCTACTTCCTCTTTGACTGGAGGCTGAGTTATGTCCCACACCTCATGCCTCGTGGGGGCACAGGTTTGGGGGAAGTTCTCCTTGCTGCTTCCAGGCCATTTCTCTTTGATCTGCATGGAAATGAAAGCCTTCTTCCTTTGAAGCTAATGGCATCCATCCACACCACTCTCCACCACTTCTCATTGCCTTTATTTGCTTCACTTCTGACCTCTTTTCTTCTTCATGGAGACTTTGGCAATTACATAGCCACTTTCTTCTCCACCCTAATTCGTCCAGTTGTTGTGGGCAACATCTTTGTAGATGAGCCACCCAACAACAGCCAGACCTTGGGGCTCCTTTTCCTCTGCGACTTTCTGTGACCTTGTTTTACTGCCAGGAGTACCACACTGATAAAAATGTAAATTCTGGTAGCCCACAATGACCTAAATTCCCTCTCCTTCCAGCTTACTCCCTTCTTTGCAATGCTTTTTATTCTTCCCTCCACGACACTCACAAACCTCCCTTTGTCACATGGTCCCTCACCCCTCTTCCCAATGTTTCCCTCTCTTTCCACCCGGTTTAGATCACGTGGTTCAAGCTGCAGCTCCACTGCTGGAATCTTCAATTTTTTTCTCCATTTTGTTAGACCTTTGGAGTTCTGCTTGGTCATTCTTTCAATCCTGCTACTAAAGGTCTTCTCAGTTTAGCAAATTTTGCTGCTCGGAAGGGCAAAGGAAGATGATACTGATTACTCTCTCTGTCCAAATTGGGATGATCTGCTCCTTTTCTTCCAATCTGTTCTATTCGCAGTGATTACGGCTAGCCTTCCCGCCTCTTCTATACCCTCCCAAGGTTATCAGAAATCATCACCAATAGTTGTACCTTCTGATGCCATCAGTTTTGGGCATGAATGTTTATAATAAACTTCTTTCTGTAATCAGAATATCACAGGTTAGCACTGTCAGACTGTCTGCCTTCTTCAACAGGCTTCATATTTTCAACACGACTTTTCATTACAGTTGGCAATGGGTTGAGCTTGTCCCTTCCGCAAGCATCTATATTGCAGAACAATCTCTGTTCCTCCGAACACCTTTTGTTGCAAGCCAATTTAGGCCAAATTAGATTTCTCCTGATTTAATTAAAATCCCTGCTGTTCAGGAGACATTTTGTGGTGTGCACCCAACCTACCCAGCAGAAATCCATGTGTGTGAGAGTGTGTATGGGGGGGGGGGGGCGGCGATGCTCTTGTGGGTTACAGCTTCTGGGTGCTTCCACTTAACAAAAATCACACAGGATCCTTCCAGACTTAGTACCCAAACACAGAAATACCTCAATAGTTCTTTATTTTAGGATTTTACAAAGATGATAAAAAGAATAGTTGAATAGGACTAATCCTTTATAATGGAAAAATAACCAAATACAGCTGATACAACAGGCATGAGTACCAGGATGCTCTGATGTCAATACGCGGGTCCTCCTTTGTAAGGCTCTATGAGGAAGCCTGATCCACTGGATCAATGAAGCGTCTCTTATACTGGACTCGCTTGGACTCCTTTCTCTTCTTTTCTGTCTCCTCTGGTTGATTCCTCCTGTGTGTGTCCTATATAATCTTGTCCCCATGATTTTGTTCTCAGCCATTACTTCTGTGATTCATTGCTGCTCAGTTTAAGCAAAGTCTTTTTCCATTTATTTTAATTTTAGTTTTGTTTGCCTTTGACATGCTGTCTAGAATTTTGGGTGCCTGCTCTTTCTCTAACTCCAAAGAAGGCTTTTGTTGGCTTGCTTGGTGCTTCAACCCTCTCTGTAACCTGAGTCCTGGGTCCTACCCAAGTTCACTCTCCTGGGGGCTTGCAGAGGGTAGGCATTTATTCTCATTGGCTGGGTAAGAGAGCTGTTTGAGATGGGAGCTTAGAATGGACCCTTGAATTGTTCAGAGCCAGGAGAGACACTTGCTGAGCAGGGCGCTGCTCTGAATACTGTTAGTATTTTGCTTGTATCCCTCTCCAGTATCTGCATCTCTGTCCCTGGGAACTTTGCCAGTCTTACTGCAACTGCAAAGTCAGGGTGAGAGGTAAGCATGAAATATCCAGAAATTAACAACCGCCAAGTTATCCCCACAAGTCAATGACACGTGTTTGTAGTATAAACACCCCAGCTTCCTCTCTCCTTGAGCTAGATATGTGTGTGTGGTGCATGCAGGCTTCCTCTTTTCTGACTCTGCAATCCCATGGACTGCAGCCTGCTAGGCTCCTCTGTTCATTGGATTTCCCAGGCAAGTTGCCATTTCCTCCTCCAGAGGATCTTCTCAGCCTAGGAACCAAACCCACATCTGCTGAGTCTTCTACACTGAGGGCGGATTATTACCACTGAGCCATCGGCGAAGCCAGGTGCTTGTGAGGAGTATGTTTTGCACCATTTCTCAGAGTTTCTCCTCAGATGAAGCTCCAGGCACTCTCCAGGGCAGCTGGCTTAACTGCCCGCTCTTTGTTGACCATCTTCCCTTCTCTCTATTATTTCCCCTGGCCCCCTACTGGGATGCCCAGAACACCCCAAAGAAGGTATCTCAATCAAATGCCTGTCTCAGGGTCTTTTTCTGAAATATCCGAAATTGCAATAAGCATTACATGTCTTTAGAGCAGCAGCAACTTTGGGAGGCTTGTACTTAACCACTTAATAGCCTCTATTGTGAGATACACTGGCAAAGGATTTTGAATTTCACTATTTTCCCCAATGTTTTTTCTATTGTGATGAAACAGACATAACATAAAATGGACAATCCTAACATTTTAGCTGTAGAGTACAGTGGTATTAAGTGCATTCATGTTATGGTGCAACTATCACCACATCTATCTCCAAAACTCTTTTCCTCATAAAACTGAAAGTCTGTGCCCATTACACAATAACTCCCTATAACCATGTCCTCACCCCCTGGAAACCAATATTCTTCATTTTTTCATCTCCCCCTTACTGCATGCTCTAGCCTCTGGTAACCAACATTCTACTTTATGTTACTACGAGTTCAGCTTTTTAAAAAAATTCCACATGTAAGTGAGATCATAGATGTCAGAGAAAACGTCAAAGTTTTCTGCCAAGTAGCCCAAGAACCTTTCTACCTAAGGAAGGCTTTTATTTCTCTAGGTGGGTCTCAGAGTCTCCTCACCCCTCTTAAGTGGGTTTCCCAGGCCATGAAATACACAGCCATTCTTGGAATAACAAATAGTGGGTTTAATTCTTAAGAGGAAAAGGGAATCAAGAAGATTATATCCAATGATTCTGAAATTATTAAAGGAGAGTAGTGGTGTGAAATGTTTGAAATGTGGTTGATTAATGCATTATAGGTTTAAAACAATTCTGTTGAATTATATTCTGAGCAGCCTAAAAGTAAATGTATTCAATATAATGAGAGCAGCTTAGTGGTCCGGAAGAAGGTATTCAAATGCTTCCTGTTAATGGGGAAATTCTTCAAATGTAATCTATTCATGCATTCATTCATTTATATATTCTGCCAAAAGTATTATCAGGCACCTCCCATGAAAAGCATTAAGAATAGGAAGCATAGCAATGAAATTCAAGATTCTCTCCCCTCAAGAAGCTCAGCATCAACAGTAATGCAGGCAGGAAAACAATTGCAGTTGAGAATAGAAAGATGTAGGAGAAAAGTAAAAACAGATTAGTGATTCCTCCCCAGACTGGGTATTTAGGTGGGGTTTCCTTGAACTGTGACACCCCAGCTGACCCTTGAAGGATGCATGTGAGACAGCAGATTGACGAGAAGGGAAAGACACTCCAGAAAGAAGTACCGTCAAGAGGACGATCCTGCTTGGTGCCTTGTTGTAGGGACTTCAAGGACTTATTTAAGGCTGGATCCTGCGGTGTAAAGGTGGTGCCACATGAAAAAGGTAAGGTTGGAGAACAGGCCAAATGGGTTTGGATGAGCTACCAACCTGTTTGTATTTAAGTCACTTAAAAATAATTCAAGAGAGAAGCATTGCAAAGTTCTAAGCATGGGATCAAGATAAAGTTTTTTTTAATCTTTAATTTTTTATCAAAGTACAGTTGATTTGCAATGTCATGGAAGGTTCCGGCGTACAGCACAGCAGTCCAGTTACAGTCAGTCCCCTACACGTGAACCGTCAAGTCGTGAGCTTTCAAAGGTGAGACGTGGGCTTGCACATCCAGTCACATAGTTAGCGCGTGTGTCTGGTGTACCCTGTTGTGTCTAGGCATCCTCTACAAGTGGGTGTGTTTTGTACTTTACTTGTGTGTGAAAAATATGATAAACCTATTATAGTACAGTAGTACATAGCTGATAGTGTGAGTTAGATACCCAGGTTAACTGTTGGAATTATGAACTGAGTGGACTTATAAACGTGCTTTCTGAATGGGGTTCCTTTGTATATAACAGTCTTACTATATAATATACGTGTGTGTGTGTGTGTGTGTGTGTATATATATATATATATATATATATATATATATATATACTGAATATATATGTGAAACTGAATATATATAGCTTAATTATTCTTTTTCAAATTCTTTTCCCTTATGGGTTATTACATAATATTGAGTAAAAAGAAAGTTCCATGGAGCTATCTTAAGCTGTAGTGTGACAGTTTGAATTTCTTAAGGATGATTACATTGACAAAGGAAAAATGTCTTCTCTCTATGGAGAAGAGCTCAGATTTTCCACGTGCTATAAAGCCTATTGCTGCAGAGAAAAGCAAAGCATTAGCTCCAACCACCTCTATCTTTCTCCTTCCACTCTAGCTCCTTTAATCCTGGTTTTCTCAAGAGGACTGCATGTGCTGTTCCTTCTTTCTGAGATATTCCTCCTTCAGATCCTGGCAGGGCAAGCATTTTCCATGTATGCAAATCTACTTTTAGATGCAAATCTCCTTCTCCTATCCCTGGAGAAGGGACAGGCTGCCCACTCCAGGATTCTTGGTCTTCCCTTGTGGCTCAGCTGGTAAAGAATCTGTCTGCAATACGAGAGACCTGGGTTTGATCCCTGGGTTGGGAAGATCCCCTGGAGAAGGAAAATGCTGCCCACTCCAGCATTCTGGCCTGGAGAATTCCATGGGCTGTATAGACCATGGGGTTGCAAAGAGTCCGACATGACTGAGTGACTCACTTTTGCTTTGCTCGGTCAGCACCTCCTCCCCGGCTCTCCATCCCCTGTCCCGCTCCCTTTCCTCCACTGCACTTACCTCCAGCTGATATTGTTGTTCTGTCTATTTACCAATTGGTCTTCCACCTTCTCCACTAGGATGGGAGCTCCATGCAGGTGGGCAGGAGTTTACTTTTTCATCACTTTACCTTCAGAACCTCTCACAGAGCTTGATACTTCTCAATATCAGTTGAATAAATCAGTGAATAAAACCCAAGTTCTCCTCAAGCCAGAGACAAATAACTGATTAAATGGACCTGAAAATTCTAGAAGAACATGCTGCTATAATTTCACAACTGTTAGCAGGACTAAGCTGGCTCGATACTGTTACAGTCACACACAGAGACACAAAAAATCCCTAGCAATTCCCATAATAAACCCATTTTTCACAGACACGTGCCCTTCGCTTGGTCTTGTGGGCTGGTTACAATCGGCATAATCAAAGCAAGAAATAAAAATGTCACCAACCACACGGGGCCTGGAGTCAATTCCTCAGGGGATTCTGTGGGTTTTGACCCCCGTTTCACTAAATAGAGACTTCAGTAGAGGAAGGAAAGTGCTCAGAAATAAGGAATGAACGGGCGCGTGTCCACTGGCTGCCGTCCTCCAGAATTCAAGGCCACAGCTTGTTTGAGGTCCGAGTCCTTCTCCTCCGTGCACCTGAAAATGATGTTCGCAGTGATTGTTTCTAGAGACCAGGGCTACATATAACTTGTCTCTTGCATGGTTCACTCATAGCCATCCAACTGGTTCATCTCCTGAATGCTGATGCAGCAGAGGCTTTTGGGAAACAGTTTTCCACAGAGTTTCTGCATTTCTGCACAGCTTGCAAACAGAGGTAGTGGCAATCATTTGTTCTGAGCTCTTTTTCTGAGAAAATTTGGGTAGCAAAAGACCTTGGACGAGAAAGATAGCATCACCCCTTGGAGCAAAGTTAGGTTTGTTTACATTCTATTACAGAAAAGATGGGGCTTCCTAATTTTATGGTTCTTCTGCTATAATAAAACCCGCCATGATTTCAATACCTGCTCCCCTTCATATCTCTCTGGGGCAGCTGAAACTCGGAGAACTGGTACAATAAAATCCTGCTACTCTGGCCGTTGCTCTTGCTGTTTGCATCCCAAACCCAGAAGTCCCCTATCTTTGGCCAGCATCCACGAAACAGTGGCAGGTTAACTTATTTACTTGCAAAGAGTATAAAATCTCACACCTTTACAGTCTTGGCAGTTGATACTCGGCACATTCTTGTTGACTAAGGAGGACCTGTAATGATGATATTTACAAAAGCTGGTAACCAAGATGAAGTATCAGAAAACCACCTTTCATGAAAAGCAGTTGAATGGACCCAGAGTTCAGCCCAGAGAACAAAAGGCCAAGAACAGGCATGAAGATGGACTTATACTCTGTGAAGAGCAACAGGAAAGAAAGAAGTCTCTTTGGCTGGACTGTTACAGAAGACTCGGTTCAAATCCATATAGGGAAGATACATTGAAGCAAATTTCAGCCACTGAGTAAGGGGATACACTCTTCCCTGCAAGGAGGTGCAACTGATGCACAAGGGTGAACTGGATTTAATTATAAGGGCTCAGAGCTGGAATTGCTGTTGTTTAGTTGCTAAGTGTTATTGCCTGGAGAATCCCAGGGACAGGGGAGCCTCATGGGCTGCCGTCTATGGGGTTGCACAGAGTCGGACACAACTGAAGCGACTTAGCAGTAGCAGCAGCAGTTGCCAAGTGAAAAGTGAAAGTGAAAGCATTGGAGAAGGAAATGGCAACCCACTCCAGTGTTCTTGCCTGGAGAATCCCAGGGATGGGGGAGCCTGGTGGGCTGCCATCTATGGGGCCGCACAGAGTCGGACACGACTGAAGCGACAGCAGTAGTAGTAGCAGTTGCTAAGTTTTGTCGTTTTCTTTTGCAACCACTTGGACTGTAGCCCACTAGGCTCTTCTGTCCATGGGATTCTCCAGGCAATGATACCAGTGTGGGTTGCTGTGCCCTTCTCCAGGGGATCTTCCTGACTCAGGAACCGAACTCACATCTTCTGAATTGGCAGGTGGATTCTTTACCACTGAGCCACCAGGGAAGCCTAGACTCTAATGAGGCGTGCTCAAAAATGCAATGGGTTTCTTTAATGGGTGCCATGCTCATAGAAATGGAAGGTTTTAAACACATCTCTGGGACCATCTTCTAATGGAAGAACCCTCTCTTCCTTTCGATGACAGATGGCTTCAGATGGCATCTTAGGTTTCTTGAACAAGCTTAGATTATTGAAATTCTTGGTTCTTTTCCTGCTCATGAATGCTTTCTAGACCACAGACCCAGAGAAGTTAGATTGCCGTATTTGGTGTGGACGTGCCTGGAGCTTGAAGCCATAATACAGAATTTCCCTCCATACTGTTCTGACATCTCATAAAAGTAGAACTCCAGTGTAGTAAGGAACAATAAACAGAGATAGGAAACCTGGATCGGTTGCCAAGTCAAACTGTTGACTTAGGCCTGTGCTCATCCACCCACTGCACAATTACTTAGCATCCACTGTATCCTAAACCTTGCACTGGGTATAGAGGCAGCAAAACACAGCTCCTTGACCTTGACGATTTCAGATCTAGTTGGGGACACAGATAAGTAAATCAACAGCTAAAGTGTATTTTCCTGAGTGCTAAGACAGGGGTAAATCCAGACTCTTATAGGAGCAGAGACAGGGAGCACAGAAAATAGACTTCAGGAGAAAAAGAGGGTTCTGAACAGTTTCCAAGGAGAGACTACAAGTGAGCTGAATTTTGGATGACAAAAAGGGATTGAACACATTCAGAGGTGAAGTTGAGGTGTAATCTCCATAGGAAAGGCAGGTTGTGAGAGTCTCTAGAAGACAGACCATTCATTTCACCAACAAATTGATTTCAAGGGAAGGAGGAAAATGAAGAGATGATGAAGGATTAGAAGCGACTAAGGACTTATCAACCAATTGCAATTTTATGTGGATATTACTTGGATCTTGAGTTAAATTTTAAAAAAAACAAATTCATGAGACCATTAAAAAAAAAAAGAAAAGCAGGTTGTAAGGCACAGTAGAAGGTGTGAAACATCCCGGTGAGTTCAAGAAACAATAGTAGTATGGTCTATCCAAAGCCAGGGGGCATGTGAACAAGTGAGCAGGCTGGAAAATAAAGCAAGGGCCAGATCACAAAAGTCCTCGTGGGACAGACATGAGTTGTGACAGCTAGTCACAGCTAGACTGTCCCTTCACAGAGATGACTCTGCCTGCAATGAGCAGAGGAGGGAAGGACCTGGCATTGGAAGAGAATCCATGAGGAGGTGGTTCCTCAGAGAGACGTTGAACTTGAACAACTGATGAGCTGCCCTCTCAATTACAGGCACAGAGATCTCCTGGATTTGCCTTAGACATTCCTTACGTGCCATGAGTAGTTCTAAATCCTCAGTCTTGGACTCTGCACCCTGCTCAGGTCAGGACTCCAAGACAAAACAGGCGGGGCTGGTCTATCACCTGCAACAGGTAAATCACACTGGGAGGGCCATCCCCACCCATCCTCATTCAGTTCAGTTCAGTTCAGTCGCTCAGTCGTGTCCGACTCTTTGCGACCCCATGAATCTCAGCATACCAGGCCTCCCTGTCCATCACCAACTCCTGGAGTTCACTCAGACTCACATCCATCGAGTCCGTGATGCCATCCAGCCATCTCATCCTCTGTTGTCCCCTTCTCCTCCTGCCCCCAATCCCTCCCAGCATCAGGGTCTTTTCCAATCAGTTAACTCTTCGCATCAGGTGGCCAAAGTATTGGAGTTTCAGCTTCAGCATCAGTCCTTCCAATGAACACCCAGGACTGATTTCCTTCAGAATGGACTGGTTGGATCTCCTTGCAGTCCAAGGGACTCTGAAGAGTCTTCTCCAACAATACAGTTCAAAAGCATCAATTCTATGGTGCTCAGCTTTCTTCACAGTCCAACTCTCACATCCATATATGACTACGGGAAAAACCATAGCCTTGACTAGACGGACCTTTGCTGACAAAGTAATATCTCTGCTTTTTAATATCCATCCTCATTACTCCGGGCTTTTCCAGTTCCTCTAAAGGCATTATGGGTGCTGGATGCATCCTTCAATGTCTATGCAGAACATTGCTAGACCCTGAGAGAAGGAAAGGGCTTGGTTGCTAGGAAACTGATGACCCATTATTAACCACACCTACAGGGCAGCTCCAGATGAAGTCCTTTCTCTTTAGAAAGGAATGTCTAATTCCTCCCTTCAGTTGCCATTGCCTACATATTAATTTCCTTTTGGGGTTCAACAGCCATCTGGCCCATTAACAAAGGGTTTCTAACTGATTATGCAAAGTGTTCAGAGCTAAAACCTGGCCAGATGGGAGTCTTTCTTTTCTGCACTCCTCCTTTGAAACCAGAAAAAAAAAAAAAGGCAGTTTTTTTTTTTTTAATTTCTTTCTTTGGGACTAAGAATAAATGACATTGTGACAGTACCGTTCAAAGGTTTTACCTGCATTTCTTTTCCTAAGTGATTTCTACTGAATACCCACCACTCCAAGCAAAGAACTGGGCTCATCATGGAGGCAGATAAGAGGGAGATTTGGACATTCCCTCCCGATACGTCATGATCTGCTGGAGAGAGAAGGTGCCAGCAGGAAATGGGAGCAGGAGGGGTCAGGCGGTGCTGACTCTCTTGCTGTGACTGAGCCCCAGCATCACTGCACAGTGCCTGGTCCTTGGTGGGCACTAAATACAGATTTGGAGAAGAAAAGAAATCTCAAACCAGAACTGACAATGCCCACTCCCCCTCAGCACACGCCATGGGTTCCAAACAAAATGAACAAAAAGTCAAAGCAGTTCCACCACCGTCCAACGTCATCAGCCCCGGAAAGAAACAGGTGCTCCCAAGGGCAGCCACATGCAGGGAGCACAGCGGTGGCCGCCTGACCCGGCTCTCACCCCAAGAGTGTAACCAAGAGGTCAGCCAATCTCTCTAAGGGTTCTGGTGTGCATTGTGTTCCCTTGTCCTCCAACCCCCAGTACCTTGGGTTGTGACCTTATTTCAAGATCGTATCTTAAAAGAAGTGATTAAGTTAAAATTATAGAATTAGGTTGAGGCCATAATTGTCTCATTGTTGTTGTTTGATTAGTTGTGTCCAGCTCTTTGCAACCCCGTGGACTGCAGACTTCCCTGTCCTTCACCATCTCCCAGAGTTTGCCCAGATTCATGTCCATTGAGTCAGTGATGCCATCCCACCATCTCATCCTCTGTCACCCCCTTCTTCTCCTGCCGTCAGTCTTTCCCAGCATCAGGGTCTTTTCCAAAGAGCTGGCTGTTCAAATCTGGTAGCTGAAGTATTGGAGCTTCAGCATCAGTCCTTCCAATGAATATTCAGAGTTGATTTCCCGTAGGATGGGCTGGTTTGATCTTGCTGTCTAAGGGACTCTCAAGAGTCTTCATCAGCACCACCATTCAAAAGCATCAATTTTGTGTGACCTTCATAAGAGGAGGAAGATACCCCAGGAAAGCTTGTGCACAGGGAAAAGACACAGCAGGAAAACAGTCTTCTGCGGGTCAACAAGAGAAGCTTCACATGACACCAACCCTGCTGGCATGTCGATCTTGGACTTCTATCCTCCAGAATGGTGAGAAAATAAACATTTGCTGTTTAAGCCACCGATTCTGTGGCTATAGCCATATATACTATGCTATTATGGAAGCCCCAGCAAACGAATATAAGAATTCTTACACAGACAGTGCAAATCTAGGGAGATGTAAACTGAATATTCTCCTTTCCCTCTTCTAATTGAGAATGAATGGTGGAAACTTTTAAGGTGGGGCTAGTGAGACACAGAAATAAAGGCATCAGAGGCCAATCTGCTCTGATGAAATACAGCTCCAGTGCTGACTCAGGAATGAAGCTAAAGGTATGTCTTTTCCAACATAGAATAGCTCACTTTCATCTACTTCCAAATAAGTGGGCCCTGGAAGAGGATGTTCAGCACAAGCTCAGAAGTAGGAGCAACTGCTCCGGGTTCTGACAGGTTCTGTCTAACTGACAGAAGTTTCCACACTAGTTGGCTGATTTCCCTTCCTCTGTATCCCTGCCCCTTCTCCTTGCCCATCACCATCCACAACCTCAGGTTTCTGAAAGTGAAAGTCACTCAGTCGTGTCCAACTCTTTGCAACCCGATGGACTGTAGTCCACGGGACTCTCCAGGCCAGAATACAGGAGTGGGTAGCCTTTCCCTTCTCCAGGGGATCTTTCCAACCCAGGGATTGAACCCAGGTCTCCCTCATTGCAGGTGAATCCTTTACCAGCTGAGTTACAAGGAAAACCCAAGAATATTGGAATGGGAAGCCTGTCTCTCCTCTAGCGGATCTTCCTGACCCAGAAATTGAACCTGGGTCTCCTGCATTGCAGGCAGATTCTTTACCAACTGAGCTATCAGGGAATCCTGAAAAGATACACCAAAAGGAACACTCAGGAGCTTTTCTCAAAGGATGCCTTTGAGGAAGAAAATGAAAAGTCACTAGTAAAATATCAGAGCAAAAGTTCTGTCCAGAGCCAGCTTGTTTAAAAAAAAAAAAAAGGTGTTTTGTTTTTTTTTTTTCTGTCAATGCAGGAGACATAGGAGACTTGGGTTCAATCTCTGGGTTGGGAAGATCCCCTAGAGGAAGACACAGCAACCCACTCCAGTATTATTGCTTGGAGAAATCCCACGGAGAGAGGAGCCTGGTAGACACCAGTGTATGGAGTCACAAAGAGTTAGACATGACTGAAGCAACCTAGCAGGCACATAGCAACTATAGTGAAGTCACTCAGTTGTGTCTGACTCTTTGTGACCCCATTGACTGTTGCCTACCAGGCTCTTCTGTCCATGGGATTTTCAGGCAAGAGGACTGGAGTGGATTGCCATTTCCTTCTCCAACTATACGAACCACATAACAAAGCAGAAAGAAAAACTCATGCCAAGGATAAACTGAGAACCCAGTCTCGAAGAAAACATAACCCAAGAAACAGAAGGCAATTGCCCACCAGTGTTCCTAGTTATTGAGGAGTCTAATGAGAGTGCGAATTCAATACAAACAAGTGTTCAAAGATGACATAATAAAGCAATAGAACATGATGAAAAGGGATGTTGTGGCCTCAAGGAAGAAAAATAGTCAAATAAAATATACTTTCATTACAGAACCAAAAAAAAAAAAAATTAAAAAAGGAAGAAAGGGAACAGACATCGTTGAAAATTCAATTACCGAAAATGTGAAAAGACTTAAAACTAACACAAGGAAGGCAGATTAAAAAGAGAGGAAAAAAAAAATCAGATAGCTGCTAACAGATAGGGAGAGTGAAAAGGATAAACCCAAAGTTCATTCATATTCACTTTACAAACATGGAGCCTGTCCATGTGGATAGTCTCTGTCTTCAGTGCATTTACAAACAATGAACAAATGAGTCAATGTGTCAGATGGTGGCAGATGCTAAAGAAAGGCAGAAAACAGGGCTCAGGGTTGGAGGGTGTGGGGGTGGAGGAGTTGC
Source organism: Ovis canadensis (assembly GCF_042477335.2). Taxonomy (NCBI): domain Eukaryota; kingdom Metazoa; phylum Chordata; class Mammalia; order Artiodactyla; family Bovidae; genus Ovis; species Ovis canadensis. The sequence goes on along the minus strand of NC_091250.1, from coordinate 129,026,416 downwards.
TATTATGCACAGATGATCGGAGAAGAGCCCTGGGGTAAGGTGACTCTGCAGGTGAGCCCTGACTGGAGGCAGGGAGCCAGTCCAGAGTTCTGGGGGCAGAAAACACAAGGGTGAAGACCATAGGGTGGTTGAGAATGTGCCCAATCAGTTTGGAAGCACAAAATGGCCTCTGTGACTGCAATGGACTCATCGATGGGGGTTATGCTAGGACATGAGGCTGGAGAAGAGGTAGGAGCCAGGTAACATGTATTGCTTTGTTGGCCATCATGGGTATCTGCGTACAGAATCCATAGACGGGCTTGAGCGGAAGGAAACAGCATCACTCTGACTGATGTGTTGCAAATAGATTGTTGCGGGGCAAGGGTAGAAATAGGACACCAGTTCAGTGGCGACCGCCTGACCTGCGGCAAGAGGTAATGGGTTAGACCAGGGTAAAGGGAGGCTTGTAGGAAGTGGTCAGAATCTGATATATTGAAGGAGAAGATAACAGGATTTGCAGAAGCATCAGATATGGGGAACTTCCGTTCTGCAAGAGAGGAACCAAGGATAACGCCAAGGCTTTTGACTTGAACATCTGGAAGGATAAATTTCCCATTTATGAGACTGGGGAAACTGTGGCAGGAGCAGGCTTGCAATGGGAGCTAGAATTTGATTTTGGGTGTGTTAAGTGTGTTTCTTAATTCAAGGGGAGATATGAACAGGTAGCTGAATATCTAATTCCAGAATGCCAAGGAGAGGTCTGATTTAAAGATATGAATGTGTGAGTTGTCTGTATGTAGTTCTTGAGGTGGAGCACACACCAAATAGAACAGAAAAAATATTCAAGGACATAATTTTAAAAATGCATGACTCTGTAGATTAGGAGAACTCGCTCTGCTTCAGGGAAATTTGATGCAGGACATCTAAGCACAAAACGTGTGCAATTGCAGAGACACATCCTAATTCAGTTGCTGAAATTCAAGGATAAAGAGTGAGCTTTTCAGGCACCCAGGAAGGAGAAGGAAGTCCCAGAGGAAAGAGACAGAGGCTGATCGTAGCATTATTCAATAGTCAAAGGTAATAGACGAGTGTCTATATTTTCTGGAGGAAAGTGTGACTCAAGAATACCAGGCATAACCAAGACATTGTTCAAGGACAGGACAGCAGTAGTTATTCTTAGGTAACTCACATAGCTCAGAAAATATTGCACCCCTGAGTTCTTACTGGAAAAAAAAATTACTTAAAAATGAAATCAAGTCACTTAAGAGATGAATCAAAGTGTATAGAACCCAGGAATAGAGGATGTGGTAACAGTGAACATTGAGTCCAGTTATATATAGACCTGATACTAAATAGTGAGGAAATGATTCTTACAAAGCAGAATGCAAATACTACAAACATTGATAGTGTAAAAACGAGTATCTAACTAACAAAAATCAGGAGGTGGTAGGAGAGATGGTGGGAGGAAGCCTGTGAGTGCTAATGGTTTCATCATTTATGTGAATCAATCAATGCTGCTGAAAACTGCAACTTGTAGTTTAAAATCACCTAATGTCTCTAATTATGATTTTCATAATTTTAATTCTTAATACCAGAGTATTTTAAAATATCTATTATGGTAAAGATTCAAGGCTAGCAAATCCTTCCATTTTGTTTTCATTTCTTTATTTTGGTAAATTTGAAAGAAAAAAACAAGTACTTTGAATGAAAAATGGTACTTTATAGTATATTTTTAGGAAAACATCTTATCATTCTATCATCTATCTATATTTCTTTATTCCCCTAAAAATACTGACAATTAGTTTTGAGTGGGCTAATTTGATGTGATATTTTGTTTTGTGTACTTTTCTATATTGCTTGAATTCACAATAAGCATATATTATTTTTTTTCAAAAGCATACTATATTTCTTTTTTTAAAAAGTAACCATGAGAAATGGCTTGCAAGCAACTGCAACAACAAGCCAGAAAAATGATGATGGGATTGTCCTATACAAGGCTTTCTTGGGGGAGGGGCTTGAAACAGAACATTTACCAACGGGAAAGAGCTGGTTTGCCTAAGGAAAAGAAAACATTTAAAGCTGTGGAATCATACAGAAAAGGCTCAGACACAGGTACTTTTTTTATTCAGGGAATGATACAGGCTTTCTTATATTCATTGCCTGCTGTGTGTTAGAACACAAATACTGGTCTCCTGCAAGGTGAAGGTTATTATCCCTGTGTGTGGTAAAGGGTTAACTCAACAGACTCAGGGTGCTCAAGTCCTGCACCTACCAAAGAGAGGAACAACCCTTCACCTGCTTCCTGGACATAATGTCTGAATCCTTGGACTATCTTACCTAGTAAGAGTGACTTTGCGTACCTGACCATAGCTCACACCAGCTCATTTAGACAGTTTATGTTAATGGTGTGACGTGTGGTGGAGCCCAGCTTTTGTTCTCCAGGACCTATTCTATATGGGCACAACCTCTGGGGAGCCTGAAGACCTGGTGAAGGTCAGTCATGTGGCTGCACCATGACAAATATTAGCCTACGTGATCCAATAAAAACCCTGGACGCCAAGGCTCAGCTGAATTTCTCTGGGTGGCAATGGTTTGTGCTGTTGCGTATCATTGCTGGGATAGTTAAGTGCTGTTTGCGTGACCCCACTGCTTCCGCTTTTTCCCCTTCTATTTGCCATGAAGTGATGGAACTGGTTGCCATGCGGGGATGTGAGAGTTGGACCTTAAAAAAGGCTAAGTGCTGCAGATTGATGCTTTTAAAATATTGTTCTGGAGAACTCTTGAGAGTCCCTTGGACTACAAGGAGATCAAACCAATCAATCAATTCTAAAGGAAATCAACCCTGAATATTCATTGGAAGGACTGTTGCTGAATGAGAGAAGCTGACTCTTTGGAAAAGACCCTGATGCTGGGAAAGACTGAAGGCAGGAGGAGAAGAGGGGACAGAGGATGAGATCGTTGGATGGTGTCACTGACTCAATGGACATAAGTTTGAGATTACTCCTGGAGATGGTGAAAGACAGAGGAGCCTAGCATTGTGCAGTTCATGGGTTCACAAAGAGTCAGACATGACTTAGCAACTAAACACCAATAAATATGATCCGACTGCGGGGAGGGCAATAGGAACCCGTCATTGTCTCTCCTGGATTTTGTCCTTTTTCCTTTGGAGACTTTAATCTGTATCTTTTCACTTGAATAAACCATAACCACAAGTATAACAGCTTTCCTGGGTTCTGTGAGTCCTTTTGGTGAATCATCAAACCCTAGAGTCATCTTATGGATTTCAATAGGACCCCGCTTTACAGATGAGCAACTGAAATTCGGAAGATTTTATGTGACTTGCTCAGACTTACAAAGCCAGTAATCCAAAGCTGAGATCTAAGCCTAGGTCTTCCTGGCTAGAAAGCATTACTTTTCTCCCTGTAACAGAAGTTTTCAAGCCATTTTTCTTTTTAGCACTTTTTAATACTTTGGGAGATATATAATGAAAATTTAACAGAACCCTCGATATGCAAATCAACTACTAAAAATAGTGTAACTTCACTGAAGTGTGGGTGGAAGGTTTTGGATTGTTTCATCTGGTCCCACACACCCAAGCCCCTGAAGCATCTGATGCTAAGCTAGACCTCTGGGGATAAGGCTATATACCTTCACCAAGCACATTTGTTGCTTTAAGACTGACTGCCCACCTTACCCTTCTCTACGGTCATCTCAGGCTTCACGTCTTCTTGAAAATTTCTCCTTATCCCTTAGGTCATAGTTCAGTGGCTCAGGATGACTACCTGCTCTGGTTTGCCTGAGTCCATCTTGGTTTTAGCTCTGCATGACCTAACCATCGGGAATGTTGATAATCTCCTTCAGTCTTCTGCTGCGGTGCCCCTCAAGCTTGACTATAGACACAAATCACCTGAATCTTGTTAAAATGCAGACTCTGATTCATTAGGTCTGATGGGGCCTGAGAAACTGCATTTCTAACAAGCTCCCAGGTGCTAGTGCTGCTGGTGGTGGCCCCTCTGGAGCCAGGACCACACTTTGAGTGGCGGAGGATGGGAATATGCTTTGTTTTCTGTATCTCAGTAAGTTTTGCAACGGATGGTAATTTCCTGTTTGTTGGTTTCCTCTGCTAACCTGCGAGTTCTCCAAGAATAGGAACCATGTTCCAAGTCCGTGTATTCCCAGTCCTAGGAGGGTGTACAACACAGAGTCTGTGCACTAAAGGATTCCTCTTGAATGCACAAAGAGTGGAATTCCTGGAGAGGGTCCCAGGGTTCATGGCTGAGGGCCAGCCAGAATCTAGTAACCAAAGAGTCTTCTGTGGGGCCACGAAGGAACTTGATGGACCCTAGGAATGGGGATTCTCTAGCCTGCTATCTGCCCAGTCTCCTCACACTGAGTTATACCTTGAAAGATATCATGGGTGAGGGTGACCTGAGTCTAGAAATAGGAGTACCCATGTCTGAGATGGGATGAGTTAACTTCATTCAAATGCTCCACTAAAGTGGATGCTCCACAAAAGTGCCCTCTGATTGTGTCATTATGAAATACACTGGGGAGCAAACTGCTTTCTCAAGAGCAGTCTTCACACTCTGAGATGCTGCTTCGTGGAAGGTAAATGGAGCCTGGGCTACTTTGACTCTGGTTTTGTGAGACAGCCTATTGACAGAGGAGGGAAAGGGTCCGAGAAGTTGAGCACCTTGCCTAAGATCATGGCGAATGAGCTGCTCCAAGGGGATAGGCTTTACTGATTCCTCGTCTAGAGCTCTTTCAACTGTAACATGTGGAATCCCAGGGTAAAAATTCACTGGGAGTGTGCCTGTTGGGATGCATGATCGTGCCCCCATGATAGCATATTCAGGGAATCTGTGAAATGGCATCATTCTACTCACAAGCAGAGCTATCAAAAGTTTTAAAAATTCAACTACATAGATTCCCAAAAGAAATGGCCATTTGGCCAATGACCTCTGAATTGAGCTCTGAAATGACTCTGTAGGGGGCATTGCCTGGAGCCAGCGGGACTGCAGCCTGACATAATTCCTCATCTGTTCAAGGGATAAAGGGAATAGCAAAGTTGCCCCTTATCTGGGAATCCCCCTTATTTGGAGGATTTTGACTAGACCTTGATGTTAATTAAATTGTTTCTCAAGCTTAATGTATTATATGTAATGTTTGATTTTTAATGACCACCAGATGGTTTTTCAATGCTAATGAGTCGGGTATAATGACTCCCAGATTCCTAGTAGAAGCTATAGAAGTCAGCATGCCATCAGCCAAATGGATGCCCTGGGCAGATTGAGCACTCCCCCAGGGCCACTGCCAGTCCAGCACCTGGGCAGTAGTGGGGAAGGGGATCTGCCACACTGGTGACATCACATCAGGCTCACAGCAATAAGGGAGTGCCCAAATGACCCTGACCTCAACGTTAGCACACGGCAGGTACTACGTGGAGCATGCTCGCAGAATAAAGTGCATCATAGTTGGGCTGGATCTCAAGAGTCCAGAGTTGCCCACCTTTCATCAGTAGGATAAGAAGTTTGTGGAAGCTTCCCGTTGCAAGTGGCTGGCTGTGGGGGAGTATGGGTCTTGCTCTGATGGGTGGGGCCATGCTTGCTGCTGCTGCTGTTGCTAAGTCGCTTCAGTCGTGTCCGACTCTATGCAACCCCATAGACAGCAACCCACCAGGCTCCCCCATCCCTGGGATTCTCCAGACAAGAACACTGGAGTGGGGTGCCATTGCCTTCTCTGGGGCCATGCTTAGTAAATCATTAATCCAATTTTCTGTTGCTGGGTTGGGCTCTGTTCCCTCCTTGTAGTTTGTCCTGAGGCCAAACTATGGTAGGGATAATGGCAGCAATGGTGCCCTCCTTCAAAAAGACTTATGCCAGCATGCCACAGTTCCTAGGAATGTTGTATTCAGTGCCCCTGACCCCACAGCAGGCCACTGTAAACCCACACCTCCACTGGAGATTTCTGGACACTCACAGGCAAGTCTGGCTCAGTCTCTTGTGGGGTCACTTCTCCCTTCTCCTGGGTCCTGGTGCACACAAGTTTTTGTTTGTGACCTCCAAGAGTCTGTTTCCCCAGTCCTGTGGAAGTTCTGTAATCAAGGCCTTCAAAGTCAAATTCCCTGGGGATTCTCAGTTCCTTTGCTGGATCCCCAGGTTGGGAAATCTGCTGTGGGCCCTAGAAGTTTCGCAACAGTGCGAGAACTTCTTTTACATTGTTGTTCTGCAGTCTGTGGGTCATCTGGTCGGAGGCTCTATGGTGGAGCTAAGAAGTCCTCCTCCAAGAGTGCTCATGCCACACGCAGCACCCCCAGGTCTGCGGCAGCCAGAGCCCCTGTCCCCGTGTCAGACCACTGCTGACCTGAGCCGCCACAGGAGACACTCAGATACACAAAGGCAGGTCAGGCTCAGTCTCTTGTGGGGTGCCTGGGCCCTGGTATGCACAAGGTTTTGTTTGTGCCCTCTGAGCATCTCTGGTGAATATGGGTTTTGATTCCAAATGTGATTTTGCCCCTCCTACCGTCTTATTAGGGCTTCTCCTTTGACCTTGAATGTCTTTTTTTGGTGGGATCCAACATTCTCCTGTTGATGGTTGTTTAGCAGCGAGTAGCAAATTTGGAGTTCTTGCTGGAAAAGATGAGCACGCATGCTTCTACTCTACCATCTTATGGCAGGATCACTTCATGGCAAATAGATGAAGAAACAGTGGAAACAGGGACAGACTTTCATTTTCTTGGGCTGCAAAATCACTGCAGATGGCAACTGCAGCCATGAAATTTAAAGATGTTTGCTCCTTGGAAGAAAACCTATGACAAACCTAGACAGCATATTAAAAAACAGAGACATTGCTTTGCTGACAAAGGTCCATCTAGTCAAAGCTTTAGTTTTTCCAGTAGTCATGTATGAATGTGAGAGTTGGACCATAAAAAAAGCTGAGCACTGAGGAACTGATGCTTTTGAACTGTGGTGTTGGAGAAGACTCTTGAGAATCCCATGGACTGCAAGGAGATCTAACTAGTCAATCCTAAAGGAAATCAGTCCTGAATATTCATCGGAAGGACTGATGCTGAAGCTCCAACACTTTGGCCTCCTGATATGAAGAACTGACTCTTTAGAAAAGACCTTAATGCTGGGAAAGATTGAACAGGAGGAAAAGAGGACAACCGAGGATGAAATAGTTGGATGGCATCACCGACTCAATGGACATGAGTTTGAGCATGCTGTGGGAGTTGGTGATGAACAGGGAAGCCTGGTGTGCTGCAGTCCATGGGGCTGCAAAGAATAGGAAATGACTGAGCAACTGAACTGAACTGAATCAGTATGATCATTGTCCTTGATTATTTTAAAAAATATCTTTTTAAAAAAACTTTATTATTAAAATCATGCAAAGCTTATTATTAATATCTCTCCAGAAAATTACGAAGTATATATAAGGAAGAAGAAATGAGGAGGGAAGAAAGAAATGAAACAAACACACAAAAACACAACAGATAAATAAAGAAAAAGGAAAAAAAATAGATTCATTTGCCTAAATCTGGTTTGGCTAAAATACATTTGCTGAGTTATGTGTCAGTTCATGTGTTTGTTTAAAATTCAACATCTTTTGCACCTTTTTGGATCTTACTCTTTGTCTTTCCATCTTTTTGTTATTTAAGTATTTTTAACAAAAAGTTACTTCTAACTTCAGAGCAATCTTGATTTATTTTAGAGTATCTAATTAGAGTTTATCAAAATCACAGTTTTACAAATAATGAAAAGCATCTGAAAGAGGGATAATTTTAGCAAACTACTTGTAGATATTTAGAGCACTGGTCTAGGAAAATTGGTTTTAGATGAAGTGGCTGTTACCAAGCTCTTTACCTATGAGTGACCAATCTCTGCATTGGTCTGTGGCCAATTGTTTTGACATGAGTTCACTCATTACTGTAGCATAAAATAGACACACACACACACACGCATACATGTACATATTTCATCAGATATATTAAATGTATCTTACAGGCACATCTTATATCACTATACTTAGAACAAGATTTTAATTTAAAACCTACTCAATGAAAACTGTATGTCACTAGAAATTTTAGTATAGCATCACTTTAAATTCCTGAGTACTATTGAGAATTGGACCATAAAGAAGGCTGAGAGCCAAAGAATTGATGCTTTCAAATTGTGGTGCTAGAGAAGACTCTTGGAAGTCCCTTGGACAGCAAGGAGATCAGACCAGTCAAGCCTAAAGGAAATCAATCCTGAATATTCACTGGTAGGACTGATGCTGAAGCTCTAATATTTTGGCCACCTGATTTGAACAACCAACTCATTGGAAAAGACCCTGATGCTGGGAAAGATTGAGGGCAGGATGAGAAGGGGGTGATAGAGGAAAAGATGGTTGGATGGCATCATGGAATCAATGGACATGAGTTTGAGCAAACTCCAGAAAATAGTGAAGGACAGGGTCCTGGTGTTCAGTCCATGGAGTCACAGAGAGTCAGACATGACTTAGTAACTGAACAGCAACAGCAACTATTGGGTTGGCCAAAAAGTTTGTTTAGTTTTTCCATATGGGAAAATCCCAAGCAAACTTTTTGCCAACCCTATATTTGTGTCTGCTGTGAAGTTAACATTGGACATGACAGTTGTTTCCACTGTTCTTCTATTACAAATGATATATTCTGTTACAGTCTTTCCTTTTTCTCTTAACAATAGAGTATCTCAAGCATCTTTTCATGACCTTATGTATAGAGGATTCTTTTGGACAGTTACTTAGTAGTCTATGAGAAGATGCTGCATAATTTTTAAAAACTATTCCTTATTCATTAGGTCTAAACTTCTGTGGATATGCATTGCATTTCCTCCTATTTAATCCCTAGAGGTAGTATGAATGTTTTTTAAAGCTTTCAATCACATATATTCCCAAATTTCCCTCTAGAAAGGAGGTGCCAATTTATATTTCCATCAGTGGGATATAATAATAGCGATTTCTCTACAACTGCTCACAACTCTCAGTTGTTCTTTCTGCTTTCTCAATTTACTTCCAAATATAATGCATACTCATATTAAAAACAAATACAACAAAGCAACCCAATAGTACAAATTTATAAAGAGCAAAGGTGGTGCTATCAGTAAAGACCCTGCTTGTCAGTGTGGGAGACTTAAGAGACACAGGTTCAACCCCTGCGTGGAAAAGATTCCCTGGAGGAGGGCATGGCAACCCACTCCAGTTTTATTGCCTGGAGAATCCCATGGACAGAGGAGACCAGCAGGCTATAGACCATAGGCTTGCACAGAGTCGGACATGACTCAAGTGACTTAGCACATGCACACAAAAGGGACAAAGGCCCTTTCTTTCACTTTACTTTTCCTCCTGACTCCTGTATTCAATTTCCATACCAAGAAGGACCTCTGTTAAAGTTTGTTTGTGGACTTGCTTCCAGAATATGCATTTACGCATTTTAATTGCCTGCACTTGTTCCTAAGTGGAACCCACTCTATTCCCTGCATTTCTTTTTCACCTAATATATTTCAAACATCTCCCCGTGAGAGCTCCTACAGACAATTCTTTTGAACAAGCCCACAGTAGTACTCTACAGAATGCGTGTGCCACAATCTTTGAAAACTATTCTTAATTAACGAATATTGTGGCTCCATATACATATTTACTATTTCTAATGTTAAGAAAATTGGCCAATTTGATTAATAAGAATATTTTGGTTTCTTTTCTCTTAATACCCATTTCCCTGATGTCTAATTTTGATGTTTCATCTACTTATCGACCGTGTGTATTTCTCTTGAAAAACTGGTAGGTTGCATTTTGAAGCAGACACTTCTAATACATTAAGTCCCCTACATACAAATGAATTCTATTCCAAAAGTGCATTTGTAAATCCAATTTGTCTGTTAAGTTCAACAATGTTAGCCTAGGTATCCAACTAACACAATCAGCTATATACTACTGTCCTATAATAGGTTTATAATACTTTTGCACAAAAAAATGCATAACAAAGACAAAAAAAACAACAAAAATATTTTTAGTCTTATAGTATAGTACTTTGAAAATTACAGTAGTGCCAGCTACATTACGGCTGCTGTTACAGTTGCTTCTGGACACCTTGGGCTTGAAATAAAGACTCTGTCTTTCTGTGCTCTACACAGGCCTGTACGGTCAGGTACACAACCGCTTGCAGAGGATGCACGCAGGTGCCAGTGCATGTCAGACACGTGAACCAACCGGCATGATTGGACACGCGAGCATGCGTTTGCGTCTTTGGGTTCCCACCTTGAAGACTCGCATGCAGGGGACGTACTGTGATGTGCCACGCTACACTTGCTAGGTGGGACTGAGGGGCTGCTTCTTCTGGAGTAGATGTGAATGGAGAAAATGTGTATCACTCCTAGGTTGAGGCAGTTAAGAGTAGCGGTATCCCACAGTGGGAAAGGAGAGGGTGGTGTGAACTGAGACAGTAGCATTGACATGTACACACCATCGTGTGTGTAAAACAGAGAGCCAGCAGGAAGCTGCTGCATGACGCATGGGGCCCAGCCTGGTGCTCTGTGACAACCTGGAGGGGTGGGGTGGGGGAGGGAAGGGAGGAGATATACACAGAATGATGACCGGATTCGCATTGTCGGATGGCAGAAACCAACACAGCACTGTAAAGCAATGATCCTCCAATTAAAAATATGAAAAAAGGAGGACAGCTGTCCCAGAATCCAGTGAAGCCACAGTTGGAAGGGGCTTGGGTCCCTGAAGACGCTATGGACCAGAGCCTCCCATAGCCTCCCATAGACTGGCCTGGACTAGATACGAGGAACAAGTGAGCTCAGTGCTAAGCTGCTGAGATTGGGCTCGTTTACTACGGGAATCAGCATTACTTACTGTGAAAACCATATGTGAGCTCTTTTTTATCTTCAGAAATGATCCCTGGCCCTCAAATAACAGTGGTTTTATTTTTAGTGTTTAGGAATAAACATGTTCGAATTCCAGCAGCTCAGGGCATTTTTACTGCTGTCCCCGCTGGGAATATTCCTCCCACACAGCTGGCTGATGACTTCTCATCTCTCAGCCTCAGCTTGATCATCGCCACCTCAGAGGGGCCATCCCTGATCACCAGTTCAAGACAATAGCCTCCCGACGCCTTAGGCTTTCTTGCTGAGAGATGGCTAGTTTCCTAGCAGTCTCAGCACTGTTCCTTTCTACTTGGCCTATGTGTTTATGTTTGTCTCCTGTTCTCCGTGGGAAGTCCATGAAGGAGGTTGCTGGGCACAGAGCACTTAGCAGAGGGTGTGACTAACAGTGGACATTCCGTAAACGTTTGTTGAGGAATGAATACAATTCTCCACACTCTCTGCATACATTTAAGTGGTGCAGATGAACCTATTTAAAGCAGAAATAGGGACACAGAGGTAGAAGACAAACGTATGGGCTCCCAGAGGGGAGGCAGGGGTGGAAGGAACTGGCAGACTGGGGCTGACATATACGCACACTGTGTATGAAATAAATAACTAATGAGAACCTACCATATAGAATGGGGACTCGACTCTGTGCTCTTCCCTAAATGGGGAAGAAATCCGGAAAGGAGGGAATAGACATATACGTAGAGCTGATTCACTGCTTTGCCGCAGAAACTATTAATAACACAACACTATAAAGCAACTAACCTCTGTGCTTGCATGCTCAGTTGTGTGTGACACTTTGCAACCCCATGAACTGTACCCTGCTGGGCTCCTCTGTCCATGGAATTTTCCAGGCAAGAATACTGGAGTGGGTTGCTGTTTCACACTCCAGTGGGTCATTCCAACCCAGAGATGAAACCTACATCTCCTGTATCTCCTGCATTGGCAGGTGGATTCCTTACTACTGCACTACTTGGGAAGCCCTACACTCCAATAATTTAAAAAAAAAAAAAAGCACTTCATATAAGCATAATGGTGCTTCCGAGATGGTGCCAGTGGTAAAGAACCTGCCTGCCACTGCAGGAGACATAGATGCAGGTTCAATCCCTGGGTCAGAAAGATCACTTGGAGGAGAAAATGGAAACCCACTTCCACTATTCATGCCTGGATAATCCCATGGACAGAGTCGCATGGTGGGCTACAGTCCATGGGGTCACAAAGAGTCAGGAACAACTGAAGTAATTTAGCATGCAGGCATAGGCTTAAGTCCCCAAATGGCTGGATTTATTGATTTCTTATAGTAACTCTGTCACTTCTAGGAATTTGGGGTCCATGGTTCAAGTCCTTGCTATGATCAGAAAAATTCATTTAGCAAAGAGCAAAACTGAGACCCACAGAGAAGTGATTTGTCCAAGGTCACCAAAAGAGTGATTGCTTAGCCATGCCCAGACTCTGGTTCTTCTAAAACCTATAGAAGTACAGAGCAGTGATTAAAATTGGCTGTGAGACACTTTACTTCAAATCCGCCCCCCCCCACCCCACACACACACCAGCTCTGTCAATTACTTGTCTGATGGTCCTTGATAACTTGTCTAAGACTTTTCCCTTTGTACAAAGGGGACAATAATACCCTGGTGTCAATGGGGTTTAAATAGTTCATGTATGTGAGGTTATTATCATGGTGAAAGCATTCCTTTCTAAAGAGGTGCTCAATAAACAATGATGATGATCATAATTTGTATTTAGGGGTGCCGGGGTCCAGCCCCGGTGGATCCAGGGTGATTCGAAGGTGGGGACGGAGTCAGCGTCCTGGAAAAAACTTATTTAATTACAGATATAGAGGGAGATTAGAAACAGATAGTGTAGTAGGAGAATTAGTGGAGAAAAGAGGCTGAATAACTGGTTTACATGGAATACCAATCACCACCTACATAGGCCACAGGCGTCTTTCCATTCTCCCGAAGGAGAGGAGGCACTGAGGCCTCCCCAGTCCGATCTCAGATGCCCAGGCAGAATTAGCAGGCTTGGTGAGTACCCACATTTCAGATGGGAATTCAGCCAGGAAAACGGGGAGCGAGAAAGAAATGACACGGGGTAATCAGTCTTTCCAGAAACTGATCCGATTTCTTTATTTTTCAGGTTTGTTTATATACCTTTTTGTTATACACAGGGATGAATACAGAGTCACGCGGGGGTCAGCAGACCTGACCCTTGTCACAATCAGGTGCTTCATATAAAATTATACAAAGGTCTTATGAGTTTCATCCTTTTAGCCATGAGGTCTGCTGACATTTTATGGCCCTTTCTGATACCGGTCAGTTAACCAGAAAACTTATTTTTCCAGGGGTCATTTTTTCTTAAATCAGGTGCCACCCTCCAAATAAAGTTGCATTCCTATAGGGTGAGGGTGTAGTGAGTTACAATCAAGAAAGGAATTTACTTAACCTAAGGTTTAACATGATTAATCTTAAAGGTTAATACTTATTTCTCCTATATGCTAGTTATATTCATTATAAGGGCAGGAATATGGAGATTTAGCAGCAAATATTGGCTCACCAAATGTAAACCCTTCACCAATGTTCCCCTTAAGATCTATTTTGTCTTAAGATAGTGGCAAAGTTACATTTTTGCATAGCAAGGACACAGTGATTTATAACAAAGTACAATGGTCTATAATAAAAGAGAAAATTCATTAACTCAAAAAGTCTAGTATTGCTAACATCAAAAACTACTATATTTCCTCTTCTATATTCCAAATACATTGATTAATGTATTCCCAGGTGCCTAAGGATATGGAAGCCTGATGGCAATCATTGACTCATCAATGAAAAAAGCCCTATGCTAATACTCCAAACTCTCTGTGCTGTTTATGGTTGAGAGGTTGTCACACACACGAGCTAGTCTGTCAGCAGAGAGGTTTGACCTGAGACATCCTTGTCACACCCAGGGCAGGGAATTAGCAGTAATTATTGGCACGACAAATGAAAAAACCCTTCACCAATATAATTCCTAATCAACCCACTATACTATACTAATGATCTTCTAACTTCTCAAAAGAGTCTGTATTTAGAAAGTTTTAAAACATCCCGTGCCTCTCACAGTTGGGAGGCTGTAAACAATCACATGCGGCCGGACGAGCCCGATCAGGCAGGCCAGAGAAACTTCAGAGTTCGTAAGCTGAAACACTCTTGTCACGCCCAGGAATTTTTATTAACCGAAGCTGCAAGTTAACTCCTTCTCTGAGAGAAATGGTTATGGGGGAGAGCTCCCCATAAAGTACTCTGGTTTTGGGGGTAGATGCTCGGGAACAGGGTTCTTCCTGAGGCTTGATCACGCCTTTGCGTATGCCAAGCTTCCTTCCTTATGACCTTTGCCATGGGCGGAGTTCCTCACGCTGGCTCCCAACATAGGGGACTTTACTCATCATTGATGTAGTCAAAGCTATGGCTTTTCCGTAGTCATGTATGGATGTAAGAGTTGGACCATAAAGAAGGCTTAGCCCTAAAGAATTGATACTTTTGATCTGTGGTGCTGGAGAAGACTCTTGAGAGTCCCTTGGACTGCAAGGAGATCCGACCAATCAATTCTAAAGAAAATCAACCCTAAATATTCATTGGAAGGACTGATGCTGAAGCTGAAGATCTAATACTTTGGCCATCTGATGCAAAGAGTCAACTCATTAGAAAAGACCCTGATGCTGGGAAAGACTGAAGTCTGGAGAAGGGGACAATAGTGGATGAGATGGTTGGATGGCATCGCTGACTCACGGGGCATCAGTGTGGGCAAAGTCTGTGGGGTGGTGAAAGACAGGGGAGCCTGGCACGCTGCAGTCCCTGGGGTCACAAAGAGTCAGAGACGACTTAGTACTCAACAACAATTCATCAGCCAATTTGTTTCTTCATTTCTTTATTGACCCACTTTTGTTTTATTGTCAGATTCTTACTGGATATTGGGACACCAAATACATGTAAGACATTATCACTGCCTTTGAGAGCATCAAGGTCTGATGGTCTGAGGAAGATTAACAAGCACATGGCTTGATAATGCAGGTTGATGTCACACACGGGCGCATCCAAAGGCATGCTGGGCTCTGTGAAGGTGGGTCTGTAGTGCCAAGAGAACTTGCCTTCGTTTCTGTTTCTAGACAGTGGTGCCCTCTCTCTACAAATGCACCATTTTCTAGGTGAGTGATATAAGAAACAGGCGCCCATCAAAGATGTGACAGTGTGATATTTGGAAGAGACATGAAAGTCTGAAGACTCGGATACCTCTTTTACAGACACACATGAATATACGCTCTCTTTATATCACTGCCGCAGCAAGGGGTTCACCAACTTGAGCACACATCAGAATCACCTAGAAGTCTCACTGGACACAAACCCAAGAATTTCTGACTCAGTGGGATGGGGATGCAGTTCAAGAATTTGCATTTCTCAAAACATCCCAGGATATGCTGACGTTGCTTGTCAGGAAAGCACCACTTTGAGAACCACTGGTCCACTATTGATACAATGACCCTCATCCTGGCTGTTCCGTGGAATCATCTGGGAAACAAACAAGCAAAAATTATGTAGCAATGCCATAACCTGACCTCCCAAATATTTTCTTTCAGTAGATCTAAGATGGAGCTCGGATGTGGGACTTTTTATCTTTTTAAATTTTTATCTGTTTGGATGCTCGTGGCTGGTGCACTGGGATGACCCAGAAGGATGGTATAGGGAGGGAGGTGGGAGGGGGTTCAGGATGGGGAACACGTGTACACCCATGGCAGATTCATGTTGATGTATGGCAAAACCAATATATTTTAAAAATAAATAAGAAAAGAAAAATTGTAAACAGATTAATGAATTTTTTAAGGTTATTTACTGTGGACTATTTTTAAAGTCTTTATTAAATTTGTTACAGTATTTCTTCTCTTTAATGTTTTGGTTTTTTGGCTGTAAAGCATGTGGGATCTCAGCTTCCCAAATGGGTATCAAATCCGCACCCCTTGCATTGGAAGGTTAAGTCTTAAGCATTGGACCACCAGAGAAGTCCCAGACGTGGGTAGTTTTTAAAAGCTTTCTAGGTGACCCTAACATCAGGACTGAATATTATTGTTCTACACACTGGCTAAGCTTCTTTCAGGGACACAAGCCAGGCAAGATTGGAGCCATCCATAATATTTTATCTATTCAACTCTTATTAGTTGATTAGTTCACCCAAACTTCCCTCCTCTTTCATGCTTCTGGTCAATATGTGCAAAAAATAATACATTTCTGTAAAGTCAAGCTTTGTGATCTCAAGCAAATCCTATCTTTTTGTCACATCTCAGGAGAAGGAAATAATCAGTGTGCTTGGATGAATCTGACAGGGCAGAGACATTGCCCTGTAGTGTGGTATCAGGGTCCTAGGACCTTAATTTCTTCTTAAAAAGATCAGGATTTGTTCTACAAGCTGGATTGTGGTGAAAAGTGAGTTGCAGGCAACTAGGCACTGCCTGATTCTTTCTTTTTTCTCCTAAACATTGTGAAAGTTGCCCATTTGTGAAATTCTTGGATTCTACAAGTTTCCAATTATAACTGTAGATACTGGTGTCTAAGCTCCCATCATGTGTTGACCCCATCACCAAACCTCACCACTTGTAATAAGATATTTTCACTCCTTCTCACAGATGAAAAACTGAGACTCAAAGAAATTAACTATTTTCCAGAGTAGTGGTTGTGGAGCTGAGATTCCTTCATGCCCATCAGTGCTTCTACCTTGATTTTTGGTCCAACAGCCTTTAGACACTCCTAAGTCTCGTCACAGTTAGGGTAGTTGGAAATTCCAGGCTGCATTCAAGGCTCACTGTGATGCGGGGCCACGAATTTGATGCGATATTTGTCAATTTGGTTACAATTGTCTCTTAGTATGTTTGGCTCTCTGAGTGCAAGCTTAGAGTAGGCAAAACATTGGGTGCAACCAGCACTGAGGTTCTGCTAGGCTTAAGACAATGAAAGGAAAGTAGGTAAGGGAGTAGAGGGGATATACAAGGAGGATAATCTAATGATGGGCTTTGATATCCAGCCTGGAAAGCCGATGTGTGAGCATGAAGACTAACAAGGAGATGGGATCAATGAATTGGAGGTTTCCATGGGGTTGAAGAGTTGTTCCTTTTTATGGCTGAGCAAAGAGTTGGACACGACTGAGCGACTGAACTGAACTGAACTGAATATTCCAGCACACACACACACACACACACACACACACACACACATATATATATATATATATATATATCCATTATATATTCCAGTAATATTCCATTATATATATCTCTCTCTCACAGATTCTTTATCCATTAGAGACACAAATATAGAGAATGTATGTGCAGCCACAGGGGGAAGGGGAGGGTGGGGTGAACTGAGAGACTGGGTTTGACATGAGTACAGCACCGTGTGTGAAACAGATAGCTAGTGGGAAGGGGCCGCATAGCACACAGAGATCAGCTCGGGGCTCTGTGATGACCTAGATAGGTGGGAAGAGGTAGGAGGGGAGTAAAGTCCAAGAGGAGAGGACTTGTGCACACATATCTCTGATTTATTTTGTTGTACAGCAGAAACTACTACGACATTGTAAAGAAACTATACTCCAATTTTAAGAAAAAAGTTGGAGTTGGAGAACTAGAGAGAATGAACTGGACAGTTAGACACAAAGGAGAATGGGATAGAACATGGTGATTTTGGAGGGTGTACAATTCCTGATAAGGACAAAGTCAAGGGGGTGTAAAACCAATGGCATGAGGTATTAGGTAGGGCAATTGATCACTCAAGGGGAGTAAGTCAAAGAATTCAGTGGCCATCCCAGGAAAGACTCTTCTAGAATGACAGTTCACAAAACTTGCTTGCATCACCATCACCTGGAAGTCTGCCCCACACCCTGGGTCCCCCCCTCCCATCTGTCACAGTCCAAGAATCTGCACTCCAAACATGTTCCCGTGAGATCCTCCTGCTGCTGTTCTGGGACCACACTTGGAGAATTATTGATCTACAAGGATATTGAAATCATGGAGGATCATGTCAGGAGTAGAATCTTAACTATCAGGAAATCAGTTAAAGAGCCCTTGTCAGAATACATTTTATCACCAATTAGAGAAACATATGGTCTAGAGCAATGAGCCTGAAATTTCACTTTGTATCACAATTATCTGGGTAGCTTGTGAAAAATACGAAGTCCTGAAAAATCCCAGAGATTCTAAATCCATAAATTTACTGTGAGATTCAGAAATATGTATTTTAACAAATGTCAGAAGGGTTTCCAAATCTAGTGGTCAAAGGGCCACACTTCAGAAACACTGATGCAGAGTTAACTTTGCAGTTCAACTTTGTCCCTTGGGGTCACTTATCAACTCCTTTGAGGTGTAGATTTCTTGTCTGTCAAATGGAAATAACTAATTTGCCCACAGTGCTGTTTTGAGGGTTAAATGGAATACATGTGAAAGATTTTTTTAAACATTAATCTTTATCAACTGTCTAATACTTTAATAATATAAAGAATATTTTGTTGGAAGAACTTTCTCTATCTGGTGCACTAGTTTTAAAGGGAAGAGGGATGAGAAGAAAAAAGAATGAACAGCTGCTGTATGTGCAGTAACTATACTATGCATTTTACTTGTGTTTTTAAGTTTTGTTCTCACCGCAAACAAGAATCAGGTAAGGAAACTCCTGGAGTTTACAATGGGAGTAATCAATCAAATGTTTTCCCTTTTCAATTTTTAACCAGTTGGGAATAAACACTGAAACCACGTGAGAATCAAATGCCTTAATGATAAAAATCAGACTAGAAGCAGAGATGAACTTCCTACTTCCCACTACTATCTCTCTTTCTCTTTCACACACGTACACTCACACATACCCCTTGTGCAATTATTAGTGCTTCCTTGATGACTCAGACAATAAAGAATCTGCCTGCAATGCAGGAAACCCAGGTTCAATCCCTGGATCAGGAAAACCCCCTGGAGAAGAGAATGGATACCACTCTAGTATTCTTTCCTGGAAAATTCCATGGACAGAGGAGCCTGGTGGGCTACAGTTCATGGGGTCACAGAGTCAAACACGACTGAGCAATTGCTTTCACTTTTCACTTTCAGAGATGAACTTCCTACTTCACACTGCCTGCTCTCTCTCTCTCTCTCTAACACACACACCTTGTGCCAGTTATATGCTATTGTCTCTTGGCTCCAAATCTACTCTTTAATACCCAGCCCTTTGGTGGTGGGGCTGGGACTCTGCATTTCTACTTTGCCAGCTGCTCCCTGTTGCTCCTGCTGCTGCTGCTGCTAAGTCGCTTCAGTCATGTCTGACTCTGTGCGACCCCATAGATGGCAGCCCACCAGGTTCCCCTGCCCCTGGGATTCTCCAGGCAAGAATATTGAAGTGGGGTGCCATTGCCTTCTCCCCTCCCTGTTAGGATCTGCCAACAGAGGGCACTAGAAACAGAGAGTAGGAGGCAGGAAGGAAAAGGAAGCTCCCGTCTGTTGGCTTCCTGCCTTCTTTCTATTCCTGCGAGCATCCCCCAGCCTCACTTCTTTATTCCAACAGCGGTGGGGTCTTCCTACAGCAGCAGGTGAATCTATTTTGCAACTTTTTTAGTGCTTTCCAAAGCAGCATTATGACAGTCCCCATCCCCCACCCCTCACACACCAGTCCCCAAAACCACTAGCCTAGTAGATCCCTCCCCAGTGGTCTGGGTCCTGGCTCCACGAGCCCTCCTCCTCCAAGCTTCTAAGTTTAGTAATTCCAACCTCTTCCTGCCGTTCCCCCAGCCCTATGGGTGGTAGCTGCTTCTGGCAGTTACTATCTCTGTGATACTCTTGAGTTCTCTTTTATCCTTTCAGTTTCCTAGGTAACAAGTTTATACCTAGTTAACAATTCTTTATGTTAAATTCCCTCTTTTCAAATAACTGGTGTGATTTCTGTCCCCTGTATGCACTTTGATCAACACACACACACATGCACACCAGGCGGAGCAGATAGACACATGCAGAACTCCTCCCTCTACTCCCCAAGTCCAAGGTCAAACCCTGCTCCAGAGAGCTTGCCACATGGAAGAATGTGTACATGGGTAGGTTTATTCCTTATTCCAAACAGGAAGTGGGAGCCAGAGAGGAACAGAACCATACACTTCCAGTTCCCTGGTGAGGACACTGCTGATGGTTTAAGTCTCCCTTTCCCTGGTGATTTTCTCAGCATTGAAGTCTTCACTCAATAACACCCTTACCCCAGCCTATCATTCATTTCTTCTCTGTGAAGATGCAGTTGGCATAGAAATCATCTCCTTAGCAAAGACTTACTTAGGTTACATCACTGCCTCAAGCTGCAGTCTGTCTGATGCCAAGTCCTAATTTCCCCCTTACATCATGTGACATTTCTCCCCAGCTTAAGCTCCATGGCTGGGGACAGGGGCCAGATGTCAGCCCACATTTCAGAGGTGTCGTTTCATCCTTTGGGAAGAAGAGACTGCTCTGTGATCTGGAGAAGAACTGGATTG
The DNA here is from genome assembly GCF_042477335.2 of Ovis canadensis. NCBI lineage: Eukaryota > Metazoa > Chordata > Mammalia > Artiodactyla > Bovidae > Ovis > Ovis canadensis. Next base: position 129,006,035 of record NC_091250.1, on the reverse strand, counting down.
CCTTGTGCATCACCCACCCCAGACAGAAATACCTCCTCTTCCAGTGTTCCCATTTTACCAAGCTTTTCAAAACCAAGTTACTTCTGATTATTCAGTGTTGGGGCTTGGGAGTAGGATTTACAGGTCATTGAGGTTTTCATCTTTTCCTCTCTCCTCTCCACCTCCCAGCTCAATATGTCCCTTCAGAGTTGTTGCTGTTCAGTGGCTAGGTCATGTCCAACTCTTTGTGACTCAATGTATTACAGGTGAAGAATTAATGCTTTTGAACTGTGGTGTTGGAGAAGACTCTTGAGAGTCCCTTGGATTGCAAGAAGATCCAACCAATCCATCCTAAAGGAAATCAGTCCTCAATATTCATTGGAAGGACTGATGCTGAAGCTGAAACTCCCATACTTTGGCCACCTGATTAGAACAGCCGACTGACTGGAAAAGACCCTGATGCTGGGAAAGATTGAGGGCAAGAGGAGAAGGGAACGACAGAGGATGAGATGGATGGATGGCATCCCTGATGTGATGGACATGAGTTTGAGTGGCTCTGGGAGCTGGTGATGGACAAGAAAGTCTGGCATGCTGCAGTCCATGGGGTTGCAAAGAGTCAGACATGACTGAGCGACTGAACTGAACTGTACTACAACACACCAGGCTTCCCTGTCCTTCACTATCTCCCAGAGCTTGCTCAAATTTATGTCCATCGAGTCAGTGATGCCATCCAACAGTCTCATACTCTGTTGTCCCCTTCTCCTCCCGCCCTCAATTTTTCCCAGCATCAGGATCTTTTCCAATGAGTTGGTGTTATAATCAGGTGGCCAAAATATTGGAGCTTCAGCTTCAGCATCAGCCCATCCAATGAATATTCAGAGTTGATTTCTTTTAGAATTGACTGATTTGATCTCCTTGCAGTCCAAGGGACTCTCAAGTGTCTTCTCCAGCACCACAGTTTGAAAGCATCAATTCTTCAGTGCTTAGCCATCTTTATGAGCCAACTCTCACATCCACACATGACTACTGGAAAAACCATAGCTTTGACTATATGGATCTTTGTTGGCAAAGTGATGTCTCTGCTTTCGAATATACTGTCTAGGTTTGCCACAGCTTTTCTTCCAAGGAGCAAGAGTCTTTTAATTTGGTGGCAGCAATCACCATCTGTGGTGATTTTGGAGCCCCTTCAGGGTTGATTTATATTTTTCCCATTTTTGTAGATTTTTTTGCCATACTCTTTCAGCCAGTCCAATGGAACTTGGCATCTCTTAGAATCCTTTGTTCACGTGTTTTTTGCCTCTCAACAGAATGAATTTCCTTGGGAGCAAGGACTGCATTTTATTCATCTGTGTATCTCTCTGCCTCAGAAGTTTCATCCAGGGTTGAAACTCATGGGGCTGGGAATTTGAAAAGAAACAGAATATGTCTTTATTTTCACTTATCTCTGACAGAAATTCAGGATGTCCTTCAATTGTGAATGTGGACACAGGCCACAATAGAATCATATGATAGTCACTGTGACTTTGCCACAGTTAGAAATCCCAGAGAGTGTTTTTCTATCATATTACAGGTTATTGCAGACATCTCAGAATACATTGGACTCATCACTGCTCTGAAACTATGGTAGCTATTCAATTGCTATTTATGCTGCAAGATTGTGTTAGGATGTTTAAATAAAGAAACATATATATTACTTGTGTTGAAATTTTTTTAAGTGTTTTGAAATCTGTATTTCAATATAATTGGTTTCTTTTGTAACCCTCTATTTTATTTTATGCATTTAAATACATTATTCTAAGCACGGAATCCATAACTTGACCAAACAAACAAAAGAATCCTTGTCTTGGTGTCTAACTCTGTGCCTTGTTCTGTTTGGTGAATGAAGTATATAGTGAATGAAAGAATTAGACTAAATAATTTTTCTTTCAACAAAGACTATTTGATCTAAATTAGTAAGTAAATATTGGTGTTACAGATATAATTGGGCAAATCAATCCTTTGAAATTCATAGTCCTCACTGTATATTAAAACAAATTCAAGTGAATTAAATATATATTATGAATTAAATTAGATTCATGTACTCTTCAGTTCATTTTTTGGATGTCTGTTACATGCCAGACACAGTTATAAGCAATAAGATACAGTAATAAATAGAAATTAATTCTTGGTCACAGTTGGTACTGGAACAACTGGACTTCCATACAATTTACCCCAATCCATGTCTGGTACCACATATAATAATTAACCCCAAATGGATGACACTCATAAAATTAGATCTTAAATCTACAAACTTTTAAAAGCAATCATGGCAGAAAATCAGTGTAACTTTAAATTACAAAACAATCCACTAAAAATCTTATAACTTGGACTTCATCAAAATTAAAAAACTTCCATTCTTTGGCAGACACCATGAAGAGAACAAAAGAAATCACAGAGAGAAGATATTTGCAAATTTGTTATCTGATAAAAGACATATCCAGAATAAAGAACTCTGAAAACTCATAAAAATAAGGAAATAAGCACCCAATAAAATCTGGCAATTAATTTAAACAGGTATCTCGCCAAAGAACACACATGGATAGGAAATATGTTCATGAAGAGACGCTCAGCACAATTTGTCATTGTGTTGTTGTCGTTCAGTCACTAAGCCACGTCCAACTCTTTGCAACCCCATGGATACAGCATGCCGCGCTCTTCTGTCCTTCACTTTCCCGCAGAGTTTGCTTAAATTCATGTCCATTGAGTCAGTGATGCCATCCAACCATCTCATCCTCTGCTGACTCCTTCCTCGGCCTTCAGTCTTTCCCAGCGTCAGGGTCTTTTCTAATAAGTCAACTGTTCGCAAGACATGGCCAAAGCATTGGAGCTTCAGTTTCATCATCAGTCTTTCCAATGAATATTCAGAGTTGATTTCCTCTAGCATCGACTGGTTGGATCTCCTTGCTGTCCAAGGGAGCCTCAAGAGTCTTCTCCAGCACCACAGTTCAAAAGCATCAAATTTGTCATCAGGGAAATGAAAACCAAAACCAGAGCAAGACACCACCATTTTCCTATTCTGATGACAAACAAAACACAAAACTGAATGTTGACGTCGGTGATCACCCAATGCTAAGGGCTGGGTGAGCAACCGGAACTCTCATACATGCTGTTAAGAATGTAAAATAGTCCAGAAATTCTGGAAAATAATTGGGCACTTATATAATTAAGCATGTACTTTCCATATGATTTAGTAATCTCACTCCTTGGCATTTACCTAAGAGAAATGAAAGCTTATGCTTACAAATCAGTGTGTGTACAAATATTCACAACAGCAGGCCCAGTAAAAAAACAACACAAATGTCCTCAAACTATGGTAAACCTACACAATGTCATAATTATTAGCATTTAAAAGACCGTATTACCTACACATGCAACAACATAGATGACTCTTCATTGTATTATGTTAAATAAAACAAGCTGTAGAGGCTATAGGCTATGCGATTCCTTTTGTATGACAGTTCTGGAAAAAGTAAAACTAGGGATACAGAAAACAGATCAGTGATTGCCAGGGACTGGAGTGGGGAGAGGAGCTGGCTACAAAGGGCAAAAGGACTTTTGCAGGGGACTGTTTTATATCTTGAGAATGGTAGTGGGTACATGACTAGGTGTTCATCAAAACTTACAGAACTCTACACTTTAAAAAGGCAGATTTTATTATATGCAAATGATACTTTAACAAAAATGAAAAAAATAGGCAGAAAACTAAACGAATTCCCAGCTTTTGTGGGGACAAATGGATTAAAAATCACACATACCGAGGTTCCTCTGGTGGCTCAGTGGTGAAGAATTCACCTGCCCATGCAGGAGACATGGGTTTAATCCCTGGTCCGGGAAGATCACACGTGCCACGGAGTGACTATCAAGCCTGTGCTCTAGAGCCGGAGAGCCACTACTGAGGGTCCCTCCCCCTAAAGCCTGTGCTCCGCAACAAGAGAAGCCAGCATGGGGGAAAGTTCATGCACTGCAGTTAGAGAATAGCCCCCAGGGACCATGGCTAGAGAAAAGCCCGGCAGCAATGAAGACCCAGCACAGCCAGAGACAAATAGTAAAAAATAATAATAAATCAAATTTTAAAATTACACAAGCCGATAGAAGTCAGTTGATGCGGAAGACTGTGAAGAACAGAGGACCAGAAGGAGGTTAGGAAAGCAGTGGATGTTTTTAAGTCTCCAAAGCCCAGTCAGGGGTGCCCTCTCTGCTCTTGTGAGTTTAGGACAGAGACTGGAAGAGAGTTCATCGCATTTCTAAAATTGCAGAATGAGGAATGTGAATCTTTATGAAATCTCTGCAGGGGTGATGCTTTTCTAAACTCTGATGGCAGAAAAAGATAAGTAGATCTTCCTTTGTGGTGTTTAAAAAATTCTGAAAAACCCAGCCCCTTAAAACGTTGTAGAAGATCACATGCAAGGCAACTGGTGCTGGGGTGTGTGCCTTCGTGGGTGACTTAGAACCTGACCTGAGAGGGGGTCTTAGGAAGAACATGAGGAAGAGGGAAGGAGGGGGGCACTGCAGAGAAAGAAGAGCATCATGATGGGATTTGGGGAGGTCCCCTCCTGCACCCCAGTTCAGAGCCCTGATCACCAGCCCTAGGGCCGACATCACAGCCTCCATACCCTCCTGTCTCTGATTGGAGTCTGGGAGGTTAAATGAGTCATTTCTCTTTGCAGGTGCTGTGATCAGGTGCCTTGTTCTATATATAAAACTCCGGTGCTCCTGTGCAGATATCCAGAAAGCTCGATTAATCCCAAACATCCTTTCCCACAGAGATGTCCCAAAATAAAATCTTCAGCACATGCAAAGTAGCTTAACTGTTTCCTTGATTGAATGACTGAATTTAAGTCTATGAAGGGTTTTTTGTGAGGAAGATACTGAACTTTATTCCGCAAGTTCACAGGCAGCTGAGGAAGAAGATAGGTGCTCACATTTAAGCCGAGGAGTTTGTGGCTGGACAAAAAGAAGAACTTAACCCACTGAGGACTGAAATGGAAGAACTGGCTGCATGGAGGTTAGGGAAGTTCCATCAACAGATGTTCAAGGAGAAAAGAGATGTGTCAGCTGTCTCATTGATACTTGTCGATAGAGCAGAAACTATACCCTATCATATTCATCTTGAGGTCTAGATGTCTAGCTTAGTGCCTGATACATGGTAGACAAGCCTGCCTGAAAAACATATTTTAAAAGGGACTAGGGGAATGAACTGGTGAATTGGTGCCAATGATGCCGCAGATACGGACAATGATAAGATGTGGTGATTCTCTGAAGCGTCTGCCTCAGTGCTCCAGGGCCACAGTAACACCGCCTAACAAACAATTCCAAAGCCTTAGGGAGGGTTAGACATTTAATTCTGCTTATGATGAGTTTGAGCAAATTCCAGGAGATAGTGAAGGACAGGGAAGCCTGGCGTGTTACAGGTTATGGGGTCACAAAGAGTCGGACACGACTTCTCGACTGAATGACAACAATGAATTAGTGCGTTAGCTGAGTGGCACAGCTGGTTCTGCCTTGGACCTTTCTGTCTCTGCTGGGACAACCTTTGCTCTGTAAGGTCAGCCAATCTGCCATCCTCCATGCTTGTGTTCATGGTGGACTCAAGGGCCCAAGAAGGCAGAAGTAAGAACCCCATTTCTTCTACCACATTCCTGACAAAAGTAAAAATCTAGTCCAGATTTAAGTGTTTGGAAATAGACTGGACTTCTTAATGGGAAAGTCATATTGCAAACCTTGGATGGTAGGCGGGGGGAGGCTTAAAAAATGGGGACTTTTTTGCAGTCATACTTAGCACCTCCTTTCTTTTTTTTATTCTCTAATTTTGTTTTTATTTACTATTTTTTTAATTTTTATTTTTACTTTATTTTACTTTTCTAGTCATTCTCGTCTTTTTTTTTTTTAAAAAAAGGTAAATTTTAAAATGCTGCCATAACAAATTTTAAAAGTAATGGGGCATATATAAAGATGTAACTACATTGAGTTAAAAAGAAAAATTGATGTAGGAGGTGGTATAGACTGTGCCTTAAAAGACAAATGTGTTTCGCAGAGTTGAGATGAGTCAGAGACATCACCGACAGAGGAATAAGCAGGAACACAGGCACAAAGGCAGGAAGGAACATGAGGTACTTGGAGGTGGAGAGAAATAAGGTCCAGGGCAACAGCATAAGGGCATCAGAGGTGGGAAGAGGAGCTAGTTAGTGTCAGGCTGTACTCTGCAAATATCTGGCTTATTTACATTTGTTTGCTTACGGGTCGTGTTTCCTACTGCAGTGTAAGCTCCATGAAAGCAGAAACCTTGATTTTCCCAGCTTATAGCTCTGTCCAGCACATAGCAGGGCTCAGAAAGTACTCGTTGATTGAATGGATGAAGAAGAGCCTTGTCAGCCTTGTGGGGGAAGTTGAACTTTACCCCAGGAGTAGTGGGAAGGGCTCAACTGTTGATAAGCAGTGAAGACTGTGAGAAGATTTGAGTTTCAGGAGGATAGCTCTGATGCTAGAAGAAATGAAGAGGGATGGGGTTTGGGGTTTGGAGCATGGAGTCACGGTGACGTTGCTGGAGGCAAGGGTATCAGGAAACTGGCTCAGAGTTTCACAAAAGAAAGGGCTGCAGATACATCCCTGCTTTCTGGTGTGGGCCTAACAGCTGAAGGGATAGCATGAAAGTGAAGGTGTTAGTCACTCAGCTGTGCCCGACTCTTAGCACCCCCATGGACTGTAGCTCTCCAGGCTCCTCTGTCCATGAAAGTCACTAGACAAGAATACCGGCTGGGTAACCATTCCTTCTCCAGGGGATCTTACTGATTCAGGGATCGAATCCAGGTTTCCTGCATTGCAGGTGGATTCTTTACCTCCTGAGCAGCCATTGCTGATCTGCTCAAGATTTTATGAGAAATTCAGTGAAAACTGTTGATTTTTTCCCTTTGTTAAATACTTATCATTCAATGTTCAGTTTTCATCTGGTATGGTGTGAAAACTGCTGCAATACACGATCTCTATTCCTCGATCTGCAGAGATTTTGATGTGTTCGTGTGTATTTTCTGTGTTAATGGTGAGCCTTATAAGCTGAATGCGTGGATATCAGAGTGTTGAAGTCAAATGACCGCATTCACATCCTGGTTTTTCTACATGTTGGCTGTGTGACTAATGTGCTTTACCTCCAGCCTCTTCTTCCTCATTTATGAAACAGGGCTAATTGAACACATCCTGTCAACTTCAGAGGCTCATTAAAATAATCACATGGGATCCTGTAGGGAAAACACCCAGTATTTATTAAATACCAGTTACTCTGCTAAGCACTTGACAAGCATGTTCTAATTTAATCCCTATAATTGTCTACGAGGTACTAGAGTACTATTATTATAGTACTATCCCCAATCTACAGATTACATGACTGAGGCTGAGACCCATTGAACTTAGTTCTGTTTCGTACACTGTAACGTGCTATTTAAAAATTTTTCTATGACTGCTGCTGCCGGGGTCCAGCCCCGGTGGATCCAGGGTGATTCGAAGGTGGGGACGGAGTCGGCGTCTTTGGAAAAATACATATTTAATCACAGATATAGAGAGATTAGAAATGGATAGTGTAGTAGGAAGATCAGTGGAGAAAAAGAGGCTGAATAACTTGGATTACGTGGAATAGCATCCATGCTTCAGATGGGAATTCAGCCAGAAAAACGGGAGCAAGAAAGAAGCGACATGGGGGAATCAGTCTTTCCGGAAACTGATCCGATTTCTTTATTTTTGGGTTTGCTTATATACCTTTTGTTACACATAGGGATGAATACAGAGTCACGTGGGGGTCAGCAGTCCTGACCTTTGTCAAAATCAGGTGCTTCACATAAATGTATTAAAAAAAGGTCTTAGGGATATTACATCATCTTCTGGCCATGAGTGAGACCTGCTTACATTTTATGATCCTTTCTTTCTGATAACCAAAAAAACTTATTTCTTCCAAGGATGTTTTTTCTTAAACCAGGCACCACCCTCCAAATAAAGTTACATTCCTATAGGGTGAGGGTGTAGTGAGTTACAATAAAGAAAGGAATTTATTCAACCCAAGGTTAACATGATTAGTCTTAAAGGTTAATACTTATTTCTCCTATATGCTTAAAGGTTAATCCTTATTTCTTCCTATATGCTAGTTATATTCATTATAAGGGTAGGGAACATGGAGATTTAGCAGCAAACATCAACCCAACAAATGAAAATCCTTTCACCAATGCTCCCCTTAAGATCTATTTAGTCTTAAGATATGATAAAGTTACATTCTTACACAGCAAGGACACAGTGATATATAAGTACAGTGATCTATTACAAAAGAGAAAATCCATTAACTCAAAAAGTCTAGTATTGCTAACATCAAAAACTACCATATTTCCTTTGCTATATTCCAAATACATTGATTAATATATTCCCAGGTACCTAAGGATATAGAGGCCTGGCGGCGATCATTGACTCAACAAGAAGAAAAAGTCCTACGCTAATTAAGACTCTCAAAATACTCCAAAACTCTCTGTGCTGTTTATGGTTGAGAGGTAGTAAGCAATCATGTGCCTAGTGGCGGCAGTAAGGATAATCCTGTCACACAAGCTAGTCTGTCAGCAGAGAGGTTTGACCTGAGACATCCTTGTCCCACCCAGAGCAGGGAATTAGCAGCAATTATTGACACAACAAATGAAGAGACCCTTCACCGATATAATTCCTAACCAACTATACTAATAATTTCTAACTCCCCCAAAGAATTTGCCTTTAGTAAGTCTAAAACGTCTCATGCCTCTCAGGTTGGGAGGCTGTAGACAACCACATGTGGCCGGACGAACCTATACAGGTGGGCTAGATAACCTTCAGAGGAGTCCGTAAGCTGAAACACTCTTGTCACGCCCAAGAATTTTTATTGCCTTGGAGCTGCACGTTTACTCCTTCTCCGAGAGAAACGGTTATGGGGGAGAGCCCCCCGTAAAGTCAGAGGTGTAGGTGAGAGCATAAAACAGACTCTGGTTTTGGGGTTAGATGCTCGGGAACAGGGGGTTTCCTGAGGCTTGATCACGCCTTTGCGTATGCCAAGCCTCCTTCCTGATGACCTTTGCCATGGGCGGAATTCCTCACGCTGGCCCCCGGCATGCTGCCTTTTGCTTTAGGGAGAAAACATAATGAATTTTCCATATGCAGATTCCACTTCTGAGGTTTGAGTGACTGTATAAATAGCTGAACAAAATAAAACAAATAACAAATACACATCAACAACCAGGCAAAGGGAGCATTCCGGTCAGGATAAGGCCATTATCAGGTCTTGGAGCAAGAGAAAGAGTGAAATGGGAGGCGTTCAGGAAAGACATCTGTTCACAGCTGCTGCAACAGAGACGATTACTTTCAGAGAGACAGGTCATGTCCCTAGATTGTTAACCCATCACCTGCAACCTTGGGGCAGCCGGGCTGGGCTGGAATGTGATCTGTAGCTTCTTTCTATCCCTCCTTGAAATTGCTGCCAGGAGAGCCTGGAGGCCTCTGGAGCATAAAGGGGGGAACCCTGCTCTCTGTGTTCTCCCCCTAATGAGACATGATCCCACAAGGATCTTACATCGAGCCCCAGAGAGAAGGATAAGGACTCATACTGTCTGCCTTGTGTATTAGTTATAGTTATCAAAGAAACAGAACCAATAAGACGAATGAAAAGTTAAACTGTTCGTCGCTCAATCATGTCCAACTCTTTGGGACCCCATGGACTGTAGCCCTCCAGGCTCCTCCGTCCTTGGAATTCTCCAGGCAAGAATGCTGTTGCCATTTCTTTCTCCAAGGGATCTTCCTGACCCATGAATTGAATGTGTGTCTCCTGCATTGCACACAGATTCTTTACTATCTAAGCCACCAGGGAACCCATATGATATAAACAGCTAGAAAGAGAGAGAGATTGATTTTAAGGAATTAGCTCATGTGATTATGGAGATTAGCAAGTCCAACATCTGGAGGGTGGGCCAGCAGGCTGAAGACCCAGGGAGCTTCCGGTGCTACAGTTCAAGTCTGATGGATGCTGCTGGTGGAATTTCCTCTAGCTCAAGGAAGGTGAGTCTTTCTATTTAGGCCTTCAACTGAGCAGATGAGGCTCACCCACATTGCCCAGGACCATCTGGTTTATCCACTGATTTAAATGTTAACTCATTCAAAAACATCCTCATAGAAACAACCAGAATAATATTTGACCAAATATCTGGACACTAAGGGCCAGTCAAGGTGACATGTAAAATGAACCATTACACCCAGCTTTCAACCGGAATCTGCAGTTGCCACAGCCCAGTTGCTGAAAGACCAGTAGGTGCTAGGCTGCTTGCTGGGTCAGAGCAGGACTATGGGTGGGAATGTCAACAACAGTCAATCGGCTCTCTAGAGGCTTCTCCCCCTAGAGCCTGGTCAGGGTGGAGCCTGGTTAGGGCCACACAGAGTCCTGACCTAGGTGACAACAAGGCTTCACACCAACTGGCTCTCTGACGTGAGTCTCCCTGCCCAAGCCCTTTTATTCTTCCTTCACATCCTGCTGGAAATTTTGGGCTAAAAGGTGAGTCTGCCGTGTACATGTCATGGTACTTCCCTTCATGAGGACCCGGGTACATGCTACAAAGTCTACCCTAGCCCCACACCCCTCTCCAGCCTCCTCGCCGCCCTCATCCCCACCAGGCACCCTAGGAAATCCTGATGCACGGCGGCACCTGGCTGTTGTTCACGCTGTTTCCTCTGCTGAGTCTGGCTTTGGTCTCTTGGCAGGAACCTCCCCCAGTTCAGGGCTCACCCTAAGTGTTCCTTATTCCAAAATCTTCTCAAATTTCCCCAGTCACCCTCCTCTGAACATACAATGAACTAGCTTTCTCCACTTTTTTTAACTTTTAATTTTCTACTGGGGTATAGCAAAGCAGAGATATTACTTTGCCAACAAAGGTCTGTCTAGTCAAAGCTATGATTTTTGTAGTAGTCATGTGTGGATGTGAAAGTTGGACTATAAAGAAAGCTGAGTGCTGAAGAATTGATGCTTTTGAACTGTGGTTTTGGAGAAGACTATTGAGAGTCCCTTGGACTGCAAGGAGATCCAACCAGTCCATCCTAAAGGAGATCAGTCCTGAATATTCATTGGAAGGACTGATGCTGAAGCTAAAACTCCAATAATTGGCCACCTGATGTGAAGAACTGACTCACTGGAAAAGACTCTGATGCTGGGAAAGATTGAGAGTGGGAGGAGAAGGGGACGACAGAGGATGAGATGGTTGGATGGCATCACCAACTCGATGAACATGAATTTGATTGTTAGAATTTGAGCAAGCTCCAGGAGTTGGTGATGGACAGGAAAGCCTGTTGTGCTGCAGTCTGTGTGGTCTCAAAGAGTTGGACACAACAGAGCAACTGAACTGAACTGAAGGGATAGCCAATTAGCAATGTTGTGATAGTTTCAGGTGGACAGCAGAGGAACTCAGCCATACATATACATCTATCCATTCTCCTCCAAGCTTCCTTCCCATCCAGGCTGCCACATAGCATTGAGCAGAGTTCCCTGTACTACACAGTCAGTCCTTGCTGGTTATCCATTTTAAATAGCAGTGTGTACATGTCAATCCCAAACTCCCTCCCACTTATAGAATCCATGGCACTTTACAGTATTTACAGGTTTGTTGTTGCATCTGTCCTACCTGCTGACTGAGAGTTACACTTGTCACCTAAATGGTGCCCAGTATTTGTATACTAAATGCAGGATGAAAGAATGGGCAGGAATGAAAGGCGTCAAGGGTTACTGCACTTAAGGTAATAGTGCTGGGAGCTGAACGTGCATTTCTTTGACTGCAAAACCTTAAAACAATTCCTCCACAAGGATCGTCTGAAGATGGTGCTGGGATGGCTATATTTTAAATCTCCAGGGCAGGTGTTTGGTAAAAATACAGGTACCCAGGAGCCTCCCACATCCAGTAAATTGGATCTCTTGGTGGACTGAGTTAGAAGGGAAAGAAAAGGTGTTAGAATGCCTGCTTGTTTGTTTGTTTTTATAATCCCTCTTGGACTTGTTCCTCTAGGAATTTGTCCTCGAAAATAATGCACAGATGCACATGGACGTGGTCCATAGACACTCTTGCAATTTTATTTAAGATAAAAAGAAAAACTTGGAACCAACCTACACTTTCATCAAAAAAGGGGGGATGGTGGCCAAATGAATTATGTTATATATGTATATATATCCTCTGGAATACCAGGGAGCCGTCACAAGAGAATGAGTAAAATGAATCTCCTTAAAAGGCTCTCTGAGACACATTTTAACTGAAAAAGGCAGGTCAGGGAGGAAACATGTGTTACAATCTTATTTCTCTTAAAACAAACAAACAGACAAAAATCTGACACACAGGTAGCTCTTATTCACCTTTGTAAGTGCATAAATACATTAGTAAAAGTGTGGGAAAATATTCACCTTTTTGTTAACAGTGATTTCCTCTGTAACTTGAGGATAAAATGATTTAAAGTCAAAATCAGAATGAAAAGCTTCCCAGGCATAAGGGAATATTTTGGAGCGACAGAAATGCCACACTTGGATTGTATGTGCAAGTTTACTAAAAATTATAGAATTGTGATCTTAACAGGAGTGCATTTTATGATAGGCAAATTATACCACAATAAAAGTTGTTTTAAAAACAAGCTTCCCAGGTGATTTTGATGTGCATTTAATTTGGGGAAGCCCTAGCTGTAAATGCCTTTCCTTTTTCCTGAACCCTATCTTCCTTTCTTTTATGAATATGTTTACCTTTCCTTGGGAAAGGTGATAATAAAATCAAGAACACAATGAAAATCAAAACATCATAAATACTTCCACAGAATTTCTGCCACTTTGTGTATTTGAGGAATAGTGAAATGAAAGCCCACCAAAATCAGAATCCCTGAGAGAATTCCTACTCTTCTCAAATTCAAGTTCAACAGAGGGTCTGACCTTGAACTTTACCATTGAAGTCTATGGCTAATCACCACTCTTGAAAAAACCGTGCCTACAGGGCTGCATTTTGAAACATGGGACTTAATAATACCCACCTCAGAAGGCTGTGTAAGGTAAAATGAAAAAACTTTGCATTTGATAGGAATCTACAGTACTCTGTATACCTGGCCTGCCCTGGTTCCCAGTCAAGAAAGCTGACATGTGGCCAATTCATGTTGATATGTGGCAAAAAACCATCCCAATATTGTAAAGTAATTATCCTCCAAGTAAAATAAATACATTCATTTTTTAAAAAGAGAAAGCCGATACTGGAATCTTCAACTCAAGACCTCAGTGTATTGATCAGGGTGATACTTTGGCTCATTAATAGTTGATTTAGAATTGGCAAGAGCCTGGGTGAGGGGCTTCCCAGGGGGCCCTGGTGGTAAAGAATCCCCCTGCCAATGCAGGAGACTCAAGAGACTCAGTTCGATCCCTGGGCTGGGAAGATCCCCTGGAGGAGGGCATAGCAACCCATTCCAGTGTTCTTGCCCGGAGAATCCCCATGGACAGAGGAGCCTGGTGGGCTACAGTCCATGGGGTCACAAAGAGTCAGACACGACTGAGCACACACCGTGGCAGCAAGAGCCTGGGTGAGTGAGATTTAACTGCCAAGACCCGTGCTGACTCAGTGAACTAGTAAAACCTTTTTTCTAGGTGCTTAACTATGGAATCGGTTCATCGCCCTCCCGGTGGAGCACCGGACTGGGGAAGGGTGGACTAGCCTCTCGGTCATGACCGTCACCAGTTGGCCCAGGAAAGCATTTCCCATTGTCGAGCAGTGTTCCAGCCTCCACGTGGCCTGGCTGAGCACCTCATCCCTGTTCTTCTTCATTTCCTGTGCACTTCATGGGAAGCTCCTCTTTCTGGAAACCTAAGGAGACTCTGCACCTTGCAGGCAAGGTGGCCTCAGTCACCCAGCCCAAGAAATGGCCCATGAAGTGTGTGTCTGCTCAGTGACGTCCAACTCTTTGCGACCCTATGGACTGCAGCCCGCCAGGCTCCTCTGTCCATGGGACTGCCAAGGCAAGAATATGGGAGTGGGTTGCCATTTCCTTCTCCAGGGGATCTTCCCCACCCACGGACTGAATCTGTATCTCTTGCCTCTGCTGCGTTGGCAGGAAGGTTCTTGACCAACTGTGCCACCTGGGAAGCCCACGTGCCCAAGAAGGGTGCTCACTACCACTGGCACTCTGTCGCTCACGCTGCCCTCTGTGTGCACCAGGCTGTTTCACACACGCCACACACATCAACTCCTTGACTCCTCCCTGCCCATCTGAAGCGGGTGCAATGTTATCGTCATTCCTATTTCAGAGATAAGGAAACTGAGACATCATTAGGTGGGTCACACAGTTAAGAGATGGGGCTGGGGTGAGAACACCTCCCTTCATCACCATTTTTTGCTGTGCCATTTTGCTCTCCATTAACAATAGTTCCCTTTTCCCTTCCAGTTTTTCTTTATAACACAATCCTTAAGAGTCTTATGAGGTCAAACTAGGTCACTGCTTCATCTTTCTATTTACCTTCAAGCCCAATGATTCAAGAACCTTCACCATCGCAGATTCTGCCTTTTTCCTGCTCTCTCTTTCCCCCTGATATTTGCATAACAGAGCAGCTCACATTTTTGATGCTTTAACTCAAGGGAGCTAAATGTGCTCAGCAGTAGAAAGAGGCATAAAATAGAAGGGAAAGTATAGACAGAGGATAACTTCAGTATCTGACCTATTTTCTTTTTGGTGTTGGAGACAGGTATTCCTTTCAAAGTACAAAGTGTAACTTGAGGGACCATGGAAACTTTAATCACTCTGGTACAATTTTTCTTCCAGTAGGAAATGTTTTCTTTACCTTGAACATGAACTTTTAATTTTTTTTTAATGTAAATGTCCTTGAAGAAGAAATGTACGTGACAATGTGAAAGAGTGTGTTTCTGGCACAAGGACCTTGGTATCTGGTCTCCATTCTGCCATTTGCTGGCTGAGTGGCTTTGGGTTTATCACGTGGATTTTCTGAGCTTCCAATTCTTCATCTATAAGTTCCTTGTGGAACTGAGAGGGTGAAGCTCCAGGAGCATGATATTCCACCCACAGGATTGGACACCACTAGATGGAGTCTTTTATTGCAAGCAGAAGTCATCCTATGCTCCTGGGCTTTATTCTTACATTTAACTATACCTTACCATCAGAAGCCATGAAAACTCTGTTTGGGAGAGTGGGGGGAAATTTCACATTTTTTGGAGGATTGTTTACCAGGATTAAATAATAACAGTGAGGTGGAATAACTTTGGCAATCTACGTTGCCCGTAAGTGTAATGGATTATAATACTAATCCTTCATTCCAAAGATAGTTTTGAGCAGAAAACATGCCCAAGTCAGAGAAGGCATCATGTCTGCTATGGTTGTTATTTTATTGTTGGGTTGAATGTGACAGTGGTAAGAAATGCTGGGACCTCCCTGGTGGCCCAGGGGTTAAGACGCCACACTTCCACTCCAAGGAGCACGGATTGACCCCTGGTTGGGGAACTAAGATCCTGCATGCCTTGTGGCCAAAAAAAAAAAAAAGAAAGAAAGCAAAAAAAAAAATTTCTTTAACTGAATACAAAAGAAAATACAACATGTCAACTTAACTTTTTCTAATTAAAAGATAAAAAGAAATGCTAAAGACTCAAAAGAAGAAGTGAGGGTCATCACAGGCAGATGAGGGAAGCTGGAGATACGGGAGGAGAATGGACGGTAGACAAAGGTGGTTGAGAGTAGACGAGCGTAGTTGGAAGTAGACAGGGAGAGACAACGGTTGCTGTTGTTGCTGTTTAGTGGCCCAGTCATGTCCGACTCTTTGTGACCCCATGGACTGTAGCCCACCAGGCTCCTCTGTCTATGGGATTCTCTAGTCAAGAATACTGAAATGGGTTGCCATGCCCTCTTCCAGGGGATCTTCCCAACCCAGAGACTGAACCCCCATCTTCTGCACAGGCAGGCAGGTTCTTTACCACCAAGACACATGGGAAGTCTAGACAAGGGTAGTGAAGGGTAACTAAGGATAGATGAACACCGTGGGGCTTCCCAGGTGGCTCAGTGGATAAAGAATCTACCTGTAATGCAGGAGGCACAGGCGACACCGGTTCGATCCCTGAACTGGGAAAATCCCCTGGAGGAGGGCCTGAGAACCCACCCCAGAATTTTTGCCAAGACAATCCCATGGACAGAGGGACCTAGAGGGCTCCAGCCCATGGGGTCACAAAGAGTCGAACATGACTGAAGAGACGGAGCCACACAGGCACAAGCATCAGCCGAGGGAGCATTTGGAATTAAACCAGGAACATTAGCTGGACTGGGGAGGAGACAGAGAATTGCGTCATTGAGGTCATGACCTCAGTGGGGTAATGGGAGGTCAAGAGACCAGGGGACTAGCATGCGGCTGGTGCTATAGACTGAATGAGTATGTCCCCCTAGATTCTTGTGTTGAAACCTAACCCCCAATGGGTTAGTATTTGGAGGCGGGGCCTTTGGGAAGTGATTCAGTCATGAGGGTGGAGTCCTCATGATATTCTGATGAGTATCCATCTCTCGTCCGTCATCTCTTCTACCACGTGAAGGACCCAGCAAGAGAATAGGCACCTAGGAACCAGGAAGCAGGCTCTCACCAGACACCAGGTCTGAGGCGTCTTGACCTTGGATTTCCCAGCCTCCAGAATGGGGAGAAGTAAATGTCACCAGAGCCACCCCGTCTATGATATTCTCTCATGGCAGCCCAGACAGACCAGCACCCCAGGGACCTGCACCTGAGAACAAGGAGACTTCAAAAGCCAGAATCTATTTCTAAGCAAGGTTGTATCACGTTGTGATGCTTTGAGCACCAAAAAGGCAGCTGGTTTTTTTTCTTTTTTCCTTTAATTTAAATATTTCATACTGTTATTGATTGACCTACCTCTTGTCTGGGCTCTAAGAGGGAGGCAGATATGATTTGTCTATAAACGGCTATCTGAGCTTCTGGAATGATGAACTGACAGCTCCCTGCAGACGAGCCGACAGACAGGGCGTGGTTATGGCTGCTCCTCCTTTTATTTTTTTAAGTTGTATTGTTTAAAACATGTTTATTAGTATATAATTGCTTTACAGTGTTGTGCTAGTTTCTGCTGTGGAGAAAAGTGAATCCGCTATGCGGACGCACATATCCCCTCTTCTGGGGACTCTTCTCCGCTATAGCTTATCACAGACTATTGAGGAGAGCTCCCTGGGCCATACAGTACGTTCTCACTGATCATCCATTTGATACTTCGCTAAGTCACTTCAGTCGTGTCCGACTCTTTGTGACCCTAAGGGCTCTAGCCTGCCAGGCCTCTCTGTCCATGGGATTCTCCAGGAAAGAATACTGGAGTGGGTTGCCATGCCCTCCTCCAAGGGATCTTCCCAACTTCCAGGGATCAAACCCACGGCTCTTGCATCTCCTGCTTTGGCAGGCAGGTTCTTTACCACTAGCGCCACCTGGGAAGCTATTATTTTATACACAGTGGTGTGTTCATACATACGTCAGTCTCAATCTCCGAACTCATCCCACCTCTGCTTTCCCACCCTGGAGTCCATAGGTTTGTTCTCTCCATCTACATCTTTATTTCTGCTTTGCAAATGTGTTCCCCTGTATAATTTCTCTAGATTCCAGATATATGCATTAATATATTTGCTTTTCTCTGACTTACTTCCCTCCGTGTGACACTCTCTAGGTCCATCCACGTCTCTGCAAATGGTACAACCTAGTTCCTTTTTATGGCTGAGTGATATCTCATTATATATGTGTGTGCCTATCTTCTTTACCCATTCCCCTGTTGGTAGACATTTAGGTTGCTTCCAAGTCCTGGCTGTTCTGAATAGCGCTGCAATGAGCACTGAGGCACACACGTCTTTTGGGATTATGGTTTTCTCTAGGTATATGCCCAGGAGTGGTATTGTTGAATCATACCTTAGTTCTAACTTTAGTTTTTTAAGGAACCTTCATACTGTTCTGTATAGAGACTGCATCAATTTACATTCCTACCAACAATGTAAAAGGGCTCCCTGATGGGGATCTACAACAGAAGACATCTCCTTGATCCTGGTGAGCCTTGGGCAGAGCAAAACCATATCTGAGAGAATAAGGCCGGGAGAGAAGGCTTCCTCTCTCTGAAAGTGTCTCGGCACTTCTGTCATGTACCTAGAATAGCCAATTTCCCATAAAAATTTAGAACAAATTATCTTAGAAGGGTTAATTTCCTGGAATTCTTATTAAATTCTTGTTGTTCAGCCGCTAAGTCATGTCTGACTCTTTGTGACCCCATGGACTGCAGCACACCAGGCTCCTCTCTCCTTCACTATCCCAGAATTTGCTCAAATTCATGTCCATTGAATTGGTGATGCCATCTCATCCCTTGTCACCCCTTTTCCCTCCTGCCCTCAATCTTTCAGAATCAGTCCTTCCAAAGAATATTCAGGGTTGATGATCTTTAGGATTGACTGGTTTGATCTCCTTGCTGCCCAAGAGATTCTCAAGAGTCTTCTCCAGCACCACCTTTCAAAAGCACCAAGATTTATGCTAAAATTAAGTCTCAAAAGCGCCTTTAAGAAAAGCATAGATCTGATGACAGCACTGCCTGCTCTGAAACCTTCCTGGGCATCCCTCTGCCCATAAATAAAGTTCAAGTTCCCTAAAATAGTGTGACTTGACCCCAGACCACCTCTTTGGGTTTCTCTGCCACTCTTCACATCTCAGACTCCTAACCTGATTCCTGACTCCGTCACCATTTCCCATACAGTCTGTGCGATTTCCTGCCCCATAAATTTGCTTCCCTTCTGAGCAAATCCTGGTGGATTTTACACCTGTCCTTTGATACATCCTTCACAGGACAGTGCCCCCCATCCCAGGGACTGCCAGTCTATAGCGATCTGATGCCTTCATCTGCCTAGGCTCACACAGTTTTGCTGATGAGTCTTTATAAAGGCAGGTGAGTATTTGAGTTTTATACTAATTTACAACTTAAATGTTCCTGCTTTGAATAGAAAGCATTTTGAGATGACCACTGTAGATTTTTTCTGTCAACACAGAAACCCATCTCCCTGCTGCAAGAGCACATTTCCCTTGCTGAGTTCCTGTGGTGGAGGAACTGTTAACGAGTACTGAGAGTGTCGTTACTTGATGGCCCTGCTCCTGTTTTTCATAGATATTCCTGACCGCTTCCCTCGAAGCAGCCTGCTTGCTGACTCACTGAGAAGCATGCTCAAGATGGAAGGACTCCTCCTTTTCCCACCTGCCTCACCTTTCCTGGGTTTTATTGCAGTTTCCGAGGAGGGAGCCATAAATCTATGTCCTTCAGTTTGAAGAGGTGCACAAGGAATTCAGCAGCTTGGTAAGGGAGGCTAGAGGGAGGGTTTCTGAGGCAGAATAATGAGGCGCACAGGCAAAGAATCAAGAGGAATCCACAGGGCTGATGCTTTGCGTGGTGGATTCCTGTAGCGTTTATAGACCCAGTGGTTCCATTTAGGAGACAGAGAAGCGTCTTCCTGGAATGCAGAAATAACACATGCCCATATATTTCTTATTCCAGGATAGAAGGGCAGGCAGGCTCTGCAAACGACCTGATTTCTGCTGGCTAAGCAACAGAGATAAAGGCAACGGCTGCCTCTCCCGGCTCAGATGCCCTGGGACTCAGCTCCCCGACCTCAACTTCCAGAACTGGATATGTCTCTGCATTTCCAGGGACTATCCCCCCAACTTTGTTCTAGACTTCCCTTCAGCTTGTGTTTCTTTGGTAATGCTTTGTGATCCCCACCTGGGGGTTATTCTGTTGGACTGATACACAGCAGTATTGCAATTGAACCGAAATCTTTGTTCAGAGATATATCATGTTTCCATGCCAACGAATTCCAAGAGGCAACCAGTATTTCTCCCTTACTCCTTCTCTGCCTCCTTCAACCCCTCTCCCCCTCCCTTCCTTCTCTCTTTTTCTCCTTTCCTTTCTTCTTGCTTTCACCTTCTTTCTTTTTTTTTTTTCTTTCCTCCTAAATGCTTCATGCAGTATTCAACTTTGCATGTGTGGGCGTGCTCTCAGTTCAGTTAAGTTCAGTCACTCAGTCGTGTCTGACTCTTTGTGACCCCATGGACTGTAGCCCACCAGGCTCCTCTGTCCCTGGGATTTTCCCAGGCAAGAATACTGGAATGGGTTACCGTTTCCTTCTCCAGGGGATCGTCCTAATCCAGGGATGAAGCTAGCATCTCCTGCATTGGCAGTCAGGTTCTTTATCACTGAGCCACCTGGAAAATCCCACTCAATTTTGTAGGCGAAGGTAAAATGCAATTGCCAGAGGAATGAGCACAAAAGAAAAGAGGAGAGAATGGCTGTAAAGAGTCAAGAAAACAGTCTGTGTTCTTAAAGCAATTAGAATCCAGGCAGGTGGATTTATGCCAGATATGTGAACTAACTTACATGACTGGACATGTGAACGCATGTTTGCGTCTTTGAAAATTGGAAACGTGAAGATTCATATGTAGGGGACTTACTGTAGAAAAAGTGCTTCTCTGCAATTGATTAGTTCCAGCAAAACATGCTGGGACTGAATCTGGTTGACAGGGCTTGTGTTGTTAGCTTAGGTATGTATATACCTTGGAAGAAAAGCTATGACACATCCTAGACGGTGTATTAACAAGCAGGCATCACTTTGCCGACAAAGGTCCCTATAGTCAAAGCTATGGTTTTTCCACTAGTCATGGACAGATGTGAGAGTTGGACCATAAAGAAGGCTGAGCTCTGAAGAATTGATGGTTTCAAACTGTGGTGTTGGAGAAGACTCTTGAGAGTCCTTTGGACAGCAAGGAGATCCAACTTGTCAATCCTAAAGGAAATCAGTCCTGAATATTCATTGGAAAGGCTGGTGCTGAAGCTGAAACTCCAATGCTTTGGCCACCTGATGCAAAGAGCTGACTCCATTGCTGAGAAAGACCCCATTGCTGGGAAGATTGAAGGCAGGAGAAGGGGGCAACAGAGGATGAGAAGGTTGGAAGGCATCACCGACTCAATGGACATGAGTTTGAGTGAACTTTGGGATATGATGAAGGAGAGGGAAGGCTGGCGTACTGCAGTCCATGGGGTCACAAAACATCAGACATCACTTAGCAACCGAGCAACAACAACAATGTACCAGTCACTCTGACTGTTGAGGTAAGACACTCTTATTGTCCACATCTGAGACTTGTATGTGACTGGAGGACAAGGAGTAGGGTTAGACTGATTTTCATCCAAGGATTAAAGTGGGAGAAGGATGGTTTGGGGGTTCCAATAGGAGATGAAATGCAGAAAAATATCAAGCAGCAAAAATTGGAGTGGTACTCACCGTGGTACCTTTTCTTCCCTCCCCACAATCACCAGTGTTGGAACAGTTGAATCTTGATTTACTCAGGCCAGCAAAGAGAGGGGGGGTTAAAAGAACCATCAATCCACCTGGTAGGATTTGGCTCCTCTTTGATAGCTGATGGCAACTAATGAACTTCAAAGTGGCATATCTTTGCATGTGGCCAGTTATAAGTGGCAGGCAGTTAAGCCCAAATGCTGTAATGACTAACTCAGAAAGTCCATTGTGAAACTCTCTGGTTCATTCCTTTCCAAAGATATTTATGAGCACTTAGAGTGGCTGCTTCCGGGCACTGGGAGAAAACATCACCATCTTACAATGTTATGACTTTAATACCAATAAATGGGAAGGAAGCATAAATGATAATAATCTGGGAAAAGCATCCTCTTCTCATTTCCTGCCTGCTTGCCAAGCTGTTTTGATAGGAAGAAGGGGAAGCATATTCAAATCTGTTCCTCGTCTCCATCAACGCCATCCTTGCTGTGGTTTCATCCTCACCATCTCTTTCTTGGACCACTCCTCTGTTCCCGACCCAGAGTCCCACCTCTCCTCTCCCCTGGTCTCAGGTCATCCTCCACTCTGCTGCTCTTGAGATCTGCGGAGCTCAGCACCATCCACAATGCCCTGCAAGTTCTCTCCTGCCTCTCTAATAGCTCCCATGGCTAACTCTCTAGAGCAATATTCCTCACACCTCCATCATGTGCCTCCTAGCTTTGTGATTTTTTTTGCTGCATTTTTGTGTCATCTTCACAATGCTTTTCTTAATATTTTCTTTAAGTTCACTTACTAATTTTTATTTCAACTTACACTTTTCCTGAGCAACAATCTTCATTAAATTTCTATTTCCACGTTTGTGTGTGTGTTTTGCTTTTATCACATATGAAGAAAAGTCAGAATAAGTAAAAGAGTGATTTAAAAAATTTTTTTCTAAAATGACCTGGTATGCCAACAAAGATGTGTGTGTTCCCCTTTGGGAACACTAACTCTTGGGATTAAATCCAAACATAATGTGGCTTTTGATTCTTCTTAATCGGCCCCCAACTACCCTTCTGGCCCTGTGTCTCTCTGGTTGGTTCTGCAGATTCTTTGAATCCTTCACATATGCACATTTGCCTTTGTACCTGCTGTTCATCTGCCTGGAATGACATCTTCCCACTTCCTTCTTTACTGGACAAACCATCTTTATCCTAAGCTATTCACCCTCTTGGTGAAACTCTGCAAGTTATTATTCCTCTGAACAGTCGGTCAGACTGTGAGGCAAACATTGTACTGTGTCTGTGGATCATATAGTGTGTGCATGCTCAATCATGTCTGACTCTTTTGCAACCCCATAGATTATAGCCCTCCAGGCTCCTCTGTCCATGGGATTCTCCAGGCAAGAATACTGGAGTGGGTTGCCATTTCCTTCTCCAGGGGATCTTCTCGACCCAGGGATCAAACCCAGGTATCTCCTGGTGTGTCTGTGGATAACTTAGCCCATTTCCTGCCCTACTCCAGCCATGACCTCCCACCAGGTACAGGCTGTTCTGAGTCCTATCTGTATCAGAATGCCTGGCCCAAGGACCCCCTTAGACAAGATTCTCTGGACTTGCCACAATCATACCTGTTCCATTCCTCCTTTGCCAATAGCAATGGAGATCATTTTGCTCTCAAGAACTACAGTAGAAAGTGTTTGCAAAAGGTCCATAGTACATTTTGTGGGCACTGTGTCAGCCCACAGAACCACATGACTTTAGAAAGCAGTGCTTCCTGCTTCTCTTCTGGTCAGTTATGATAGAGCATTACAGCAGAAAATGTTCATCTACTCTGGGAGAAACGCGAGGCTCCTCGCTACAGTTTCCTATGTTCTCCTTGTAACTAATCCCATTTTCTCTCACCCAAGACGGCGAATTCCAAGTGTCAGTGAGAGGGATGTTTCCCACAAATAAAGTTGAATCCACTCTAATTCATTACTTTAAAAGAGATTCACTAGCAAATTTTTAAAATTAGGTTTCAGTTAAAAAAATTTACATATGAAACATCTCCCAATAGAGTAGGCTTTCCCCTACTAAAATATAAACTCCAAGAAAATAAGGATGATATCTGCTTTGGATTTCTCCTTTTATTTTATTTTTAAAATTTCACAAGTGCGTACTCAGTACCTGGGCACAGGGCCTTCAACATAGTAGATGCATGCACATGTTCTAAAGGAAAGGTTGCACCTATGTGCTCCTGACTGTGTGAGCTGCACAGCCCACTGTGCATGGGGGTGGACCCGGGCAGGTGGAGGGGGGTGGGCAACAGGGGAAGAAGACACGTGCACAAAACGCACAAACATCCTCTAGAGTCTGAATAAGTCACTGACACTCCTGCGTGACTGCATTTCCAGTGACTGCATTTGAACCTCAGCTCTGACCCTATGGATTTTCACCATCAATAAACAGTAACAAAATAACTTTTCTTTTGTGAGGTGGTATGAGATGATAATGCTAAATATGATAAATCCCCTTAACATATACGATTCTTTGAATACGGGTCCACATGGTGATTATCTTTGCATGAGATAAATTATGGCTATATTTTATGGGCTTCTTTTTGACTTGTTTACATTTCTGTAATAAACAGGAGTTGCTTTAAGGATGCTTTTTCTCTTTATGGTTGAAAGTTTCCCTTTCCTTCTCTTACAGAAAAGAAGGCTATTCAATCTGGAAAGTTTGGGGTTCCTGGTTCTAAATACATCTTCTTTGCCTCCCTCCTCCAAAAAAATTTCAGTCCCAAGAATCCTGGAGCTTCATTTTCCCCAACCTCAGCCCCAAACTCCTCTTTACTCCTCTCTGCATCCCACACCACATACCTAATGCCAACAATAGATGGGGCGGGGTCGGAGAGGGGTGGTAGATGGTGGCGGGGGGCAGCGGGGGGGAGTTTGAAATGCCATTCTGAGCAGAAAATGAGAGTTAAGAGTTTGTGATCTCTTTGCCATGAGATGATGTGCTTTAAACAAAAAAAGTTTCAGTTTTATTAAGATGTAACTTACTTACCATTCAAGTCAGTCACTTAAAGTGTACAAGTCAATAGTTTTTAGTATATTTACAAAAGTTGCACCCTCACCACCACCACTGATTCTAGGATATTTTCATCACACCAGAAAGAACTCCATAACCATTAGCAGTCATTCTCCATGTCACCCCAACTCCCCAGTCCTAGGTCACCAAGAATCTATGTTCTGTCTCTAAATATATTTGCCTGTTCTGAACATTTCATGTCAGTGGAATCATAGAGTATGTGGCCTTTTGTGACTGACTTCTCTCACCACACATGTTTTTAAGGCTCATTCTCACTGTAAAACATGTTGGTATTTTATTTGTTTTCTTGCTTAGTAATGTTCCTTGCATGGATATATTGCATTGTATTTATCCAATCATCTTTTGATGCAAAGCTGTTTCCACAGTTGGCTCTTGTCAATAACAAGGTGAACATCTGTGTGAAGCTTTTGTGTGGCCAGACGCTAGCATTTCTCTTGGATATATACCTAGGAGTGGAATCACTGGGCCAGGTGGTAACTCTCTGTGTGGCTTTTTGGGAAACTGCCTGAGGGACATCTCAGCTGAGAGAGTGGGAAAGGCCTGCTTAAAGATTCTTGCTCACTGAAATCTGGGGTGAGATGGGGTCCCTAGACGTGAGTGTAGACTTGGGCTTGTGAGGCCCCCAGAGCTGCAAATCACCCCCAGAGGACTTGTTACCACTAAAGTCTGCATCTTGAGAAAGCCCTCGAAAAAAATTCAACATCCACTTATGATAAAAAACCATCCAGAAAGCAGGCACAGAAGGAACATATCTCAACATAATAAAAGCCATATATGATAAACCCACAGCAAACGTTATCCTCAATGGTGAAAAATTGAAAGCATTTCCCCTAAAGTCAAGAACAAGATAAGGATGTCCACTCTCACCACTACTATTCAACACTGTTTTGGAAGTTTTAGCCACAGCAATCAGAGAAGAAAAGAAATAAAAGGAATCCAGATTGGAAAAGGAGAAGTAAAACTCTCACTGCAGAGGACATGATCCTCTACATAGAAAACCCTAGAGACTTCACCAGAAAATTACTAGAGCTAATCAATGAATACAGTAAAGTTGCAAGATATAAAATTAACATAGAGAAATCCCTTGCATTCCTGTACACTAACAATGAGAAAATAGAAAGAGAAATTAAGGAAACAATTCCATTCACCATTGCAATGAAAAAAGTAAAATACCTAAGAATAAATCTACCTAAAGAAACAAAAGACCTATGTATAAAAAACTATAAAATACGGATGAAAGAAATCAAAGATGACACAAATAGATGGAGAAATATACCACATTCATGGATTGGAAGAATCAATATGGTGAAAATGCGTATATTACCCAAAGCAATCTATAGATTCAATGCAACCCCTATCAAGCTACCAACGGTCTTTTTCAGAGAACTAGAACAAATAATTTCACAGTTTGTATGGAAATACAAAAAATCTGGAATAGCCAGAGCAATCTTTGGAAAGAAGACTGGAACTAGAGGAATAAACCTGCCTGACTTCAGCCTATATTACAAAGCTACAGTCATCAAGAGAGTATGGTACTGGCACAAAGACAGAAACAGAGCTCAATGGAACAAAATAGAAAGCCAAGAGATAAATCCGCACACGTATGGACACCTTACCTTTGACAAAGGAGGCAAGAATATATAATGGAGAATAGACAATCTCTTTAACAAGTGGTACTGGGAAAATTGGTCAACCACTTGTAAAAGAATGAAACCAGAACACTTTCTAACACTATACACAAAAGTAAACTTAAAATGGATTCAAGATCTAAATGTAAGAACAGAAACTATAAAACTCCTAGAGGAGAACATAGGCAAAACACTCTCTGACATAAATCACAGCAGGATCCTCTATGACCCACCTTCCAGAGTAATGGAAATAAAAGCAAAAATAAACAAATGAGACCTAATTAAACTTAAAAGCTTTTGCACAATAAAGGAAACTATAAGCAAGGTGAAAAGACAATCTTCAGAATGGGAGAAAATAATAGCAAATAAAGCAACTGACAAAGAATTAATCTTAAAAATATACAAGCAACTCCTGCAGCTCAATTCCAGAAAAATAAATGACCCAATCAAAAAATGGGCCAAAGAACTAAACAGACATGTTTCCAAAGAAGACATATAGATGGCTAACAAACACACAAAAAGATGCTTAACATTACTTATTGTCAGAGAAATGCAAATCAAAACCACAGTGAGGTACCATCTCATGCCAGTCAGAATGGCTGCTACCAAAAAGTCAACAAACAATAAATGCTGGAGAGGCTGTGGAGAAAAAGGAACCCTCTTACACTGTTGGTGGGAATGCAAACTAGTACAGCCACTATGGAGAACAGTGTGGAGATTCCTTAAAAAAAAAAAAACAACTGGAAATAGAACTACCATACGACCCAGCAATCCCACTGCTGGGCATATACACTGAGGAAACCAGAATTGAAAGAGACACATGTGCCCCAATGTTGATCCCAGCACTGTTTGTAATAGCCAGGACATGGAAGCAACCTAGATGTCCATCGGCAGATGAATGGATAAGAAAGCTGTGGTACATATACATAATGGAATATTACTCATCTGTTAAAAAGAATGCATTTGAATCCGTTCTAATGAGGTGGATGAAACTGGAGCCTGTTATACAGATTGAAGTAAGTCAGAAAGAAAAACACCAATACAGTATATTAGCACATATATATGGAATTTAGAAAGATGGTAATGATGACCCTATATGTGAGACAGCAAAAGAGACACAGATGTAAAGAACAGTCTTTTGGACTCTGTGGGAAAAGGTGAGGGTGGGATGATTTGAGAGAATAGTATTGAAACATGTATATTATCATAGGTGAAATAGATTGCCAGTCCAGGTTCAATGCATGAGGCAGGGTGCTCAGGGCTGGTGCACTGGGATGACCCTGAGGGATGAGATGGGGAGGGAGGTGGGAGTGGGGTTCAGGATGGGGAACACATGTACACCCATGGCTGATTCATGTCAATGTATGGCAAAACCACAACAATATTGCAAAGTAATTAGCCTCCAATTAAAATAAATAAATTAAAAAAATAAATAAAGTCTGCATCTTGCCTTCAGTAAAAGTCAGGTCCTTAATGGCTTCTGAGTCAAAAATTTGAGACTCCCCAGAGAAAAGTGAAAGTGAAAGTGAAAATGAAGTTGCTCAGTCATGTCCAACTTTTTGCGACCCCATGGACTGTAGCCTACCAAGCTCCCCAGTCCATGGAATTTTCCAGGCAAGAGTACTGGAGTGGGTTGCCATTGCCTTCTCCAGGGTATCTTCCCAACCCAAGGATGGAACCCGGCTCTCCCACACCACAAGCAGACGCTTTACCATCTGAGCCACCAGGGAATCCCCAGAGAAAACACATCCTAAAGTCAAAACTCACAACACATCATGAAAGTGAAAGTGATAGTTGCTCAATCGTGTCTGACTCTTTGCGACCCCATGGACTGTGGTCTGTCAGGCTCCTCTGTCCATGGAATTCTCCAGGCAAGAATACTGGAGTGGGGTGCCATTTTTTTCTCCAAGGGATCTTCCTGACCCAGAGATCAATCTTCAGGCAGATTCTTTACTAACTGAGCCACCAGGGAAACTCCATGACACACCACAAAGACTATTCTGTTCCACGAGAAAACAAACCATGCAAAGTAGAAGACTTTGTGCTAGAGCATCCAGGCCCTTCCCTAGCTGATCCAGACCTGTGTTCAGGCTGACTTCATGGACTGTCCAGACTGTGGATTCCATGTCTAACTCTAGAACAATATTCCTCTCACCTCCATCCTGTGCCTCCCAACTTTATGATTTTTGGCTGTATTTTCGTATCATCTTCACAATGCTTATCTTAATATCTTTTTTACATTCACTTGCTTTTCAAAATTTAAACTGACCCTTGTCCTAAGCAATAATCTTCATTAAATTTCCATTTCCATGTTCCGGGTTTGTTTGTTTATTCATTTGTTTTGTTTTCCTTAAATATGAAGGAAAATTAGAATAAGTAAATACTGATTTTTCACGTTTTTAAAGTGACCTGGTGTGCCAACAAGGGTACATGTGCTCTCCTATGGGAACGCTGACCCTCAGGATTAAATCCAAAAAAACTGTCTAGAAATAATCCCTGCGATGTCTCACTGACTCTCTAAATTATAATATACCCTGAGCTTGAATACCTAAACCAAACCTCCACCAGCTGAGTTTTTATAAGAATATTATTATTAAATGGTCATCAAAATCAGAAGTCCACTTGTAAAGAGAAGGTCAAGCTTGCAAGAAAATATAAACAAAACAAATTAAAAGATGAAAACTTGATCATAATAATGTCAGGATCATTCCATCCTCGTCGCTGATTTATGCTTCCTATAAACACAGATTGGTAAGTTGAAAGCTTTCATTTGGCATTTACTGTACATTTTGGAGGGTTTGTAAATCTAGCTCTTTCCTGATGTTATGGATGCCTGGTAGGACTTTTAAATCACTTTTCTGTTGGGGTAAATCAATTTTGTTTAAGAGATGAAGCTCGGGGGCTAAAAGAAGTGAAGACGTAAAGGGATGCAAATATGTTGAGCTTTGGATGGAAGAATGTTGTGAACAGGCCTAGTGAAAGTTACCTGCATGGATGAGTGAAGGTTTTTTCAGACTTCTCTTTTGGTGATTATAGATTTTTTTTTTCCTTGTGGACCATTTTTAAACTCTTTATCTAATTTGTTACAATATTGTTTCTGTTTTATGGGGTTTTTTGGCCATGAATCCTGTGGGATCTTACCTCCCTAACCAGGAATTGAACCTGCACCCCACCCCCACCTCCCTCATTAGAAGGCAAAGTCTTAGCCACTGGCCACCAAGGAAGTCCCCAGATTTTAGATTATGGGTCACAAACTGACCTCCAGGGGCCAAACTACAGTCCATAAACATGTTTTGCATAGCTTGTGAAATATGTTTGAAATTTTTGGATTACTGTGATCAATGGAAGAATTCAAGCAGAAAGGGAAGTAAAAATTCTGTTTCCTAAAAAAAGAATCAGAAGTTCCTTCTACTTGGCCTGTGAGTCTTCATGACCACAGGCAGCTGGTGTGGTGTGGGCCTGGCCTCCTTCACCTGGGCATGAGCACCACTGCTAGCTGTAGTTCCTACTTGGCCTGCTCTACTCATTCACATCACCTGTGTAGGTGAGCCTTTGATCTTACAAACCCATCTTTGATATTTTGGAGCATTCCAGAATTAAGGGTGTGTAGGAAAAATCATACCAGAAAGTTACTCGTGGCTTATATGAAACTCAGATTTAACATGGTTTCACATAGGATCATTGTACTATGGTAGGCAGAATTCTGAGATAGCCCCCAGGTTTTCCAAACCCCTGATGAAGATGCTCTCCCTTGATTGTGGGCAAGGAAATGCCAACTCACTCCAGTATTCTTGCCTGGAAAATCCCATGGACAGAGGGACCTTGTAGGCTACAGTCCACAGGGTTGCAAAGAGTTGGAGATGACTAAGCAACTGAACAACAAGACTAGATACAATGGGTTTCATCCTATGAGCAGTATACGTGACATAAGTGAAGATATTTTGCAAAAGAATTTAAAATCCCAAATGGGTTGACTTTGAGTTAATCAAGAAAGAGATTGCTATGGGTGGGTGAGACTTAAGGATGGAGCTTTTAAAAAGCTTCTTGAAAAGAAAGTTGGGGTGTGAGAAATTCTTTGGCTGGTCTTGAGGAAGTAGACTGCCATGTTGTAAGTGGGCCTGTGGATGGGCCCAGGTGACTGTGGCCTGATAGGAGGCCCCCACTGGGAAGAAACAGGGAGGCATTCATGCAACCTCATGGAAATGAACTTGGCCACAACCAGTGAGCTGGGAAGATGGCCTGAGCCTCAGATAAATATGAGAGAAAAACAAATGTCCTACATTAACGCATACATATGGAATCTCGAAAGATGGTACTGATGAACCTATTTGCAGGCCAGCAGTGGAGATACATAGAGAACAGATCCTGTGAACACACTGGGGAAGGAGAGGGTGGGAAGAATTGAGAGAGTAGCTTTGAAACAAATACATCACTGTGTGTAAAATAGATAGCCAGTGGGAATTTGCTGTGTGATACAGGAAGCTCAACCCAACGCTCTGTGACAACCTAGAGGGGTGGGATGGGATGGGAGGTAGGAGGGGGTTTCAAGGCGGGGGGGGGGGGGGGCACATATGTATACCTATGGCTGATTCATGCTGGTGTGTGACAGACACCAGCACAATATTTTAAAACAATTATCCTCCAATTAAAAATAAATATATTTTTTTAAAAAGATAAATTTTTAAAAATGCAGCCCTTGATTTTAGCCTTGTGAGACCCTATGCAGAGAACCCAATTGACCCCACCCAGATTGCTGGCCCGTTGCAACTGTGAGATAACAGATTCAGGGTGTTTTAAACCACTGTGTTTTTCATAATGCATTACCCAGCAATAAAAACGAATATATGATGTCAAGTGGATAGGAACAAGAAAAAAAAAAAAGATTTTGACAAAGTTTTAAATTTAAATTTTAAACAGCTCAGTTTTAAATTTTACTGTTTTTATTTCTCTGTTCTTGTCCCAAAGTGGGACATTCCCAGGGGGAAGAGGAAGATTCCACTTGGTTCCCTTAATTGTCAAAAGCCCCAGCCCAGAATCCAGCACCTCCTAACCCCTGAATTCTTACAACACTATTTCCCGGTTGATTGACACCAAGACAAGAAGACACACTTTTAATGGTTAGAGAGGATCATATGCTTATATGATTTCAGGTGTGTGCTGTGTTTATGGTTTTGCAATAAAACGACCTTCAGGAAGAAAAAGATGAATGCACAATCTAAGTCTCAATTTCTTTGTCTTTATTTTGTTAATTACAGTGATACTCATAAACCACTGATGAGTGAAATAACAAGTTCTTTTCCTTCTTAATTAAGTGGTGTTCAAGTTTACCTTTATCCTCAGAGTTCTGTTGTTCTGACTGCCAGTGAGACCCATGCCTTTGTCTGTGTGAAGGAAAATGAATGCACACATACATGTAACATGTGTGTACAATACACACGCATGCACACATACATGTGTGTGTCATCAGCTCCTATGCGACGCCTCTACCCTCCTCTCCCCCTCATGGACGTTTCCTAATCTCTTGCACTTTCAACTTCTTAGGTCACTGCCAAAACTTATTTCTCCATCTTTTCAAATTTTACTATCTAATAGACAAATCTAGTGGTAGTAACAGAGCTTCCCAGATGGTTCAGTGGTAAAGAATGCGCCTGCCAATGCAGGAGACTCAGGTTTGGTCCCTAACTCAGGCTGATCCTCCGGAGAAGGAAATGGCAACTCACTCCAGTATCCTTGCCTGGAGAGTTCCAAGCACAGAGGAGTCTGGCGGGCTACAGTCCATGGGGTCATAAAGAGTTGGATAGGACTCAGTGACTGACCAACCATTATCACCACAACAGCGGGACTGACCCATGTTTGCTTGCTGCCTAGATGACTTGGCCATGGTAATTTATTTAGAGATGGGCGTTTAGTCAGACAATATTTTGGGGGATTTTATATATGGCTCCTCGAAGAAAGAGAAGGTTTGTTCCTTCTGGGCTCATAAGGAGTGAGGATGCAGTAAGTTGAAGCTGTGTACAGCCACCTTTCTGGGCCAGATGAAGGAAACCACACACAGTGGAGGAGGACAAGACAAAAAACAAAAACACAGAGGCCAGCAGCAAAGGGGGATAAATGAAAAATGCCAACATCTGAGCCCCTGGCTTCAGCTGTGCCTAAAAGTCTCATTAACCCACGGTGACTTGGGCTGCTTTTGGACTTTGCAGTTATGGGCACCAATACATTATCTTTTGTGCTTAAGTTATTCTGAAATGAGTCTTGTTTTTAACAATCAAGAGTCCTTGGATCCATTTACCTATAAAAGGAAAAAAAAAGGACAGAGAACGAAAAAATTCTCTTATACACATACCAACATCCTTCTAGCAAACTTTAATACAAAATCACTAATAAATTCAACAAACTGGCACTTAGTTCTATTTTGTTCCAATCATTGTGCTCAACATTCTAGATGAAACAAATTTTAGTAAACGGTGTTAGGTTGGGTTTCCTGGAGCTTGAGAGGAGAATTTCTCTGTAAGTGATTTTACTGATGGTGTGCTCTCTGGAGACCACATAAGGGAGCAAGGAAAGAAGGAGAGGGAGGAAGAAGCCCAGCAAGGTCAAGTCTAGCCTCAATCTTTTCCCAGGGGGATGTTCCAGAGGGTAATTTGCACCACAGGCTTTGTCCTTCTCTAAGGCAATTGTCTTTTGCGGCTCCTGCATCAAAAGTCATTGGCTGCTGGCTGCTGTGAGGAAGATCTAACTCTAAAGCAGTTAAAGTTGCTCGAAGGCAACCCTTTAGAGAAAATGGCAGTGGAGCCACAGTACTGTCAGCAGCTGGGGCTTGGGCACGACCACCCGCAGGGCATCCCACCAGGTCTCAGGAGGCACCAACAGTATCTGCTACAAGAATGGTCCTGGCCTCCTAAAGTACTTACAATTTGGAAAATACTAGTAAGTTTCATACAAATAATGCAGACAGATTTTTTTTTTTTTTCAAAAAGAGGGCTTCATAGCAACACTTTGTGGGAATGCAGAAGAAGGGAAGAAATGGAAAGGAGGGACTGAAATTTTGAGTAGAACTGTGTGTAAGACACTGGGGCATACGTATCAATCAAATGCCATATTTATTTCAGTCCTGTGCTCTTCCTATGGAGAAGGAAATGGCAACCCACTCCAGTATTCTTGCCTGGAGAACCTCATGGACAGAGGAGCCTGGCAGGCCATGGTCCATAGGGTCGCAGAGAGTGGACACAACTGAAGTGACTAAGCACATATGCACGCTCTTCCTAAGATATCCCTGTGTCTTTTATTTCTATTACACTTATGTGTCTGCTCTTAGAAAGACTTCTTTTTTTTTTTTTTTTTTTGGCTGTGCTAGCTCTTAGTTGTGACACTTGGGATCACTGATCTTCCTTGCAGCATGCGTGATCTTTAATTGTGGCATGTGGGCTCAAGTTCCCTAACCAAGGATCAAACCTGTACCCACTGCCTTGGGAGTGCAGAGTCTTAGCCACTGGACCATTGAGGAAGTACTGAAAGATAGACTTTGATTAGGAAGGTTTTAGTGAAAATGTTGAATTGGGCTTTTAAAAATAGGAAAGACTTCCATATCCAAAGAAAGGGGATAGAAAGAAATTGATCAGTTGCTTTGTACCATTTCTTTTTGCTGTACACCTAAAACTATTACTAACAGCACTGTAAATTAACTATATTTCAACTAAAAGATAAATTAATTTTTTAAAGAAGAAATAAGTTGACAGGTAATGAAAGGAACTACTTAAGATAAATTACTGACGGGCAGGATTGAAGCCAGGACAAGAAGCATGGAGTATTTGAATCATATATTTAGTAAGTGATCTTAAAATACCAAGGTGTGCCGGGTGGTGCTAGTGTTAAAGAACCCTCCTGCCAATGCCGGAGATGCAAGAGATGTGGGTTCAATCGCTGGGTTGGGAAGATCCCCTGGAGAAGGTCATGGCAACCCACTCCAGTAGTCTTGCCTGGAGAATCCCATGGACAGAGGAGCCTGAAGGGCTACAGTCCGTAGGGTTACGAAGAGTCAGACACAACTAAAGCAATTTAGCATGCACACACTTGAAATGTCACCTGGGAAGCAGTTACATTTTCTTTCTTTATTCAAAAATAGAATAATTAATCTTCTGACAGGTGTTACCAGTGTGCACAAAATTGTACTGATTATAACCCTCAGCTCTGCCGCACTGTCATCCTTGGTCCATGCGTGGATCGTGGTTGTTTATTTGTTTTCACTCTGGTGTATTGTTGCTGCAGCCCCCTTTTCCTCACCATGGTTTGCACCTCCCAAGTACAGTATGATATTAGGTTCCCCTAATACATAGTAATACATAGATATCGTGCACTAATTTTTCCTGCTGGATGAAAGTGTATTTTGTGACTATACTACAGTTTATCTATTTTCTTGGCAATGAAGTGTGGAACATTTCAATTTTTTTGCTATTTTGAATAGTATTACTAGAAACATTCATGTGCACATCTCCTAGTACACATGTTAAAGATTTTCTCTTGGGTATATGCCAAGAAGGGAAATTGCTGATTGGTGGGGTAAGCAAATGTTTACCTTTAAAAGAAAATGCCACATTACTTTCTAAAATTGCTATACCAGTTTTTATTCTTAACAGCTATATACAAGAATTCCCTTTGATCCACATCTCCAAAACATGGCATTGTTTAAACTTTTACATTTTTTTTACTGTAAATTTTTCAAAAAGAAGAGACTGTCAATTAATTTGGTTTAAAATGTTATTTTTACCTTGGTTTGCATTTTTCCAGTTACTGTGAAGATTGAACATCTCTTTGTATTATTTTTAGCCATTTATATTTCTGCTCCTGTTTTATCCCTATTCACACTCTTTAAATCTATTTTTCATTCAGCCTTTTTTTGTCTTTTTTATCATAAATTTATGATGCCTTGAAATATCCTTATTCTAGTCATTTGTCAATTAATCCTACTGCAAATATATTCTTCAGTTGAAAATCTGTCATTTTCAATTCTTGAAGATGTCTTGATAGATGATTTAAAACATCTTAAATTTCTTCCCAAATTTTCTATAATAAATATTCTTTTGTTTTAAAATTTTAAAAAGAAATTAAAAGTCTTGGATGAAGGATTTAGTAAAGACTTCATTAAAAAAAAATCCAAGTGCATATATGTATGTTTTTTTAAGAAACATATGCAAAAAAATTTTAATATCTATTTTATAAACTAAGATTACAGGTATTAAATATCTTCATGTTTTTCTACTGTTAATACCATGCAATGGAAGTTACTTTTATTTTATTTTTTTGAAGTTACTTTTTGAAATCAATTAAGAGATCACTGACTTTCAGAAAAGTTTAAAAATCTAACACAGAAGCAACAATGTGTTTTTAAAAAATAAAGCATTTTTTTTCAAGTTCTTTTAAAAATAAGGTGACACCCACAGGTTCACAAAGAGAAATAAACCTCATAGTAGTAGAGCCATGGGCCATGCATTTCAAGCATGTAAATTCCCTTAATTCCTTAAAATACATAGCTTCAGGGGCTTCCCTGGTGTCTTAGTGGTAAAAAATCTGCCTGCCAATGCAAGAGACACAGGTTCTATTCCTGAGCCAGGAAGATCCCACCTGCCATGGGCCAAAAAAGCCTGTACACCATAATTATTGGGCCTGTGCTCTAGAGCGTTGAAGTGTCCCCTACGAAAGCCCATGCACCCCAGAGCCTGTGCTCTGAACAAGAGAGGCCATTGCAATGAGAAGCCCAACTACACAGCTAGAGAGTAGCCCCAGCTTGTCACAACCAGAGAAAAGCCACACAGAAACAAAGACCAAGGCTAGCCAACAAATCAATATTTTTAAATATATAGCTCCAGAAAAACTTAACATAACCATTATCATTCATTAGAATTACCATCACTGAACCAAAGAAGCTGAAGCTTAATAGCCCAGCTTTGTGATAGAACAAACACCCCTTCCTGAGCCCCACTGCAACAAGGCTGAGTTGAAATTTATCCAGGGCCAGACACACAGCTTATTATAGTCCATAGCTAGCAAGTTCATTACTAAATTTATATTAAAGAAATAAGTGTCTGACTCACCATTTAGAAGGATGATAGCTGATTAAAATTTGATGGTATTGGGAGAGGGTGTGTCAAACACAAATTCAGCAAAAGTTGGAATATGTTGAGTTTATCATTTGCTAAGTCGCTTCAGTCGTGTCTGACTCTGTGTGACCCCATAGATGGCAGCCCACCAGGCTCCGCCATCCCTGAGATTCTCCAGGCAAGAATGCTGGAGTGGGTTGCCATTTCCTTCTCTAGTGCATGAAAGTGAAAAGTCAAAGTGAAGTCGCTCAGTCGTGTCCAACTCTTAGCGACCCCATGGACTGCAGCCTACCAGGTTGCTGCTTCCATGGGATTTTCCAGGCAAGAGTACTGGAGTGGGGTGCCATTGCCTTCTCTGGAGTTTATCATTTATGAAACTTTAAACAGTAGCTTTCACTGATTTTGTTGGTAGAAGTATAGTGTGTTGTGTGCTCAGTCACTCAGTCATGTCTGACTCTTTGCAACCCCATGGACTCTAGCCCACCAGGCTCCTCTGTCCATGGAATTTCCTGGGCAAGAGTACTGGAGAGGGTTGCCATTTCCTACTCCAGGGGACCTTCTCAACCTAGGGATTGAACCCATGTCTGATGCATCTTCAGCATTGACAGGTGGATTCTTTAGCACCGTGCCAGCTTATATTGTCCATTAAAAACAAACAAACGAAAATTGATGAAAGGAAAAGGCTAGATAGATAGGAGTTACAAATTTGATTTGAACTATCCTCTATGACAAGAGCTTTTGTTTATACAATCCACCAAAATTTCAAAATGGTTCCCACTTTTGCTCATTCACCTGATCCCCGTGATAATCTTGTGTAGCACACAAGACACAAATCATTAGCTCCAGCAAGGCAATCAAATCTCTGAATGTGCACACTCCCAAAGAAATATCATGGGCAAGCGATGATGCCGGGATCAAAGCCAGATTGCTTTCTTGCCAAATTCACTAATTTTTCTCCCCTATCACAGAATAGGACCAAGGAAATATGGCCATTCGGTAATCAATGCCAGAGTTATCTGTTTTTCCATTTCCTAGATGCAGTTGAGAAACTAATCAGTTTTGCAAGAGAAAATGCATTCCATTATGAAGTAATTAAATCAGTTCTCCTCTTCCAGGGAAAAAAAAGAAAGTGGCAGTTCGGTTACTCAAAAAAGCCACATGAGATGTGGAGGGAAATGAAAGCCAAGGAGCCAGTTGGAGAAGCCTTGAAGAGTAACACAGGTGTCAAAATAGAGACACATCAAGGGGAAAGAATGCAAGACTTCTGCCAGGCTCTGCTTCGGAAAAGCATGCAATTACACGTGGGTCTTTTGCTTGCAGGATAAGTGGAGTCCGGGGAGAAAGGCAATGTCACCAGATTAAATCTAGGGTGTCTGGTTTAACAGAGCAGGTTTGGGATAGGGTGAAGGAGGGAGTACAAATGGTGTGAGTAAAGACCTATGGTTGGATGGATCCCAGGGGCTATGTAGGGGAGTGAAGAAGTGCAAGCTTTAATACAGAAAGTAACAGCCTCAAAAGATAGGAGGCGGGGCCTCATTGAAATAGATTTGTGTTAGATGTTTTTAATAGGGAATTTGAGTTGGAAAATAGGCAGTTAGAAAAACAAACAACAATAACAACACACACACACACAAACCGCAGCGACCTTCCTGGTGGTCCAGAGGTTAAGAATCCACCTCCCAATTCAAGGAACACAGGTGTGATCCCTGACCTGAGAAGATCCCACAGGCTGAAGAGCAACTAAGCTCATGCACCACAAGTCCTGAGCCCACAGCCTCTAGAGCCTGTGCTCCTCAACAAGAGAAGCAGCTGCAATGAGACGCCCGTGCCCACAGCTAGAGAGTAGCTCTTGCTCGCCCCAGCTAGAGAAAGCCCATAGGCAGCGATGAGACTCAGCAGAGCCCCAAATAAATCAGCACATTTTATTTAAAAATTTCTCTTAAAAAACCTGTTACACCGGACTGGAAAAGGTCAGTTTTCATTCCAATTCCAAAGAAAGGCAATGCCAGAGAATGCTCAAACTACCGCACAACTGCATTCATCTTGCATGCTAGTAAAGTAATGCTCAAAATTCTCCAGGCCAGGCTTCAGCAATATGTGAACCGTGAACTTCCAGATGTTCAAGCTGGTTTTAGAAAAGGCAGAGGAACCAGAGATCAAATTGCCAACATCTGCTGGATCATGGAAAAAGCAAGAGTTCCAGAAAAACATTTATTTCTGCTTTATTGACTATGCCAAAGCCTTTGACTGTGTGGATCACAATAAACTGTGGAAAATTCTGAAAGAGATGGGAATACAAGACCACCTGACCGGCCTCTTGAGAAACCTATATGCAGGTCAGGAAG
Source organism: Ovis canadensis (assembly GCF_042477335.2). Taxonomy (NCBI): domain Eukaryota; kingdom Metazoa; phylum Chordata; class Mammalia; order Artiodactyla; family Bovidae; genus Ovis; species Ovis canadensis. The sequence continues at coordinate 128,967,531 of NC_091250.1, read as the reverse complement.
CAACAGTTAGAACTGGACATGGAACAACAGATTGGTTCCAAATAGGAAAAGGAGTATGTCAAGGCTGTATATTGTCACCCTGCTTATTTAACTTCTATGCAGAGTACATCATGAGAAACGCTGGGCTGGAAGAAGCACAAGCTGGAATCAAGATTGCTGGGAGAAATATCAATAACCTCAGATATGCAGATGGCACCACCCTTGTGGCAGAAAATGAAGAGGAACTAAAAAGCCTCTTGATGAAAGTGAAAGTGGAGAGTGAAAAAGTTGGCTTAAAGCTCAACATTCAGAAGATCATGGCATCTGGTCCCATCACTTCATGGCAAATAGATGGGGAAACAGTGGCAGATTTTTTTTTTTTGCGGGGGGTGGAGGGCTCCAAAATCACTACAGATGGTGATTGCAGCCATGAAATTAAAAGACGCTTACTCCTTGGAAGGAAAGTTATGACCAACCTAGATAGCATATTAAAAAGCAGAGACATTACTTTGCCAACAAAGTTTCGTCTAGTCAAGGCTATGGTTTTTCTAGTAGTCATGTATGGATGTGAGAGTTGCACTGTGAAGGTGGCTGAGCACCAAAGAATTGATGCTTTTGAACTGTGGTGTTGGAGAAGACTCTTGAGAGTCCCTTGGACTGCAAGGAGATCCAACCAGTCCATTCTATAGGAGATCAGTCCTGGGTGTTCCTTGGAATGCTACTAAGTTGCTTCAGTTGTGTCTGACTCTGTGCAACCACATAGACGGCAGCCCACGAGGCTCTGTGGGATTCTCCAGGCAAGAATAGTGGAGTGGATTACCATTTCCTTCTCAAATGCATGAAAGTGAAAAGTGAAAGTGAAGTCGCTCATCCGTGTCTGACTCTCTGTGACCCCATGGACTGCAGCCTACCAGGCTCCTCTGTCCATGGGATTTTCCAGGCAAGAATACTGGAGTGGGGTGCCATTGCCTTAAGGACTGATACTAAAGCTCCAATACTTTGGCCACCTCATGAGAAGAGTTGACTCATTGGAAAAGACTCTTATGCTGGGAGGGATTGATGGCAGGAGGAGAAGGGGACGATAGAGGATGAGATGGCTGAATGGCATCACCAAGTCGATGGACATGAGTTTGGGTGAACTCTGGGAGTTGGTGAAGGACAGGGAGGCCTGGCGTGCTGCGATTTATGGGGTCGCAAAGAGTCAGACATGACTGAGCAACTGAACTGAACTGAACTGAATATGCCACTTTGCTAATTCAAGTCAGCTGGTACTTTTAAAAAGGGGCACATTGGGTTTGGGTCCAGATTACAGAATATCAGTTGGGAAGAAACCAAACTGCATCAGGTTTCAGGTTTCAATCTATCAAGAGATGCGTGACCAATTTATTGAGTTGAATTTCTGAGACTTTGGGAACCCCATTTCCCCCAATGCATTTCTTTTGTGTCAGAAATAAAAAGCATAATTCAATATTAAACCATGAGGACAATGATACCTTCAAGGAAATAAAATAGGACCCATTAGTTTCATACCTAGCTCAGATACAAAAAGCATCAGGAAAGCATTTTTGAACATGTAGTTTCTGTAACCCCTTCTTGAAGAAGCTACTGGAGTATGATTTTTAGCCAACCAAGAGATGTTAATCCTTGCACAGAAATCCATAAAAAGAAACTCATAGTATTATGCTTAGAAGTAAAATAAAGACTAAATAAAAATCAGTATAGCATATAAATGCTATTAATATTAGCAGTGTGCAAACTATGCAAATTACATGAGTTGGGAGAGAAGGGTGAGAAAAAAATTAAGAACTGTATGTTCATTTCCTTGTTCTTTATAACCAAGAGTAAAAATATGTCCTTTAAAGATGATAATTTATTAAAAATATCTTATAATCAACTAAAATTGGAGGATGGGGCAAGGGAAGATGTGGTCATGTATCAATTTTGTCACTGTTAGAATAGAAACTCAATTGATGCTGATAAGGAGTCTCAAGGAAGTCAAACAGGGGCTCTGTATCAACCTAGACCTAGAGGGGTGGGAAGGGGAGGGAGATGGGAGGGAGGGTCAAGAGGGAGGGGACATATGTACATCTATGGCTGATTCATGCTGCTGCTTGACAGAAAACAACAAAATCCTGTAAAGTGATCATACTTCAATTAAAAAATAAAAAAAGAAAAGGCTTAAATATATTATATTGTTATGGTTGTACAGAAATTGTCCTTGTGCTAGCAGAATATACAAACCTTCTAAATGATCAAAAGACTGTAACACACACAATATAGTAGAATGTTTTTTAAAAATTGAAGAAAATCTATGAAAATTGAAAATGTGCCATAAAGCCAAGATTAAAACTAAACAAATCCGACATATTAGTAACTACATATAGGCCAAATGTCATAATTTTTTTTCATTATACACTTTTAAATGTTATTTTCAATTTACAGTTATTTCAAAATATTGGTTACAGTACATCTTATGCCTATTCCCCACTTTAGTAGTGCTAAATACTTTGGTTTTAAAAATACAGTTGAATTACAAAACAAAACCCAATCATGTATTGATAAAACAAACGCATTTAAAACAAAGAATGGGTGAAAACGAAAGAATTAGAAAAGTCATGCCCGACAAAAGCTGTTGATGGAAATAAGAGCAGAAAGTAATTCTTTCAATATATTGGTGAACTAAGAGAGAAAAGCTGAGTTTTTAAGGAAAGGGCACAATAAGTAGATATATTTATTGGATAACTTAGGAGAGCCAGAAAGTACATTCTAATTAAACCATAAGAGGTAAATTATTACAGACAGAAAAATTATAAACTACATTGCTCAACACTGTGCAAATAAGTTGGAAAAGGTGAATAAACTAAATGTAATAAGTGATTATCTAGAAAAACAAATCACTAAAATTGACCCCAGAAGAAATAGAAATTCTCAGAACACCAAAGGCCATTAGATGCTGACATATGTGTTTACATACACAAACACACACCTGTAAGATCAGAAGTGGATTCTGGTTTTTGTGGTCGCAATAATTAAGCAATTTGGTCACTCTCTTTATAAAAATATACAAGTTTCTGAAGCAAACAAAAAAGAGGAAAGGAAGCACTTATTGGAAATGAAAAAAGGAAAAGTTAAAAACACCAAACCCAAATATTGCAAGGCTTGGATAAATAACATAAAATTTAATTTATTTGTCTATAATACATTTTCTTCTACAGTTCTACAGACTTTGTGATCTCTTCATATAGCAATGATTTTTGAGCACCACTCTCTACAGAAAGGCAAGAAATCAATTTGTTATTTCTTCTAGCAATATTTATCTAAATTTGTTTTTTGTTATTGTCTCTTTCAATGTCTTTCAATTTCCCAGCTCATTACTGAAAATATAAAAACATTTCAGGATGGTTGGAAAATTTGGGAAAACAGCTATTAAGTTTCTTTAATATACAAGATATGTGTTTTCAGGTATTTTAAGATTTCCTCTGCAGTGTTTAATCTTAAACACTGTTTGGATTGATGTTCGTCATTACCTGAAAAGTGAAAGTGAAAGTTGCTCAGTCGAGTCTCTTTGTGCCTCCATGGACTATACAGTCCATGGAATTCTCTAGGCCAGAATACTGGAGTGGGTAGCCTTTCTCCAGGGGATGTTCCCGACTCAGGAATCAAAACCAGGTCTCCCACATTGAAGGTGGGTTCTTTACCAGCTGTGTCACCAGGGAAGCCCCAGAACAATTCAAATGCATTTTTAAATTACTGTTATGTTCCACTGAGCTGCATAACTGCGTAACTGAATTACTCATAAGCTAGATGCATTGACACACTGATAAGTAAGCGCAGTCTTGTCGGTAGAATGCTTTTTTTGTTCAGTTTCTTTTAGTTTTTGGTGGTAATTTGGCGTGACATTTGTCTGCAACCTCCCAGCTTTGCTAAGGTGTCTTCTCACAGAAGACAGAACCAAAATGCAGATATACTTTCTGTTTTCACTACTGCTTCTGATGTGTGTCCTACACATGAGGATCCTGGTACGTTCTGTTTCTTAACATTATTTACTTGTCTCCATCGGGTTTTAGTTGCTACACACAGGATCTCTGTGGCATGCGCTCAGGATCTGCTGTCCTCTGGGCTTAGATACTCCATGGCAAGTAGGATCTTAGCCCCCAACCAGGGATCAAACCTGTGTCCCCTGCATTGGAAGGTGGATCTTAACTACCAGACCACCAGGAAAGTCCTTGGTATGTTCTATTCTGCACACTTTGATTCTTTTTTTAAGTGTAGTACTCTTATAAATGTATATGTTACATTACTGAGTATTTTCCTCCTAGGAGAAATCTTTCATTTTGACTTGGAACTGACTGAAAAGAAATTCTTTGCTTACAGAGGTAAATGTTTGACAGGAAACTCCCACAGATGAGCTGCTGGCTTTATACAGTTCAAACTTTATTTCTTCTCCATACCAGATACTTCTAGAATAGGGTGCCATGGGGCAAGCTCATATCTCAGGGTAATCTCTGCTGTTTTTTCATGTCGGATGCCAGGTAAGTATATCTAGTGGGAAGTGGAAGGGAATTGTAAGCCGTTTCTATACACCATATCAGCTTGTTACTGTTGTTCTATCGCTCAGTCATGGTGACTTACAGTGTCCTTCTGCTTCCCACTAGATATACTTACTTGGCATCCGATAGGAAAAAAACAGCAGAGATTACAGTGCGATATGAATTTGCCCCATGGATTGCAACATGCCATGATTCCCTGTCCTTCACCATCTCCTGGAGCTTGCTCAAATTCATGTTCATTGAGTCAGTGACGCCATCCAACCATCACACCCTCTGTCATCCCCTTCTTCTCCTGCCTTCAATCTTTCCCAGCATCAGGGTCTTTTCTGATGAGTCAGTTCCTCGCATCAGTTGGCCAAAGTATTAGAGTTTCATCTTCAGCATCAATTCTTCCAATGAATATTCAGGACTGAGTTCTCTTAGGATGGACTGGTTGGATTTCCTTGTAGTCCATGGGCCTCTCAAGAGTCTTCTCCAACACCACAGTTCAAAAGCATCAATTCTTCAGCACTCAACCTTCTTTATGGTCCAACTCTCACATCCATACATGACTACTAGAAAAACCATACCTTTGAGTTTACAGACCTTTATAGGCAAAGTAACGTCTCTGCTTTTTAAAATGCTATCTAGGGTTGTCATAGCTTTTCTTCCAAGGAGCAAGTGTCTTTTAATTTCATGGCTTCAGTCACCATCTGCAGTGATTTTGCTACCATATGAGCTAGCAAGAACAAAGCAGTACACAGAGAGACTCCCCTGATGGTCCAATGATTAAGAATTTTCCTGCCAGCGCAGGTAACACAGGCTAGATCCTTGCTCTGGGAAGATTCCACATGCCTTGGAGCAACTAAACCTCCATGTCCAAACTACTGGGTCCACATGTTGAAACTACTGAAGCCCACATACTCTAGAGCTTGTGCTCTGCAACAATAGACACCACTACAAGGAGAAACCCATACAATGCAACTAGAGAAAGCCCACAGGCAGCAAACAAAGACACAGTGCCGTCAAACACACACACACACACATACAGATAATACACAGAAGTGACTGAAGATCCATAGTGCGTGTGTGTCTCTGTATCTGTGTGGTATTCCATTAAAAACAAACTAAATGTATACTGTCACCTTGCTTATTTAACTTAGATGCAGAGTACATCATGCAAAATGCCAGACTGGATGAAGCACAAGCTGGAATCGAGATTGCCGGGAGAAATACCAAGAACCTCAGATATGCTGGTGACACCACCCTTATGGCGGACCTTATGGCAGAAAGCGAAGAAGAACTAAAGAGCCTCTTGGTGAAAGTAAAAGAGGAGAGTGAAAAAGCTGACTTAAACCTCAGCATTCAGAAAACTAGGATCATGGCTTCCAGTCCCATCACTTTATGCCAGATAGACGGGAAAACAATGGAAACGGTGACAGACTTTATTTTCTTGGGCTCCAAAATCATTGCAGAATACAATTGAAGCCGTGAAATTAAGATTTACTCCTTTGAAGAAAAGCTATGACAAACCTAGACAGCATATTAAAAAGCAGAAACATTACTTTACTGACAAAAGTCCATCTAGTCAAAGCTATGGTTTTTCCAGTAGTTGTGTATGGATGTGAGAGTTGGACCATATAGAAAGCTGAGTGCTGAAGAACTGATGCTTTTGAACTGTGGTATTAGGGAAGACTCTTGAGAGGCCCTTGGACTGTAAGGAGATCCAACCAGCCCATCCTAAAGGAAATCAGTCCTGAATATTCATTGGAAGGGCTGATGCTGAAGATGAAACTCTAATACTCTTGCCACTTGATGCAAAGAACTGACTTACTGGAAAAGACCCTGATGCTGGGAAAGATTGAAGATGGGAGAAGAAGGGGATTACAGAGGATGAGATGGTTGGATGTCATCACTGACTGGATGGACATAAGTGTGATCATGCTCTGGGAGTTGGTGATGGACAGGGAAGCCTGGTGTGCTGCAGTCCACAGGTCACAGAGTCAGACATGACTGAGCAATTGAACTGACTGAAATACATACTGATTTCTACTTTCCTATTTCAGATTAGACTCTTCAGGGGCAGATATTGGGAGGCAGTTAGGGGTGCAAGGTGTTCATTAGGGATAGACATCTGGAGTGGGGAGCAAGCAGGACAGCACAGAGTCTGTGATGCTGAGAGCCTTAGAGATGGCTCAGCAGTGAGCTGAGTGCCTGAGCCCCTCTATGCCTCCTCACTCAGTCACTGGAGAAGAGGGCTGTCCTAGGAGAGGAGTGATCTTGAGCAAGAAGTCTCTTTATGTCTAAAATAGACTGTGAAGGAGAAGACAGACAGAGACTGTCTCCTGACTATGCTTCTTGTGAGTCTTTTCTTGAAAGATGGATCTGAGTGGCACATTACCAAGGTTACCGTGTTCCCCTCAGCTAGATCCCCAAAACTGCCTGCAGCCACTCCAACATCACCAGCCAAAACCAGAAGAGTGACATAGAAATCAGCTTGGAAAGACACATTTGAAGACTTCCCCGATGGTCCAGAGGTAAAGAATCCACCTGCCAATGCAGGGGACATGGGTTTGATCCTTGGTTCAGGAAGATCTCACATGTTACAAGGCAACTAAGCCCATGAGCCTCAGCTACTGAGCCTGCCCACTGCAACTACTGAAGCCCACATGCTCTAGAGACCATGTTCTGCAAGAGAAACCAGTGCAATGAGAAGCCTACACATCGTAACTAGAGAGTGGCCCCAGTCTCTGCAGCTAGAGAAAGCCCATGTGTAGCAATGAAGACCCAGTGCAGTCAAAAATAGGTAAATAAAACAAAAGTAAGAAAAAGAAAGAGGCCTTCACAAAAGGCCTTAGCCAACTGTGATTAAAAACACTACTTTGCACAAAAACCATATGACCGAGTAGATGGATTTCTAGGGTCTTTCAAGGGTTTTGCTAGGGTCCCACACATGAAGACTTAATAAAGGCTAATGAGGCATTATGTATCATTAATGCACATTAAATCTATGAGCACATTAAAAGTGCTGCTGCTGCTGCTGCTGTTGCTAAGTCGCTTCAGTTGTGTCCGACTCTATGCGACCCCATAGACGGCAGCCCACCAGGCTCCCCTGTCCCTGGGATTCTCCAGGCAAGAACACTGGAGTGGGTTGCCATTTCCTTTTCCAATGCATGAAAGTGAAAAGTGAAAGTGAAGTCTCTCAGTCGTGCCCAACTCTTAGCGACCCCATGGACTGCAGCCTACCAGGCTCCTCCGTCCATGGAATTTTCCAGGCAAGAGTACTGGAGTGGGGTGCCATTGCCTTCTCCGGCATTCAAAGTGCTATACCCCCCAAATAAGCATCTTGAATGATTTCACAGGACAATTATACTGTATCTGTAAGGAAGAGGTTAATCCAGTCCAACCTAAAGTGTTCTAGCACACGGAAATATAAAACCCTTTTTGAAGCTCTCTTTCTATGAGATTAGCATAATATTTAAACCTAAACCTTACAGAAAAAGAGAAAAGAAGTAAATTGCAGAGCAAACCAGTTTACGTGTATTGATAACTTCTATGGACTGAATTGTATCTCCCCAACATTCATAAGCTGAAGCCTTGGCTCCCAGTGTGATGGTATTTAGAGGTGGGAGCTTGGGGAGGTGATCAGGTTTAGATGAGGTCATAGGAGTGGGCCTCTGTGATGGAATTTGTGCCCTGTAAGAAGAGAAACAAGAGAACACTCTCCTTCTCTCTCTCTCCTATGCGATACATAGGAAGAGGCAGCTGCCTACAAGTCTGGAGGAGGGCTGTCTCTAACAATGAATTAATCAGCAAGCCGATCATGTTGGGCTTTACAGCCTCTGAAACTGTGAGTAATAAATGTCTGTTGTTTAAGCCACCTAGTCTTTGGCATTTTCTTATAGCTGCCCAAGTTAACTAAGACAATAATGCACAGAATCCTGCAACACCTTGAAAATATAATGCACCAACTGAAGCTTAATTCCCAAATGTTGAAAGGTTAGGAAGTCTATCCATATAATTCATCATAAAGTGAAAATGAATCAATTGTGTTTAACTCTTTGCAACCTTATGGATTGTAGCCACCAACCTCCCTCAGGTTCTTCTGTCCATGGAAATTCTCCAGGCAAGAATACTGGAGTGGGGTGCCATTTCCTTCTCCAGGGAATCTTCCCCACCCATGGACCGAACCCGGGTCTCCTGCATTGCAGGCAGTTTCTTCATCATCTGAACCACCGGGGAAGCCCAATTCATCATAGGAATATATCAAAAGGGAAAAATTATAGGATCATCTCTAAAGATGCTAAAAGGATATTGAATTGCATAAATAGATGTTAAAAATAGTAGCTCATCTTAATAAAAACTTGAACAAATAGAAAAACAGAGAATGTTTGCATGATATACAGCTTTATGAATATGTACTTTAAATATATCCTGACCTCTAAAATAGATCTTCCCAGGTGGCGAACCCACCTGCCAAATGCAGGAGATGAAAGACATGCAGGTTTGATCCCTGGGTCAGCAAGATCCCCTGGAAAAGGGAATGGCAACCCCCTCCAGTATTCTTGCCTGGAGAATTCCATGGACAGTGGAGCTACACAAGCAGACAGACTATAATGACATAGATCAGGAATCCCAGAATATAACCCTGAATACATATGAAAATTTAAAATATAAAAAAAGGTAAAAATGATATCTAAAACGGATTTGGGGAAAATTGGATATCCATCTGAAAAAAATATGTATAACTGGCTACTGACCATACTTCATACATCAAAGTGGACTCCATATTTTTTAAAGATTCAATACAAATTGAAACCATAAAACACTAGAAGAAAATATGAAAAATCTTTACAAATCATCTTGGATAGAGGAAGTAGTTTTTTATCACAACATGAAAAACTCATAAATCTAACCACATAAATAAAAAAGTAGAACCATGGAAATAAGAAATAAAGTCAAAAACAAGCTACAAAGTAGGAGCAAATGTTTGCAACTCATATTGCAGATGCAGAGATCCTCTCTTTATAGAGAGCCTCTATAAATCAATCAATGGGCTTCTCAGGTGGCGCTAGAGGTAAAGAGCCTGCCTCTCAACGCAGGAGACATAAGAGACTTGGGTTCGATCCCTGGGTTAGAAAGATCCCCTGGAGGACAGCATGGCAATCCACTCCAGCATTCTTGCCTGGAGAATCCCATGGACAGAGGAGCCTGGGGTGCTACAGTGCTTGGGTTGCAAAGTCAGACATGACTTCAGAGACTTAGCACACGCACACATCAATAAGAAAAGAAAAAAATCTAAAACAAAAACAGAAGATTTCAATAGAAGGCCACAAAATCAAAAATACAATTAGTTCTTATATATGTAGAAAAATTCTCAGCCTAACAATAAAAGTAGTGCAAATTATATTGCTAGGTACCATTTTCTACCTATGGCACTGATAAAGTTAGGGACATTTACATTCCATGCCAGCAGGGAGTGTGGAAAAATAGGAATTCTGACACACTGGGACCAGAATCGCACATTTTCCTTGAAGGGTGATTTGGAAATATTGATTCATTTTATAAATGTCCATCACCTTTATTCCAGGAATTTCACTTCTAGCCATTTATCCTTTTCAAAAAAAAATCAGGTTAAATCAAATGACACTATTGCTTAGATAAACCCAAAATGATTCACTATGAGCAATTTCATATCATCCAAATCAATACTTGAAAATAGTCAAAATAATGAAGGAGAAAAGAATACACACAACAGAAATAATCTAACTGTCAATCAGCAAGGAACTGGTTAAATCAGTTCTGATACACCCTTTCAAGAGGAGACCAAGCAACTATTTTTTAAATGAAGTATTTTCATTTATACTGATAATTTAATAATAACACATTATTGTTCAGTTAGCAAAATACTATTCATAGTAGGCTAATATTTGAGTAAAATTATTAAAAAGAATATATTTATGCATATTTTCCTGCATATGCAAAAAGTGTCCCTGGTTTGAACGATATGTAAGAAAATCATTATATTGTTGACTTTAAGGGAGGATAACTATACAAGCAGAAGCAGAGATACAAAAGCATTGTGTGACTTTTGCAAACAAAAAATTGCAAAAAAGAGATAACCTAAGCTCTGAACTTTGGTGACATGGAAATTTATTTATTTTTATTAAATTGATATTTATTGAGTAGTTACACTCTATGCTAGACATAGTTTAAGTTGTCAGGTGGTAGCCATGAACAAATTCGACAAATATCCTGCTTTTTTGGTGATTTATTCTGAGGTTGTTGTTGCTGTTTAGTTGATAAGTTGTGTCTGACTCTTTTGCCACTCCATGGACTGTAGCCAGCCAGGCACCTCTGTCCCTTGGATTTCCCAGGCAAGAATACTGGAGTGGGTTGCCATTTCCTTCTCCAGGGGATCTTCCCAACCCAGGTATTGAACCCATGTCTCCTGCATTGGCAGGAGGATTGTTTACCACTGAGCCACCTGGAAAACTGTACCTTCATATAGGGGGAGAGAAACAATAAATAAGTAAGTTATAAAATACACACTTTATAACCATATAGAGAGGTGATAAGTACCATTAAGCAAAGTAGAGCAAAGTTGGGGATTAGAAAGTGTGCAAAAGTGGTGAGAGAGGGTCTGTCTAGTAATGTGGCATGTGAGAAAAAGTCTCCAGGAGGTAAGGAAGCCATGGCAATCTGTGGGGGTAGACATTGGCAGGCAGAACAGAATGATACAAGAGCCCCGAGGCATGAGTTGCCTGGTATATTTCAAGAACAGGGAGAAGAATAGTAAGACTGGAGAAGGGGGCCTGGGGGAATGAAGCAGAGGTCTTAAGGGTAGATTGTTGGTGGGCACAAATAACGTCAACCTATGAGTGCTGAGGAAAGGCACTGAATTTAACAATCATTTACATCAGGGGCCCCCAACCTCAGAATCTAATGCCTGATGACCTGAGGTGGAGCTGGTATAATAATAACAGATAAAAAGGGCACAATAAATGTAATGCTCTTGAATCATCCCCAAACCACCCTCACTCCCTGCCAGTCCTTGGAAAAACTGTCTTCCACGAAACCAGTCCCTGGTGCCAAAAAGGTTGGGGACCACTGATTTACATTCCAATTTCAGCCCTTGATAAGGAAAACCATTTGAAGGACAGCAAGATGCAGAGGTCAGGAAGCAACAGCTAGAACTGGACATGGAACAACAGACTGGTTCCAAATAGGAAAAGGAGTACGTCAAGGCTGTATATTGTCACCCTGTTTATTTAACTTCTATGCAGAGTACATCATGAGAAATGCTGGACTGGAAGAAACACAAGCTGGAATCAAGATTGCAGGCAGAAATATCAATAACCTCAGATATGCAGATGACACCACCCTTATGGTAGAAAGTGAAGAGGAACTAAAAAGCCTCTTGATGAAAGTGAAAGAGGAGAGTGAAAAAGTTGGCTTAACGCTCAACATTCAGAAAACAAGATCATGGCATCTGGTCCCATCACTTCATGGCAAATAGATGGGGGAACAGTGGAAACAGTGTCAGACTTTATTTGGGGGGGCTCCAAAATCACTGCAGATGGTGATTGCAGCCATGAAATTAAAAGACGCTTACTCCTTGGAAGAAAAGTTATGACCAACCTAGATAGCATACTGAAAAGCAGAGACATTACTTTGCCAACAAAGGTCCATCTAGTCAAGGCTATGGTTTTTCCTGTGGTCACATATGGATGTGAGAGTTGGACTGTGAAAAGGGCTGAGCATTGAAGAATTGATGCTTTTGAACTGTGGTGTTGGAGAAGACTCTTGAGAGTCCCTTGGACTGCAAGGAGATCCAACCAGTCCATTCTGAAGGAGATCGGCCCTGGGATTTCTTTGGAAGGAATGATGCTGAAGCTGAAACTCCAGTACTTTGGCCACCTCATGCAAAGAGTTGACTCATTGGAAAAGACTCTGATGCTGGGAGGGATTGGGGGCAGGAGGAGAAGGGGACGACAGAGGATGAGATGGCTGGATGGCATCACAGACTCGACGGACGTGAGTCTGAGTGAACTCCGGGAGTTGGTGATGGACAGGGAGGCCTGGTGTGCTGCAATTCATGGGGTTGCAAAGAGTCAGACATGACTGAGTAACTGAACTGAATTGAACTGAAGATGCAGAGAGGAGCCCAGGTAGGAAGGGGAAGCAAAGCCGTGGGACAGAAGATGGGAAGAACTGGGAGGGTGAGCTGAGGGCAATGAGCCTTGGTACATCTCTCAAAGAATGAGTGAAGCCCCTGATGATGGTCACCCAGGCAGTGAGAGCCTTAAGTCAGGACTCAACTCAAACATCCCAGAGTGCTTCAGGTGATCAAAGGAGGAGTTGCACACCCTTTGGGAAATCAGTCTCCACATAAACACTCGCTTTAATGCCATGTTTTCTAGAAAACAAACTTGCCTCCAGCAAAGAGACCCTTGATGTTGACCTCCTCCGGATAATGCTGTAGCTCCTTGTGGACCTTGAGTACCGCAGTTGTACAAATACTGTCCACCCTTTTATGAATCCTCCATACTTTATTGGATAGAGTTGTGATCTTCTCAAATGTTATCAGCACACATGCAAGTTGCCTTTCTGAAGTTTGCTGATTTTAAATCCCAAACCTCTGCCTTGTTGAGCATTGAAATGTCTTATCTTCCCCATCCTGGGACTTGAGGCCCCTTTTCCCTTACAGAAAACAGAGAAATATGGGAGAGGTCTTGGATGAACCAGTGGCTCATGGGTAAAGCATCTGGGTGCAATGCAGAAGACACAGGAGACAAGAGTTTGATCCCTGGGTTGAGAAAATCCCCAGGAGGAGGAAATGGTAATCTACTCCAGTATTCTTGCCTGGGAAAACTAGGGACAGAGGAGCCTGTGACTCCATAGGGGTCACAAAGAGTCAGACTCGACCAAAGGAACTGAGCACGCCCTTGGATTAAACTTGAGCATAAAAGAAAACATCTGAATTTTCATATTAAACAATTGTGCTCTGGTGAGCCCAGACCCTAGCCGCACTGGAATCCTTCCTTTTGTGATACAGTTTTTATAAACAGCAAAGACTTCTTAGTTTAAATGGGGAGAGTTCATAACAGGATAGATCCACTCAGCGTAAGATTAAACTTTATGGCAGAACTGTTCAACAATGAGACGTGGTTCTTTAACAAGTATAGAACAGTCAAAAGGGATCTGAGTGACCACGTTCCAGAGAGGCTGAAAAAGGAATTCGTGAGGACGTAGAACTTTGGGTTCAATATCTTTAGGTTTTTCCAACTCTGAGATCCTGGGAATGTGTCATTTTGAAATTCTGCCTTGGCTTTTGCAGTCTGTAGTTAAGGTTTTGCCGGATCCATCCAGATTCTACTTGTGATACCAGAAACCACTCAAAGCTGCCCTCCTCACTGATGTATCTGCTGACTTAGACCCAGGCGATCTGCTCAGGATCTCCTGAGGTAACATAACTAGAATAAGAATCCAGACCACAGGCCTTCCCTGGTCCAGCGGCTAACAGTCAGTGCTACCGCCGCAAGTGGTGTGGTTTCTAGTCCTGGTCAGGGGAAAAAAATTTTTTTCTTGAACTGAATGAAAATGAAAATACAATGTGTCAACTTAAAAATAATTTAAAAAATAAAGTTTTTTTTTAAAAAAAATCTGGATCACAGAGAAAGGAAGATGAAATGAGTGTCCTAGGCTAAGTTCACCAAAAATAAGCCTGGAGATAAGGAAGAATTTCTAGAAGATGCTGATGAGGCGGGGCAGAATCGGGACCAGAAATGGCAGGAAATCAAGCAAGGATACTGTTTCAGGCAGAGTCCCAGCCTCAGTTGGATCCCATAGGGGACCTCTGAAGTGTAAAGTACTTTTTTAGAGTTTGCCCCAGTTTAAGGCACAGGAATTGGAGGTTTTTATTCCCACACCAGCTAGTTGTTGGCTGAGAGCCACACAGCAAGATATCAACTCCTAGGCTCCTGAGCTTGTGGAGAAAGAGACTCCAGTCACTCAAAGGAGGACCTCCAAAGAGGAGAGTTATATATGTGGGTCCTCTCAAGTAAAAACACTCCACAATCCTGTGGAAGGACACAAGGCAAATTTAAAAGGATCCAAGTGGATCTGGGCAGAAAACAGACAAGGCCTCCTACAAAATGTCACAGCAAGGAATATGGAATCCAACTTCAAGTTCAAATCATAAGACAGTAAAAGTAGTTAGGAGTAAATGTATCAGAAGCAAGCTTAGATTTGGGGTGCAGAAAAAATACAAGGGGTTCAGACTGTAGAAGTCAATTCTGTGATGGTGATGGAGGTTTAAATGCATATAGTATATCAGGCAGGGTTCTCCAGAAAAGGAAATATAATATATAACAAATATACACATAGCACACACAATATGCATTACATACACTGTTTGTACATATATTACCTACATATATCTATGTATTACATAGATGTGTGTGTCTATATATTAAGAGATTTATTTTAAAGAATTGACTTTCATCATTGTTGGAGCTGGAAAGTCCAAAACATACAGGGCAGGCTGGAAACATGAAACAAATTATGTTAGTCTGGAGGCAGAATTTTTTTCTTCTCTAAAAAACTTAAGTTTTTGCTCTTAGGGCCTTCAATCAATTGGCTCAAGCCTATCCACATTAGCAAGGGTATCTATTTTATTTAAGGTCTTCTGATTATAGATATTAGATATTAGCCACATCTGCAAAGTATCTTCATGGCAAACATAGGTTCAGTTCAGTTCAGTCGCTCAGTCATGTCCGACTCTTTGCAACCCCAGGAATCACAGCACACCAGGCCTCCCTGTCCATCACCAACTCTGGAATCTACTCAAACTCATGTCCATACAGTCGGTGATGCCATCCAGCCATCTCATCCTCTGTTGTCCCCTTCTTCTCCTGCCCCCAATCTCTCCCAGCATCAGGGTCTTTTCCAATGAGTCAACTCTTCATATGAGGTTGCCAAAGTATTGGAGTTTCAGCTTCAGCATCAGTCCTTCCAATGAACACCCAAGACTGAGCTCCTTTAGGATGGACTGGTTGGATCTCCTTGCAGTCCAAGGGCCTCTCAAGAGTCTCCTCCAACACCACAGTTCCAAAGCATCAATTCTTTGGTGCTCAGCTTTCTTCACAATCCAACTCTCACATCCATGCATGACCACTGGAAAAACCATAGCCTTGACTAGACTGACCTTTGTTGGCAAAGCATTGTCTCTACTTTTGAATATGCTACTTAGGTTGGTCATAACTTTTCTTCAAAGGAGTAAGTGTCTTTAGAGAACATCAGCCTGGGGTCCCTCCCCAGGCCCCCTGCCCCAGATAGCACCTGCCCAGATCTATTCCCTGTTTAGTGTGGGGAAAAAAGAGAGTAGACCAGAGTTCCACTCTCTTGCCTTGTTTCCACTTCATTTAAAGAGAAGCACCATAAAGTAAGAGATTAAGTTTTTTATGACCCCTTGCAATTCATGGGGTTGCAAAGAGTTGGACATGACTGAGTGACTGAACTGAACTGAACTGACTGAACAACTTCTTCTCTGTGCTAACATAGTAAAAATTACCGTGTTATACGTGAGTTTCCCTGGTTGCTCAGAGGTTAAAGCATCTGCCTGTAATGTGGGAGACCTGGGATCAATCCCTGGGTCAGGAAGATCCCCTGGAGAAAGAAATGGCAACCCACTCCAGCATTCTTGCCTGGAGAATCCCATGGACGGAGGAGCCTGGTGGGCTACAGTCCACAGAGTTGCAAAGAGTTGGACACAACTGAGTAACTTCACTTTCACCTTGTTATACATGTGGTTTATCTTCAGTTCAGTTCAGTTCAGTTGCTCAGTTGTGTCTGACTCTTTGTGATCCCATGAATCCCAGCACACCAGGCCTCCTTGTCCATCACCAACTCCTGGAGTTTACTCAAACTCACGTCCATAGAGTCGGTGATGCCATCCAGCCATCTCATCCTTTGTTGTCCCCTTCTCCTCCTGCCCCCAATCCCTCCCAGCATCAGGGTCTTTTCCAATGAGTCAACTCTTCACATGAGGTGGCCAAAGTACTGGAGTTTCAGCTTTAGCATCAGTCCTTCCAATGAACATCCAGGATTGATCTCCTTTCGAATGGACGGGTTGGATCTCCTTGCAGTCCAAGGGCCTCTCAAGAGTCTTCTCCAACACCACAGTTCAAAAGCATCAATTCTTTGGTGCTCAACTTTCTTCACAGTTCAACTGTCACATCCATACATGACCACTGGAAAAACCACAGCCTTGACTAGACGGACCTTTGTTGGCAAAGTACTGTCTCTGCTTTTTAATATGCTATCTGCTGCTGCTGCTGCTAAGTTGCTTCAGTCGTGTCCAACTCAGTGTGATCCCATAGACAGCAGCCCACCAGGCTCCCCATCCCTGGGATTCTCCAGTCAAGAACTCTGGAATGGGTTGCCATTTCCCTCTCCAATGCATGAAAGTAAAAAGTGAAAGTGAAGTCACTCAGTCGTGTCTGACTCTTAGCGACCCCATGGACTGCAGCCTACCAGGCTCCTCTGTCCATGGGATTTTCCAGGCAAGAGTACTGGAGTGGGGTGCCATTGCCTTCTCTGAATATGCTATCTAGGTTGGTCATAACTTTCCTTCCAACGAGTAAGCTTCTTTTAATTTCATGGCTGCAATCACCATCTGCAGTGATTTTGGAGCCCCCAAAAATAAAGTCTGACACTGTTTCCCCATCTATTTCCCATGAAGTGATGGGACCAGATGCCATGATCTTCATTTTCTGAATATTGAGCTTTAAGCCAACTTTTTCACTCTCCTCTTTCACTTTCATCAAGAGGCTTTTTAGTTCCTCTTCACTTTCTGCCATAAGAGTGGTGTCATCTGTATATCTAAGATTATTGATATTTCTGCTGACAATCTTGATTCCAGCTTGTGCTTCTTCCAGCACAGCATTTCTCATGATGTACTCTGCAGAGAAGTTAAATAAGCAGGGTGACAGAATACTGTTTGGTTAAATCACTGGGTGTACGAGACTGGCCACACTGACACAGAAATCTGGCCATCATAGAGAGGACTCTGCCTGTCAGGAACAGTCTTCCTAAAAGTTAAAGAGGGTTTGTGAATTTTAGCAGTGCAAGCTATAAATTTGAGAAAGTGAATGTTTTAGCCAACATTTTGGTTGCTAAACTACTCATAATCTTGTGCAAATTGATTCAAATTTAGCCATCTGCTAATCCACACTTATTTTTCCAGGTGGCTCAGTGGTAAAGAATCTGCCTGCCAATGGATGAGGTGCGAGTCAACCCCTGGGTCAGGGGGTCCCCTGGAGAAGGAAATGGCAACCCACTGCAGTACTCTTGCCTGGAAAATCCCATGGACAGAGGAGCCTGGCAGGCTAATGTCTCAGTTCAGTTCAGTTGTGCAGTCATGTCTAACTCTTTTTGACCTCATGAACTGCACCACACCAGGCCTCCCTGCCCATCACCAACTCCCAGAGTTTACTCAAACTCATGTCCATTGAGTCAGTGATGCCATACAACCATCTCATCCTCTGTCATCCCCTTCTCCTCCTGACTTCAATCTTTCCCAGCATCAGGGTCTTTTCCAATGAGTCAGTTATTCACTTCAGGTGGCCAAAGTATTGGAATTTCAGCTTCAACTGCAGTCCTTCCAATGAATATTCAGGACTGATTTCCTTTCAGATGGACTGGTTAGCTCCCTTTGCAGTCCAAGGAACTCTCAAGAGTCTTCTCCAACAGTAGAATTCAAAAGTATCAATTCTTTGATGCTCAGCTTTCTTTATGGTCCAACTCTCACATCCACACATGACTACTGGAAAAAGCATAGCTTTGACTAGATGGACCATAAAGTAATATCTCTGCTTTTTAATATGCTGTCTAGGTTTGTCATAGCTTTTCTTCCAAGGAGCAAACTTCTTTTAATTTCATGGCTGCAGTCACCATCTGCAGTGATTTTGGAGCCCAAGAGAATTAAGTCTCTCATGGAGTCTAAAAAGAACTGCACATGACTTAGCAGCTAAACAACAACTTCCTCACTTGGGTTAAGAATCTCGCCACAGGGCTTGGTTTCAAGCATGGCATTGAATAAACAAACACCTGATGCTATGTTTATATTAAGGAATTAAGAACAAATTAATTACTGAAAGCTCAGTTTTAGTGGTTTATGGAAGATTTCATATCTGTTTGGGAGTTTTCATAGTGTGACAACGTTGACTGAGTGATTCTGCAGCAGAAAAAGACTAGTACATCATGGGAACTTGTGGGTATTGTCATTCTTTTCCTGGCTGTCTGGCAGGTATGATTATAATAGCACAGAGGAGTCTTCCATTTCCAGCAAATGATGGTTGTATTTGACAAGAGAAACTTAGCCCTGACTCTGTTTAGGTTGATGGTCTTCATTTTTCCCCACCTGACATACCTGAAGGATATAACATTCTCTCATTAGCAGGAGAGGCTCTTTACAGAGTTCATGAGGGAACCATCACCCACAGCATCTCAGCATAGAGGGCAGAGGGAATTTATCTACCACAGTCTCCCCAGTGTGTCTGCCCATTGAGAATCACTCCTACAAATCACAAAACTGTGCTTAGCAAGTTGTGCTTAACGATATCTATAACACAGTAGATATTCAATACATGTGTCTAGTGTTAAAGAAATGATTTTTCTGGCACTTCTTAAAATGGTACTGCAGACCATATTTAGGACTAACATGATAGTTGTAGGGACCACTTCAGCAGGGTTGTAGTAGGTATGAGAGATCAGTTTCAAATTCAAATGCAATAAGGAAAAAAAAGGAGGGGGGTGGTATTTAGAGCCAAGGAGCAGGGTTTGGGTGAATGGGTAGAAAGTTACCAAGAGGAAACATCAGGAGCAGGGAGAAGCTTGCTAAACCAACTCAAGATGACTCTAGGTGAGAGCAGGCCAGGGTGATCAGACCTCAACGGGGGATGGTAGAAAATGTGAACATTTGATTAGGCATTGACGGTGATCAGATATCAAGTGTGTATTTGTTATTTCCAAATTCCTAGTTTATCTCTCCCCCCTCCCTGATCCCCTCTTTGGAAATCACATTTGTTTGCTATGTCTGTGATCCCTATGTCTTATTAACATCATACTTTAGTAGGAGAATTCCCCAGGCTTTGCAATTGCATGTCATTTCACAAGTGCTCAATAAATGGTTCAGTTCCGTTCAGTTCAGTCGCTCAGTCGTCTCCAACTCTTTGAGACCCCATGAATCGGAGCACGCCAGGCCTCCCTGTCCATCACCAACTCCCGGAGTTCGCTCAGACTCATGTCCATTGAGTCAGTGATGCCATCCAGCCATCTCATCCTCTGTCATCCCCTTCTTCTCCTGCCCTCAATCCCTCCCAGCATCAAAGTCTTTTCCAATGAGTCCACTCTTTGCATGAAGTGGCCAAAGTACTGGAGTTTCAGCTTTAGCATCATTCCTTCCAAATAAATCCCAGGGTTGATCTCCTTCAGAATGGACTGGTTGGATCTCCTTGCAGTCCAAGGGACTCTCAAGAGTCTTCTCCAACACTACAGTTCAAAAGCATCAATTCTTCGGCGCTCAGCCACCTTCACAGTGAAACTCTCACATCCATACAATAAATGGTAGCTATCATCATTATAGTGCAGATATTCAGGATAAGGTGCTACATTTTGGAAAAAATCAAAAGTGAAGTACAAAAAGGGCCTTATTATAAGCCGGCCTGACCCATTAAGACTGGTCTCCCAGACAGCAATGGAAGATGCCTGGAGAGGCACTCCCTTGCAAAAGTTACCTGTTAGAAATGTCCCCCAATCTTTAGTTGTGAGTGCTACATTCACACATTTGTGACGATTCATTTTATTCAACTTTCACACCTCCACAGACTTCATTCAGTGTTATTTTCCAACAGGACTCCTTTAAAAGCGGGAAGAGGGTGCATTAAACAAATAAGAGTTCCTAATTTTTTCCAGCCATTAGGCATTAATTTATCAGTGCTCTTGTACATAATTAATGGTCTCTCACAGCTTGTGACAGCTGGTTTGTTACAGCCAAAACCAACCTTACTAAGTTAAGATTTGGAGGTGTGCCACCAGGCTAGTTAAACCTGTCACTAACTCCTCATTTAATATTTTAATAGGCTTTCCTGGCACGGGAGCTGTTTGCCTGGACTCACTTTCCTCTCAATGAAAAAACGCGCAAGTTCAGCTTCATCGCTTTGCTTGTCCTCATCTTGTCTCAAACGCTCAGAGGACGGGGTTTGAAAGGTCACATCAACACAGAAGAGAAGTTTATGTGAAAGCTCAAATAAAAACACAATGGAAGTGCACGAGAACCATGTTCAGTACTGGCAGCTCATAAAACAAAACCATGTTGTTAACATGACCAAACATCAACAAGTTCTATTCCCCAAATATGCCAAAAGGTCAAGGATTAGAAATAATGGGTAAGGGTATGGTTGTTTGTATGGACAGAAGGGTTAATCTGGTCTCTTCTGAGAAAAGAATGCCAATGCACTGAGCCCCTACTATACCTTGCATCCATATCAATGATCTCATTTGTTTCTGGCAAAAAATTGTTTGCTGAGCAAAGTTGTAAGTACTGGCTTTATAGGAAAAGGAGAAACAAAGCAGATGATTGACAGGTCACACGGCACCTGCAGGCAGAGCCGGACTTTGAACTCAAGTGCCTCATTCCAAGGACTCTGGGTCTTCTTCACTCTGTGCAAGTGGATTATTCAGTCTACACAAGGAGATTTGAATCCAAGAGGTCTCTTACGTTTACATTAATGGCTACAATTCTAGTTCCAACACCAATTCTACATTCGAATGAGTTCCATTCCAAGAGTGCACTTCTAAGTCCAATTTGCAAGTCCAGCAGAGGAGCCTAGCAGGCTACAGTCCATGGGATCACAAAGAGTCGGACATGACTGAGTAACTGAGCACACACACACCAACAAGGTTAGCCTAGGTACCCCCAACTCCATCAGCTACATACCTTTGCTTTTATGCTTGCTTCCAGACGTCCTGGGCTTGCAGTAAAGAGACTGTACTCTCTACAGTACTGAATAATAAAGTAAAAAACACAACCACTTGCAGACAACATACACCAGACACATGAACCAACTTACATGATTGGAGATGCAAACACATGTTCACATCTTTGAAAGTTTGCAACCTGAAGGTTATATGTAGGGGACTTGAGGTATTTGCTGGGGATAGCATCAGAGCCCCTCCTCCCGTGGACCATGTTTCGTCAGAACGCTCTGCGGTGACCCGTCCATCTGGGATGCCTCTTATTTTCCTTGAGTTACGCAAGCCCCTTCACCACGACAAGGCAGTGATCCAATGGCAAACCATCCCGATATATTTGCCGTGAGAACTTCATGAACTGTATAAAAGGCCAGAAAGATATGACAAGGAGACATGAGCCCCCCAGGTCAGAAGGTGTCCAATATGCTAACATGGACTTGGGCAAATTCTGGGAGATGGTGAGGAACAGGGCCACCTGGCGTGCGGCTGTTCATGGAGTCGCAAAGAATCAGGCATGACTGGGCAGCAACAACTGAACAGCAACAACAAGAGTCACAGGGTCAATCAGATTCCGCAGGTTAAAGCCTCTGTCCCATAATTCTGTACCCACTCCAGTCCAATCACATGTCCAAGTAGTTATTTGTACTTCTGACCAACTGGGTACAAATAGAGGCTTCTGTGACCTTCTTCTTGGGTTTGATTAATTTTTTGGGGCAGCTCCTAGAATTCAGGAAACTGGTTATATGTATCTATAGCTGGATGAAAAGATTCCTAGGGCAAAGACTCAAAGATCTCAAATGCAGGAGTTTCTGTCTCCATGGATTTTGAGCCCCAGTCTGTCAGCACAGAGATAGATATATTCTGCTTCACCAATCTGGAGGTCTCTGAACCATGACCTCTTGGGGTCTTATGGAGGCTTCTTTACTTAGGCATGATTGATTAAATCTTTGACCTGGGGTGATGGAATTCAACCTCCAGCCTCATCTCCCTGGAGGTCTAAGGTAGGGATTGAAAGTTCAAATCTATTCACCAAGGTTTTTGTACCCCTTGGTACAAAACTCAGCAGTGGCCCCAGGGCTGGAAAAATCAGTATTCATTCCAATCCCAAAGAAAGGCAATGCCAAAGAATGCTCAAACTACCGCACAATTGCACTCATCTCACACACTAGTAAAGTAATGCTCAAAATTCTCCAAGCCAGGCTTCAACATTATGTGAGCTTCCAGATGTTCAAGCTGGATTTAGAAAAGGCACAGGAACCAGAGATCAAATTGCCAACATCCATTGGCTCATCAAAAAAGCAAGGGAATAGACGAAAAACTTCTACTTCTCCTTTATTGACTATGCCAAAGGTTTGACTGTGTGGATCACCAAAAATTGTGGAGAATACTGAAAGAGATGGGAATACCAGACCACCTGACCTGCCTCTTGAGAAATCTGTATGCAGGTCAGGAAACAACAGTTAGAACTGGAAATGGAACAGAGTGGTTCCAAATAGAGAAAGGAGTACATCAAGGCTGTATATTGTCACCATGCTTATTTAACCTATATACAAAGTACATCATGAGCAACACTGGGCTGGATGAAGCACAAGCTGGAATCAGGATTGTCAGGAGAAATATCAATAACCTCAGATATGCAGATGACACCACCCTTATGGCAGAAAGTGAAGAAGAACTAAAAAGCCTCTTGATGAAAGAAAAGAGGAGAGTGAAAAAGTTGGCTTAAAGCTCAACATTAAGAATACTAAGATCATAGCATCCGGTCCCATCACTTCATGGCAAATAGATGGGGCAACAGTGGAAACAGTGTCACACTTTATTTTTGTGGGGTCCAAAATCAGTGCAGATGGTGACTGCAGCCGTGAAATTAAAAGATGCTTGATCCTTGGAAGAAGAGTTATAACCAACCTAGACAGTATATTAAAAAGCAGAGACATTACTTTACCAACAAAGGTCCATCTAGTCAAGGCTATGGTTTTTCCAGTGGTCATGTATGGATGTGAGAGTTGGACTGTGAAGAAAGCTGAGCATCAAAGAATTGATGCTTTTGAAGTATGGTGTTGGGGAAGTCTCCTGAGAGTCCCTTGGACTGCAAGGAGATCCAACCAGTCCATTCTGAAGATCAGTCCTGAATATTCACTGGAAGAACTGATGCTGAAGCTGAAGCTCCAGTACTTGGGCTACCTGATGGGAAGAACTGACTCACTGGAAAAGACCCTGATGCTGGGAAAGATTGAAGGCAGGAGAAGGGGACGACAGATGGTGAGATGGTTGGCTGGCATCACTGATGGGATGGACATGAGTTTGAGTAAACTCTGGGAGTTGGTGATGGACAAGGAGGCCTGGTGTGCTGCAGTCCATGTGGTCAGAAAGAGCCAGACATGACTGAGTGACTAAACTGAGCTGAAACTGAACATGTACCCCTGGCAACCAGCCCTCATAGTTACCTGGGGGATTTCCCAAAGGCATCTCATTAACATAACAAAAGAGTTTTTTTTGCCCAATTCGCTTAGAAAATTCCAAGGGTTTTTAAGATCTCTGTGCCAGGAATGGGGTGAAGATCAAATTCTTTATTATAGGTCACAATATCACAATGGCAAGTGATACTTAATAAAGCACATACAATCATGTTATTCCTCTCTAGGCTAGTGTTGGGTGAGTGTGAAAGTGAAAGTCACTCAGTCTTGTCCACCCCTTTGTGACCCCATGGACTAGACAGTCTGTGGAATTCTCCAGGCCAGAATACCGGAGTGGGTAGCCTTTCCCTTCTCCAGGGCATCTGCCCAACCCAGGGATTGAACCCAGGTCTCCCACAGTGCAGGCAGATTCTTTACCAGCTGAGCCACAAGGGAAGCCCAAGAATACTGGAGTGGGTAGCCTATCTCTTCTCCAGGGGATCTTTCCGACCTAGGAATTGAACCGGGGTCTCCTGCATGGCAGGCGGATTCTTTACAAACTGAACTATCCGGGGGGTCACCAATGAAGTCTCTCTAGTGTCACCTGTTCTGCTACCTGAGAGAAGGCTCTCTGGGGACGTGGAAATAAGCTGGACAGAAATAAATCTTCCAGTTCCTCCAGGTATCTTATTAAGTGCCTAATATTTGCAAGCAACTACACTCGACACTCTGTAGGGAATCCTTTCATCTTTACAGCAATACCTGTAATTATTGGCACTCTCAATATTACATATCTTGAAATTAAGACTCAGAGATGTGAGACAACTTGCTCAAGGCCACATAGCAAATAAGTGGCTATTCTAGCATTGAACTCAATTCTGTTCAACTCCCAAGCCCATGTTGCTCTGATCTTACTATATTTGCGACTTATTTCTTAGGCAACCAAGATGAATAGCTTGATCTCGCCTATCTGCGTTGACTGAAAAAATACACGCAGCCTAGAAACTGAGAGTTATCTTTCATTTGGTGGGAAGTTTTCAAGTCCCAGAGACACATTTCAAGCAACCCTAAGAGTCAGTAGGGAGTGGGAGTGGAGGGGGAGGGGGAGGGGAAGGGTCAGGCTTAATAGAAGTTTGCAACAAAAGCAGATCCTCTGAACATCAAAAGATTATTGTTAATTAAGGAAAACCAGATACCTCAAGTTAAGGAACTTAGCACTTTTGTATGTATGGGCAGTTGCAAGGGTCTGGGTTTACTGAAATCATTCTCTTCATATGCATCTCAGCTATCTGGGGGCCAATGTCTTGCTTGTTTTTTTAACATTCCCCCTCTTGTAGCTCCTCAGTACTCACTCTAGGAAGTGACTGTAGATAAATGGCTTCTAGATAGCAGGCCTTGTTCTTCCTGGGTACCTTTGGGGCTCAGAAATTCACATTTGGAGGGGCAGAATCACTGATGACTGCGCATCCTTGTTTACTGATAAGATAAGGAATACAGATTTCTCATCTCAAAAGACACATAGAACCAACACCAGAGAGTGAGTCTATTTTATCAAGGATGCATTTCCTGAAATTTAGGCTTCGTTAGAAAGAGTTCAGATCTCCAGGATGGGGCTGCAGAAGTCCAGTTTGAGTCACAGGTGTGATCAGGAGGCAGTGCTATGTAAGCATCAGGTTCCATGGAGAATTATTCTGTGGCTCTTAGATTTCTGGGGACAGGAGTCTTGATGGACTGCACTTCAGGTTCCAAACTCAGGAAGAGAGAGATAAAGAAAGGCAATGGTTAGTGAGCTAACAAGTCTAGCACCTTCCTTCCCCCTCCCAAATGAGCTCAATTATTGATATTTGATGGAAAGTTCCATTGTTTTACCATATTTTGCTTCCTTGAGTTACAGAACTGCTTCAAATGTATATCGCTCATTATTACGTAGATTCTGCAGCAATCCTAACCCTAGGACCTCCCAGTAGGACACAAATGTTTTGAGAGGTTAGCAGGGCCCATGTGATCATAGGTTTGTGATTGGATTGCTGTTCAGTCACTAACTCGTGTCTGACTCTGTGACCCCATGGACTGAAGCACACCAGTCTCCCCTGTCCTCCACTATCTCCCAGAGTTTGCTCAAATTCACATCCATTGACTCAGTGATGCTATCTAACCATCTCATCTTCTGTTACCCTCTTCTCCTCTTGCCTTCAATCTTTCACAGCATCAGGGTCTTTTTCAATGAACTGACTTGTCACATCAGGTGGCCAAAGTATTGGAGCTTCAGCTTCAGCATCAGTCCTTCCAATGAATATTCAGAATTGATTTTCTTTAGGGTTGACTAGTTTGATCTCCTTGCTGTCCAAAGGATACTCAAGAGTCTTCTTCAGCACCTCAGTCCAAAAGCATCAATTCTTTGGCACTCAGCCTTGCTTATGGTCCAATTCTCACATCTGCACATGACTACTGGATAAACCATAGCTTTGGCTAGACAGACCTTTGTCAGCAAAGTGATGTCTTTGCTTTTGAATACACTGTCTAGGTTTCTCAAAGCTTTCCTTCCAAGGAACAAGTGTCTTTTAATTCCACGGCTGCCTTCAGGAAATCTTCACTGTGGTTGGGGTGATTAGTCTACTCAGAGCAAAAGGTCAACAGGAGACAGGGGACTAGATTCCCACCTGTGGAACTTTGGAGTGGAGGGTCCTGGTTGACAAGAAAGTGTTTGACAGACTGTTGAGATCCTAGTGTCTCTGTCGTAGCCACGTGTTCCTGGAAACAAACTCACTCAGAAGGACGATGCAGATAGTGGAGTGCAGCTTAATACACCGGTGGGCCCAAGGCAGAGTCTCCTCTTAGCCAAAGACCCCAACAAGTTTTTGTGAAAACCTTATATACCCTAAGTGTACGTGCCCAAATCCACCTCCCCAACCCCTGACAATCAAAGTTAATCCGTGATTCATATGCCTTAAGCCTAGTAGTTAATGGTGGGCAATTATCAATAAGCCTGTGGTTATACCCCAATAAGCATAATAGAATGTATGGCTCTATTGGGTTACACAGACAATTAGGGTATTCTTTTAGCTATGGATAACCATGGGGCTCTTCCTTCTGGGGGCCTGCTTTTCCAGTTAGTATGTTGTTTCCATAGATTCTGGACATAGAGCTCAAAGTCCACAGTCCAGCCCAAGATGGAGTCCTGCTTTCAAGATAGAACCTGTTCTGTTTCCTCCTTCATCTCCTGAGCAGCTCTGGCCTCAATGGGATTTGAATTTGGGTCAGCTTCCAGCCTCTGTGTGAATCAGGGAAAAAGGAAACTTTAGAAAGATGGTAATGATGACCCTGTATGTGAGACAGCAAAAGAGACACAGATGTGTAGAGCGGACTTTTGGACTCCGAGGGAGAGGGAGAGGGTGGGATGATTTGGGAGAATGGCATTGAAACATGTATACTGTCATGTAAGAAATGAATCACCAGTCTATGTTCGATGCAGGATACAGGATGGTTGGGGCTGGTGCACGGGGATGATCCAGAGAGATGATATGGGGTGGGAGGTGGGAGGGGGGTTCATGTTTGGGAACTCATGTACACTCGTGGCTGATTCATGTCCATGTATGGCAAAACCAATACAGTATTGTAAAGTAAAATAAAGTAAAAATAAAAATTAAAAAAATATATATACAAAGAAAAAAAAAGAACAGGGAACTATAGTCAATATCTTATAATAACCCATAATGGAAAATAATCTGAAAAGTAATATATGTGTATACATATGACTGAATCACCTTACTGTACACTTGAAACATTGTAAGTCAACTATACTTCAATAAAATATATATATTAAAAGAAAAAAAAAGAAACTTTCCTGGGTGGATGAACAACAAAACATGCTTCTTTTTCTAGATAGATATCACCCTCCATCAGGTTGCACAGTGTGGAGGGGAATTTGGGTCCCATTTCATTTCTTAACAGAGGCATATTTGGGCAGTGCAGAAACTTGATTACTGTTCATGTCAACCCAGCCTGGACAGGAATAGGAAAAAAGAGTAGAATCCTTCTGTATTATAAAGACTATAGTAATAATAGTAAAACCAACAGTTTTTAAAGAGAATCAAAAGAGCCTGATAATATAAATGTGCATGCTCTACCTCTCAGTGGTGTCCAACTCTTTGCAACCCCACAGACTGAAGCCCGCCAGGCTCCACTGTCCATGGGATTCTCCAGGCAGGAATACTGGATGGGTTGCCATTTTCTCCTCCAGGGGATCGCCCTGACCCAGGAATTGAACCCCCATCTCTTACATCTCCTGCATTAGCAGGTGGGGTTTTTACCTAATATAATTCTATGATTTATAGTTCCTAGCACATACTAAGTATTAAATCAGAGCTTGTTAGCTAAATAAATCCCAAACCTGGTCAGTTTGGCAGTTTCCTTTTTTACCATACATACAGGACCCCTAGAGACAGTTTTCCACTTTTATGTCTATAAGTACTCAGAGTTCACTCTTGAGAGTACAGAGATTTTCCTTGCAACTTGAAATTTCATCCATGGCACTTAACTTTTCTTTATTACGTATTCGTCCATTATCTAATTGCTTTTTTTGTGCTAGTCTTACCATTTTATAAATCTGTGGTCATTTAGATTCAGAAGCCCATGTACTATATCTGTCTAGTTTGAGTCTCTCCTCAAGCTTCTCTCTCAGGAGATAAGAAAAGAGTATGTTATGGTGTGATGTTGCTAGAAAAGCATCTGCCTTTTCGAATGCCTAATATCTAGGTATCTAAGTGCGTTTATCATCACAAGCCATTAGTGATGACCTTCCTTTTCATTGTGTCATCCACCTCCTAAGTGGTCCTGGCTGCACTTCAAGCCAGTAATCTGCAGGTGCTTTGCACTCTCTACCTGTGCACCCAGGGAGCTTTATCAGGTCTGCTCCCTACACTACATCATCCTTAGTTCTCACTTAAGCCACTGAAATAGTCTCCTAAAAGATCTTTTGCCACCAAATCATATTTCTCTAATCTATTTCCCCAACTGCCAGAAGGAAGTTTCTTAAATTAAAATCTTATAAAATTATTCAATGTCTCACCATTGCCTTAGGGAGACCAAAACACTCTTTACCTAATAAAGTACTTGTAGGTCTCTCCAGGGTCTGGCCCCGGTTTAGCTTCTTGACCTCATCACTACCTGCTTTCCCCTGGAGAGTCTACACTAACCCCGATGAATATATAGTTTTCTACATTGTTTCAGACCTCTGTGTCTTGGCTGATTCAAAAATATTATCACTCCTTCCCCTGCCCAAATGATGATCTACTAATGCTTCGAGGAAAGAAGTAAATGCTTCTCTCCTGGTGATGATTGATTTAGTTCTGCCACCGAACTTACTTTCTCCCTCTTGCTGTCTGTTGAAGACTGCATTCAACTCTGGGGTTGCAATTATGCATTTACACGTTTTTCTATCCTGTTATCCATCCTAAGGGTTTGTGGAGACCAGAAGAGAAGGGTGCAGAATATTTTCAGCGTATCCCTCCAGATCTATTCTTCATGCTTTTCCACCCTGACCTCTGTCCAGGACTGTGTATGAACTGTATCTGCAAGATCTCTTGTCCTAAGCAGCCTGGTAGTTTCAGCCAGTGGGAAAAAGTGGTGAAAGATCTGAGGGAGAAAGCAGAGTGAGATGGGGGGTTAGCTCCCCAACCAGGCTATACATTGGCTGTATCTGCATTCCCTTCCCAGAGACCAGAGGGCTTCCCTGGTGGCTCAGATGGTAAAGAATCTGCCTGCAATGCAGAGACCTGGGTTTGATTCCTGGGTCAGGAAGATCTCCTGGAGAACAAACCTAAACATTGTATTAAAAAGCAAAGGTATCATTTTGTTGACAAAGCTGTGTATAGTCAAGTTTGTGGTCTTTCCAGGAGTCATGTACAGATGTGAGAGTTGGACAATAAAGAAGGCAGAGCACTGAAGAATTGATGCTTTTGAACTATGGTGCTGGAGAAGACTCTTGAGAGTCCCATGGACTGCAAGGAGAACAAACCAGTCAACCCTAAAGGAAATCAACCCTGAATATTCATTGGAAGACTTGATGTTGAAGCTGAAGCTCCAATACTTTGGCCACCTCATGTGAAGAGCTGACTCACTGGAAAAGCTTCTAATGCTGGGAAGGGTGGAGAAAGGCAGGAGGAGAAGAGGGTAATGAAATGGCTGGATGCATCACAGATTCAATGGACATGAGCTTGGCAGAACTCTGAGAGATAAGGGACAGGGAGGCCAGGCTTCCTGCAGTCCCTGGGGTCTCAAAGAGTCAGACAGGACTTGGCGACTGAATAACAACAGCAACAAATGGCCGATTCATACTAATGTATGGCAGAAACCAACCCAGTATTGTAGCACAATTATCCTTCAATTAAAAATATATAATTGAAATGTTAAAAAATAAATGGAGCCGTAAGTAGTAAGTGACACCAAGAAGCTCAGGAGCCAACCCAACAATGCAATGAAGAGCAGTCATCGCTGATTGAGTGACCAGTGGGCACCAGACATTACTTTGTCTATGTGATTTAATTCTCATGATGGTTCTGGGAGGTGGGTGTTACCATCCCTGTTTGAAAGGCTGAAGGTCAGAGAAGTTGCATTACCTGCCCAAATCATGCAGCTTGACAGCTGGGATTCAAAGGCTTGCTTCTTTGATTGCAAACTCGTGCTTGGGATCCAGAAATACGCTAGGGAACCAGAATAGAAGCAAGTGGACCCCAAGCCCTCTCTCGGAGCAGGGCAGCACAGCAGTTGTACAGGGCTGGAGTGAGTGGCCACCGGGTTTAAAGGTCCATGCTGCGGGCAGGTACAGGACAAGGCTGCCTTTTTGTGAGGGCTCCTTTAGCCCACCGTGAAAGGCAAATCCCTAAGGCTTGATTTTGTCTGTCAGCATTTTTCATTCTGCCCACGCAACATTTCTTTCGAGTCTGGAGGGAAACCAGTGCTGCTTTCCACAATCAAGTTTCTCCTGTTACCCAGAATAGCCAACCTAGCTGGGCGCACTTCCTTTGCTGTATTTCAGAGCTTTTGTGCTCAGCCTCGCCGGGCCTCTTTCCCTTCCCTCTGTAAGGCTGAATTCCCTGATGGTAATCATAATTATAAGCATATGTTGTTGCTCTCAGCTACCACTGGACTTGCAAGCTTTAGTTTTAAAGGCAAAAACAAGAAAAGTCATTTTAGGAATACATTTTCTGTCAAGGGGCAGTTTCTGCGGACAGAAAAGTGATTGTCAAATGCATTCTTGGAGCAGATTTGCATACTAAGCAGGAGTTGGAACCAGGTAGCCATGTCAGGCAATTACTGCATCAGCAGAACAGTGTTTTATAGCTTCGTGTGCTGGTCACAGGATTTGAATCTCAGGGACTTGTTGGCTTACAAAATACTAATGGGGAATTGAAAACTCCAACAAGCATCTCAACAATCTTTGCAAATCGGGCCAGGAATTATTTAAAAAGTCAGGCATTTTTGTAAACAGTGTTGATTTGTTTCACTCATGGCAGCCCCCCTTTTACAAATTCCTCTCTCCTGCAATTGAGAAGCACGCGTTCAGAGGCAAGCTGTCCAGGTCTCAGTGTGGTTGATCCCAGGCATCTGTGTAGGGATGGAGCAGAATGAAGTGGGTGGGAGATGAGATGGTACGTGTGTCTGTTTAGTGTGTGTGTGTTGAATGTGGCCAGCCTACCACCCCTTCTAAGGTTCCCCGACCATTGCAGAGGAAAAGGAAAGACTGCTGTTGCTCTTTAGTCACTAAGTCATGTCAGAGTGTTTGCAGCCTCCGGGACTGCAGCCCACCAGGCTCCCCTGTCCTCCACTATCTCCTGGAGTTTGCTCAGATTCATGTGCATTGTCTTGGTGATGCCATCTAACCATCTTATCTTCTGTCACCGCCTTCTCCTTTTGCCTTCAAGCTCTCCCAGCATCAAAGTCTTTTCCAATGAGTTGGCCCTTCTCATCAGGTAGCCAAAGTATTGGTGCTTCAGCTTCAGCATCAGCACTTTCAAAGAATATTCTGGGCTGATTTCCTTTAGGGTTGACTGGGTTGATTTCTTTGCAGTCCAAGGGACTCTCAAGAGTATTCTCTAGCACCAAAATTTGAAAACATCAATTCTTCAGCACTCAGCTCTTTATGGTCCAACTCTCAGTTCAGTTCAGTTCAGTTCAGTCACTCAGTCCTGTCTGACTCTTTGTGACCCCATGAATCACAGCAGGTCAGGCCTCCCTGACCATCACCAATTCCCGGAGTTCACTCAAATTCATGTCCATCTAGTCGGTAATGCCATCCAGCCATCTCATCCTCTGTCATCCCCTTCTCCTCCTGCCCCCAATCCCTCCCAGCATCAGGGTCTTTTCCAATGAGTCAACTCTTCGCATGAGGTGGCCATAATATTGGAGTTTCAGCTTCAACATCAGTCCTTCCAATGAACACCCAGGACTGATCTCCTTTAGGATGGACTGGTTGGATCTCCTTGCAGTCCAAGGGACTCTCAAGAGTCTTCTTCAACACTACAATTCAAAAGCATCAATTCTTTGGTGCTCAGCTTTCTTCACAGGCCAATCCTCACATCCATACAGTACCACTGGAAAAACCATAGCCTTGACTAGACGGACCTTTGTTGGCAAAGTAATATCTCTGCTTTTGAATATGCTATCTAGGTTGGTCATAACTTTCCTTCCAACGAGTAAGCGTCTTTTAATTTCATGGCTGCAATCACCCTCTGCAGTGATTTTGGAGCCCAAAAAAATGAAGTCTGACACTGTTTCCACTGTTTCCCCATCTATTTCCCATGAAGTGATGGGACCCAATGCCATGATCTTCATTTTCTGAATGTTGAGATTTAAGCCAACTTTTTCACTCTCCTCTTTCAGTTTCATCAAGAGGCTTTTTAGTTCCTCTTCACTTTCTGCCATAAGGATGGTGTCATCTGCATATCTGAGGTTATTGATTTTTCTCCCGGCAATCTTGATTCCAGCTTGTGTTTCTTCCAGCCCAGCATTCCTCATGATGTACTCTGCATAGAAGTTGAATAAGTAGGGTGACAATATACAGTTCTCACATAATCCCAAATCCACGTCCCTCGATTTGCCATTAAAAAGAACTCAAGAGCCTGGGAAGGTTGAAGAGCAGAAACCATGATTTCCTCGGGTCAGTCGCAGTAGATGTCCTCTGGAAGATGAAATTTGCAAGAGTCTTCCTACAAATTCTTGAGAACCACCTGCTTCTGTGCTTCACCACAAAGATGTCAGCAGTGGCTTCTTGTGATTTTCAGTGGTGGCTGCTCTGTCCCTCACTTCCCAGCTCTTCCAGTGGTTGTAAAGCCTCCTAATTCCAATACCTGGAATCCATAGAGTAGCTCCTGGTTTACTGAATGAAGCTTGGTTTTTACATTATGTTTTTCAGAAAGTATAACACTTCATGAACCATCAACCTTCCAGTGTCTTCTTTCAATCACTTTGAACAGAATCATAGCTTGTCAACCCTCAAAGAGACCTTTGAGATCATGTAAGCTAAGTTCCTCCAAATTTGATTTCATCAACAAAATTTTTAAAGTTTGTGGAACTGATATGGAAGTTGAATTTTCATTTTGCTAAAAATACGTTGATGTTTTTCAAGTTATTGACCATGGTCATTCTTAAAAGAAGGGTGTGTTTATCATCCTTTCCAACAAAGCACAGTATAACATCAGTGATAGGGACAAAATTTCTACATAAATAACCGTAGCTTTAGGAAAAGTGTGTTACAACTTTCCTTCACTCTGTGGCAGGCAATTCTAAGCTGATGTCTTCATTTCAGAGGTAAGAAAACAGAAGCCCATATAGGTTAAGTGCTTCTTTATCAGAGAGCATATTCACAGCAGAGTTAAGACCAGGATCCAGAGCTCCTCATTTTGGATCTAGGGTTTCACACCCTAAGTGCTATTGACATTTTGTGCTAAATAATTGCTTGCTCTTGTGGAAGACTCTTGAGAGTCCCTTGGACAGCAAGGAAACCCAATCAGTCTATCCTAAAGGAAATTAGTCTTGAATATTCAGTGTAAGGACTGATGCTCAAGCTGAAACTTCAATACTTTGGCCACCTTATGTGAAGAACTGACTCATTTGAAAAGACCCTGATGCTGGGAAAGATTGAAGGCAGGAGAAGAAGGGGATGACAGAGGATGAGATGGTTGGATGGTGTCACGACCCAATGGACACGAGTTTGAGTACACTCGGAGCTGGTGAAGGACAGGGAAACCTGGTGTGCTGCAGTCCATGGGGTCGCAAAGTGTGGGACATAACAGAGCGACTGAACTGAACTGAACTGAATTGCTTGCTGTGTGTAGGGAGGGGGTGAGGCTGTCTTATGCATTGTGAGCTGCTTAGCAGGATCTTTGTCATCAATCCTCTAGATACCATAGTGTCCCCCAATGGTGACGACTAACATCTCCAGGTATTGCCAAATGTCCCCTGATTGAGAACTACTGCTCTAATGTAAGATACTTATACCACCCTGTCTTGTTCTTTCTCTTTGCCAGTCCCTTCCTATCTGCAGAGCATGAAGGGTCGCACTTCTGCAGCTATCGAGAAAATGGTTCCACGGAAACACTGAACAGATGAAGGACCTGTAGCTCAGAGTGGCGAAAAGACTTGCTGAGGCTCATACTGGCAGTTAAGTGGGATCTTCCAGTCCTTCCTTCTCCCACTGAGTCCCTGGTCTGGTAGCCAATCTACATGGTGTGTGTGGGGACTGATTGATGGCAGGCACCCAGCAAGGCTCATTTGGTTGGTTTAGTGTCTGCACACGTATAAAACTATATTATAAATATTGTTCTCCCCTTCTTCAAATGAAAGCAGGTCTTCATTCAGTGTTGAGAGGGGACTGGGAGAGATACAAAATGTTTCTCCAAGATAGAGTTGTTGATTTCAGTACTGAAAAGCAGATGGTGCAAAATAGCTCCAAAGCTGTTGAAAATATGTGTCCGGTCAAAGGGCTCGCTAAAGGCTCAGCGTACAGCTGCAAGAGAAGGCGGAGGGAAGCAAGAGGAGGCTCCACAACCTCTCCCTCCCCCTCAGAAGATGAATCCCATTTTTCTAGGGATGTGGAGGGAGGCTGAGGGGGTCAGAAGAGCCCTCTCCTTTGGGTTTGTTCAGGGCTTCTAGACAGCAGCTGAGAACAGGCACACTGGAAAGGAATTTAGGAGGGGCAGGATTCTTGTGAAAAAAAGAAAAAAAAAAAAAGCTGAGTACTCCTGAGGACTCTGGGAGCGCCTCTCATGAAGGATGCTGCTGACAGCAGCGTGTGGCCTTGAGTGGCCACGGCAGTTTCAACATCACCAACCAGACGTGCGAACAGATTACCACCCCGTCAGCATGTGGTTCCTATTCTCCCCTCTCAGCGGGCCCATCCAGCCAAGGCTGTAGGTTTGGGGTTGAATAAAGACATTTGGAAGTAGTAGATTCCTGCAGAAGACAATCTCAAGAAAAGGAGGCTTTCTTTCACAGACTGATGAGATGTCAGAGTTGGGAAGGACTTCAGAGGTCATGGAGTTCAGGGTCTGCTCACAGATTGAACCTGGAGTGGTGGTGCTGGATGATTTCCAAGAGCATGGCCTTGAAGGTGGTCTTGGGCATAGAGGGAAGGGATGCTGTGATGGATTAGGAATGTCTGGCCAAGGATCAGGAGTAGGAAATGGTGCGGTGATGGATTAGCAACGTCTGGCCAGGAGAAGGAAATGATGGTGTGGAACAGGTAGACCATTTGTCCTCCCTAATGGTTCAACCAACACATTCTACAAGTGAGTGAACTGAGACCCAAGAAGAGAAGCGACATTTCCAAGAGGCTGATTCAAGGAACAGTGACAGAACAGGTCTTAACATTTTGACTAGTTAGCTTTCTCATCCTGAGCTCAATCATTTATTTATTCATTTAACAGACATTTGTTGGGCATCTACTTTGTGATAGATGTTCTTATATCTTAGCACTTAGCCTTTAATGGAGCTATGGGCTTAGCTACTCATCTTTTGCAAGGCATCAATGTCTTTGGTTAAGTCCCGAGACAAATTTGTTTTAATATCCTGGACAGTGGCATCCTGTGCTTGCCCTGTAGCAAGAATTACCTCAGACACTTTGTGCATCTGAAATAACATATGGACTCTGAAGAAAACATCATGGACACCATGGACTCTGAAGAAAAACTTTCTGGGTCCTAATCTTGCCTTTGACTTACTTGCTTCTATTGCTAAGTTGCTTCAGTAGTGTCTGACTTTGTGTGACCCCATAGATGGCAGCCCACCAGGCTCCCCCATCCCTGGGATTCTCCAGGCAAGAACACTGGTATGGGTTTCCATTTCCTTCTCCAAGGCATGAGTGAAAAGTGAAAGTGAAGTCGCTCAGTCATGTCCGACCCTCAGTGACCCCACAGACTGCAGCCTACCAGGTTCCTCCATCCATGGGATTTTCCAGGAAAGCGTACTGGAGTGCGTTGCCATTGCCTTCTCCTTAACTTACTTCAGTTCAGTTCAGTTCAGTCACTCAGTCGTGTCCGACTCTTTGTGACCCCATAAATCGCAGCACTCCAGGCCTCCCTGTCCATCACCAACTCATGGAGTTCACTCAGACCCATGTCCATCGAGTCAGTGATGCCATCCAGCCATCTCATCCTCTGTCTGATATAAGCAAATTATTATCCATTTTCTCATCTGTAAAATGAGGACAACAGTACTGGTATTTAGCTCCTAATATTGTAATAATTCAATGGGTTAATCCATACAAAGCACTTAAAACAGTGTCTGGCATATAAGTGCTTCATAAACATAAGTTGGTATCATTTTTAAATGTAATCTTCACCGCAACCTATCAGTGAAATATTATTAACATCCCACATTATGAAACACAGTGTCTGGGTTTGGATCAAGTTTCTGCCACTGGTTGGCTAGGTGATCTTGGGCCTAAAATGGATTAGTAACAAAAAAGTAAAATACTGTACCAAAGTGCTTGTTTTTGATTTTTAGTTGCTAAGTTGTGTCCAACTCTTTGCAACCACATGGACTGTAGCTGATCAAGGTGCTCTGTCCATGAGATTTTCCAGGTAAGAATACTGGAGTGGGTTGTCATTTTCTTCTTCAGGGGATCTTCCTGGACCAGCAATCAAACCCACATCTCCTGCTTTGGTAGGTGGGTTCTTTACCACTGAGCCACCAGGGAAGCCCACCAAAGTGTTTAGATCAGTCGCTCAGTTGTGTCTGACTCTTTAAGATCCCATGAATCGCAGCATGCCAGGCCTCCCTGTCCATCACCAACTCCCAGAGTTCACTCAGACTCACGTCCATCGAGTCAGTGATGCCATCCAGCCATCTTATCCTCTGTTGTCCCCTTCTCCTCCTGCCCTCAATCCCTCCCAGCATCAAA
Source organism: Ovis canadensis (assembly GCF_042477335.2). Classification (NCBI taxonomy): domain Eukaryota; kingdom Metazoa; phylum Chordata; class Mammalia; order Artiodactyla; family Bovidae; genus Ovis; species Ovis canadensis. The sequence continues at coordinate 128,930,191 of NC_091250.1, read as the reverse complement.
GTCTTTTCCAATGAGTCAACACTTCACATGAGGTGGCCAAAGTACTGGAGTTTCAGCTTTAGCATCAGTCCTTCCAATGAAATCCCAGGGTTGATCTCCTTCAGAATGGACTGGTTGGATTTCCTTGCAGTCCAAGGGACTCTCAAGAGTCTTCTCCAACACCATAGTTCAAACACATCAATTCTTTGGCACTCAGCTTTCTTCACAGTCCAAGTCTCACATCCATACATGACTATGGAAAAACCATAGCCTTGACTAGACGGACCTTAGTCAGCAAAGTAATGTCTCTGCTTTTGAATATGCTATCCAGGTTGGTCATAACCTTTCTTGCAAGGAGTAAGTGTCTTTTAATTTCATGGCTGCAAATCACCATCTGCAGTGATTTTGGAGCCCCGCAAAATAAAGTCTGACACTGTTTCCACTGTTGCCCCATCTATTTGCCATGAAGTGATGGGACCGGATGCCATGATCTTCATTTTCTGAATGTTGAGCTTTAAGCCAACTTTTTCACTTCCCTCTTTTACTTTCATCAAGAGGCTTTTTAGTTCCTCTTCACTTTCTGCCATAAGGGTGGTGTCATCTGCATATCTGAGGTTATTGATATTTCTCCCGGCAATCTTGATTCCAGCTTGTGTTTCTTCCCGTCCAGCATTTCTCATGACATACTCTGCATATAAGTTAAATAAGCAGAGTGACAATATACAGCCTTGACGTACTCCTTTTCCTATTTGGAACCAGTCTGTTGTTCCATGTCCAGTTCTAACTGTTGCTTCCTGACCTGCATACAGATTTCTCAAGAGGCAGGTCAGGTGGTCTGGTATTCCCATCTCTTTCAGAATTTTCCACGGTTTATTGTGATCCACACAGTCAAAAGCTTTGGCATAATCAATAAAGCAGAAATAGATGTTTTTCTAGAATTCTCTTGCTTTTTCCATGATCCAGCGGGTGTTGGCAATTTGATCTCCGGTTCCTCTGCCTTTTCTAAAACCAGCTTGAACGTCAGGAAGTTCACAGTTCATGTATTGCTGAAGCCTGGCCTGGAGAATTTGGAGCATTACTTTACTAGCATGTGAGATGGGTGCAAAGTGCTTAGAACAGAGTAATTCTCAATGAGTGTTACCTATCAACATCACCAACACCATCATCAACACCGTCATCACCATTACCATCACTATCATGTACAAGAGCTAAGGATGATACAGAAGAGTTACAAACCTGAAAATTTAAACGTATTTGTTTGGGTCTATTGAGCTAATGGGCATTCCTCTTTTGTATCCATACATACAGTCATTTATTCAGCCTCAGCTGATATGTCTCAAACCACTTTATTTTCAGCATTATCATAATCAGACTCCTGATTTTACCCCTCCCTGTCCTTTCTGTTTCTCCCTTGTCTCAGGGGATGGTGCTGCCTCGAGAAGTGCCATGCCCCCATGCTTACGAGGCACGCTGACCCCTCACTCTGGGGATCTGAGTGCTCGCCCATATTTGTTCCCCCTTTCTCGAAACTGCCACCCCCACCAGGCTTCACTGCCTTGCTTCCTCTCTAGGCCAAGTCAGCACCCCCTCTCACTGGACACTTGCAGCAGACTTCCCAAGAGCCTTCACTCTCCAGCACTCTCTCCATACTTCAGCCAAAGACATTTGTGTAAGATGCAGAGTTGATCATGTTACACCCCTCTTTTCTGCCCACCCCTTCCTAAGCATATACTTAACGCCTAAACAGGGCTGTTGTGGGAAAGGCCACAGTCCTCAACATGGCACTCAGCAGTGTCACCAGGGTCCAGGCTCTTCTTCATCTTTCCAGTTGGCCAACCCCAGTGTGTCAGCAACGCCTCCTCTTATGAAGACGTGCAAAATGGCTGTAGCGAATTCACACACCCAAATCTCCAACAACAGGAAGGAGGAGAATGTTCTCTTTGTGTTGCCCTGGGGACCTGGGTCACATAGTAACTTTGAAACTAGTTTTTTGGGAGAGAGAGTACACTGGTTGTTTAAGATCAATCATAAGTCATCCCTAGGAACAGATTGCCAACTCATATCTGAAGTGATGCGAGTTCTCAGAGCAAGGAAGGATGAGATAGTGGATGCAAGTAGACAGACAATTCACTGCATTGACTGAGGTTTGGAGACAGCATTGCAGAGGTGAGGGAGTGGGACCCAAGGACCCAGAACTAGATGGATGCCCTTTGCTAGTGAAGTGGCTGAGTCTCTAACTGCTTCTAACAGGGCATTTGTCCAGATGGGACAAACCCCTTCTTGAGAGCAAATCATAGCGCAAAACCCCAGTGTTCTTGTAACCATCAATTATTAAATCTGAAGAATTGTAAGGACTCTTACATTTTAAAATAAAGCTATTTTTTCTGAAATCTTTCAGATACATAAAGACCTATGTTTGCATCTAAAATTTCTAGAAATATATACAATGGTTAGCAATGGTTGCCTCTGAGAAGAACTAAGAGACCAAGGGTAAGATAGAGGTCATTATCCATGCATGCCCCTCTGTATGTTTCAGTTCTGAGCATATGATTGCCATATTTTTTTTCAATTACAAAGACGTTTATTTTTTTTAAAAAATTCAAGTAATTATCTCCCATTATAAAATTTTCTCTAGCAAGGTATCCTCAATGCAGAAAATTTAGATGATATTTTTAAGTAGCTATTGCCAAATAATTGGCATTCATTTATTATGTTATTTAATCCTCGCAACAACCCTGCTTATAACCCTGTATTATTCCTGTCTTACAGATCATAAACTGAAGCCTAATGAGGTTCACAATCTTCCCCCATATCACACATGTAACTAGTAGACCTGGATTTAAAATCCATATTCAGCAATATTAGTTGCCTCTTAGTAGATGGCAGTAGAAAGAAAAGCAGAGGAGAGATATAGTCAGTGCTTATTCTTTGCTGAAGTAATGTTCTATGAAGTTGCCATTAACCCCCATTGGTGAGCACTGAACCATTGCTCCTGGAGGAAGCATAAAGCTAGTTTCCTGGGAAGCTCAGTCTGCATTGTTTAGTCAGTTAATCATCATATGGCTTTGTTTTATCTGCATTTTTGTTTAAAGACGCCTTATTTAATGTATTTGTGGATTCTTTACCACTAGATTCAGACCACAGCAAATGAACAAAGCTCACTCTAACACATATTTCCTCCATAAGGCATATTGCACCTTCCTGAACTTAAGAATACTACATCTCACTTCAACACTACGCTCCAGGGGCCATTTAAACAACAAATCACCAAGAATAAGCACAAAAATGCAGAAAACATTGCACTAAATGGGCCTTCAAAAGGACATTTGTTTATGATATGGAAACTAAGACAGGAAGAGAGCCTTGCCTCCTTGGACCTCAGCTGGAAATGCGCACACCAGGTGATTCAAAATTTTCCACATTGCAAAAATCCATGAATGACTGGGAAAGTGCTACCCGTGTTGATTTTGAAGTTACAGACACATTTGAGAAAGTAAGCAAATTCTCAGACACATTTAGGTCAATTATCTTTCAGAATTTCTGAAGTGAAAAAGATAACTGACACTCCTTCCTAACCACTTACATCAAATACAGCCTCTCCATTTGGTGGAAGCTAGTGGAATAATGGCTTCTATCCAATTCTTAACACCATTCAAATTTGATATAGCAGTTATCACCTCCTGATCCATTACCTGTACAATGATATATCTCTTGCACTAGAATCTAATCTCTATGAGGACAGGCACTTTATTTTGTTCGGTCTCATATTCCCATGGCTTCTAAGAGTGCTTGTCCCAGAATAGGCCCTCAGTAATTTCATTGACTATGATAAGTCCTTTGACTGTGAGGACTACAATTGTGAAAAATTCTGAAAGAGATGGAAATACCAGACCACCTTACCTGCCTCCTGAGAAACCTGCTTGAAGGGCAAGAAGCAACAGTTAGAACTGGACATGGAAAAATGGACTGGTTTCAAATTGGGAAAGAAGTATGTCAAGGTTGTATTCTTTACCCTGCTTATTTAACTTATATGCAGAGTACATCATGAGAAATGCTGGGCTGGATGAAGCACAAGTTGGAATCAAGATTGCCAGGAGAAATATCAATAACCTCAAATACACAGATGACACCACCCTTATGGCAAGAAGAATGATAGAACCTCTTGATGAAGGTGAAAGAGGAGAGTGAAAAACCTGGCTTAAAACTCAACATTCAAATAACTAAGATCATGGCATGCAGTCCCATCACTTCATGGTAAATAGGTGGGGAAACATGGAAACATTGACAGACTTTATTTTCTTGGGCTCCAAATATCATTTCAGATGGTGACTGCGGTCATGAAATTAAAAGACACTTGCTTCTATGAAGAAAAGCTATGGCACATCTAGACAGCATATTCAAAAGCAGAGACATGACTGCCGACAAAGGCCCATCTAGTCAAAGCTATGGTTTTTCCAGCAGTCATGTATGGATGTCAGAGTTGGACCATAAAGAAGGCTGAATGCCAAAGAATTGATGATTTTTAACTGTGGTGTTAGAGAAGACTTGTAATGTTAGAGAAGACTCTGGACTCCCTTGGACTGCAAGATCAAAACAGTCCATCCTAAAGGAAATCAGTTCTGAATAATCATTAGAAGGACGGATGCTGAAGCTGAAGTTCCAGTACTTGGGCCACCTGATGTGAAGAGCCAACTCATTGGAAAAGACCTTGATGCTGGAAAAGATTGAAGGCAGGAGGAGAAGGGAATGACAGAGGATGAGATGGTTGGATGGCATTACTGACTCAATGGAACTGAGTTTGAGTAAACTCAGGAAGTTAGTGATGGACAGGGAAGCCTGGTGTGCTGCAGTCCATGGGGTCGCAGAGTCAGCCATGACTAAGCGAGTGAACAACCTTTTTTTTTTTTTTTTGCTGAATGAATGATAAATGAATGATTCTTATGTACTTGGCACTGAGTGCAATGGAGCTCCATTGCCTTATTGAAACTGCTCAAACATGTATGATGTCTCGAAGGCAATTCAATGGTGCTGCCAGAATTCTTGGCTTATCACTATGTGTATAAAACATTCCCACCCACCGCCGTGAAGAATATCCAGCACAGGCTGTGTTTCTGAGACTCTGGTGAAAATACGTAAAGGTTAAGTTCAGTGCTAAAACCACTGACATTTGAACAGCCTCAATGAGAAAGCAAAGTGGTTGTGAGAAACATTCATGTGAGGTTTTATGATGGAAGTGTGAGCGCCCACGGTGATGACTCTGAGAGAACCGTGTAGACTTGCCGGGGATTCGGATGAGGGGCGGTGGTGGAAACGCTGTTCATTACAGTAACAACACACAGATGCTGGGGTCCTTTTAACTGAAGGTCGGTGGAGTGTAGCGAAGAGAGGGTCAAGTTTAATTACCAATGCACCATAAACAATGTTCTTTGCTGGGTAAGCTCTCTTTGCACAGAGGCACAGTTATAGCTTCTTGTCTTTACTTGGCTTCAAGAACACGCTCACACCATACCATTCTACAAGGAGGCTTCTCAAACTCCCCACGTTGGAACCTTTCGCCCCCATGCCCTGCTGATGTTGAAGCATGCCTTACACAGATCAACTGTAGCTCACTCCATCTGCCTATGCAGGGACCCTATCCCCCACTGCGTTTTAAGTTTCCTCCTACTTTCCAACAACACCTTCTTCCTCGATATCCCCAAGTTCAGTCTTGCCCCTTTCTCATACATCTTCAAAGATCAGAGTGGTCTTCCCTGGAAAGCGGATCTGAGTCAGCTCTTTGTCATTTCTGTGTTTGTAACCCACCTAGTGCTCCCTGCTGATCCTTTGGGCAAAACCCCAGCTCCACCCAACTTGGCTCCCCACTCCTAGGTCCACAGAGCAAGCAACACTGGACATGTGATGACAGTGTTGGACTTGGTTGATGGGTAGATGGGGTTCATTACAGTATTTGTTCTCCTTTTATATATGTTCAAAATCTTCAAAAAGAAAAAGAAAGCTTCCTCAGGGTAGCTGGGTTCTTAGCCGAAACTTGAGTTTGAGGTGTCTTGGGTCAAACAGGTTGGAGAATGCCCTGCGGCCTGAGGGAAGAGCATTTACCAAGCCCTAAAGGTTACACTGAAACTTGTATGTGTTCATAGACTTGATGGAGCCCTGCTCTGAAAGGCATTTATGGCTTCCTTGTCAGACCCAGCTGTGATGGTGTGCACCATTCATGCCTTCTCAAATACATCAACTTGATTATCTTCAGAGGGTGCTGTGCTGTGATTAGTTGCTCAGTTGTGTCCAACCCTTTGAGACCCCATGGATTGCAGCCTGCCAGGTTCCTCTGTCCATGAGGATTCTCCAGGCAAGAATACTAGAGTAGGTTGCTGTGCCCTCCTCCAGGGGATCTTCCCAACCCAGGGATTGAACCCACATTGCAGGCAGATTCTTTTACTAACTAAGCTACCAGGGAAGCCCAAGAACACAAGAGTGGGTAGCCTATCCCTTCTCCAGAGGATCTTCCCAACCCAGGTATTGAACCGGGGTTTCCTGGATTACAGGTGGATTCTTTACCAGTTGAGCCACCAGGGAAGCCCAATTCAGAGGTTCTCTTGAGAGACACCAGCCTGTTGGAGGCCACAGAGGGCCGGGGTGGCTGGATTGTGACACGGGAATTCTGGAAACTGCATGTGGATAAGGAATGGGGGGTCTATGGTGAGCATTTGATGACTATTTGATGGCTGAGTGAACAAGTGTAAAGATGGGAAAAGAAATGCACGTGACATGGAAAGACTCGAAATCAGAGTTCAGTGAGGTAGAAGATGCTCAGACTGTTCAGTTCAGTTCGGTTGCTCAGTCGTGACCAATTCTTTGTGACCCCATGAACCACAGCACACAAGGTCTCCCTGTCTGTCACCAACTCCTGGAGTCCACCAAAACACATGTCCATTGAGTCAGCGGTACCATCTAACCATCTCATCCTCTGTCGTCCCCTTCTCCTCCTACCCTCAATCTTTCCCAGCATCAGAGTCTTTTCCAATGAGTCAGCTCTTTGCATCAGGTGGTCAAAGTATTGGAGTTTCAGCTTCAACATCAGTCCTCCCAATGAACATGCAGGACTGATCTCCTTTAGGATGGACTGGTTGGACCCCCTTGCAGTCCAAGGGACTCTGAAGAGTTTTCTCCAACACCACAGTTCAAAAGCATCAATTCTTTGGCATTCAGCTTTCTTCACAGTCTAACTCTCACATCCATACATGACCACAGGAAAAACCATAGCCTTGACTAGATGGATTGTTGACAAAGTAATGTCTCTGCTTTTTAATATGCTGTTTAGGTTGGTCATAACCTTCCTTCCAAGGAGTAAGCGTCTTTTAATTTCATGGCTGTGATCACCATTTGCAGTGACTTTGGAGCCCAGAAAAATAAAGTCAGCCACTGTTTCCACTGTTTCCCCATCTAAGAAATGACCATTAGGGTGTGTCTGGCAGGAGTGATGAGGACAGTATGCTCAGAGAGGCTCACATTTGTTGGGTATCCTGTGATGTGCTGGATGCAATCCTGGGGCCTTGACTTGAGTCTGTTCTTTCAATTTTAAGCTTGAGAAGTGTTCAGTGGGCACCAGCATAGTAAATAATGCTTTGTGGAGCACCTGGAAACCCAGATGGTCTTAAAGCATTGATTTCCATGAATGAATGAATAGGGAGAGCATATAGAAACATCTGGTCTTCGCTCTCTGATTTAACCTTGACTTGACTTATCTCAAACTGGGTTCCCTCAGCCTACGTGAATGGTCAAGTTGTAGTGATTATTCCTGTTGCTCTAATAGTTCCATTGATGATTTTTCAGTCGAAACACCCAGGGAAGAATTGGATTCCATGGCAAAATGTGAATCAATGGAAGATAAAATTTTCCAGAAGTTTAAAACTCAGATAACACTGGAACCAGTACAGGTAAGACAGAATGCACATACCTCCTTACTGTGTTCTTTCCAGATCAAGTTTTGCAAATACGATCCCTGCAAAGAAACTCTTTCCAATAAGCTGTTCTCTTCCTTAGGAGCCTCTAAAAGCAGGCTTCTGTTTTCTTGTCATAGGAGTTCTTCACACAGATGGCTCATGTAGGAATGAGCTTCTGCAATGCTGATCTATTTAGTAGCTATTTAAGCTAAAGGTTATACCATTTATCATATAGGATTTGTTTTCTAAAGGAAGCATCAGAGATGGGAGATGAAAAAAATGTTGCCTGTGATACATTGAGTTTAGAAAATAATAGCAAGAAAGAAAGGAAGCAAGAATGTGGAGGAGGGAGGAAGAAGGAAAGAAGGAAGAAAGACAGAGGAAGAGGAGGAGGAAAAAAAAAAGGTAATTTGCCTGTTTTCCAACAGGAACCTTTAGTGTATGAGACCACATGACAGGTTAACACAAGACACGGGTTTTCTGAAAACAGGATGGGCTTTGTCATCGCAAAGACTCAGGTCTGACTCCTGGTTCCATGAGTTTGTAATGAGCTTCTGAGTTAATCTCACCTACAGTGTGTGAAGAAATTAGAGGGTGGCTGTGAAGTTGAAATGAGACTGTAGGCACATAGTAAGTATTCACCTGATGCGAAGAACTGACTCACTGGAGAAGCCCCTGATGCTGGGAAAGATGGAAGGCGGGAGGAGAAGGGGACAACAGAGGATCACGTGGTTGGATGGCATCACCGATTCGATGAACATGAGTCTGAGTAAACTCCGGGAGTTGGTGATGGAGAGGGAAGCCTGGCGTGCTGCGGTCCATGGGGTCGCAGAGTTGGACATGACTGAGCGGCTGAACAGAACTGAATAAAGTAAGTATTCAGCAAATGTTTTCTTTCTCCACATTCTGTTCTTCCATTCACATGATTCCTCCTAATGTGCCTCACAGGAATATATAAATCACTAAGGAAAATTCAGCTGAATTCCCACCAAATATCACTGAATCAAATAAACATCTCAGGGCTTATAGGAAGAACAGATCTAGGTCTTAAATGTTAGAAGGTGGTTTTAGAAATGTATGTGTTTTTAACAAAATACAGGAAACCCATCAGCTGTTACTAAAAGCTTATCATAATTACCTATGTTTGTAATACTTATCTAAATCCTGTTTCACTTGGCATGTCTTAAAACTTATAAAATAACCTTCCTAATATCTGTGTGAAGGTCAACACTGACTGATTGTGCTTTAGATACAGAACGTGATACTGTGGATGCTCTGTGTCTGAGCACTGACCCCTGCCTCCCAGAGTTCTGCTGCCCTCTGGCCGCTGGTTGACTTTGGCCAGCGGAGGGGCTGGATAGGGTGGAAGCTACAGGAAACAGAGTTCAAGGTGTGGCCTCCCATCTCCTCCCTGTTGCAGAGCCCGAGTTCCAGCTATAGCTTGGTCCCTTTAAAGCATCTCCTGGCGGGTGACCATCTTCACCATCCTGGTGGGTGGCCATCCTCGCAGCCCCAGTCTCACTGTTTTCTCCCCTGGGAGAGGTCCTGGCCTCATCTGTTTCCTAGTGCTTGCAACCCACTGACGTCACTGGTCCCTTAACCCTGCTCTGTGAGTGGACCTTTCTGTCTGCACTTGCCAGGACCCTGATGGATGCACCACCTCCCCTGACTCTAAGGCCCCACACATTGTGTCTCTAACTCTCTCAAGATGCTCTCTCCTTGCTCACCAGAATGTACTTTGCTGCAGGCTCCTGTGGCTACAGGAGACCCCACACAGTCCCTTGATTTCTCGTCATCTTTCTCGCTGTGTGTGACCACTTCCCAGGTCCCTGGTGATTTGTCTGGTCCCTCTTGTCTCACCTCAGGCTGTCCCCTCCCTCAGAGCATCTGCCCTGACACCCCAGGGGGCCCAGGAGTCCCCACTGTCGCTCCCGCAGCAGCTGGCCCTCCTGACTCCCTCAGTAAATGTGGCGACCTCTGGACAGGAAGAACTCTGTCTCTGCATCCTTGTTGCCGACTACAGGGACAGGTCTATGCCAGGGCTTAATAAATGTATTCTGAATCACAAATAATGGTGCTGACAAGCTTTGCACACAATGGGTCCCTTCTAGGCACATCCAGAAAGACCGCAAGAGAAGCCAATGAAAGTCTTTGAAGAATAAACAAACACTATTTTCTGCCTGAAATCTTTGAGTAGAGTCACATTTTCCAGGCACAAAGAGTAAAGAGTTAGAGGGTAGTCTGTGCCCCAATCTGAAAAGATGCAGCTGTCAGCTTCTCCTAGCTGCCAATTGCAAACCTCAGCTTTGGTCTTTAAAGAAGCTGTAGTCAGAAAAGAAAAATAAAATTGGTCCATTTCCTCTCTTCACCTATTCTCCTAACTGCTTTTCAGTGAAAACGATTTACCCATGTGAATTTTTTTGCCTGGGAACCTAAAACCATCACGGATCTATTCAATTTAAAACTATTTCTAGTCTTCTTATGGGACACACACTCTGGGCAATCCCAACACGGCAAAGTGGGAATCGAAAGAGTGGTGACAATTTCTGCAAAAACCAAAATGGAAAAGCAACAACGAACTGCTTTAAAATAAATTCTATCTGGACACAGCATTAGAAATCTTCGTTCTTATCATTTTAGCCCAAAGAACAACAACAACAACAAAAGGGGCTCATATACTGAAAGAGGAACAATACAGGGAAGATCACGGTGGCCTGTGTGCAAGGATGATGTGCAAACTCGTGAAGCATTTCATATTTTTTTTTTTGGTTTCAGGGGAGAAGGATGGGGAGAAAGGATAGTTAGGGGGTTTGCGATGGACATGTACACATTGCTATATTTAAAATGATAACCAACAAGGAGCTAGTGTATAGCACAGGGAACCACGCAGTGCTACATGGCAGCCTAGATGGAAGGGGAGCTGGGCAGAGAATGGACGCATGTGTGGGTATGGCTAAGTCACTTGGCTGCGCACCTGAAACTATCACATTGTTAATCAGCTTTACTCCAATACGAAATGAAAGTGGTTTTTTTTTTTTTTTAAGGCATTTACTGATGCCCTTATATGATATACAGATTTTTCCCACCCATACTTCATTTGAAGTTAAATCTCATTTTCTTCTCTTTGTACTATGACAGGAGGAAAGAGGAGCTGGTTAGCCTGATCCATACCTGGCCAGGTGCCGTAGAGGGTGAATTCATCAGACTTGTTCGCTCTCAAAGCGCTCTTGCAGTATAACAGGAAGTGTTAGTCTGAAAAGTTTCCTCAGGGATGCTGAGGCCATACGAGATTTTCAAGTCTTTCTCCTAAGAGCTTTTATACAGACAACATAAAGTTTTATATTAAAAAATACTTAGGCTCCCTTCTATTTCCCCAAGAAGTAGAAGAAGCCCATTCCCCAGGCTGACAAATACCCGAAAGACAAATTCCTCAATACTCAAGTTTAAAAAATTATATCCCAATGGATTAAAAATCAAAGCCTTAAACCTCTCTAGCCTTTGCAGCTATTTCTTTCTTTGCTTCTATCCTGATCTTGCACCTGAAGCTTTCTCTGAGCTTGGAGCAACCTTCCCTGACCCCCCATTGCCCTGGCATCCTTAACACTTTCCCCTGGAGCATTGATTTGGTCATTAATCAGCAATCATCTTCTGACAATAGTGCCCATCACTATTTAGATCTGGGCTATCATTTCTCTTCCTTTTGGCCATGTCTTGTTTTTATGTCTCTGAGCATGCAGCTACTTCTACCTGAAACATTCTGCTTTCCTTCTTTCTCTGCAAACTTCAACTCAACCTCCAAAACCTATCCTAAATCTTACCTATTCTATTGAGACCTCACCATTTTCCTCTCTACATGATTAGGCAGCTTCTTACTCTAGATTCTGGAAGATTTTTTTCTTCTCTTCATCCTTTGAACATATTTGTCACAGCAAAATTATAAACTCTGTGCTTGCTCAGTGGCTCAGTCCTGTCTGACTCTGTGATCTCTGGGGATGGTGAAGGACAGGGAAGCCTGAAGTCCATGGAGTCACAGAGAATCAGACATGACTTAGCAACTGAACAGCAACTATACAAGAAATTGATTCTGAGAATTCTTTGTTAATTCATTTAAAAATCATAGTAAATCATGGAAACATTTTTAGGGAAGACAGCTCTATTTTGGAAAAGAAAATGATCACGAGGAGAGTGTGCTGTTTTACATTCTGAACATCTCTTTAGTGCCTGGTTTAACAGAAGCCAACTCGGTTGTTCTGTTTACTTCTGTGATCTGTTGCAACTTTACATGTCACATTGTCTCTGGGAAACTCCACTTCACACTCACAAGAGAAAGAGGGTGAAAAGGCAAATACCACATCAGTTTCATGATGAAAGTGTGTGGACCTTGCAGATCCACCGAAGTGTCTTGGCAGACCCAGAGGTGACTCACCATACATTGGGCACTGGTGATCTAGGCTAAGACACATCCCATGATATTGCAGCTATTCGTTGTTGTATCTTTGGCCCTTGTATGACTATGAGCTCCAATAGGGCCAGAACTCTAACTCAATTCTCTTTCCCTGGAGGCAAACACTCCATCAAGTCCTTGGTGGTGGTGGTGGTGGTGGTGGTTTAGTCTCTCAGTTGTGTCTGACTCTTGCAACCCCATGGACTGTAGCCCATCAGGTTCCGCTGTCCATGGGGTTCTCCAGGCAAGGATACTGGAGTGGGTTGCCATTTCCTTCTCTAGGGGATCTTCCCAACCCAGGGATCAAACACGGGCCTCCTGCATTGCAGGCAGATTCTTTACCTGAGTTGAACAATAAATAAAAGAGCCTCCTACATTTTTCTTTAGAACTTAGAAATGTGATCTTTTCTTTTATCTGCTATGTTTCACTTTTTCTATTTCCTATTTAGTGCTCCCATTTATTTAGTTAATGATTTCCAATTTCCTCATCTCTTCTTTCTTTGATGTTCTTTTTTAAACCTTTATCAAGTGTAGTAGAAAAGCTTTTGTATACATACATATATATATTTTAGTAAACGTGTGAATTTTTGCTAACTAAAAAATGTATGACATTTTGATTCCGCTTGTTTGAAGGAGTATGAACAGAATGCTAGATTTCTAATTAAAAAAATAGATATGCACCAAACAGCGAAGGTTTACTGTATAGCACAGAGAGCTATAGTCAATATCTTGTAATAACCTATAACGGAAAATAATCTCAAAAATAATATATGTGTATATGTATAGCTGGATCCCCTTGATGTGCACCTGAAACACTGTAAATCAACTATACTTCAATCAAATGTATATATATATATATATATGTATATATATGAAGCGAAAGAAAAGAACTTAGAAATGCATATGGCATAAAGAACAAAGAATAAGGAAAGGAAACCATTTGCTGTTCTGTTTTTGTTCTTCTGTCTGTAAAGGTCTGTAGGTGATTATAGTTTTCTAAAATCTGAAGAGATAGCTTGTCTTGAGAGATGAGCTGTCTGCAGGAAGAAAGTCAGTTGGTCCAGGGAGCAGCGGACTGAGGTTGAGAGACACAAGGAGACAACCCAAGCGATTTGCATCCATCCTGTTCCGCTGGACTCCCCCCTCCTCTCATCTCCTGCCATTTCTGATTTTTATGCTCCTTGTCAGGACACAGGAGAACATACAGGATATATAACATATGTTGCAAGGTCCAGGAGGGCTTCTTTCCAGGGCCAGGCACAGCCAGGATCAATTAAGTAACAAGGAAGGTAGAAAATATAGCTGCAGCTGGAACAAATCAGTTGCTCAAGCACGCAGGGTTGCAACCCATAAAAGGTCAGCAGGCAACTGGCGTGAGTAGCCACAAGTGAAGCTTTTGGCTCCATGGAACTGGAGGGAGCAAGCGATCAGGCATCCTCGCGTCCTGCTTTCCAATCAGGCAAATTGTGGATGTCGAAGACGTTGCGAAGGATGGGTCGAGCTGTGCCCCGGTTACATGTTTTATCTGGTTTCTTCTCAGTTGATTTTTCCCCTGCCCTCCAGCATGGGAGTTACTTCACCAAAGTGACAGGATGATATTATGGGTTGGAGGCGGGGCTCAACTACTGAATGTCAGTGAGTGAGAGAAGCTAGACTCATGCATGAATTAGGAGAGTTCTTGGGAGGAGGAGCTGAACAGCAGTGATGCCTTAAAAACAGAAAAAGCTCACGTTTCATCTTGCTGCACGTGTGTTATAACTAGAGATCAAATTCCAGGTTAACTTCCAGCCATGGATAACTTCTCAGCAAATCAATTAGCTATCTGGTTCTTCCTTGGTTCAGTAACAAGAGATCATTATTTCTTAGCCTCACTCAGTTCTCATCCTGTTTTTCTCAGAATAATTATTCCATATACGTACATATATTTATAATGCTTGTTGTTTTCATCAAGGGCAAAAGTCTCAACAGATGTGTGGAGATATTTTATTGAGTATCCTGAAAAATTAAGCTCACTCTTCCATTCTGATCAGCGCTCCGAACACAATTAAGGAAGGAGACCCCAATCGAAATGAAGGGTTTTAACTGAAAATAGAGATGCAAACATGACCAATGACCCCATTTGCTAAACATTCATCCTTTCATTGAATAAATTGTTATTGAGCAATGGTAGGGCACCCGACTCAGATGCCACAGAAATGAATAAGGAGCCTATAGGTTAGCTAAAGTCATTTTAACACTGCCTGCTTGGGAAATAAGATAATGCACAGTAGGACCACAGGAGAAAGTTGACACTTTACCAGGTGTAACTTCACAGAAAGTAGAGTTTAGAGGCCTTTGGAGGCCATTGGCTTACAGTGTACTTCCACACATGTTCAGAAGCTTAAATACCCTTGAGGTAACATTATATTATCTTGATTAGATCCAGAGATTATGCCTGGTGTTGAAGTTCAGGAAGCTAGTAAGAAGTAAAGGGCAGGCTCAGATTCAGATCTTTCGGTTGTAGAACTTTTCCTCCACTATTTTTGGGGTGAGAATTTAATGAGATCATATATGTGAAAGCACTTTGGAGATCAGATATTGTCATCACTAAAGTGTTCTTTGTAAAATCATGGTAGTGAGAATTGAAACAGTATACCCCTCTCCTTTTTCACACTTTCAAACCATTTCATGCATAAGTGCATCCCTTCCAGTTCAGTATTTAGAAAAAGAGGACATAATAAATTATCCCAGTTCATTTATGTTTGAGAATGAGCATAGCGTCCATAGCATCCAAAGAGGAGGACTTCAGGGGGAAAAATAAAATCTTACAAAGCAGCAAGCAGGTGAGGAGAGTTTTGAAATAGATTCTGGAGAGAAGTTGTTTCCCTTCAGGACACGGGGAACTGGAGGTGCCTGGAGTCCTTTGGAAGGAAACACTCAGGATATGTTAACTGAGAGAGGGGAGCTGAGGGAAGAGAGGTCCCACTGGCAGATAGAGGAGGAGGTGTCCTTCCCCCCCAAAATTTTCTGAGTTTGAGGTAGCACCGAGTATGTGGAAATGTGGATTCTCATGAAGCAGGAACTCAGAACATGTTCGGAAAACGTGGCTGGATTTGCTAAGCCATGGGGTCTCTTCCTTTATTCTTTTTTTGCTGGAGAGAAGGACACATTGTGGGTCATGGCAGTCTTCTCCCTTTGAAGTTTAAATGTTCACCAAAATAACCAAAAGTCCAAAATAACCAAAGCTACAGTACCTCTGGATTTGATATCTAGGGCAGGAATATAAGAAAGAGCGAGACGGAAACCAAAGTTGATCATGGACAGAGCGTCTGTTAATGGAGCAGGACCTTATCGGTTCTTCCCAGGACAGACCCAGCCCCTGTATCCTCTGCTTTGGCTCCTCTCTGAAGCATCTAAATAATAGTATCTGGTGCATATTTGCTGAGTTGTTCAGATGCTGAAAAAAACCCCACCACCAAATGGAAGAAGTTGGACAGTAAGGAGATCAAACCAGTCAATCCTAAAGGAAATCAACCCTGAATATTCATTGGAAGGACTGATGCTGAAGCTCCAATACTTTGACCACCTGATGTGAAAAGCTGGCTCATTTGAAAAGACCTTGATTCTGGGAAAGATCAAAGGCAGGAGGAGAAGGGGACAACAGAGGATGAGATGGTTGGATCGCGTCACTGACTCAAAGGACATGAATTTGAGCAAGCTCCAGGAGATAGTGAAGGACAGGGAGGCCTGGCATGCTATAGTCCACGGGGTTGCAAAGAGTCAGACACGACTGAGTGGCTGAACAACCACAGCTACCGCTCCTTGATGATCATGAGATGTAGCCCCCGGAGCTTCTGGTGCCTAAGGACTGATCACCACCAACAAACCAGAGAACTGTGCACAAGTTGATCACACGTCCTGGGATGCCCCTCTCTCACCTTGCCTTTAAACATGCTTTGCTGAAACTCTTCAGGGAATTCAGGGCTTTAGAGCGCAAGCCACCTGTCCTTCTTATACAGGTGCCTTTACAATAAACGTTGCATTTTGCCTCACGCAATCTGGCATCGGTAGATTGAGTAAGTGGACCCAAGATTAGCCACTAACACATCCACACAGTAAAGTAGTGATTCAGCTCTCCATCCCCAAAGGCTTTGATGATAAAAGAATTTGGGAACATTTCAACCTGGAATAAGGAGGTCTTTTCCATCATAGTTACTGTGAGGCATAAATATGACCCTCTCTGGTGAAGACTTTCAAAGTTTGTAAAAGCTGCTTTGTGGACTGATATATATGAAGCTTAGATAAGGGACTGAGTTTTACACTTCGTTACCTGGGGAAACAGGGGAAACAGTGTCAAACTTTATTTTGGGGGGCTCCAAAATCACTGCAGATGGTGATTGTAGCCATGAAATTAAAAGACGCTTACTCCTTGGAAGAAAAGTTATGATCAACCTAGATAGTATATTCAAAAGCAGAGACATTACCTTGCCGACTAAGGTCCATCTAGTCAAGGCTATGGTTTTTCCTGTGGTCATGTATGGATGTGAGAATTGGACTGTGAAGAAGGCTGAGCACCGAAGAATTGACGCTTTTGAACTGTGGTGTTGGAGAAGACTCTTGAGAGTCCCTTGGACTGCAAGGAGATCCAACCAGTCCATTCTGAAGGAGATCAGCCCTGGGATTTCTTTGGAAGGAATGATGCTGAAGCTGAAACTCCAGTACTTTGGCCACCTCATGTGAAGAGTTGACTCATTGGAAAAGACTCTGATGCTGGGAGGGATTTGGGGCAGGAGGAGAAGGGGACGACAGAGGATGAGATGGCTGGATGGCATCACGGACTCGATGGACATGAGTCTGAGTGAACTCCGGGAGTTGGTGATGGACAGGGAGGCCTGGTGTGCTGCGATTCATGGGGTCGCAAAGAGTCGGACATGACTGAGTGACTGGACTGAAGTGAACTGAACCTGAGGTGGAAGAAAAGAGTGAGGACAAGTATTTTGTCATGTGTATGTAAAATTGAGAACAGAACCACCAGTAAGAAAGGCTGTTTGACTCCTTCTCAACACACACACATTTTAGAGTAGGTTGACGAAATGAAAAAGGCCCCAATTAGTTCAGGAAAGAAGAGGTGGCTGGGAAGAGAATGTGAGCCAGTGTTGAGTCATTGTTCTTATAAAATCAAGCTCAGGCACACCCGGAATGAAGGGAAAGGAAGAAAACCAAAGTTGGCTAAAGACAAAAAAGCTCTCCCTTTGGACAAGAGCTGATTATCACATAGCCTGGGTGTGACCTTGGGTTTTTGGTTGTCTGAAGGGACCACTTGCTGACCTAGGAGTTCCGGGGCACCAGTCCATGCTCATAGCGTGTCCCCTGGCAGCACATTAAAACTAATTTCCACCTCAGACCTGCAGAAATCCACTCTCCCCAAGGGGATCCAGGAAGCTATTTATTTTGACAAGATCTCCAAGAAGCTTCTTTCCCTTTGACCAGAAATCTGTGATCATCCAGCAGCCCCCAGGAGCAAGGAACAGCCTTAACTCTTCTTTGAAAAGCACCGAACCTTGAGCCTCCTAGTGCAGTTTTTTTTCTTTTTTTTTAAGAAAAAAATGTATTTATTTTTAATTGGAGGATAATTGCTGTACAATACTGTGTTGGTTTCTGCCTTACAACAACACGAATCAGCCATAGGTATACATAAGTCCCCTCCCTCTTGAGTTTCTCTCACCTCCCACCGCATCCCGCCTCTCTAGGTGTTCACAGAGCACTGGGTTTGAGCGCTGTGTCATACAGCAAATTCCCACTGGTTGTCCACTTTACAGATGGTAATGTTTATGTTTCAATGCTGCTCTCCCAGTTCATCCCACCCTCTCCTTCCTCCACTGTGTCAACCAAGCACTTGGTTCTTAAGAAGCGTTTGAATGGCGCAGTGATCCGTGGGCATGAGGGAGGGATCATTGGCAACGTGAGAAGCAGGGCTAGGGACCACTCACGTTGACAGAGTGGAGTCAACCACTCCATTCTAGAGCAACAGAAGGGAGGAGCGATTTCCCTTGGCAAGGGCCAAGGAAGGTGTTTCCTGGAGCTAAGAAGTCCGAGCAGCACAGAGAAGAGGCCGTGTGGGGCCGGATGCGGCTGCCACGGGCCCCACTGTGCTTATCTGGCTGCTTTGGGTCCTGGCTCGGCTGCACGGGGCTTGAGGCATTGGGGCAATTCCGTCACCGTCTCCCCACACTGCCCCTCCAGGGCCTCATCTTCTCTTCCAGATGACATTGTGCCTAGGATTGACCACAGCTCCCGGAGACCCTCCTGGTTGACTACACCAACAGGGACTTGTAACCACGAGTCCCGAGGACTTCCAGTGGCTCAGTGCGACGACAACCGTGGATCCTGACCATGTGGGAGGAGGGAGCGGCAGCTGTGTGATGTTGAAGGAAAGGCAGTTGTACCCCACAAGTGTGAATTTCAATTGACTGCCTCAGGGGTGTCCTCAAGATGGCTGGTTGACCCATGGCGGGATGGATGGGAAAAGACATATACATAAAGACGATGGGGCTCTCCCTCTAAAGTCCTGCAGACATGGTCCTGCTCTGTGAGACCTGGTCCATCATCTCTTGATGTTAAATAAAGTCCCTTTACTCCAATCATATTTAGGAAGACAGCAGAGCATGGTAGCTAAGGGCATGTAGGGTCAGCTCCTGAACGCCACTGTACCGAATGCCCTCTGCTGTAAAGTGGGAGAGATGCCGGTACCCACCTGATAGATACAAGGTGAAGGGTAACATTTAAAAATTCAAAGGTAGGACTTCCCTGAGGGTCCAGTGGTTAAGACTTCACTTTCCAATGTAGGGGTGTGGGTTCCATCCCTGGTTGGGGAGCCACCTCAAGGTCAAAACACTAAACCAGGAAAAAAAATTTGTAACAAATTCAATAAAAGCTTTTTTAAATGGTCCACATCAAAAAAAAAAAATCATCAAAAAATAGGTTAAAAATCAAAGGTGATTAGGATAGTGCCTGACTCAATAAACACTAGCTAACACTGTTACGCATGCTATTTTGCCCCAAATGATAGACAAAAAGTAGAATTAGACATTTGGGTCACAAGAGAAGTCCGTATGATGGTGCTGTAAGACCCTCCTGCAATTTACCCTCCTCCTCCTGTCCTGCAAGGTGCAAAGCGGCACCCCTGGGTGCCCCATCCAAGACAGAGGATGGCCAGGGGATCATTCTCAGCTACCGACTGCTCAGGGCCAGCCTTCCTGCAGTTTTCCAACAGAAAAGATCTTGGCTTGGACAATTCAATGCCCTCATTTGCAGATGAGGATCCTATGTGTGTGTACATCTGTGTGCTCAGTCGTGTCCGACTCTTTGTGACCCCATGGACTGTAGCCCTCCAGGCTCTTCTGTCCTGATTTCCCAGGCAAGAATACAAGAGTGGGCAGCCATTTCCTTTTCCAGCCTAGGAACTGAACTCGAGTCTCTTGCATCTTCTGCACTGACAGGCTGATTCTTCACCACTGCACCACCTGGGAAGTCCAAGGATCCTAGGGCACAAGTCAGCCTGACACCAAACCACAAGAGCTGAACCGACAAGTCCCGAGCCCATGAACCACTCATGGCGTCCCAACCAATGGAACCGCCACGAATGCTCCAGCTCACTGGCTTTCTAGACTTCAGGGCATATTCACTTTGATGCATTGTACAAATTAATTTTGTTTCTAAAATAGGAGTGGTAAATAAGAATGACTAGGGGCATTCGTGCTTTTTATGTGCTCGGCATTTATGGAAGGATTTACAGTCTGGAGTGGCAGGATTGTGGGGGGTGGCGGGTGCATTGTGAGGCGAGGGAGAGTGCATTTGCCATGGCAACCAAAGCCAGCCTGCGCCTTGCTTCTCTTTATTTCTGTGTTCCTGGAGGGCTCTATCCAGTGGCCTCTCAGGACTTGAAGGCGTGTCCTATCACTTGTGAATCTGGCTCTGTCCTCTCCTCTGCATCTCCCACCTTTGGTCTGTTAGGTCACTTCCCTGTAACCCCCATCCCTGCATGGGTTTCCCAGGTGGTGCTAGTGTTAAAGAATCTGCCTGCTAATGCAGGGGATGCAAGAGACATGGGTTCAATCCCTGGGTTGGGAAGATCTCTTGGAGAAGGAAACAGCAACCCACTCTAGTAGTCTTGCCTGGGAAATTCCATGGACAGAGAAGCCTGGGGGCTGCAGTCCATGTGGTTGTAGAGAGTCAGGCATGACTAAGCACACACACTGCATGGAAGGGCCACCAACCCAAGACCTCTCTCCTTTGCTGATGTGCTGGTGAGCCACTGGAGCTCACTCAGGGTTGGTGTGCTTGCGTTCTGAGCTGCATTAAAAAGTACCATAAGCAGACTGGCCTAAGCCAATCCCTAAGAGGGATTTCCTGATGGCTCAAGTGGTAAAAAAAAAATCTGCCTATGATGCATGAGACATAGGAGACAACATTGGGGGAAGGTGGTCTGATCCCTGGATCAGGAAGATCTCCTGGAGGAAGAGATGGCAACCCACTCCAGTATTCTTGCCTGAAGAATTCCATGGATAGAGCAGCCTGGTGGGCTACAGTACATGGGGTCGCAAAGGGCCAGACACAGCTGAGCACTCCTTCATTCACTCAAACAACAGAATTTTATCCCTCCATAGTTCTGGAGGACAGAATTTGAAATGAAGGTGTTGGTAGGGCTGTGCTCCCTCTGAGGGCTCCAGCTGAGGATTCTTCCTCACCTGTTCCAGTTTCTGCTGGTTGCTGGCTGACCTTGCTGCATCTGTAGACCCTTCCTCCAATCTCTGCCTTCATCATCACATGATCTTTCCTGCTCATCTCTGTATGCCTTTTCTGCTTCTTATAAAGACACCTGCCATATTGGATTTAGGGCTCACCCAAGTCCATCTTCACCAAATTGATCACGCCTACAAAGGCTGTACTTCCAATCAAGGTCACAGTCTTGGGTTTCAAGTGAATTTTGGGGGCACACGATTCAACCCAGTACTGCCTTGGTTTCAACAACGCTGTGGAATGGGTTCTCCACCGTCTAGCCCCCCATGTCCTGTAGCTCTCAAAGTTATTTCCCAGGTTTAGAAGAGTTTGGGCTCAAAATCTTCCCAGGTTCAGTGCTTATCTATGACCTCTTGGTCCAGCTCTTTGTTTCTTAATGACCGAAATCTATTAACTTCAAAAAAGGCATTTAGAGCCAAGTAACTGGAATCATGCTTGCCACTCTCTCCCTAAAGCAAATCCATCTGCAACAGATTTTCCCCCTCCACCCTCCACCTCTACCATTCTCTGCATCTTGTGACCTTCACCTCAAACAAGAAGCATCCCCCCAAATGTGTCTCCCATCCTCACCACTTAAGGCCTTTGCTCTGCTTTAAATGCCCCTTTCCCATTTCTGGCACCTCTGACATCACGGTATCTATGGATCCTGCCCCTCCTCTCTTCCTTCCATCCACATGTCATTATTGTTGTAAAGTCGTGAAGTCGTGTCTGACTCTTTTGGACCCCATGGACTGTAGCTGCCAGGCTCCTCTGTCCATAGGATTTCCCAGGTAAGAATACTGGAGTGGGTTGCCTTTTCCTTCTCCAGGGAATCTTCCTGACCCAGGGATGGAACCCGCGTCTCCTGCATTACAGGCATATTCTTTACTACTGAGTCACTATTCATACTGTGATGACAGCACTCAGCACGTAATATCCACAAGATCCCTTCTGGAATCTTCTCCTTAATTAGTTGGGGCTCTCTGTGAACTAGGCTTCCCTTGTGGCTCAGAAAGTAGAGTCTGCCTGCAGTGTGGGACACCCAGATTCAATCCCTGGGTTGAGGAAATCCCCTGAGAAGGAAATGGCTACCCACTCCAGTATGCTTGCCTGGAGAATCCCATGGACAGAGGAATCTGGCAGACTACAGTCCATGGGGTCTCAGAGAGTCGGACACGACTGAGCGACTCCACTTCACTTCTCCATGCGCTCCCTTGTGGACCTCTCCCGGGAGACCTCCCACCAGGAAGGAGTGCCTGAGCTTCTCTTCCTCCTCCCCCACCCCTGGCAAGAAAAAATAGTGAGTGTGGAGGATGAATCAGGTTCTAGAATTCTAATCAGATCATACTAGTGGGCGATACAATGTTGTAAAAGAATATAAAGAAATCTGAAAAAATAATGATGCCTCTCTCTCTCCCTTCTCAGTCTCTCTCTCCAATATTTAAATTAAAATGGTACCTGGAGCCAGTGTTCTTAAGCAAAATGTGCCATCTGCATCTCACTGGTTCATTGTTGCCTTAAAAAATTCGTCAGCAAATAGAGGAAGGCCTCAGGGACAGGAACCCAGGAAATTCTTTTCACCCAGGCCAAGAACTCCTGATTATGCATCATATATGTCGGACAGCCCAGGACAGAGGGTCCGCATGAGATTTACACATTGTGGCAGAGACTGCTAGAGGTCCCCCCGGCATCTGTTCTTTTCCTGAATAAGACAGCATCCAACCTGAGCTGAACTGCCCTGAATAAAGAGTTGACACCCCATGCCACTGGGAAAGGTCACGTTGAGTGAGTTATGGCAATGGGATGTAAACAGAATTGATATGCACCAATTCTTGGAAGTGTCCGCAAAGGAAAGACATATGACTTCTTCTGCTTCTCCTTCTTACAGTTGCTTGGGCTTCAGACAGGATGGCTGAGTTCAAGCAACCATTTTTAGACCATGAGGAAGGAACCAGTGCTCAAGGTCATTGTGAAGCTGCCATGTCAGTCTTGGACTCCTTGCTTCTAGGATTCATTTCTGTGGCAGGAAAAGTAAGTTCTCTCCTACTGAACCTCTTTCTGGGGGGAATTTTCTGACTCTCACAACTTAGCTGGAATGACCAAAGTCTCAGCTAGTAACAAGCTTCCTTCTTCCATGTTGGTTTTCTGTATGTGTCTCTTGAGAGCTCATGGTAGGTGATGTTGGAAGGACCGTGTCTGAGGATTTAGAATTCATGTTCCGGCTGTAAAAGAAAACCTTATCATTGACTGGCTCTAACTCAATATTTCTCAGTCAGTTTCTCACTGTAGATGCTTTTTAAAATTTATTTCATTTGTTTTATTTTTATTTATTTGGCTGCATGGAGTCTCAGTTGCAGTATGGGGGCGTAGCTGCCTCACAGCTTGTGGGACCTTAGTCCCCTGACCAGGGATTGAACCCATGTCCCCTGCATTGGAAAGAGGATTCTTAACCACTGGATCACCAGGAAAGTCCCTCACAATTGACTCTTCAAGGACCTTTTGAAGATATTTGTTTCCTAATCAACTCCTCCCATGACATTTTAATGTCACAGATACACTGTGTATTTGTGTATGTATCATTTATATATTTGTGTTTTATACATAGAAACTGCAGAATCTTTTTGTGTCACATAAAAAAACCAGTCTTTGCTTTTTGAGGGCAATCTCACCCCTGTTTAGCATATGACCTAACTACAGACATTCTGCTAACCAAGGAGCAAGTTGTAAACAAACCTATACAGACCTATAGATTGCAGGGAAAAATATCAATAACCTCAGATATGCAGATGACACCACCCTTATGGCAGAAAGCAAAGAGGACCTGAGGAGGCTCTTGAGGAAAGTGAAAGAGGAGAGTGAAAAAGCTGGCTTAAAACTCAACATGCAAAAACTAAGATTATGGCATCTGGTTCCATCACTTCACGGCAAATAGATGGGAAAACAATGGAAACAGTGACAGACTTTATTTTCTTGGGCTTCAAAATCACTGCAGATAGTGACTGCAGACACAAAATTAAAAGACGCTTCCTCCTTGGAAGAAAAGTTATGACCAACCTAGACAGCTTATTAAAAAGCAGAGACATTACTTTGCCAACAAAAGTCCGTCTAGCCAAAGCTATGGTTTTTCCAGTAGTCATGTGCAGATGTGAGAGTTGGACCATAAAGAAAACTGAGCACCAAAGAATTGATGCTTTTGGACTGTGGTGTTGGGAAAGACTCTTGAGAGTCCCTTGGACTGCAAGGAGATCCAACCAGTCCATCCTAAAGGAAATCAGTCCTGACCATACATTGAAAGGACTGATGCTGAAGCTGAAGCTCCAATACTTTGGCCACCACATGCGAAGAACTGATTCACTGGAAAAGACCTTGATGCTCAAAAAGACTGAAGGCTGTTAGGGACCAAACGATGGTCTCTAGGACCTGAGTCATGTTTACCGGAAAGAGACAGGATATGTGCTCATCCTGCCTGGCCAATCATGTAATGCCAGCTACTCCTGTAACTGAGACAAAGAACTGCCTGTATATAAGCCACCATACTCCTTTGTTCAGGGCTCTTGTCAGATTCCCTTGTGTGGGATGAGACTTGGGCCCTAGCGCACTAGGAATAAACAGACTCCCTTCTTGCATTTGCAATACTGTGATGGACTTGCTCTCTCGGTCGGTTTGGAGATACGGGCTTGGAGCATAACAAAGGCAAGAGGAGAAAGGGGCAACAGAGGATGAGATGGTTGGATAGCATCACCATATTGATGGACATGAGTTTGAGCAAACTCCAGGAGTTGGTGATGAACAGGGAAGCCTGGCGTGCTGCAGTCCATGGGGTTGGACATGACTGAGGGACTGCACTGATCTGATACAGCCCTATGGGCTCATTAAGTTTGCTTCAGGCTCCTATAACAAAATGTCACATCCTGAGTGACTTAACAGTAGAAATTTATTTTCTCTTAGCTCTGCAGGCTGGAAGTCCCCAAGATCAAGGTGCCAACAAGGCTGGGTTCAATGGTGAACTATCTTCTCGGCTGGCAGGTGGTCTCACATGACAGAGAAAGGAAGCTCTGCAGCTTCCTTCTTTCGTTACTATAAAATTTGTATTTTAGGCTTTTAATTTTGGATAATTTTAAGCATATACCAAAGTAGGGAAAAGGGTATGCTGTATCAGTGATCCCTAAACTTTTTGGCACCAGAGACAGGTTCAATGGAAGACAATTTTTGCCCGTATTGGTTGGGGGGAGGTTTCAGATCGATTCAAATGCATTATCTTTGTTGCACACTTCACTTCCATTATTATTCCACTTCACTTCTTTTACAGTTCCACCTCAGATCATTAGGCATTAGATCCCAGAGGTTGGGAGCCAGAGTGAGGAACTCCGCCCATGGCAAAGGTCATGAGGAAGGAAGCTTGGCATACGCAAAGGCTTGATCAAGCCTCAGGAAACCCCCTGTTCCCGAGCATCTACCCTCAAATCAGAGTACTTTACAGGGAGCTCTCCCCCATTACCATTTCTCTCAGAGAAGGAGTTAACTTGCAGCTCCAGTTAATAAAAATTCCTGGGTGTGACAAGAGTGTTTCAGCTTACGAACTCTGGAGGTTCTCTGGCCTGTCTGATCAGGCTCGTCTGGCCGCATGTGATTGTTTACAGCCTCCCAACTGTGAGAGGCATGGGATGTTTTAAAACTTTCTAAATACAGACTCTTTTGAGAAGTTAGGAGATTATTAGTATAGCATTAGTAGGTTGATTAGGAATTATATTGGTGAAGGGTTTTTTCATTTGTCGTGCCAATAATTACTGCTAATTCCCTGCCCTGGGTGTGACAAGGATGTCTCAGGTCAAACCTCTCTGCTGACAGACTAGCTTGTGTGACAGCCTCTCAGCCATAAACAGCACAGAGAGTTTGGAGTATTAGCATAGGGCTTTTTTCATTGATGAGTCAATGATTGCCATCAGGCCTCCATATCCTTAGGCACCTGGGAATATATTAATCAATGTATTTGGAATATAGAAAAGGAAATATAGTAGTTTTTGATGTTAGCAATACTACAGTTTTTAAGTTAATGAATCTTCTCTTTTGTTATAGATCACTGTACTTTGTTATAAATCACTATAAATCACTATGCTATGTAACTTTATCACTATCTTAAGACAAAATAGATCTTAAGGGGAACATTGGTGAAGGATTTACATTTGTTGAGCCAATACTTGCTGCTAAATCTCCATATTTCTGTCCTTATAATGAATATAACTAGCATATAGGAGAAATAAGTATTAACCTTTAAGATTAATCATGTTAAACCTTAGGTTAAGTAAATTCCTTTCTTGATTGTAACTCACTACACCCTCACCCTATAGGAATACAACTTTATTTGGAGGGTGGCACCTGATTTAAGAAAAAATGACCCCTGGAAAAATAAGTTTTCTGGTTAACTGACCGGTATCAGAAAGGGCCATAAAATGTCAGCAGACCTCATGACTAAAAGATGATGAAACTCGTAAGACCTTTGTATAGTTTTATATGAAGCACCTGATTGTGACAAGGGTCAGGTCTGCTGACCCCCACGTGACTCTGTATTCATCCCTGTGTATAACAAAAAGGTATATAAACAAACCTGAAAAATAAAGAAATCGGATCAGTTTCTGGAAAGACTGATTCCCCCGTGTTGTTTCTTTCTCGCTCTCCGCTTTCCTGGCTGAATTCCCATCTGAAATGTGGGTACTCACCAAGCCTGCTAATTCTGCCTGGGCTTCTGAGATCGGACTGGGGAGGCCTCAGTGCCTCCTCTCCTTCGGGAGAATGGAAAGACGCCTGTGGCCTACGTAGGTGGTGATTGGGATTCCATGTAAACCAGTTATTCAGCCTCTTTTCTCCACTAATTCTCCTACTACACTATCTGTTTCTAATCTCCCTCTATATCTGTAATTAAATAAGTTTTTTCCAGGACGCTGACTCCGTCCCCACCTTCGAATTCCCTGGATCCACCGGGGCTGGACCCCGGCACCCAGAGGCTGGGGACCCCTGTGCTATATTAACTATCAACCATCTTCATCAATTATCAGCTCATGGCGACACATTTTTTTCTTTCATTGTATTGGTTTCAGGTGTAGGAGTATGTGACCAGTCGTGTTCGTCTCTGTAACGCTATAGACTGTACCCCACCAGGCTTCTCTGTCCATGGGATTTTCCAGGCAAGAATCCTGAACTGGGTACCATTTCCTTCCCCAGGGGTTCTTCCACACCCAGGGATTGAACCTGTGTCTCCTGCATTTCCTGTGTTGGCAGGTGGATTCTTTACCACTGAGTCACCTGTACATGAGCTGGTTTCAGGTGTATCACAAAATGATTCAGTATATGCGTGTACTACAAAATGCTCACAATAAATCTAGTTAATGGTGCCTCTCCTTATGACATAAATCCCACTCACAAAGCACCACCCTCATGACCTAATCACCTTCCAAATGTCCCACCACCTAATGCCATCACACTAGGGATTAGGTTTCAACACAGGAATTTGGGGGAGCACACACACTCAATCTAGAGTGCCCTTCAAGGTTGTCCCCACTTCCGCGCTCTGGTCATTTCTGTCCCTTCTCCTTGGAACAGCTTGCCTGATCTTCAGCTGGTATGCTGCTGTTTGCCTTTCAGAACTTAACGCGAGGTTGGCACACCTGTTAGAGAGCTTCTGCTCGCAGAAGAAAGCCCTATTTCTTGGTCCTGCTTCTCTATCGCATCACTCCCTTTTATTTCTCTCTTGGTACCATTTTCTGAAGGTCTCTTGTTTACAGCAGTGTTTGTCCCCACCTGGTCGGATGTAAAGTTCCATGAAAGGCCTTCTAGTCTTGTCCGCTGTTGCATCCCAAGCATCTAAAATAGGACTTGACACACAGCAGGCATTCGACAAAAGTGGAATAAATGAAGAAACCGCCAGAATAAGCAGGCACTCTAGCCATTTCCTTACCTTTATCAAGCATGGAAGATCTTTAACCCTCATCGGGACACTTCACTAGAGATTACAAAGGACTTTCTTATCCATTTTCTCATCGATGGCTCTCAGCCTCCCCGGCAGGGCAGGTATTATTGGCCCCATCTTGTCGGGAAGACCTCAGAGTCATATATGTGGCTGGTAGAACCAAAGGCCTCCTGATGCGAGGCCAGCCTCCCTCCATTACTCTCTCTCTTTCAGGGGGAAAAAACACCCCCAGCCCCAACCCCAGCAACCATCCATTACAGGGTCTCCACTTTCTAGCCTTGGACCCAAGGAAATGGCTCAGTGCCTCAGCCAACCAGGCTCCAGGTCAGATATTGACTCAGTCAATGGCCACTAAGCCTTAGGTTGCACTTAGGAGTAACTGCAAAGATCTTATCCAGCTTCAGTCTCTGAACTTTTCCCCAGCAGACCCTCGGGCTGGTCCCAGCCTCCTTCTGGGCATCGCTAGCTCTCTGCCTCCATCACACCTGAAAGAATGGTCCCGGCAGGGCTCGGGCAGAGGGAGCTGTGCCCACAGCTCCTACAGTAAGAAGCAGGTCTGGTGCGGGGCAGCCCAGGGCACACTGCAGCTCGCCCTCTGAAGCTGCATAATTTACGTAGTGCCTTTGGAAGAGCCCTTCCTTAGGTGAGGAAATGAGCCTTGTTCTGGGGGTTTCACGTAAGGGAACCATCCAAAATTCGCAGTGATGCGGAGTTTATTTTTGAAGGATTATACAGCCTCCTTGTCCAACAATATGGGAATGGTTAAATAAAAGTACAACAGATTCATGGAATGGTAACCAACATGGGATGTTACATAACCGCTAAGAATGATGGGTAGAAATATCTGACAATGATCTAGAAAACACTACATACCAACACAACTATCAAATAATACCCCCCAAAATATCCTGAGAAAAGCAGGATACAAAATTGTGTGTATATTTTAACTGCTGTAATATAAAGTAACTAGAAAAAGCCTGCAATGTAAGATACCCAGTTGTATGAGGATGAGAATGACTATATGCCCTTCATTATTTATATATGGGGTCTTTTCTTTGTTTTTATAATTTTTCTGTAATGTAAGATTTATTTTTCCTTAAAAAATTTAAATGGTATTTTTGTAATTGTGATATCAAGCACACTTTAAAAATAAATACAATCACAAAGGAAAAAGTTTGAAATGTACTGATAATATACAGGGGGATACCCTCCTCATAATCTGTACAGGAATATAAATCTACATTCTCATAAGCAAAAGTAAAATTCCCAGGTGGTTCAGTGGTAAAGAATCTACCTGCCAATGCAGGAGACCTGGGTTCAATCCCTGGGTCAGAAAGATCCCCTAGAGTAGGGTATGACAACTCACTCCAATATTCTTGCCTGGAGAATGTCATGGACACAGGAGCCTCAGGGTTACAGTCCATGGAGTTACAAAGAGTCACACACAATTAAGCAACTAAAAGCAAGAAAACAAAATCAATACGGTACCTATAATTCATAGTCTTTATTTTACTCAGCGGTATTCTATGAACATTTTGACAAGTCAATATTCTCCTACAGGATTACTTTAAATTCTGCTTGGTTTGTGCTGTGTGGGCGTCTCACTCTCTATCTCCTATTTTTGGCTGCTTGCCTTCAATTTTTTGATGTTATAAACTACAATTGTGGATGCTTCTTCTGACTAATTTGTGTCACGCATTCTAGATTACTTATGATAAAAATGTTTAAGTGGAATTTTTGAATGCTAAGGTATATATACATTTTTAAGCTTATATATATAATGTGTATATATACACACACACATATATATACACACATACATATATGTATATGCCAGTTTATATTTATGGAAGTTGTGTAGGAGAGAGCCTATTCCCCACAGTCTTGCCAAATTTTGATTATTTTTACAATTTTGCACATTTAGTAGCCATGAGAGGGTATGCTATTTAGGTGTCTTTCAACGGCCATTTTAAAAAACTCAACTCAAGTTGCTTAAGAAAAGAAAGCAGAAGATAGAGGAGGGAGAGACTGGTATCTTGGGCAACTGCAAAGTACCAGGAGTAGACTACAGTTTAAGAAAAGTTACTTAAGTTCAAAACCTTTGTTGTGGCTGTTCAGTCGCTCAGTGGCATCCTACTCTTTGTGACCCCATGGACTGCCATGTGCCAGGCTTCCCTGTTCTTCATAACTTCCGGAGTTTGCTTAGACTCATGACCACTGAGTCGATGATGCTCTCTAACCATCTCATCAGTCAAAAGCATTGCGAGGCCTCATTTCTGAACTCCGCTTCTTCTGCTCTCTGTGCGATGTCGTCTCAGCTTCTGTGATGGAGAAAAGGAAACTGCAATGAAAACACTGGCCTTGGGAAACCTGGGAGGCCAGCCTTGCTGGCCTTGGCTGGGCCTCTCAGGACACGTGGCCCCCAGAGAACCAGCCAGAGGTGGGGCCTGGACCCTGGCACCTGCTCCTTCCCAGAAGGTTCTGGGTTACTGGCAGGCAAGAGGTAACTTCCTCAGAAACAAACCAGGGTATGTTTCAGCAAGCAGAACAGCGGATGTTGGACTAAATATAATTGTATAGTGTAAAGGGAATTCATTGTTTCAAAAGGGAACATCAGATCATACTCAAATGTGGGTTTTGTATTATTTAAATTAATTTTATTGAAATATGGTTCATTTACGATGTTGTGTTAATTTCTGGTGTACAGCAAAGTGATTCAGATCTTGTTTTTTCATTAACATCTTACATACATACATATACATCATATACAGATATATGATACACGTGTGTGTGTGTGTGTGTGTGTGTGTGTGTGTGTGTGTATATAATGATTGGCAGTCCCTGGTGATTCAGATGGTAAAGACTCTGCCTGCAATGCAGGAGACCTGGGTTCGATCCCTGGGTCAGAAAGATCCCCTGGAGAAGGAAACAGCAACCCACTCCAATATTCTTGTCTGGAGAATTCCATGGGCAGAGGAGCCTGGTGGACTACAGTCCATGGGGGTCACAAAGAGTCGGACACCCTGAGTGACTAACACAAACATATATATCATGAAATATACGGGCTTGCCAGGTGGGCACAGTATCAAAGAAACCAGCTGCCAATGCAGTATGCGGAAGACTTGGGTTTAATCCCTGCATTGGGAAGATCCCCTGGAGGAGGAAATGGCAACTCACTCCAGTATTCTTGCCTGGGAAATCCCATGGACAGAGGAACCTAGTGGGCTACAGTTCATGAGGTCGCAGAGTCAGACATGACTGAGCGACTGAACATTAGCTCTCTCTCTCTCTCTATATATATATATATATATGTATGTATATATATATATGTATGTATGTATGTGTATATATATATGTATGTGTATATATATATATATATAAAAGAATTTTCACTTCCTAATCCTAATCACTACCCCTGAATGTTCTTAAAATGCATTTACCCTTTCAAATTGCTTATGGGATAAAATCTTCAAGGAGGGCTTTGCCTCCCCTTCTCCCCTCACTCTTTTTTTTTTCATTCTCAGCTTAATAGTACTATTCTTTGATCTGGGATAAACCATAATCTCTCTGGGCTTCAATGCTCTCATCTGTAAAATGGGGTTACTAATTCCCATGTTAACCTGATGGAATAGCAGTAAGTCATCCTAAATGAGCAGGAACGTGGATGGAGTCAGTTCAGTCGCTCAGTCATGTCTGACTCTCTACAACCCCATGGACTGCAGCAAGCCAGGCTTCCCTGTCCATCACCAACTCCCAGAGTTTATTCAAACTTATGTCCATTGAGTTGGCGACACCATCCAACCATCTTATCCTCTGTCGCCCCCTTCTCCTCCCACCTTGAATCTTTCCCAGCATCAGAGTCTTCCAATGAGTCAGTTCTTTGCATCAGGTGGCCAAAGTATTGGAGCTTCAGCATCAGTCCTCCCAATGAATATTCAGGACTGATTTTCTTTAGAATGGACTGATTGGATCTCCTCATTGTCCAAGGAACTCTCAAAAGTCTTCTCCAAAACCACAGTTCAAAAGCATCACTTCTTTGGCACTCAGCTTTCTTTACAGTCCAATCCTCACACCTATACATGACCATTGGAAAAACCATAGCTTTGACTAGATGGGCCTTGGTTGGCAAAGTGATGTCTCTGCTTTTTAATAAACTATCTAGGTTGGTCATACCTTTTCTTCCAAGGAGTAAGCGTCTTTTAAGTTTATGCAGTCACCATCTGCAGTGATTTTGGAGCCACGAAAATAAAGTCTGTCACTGTTTCCCCATCTATTTGCCATGACATAGTGGGACCAGATGCCATGATCTTAGTTTTCTGAATGTTGAGTTTTAAGCCAACTTTTCACTCTCCTCTTTCATTTTCATCAAGAGGCTCTTTGGTTCTTCACTTTCTGCCATAAGGGTGGTGTCATCTGCATATCTGAGGTTATTGATATTTGTCCCGGCAATCTTGATTCCAGCATGTGCTTCATCAAGTCCAGCATTTCTCATGATGTACTCTGTGCATAAGTTAAATAAGCAGTGTGACAATATACAACCTTGACGTACTCCTTTCCCCACTGGATGGACTCAGTGGGGATTAAATTTTTGAACCCTTTGTAACATGGGAATCAACCGTACTTGATGTGAAGGTAGGGGTCAGGTGTTGGAGAATCTGATTGGTGTTTTTTGTAGAAAAGGAAACTGACATGAAACAAATTTACTCAGAATCAGGAGGAGGACCTGGTTTGGCAGGGAGCTTGGATAGTGAGCTTGATTTTTGACAGACTGAGCAGCAGGCGTCCCGCCCATGGAGGGAAGTCTGACAGGTCCCTGGAAATGGGTGTCCAGAACGCTGGAAGCAGATGGGCTGCACCGGGTAGGTGTCTCTAAGGCATTGCCTCTTACGTGCATGCACCTAAGTTGCTTAAGTCCTGGCTGACTCTATGCGATATGGTCCTCAGCCCGCCAAGCTCCTTTGTCCATGGAGATTCTCCAGGCATGAATACTGGAATGGGTTGCCGTGCCCTCCTGCAGGGGATCTTCCCAACCCAGGGGTGGAACCTGCGTCTCTTATGTCTACATGCATTGGCAGGTAGGTTCTTTACCACTGGCCTCTTACCTACCCAGCTACATATTACCGATCAGGGCCTCCAGTGTTTGGAAAACTTAAATAAAATCAATACCCCAAATGGGAACTTTCAATAGTTTTAATGCAGCTTGCGTGAAAAGCAAGCAGGCTCTTCCTCTCTCAGGCTGGAACACATCAGACAGTGACAATTTGAAATTTACAACTCAGACATTTAATACGTTTCAAGGGGAACATTATCATTTGAAAACCTTGTAAAGAGAAATGTGTCTGTACTAAGAAGCGACACTATCTTCCTTTTGTAAAGAGACCCCCATCATTTACATTTTTACTTTTGCTACCCTCTTGTGTTAAATAATTCTGACATTTTCTTCAAATGCAAATTATATTTCTGAAAATTTCTCAAATGTGAGGTTTTATTTTTCAAAAAAAAAAAAAAGGTGGGGAGAGAATTTTTTTCATGTGACAAGTATGTGACAACTCTGGCCATCTCCTGGGTCTCTAACTCCTACCAGGTCTGGTTAAAAAAAGAAATGTACTAGTTTCATCTGGTTTTTCCTGACTGGAAATGCAACTTCTATCAGAAAGTGGCTCCTTGCATCTTGAGTGGCTAGGGAGCTAACTATTCAGATAAACATTCAAGTATTCAATATTAATGTATGAAACCTTAACTTTAGGATGGGAAGGACCTTCAAGGTCATCAGATGATAGCTACTCTTCTCCATTACTGAATTTCCCTTAAATCTCTCCATATACTGGTACTCAGCCAGAGCTTGCATATCTCCAAAAGTATCCTCTGACTAAGATAATCAAATTAAATTTCAATTACATATAAAAGCTTCCTCCCATTGGACTTAGTTATCACCGGAGCCTTATCCTAGTTAAGAGTCGGTACTAAGTAGCTGGTCAGCTTGGGCTTTGCAGACAGAAATTTTAGGGTTCAAATCCTTCACCTGATCCATGGATCATATTTTGAGCATCACGTGTATCTCCTGGGAGGTCATCAGAAGTGAAGAGCATCAAGCTCCACTTCAAGCTCACTGAATCATAGTCTTGTCTCTTCTTTTTAGATTTTTATTGATGTTTAGTTGCTTTACAATGTTGTGTTAGTTTCTGCTGTACAGCAAAGTGTATCAGCTATATTCCTTCTTTCCTGGATTTCCCTCCAATCCAGTTAACCACAGAATGTTGAGTCGAGTTCCCTGTGCTATAAAGAAGGCTCTCATTAGTTACTTATTATAGACTGTAGTGTGTATATGTCGATCTCAATCTCCCAGTTCATTCCACCCCCCTACCCCCTTGGTACCCATATCTTTATTCTCTAGGTCTGTGTCTCTATCTCTGCTTTGGAAATAAGTTCATCTGTATGAATCACAATCTTTATTTTCATAAGATCCCCAGGTGATCCTCATATACAGGAAAAACTGGGGACTGTAGCTCTAGGGACTCAGTTAATCACCCACACACTCAGTTTCTTGTCTGAAAATTGAGAAGGTCTCAAAAAGTTCTCTTCACCTATCAAACATTAAAATAACAAAGACAGAATTCATAAAAATCTACTGTCAGAATACTTTAAATAAGGGAAACTTATTAATCTAGCTAGAAAGTATAGGGCGATTTTGAAATAAACTGTTATTTAGCCACTATTGAAAAATTACAACCAAATAGAAAATTCTGGAGAGAATATCAAGAAAAGATTAGGATATGATTCCATTTAATAAACAGGAAAAAATTAGAGAAATACCAAAATGTCTGCAGTGATTATATATAGGTGAAGTGATTAGCAGTGTTTATTTACCTATCAGTATCTCCTCCTCAACGCACATTTATTAAGTATATATGATTTAGTAACAATGGGGAAAAAACCAAGCACCTTACTTTTTGATCAACAAGGATCAAATAGAAGATGTAAAATTTTCGAGTCTTACAAGCAAATACAGAATTCGCTTTATAGTGAATGTACCAAATATGTTCTTCACCCTACAGAATACATCCTTCAGCTATTGTCTTTCAAGGCCCAACTCAAGTCCCACTTCTTTCAAGCCATCATTTTATATACTCAGAGGTCAGGGATCTTACTAGAATAAACGGTGCATCCTCTTTGACAAAGGAGGAAACACTGATTAGGTACAAAGGAAATACGAAAGGAAGGGAAGGAAGGAAGGAATGGGGGAGGGAAAGAGAGGGAGGGAGGAGGAAGGAAGAACAAAAGAGCGGAAGCACATGCAAGACTCAGGCTTGCTGGATCTCCAGTCCGCCTGGACTCCTGCAGAGTATTTCTGAGCCAGGTCTGGCTGTTAACAAACGGCCTTGCGCTGCTCCTCTTGCGTCACGGTCTTGCTTCCCCAGTGAGATTTCCAGTACCTTAAAAAGAGGAACACATATGCCTTAAAAATATGTGTTTGAATAATTCTTTCTGAAGGCAGCATAGTTTGGGAGACATATTGTTTATTCCTAGTCATGGAGAAGCAGGGTGAGACCTCAGGATGGTGAACAGTACATGCAAGTCCAAGGTGGGGCCACAGATGCTCCCCTGGGCTTTTTAAATTTACCCACATACCAGAGGATCTTGAATGTATGTGCATAATAGCAGTGCCTTCAATGCATGAGGCACACACTGATAAACTGCAGGGGGAACCAGACAAGTTCACATCAGATTAGGAAATTTCAATATTTCTCTTTCAGTAGTTTACAGAACAACTGGACGACAAATTAAGACAGACAGAGGAAGCTTGAACAACACGTCTGGTTGCCTGACTTAACTGACCTTGATAGTACACATTACGGCAGAATTAACGTTTGAGTGCAATGCACTATTTATCAAAATACACTGTACTCTAGGTCACAAAAACTCGCAATAATTTAGATTAAATTCATGCAAAATATAATCTCTGAACATATTGTTTTTTTTTTATTGAAAGCAGCTCTTTGCCCCTTTCCTGTTGGCCCATATTTGTTCCCCTCTAACATTAAAAGAACCTAATTGTAAGAATCAGATCACCAGGCAATTTAACCTCGCCCTTGACTTATGCTCTTCTGAACGCACACCATGCCTTGCTTAACCTGTTGATTCTTTTCGTAGATAAAGAGAAGTGAGAATGAAGCAGCCCCCTCGTCAGTCCTACGAGGACAAGATAACATCTGAAGAGTCAGCCAGTCTGCATGCAATGGAAGAGGATGCAGAATCCAAACTCCTGCGTCAG
Organism: Ovis canadensis; assembly: GCF_042477335.2. Lineage (NCBI taxonomy): Eukaryota > Metazoa > Chordata > Mammalia > Artiodactyla > Bovidae > Ovis > Ovis canadensis. The sequence continues at coordinate 128,893,835 of NC_091250.1, read as the reverse complement.
TGATTCACTGAGACAGGCCCCCTCCCCGCCCTGCCTTATATTCCCTTTGAAAGCTGTCAAAGCTCAGCTGTCATGGCTGAGCAGAACCTTTGGAGCTGGTCTTGGGACACGAGGCTACTTTCTCCCCAAATTTTCTAATTAAAGCAACTTCCCTTCCACTGATACTTGCCTCTTGATTTGTGACTTTTGAGTGGTGAGCAGCCAAATCTGAGTTCACTAATAGATTAGAAACCAAAAATAGGAATATATATGAAAAAATCCTAAATAATTGGATACTAAGTAACACACTCAAGTGTCAGTGAAAGTGAAAGTTGCTCAGGCCTGTCCGACTTTTTGTGATCCCATGGACTATACGGTCCATGGAATTCTCCAGGCCAGAATACTTGAGTGGGTAGCCTATCTCTTCTCCAGCAGATCTTCCCGACCCAGGAATCGAACCGAGGTCTCCTGCATTGCAGGCGGATTCTTTACCAACTGAGCTATCAGGGAAGAGGAGAAGTAAAAAGGGAAATTAGATATTATTTTGAAATGAATGAAAATGTAAGCACCATATAATACAATTTGTGGGATGCAGCTAAAGCAGTGGTTAAACAAAAAATTTACAACACTAAACACCTATGTTAGAAAAGAAAATAGTCAAATCTTCCTATCTTAAGAAACTGAAAAGGGCAACTGATATTCAAAGTAAAATGAAATAGTAAAAACTGAACTGAAAAATCAATAAAATAAAAAACAGAAAAGCAATTTAAAAATCAATGCATTCAGAGTGTTTTTTTTTTCTAGAAGAGAAGTGAATGATCAGTAAAGAAAGAAAGAAAGAGTTAATTAACAGTATTAGGAATGTGAAACATGACATATAAATAGATTATCTAGTAATCAGCATGATAATAAAGTTATATTAGGACTCCCCCGGGGGTTCAGCAGTAAAAAATCCACCTGCAATGCAGGAGACTCAGGAGATGGTAGTTCAATCCCTCGGTCAGGAAGATCCCCCTGGAGGAGGAAATGGCAACCCACTTCAGTATTCTTGCAGGAAAATCCCATGGACAGAAGAGCCCACTGAACACACACACACACAAGGTGACTTAAGAAAGAAAAAGAGACAAAAAACTTTACATTTGTTAAGAAAGTTGAATTTGTAGTTAAAATCCTTCCCACAAAGAAAACAACAGGCCTGGATGGTTTCCATAATGAATCCTACCAAAGATTTAACAGAAAAATATAACAATTCTATTCAATCTCTTTCAGAAAACTGGAATCATGTCCAACTACAATACATAGAAAATCTAAATGAGTCTATAGAAAATGTGTCTAAACTAAAAAGTTAGTTTAGGAAGTTTGTAGGATATAAGATCAATACACAAGAGTCGATTGCATTTCTATATACTAAGAATGACCACTGGAAACTGAAATTTAAAAATTAGCATCAGTAAATATGAAACATCCTGGAGAAGGGCATGGCAACCCAGTCCACTATTCTTGCCTGGAGAATCCCGAGAACAGAAGAGCCTGAAGGCTACTGTCCATAGGGTCGAAAAGAGTCACTCATGACTGAAGTGACTTGGCACAGATATGAAACAGGGATGAGCTGGAATGAGGGTGGACTATATGAAACACTCACCTCAGTCCCAGAACTTAAAGAAGCACCAAAAAAAAAAAAAAAAAGGACAAATGATATTATAATCTCTTAAAATACCAAAATTAATGCAAAAGTTTGTGCTTAGTGAAGTATCAAAAATTTTAAATGAGACAGAATGCTATTTGGTTTGTGATTCTACATTATTGTGTAAGAGGAATAGTTTATCCCAATCAGTTGGTGGTTGCAAGACCTGTATACTGGAGATTACAAAACTGAGACAATTAAAGAGCACGTAAACAAAACTGGAAATTTGTATTGCGTTTATGGGTCAGAGGATTTTGTTTTATTAAGCAATCAGTTTTCCCCAAATTGATCTATAGATTTAACAATTATAATAAAAATCCCAATGTAATTTTCTGGTAGAATTTAAGAAGTTGATTCTAAAATTCAGTGAAAAAGAACAGAATAGCTAAAACAAGTCTGAAAAAGAAGGACCAAATTGGAGGACTTTTGCTACCTGACTTCTGTATGTCTTCTTGTTCTCAGGCGCTCAGTCGTGTCCAACTCTTTGCGACCCTCCATGGACTGCATCCTGCCAGGCTCCTCTGTCCACGGGATTCTCCAGGCAAGAGCACAGGAGCAGGTTGCCATGCCCTCCTCCAGGTCAATGTGTCTTATTAATCCACCACAATAACAGAAACAATGGGGTAGTGCCTTCGGGACAGACAAATAGAGCAACAAACCAGGACAGAGAATCCAGAAACTGACCTATGCATATAGAATCTATTAATTTTCAACAAAGATGCAAAGACAGCTCAGTGGAGAAATAAAACGTTTTTAACATGATTAGATACCCATTTGACAAAAATTGTATTTTTAAAATTTTTTTGATTATTTCATAATGATTCTCAAAGTAGTTTGAATAAAACTCCAAATTACAAAACTTATAGAAGAAAGTCTTATGAGTTTGGGTAAGGCAAACATTTCTTAAACATATATCTAAAGCATGATTTATAAAATAAAAATTATAAAATGGGCTTTCATCAACATTAAAAATGTTTGCTCTGTATAATATCCTGCTAAGAAAATGATAAGAGGAGCCAATGGGAGAAAATAATAGCAAATCACATATCTAATTAAGGACTGTGTTTGGGATTAGCCACTCAGTCACACCGGACTCTTTGAGATCCCATGGATTGTAGCCATCCAGGCTCTTCTGTCCATGGGGATTCTCCAGGCAAGAATACTATAGTGGGGTGTCATACACTCCTCCAGGGGATCTTCTCAACCCAGGGATCCAACCCAGGTCTCCTGCATTGCAGGCAGATTCTTTACCATCTGAGCTACCAGGGAAGCCCAAGGACTTGTATCCCTGAATATATAAAGAACTCTCAATACCAAATAAGAAAATAAATCTCATTTTCTCAAATAGGAAACACATTTAAAATAGACACTGATTTACTGACAAAAAACAAACAAGTGAAAAGAGTTTCAATACCATTAGGTATCAGAGAAATGCAAATTAAAATAAAAATTAAATGTGCGCTAGTCAGTCATGCCTGACTCTTTGTGACACCATGGACTGTAGCCCACCAGGCTCCACTGTCCATGGGATTTCCCAGGCAAGAAGAGTGGAGTGGATAGCCATTCCCTTCTCCAGGGGATCTTTCCAGTCCAGGGGTCAAACCTAGATCTCCTACACTACAAGTGGGCTGTTTACTGTCGGAGCCACCAGGGAAACCCCCCCACACATATATTGAAATAGCTAAAAGTAAAAAGAATAAGCATTTTAGGTTTTGGCAAGGATATACAGCAACTGGAATTCTAATGTACTGCTGATGGGGATGTAAAATAGTTCTACCACTTTGGAAAACAGTTTAGCCATTTCTACAAAAGACTAGCACTAACATATACCTATTTTATGTCTAATCACTAACGCCTAGGAATTTATATAAGAATGCAGGTTCAGGAACTGTCAGATATGCATTTCAGGTATTGTAAGCCAACGTACTACGTATTCCACTATTTTAATTTAAAAGCAACTGTAGACAATAAGCAAATAAACACATGCAAAAGCATGGCTGAATTTGTGGAGAGTACAAAATAAGTCATTGTCTCTGGACCTCTGCAGATGTCCATGTAAAGACCTGTCCAAGAATGCTCAGAGAAGCACTCTTTGTGACACCTCCAAACTGGAAACCACCCAGAATTTCACCAGTATAAACAATTGATAGTATAGCCATGCAATGGATTAGTACTCAGGCATGAAAAATAATGAATTAAATTCATGTCCCACTAGAGTCATCAAAAATAATGAATTATTTATCAGCACAATGTGATGAATCTCCAAATTATTATGATATACGTAAATAGCTAGAACATCCTGCCCATTAAAAAAGACAGCGTATGGAATGATTTGACTTATATGTAATATTTCAGAAAATTCCAAGTAACATATAGTGACTAAAAGCAGATCAATGGTGGCTGGCAGAAACAAATGAAAGGGAAATTGGAGGGATTTCCCTTTCTTCCAAAAGGGCAAAAGGAAGCTTCTGGGGGTGATGGGATATCCATTATCTGAATTGTGGTGTTGGCTTCGTGGAAGTACACATATGTCAAGACTTGTCAAATGGTACACTTTGAATATGCTTGGTCTGTTGTATATCAACTATACCTCCATAAAGATGGCAAAAAATCAAGCATGTACCTGGTATAGAGGGGCAGGTGGAACTGGCCTCAGCATGGAAGCCGAGGCCTTGATGCCATTAGGACTCTCTCTCTTGATCAGCTTCTCTCTGTGTCTCTGTGGAGGTGCAAGGCCTCAAGCTTTAGAGGAAAGCCAAGTGATGTCCTTCGAAGGACATGGGCATAGGAGAAAGAGAGACCTGAGTGAATACGAGATCTACCCCTTTCCTGCTTTGTGATTCTGGAAACGATCAAAACCTCAGTTTTTATAATCAGGAAAACAGAGGAACTGCTTACTTTGCAAGGTTGTTGCAGGCTTTAAAGAGATGAATGGGAATCATAAAAGGGCTTAGTGGACCTGCCAAACCCTAGATCTCTTTCTTCTTCACATACCAGCCCTGTTTGTCAGGGTTCTCCAGAGAAGCAGAACCATTCAGGTGCATTTACATAGACAGAGACTTATTTTATGAAACTGGCTCTTGGAGGTCAGTAAGTTTTAAATCTGTAAGACAGGCCATGGCCAGGAGACCCAGGGAAGAACTGATGTTGAAGCCTTGAGTCTGAAGGCCATCTGTTGGCAGAATTTCTTTTTCTTCAGGGACACTCAATGTTTTCTCTTAAGGGCTTTGACTGATTGGGTGAGCCCCATCCCCATTATGAAGGGTAATCTGCTTTACTCACTCTCCTGACTGAGTTATCATCTGGCTATCTAACCCAGGGTATGGCTTATCATATGCAAAACATACCCCACAGCAATAGCTAGACTGGTGTTTGGTAACTGGGCACCATCCCCTAGCCAAGTTGACTCATAAAATTAGCGATCACAACAACACTGAACTTCAACTATTTGAAGAGGCCAATTCTGATGATTTGCACTGTTCTCTTTAAAAACTAAACATCTTTAGATACTCTTTCCCATCCCGTGGCTAGTGATTCTTCCTTTGCTTTCAGTCCTAAGCTCTTTCATGTCTTCCTTCCCAGAAACTTAGAAATTCACCCCCAACCCCACCCCACCCAGTGATATTAGATCCAAGCTCCAGCATTTATAGACTTCATTTCCTTTGCATCTCAAAGTGGCCTCGTTCGTAGAGTTCAACCAATTGCTTAAAGAACTTGAGTTTGCAATGAAGTACCAAGATTTTTTTAAGACGCAAAACTCTTTCCTTCCATTAGGGCTTGACAATTTTATGAGAGATCAGAAAACACAGGATGAGCCCTTGGGCTTCAGCTATGGGCCATATGCCATGAGCCAGACTGCATCAGAGCTAAAGAATTTTAATTCCTTCACAATAGGTTTAGTCTTAGCTTGTATGGCTGCGCCTGGGCTGGGAATTTAAACGTCTAAGAAAAGGCAAATAGGTTGCGATTTCATTGCTTCTAAACATGCGACTGCCTCAGGGGCTTCTGATTTATTTATTTTTTTAATGGGGTGCGAGGCTATAAACCCTTCCTGCTGGCAGGCTGGCAGGCCGTGCACATTTTTAGAGGTGCACCAAGAATGGGGTTGGGAAGCTGACTGAGCCCCTGTAATTAAAACCATGCTCAGCAAATGCCTCTGATTCCAGGGGTCACATCTGATTTCATCTAAAACATTCTTTTTGGTCCCCTCTTAACCCAGTCTTGACTTTTGAGCATTCACATCATTACAGAGTGGAGGGTGGGAGGAAAAGCAGGGGGTGGGGGGTGGCAGAAGGATTCAGACCTGGGTTTTGCTTCTAATTACAATTGGACTTTTGCAGCACAGCATCCATGAGGGGTTTTTATTGTTGCGCTGTTTCTCTCACTAACAGTTTTTTTTTTTCTTTCTTTTTCTGGGTACTTTCAAAAAGGTAAGACTAAAAATGAACTATTTTAGTGCAGTGAGTACCCCTGGTCATTCAAATCTCATATCTAACTCCTATCGTTTTCTGATGGGAAAATATACTGTCATTCTTATTTGCTTTAGCCAACACACATTTCCAAATGTCAGCAGTTTTTGTTTTTTGTTTTTACTTTCAGGTATCATCTGTTGAAATTGGACTTGGCCTTTACCTAAATATTTACCGTGCAGGGTTTCACTTCGGATGAATGTTTTTGTCCGGCGTCTGAAAAGTCTGTGTAGTGGATAAAATCTTTAACTGTTCCAGCTAGGGAACCTTAGTCCAAAATAGCCCTGCAGTTCTTGGCCACACTTTGGAGATCTGGAAGGGCTCATGTTTAGTATCTAATCTGATTAGAAAAAGAGGGCACACAGAGCTTCGCTAGATACAATATGTTAGCCATTTGTTTTCTCTGTAACAACCAGTATTACATTTTCTAAGGTTTGGCACTTGTTTCTGCAACTTCACTTTAGTTTAGAATACAGTGACTCTCCTACATATGAGCCTTCAAGTTGCCATGTGTTTGCACACCCAGCCATATAAGTAAGCTCACGGATCCGGTGTGCATTGTCACACGCGAGGGGCTATGTTTTTGTGTACTTTACAGTACAGTACTATAGAGTACAGAATCTTTGTTTCAAGCCCAGGATGTCCAGAACAAGTGTAAAAGCAGTGGTGGTATAGCTGATATTTGCCTGTTCACCCAATTGCAGTCCCTGGATGCCAGCTGTTGTACCACACTGCCATACTTCTCAAGGTACTGTACCATAAGATGAAAAATGTTTTCTTTATATTTGTTTGTTTGTTTATGTATGTCAAAAGTACTATAAACCTATTACAATACAATATTATAGAGTTGATTCTGTTAGTTGGATACCTAGGCTAATTTTGTTGGACTAACAAACAATTTGGACTTAGGAATGTATTCTCGGAATGGAACTTGTTAGTATGTGGGGGAATTGCTGCATTTTCTTTTACACCTTTACACACACTTTACCAACAATGTAGGAAGGAGGAGGTAACAAATCTGAGGGTCCCTATTTTAGTTGTTATAGTTGATATTTACTGGGCACCTATGGGGTGCTGATTGGCACAAAGGCACTAAAGAAGGCAGCGTAAACTCCCTTCCTCTCTCTGCCTCAGGTTCTATCTGGAAAAATATAATGCCCAGCCAGTGCAAGGCAGGTAACTGTCTCACAATAGGGCTTGGGGAAGAAACCCTGATTGTGATGTCTGCTGAACACCCCTGGTAGCTTAGCTGTAAAGCATCAGCCTGCCAGTGCAGGAGCTGCAAGAGACACGGGTTCGATTCTTGGGTTAGGAAGATCCCCTGGAGAAGGAAATGGCAACCCACTCCGGTATACTTGCGTGGGAAATCCCATCGACAGAGGAGCCTGTCAGGCTACAGTCCATGGTGTCGCAGAATCAGACATGACTGAGCATGCACGGAAGACGTAAAGGATCCCACAATGGCCAACTTTGTTGAACAAAACAAGACCACATAAAGCTGGAAAGAGATGCTCACGGTCCCCAGGCCACCATCTCCTGCCTCCGGGACCCTGATCCGCTGGGTCGAGCTCCTGCGCTGCCTTTGCTCCAGAGCCACCTCTGAGTCTTGCCGACCCTCTGCCCTCTCCCCCAACATCCATCAGAGTGTCTGGGACCCCCTAGGGCACCTCACATCTCTTTGAGAAATAAGTGAATATTCAGCAGGAAATGAACACCCTGAATTTTGAACATTAGCTAAAGGCTATGTAGGCAAACACACCCGTATCTATAAACTTGTGGAATCTCCTATAAAGTGGGTAGCGGCTCCCTTCTCTCTGCGGTTCATGTGCTCCCAGAAGAAGAGCAGTTCCATAATCATGCTCTCTTCCTGGAGTTTTCCTGGCAAACCCACAGGCTGCCACTGGTGGTGACATGGCCTGTGGCTTTCAGCCTTGCTCTGTGGTTTCCCTACATGAAACCTTAAACCAAGCTCTTGAAAGAAGCTACGCGGGAAGTAATGATCCTCAAAAATGAATGCATTGTACCAGCAAAGAAGACATTTAATTAGCCACCATAATAGCATCGTTTAGGCTTCTCTTTTTCTTTTCTTTCTTTTAAAAATAAGTTCAAAAAAAAAAATAAGTTCAGTGACTAACAATTGTGGGGACTGCTGCCTTAGTCCCTTTAATGCAAAGCCTGGGACAGAGCTGGGGCGTGGAGGGAGGGGGCAGGGTGAGTCTATTCTCTACATTCTAATTTTACATCTTGGCTCATCGGATTCCTTTCATGGTAATAATAGTAATAATTTTGTAAAACAGCCCCTCAAGCAGAGAGTGGAGGTTTGTCAAGGCACAGTGAAAGAGTGTAGACCTACAGGAGTGTGGGCGCTGACAAGTATCTGGGGGCAGTTCCCTGATGGTGCAGTGGTTAGGACTCATTGCTTTCACTGTAGTGACCAGGTTCAGTCCCTGATCAGGGAACTAAGATCATGCAATAAGGGAGGGGCAGTCCCCCCCACCCCACACACACACGCCATCTAGGGTGCCTGCTGCCAAGTCTCTTAGCATGTTTGATTAATAGTTTCCACTCTGTGTAGTGGGACTTCCAGAGCCATGGTGGGAGGGGCAAGGATGAGTCTGGCCAGTGGTGATAGAGAATCTCTAACTCAGAGGGACTTAGAGGTGGCAAAAGGGAGATCTAGCCAAGAGCGGTGTCTTTTCCTTGCAGCCCAAGTGATTTAGGGTGGTTTGGGGAGGACACACAAAGAAGTAATTCAGACCCTCACCACTCCCAGAAGCTGCCATTTGGATCAGCGCTCTCTCTTCCCACAGAGCTCCTTGGACTGCTCTGTTGTGACCTGTTTTCCCTTCAAGGCCACCCTTTGAGATCCATCTGTGATAAAGCAACCTTGCTGGTATGTGCGCACACGAGGTGATTAGCAGCTGCAACCTTGGGTAAGTTATCTAATCTAACTGGGACTCAGATTCTTCCTCTGTTACGTGGGGCCAGGGAAGTCCTGACCTTAGATATTGTGCGGACTGTGCTGAGTTTAGCCCAGGGTACATCCATTTAGCATTTGGTTTTTCTTTGAGAAACAGTGGGGAAAGCTGGAGGCAGAAGTTCAGGGCAGGAGACATAAGTCAGCTGTTCAGGGATGATCCCATTTGAGAGGTGTTTACATGAGTGGGGGTAGAGGAGAGCAAGGGATTTGGTGAGCAGAGGAGAATGGGCACCATTTGTGGGGTTTGCAGTGCTGTGGCCCCTGGTCCCCTTCAGGCCAGAAAGATTTATGGCCCCAGCTGGGGGAAGGTTGCCACAGCTCTTCAGCTGCCAGCTCTCAGCCACCAAGAGCCCCTTCACCCAAGGTGGCCCCTCTCCTTTGGGACCCCACATCCTAAGACTGACTGCCCTGGGGAACTGGAGAGCCAGCTCCTTATGCCAATTTGGGGTGACTCTGAAGGGCCACCCAGCCTCTGGTTTCTGCTGAGTTAATCGAGGCCTGCACCTGTGGCATAGTAAGAACCATATGTTTGGTCTCTGCCCTCCTTCCCCTGGGCTTCCCATGTGGCACTAAGGGTAAAGAACCCCCCTACCAATGCAGGAGGTGTAAGAGATGTGGGTTCAATTCCTGGATTGGAAAGATCCCCTGGAGGCGGGCATGGCAACTCACTCACTCCAGTCTTCTTGCCTGGAGAATCCCATGGACAGAGGAGCCTGGTGTGACCATCCGTAGGGTCGCACAGAGTGGGCCACGACCGAAGTGACTTAGCATGCACACACACACTCCTTCCCTTGCCTCCTGGCACAGAGCTCCTGAAACCCCTAGAGTCCCTGAATGATAACTCTCTCCTGTACACTAATGAGATGCTTGGAGACTGGAGTTTCTGCAAAGAATCAGGAACGGTGCTGGGGGCCAGGAGAACCAAGCATCAGAGCAAAGGGTTGGTATTTTCAGCCATTTTCTTTGACCTTCAGGGAGAGAAAAGAGACCAGAAGTTGAATTAATCACAGTGGCCAATGATGTAATCATTCACAACTATGTAATGACGCCTCCATAAAAATCCTCCATGATGACATTTGGAGAGCTTCTGGGCTGATGAACACGTGGAGGTTCTGGGAAGACGGTGGATCTGGAGATGGTGGTGGAAGCTTGTGTCCCATCCCCCATACCCAGCTCTGTGCATCCAGTCCAGCTGGCCGCCCTGAGTTGTATTCTTTTATAATGAGTCAGTAAACTAATAAGTGGGGCTTCTCTGGTGGCTCAGACAGTAAAGAATCCATCTGCAATGCAGGAGACCCAGGTTCGACCTCTGGGTGGGAAAGGTCCCCTGGAAAAGGGAATGGCTACCCACTCCAGCATTCTTGCCTGGAGAATCCCATGGACAGAGGAGTGCGGCAGACTACAGTTCATGAGGTCTCAAAGAGTCGGACACAACTGAGGGACTAAGACTTTCACACTTTAAGCTAATAAGGAAACTGTTGCCCACGGACCTCCCTGGTAGCTCAGTTGGTAAAGAATCTGCCTGCAACACAGAGGCTCTGGGTTTGATCTCTGGGTCAGGAAGATCCCCTGCAGAAGGAAATGGCAGCCCACTCCAGTATTCTTGCCTGGAGAATCCCATGGACAGAGGAGTCTGGCAGACTACATTCCATGGGGTCGCAAGATATGAATGAGCAACTAAAGTACCTCAACCACCACAAACTGCTGCCCTAAGTTCTGTGAACCATTTTAGCAAATTATTGGACCTGAGGAGGAGGTCCTGGGAAACTTCGACTTACAGCTGGTTGGTTACAAGTGCAGGTAACAATCTGGACTTGCAGTTGGCATCTGAAATGTTTGCGGATGGGCAGTCTTGTAGGATGGAGCCCTCAACCTTCGAGAGTCAGTGCTAGCTCCTGGTAGATAGTGTCAGAATCGAATCAAATTGTAGGGACTCCAGCTTCCGCAGTAGGAGAATTGTTTGGTACCAAAATTTCACACATTTCGTGACCAGTGGTGAAGCAATGTGCATAGTGAAACAGAAGAAAACCAAGATTTTTCCTCACAGTTTGGAAAGCACAGAGAGAAATAAGAGCTTTCCCCCTTCAGCACCACAGGCTGCCCTTCCCCTCTGCCCAGTTCTACAAGAGTCCTCCCCCATGAACTTTGTTTGAAGATTGCAGGCAGGAGGAGAAGGGCGTGACAGAGGACAAGATGGTTGGATAGCATCACTGACTCAATGGACATGTGTTTGAGCAGGCTCTGGGAAGTGGTGATGGACAGGGAAGCCTGGCATGCTACAGTCCATGAGGTCGTAAAGATTCAGACATGACTGAGTGACTGAACTGAACTGAGATGTTGTAAGAGGTTGGCTCTCGTTGTCTGCTCTGAAGCTGTGGGCACAGGGCTGATGTGAAGGAAAAAAAAACGGTGCCTGATTCTCCACTGGCTCCTCTGTGGAAGCCTAGAATACGAATGCCAAGGTTCTTCAGTTGCATAAAAAAGGGGAGCTCTTTGTAAAAATATGTCTCCTCCTTCAGTAGACCCTAGACCTCTGACAGAGACAGCTTAGCTGCTTGAGGTCAACCAAACCTCAGGGTAAGTTGTCTGGATGAGCCTCAGGCTTCACTGCCTCTGTCAATAAAACCTGAAGCCAACTGCCTTTTCCTGAATGACCGTGGAGACCAGAAGCAGAGTCTGCAGAGGTTATGTGAAATGAGCTCATCTCTGCCTGCTGCAGAGAGGCAAGGTTGAGAGAAACCATGTCTGCTTGATTAGGAAACAAAGACAGTACCTTTCAGACTTGAGAAGTTGGAAGATGAGCTCTTGACTGTCTGGCTATTGTTAGGTGTCTCTGTGTCAATTTCTCCACCAATTCACCCCCACCTCTCTCCAGTGAAGTGGGTGTCATCAGTTCTAGGGTGGATATGCTGATGGTACATAATGATACACCCCTCCTCCCCTATGGCTGACTTCTCTTTTAACTGCTGGGTGCCTGTACAAGTTCAGTATAGTTCAGTTGCTCAGTTGTGTCCGACTCTTTGCGACCCCATGAATCGCAGCACACCAGGCCTCCCTGTCCATCACCAACTCCCAGAATTCACTCAGACTCACGTCCATCGAGTCCATGATGCCATCCAGCCATCCCATCCTCTGTCGTCCCCTTCTCCACCTGCCCCCAATCCCTCCCAGCATCAGAGTCTTTTCCAATGAGTCAACTCTTCGCATGAGGTGGCCAAAGTACCGGAGCTTCAGCTTTAGCATCATTCCTTCCAATGAAATCCCAGGGTTGATCTCCTTCAGAATGGGCTGGTTGGATCTCCTTGCAGTCCAAGGGACACTCAAGAGTCTTCTCCAACACCACAGTTCAAATGCATCAATTCTTCAGTGCTCAGCCTTCTTCACAGTCCAATTCTCACATCCATACATGACCACAGGAAAAACCACAGCCTTGACTAGACGGACCTTAGTCAGCAAAGTAATGTCTCTGCTTTTGAATATACTATCCAGGTTGGTTATAACTTTTCTTCCAAGGAGTGTCTTTTAATTTCATGGCTGCAATCACCATCTGCAGTGATTTTGGAGCCCAAAAAAATGAAGTCTGACACTGTTTCCACTGTTTCCCCATCTATTTCCCATGAAGTGATGGGACCGGATGCCATAATCTTCATTTTCTGAATGTTGAGCTTTAAGCCAACTTTTTCACTCTCCTCTTTCACTTTCATCAAGAGGCTTTTTAGCTCCTCTTCACTTTCTGCCATAAGGATGGTGTCATCTGCATATCTGAAGTTATTGATATTCTTCCGGCAATCTTGATTCCAGCTTGTGCTTCTTCCAGCCCAGCCTTTCTCATGATGGACTCTGCATAGAAGTTAAATAAGCAGGGTGACAATATACAGCCTTGATGTACTCCTTTTCCTATTTGGAACCAGTCTCTTGTTCCATGTCCAGTTCTAACTGTTGCTTCCTGGCCTGCATACAGATTTCTCAAGAGGCAGGTCAGGTGATCTGGTATTCCCATCTCTTTCAGAATTTTCCACAGTTTATTGTGATCCACACAGTCAAAGGCTTTGGCATAGTCAAGAAAGCAGAAATAGATGTCTTTCTGGAACTCTCTTGCTTTTTCCATGATCCAGCGGATGTTGGCAATTTGATCTCTGGTTCCTCTGTCTTTTCTAAAACCAGCTTGAACATCAGGAAGTTCACGGTTCACGTATTGCTGAAGGCTGGCTTGGAGAATTTTGAGCATTACTTTACTAGCCTGTGAGATGAGTGCAATTGTGTGGTAGTTGAGCATTCTTTGGCATTGCCTTTCTTTGGGATTGGAATGAAAACTGACCTTTTCCAGTCCTGTGGCCACTGCTGAGTTTTCCAAATTTGCTGGCATATTGAGTGCAGCACTTTCACAGCATCATCTTTCAGGATTTGAAACAGCTCAACTGGAATGCCATCACCTCCACTAGCTTTGTTCATAGTGATGCTTTCTAAGGCCCACTTGACTTCACTTTCCAAGGTTTCCGGCTCTAGATTAGTGATCACATCATCATGATTATCTGGGTTGTGAAGATCTTTTTTGTATAGTTCTTCCATATATTCTTGCCACCTCTTCTTAATATCTTCTGCTTCTGTTAGGTCCAGACCACTTCTGTCCTTTCTCGAGCCCATCTTTGCATGAAATGTTCCCTTGGTGTCTCTACTTTTCTTGAAGAGATCTCTAGTCTTTCCCATTCTGTTGTTTTCCTCTATTTCTTTGCATGGATTGCTGAAGAAGGCTTTCTTATCTCTTCCTGCTATTCTTTGGAACTCTGCATTCAGATGCTTATATCTTTCCTTTTCTCCTTGGCTTTTCACCTTTGTTCTTTTCACAGCTATTTGTAAGGCCTCCCCGGACAGCCATTTTGCTTTTTTGCATTTCTTTTCCATGGGGATGGTCTTGATCCCTGTCTCCTGTATAATGTCACAAACCTCATTCCATAGTTCATCAGGCACTCTATCTATCAGATCCAGGCCCTTAAATCTATTTCTCACTTCCACTGTATAATCATAAGGGATTTGATTTAGGTCATACCTGAATGGTCTAGCAGTTTTCCCTACTTTCTTCAATTTAAGTCTGAATTTGGCAATAAGGAGTTCATGATCTGAGCCACAGTCAGCTCCTGGTCTTGTATAATCAATCTGATTTTGGTGTTGACCATCTGGTGATGTCCATGCGTAGAGTCTTCTCTTGTGTTGTTGGAAGAGGGTGTTTGCTATGACCAGTGCATTTTCTTGGCAAAACTCTATTAGTCTTTGCCCTGCTTCATTCTGCATTCCAAGGCCAAATTTGCCTGTTACTCCAGTACAAACCCGCTGCTAAATATTTTGCATATCACTTCTAGTTATCCTTGTTTTATAGATAAGAAAACCAAGCCTCTAAAGCAGCAGGCCAGAAGGATGGAAACTGACCATGATTTGTCCATGGTCTCAAAGGCTATTTGCTGTCTACCATGCCCACTGCCTTTCTGCTGAATTAAATACTAACACTGAAACGCTTATATAGTATGAAAGCGAAAGTCACTTTGCAACTCTGTGGCCTATAGTGTCCATGGAATTCTCCAGGCCAGAACACTGGAGTGTGTAGCCTTTCCCTTCTCCAGGAGATCTTCCCAACCCAGGGATCAAAAACCCAGGTCTCCCGCATTGCAGGTGGAGTATTTACCAGCTGCGCCACCACGAAAGTACATATAGTATGTCATAGTTTAATAACGGCTCTGCTTTTAAAACACATTAAGGCACATTTCTTAGCATCGGTGACCATATTTCCAAGAAATAAAATTAGGATACTCTGATGCCTGGGTCACAGCCTGCCTCGATTAATTACGTTGGGTGTGTCTGTAAGGGTGTGTCTGGATGAGATTAGCATTTGAGCCAGTAGGCTGAGAAGAGCAGACTGTCCTCCTTCTTGTGGGCAGGCCTATTCAACCCTTTTAAGGACAGCCTGAATAGAACCTAAAGGCTGAGAAGAAAATACTCACTCTCTCTCTCTGTGACATTCTTTGAGCTGGTGGCAGGAGTCCCCAACCTCCTGGATCAAATGCCTGATGATCTGAGGTGGAGTTGTCATAATAATATTAATAAAATGCACAATAAATGGAATAGTCTTGAATCATCCTGAAACCACCCATTCTCCCATCCCGGGCACCGTCCATGGAAAAAATATCTTCCACAAAACATGTCCCTGGTGCCAAAAAGGTTGGGGATGGCTGGCTGAGGGGACATGGTCAGTCTTTTCTAGCCTTCAGACTCAAACCTGAAACTGTAATTTACACTATTGGTTATTCTGGCCTTTAGATTTGGACCGGAACTATGCCATTGTTCTCCCAGGTCTTCAGCTTTCTGACTGCAGATTCAGGACTTCTAACTTCCATGAATAAGAGAGCCAATTATTTATAATAAATTTCTTTATAAATATAATATAATAATATAATTATATGCATAATATAATGGCATACATATATAAAAACATTTGCAATTATATAACTTACGATTACATATAATATATACACATGTAATTATATATTACTATAATATAAACCCTATTGGTTCTGTTTCTCTGAACAACCCGTACTGATACAACCACCATTTAATAGCATGTGGTCTGGCAGAGATGAGTTGGAAATTGACAGAAAAGTACAAGGTAAGTGATACTTTTCTTGATCTGACACCAACCCACTGCTCCGCAGCCTCATCTCTGCTCCTGGCCCTTACCTGCCATGCCCTTCCTGCCAGGGCTGCAGGCTTTTGCCTTTGCGCAGACTTCTACATTACTGCATTTTTTTCCTGAAGGATGACATGTTTTGAAGCCAGTTCAAGAAGATACTTCTTCAAGGGAGGCTTTCCTGACATCCTCAAGAAATTTGTTTTTACTTCTTGTAATTGTATCTCTTGGAGGAGGAGAGCGCAACCCACTCCAGTATTCTCACCTGGAAAATTTCTCGGACAGAGGAGGCTGACGGGTTACACTCATGGGGTCAGAAGGAGTAGGGCACGACTGAATACATGCACAATTGTATCTCTGGCCTAGCTTCTAAATAAAGGTATACACATTTACTTTTCTTTCCCCCTTTACACTGAGAATTTTTAAAAATGACATCTTCATCATTTTTAGCATCCTTGACATCTGGCATATAGCACACAAATTTAGAGGGTGTGTGCATGGCAACCCATGCCTGCATTCTTGCCTGGAGAGTCCCATGGACAGAGGAGCCTGGCGGGCTACAGTCCACAGGGTCACAGAGTCGGACATGACTAAAGCAACCTGGCGTGCACGCACATGTGAATGTATATCTGGTTGCTGGCTTGCTTTTCCAAATGGAAGACCAAAATGGTAAAGTTCTCTGTGTTATCCATTTCCTTCACTGTACTCAAAACCTTATACTATGCAAATCAATATATTGTCGACTATTCTAGAATCCTACACAGTTCCTTTCCATGGAGCCGATAAAGCAGGGCAGAGTGAGGGTGAGAGGACAGATTTGGGATGAGAAGTGACTGGATCTGAATCTGGCCTCTAGCCACTTGCTATTCTTAGGACTTTGAAGGACTTAACCTCCTTCCGCCCGCATCTCTTCGATGGTAAAACGGGGATGATTAGGGTGCTTATCTCCTAGACTATCGTGCGCAGTGATGAGATAATGCACCCACGGCACCTCCACGCAGTGCTCGGCGTTCTGTGCCATCTGGTAGTGATAGCAGAAACAGGCGAAGAGGAAAATTAATAGCTTCTCGGTGTTGAGCATGGCTTTTTCACACTTCTTCCCCAGAAAAAGAAAGCATTAGGATTGCCTTCCGATTTTCAGTTATCTTAAAATACCAGAATTTAAGAATTATGCTTAATGAGAGTAGAAGTGTTAGCCGCTCAGTTTGTCCAAGTCTTTGTGACCCCGTGGACTGTAGCCTGCCAGGCTCCTCTTTCCATGGAATTCTCAAGCAGGAATACTGGTCACCTTCCTGACCCAGGGATTGAACCCAGGTCTCCTGCATTGCAGGTAGATTCTTTACCGTCTGAGACACCAGGGAAACCCATGCTTAATGAGTAAAATTTATTGTTCTTATGTTTGGATTAATCATTAGAAATGACCTTTCCAAGGGGGCACCAGCCACCTTCCATCTTGTGAAGGAGAGCTAAGCTGAGAGACATGGGTGCCAATATTTTTCCTTATCTCTGCAGCAGCTTGTTGCTAGGGAGAGTCACTCTAGGAGGTTAATATCTTGATCTTTGGATAAAATGAAGACATAATTAATAAGAAACAGGTTCATATATGAAACCACAGCTGAGGAGGGAACAAGGAAAGGAACTTTCAAAAATAGAGAAAATTAGCAAAGTAGAGATACAAAAAATTAACGGCATCTTATGGGCTCTGAGCCAGGGGCCTAGGATAGAGTGGTGTTGACTGAAAAAATACACCCAATGTAAAAATTGAGAGTTATGTCTTATCCAGTGGAAATCTTAGGACTTAAACCAGGGAGGCAGAGTCTCAAGTCACCCCGAGAGGACTCCTCTGAGGAGGTGAGGGGAAGAGCCAGGTTAAATAGAAGTTTTGCAACAAAGGGCAAGTAGTCTAATCATCAAAAGTTTTTTTGTAAATTGAAGAAAACCAGATATCCCAAGTTAAGGAATTTAGTGGTTTTCTATGTACCATTTCAGTTCAGTCGCTCAGTCGTGTCCGACTCTTTGTGACACCATGAACCGCAGCACGCCGGGCCTCCCTGTCCATCACCAACTCCCAGAGTCTACCCAAACCCATGTCCATTGAGTTGGTGATGCCATCCAACCATCTCATCGTCTGTGGTCCCCTTCTCCTCCTGCCCTCAGTCTTTCCCAGCATCAGGGTCTTTCCCAATGAGTCAGCTCTTTGCATCAGGTGGCCAGAGTATTGAAGTGTCAGCTTCAACATCTGTCCTTCCAGTGAACACCCAGGACTGATTTCCTTCCTATGTGTGGGAAGATGCAAAAGTTTGAGCTCAGCGAAATCGTTGCTTTGATATACACCTCAGCCCTGGTGGCTCAGAGGTTAAAGCGTCTGCCTCTAACGCAGGAGACCTGGGTTTGATCTCTGGGTCGGGAAGATCCCCTGGAGAAGGAAATGGCAACTCACTCCAGCATTCTTGCCTGGAGAATCCCATGGACGGAGGAGCCCAGTGGGCTACAGTCCAAGGGGTCACCAAGAGTCGGACACGACTGAGCAACTTAACTAACTAACTCAGCTATCTGGGGCCAATATCCTGCATTTTTACATCCTGGGCTCCCTTGGGGCTCGTGGTAGGGAGTGGATACAGTTTGATGACTGCATTCTTTCCTTCCTGAGTTCCCTCAGGGCTCACCAGCTCAGCTTGCCTGGCGGCTGCAATAATTAATAAGTGCAGGTAGCTCAGCAATAAAGAAATCTGTCTGCAAATGCCGGAGATGTGGGTTTGATCTCTGGGTCGGGAAGATCCCCTGGAGAAGGGAAGGGCAACCCACTCCAGTCTTCTTGCCTGGAGAATTCCATGCACAGAGGAACCTGATGGGCTACACCCTGTGGGGTTGCAAAGAATCAGACACTTCTGAGTGACTAACCTTCACACACATTCCACAGAAAGTGGAGGTGACGTGTCATTCATATCTCTTTCAATACATTTACCCTGAAGTGTTTTTTTTTAAGTGGTTTCTAAAATATAAACATATTCTCTTCAGAAATAGAAAAACAAATGCATATTAACACATACAGGTGGAATCTAGAAAAGTGGTACAGATGAATGCGTTTGCAAAGCAGAAGTAGAGACACAGATGTCAACAATAAATATAAAGATGTCAAGGAGGGAAAGCAGCTTGGGATGAACTGGGAGATTGGAATTGACATATATACACTAGTACATGTAGATAAAAATGAAACCCTACTGCATAGCACAGGGAACTCCACTCAACGGGAACCTAAGTGGGAAGGAAATCTAAAAAGAAGGCATGTATGTGGTCATACAGTTGGTTCACTTTGCTGTACAGCGGACACTAACACAGCATTGTAAAGCATCTATATACTCCAATAAAATTTTTTTAAAGTTCTTTTCCAAAAAAAACCAAACCAAAGCAAAAAACATATTTCCCAAACCTCAAATTTAAAAATGATTATATAATATTGCACATCTAATTTTAATGGAAAATCATATTAGTTAAGTCTTTAATAGTTTTCATTTGAATTCTTTTAAAAAAAAAATTTAATGTGTGTTTGAAGTGGGCAAGTGTACCACTACAATTTTTTTTTATGAAGCAAGGGAGGTATACTTCCATATATTTAACTACCTTATTTAACCCTCACCAGAAACTTATCCCACTGGCTCAGTGGTAAAGAATCCACCTTATAATGCAAGAGACACAGGAGAGGTGGGTTCAAGCCCTGGGTCAGGAAGATCCCCTGGAGGAGGAAATGACGATTCACTCCAGTATTCTTGCCTGGAGAATCCCATGGACAGAGGAGACTGGTGGGCTATGGTCCACGGGGTGGCAAAGAATCAGATGTGACTGAGCAACTAACGCTATGCTTCCTAGAGGGCAAAGGGGACGGGGGGATAAATTGGGAGACTGGGACTGACACGTTGACACTAGCTCAGTCCAGTTCAGTCGCTCAGTCGTGTCCGACTCTCTGCGACCCCATGGACCACAGCACGCCAGGCCTCCCTGTCCAGCACCAACTCCCGGAGTCCACCCAAACCCATGTCCATCGAGTCCGGGATGCCATCCAGCCATCTCATCCTCTGTCATCCCCTTCTCCTCCTGCCCTCAATCTTTCCCAGCATCAGGGTCTTTTCAAATGAGTCAGCTCTTCCTATCAGGTGGCCGAAATATTGGAGTAGCTAGCTACTAAGAACCTACTGTAGAGCACAGGAACTCTACTCAATATTCTGTAATGGCCTGTGGGGGGAAATAAGATAAAAAAGAATGGGATGTATATGCATAAAATATATTTATATATGCATATATATGTGTGTATATATACATATGTATGCTGTGCTCAGTCACTTCAGTCTTTCGACCCCATGGACTGTAGCCCACCAAGCTCCTCTGTCCACGGAATTTTTCAGGCAAGAATACTGGAGCAGGTTGTCATATCCTACTCCAGTATGTGTGTATGTGTGTATATATATACATATATATATGTAAAAACTGGCTGTACAGCTGAAACTAACACAACAGTGTAAATCAACTACACTTCAATAAAAATTTTAAAAAGAAAAGAATCACAGACTTGAACTCCCAAGTTCCTGTTCTATCTAAAAACAGCTGGGCCTCTCAGTTGTTCAAGGCCCCCTGGGCCATTGGAGGGGCGAATTTCCACATCAGTGGCAGAGGACATGGAAAACCCTTTCATCCTTGGCTTTAGTTCATGGAATCTACTCTCTAGACTGCAAAGTTGCTTACTCCTTCCTTCCTCCTGCCCCCAAACACCAGGAAGTGAGGACCCTCCCTTGACACTGCCTAGGCTCTTGGAGAAGATCTTTAAGAAAGAATCTTACATTTCTGCATTTGAAGAATGACTATTGAAATACGAGCTATCGGTTTTGGAGGGCTACTCCCAAGGAGCTTCAAAGTTCCTTTTGATATTTCTTTGCCTTCTTCTCTCCCAGTGTGAGTGTTAGTCATTCAGATTCCATCCTGTCTGACTCTCCGGGACCCATAGACTGTACCTGCCAGGCTCCTCTGTCCTTGGGATTCTCCAGGCAAGAATACTGGAGTGGGTTACCATTTCCTTCTCCCAGGGATCTTTCCAACCCAGGGATCAAAGCCAGGTCTCCTGCATTGCCGACAGATTCTTTACCATCTGAGCCACCAGGGAAGCCTCCACCTCAAAATGCTCACTTTTCCTAGAAAGTGGGGCTCTTTTCCATCAAATGCCTACAATTTATTTTCCTTCCTGATTTTCAAAAAGGAATTAGGTGTTGGGATGTCAGGGCTTCTTGACATCATTTGTTGAACTCTGTTGGGGGATATTTATGGAGAATTTAGTTAGCATCACTGTGGGCACTGCCAAGGAGTTTTCAGAAATGTTTTCTCTCCTAACGACACATCCTCTAAGAAGGCAGGTGGAACCTTTCTTATTTTCCCAAATATGAGACTCTGCCTTTAGATGAGACTGAGAAGAAGAAAAACAAGTCCCTAAGGTCATTGCAAATGGCTGTGACCGGAAAGCACACAATTTCGCTTAATGATGTTTAAGCGAAACACAGTCATAGAACATTTTAAAATATTCCTGATGCCTCATCTGAAAAGGGCAACTGCACTTACAAATTTAGCTTTTAAACCAGTGGAACCAAAGTATTCTTGGCAGAATAGATTATTTCTCCCTGAACTGGACATAGGTGATCCTTTTTAAGCTGGCTGCTTCCAAACAACTGCTGAAGCAGAGTCTGAGTTTGGGTTTCAGAGAGGGCGCTGAAAAGTCACATGAACGTTTGAAGCAAGTGCTGTGTGCACATAGTGTTTTTCTGGGAACAAATTTCAGACCTTGCACCTAATTTTTATAATGGACCTCGGCCCTAGACATTTTACACTAAATGAAAGAATTTTCATTGGAAAAGAATTTTCTAGAATGAACTTGGCCTGTGCCTTTGGATGAGACCTGAGGAAGGAGGAGGGCCGAGGAAGAGCCTCATCTAAGGGTCTGCTATCAGTGGATTCAGTCAGTCAACAAACAGCCAGCCAGGAACTTGCTCAGTGAAAGGCAGGAGATGTGATCGCCTGTCTTTACAGGAGCGCAATCATAAATGCGATTGTTAACTTGAAATTGCCCACTCCTTTCACATCACAGGCTGCAGAATTGAAGCCTAGAGCCTCCAAATCCCCAGGGGAGACTGCATGCTGTGTGATTGGAAGTGTTCGTTAGTTGATTTGTGTAAAGTGCTTTGAAGATGTGAAACACCAAAGTGTTAGAAACTGTCATCAACCTCCTTAAACTTTGTCTCTCTTTTACCTAAGGGCAATGGACAGTACCCAAACTACAGACTATGCCCTGAAGTCTCATCATTAATAAGATGTCTACCTGAATAGGGGCATGCCTTTTTTCCTGCAGAGAAGAGGACTTGCCTCCTGTAAGAGGCTAGTTTAGAACAGGTGCCTCCTCCGTGGAGAGAAGTGGCAGGTTTATGGGAAGATGCTTAAGACAAGTTAAAGCCTAGAGAGTTGGCAGTAAATTAAATAAGAGAATCTGCAGGCTGGATGTCCCAGTGCGTTCGGAAGCCAGCTACCCACAGCGTGATCCGCACAGGCAACAGAAGGATCAGAATTTACAATCTAATTGGGGCAATTGTTAACAGATAAGGAAGTACACAGATAACTACAATATAAATCAGGATGTGTTCAGAGCTACAGGAAAGACTCAGACAACAGAAAGGGGTTGCAAATTGGGAGTGTCACCCTTCTTGGATTGAATCAAGAAATTTCAAGAAGAGAGTAGTTTGGGAAGAGAAACACACTAGAAGCAACATTCATTGAGTCCTCTTCGTGTGTTCGTGAACTAAATCCTTTCCACGCATCATCTCATTAAATGAATCTTTTTTTTTCTTTAATGTTGATCATTTTTAAAGTCTTTATTGAATTTGTGACAATGTTGTTTCTGTTTTATGTTTAGGTTTTTTGTTTTTGGTGTTTTTTTTTTTTTTTCTTTTTGGCTGAGTGGCATATGGAATCTTAGTTCCTGGACCAGGGATTGAACTCCTATCTCCTGAAATGGAAGGTAAGGTCTTAACCACTAGACCACCACCAGGAAGTCCCCATTGAATGGACTTTGACTGGTAGGCAGGGTTGTGCCTGGTGATGGTCAGGGTTGGAGGTGACGTTGCTCAAGGGAGAAGCAAGGTAACACCCATAGCATCTCAAGCTCTTCTCTGCGGAAGCTTGCTTCTGCCTTTAACCACCCTTTCCCTGAGTGCTTATATACTGATAGTGATTTTTCTGTATGCTTCTACTTATCCTACTAACCTGGGCCAAGACCATCAAAATTGTTGTCTCAATGTTTACCTAGATCTCTTTATTATAAGGGCCATGTGAGGTATCAGGGGGAGAAGGCGATGGCACCCCATTCCAGTACTCTTGCTTGGAAAATCCGATGGACAGAGGAGCTTGGTAGGCTGCGGTCCATGGGGTTGTGAAGAGTCAGGCACGACTGAGCGACTTCACTTTCACTTTTCACTTTCATGCATTGGAGAAGGAAATGGCAACCCACTTCAGTGCTCTTGCCAGGAGAATCCCAGGGACGGGGGAGCCTGGTGGGCTGCCGTCTATGGGGTCGCACAGAGTCAGACACGACTGAAGCGGCTTAGCAGCAGTAGCAGAGGCATCAGGGGAGCTCTCTAGAGGGTCCCTGTAAAACGGAATTGAAGAACTTTCTGTTTACAGGGCTGTTGGGGACTTGTCTCAAAGAGGCTTTTCCTAGCCTCACACTATATTTAATTTATTGGAATTTGCCAGAGTTAGATCCCAAACTAGAGAAAGGGCATGAATGAAACAATTGGCAGCATTTAAATAAGGGCTGTGGATTAGTATAGAGGATTGGATTAATGTCAATGTCCTAATTTTAATTATTGTATTGAATATTATGGCTACGTAAGACTGATATTTGGCAAAGCCGAATATAAAGCATAAGATAATTCTTATTATTCTTTTGGCAAATTTTTTTGAGTCAAATTATTTCAAAGTGAAGAGTTAAAAATGAGAAAAAATGAGAATATTGAGGTGGATTCAAAGTGACTAGGGTGGAAGCTTGCTGGAGGTGGGAGGGGAAATTGAGACAAAACCCCAGTCCCATCTTTTGGCTTTGAAGCTTCTGGAACACTTGTTGAAAGCACTGTCCCCGGCCCCAGAAACTTCAGGAAAGGAGCCTGAGGGTCCTTTTTTTTTTTTTTTCAATTGAACAACAATCCACTTACTTTTTAAAAATTAATTAATTTATTTTAATTGGAGGCTAATTACTTTACAATATTGTAGTGGTTTTTGCCATACATTGACATGAATCAGCCATGGGTATGCCTGTGTTTCCCATTCTGAACCCCCCTCCCTCCTCTCTCCCCATCCCATCCCTCAGGGTCATCCCAGTGCACCAGCCCTGAGCACCCTGTCTCATGCATAGAACCTGGACTGGCAATCTGTTTCACATATGATAATATACATGTTACAATGCTATTCTCTCAAATCATCCCACCCTCACCTTCTCCCACAGAGTCCAAAAGACTGTTCTTTACATCTGTGTTTCTTTGGCTGTCTCACATATAGGGTCATCATTACCGTCTTTCTAAATTCCATATATATGCGTTAGTAGACTATATTGGTGTTTTTCTTACTGGCTTACTTCACTCTGTATAATAGGCTCCAGTTTCATCCACCTCATTAGAACAGATTCAAATGTATTCTTTTTAATGGCTGAATACTATTCCATTGTGTATATGTACCACAGTTTTCTTATCCATTCATCTGCTGATGGATGTCTAGGTTGCTTCCATGACTTGGCTGTTGTAAACAGTGCTGCGATGAACACTGGGGTACGTATGTCTCTTTTAGTTCTGGTTTCCTCAGTGTGTATGCCCAGCGGTGGGATTGCTAGGTTGTATGGCAGTTCTATTTCCAGTTTTTTAAGGAATCTCCACACTGTTCTCCATAGTGGCTGTACTAGTTTGCATTCCCACCAACAGTGTAAGAGGGTTCCCTTTTCTCCACACCCTCTCCAGCGTTTATTGTTTGGAGACTCTTTGATAGCAGCCATTCTGACCGGTGTGACACGGCACCTCACTGTGGTTTTGATTTGCACTTCTGAGGGTCCATATCTGGATAGACTCCTCCACTTGGTCCTTCTGAAAAGGGGAGTTTGAGAAACAGCATTATCTCATTTGTTTCTCTAGTTCCCCTGCAAGTGATAAGCATTTCCCTAGTTGTCAGGAGGGCAGGAGAGGTAAATTAAGGTTCAAGGAGGTTATGTTGCCGGTATCAGAGGTCCAATACGTGATAAAGCTGAAATTCAGTTTCTCCCTCTTTTGAAGTCTCTGGTAAAGCTTTTCTTGGAACTCTCATCTAACCTCACTGGATTTGTATACTCACCTTTTCTGAAACTCCTGGCAGACATTCCATCCCTGCCCCTCCCGCTGACCCTGATTTTGCTCTTCTGCATCTTTCCAGCGTCCAACTCCATGTTAACACACACCTGGGCTGCCCTTTATAACCCCACTGACCTCTGCTTATCATCAAGGGTTTTTTCTTTCTTTCTTTTTTAATATCATTGGTCATTCTGTATGTGTGTCCCACCTACTGGATACAAATTATTTTTATTTGGGAAAACTTTTGGATTTATAGTCTTTAAATTTTGAGTAATGTTTCTGTTGCTTTGCAGTTAATTTGATGTACAGAAAACACACACAAATAGGTGAAACTAAACCATTTCACTTAATGTCAAATATTAATGCAAAGGTTTGGAATATAATTTTAAGTGATTTGGGGAATGAAATAATGCCATTTGCAGCAACACAGAGGGACCTAGAAATGAGCATACTAAGGGAAATAAGTCAGAGAAGGACAAATATATGATATCACTTATATGCTCAATCTAAGAAAATGATACAAATGAATTTATTTACAGAACAGAAATAGATTCATAGACACAGAAAACAAACTTATGGTTACCAAAGGGGAAGAGGGGAGAGGAATAAATTAGGAGTTTGGTATTAAAATATATATAATATATGAAATATTAGTATATATAAAATAATCAACCAAGATCTACTGTAGAGTGTAGGAATATACTCAATATCTTATAATAAGCTATAATCTATTATGGTAAAGAATCTGAAAAGAATATATCAGTTCAGTTCAGCCCCTCAGTCATGTCTGACTCTTTGCGACCCCATGAACTGTAGCATGCCAGGCCTCCCTGTCTATCACCAACTGCCGGAGTTCACCAAAACCCATGTCCACTGAGTCCATGATGCCATGCAACCATCTCATCCTCTGTGGTCCCCTTCTCCTCCTGCCCTCAATCTTTCCCAGCATCAGGGTCTTTTCCAATGAGTCAGCTCTTTGCATCAGGTAGCCAAAGTTTCAGCTTCAACATCAGTCCTTCCAATGAACACCCAGGATATATGAATATATATACACATCTGAAATTAACACAGCATTATAAATGAACTATATTTTATTTAAATTTTTTTAAAAATGTTAAAAAGAAGCTGGGATTTGGGGTGGGCCTCTCTTCACAATGATTCCCACCTCTAAGTACTAACATTCTGGTCCTTTACATTCCCAGGCACTGCTTTGTCTCACCCACACTTGATTACAGGAACGGGAGAGGAAAGAGGAGCTGTGAGACTCTACTGATGGGTTCAGGAAGAGGAAGAACCCATTTCATCCCTTAAAAGGGTGTTTTGTAATAAACTAGCATTGCGTTCTGTCTAAAAGGGCCTTGTTATCCTTTCCATGATAGTTTAGACGATATCCACAGGCATCATTTTCCAGTCTTATACTCCAAGATTAAAATGATGGAAGACATGGGGTTTAGAGACAGGCAGGCCTGAGTTTAGGTCTAAGCTCCATCACTCACCAGCTATGGAGTGGGATCAAGTCACTTCCCTCCTTCTGACTCGGTTTCCTCGCTGGAAAAGCAGGGCCCACGGCACTGGATAGGATCTACTAGATCCCAGGCCTCTGCGTGCTGATCAGCAGGAAGGCTCCCTCCACGCCCCGCAGTCCTTGCCCTCCTCCCGTTCAGCATCTAAACCAAGCACCCAGCATTCTCCGGGTGGTCTCTGGCTAATTTGAGAGACCTCAGTTCCGTGTGTTCTCAGCTGCCAGGAGACCCTCTCACTCCCTCTCCCATCACATCACAATGTACGCGTCTCCCATCCCCTTCCCTGGGGACACAGCCCTCTGCTCATCCCTCGCTCCAAGAAGAGTCACGTGCTAGGGTATTTGTGGTTAATGATGGCTTTGTGCGTTATCTCTGTGGTTACGAGGCTCATCCGATGCCATGCAATTGGGTAGCAGTAAAGGGGAGGTTGAACTAGGGACTCCTCATTTCTAAAGCCAGCGTGGGCAGTTGTATTCCCTCCTTCCCATTCCTTGTGGGGCCCTGGGATACTGTCCTTCAGCCCCTGTGTTTTGTTGGGGGTCCCTGCAGTGCTGGGACCCCCTTTGACAATTGTCTATTGTGAACATGCTCTAGGTTTGAGTTTCAGCTCAGAGAGACTTCTGGGATCGACATTTGAGGGCCTTGGGAGATTTTTCGTTTGTCTTTTGCTTTTTACTTTTCCTTTTCCCTAAGCCAGCAGAATGGTTTGAAAGGGACAGCATGTCAGCAGTAGCCAGGACCTCGTACCTTTAGTTTGCTCTTAGCATTGCTTTGAGAAATTGGAAAAAATGCCAATTCCTGCACTGCAATGCAACATATTGTGATAGATGCTTCTTCTGAGATCCCATATGCTTCATATTGCCATGGAAAAAGCACTGGCATAGCAAGATTTTTTTTTCTATAAATTTCCCCAGAGATTGAATTGGATTTCTGTTGGTTGCTTTTACAGCAACATTGTCTCAGCAACAGAGAGAGGGGGTAGGGAGAGACATTGCACAGTTAACAAAGGGTGTGGATTTTAATGCATACATGCTTAAAACGGCAGCTTGGAGGCCACAGCCCCAGAACGTTCCTCGTTCTCATTGCATGAGCAACTATTCAAAGAGATTAGTACAGGAATGATGGAGAAACTGTGAATTTAGGAGAAAGAAGCCACAAGGCTTGACTTGGTCACTCACCAGCTCTCCATCTGAAATAAGTGTATCAATTACGTTTTGCTCAGATGATTTTGAGATTCAAGCACATTGTTTTTTATTTCTCACCACCCAGTCTGGGCTGGGTCTGATAGGGTTGGATGGTGTAAGGTGACCTCAGTAATATCAGCTAGGGTGATGGGGTGCTGTGTGTCTCACCTTCCAACAGTTTACCCCAGCTCATCCCCATGGTGGAGGTCCTGGTCTAGGCAACATGACTTTCTAAACCTCCACTTGTTGTCATATTTGCTGACACCTGACTTGGTAAAGCAAGTCACATAACTAAGCCCACATCCAAAGAGTGGAGAAATAGACTCCTGTCTTGATGAAAAGTGTCTCAAGGTCACATTGCAAGTGAGGAGACATAGACAATCTACTTCAGCAAGTAAATTATACTCTGAGAGCCCGAATGTCCTCAAAGTAAAAATGAGGGACCACTGTATACCTAACCATTCAAATTTACCAGGTCAAATATGAACTCTTGAGCCAGGGTGATTTTTCTCCATCCTTCTAAGGGCCACTGCCATTCACCGATTAGCTAAAAGCAGAAAGCTGAGAGCCACCTTTTCTTCTTCCTTTTCCACATCCCTGCTGTCTCTGATCCATCTGCAAGAAAGATCTGTGGACTTGCAAAGTGATCTTGAACCTGACTGCTTCTCTCCCTGTTTCTGCCCTCACTCCATTAGCAAGGAGCCTCTTTCCTTTCTTTGTAACAATTTTCCTGTGTGTATTCATGCAGTTCCTTCTGATCTTGGCTCAAACCCACATTCTGAGTGAGGTCCTCCTTGACCGCTAGATGCCATTGTCAAGCCTACTCTTCATATTTCGCATCCTCTCTGGCCTTATTTTTCTCTTGTATGCTTATCATCACATCATTTATTTTTTAATCGTCTGTCTGCCCCACCATGGGTAGGGAGATATCTGGTTGTTTCGATCACCAGTGAATCCCCTGTGCGTGTAACAGCAGAGGGAACATGATTAGCTGAATAAATAAGGTAGGAAGATTTTAAGGAGGGTACTTAATGCCACTGTCTAGATCAGTATTGACAAGTGGGCTCACCTTGAAATATCATGGCCTGTTTTCTTGTGCAAAGACCCTGAGGCATCTGATCAGTCCTGGAGAGTCAGAGAAACTCACCAGAGCAGCTAAGATCTAAGACCTTAGTAAGTAGAATGTAGTAAGTAGAATGCACTTACGTCATGTCCAACTCTTTGTGATCCCTTGGACTATATAGTCCATGGAATTCTCAGGGCCAGAATACTGGAGTGGGTAACCGTTCCCTTCTCCAGGGGACCTTCCCAAACCAGTGATTGAACCCAGGTCTCCCGCTTTACAGGCAAATTCTTTACCAGTTGAGCCACCAAGGAAGCCTAAGAATACTGGAATTGGTAGCTTATCCCTTCTCCAGCTAATCTTCCAGACCCAGTAATTGAACTGGGGTCTCCTGAATTGTAGGCAGATTCTTTACCAGCTGAGCTACCAGGGAAGTCCCCAAGACCTAAATAGAAAGTCACCATAAAAAGAGTGAAGTGAACGCATAAGTGCCCTGCTGGATATGGATCAATTCGCCATTTGTGTCCATTCTTTTTCAGAATAAAACGAACTTTACTCATTTTTAATGTACTGACTAGCACTGAGGTCCTTCATAAGTCCCCAAGTGAAACAGGCAGGGGCTCTGTCACTAACACATGGACAGGAGTCCTAATGGGGAGATCCAGGGCCCTGTAGCATGCAGAACTTACTCTTTATTCGTTTTAACCATATTTTGAATATTGAGGGATTCCTGTACCTTGTTGTATCAAGAAATTATAACTAAACTAACCTTCACAAAATGGACAAGCCACTTGGGAAAACTCCTGTAAAGAAACCAACTTGTATTTAAGATAATATTATCCAAGCCAGCCTAAAGGAAGACCCAGGAGGCAGAGATGATACCTCATCTCCTCCGAATCCCATGGATAAAGGAGCCTGTTGGGCTGCAGTTCATGGGGTCGCAAAGAGTTGGACATGACTGAGCGACTTCACTTTCACTTTCACTTTCAAAATAAGGACAATCTAAGCAGATCAGATAAGAAACTTGGGATGGGGGAAGATAAAATTGCAATGTTGAGACAATTTGAGAAATCACTTTTCATCAATTTTTGCTAATAATTCTGAACAGATTATGCTTAAGCTATTAGCAAATCAGTGATATGAAACATGTTGAAGAAGATATGAAATATTTTTCATAGAAATTATAATCTTATTTTAGCTTCTTTTGTATCGAGGTTTTACTTACAGACAATAAATTGCACAAATCTTAAGTATATGGTTCAATTAGCTTTGAGTAATTTTTATAATTGTAAAATAAACACCCCAAATAAAATATGGGGTCTTTTGATCAACCCAGACAATTTCCTTATGCTCCACTTTGAGTCACTCATTTTCTAACTTTTGTCACCACAGATTAATTTTGTCTTCTTGTACTTATAGTCATGTGTGTGTAGCTTTTTTCTGTTTTTGCTTGATATAATGTCTATAAAGTTCATCTGTGTTATTTCTATCAGTAGTCTGTTCTTTTTAATTAATAAATTGTATTTTATTATATACATTTACCACAAATTTAAAATCCATTCTCCTACTGATGGGTTTTGGGGGTGGTTCAAATTTCTAGCAGTTATGAATAAAATTGCTAGGAATATTCATGCACAAGCTTTAGTGTGCATTTATCTTAATTTCTTTTGTATAAATTCCCAGGAGAGATATTGTTGGATCAATGGAGAGGTGAGTTTTTACTTTGTGAATGGTGGTAACATTTGCATTGCCATCAGAAATGTTAACACTGTAGTTACTCTTCACCCTAACAGCATCTCATGTTACCATCTATCTAATTTTGGTTTTTCTTGTGTGGTGGTATGTCGTTATAGTTTTTATTTTCATTTATGTGCTTCACAGTGTCGGTGAAGCATTTTTTCAAATACGGGTCATTCCTGTATCTTTTTTTAGTTAAGCATTTATTTATATTTTTGCCTATTTTAAAACTATTTTTTAATCCTTGAATTTATATGTATAGCCTGAAAGAACTCCTTTACCAGACATTCATATGCAAATGTTTTTTCCTTGTCTCTGTCCTGACTGTTGTCTTAATGATATCTTCTGGTGAATTTGTTGTTCAGTCATGTCTGACTCTTTGCAACCCCATGGACTGTAGCATGCCAGGCTTCCTTGTCCTTCAGCATCTCCTGGAGCTTGCTCAAACTCATGTTCATTGAGTCAATGCTGCTTTCCAACCATCTCATCCCCTTTTCCTCCTGCCTTCAACCTTTCCCAGCATCAGAGTCTTTTCTAGTGACTTGGCTCTTTGAATCAGGTGGCCAAAGTATTGGAGCTTCAGCTTCAGCATCAGTCTGTCTTATAAATATTCAGGACTGATTTCCTTTAGGATTGACTGGTTTGGTCTCTTTGCAGTTGAGGAGATTCTCAAGAGTTTTCTCCAACACCATGTTCAAAAGCATTAATTCTGTGCCACTCACATTCTTTAT
This sequence comes from Ovis canadensis, assembly GCF_042477335.2. Classification (NCBI taxonomy): domain Eukaryota; kingdom Metazoa; phylum Chordata; class Mammalia; order Artiodactyla; family Bovidae; genus Ovis; species Ovis canadensis. Next base: position 128,862,411 of record NC_091250.1, on the reverse strand, counting down.
GGCCCAGCTCTCACATCCATACATGACCACTGGTACAACCATAGCTTTGACAAGATGGCAAAATAATGTCTCTGCTTTTTAATATGCTGTCTAAGTTTGTCATAGCTTTTCTTCCAAAGAGCAAGTGTTTTAATTTCATGGCTACAGTCACCATCTGCAGTGATTTTGGAGCCCAAGATAATAAAGTTTGTCACTGTTTCCACCATTTCCCCATATATTTGCCATGAAGTGATGAGACTGGATGCCATGCTCTTTGTTTTTCAAATGTTGAGTTTTAAGCCAGCTTTTTCACTCTCCTCTTTCACCTTCATCAAGAGACTCTTCAGTTCTTCACTTTCTGCCGTAAGGGTGGTGTCATCTGTGTATCTGAGGTTACTGATATTTCTCCCGGCAATCTAGACTCCAGCTTGTGCTTCATCCAGCCCAGCATTTCTCATGACGTATTCTGCAATAAGTTAAACAGGGTGACAATATACAGCCTTGATGCACTGCTTTCCCAATTTGGAACCAGTTCCATGTCCAGTCCTAACTGTTGCTTCTTGACCTGCATACAGGTTTCTCAGGGGGCAGTTGAGATGGTTTGGTATTCCCATTTCTTGAAGAATTTTCCAGTTTGTTGTGATCCACACAAAAGTTTTGCCGTAGTCAATGAGGCAGAAGTAGGTGTTTTTCTGGAATTCTCTTGCTTTTCCTATGATCCAACGGATGTTGGCAATTTGATCTCTGGTCCCTCTGCCTTTTCTAAATCCAGCTTGAACATCTGGAAGTTCTTGGTTCATGTACTGGTGGATAGAAGAGTTTAATTTGATGAAGTACAACTTACCATTTTCTTTCTTTTGTATGATTCATGACATCCATGTCCCCTCAAGGAAATGTTTTCTTACCTAAAGGCTGTGAGCAGTTTCTTTTGTGTTTTCTTCTAGAAGACTTACCTTTCTGACATTTATGTTTAGAAATACAATCTTTCTCAAATTAACATTGTGTATACTAGTATGAGGGTCTTCCCTGGTAGCTCAGCTAGTAAAAAATCTGCCTGCAATGCAGGAGACCCTGGTTTGATTCCTGGGTTGAGAAGATCCCCTGGAGAAAGGATAGACTACCCACTCCAGTATTCTTGCCTGGAGAATTCCATGAACAGAGAAGCCTGGCAGGCTACAGTCCATGGGGGCGCAAAGACTTGGACTTGACTGAGTGACTAAGCACAGCACAGCATACAGGTATAAAGTAAGAATGTAAGTATTTCTTTCTCTATATGGATATCTATTCATTCCAGTGCCATTTGTTGAATAAACTTATCTTTCTCTGTTGAATTGCTTTGCACCTTTGGGGAAGTTAAACGACCACATGAAAGGATCAATTTCTGAATTTCATTCTGGTCCATTGATTGATTTGTCTCAGTCAGTTCACTTCAGTCACTCAGTCATGTCCAGCTGTTTGCGATCCCATGAATCGCAGCATGCCAGGCCACCCTGTCCATCACCAACTCCCGGAGTTCACGAAAACTCACGTCCATCGAGTTGGTGATGCCATCCAGCCATCTCATCCTCTGTCGTCCCCTTCTCCTCCTGCTCCCAATCCCTCGCAGCATCAGAGTCTTTTCCAGTGAGTCAACTCTTTGCATCAGGTGGCCAAAGTACTGGAGTTTTAGCTTTAGCATCATTCCCTCCAAAGAACGCCCAGGGCTGATCTCCTTTAAAATGGACTGGTTGGATCTCCTTGCAGTCCAAGGGACTCTCAAGTTTCTTCTCCAACACCACAGTTCAAAAGCATCAATTCTTCGGCACTCAGCCTTCTTCACAGTCCAACTCTCACATCCATACATGACCACTGGAAAAACCATAGCCTTGACTAGACGGACCTTTCTTGGCAAAGTAATGTCTCTGCTTTTCAATATGCTGTCTAGGTTGGTCATAACTTTTCTTCCAAGGAGTAAGCATCTTTTAATTTCATGGCTGCAGTCACCATCTGCAGTGATTTTGGAGCCCCCAAAGTAAAGTCTGACACTGTTTCCACTGTTTCCCCATCTATTTCCCATGAAGTGATGGGACCGGATGCCATGATCTTCGTTTTCTGGATGTTGAGCTTTAAGCCAACATTTTTGCTTTCCACTTTCATGTTCATCAAGAGGCTTTTTAGCTGCTCTTCACTTTCTGCCATAAGGGTGGTGTCATCTGCATATCTGAGGTGATTGATATTTCTCCCGGCAATCCTGATTCCAGCTTGTGCTCCTTCCAGTCCAGCGTTTCTCATGATGTACTCTGCATAAGTTAAATAAGCAGGGTGACAATATACAGCCTTGATGTACTCCTTTTCCTATTTGGAACCAGTCTGTTGTTCCATGTCCAGTTCTGACTGTTGCTTCCTGACCTGCATGTAGGTTTCTCACCTGCATATAGGTGTCTATCCTTTTGCAAACCCTATGCTCTCCTGATTACTATGGCAGTATATGGTAGATTTAGAAAACATGGTGTGCGTCCTTTAGTTATATTCTTCTTGAGGACTGATTTGGTTATTCTAGGTCATTTACAGTTCTGTATAAACATTACGTGTAAAAGAAAGTGAAAGCGAAAGTCACTCAGTCGTGTCCGACTCTTTGGGACCCCATGGACTATACAGTCCATGGAATTCTCCAGGCCAGAATACTGGAGTGGGTAGCCTTTCCCTTCTCCAGGGGATCTTCCCAACCCAGGCATCAAACCCAGGGATCCTGCATTGCAGGAGGATTCTTTACAAGCTGAGCCATAAGAGAAACCCAAATATTATGTATAACATGCAAATTTTTATTTTAAAAATCTGCTGAAATCGTGATTTGGATTGTGTTGAATTATGGGGAACTATTGTTAATATCTTAAAAATATTAAGCATTTTTTAACTGTAGTAAGCACATATCTTCTCATTTCTTTAGATCATTTAAAATTTCTCTCTGTGGGCTTTGCTGGTAGCTCAGTGGTGAAGAGTCACTCGGCCCATAAAGGGGACACAGGTTGGATCCTCGGTCAGGGAAGATCCGGCATAATGCATATCAGCTAACCCCATGGGCCACAACCACTGAGCCAGTGCTCTAGACCCCGTGAGCTGCAACTACTGAGCTCATGGGTGTAGAGCCCCGTGCTCTGCAACAAGAGCAGCAGCAGCAGTGAGAAGCCTGGGCCGCAGTGAAGGGTAGCCCCTGGACAGCCAGTCACCTCAACTAGAAAAAGCCCCCTACAGCAACAAAGACCCAGTGCGGCCATTAGTAAGACAAATAAATAGCTCTTAGAAAAAACTTTCTGTAGATTTGAGAAAGGAGTTCTTGTCTATCTGGTTTAATAGATTTCCAAGCCTCTGAAGTATTTATGATGACTAGTAACTGGAATTGATTGCTGAGGAAGGCTTTCTTATCTCTTCTTGCTATTCTTTGGAACTCTGCATTCAGATGCTTATATCTTTCCTTTTCTCCTTTCCTTTTCACCTCTCTTCTTTTCACAGCTATTTGTAAGGCCTCCCCAGACAGCCATTTTGATTTTTTGCATTTCTTTTTCACGGGCATGGTCTTGATCCCTGTCTCCTATACAATGTCACGAACCTCATTCCGTAGTTCATCAGGCACTCTATCTATCAGATCTAGTCCCTTAAATCTATTTCTCACTTCCACTGTATAATCATAAGGGATTTGATTTAGGTCATACCTGAATGGTCTAGTGGTTTCCCCTACTTTCTTTAATTTAAGTCTGAATTTGGCAGTAAGGAGTTCATGATCTGAGCCATAGTCAGCTCCCAGTCTTGTTTTTGCTGACTGTATAGAGCTTCTCCATCTTTGGCTGCAAAGAATATAATCAATCTGATTTCGGTGTTGACCATCTGGTGATGTCCATGTGTAGAGTCTTCTCTTGTGTTGTTGGAAGAGGGTGTTTGCTATGACCAGTGCATTCTCTTGGCAAAACTCTTATTAGCCTTTGCCCTGCTTCATTCCATATTCCAAGGCCAAATTTGCCTGGTACTCCAGGTGTTTCTTGACTTCCTACTTTTGCATCCCAGTCCCTTATAATGAAAAGGGTATCTTAAAAATTTGGCTTAACTCTCAACATTCATAAAACGAAGATCATGGCATCTGGTCCCATCACTTCGTGGGAAATAGATGGGGAAACAGTGTCAGACTTTATTTTGGGGGGCTCCAAAATCACTGCAGATGGTGACTGCAGCCATGAAATTAAAAGATGCTTACTCCTTGGAAGGAAAGTTATGACCAAACTAGATAGCATATTCAAAAGAAGAGACATTACTTTGCTGACTAACGTCCATCTAGTCAAGGCTATGGTTTTCCCAGTGGTCATGGATGGATGTGAGAGTGGGACTGTGAAGAAAGCTGAGCACCAAAGAATTGATGCTTTTGAACTGTAGTGTTGAAGAAGACTCTTGAGAGTCCCTTGGACCGCAAGGAGTTCCAACCAGTCCATTCTAAAGGAGATCAGCCCTTGATGTTCTTTGGAAGGAATGATGCTAAAACTGAAACTCCAACACTTTGGCCACCTCATGTGAAGAGTTGACTCACTGGAAAAGACTCTGATGCTGGGAGGGATTGGGGGCAGGAGGAGAAGGGGACGACAGAAGATGAGATGGCTGGATGGCATCACCAGCTTGATGGACATGAGTTTGAGTGAACTCCAGGAATCGGTGATGAACAGGGAGGCCTGGCGTGCTGCGATTCATGGGGTCACAAAGAGTTGGACATGACTGACTGAACTGAACTGAGTAACTGGAATTTAAAAAAAATATATTTTTTAATAAAAAAACTTTTTTGGCAGAATAAAAAAAGAAACTTTTTTGGCTGTTTAAATATTTGTTAATAGTACAAAGGAAAAAAGTAATGATTGGATGTTGAACTTGCTTGTATTGTAAGATCTCGCTAAACTCACTTACTAGTTCTAGTTTTTTTGAGAGCGAAAGGGGTTGATTACTTATGATTTTCCACATAAAAATTAATAGGGAAGTTTTATTTCTTAATTCCTAATCTTTTTTTTTTTTCTTGCTGTATTGAATTGGCTAGGGCCTCTAGTACAATGTTCAGTGGAAAAGGTGAGAATGAGTAACTTTACTTTGCTCTTGACTTATGATAAATTAATTTAATATTTCACTATTAAGTATGATGGCAGCTCTAGATTTTTCACAGTTGCCTTTTAACATATTGAGGAATTTCTCTTCTGATTTTAATTTTCCAAGAGTTACTATTATGGCTGAATATAAACTCTTATGCATTTACTAAGTTTACCATGCTTTTCTCTATTCTGTAGTGTAAGTTACTTTGATTTTTAAATGTTAAATCAATCTTGCTTAACCCCCACTTAGTATAATATATTATCCTTTTAATGTGTTTATATTTTTATATTATTTACAATTTCTAAGTATGTTTGCATCTATGTACATAAGGGATATTGACGTATATTTTTTTCTTGTACATTTTTGGTCAGGTTTTGGTATCAAATAGTGCTGTTACAATAAAATAAGTAAGTATGTGTTCCATGCTCTTCTTCTCATTTGAATGAGTTTGCATAGAATTGCTATCATTTCTCTTTTAAAGCAGAGCCCTTTTCTTGTTTGATAGAAATCACCTGCTCCTAGATATTTTAGTGTAAAATGATTTTTCATAACTAATTACTCTAATAAAAATGTGTGTTCAGATTTTGCAGTTCATCTTTTGTCAGTTTTGTTTTGTATTTTTTAAGGTATTCATGTTTCTATCAACATTGCTGCATTTGTTGGCATTGTGCTATTCATAATGTTCTCTTATTTTCCTTTTCATGTGTATAGAATTTTCAGGAGATCCTTCTCTTTCATGGTAGATTGGTTATCTATATATTTTCCTTTTCATTGATCAGTGTCCATAGGGATTTATCAATTTTATTGATCTTCTTAAGAAACTCATGTTTTAATTTTTTAATGTTCTCTACTCCTTGTTTTTCTTCTGTTTCATTGATATCAAACATGATCAATCCATTCTTACACTTTCTTAGGGTTTCAGTTTTTCCTCTTCTTGTTTGTTTTAGCTTTTTAAGATTAGAAACTAGATAGTTGATTTGAGTGTTTTTCTTATCTAAGAACTTCAGAAATATATTTACCACAAATTGCCTCATATAATTTTTGATATATTCTTAAACTCATTTGACTAAAAACATTTTGTATTTATTATTTGACTCATGGACCACTTAAAAATATATGGTTTAATTATCAAGTATGACAGTCTTACTAGTATTAATTTCTAATCAGGTATTATTGTGGTTAGAAGACATACCTCCCACAATATTGGAAATAAAAGCAAATATAAATAAGTGGGATCTAAAAATGAAAAGCTTCTACACAACAAAGGAAACTAGAAGCAAGGTGAAAAGACAGCCTTCAGAAGGGGAGAAAATAATAGCAAATGAAGCAACTGACAAAGAACTAATCTCAAAAATATGCAAGCAACTCCTGCAGCTCAATTCCAGAAAAATAAACGACCCAATGAAAAAGTGGGCCAAATAATTCAGTTCAGTTCAGTTCAGTTCAGTCCCTCAATCTTGTCCGACTATTTGTGACCCCATGAATCGCAGCATGCCAGGCCTCCCTGTTCATCACCATCTCCCGGAGTTCACTCAGACTCACGTCCATCGAGTCCATGATGCCATCCAGCCATCTCATCCTGGGCCATCCCCTTCTTCTCCTGCCCCCAATCCCTCCCAGCATCAGAGTCTTTTCCAATGAGTCAACTCTTCGCATGAGGTGGCCAAAGTACTGGAGCTTCAGCTTTAGCATCATTCCTTCCAAAGAAATCCCAGGGTTGATCTCCTTCAGAAAGGACTGGTTGGATCTCCTTGCAGTCCAAGGGACTCTCAAGAGTCTTCTCCAACACCACAGTTCAAAAGCATCAATTCTTTGGCACTCAGCCTTCTTCACAGTTCAACTCTCACATCCATCCATGACCACAGGAAAAACCAGAGCCTTGACTAGACGGACCTTAGTCGGCAAAGTAATGTCTCTGCTTTTGAATATACTATCTAGGTTGGTCATAACTTTTCTTCCAAGGAGGAAGCGTCTTTTAATTTCATGGCTGCAGTCACCATCTGCAGTGATTTTGGAGCCCCCAAAAATAAAGTCTGACACTGTTTCCACTGTTTCCCCATCTATTTCCCATGAAGTGATGGGGCCAGATGCCGTGATCTTCGTTTTCTGAATGTTGAGCTTTAAGCCAACATTTTTGCTTTCCTCTTTCACTTTCATCAAGAGGCTTTTTAGCTTCTCTTCACTTTCTGCCATAAGGGTGGTGTCATCTGCATATCTGAGGTGATTGATATTTCTCCCGGCAATGTTGATTCCAGCTTGTGCTTCTTCCAGTCTAGTGTTTCTCATAATGTACTCTGCATAGAAGTTAAATAAGCAGGGTGACAATATACAGCCTTGACGGACTCCTTTTCCTATTTGGAACCAGTCTATTGTTACATGTCTAGTTCTAACTGTTGCTTCTTGGCCTGCATACAGATTTCACAAGAGGAAGGTTAGGTGGTCTGGTATTCCCATGCCTTTCAGAATTTTCCACAGTTTCTTGTGATCCACACAGTCACAGGCTTTGGCATAGTCAATAAAACAGAAATAGATGTTTTTCTGGAACTCTCTTGCTTTTTCCATGATCCAGTGGATGTTGGCAATTTGATCTCTGGTTCCTCTGCCTTTTCTAAAACCAGCTTGAACATCAGGGAGTTCATGGTTCACATATTGCTAAGCCTGGCTTGGAGAATTTTGAGCATGACTTTACTAGCATGTGAGATGAGTGCAATTGCGTGGTAGTTTGAGTATTCTTTGGCATTGCCTTTCTTTGGAATTGGAATGAAAACTGACCTTTTCCAGTCCTGTGGCCACTGCTGAGTTTTCCAAATTTGCTGGCATATTGAGTGAAGCACTTTCACAGCATCATCTTTCAGGATCTGGAACAGCTCAACTGGAATGCCATCACCTCCACTAGCTTTGTTCATAGTGATGCTTTCTAAGGCCCACTTGACTTCACATTCCAGGATGTCTGGCTCTAGATGAGTGATCACATCATCATGATTATCTGGGTCGTGAAGATCTTTTTTGTACAGTTCTTCCGTGTATTCTTGCCACCTCTTCTTAATATCTTCTGCTTCTGTTAGGTCCAGACCATTTCTGTCCTTTATCGAGCCCATCTTTGCATGAAATGTTTCCTTGATATCTCTAATTTTCTTAAAGAGATCTCTAGTCTTTCCCATTCTGTTGTTTTCCTCTATTTCTTTGCATGGATCACTGAAGAAGGCTTTCTTATCTCTTCTTGCTCTTCTTTGGAACTCTGCATTCAGATGCTTATATCTTTCCTTTTCTCCTTTCCTTTTCACCTCTCTTCTTTTCACAGCTATTTGTAAGCCCTCCCCAGACAGCCATTTTGCTTTTTTGCATTTCTTTTCCATGGGGATGGTCTTGATCCCTGTCTCCTATACAATGTCATGAACCTCATTCCATAGTTCATCAGGCACTCTATCTCTCAGATCTAGGCCCTTAAATCTATTTCTCACTTACACTGTATAATCATAAGGGATTTGATTGAGGTCATACCTGAATAGTCTAGCGGTTTTCCCTACTTTCTTCAATTTAAGTCTGAATTTGGCAATAAGGAGTTGATGATCTGAGCCACAGTCAGCTCCCAGTCTTGTTTTTGTTGACTGTATAGAGCTTCTCCATCTTTGGCTGCAAAGAATATAATCAATCTGATTTCGGTGTTGACCATCTGGTGATGTCCATGTGTAGAGTCTTCTCTTGTGTTGTTGGAAGAGGGTGTTTGCTATGACCAGTGCATTTTCTTGGCAAAACTCTATTAGTCTTTGCCCTGCTTCATTCCGCATTCCAAGGCCAAATCTGCCTGTTACTCCAGGTGTTTCTTAACTTCCTACTTTTGCATTCCAGCCCCCTATAATGAAAAGGACATCTTTTTTTGGGTGTTACTTCTAAAAGGTCTTGTAGGTCTTCATGAAACCTTTCAACTTCAGTTTCTTTAGCATTACTTGTTGGGGTAACTGTGATAACTGTGATAACTGTGATATTGAATGGTTTGCCTTGGAGATGAATAGAGATCATTCTGTCATTTTTGAGATTGCATCCAAGTACTGAATTTTGGACTCATTTGTTGACCATGATGGTTACTCCATTTCTCCTGAGGGATTCCTGCCTGCAATAGTAGATATAATGGTCATCTGAGTTAAATTCACCCATTCCACTCCGTTTTAGTTCCCTGATTCCTAGAATGTCGATGTTCACTCTTGCCATCTCTTGTTTGACCACTTCCAATTTGCCTTGATTCGTGGATCTGGCATTCCAGGTTCCTATGCAATATTGGTCTTTACAGCATTGGATCTTGAATTAAACATGTATTTCTCCAAAGAAGACATGCAGATAGCTAACAAACACATGAAAAGATGCTCAACATCACTCGTTTTCAGAGAAATGCAAATCAAAACCACAATGAGGTACCATGTCATGCTGGTCAGAATGGCTGCTATCAAAAAGTCTCCAAACAATAAATGCTGGAGAGGGTATGGAGAAAGGGAACCCTCTTACACTGTTGGTGGGAATGCAAACTAGTACAGCCACTATGGAGAACATTGTGGAGATTCCTTAAAAAACTGGAAATTGAACTGCCATACAACCTAGCAAATCCACTGCTAGGCATACACACCAAGTAAACCAGAATTGAAAGAGACATGTGTACCCCAGTGTTCATCGCAGCACTGTTTATAATAGCCAGGACATGGAAGCAACCTAGATTCCATCAGCAGATGAATGGATAAGAAAGCTGTGGTACATATACACAATGGAGTATTACTCAGCCATTAAAAAGGATACATTTGAAACTGTTCTAATGAGGTGGATGAAACCGGAACCTATTATACAGAGTGAAGTAGCCAGAAAGAAATACAGCAATACAATATACTAATGCATATATATGGAATTTAGAAAAATGGTAATGATAACCCTGTATGCGAGACAGCAAAAGAGACACAGATGTGTAGGACAGTCTTTTGGACTCTGTGGGAGAGGGAGAGGGTGGGATGATTTGGGAGAATGGCTTTGAAACATGTATAATATCATATATGAAATGAATCACCAGTCCAGGTTCGATGCATGATACAGGATGCTTGGGGCTGGTGCACTGGGATGACCCAGAAGGATGGTACGGGGAGGGAGGTTCAGGATGGGGAACACATGTATAACCGTGGTGAATTCATGTTGATGTTTGGCAAAACCAATACAATATTGTAAAGTAATTAGCCTCCAATTAAAATAAATAAATTTATAATAAAAAAATAATAAAATGCATCCACAGTAAAAAAACAACAACAACATATTTTGTAGATATCAGTGTTTGAAATATATTTAACTCATTTCATAGTGATTTTAAAGAACATTTTTTTCTAGGTCTTATAATTGTTATCTGAAGGAAGGATATTCCAATCAAGTTTCTACCTGCATTACTTATCTATTATTGTGTAACAAATTACAACTTAGTACATGAACAGAACACATTTTATATCACAGTTTCTGTTTGTTAGGAATATGGCCATGGTTAAGCTAAGCTGACCAAGCCAGTCAATCCTAAAGGAAATCAACCCTGAATATTCTTTGGAAGGACTGATGCTGAAACTCCAATACTTTGGCCACCTGATGCAAAAAACAATGAAAAAAAAGAATCAACTCATCCTAAAAGAACCTGATGCTGGGAAAGATTGAGAGCAGGAGGAGAAAGGGATGACAGAGGATGAGATGATTGGATGGCATCACCTACTCAGGGGCATGAGTGTGAGCAATCTCTGGAAGACAGATAGTGAAGGACAGGGGAGCCTGGCATGTTGCAGTCCATGGGGTCACAAAGCGCCAGACACAATTCAGCACAACATCTCTTCTCATGAAGGTTCTTTCTTGTATCCTGCCTATTTGAAACTGGATTATATGCTTTCTGCGTCTGTGTGTATCAAGCTTGAGAGCTCTTTGTATATTCTAAATGCTAGCCCCTCTTCAGATATATGGCTTGCAAATATTTTCTTTCAAATGTGGCTGGCCTTTTCATTCTGTAAACAGGGTCTTTCATACAGCTAAAGGTTTTAAGTTTGATGAAGTCCAAATTAATCCGTTTTCCTTCTAGCCTTAAATTCCAAATATTTTCTCCTAATTTTTTTTCTGTAAGTTTTATGGTTTTATATGTAATTCCACAACCATCTGTTAATTAACCATGAGTTAATTTTCTGTATAAGATCTGAAATTTAGGTAGAGGTGAATTTTTATGCCTATACATTTTCAACTGCTCCAGAATCATCTGTTAGAGAGGCTATTTTTCCTCTGGCATTTTTTTCCCCCCAAAAGATCAGTTGATTATAATTGTGTAGGTCTATTTCTGGATTTTCTATTTTGTTCTATTGATCTTTCTCTCCATTTTCATGCCCATCCTTATCACACAGTCTTGATTACTCTAACTCTATAGTTGTTTTGAAATCAAGTCTAATGTTTCCTTCTATTTTTCAAACTTATTTCAGCTATTGTAGTTCCTTTATTTTCCCATATACATTTTAGAGTGATCTGCATCTATATCTACAAACATCCTGCTGAAACTCTGACAAGAATTCTGTTAAGCCGGTATACGGGTTTGAGAAGAATTGGCATCTCTACTATATTGTCTTCCAATCCGTGAATATAGGACGTCTCCCATTTATTCAGTGCTTTGATTTCGTTCATCAGAAGCGTAATTTTCATCATGCGAATTTTGCCCATGCTTTGTTAGATTTACATCTAAATATTTCCTTAATTTTTTATTTAATATAAGTGGAGTTGTATTTTTCATTTTGGCATCCACATGTTCATTGGTATTAAACAGCTACATAATTGGTTTTATATGCTTATTTTTTATCCTGTGATCAGACTGATCACTTATTGGTTCTAGGAAATTTTTTAATTAATTCCTGGGGTTTTTCTATATAGAAAATTATATTATTTTCAAATAGAAAGTTCTATTGCTTTCCAGATAAACCATGTGCCCTTTATTTTATTTTTCTGTGACATTGACTAACTTTAACTATTTTGTTGAAAAGAGTAGTGAGAACAAAGATCCTTGTCTTCCTGATTTTAAGGAAAAATCATTCAGCTTTTCACCTTTAAGTATAATGATAATAGTTTTGTTCTGTTTTTCCCCCACCTAAGATGTTCCTTATCAAATGAGGAACTTCCTCTCTATCATAACTTTCTAAGTGTATGATCATGAAAAGATGTTGAAATTTGTTGAATATTTTTCCTGCATCAACAGATAGGATCATGTGATTTTTTTTTCTTCTTTGACTTGTTAGTGTGGTAGATTACATTGATTGATTTGAAAGTATTCAATCAACCTTGTAAAGAGCAATATTGCATAGGAGCCTGGAATGTCAGGTCCATGAATCAAGGCAAATTGGAAGTGGTCAAACAAGAGATGGCAAGGGTGAATGGCGACATTCTGGAATCAGGGAACTAAAATGGAGTGGAATGGGTGAATTTAACTCAGATGACCGTTATATCTACTACTGCGGGCAGGAATCCCTCAGAAGAAATGGAGTAACCATCATGGTCAACAAAAGAGTCCAAAATGCAGTACTTGGATGCAATCTCAAAAATGACAGAATGATCTCTGTTCGTCTCCAAGGCAAACCATTCAATATCACAGTTATCCAAGTCTGTGCCCCAACCAGTAATGCTAAAGAAACTGAAGTTGAAAGGTTTTATGAAGACCTACAAGACCTTTTAGAACTAACACCCAAAAAAGATGTCCTTTTCATTATAGGGGACTGGAATGCAAAAGTAGGAAGTCAAGAAATACCTGGAGTAACAGGCAGATTTGGCCTTGGAATGCGGAATGGAGCAGGGCAAAGACTAATAGAGTTTTGCCAAGAAAATGCACTGGTCATAGCAAACACCCTCTTCCAACAACACAAGAGAAGACTCTACACATGGACATCACCAGATGGACAACACTGAAATCAGACTGATTATGTTCTTTGCAGCCAAAGATGGAGAAGCTCTATACAGTCAACAAAAACAAGACTGGGAGCTGACTGTGGCGCATATCATGAACTCCTTATTACCAAATTCAGACTTAAATTGAAGAAAGTAGGGAAAACTGCTAGACCATTCAGGTATGACCTAAATCAAATCCCTTATGATTATACAGTGGAAGTGAGAAATAGATTAAAGGGCCTAGATCTGATAGATAGAGTGCCTGATGAACCATGGAATGAGGTTCATGATATTGTACAGAAGACAGGGATCAAGACCATCCCCATGGAAAAGAAATGCAAAAAAGCAAAATGGCTGTCTGGGGAGGCCTTAAAAATAGCTGTGAGAAGAAGAGAGGCGAAAAGCCAAGGAGAAAAGGAAAGATATAAGCATCTGAATGCAGAGTTCCAAAGAATAGCAAGAAGAGATAAGAAAGCCTTCTTCAGCGATCCATGCAAAGAAATAGAGGAAAACAACAGAATGGGAAAGACTAGAGATCTCTTCAAGAAAATGAGAGATACCAAGGGAACATTTCATGCAAAGATGGGCTCGATAAAGGACAGAAATGGTCTGGACCTAACAGAAGCAGAAGATATTAAGAAGAGATGGCAAGAATACACGGAAGAACTGTACAAAAAAGATCTTCACGACCCAGATAATCATGATGATGTGATCACTAATCTAGAGCCAGACATCTTGGAAAGTGATGTCAAGTGGGCCTTAGAAAGCATCACTATGAACAAAGCTAGTGGAGGTGATGGCATTCCAGTTGAGCTGTTTCAAATCCTGAAAGGTGATGCTGTGAAAGTGCTGCACTCAATCTGCCAGCAAATTTGGAAAACTCAGCAGTGGCCACAGGACTGGAAAAGGTCAGTTTTCATTCCAATTCCAAAGAAAAGCAATGCCAAAGAATGCTCAAACTACCGCACAATTGCACTCATCTCACATGCTAGTAAAGTAATGCTCAAAATTCTGTAAGCCAGGCTTCAGCAATACGTGAACCATGAACTTCCTGATATTCAAGCTAGATTCAGAAAAGGCAGAGGAACCAGAGATCAAATTGCCAACATCCGCTGGATCATGGAAAAAGCAAGAGAGTTCCAGAAAAACATCTATTTCTGCTTTATTGACTATGTCAAAGCCTTTGACTGTGTGGATCCCAATAAACTGTGGAAAATTCTGAAAGAGATGGGAATACCAGACCACCTAACCTGCCTCTTGAGAAATCTGTATGCAGGTCAGGAAGAAACAGTTAGAACTGGACATGGAACAAGAGACTGGTTCCAAACAGGAAAAGGAGTCCGTCAAGGCTGTATATTGTCACCCTGCTTATTTAACTTATATGTAGAGTACATCATGAGAAACGCTGGACTGGAAGAAACATAAGCTGGAATCAAGATTGTCGGAAGAAATATCAATAACCTCAGATATGCAGATGACACCAGGCTTATGGCAGAAAGTGAAGAGGACCTAAAAAGCCTCTTGGTGAAAGTGAAAGAGGAGAGTGAAAAAGTTGGCTTAAAGCTCAACATTCAGAAAACGAAGATCATGGCATCCGGTCCCATCACTTCATGGGAAATAGATGGGGAAACAGTGGAAACAGTGTCAGACTTTATTTTTGGGGGCTCCAGAATCACTGCAGATGGTGACTGCAGCCATGAAATTAAAAGACGCTTCCTCCTTGGAAGAAAAGTTATGACCAACCTAGATAGTATATTCAAAAGCAAAGACATTACTTTTCCGACTAAGGTCTGTCTAGTCAAGGCTATGGTTTTTCCTGTGGTCATGTATGGATGTGAGAGTTGGACTGTAAAGAAGGCTGAGCGCCAAAGAATTGATGCGTTTGAACCGTGGTGCTGGAGAAGACACTTGAGAGTTCCTTGGGCTGCAAGGAGATCCAACCAATCCATTCTGAAGGAGATCAACTCTGGGATTTCTTTGGAAGGAATGATGCTAAAGCTGAAGCTCCAGTACTTTGGCCACCTCATGCGAAGAGTTGACTCATTGGAAAAGACTCTGATGCTGGGAGGGATTGGGGGCAGGAGGAGAAGGGGATGACCGAGGATGAGATGGCTGGATGGCATCATGGACTCAATGGACATGAGTCTGAGTGAACTCCAGGAGTTGGTGATGGACGGGAGGCCTGGCGTGCTGCAATTCATGGGGTCACAAAGAGTTGGACACGACTGAGAGACTGAACTGAACTTTATCACTGGAATAAACCCCAGTTTAGTCAGGTTGTATAATTATTTTTATATATTGCTTAATTCTCTTTGCTAGTATTTTGTTAAGAATTTTTGTGCTTGTGTGCATGAGGAATACTGATCAGCAGTTTTCTGCTTTGTACTGTCTCTGGTTTTGTTAATACTAGCTTTATAAAATAAATTGAGAATTATTTCTTCCACTATTTCTGAAAGAAATTGTTTACAATTGTTGTTTATCCTTTTTAAACATTTGAAAGAATTTTACAATAAAACCATCTGGGCTTGGTGATTTCTTTTTTGGTAGTTTTTAAATTAAAAATTCAATTTTCTTAAAGTAAACCCATGCACTTATGGTCTACTAATATATAACAAAGAAACAAAAATATACAATGGAAAAAAGACAGTCTTTTCAATAAATAGTGCTGGACAGCTACACATTTAAAAATATGAAATTGAACATTCTCTAACATCATATACAAAAATAAACTCAAAATGGAATAAAGATGTAAATATAAGACCAGATACTGTAAAACTCCTCGAGGAAAGCACTGACAGAAAACTACTTTCATAGGAATTAAAAGTAAAGCCATGTGAAAATATAAATGGTCTTTTAACACTGGGACTGCTTTGTAAGTGAGTGAAATTACCATTCTATATTTTAGGACAGTATTTATGTGGATAGACTTCCTAGGTGGTACATGTGCTGAAGAATCCGCCTGCCAATGCAGGACATGCAAGAGATGCTGAGTTCCATCCCTGGGTTGGGAAGATTCCCTGGAAAAAGAAATAGCAACTCAATCCTGCATTCTTGCCAGGAAAACTCCATGGACAGAAGAGCCTGCGGAGCTACAGTCCATGGGGTTGCAAAGTCTGACACGACTAAGCATGCAGCTTCTAGCCTTGAGTGGATAAAGGGGAAGAAACAGATAATTCAGATATGGCAGCAATCAAACAGTTGGACCTTTTTGCACGGCCAGCTTCCTTTCACGTCTAGGTCTCCACCAAACAGTTCCCTCCTCAGAGAGGCCTTCCCTGAATCTGTAAAAGGGCCTCATCATGCTGTCCTTTATCACTACACCTGGGTTGACAGTTGCCCTCATTGCATTTATCACAGTATGAAATTCTCTCTTTATTGGTTTGCTTTCTTATTTCTTGCCTTTCTCCTTTCTGTGAATCCAGGAGACAAGAATGATGCTATCTTTCTTTCCCACTGTCTGCCCAACCCTGCTCCCAAGCACCTAGTTAGTGCTCAATAAAGATTTTTGAATGAACAGATAAAAGAATTAATAAAACTCCCCTGGGGTCCTTAATCTGTGATGAATTTACATATTCCCCCTTCCCTGACTCAGTGCAGAAAGATTTACAGCTTTCATCAGATTCTAAGAAATAATCCATGGAGTCAAACTATTTAGCTCCCTTGATTTGGGAAACAGGATGTAAGAGAGGATCCAAAAAAGGTCAGAGAGGAAAATTCTGAGGACATGAAGATGTTCTATATGTTGATTGCAATGGGGTTATTAAGGGTATACACAGACATTTGTAAAACTCATAAAACTGCATTTTTTAAGGGCCTTTCCTGGTGCTCCAATGGTTGAGAATTAGCCTTCCAATGCAGGGGATGCAGGTTTCATCCCTGATCAAGGAAGTAACATGCTGCAGCTAGAAAGCCTGCCTGCCACAGCTATTGAGTCCGCATGCTCTAGATTCCGTGCTCGTTTGCAAGAGACTCTCCTGGTACACCACAACTATAGAAAGTCCACGTGCTGCAACAAAGATCCAGAACAGCCAAAATTTAAAAAAAAAATAACAAAACTGCACTTACAAATCTGTGCATTTCATTAAACTAACATTAATAATATTAATGGGAAAGTCCATTGACCTTGCTACATTGCATTCTTTAAGTTAAAACAAAGAAAAGGGCTCTGAAAAAGTTATACATTAATTTTAAACCCTGAAGTCTGCTCTGGCCTTCAGCGTGAAGGATTTAGAGCCAGTTTAAACTCTGAATTCCTTTAGAGATCTTTTTTTTTTTTTGTCCTATTCATTCCCTTCCCATAAATCCTCTTACTTTTTTTTTTCTGCACACACATAAGAGAAGCCAGTTTATAACTCTTAAAATCTTCACAAATACATAGAAAACTAAATAATTTCTGCCATAAAATTATAATTGAT
The DNA here is from genome assembly GCF_042477335.2 of Ovis canadensis. Taxonomy (NCBI): domain Eukaryota; kingdom Metazoa; phylum Chordata; class Mammalia; order Artiodactyla; family Bovidae; genus Ovis; species Ovis canadensis. Next base: position 128,845,003 of record NC_091250.1, on the reverse strand, counting down.
GACAGATAAGAATCAAAAACCAAAAGTTGTGGGAGGAAATGTAGTTTTTGACATCAGTTAGGAGTCAGGACACCACTCTCCTACTCGTCCTTTCTGTAAAAGAAGGAAGAAACAAATAGATATGACAGGTCCTATATACATGAGACTCTTCTTGGGTGATTGTACATAATAGGTCATCAGCAAAAACCTGCCCAGGTGAGGTAAGTAGTAAAAACATCAGGGGATTGTAGAGTGCAAATCCGAGGTGCCATATGTGCCAGGGCTTCAGAAAGTAAAAGGATTACCCAGTGTGAGAGAGAGGTTTTATAATAGGAATGATAATGACGTCTTTATTTTCTGAGTTAGTTAGGTCTGGAGATTTCTGATGTCATTCATTCATTCATTTTGCAAATATTTGGAAAGACCGCCTTTGTGTAAGAGGCCATCTCAGGTCTAGGGGTTCATGAATGAATATGGGTTGGTGACTGTCGTGGAGGAATTTCTAGCCAAGTAAGAGACAAGGATCTGGAAAAAGAATAGTAGGACCTGGTCGGTGTTGTGATGGTGTCGTGTGTGTGTGTGGGTGGAAGACCACCTGTGCCTGGGAAAACTTCACTCTGCTGGTTCATTTCAGGTAGGTTTCCAGAGTGATTTGACTGACATTTTATGTAATCCGTGTTCTAGACTTTTTGTATACATGTTCTCTCGGTCAGTCCTGTAAGTTACCATCTTGGGAAGTAGTCATGTTCTCCTGAAGGAGAAACATAAGGTTTGGAACAGCAAGAAAAACATTTTGTCTCAGTATTGTAGGTGGTCAGCGGCAGAGCCAGGATTTGAATGCAGGATTTGGATAGCAAATGTATAGTCCTTTCTTCTTGCCTTCCTCTCTCCCTTTCATCTTTCCTTCTTTGCTTCCTTATTATCATTTTTTTTTCTCTCAGTGTCCTTCCCGCCATTTCATGTTAGATATTAAAATATTAAAAGAAGGATAAAAAATAGGCAGCTGGAAAAGCTGACCAAAGGCATCTCAGTCCCCACCCCACCCCCCGTCCCCAATGGCCATTGTGGACCAAAGACCCAGAGGTGTCATAATTGATTCAGGGAACAACCCAGAGATGGCAAAGTTTTCAAATTCATGTTCATTTTCTTATAATTCACCATTTTCTACTAGAATGTCCTTCCATTCCAACTCAACACCTTCCAATCACCATGTTGAGGTTTCAGCACCGATAACACATTTTCACAGTCAACAAATATTTTTTATTTCTTATTTTTATCATATCTGTGATCTGCGATGTGATACCTCACAAATTTGGAAAGAGGGGAAATAAAATGGCCCTTAGGGCTCAAATATGAAAGTAACCACTAAAAAAGCAGAGCAGAGATGTTCCAAGTCTCTTTGAGGAAATAGAAGGAGGTTTAAGCCATGAGCCCTGAGAGTAACTTGAAAAGTATTAAAAGCTATTAAAACTATTCTGTATTTCTTTGCATTGATCACTGAGGAAGGCTGTCTTATCACTTCTTACTATTCTCTGGAACTCTGCATTCAAATGGGTATATCTTTCCTTTTCTCCTTTGCCTTTAGTTTCTCTTCTTTTCTCAACTGTTTGTAAGACCTTCTCCAACAACCATTTTGCCTTTTTGTGTTTCTTTTTCTTGGGGATGGTCTTGATCACTGCCTCCTGTACAATGTCATGAACCTCCGTTCATAGTTCTTCAAGCACTCTGTCTAATCCCTTGAATCTGTTTGTCACTTCCACTGTATAATCATAAGGGATTTTATTTATGTCACACCTGAATGGTGTTGGGGTTGCAAAGAGTCAGACATGACTGAGCGACTGAACTGAACTGAACGGTGTGGTGGTTTTCCCTACTTTCTTCAATTTAAGCCTGAATTTGGGCTTCCCTGGTGGCTCAGAGGTTAAAGTGTCTTCCTGGAATACGGGAGACCCAGGTTCGTTCCCTGGGTCGGGAAGATCCCCTGGAGAAGGAAATGGCAACCCACTCCAGTACTCTTGCTTGGAGAATCCCATGGAGGGAGATGCCTGGTAGGCTATAGTCCATGGGGTCGCAAAGAGTCAGACACGACTGAGCGACTTTACTTACTTTACTTACTTGGCAATAAGGAGTTCATGATCTGAGCTACAGTCAGCTCCCAGTCTTGGTTCTGCTGACCGTATAGAGCTTCTCTATTTTTGGCTGCAAAGAATATAAACAATCTGATTTTGGTATTGACCATCTGGTGATGTCCACATGTAGAATCTTCTCTTGTGTTGTTGGAAGAGGGTGTTTGCTATGACCAGTGCATTCTCTTGGAAAAACTCTGTTAGCCTTTGCCCTGCTTCATTTTGGACTTCAAGGCCAAATTTGCCTGTTACTCCAGGTATCTCTTGACTTCCTACTGTTGCATTCCAATCCCCTATAATGAAAAGGACATCTTTTTTGAGTGTTAGTTCTAGAAGGTTTTATAGGTCTTCATAGAACCGTTCAACTTCTTCAGCATGACTGGTTGGAGTATAGACTTGGATTACTGTGATATTGAACTGTTTGCCCTGGAAATGAACAGAGATCATTCTGTCATTTTTGAGATTGCATCCAACTACTGCATTTCAGGTTCTTTTGCTGATTATGAGGGCTACTCCATTTCTTCTAAGGGATTCTTGCCCACAGCAATTGATATAATGGTCATCTGAGTTAAATTCACCCATTCCAGTCCATTTTAGTTCGCTGATTCCTAAACCGTCAATGTTCCCTCTTGCCATCTCCTGCCTGACCACTTTCAATTTGCCTTGATTCATGGACCTAACATTCCGGGTTCCTCTGCAATATTGCTCTTTACAGCAATGGACTTTACTTCCATCACCAGTCACATCCACAACTGGGTGTCGTTTTTACTCTGGCTCCATCTCTTCATTCTTTCTGGAGTTATTTCTCCACTGATCTCCAGTAGCATATTGGGCACCTACCAACCTGAGGAGTTCATCTTTCAGTGTCCTATATTTTTGCCTTTTCATATCGTTCATGAGGTTCTCAAGGCAAGAATACTGAAGTGGTTTGCCATTCCCTTCTCCAGTGGACCACATTTTGTCAGAACTCTCCACCATGACCTCCATGCCACACAGCATGGCTCATAGTTTCATTGAGTTAGACAAGGCTGTGGTCCATGTGATCAGTTTGGTTAATTTTTTGTGCTTGTGGTTTTCATTCTGCCTACCCTCTGATGGATAAGGATAAGAGGCTTATGGAAGCATCCTGATGAGAGAGACTGACTTGAGGGGGAAACTGGGTCTTGTTCTGATAGGTGGGGCCATGCTCAGTAAATCTTTAATCCAATTTTCTATGGATGGAGGGGCTGTGTTCCCTCCCTGTTGTTTGACCTGAGGCCAAACTGTTGTGGAGGTAATGAAGATAATGGTAACCTCCTTCAAAAGGTCCCATGCAAGCAAGCACTGCCGCACTCAGTGCCCCTACCCTGCAACAGGTCACTTCCAATCCACACCTCCACCAGAGACTCCTGGACGCTCATGGGCAAGTCTGGATCAGTCTCTTGTGGGGTCACTGCTCCTTTCTTCTGGGTCCTGGTGTGCACAAGATTTTGTCTGTGCTCTCCAAGAGTCTGTTTCCCAGTCCTGTGGAAGTTCTGGCAGCTCTATGGTGGGGTTAATGGTGACCTCCTCCAAGAGGGCTTATGCCATACCGAGGTCTGCTGCACCCAGAGCCCCACCCCTGCAGCAGTCCACTGCTGACCCGTATCTCCACAGGAGACAGTGAAACACACTTCTGGCTCAGTCTCTGGGTCCTGATGCACACAAAGTTTGTTTGAGCCCTCCGAGCATCTCTGGTGGGTATGGGGCTTGATTCTAAATGTGATTTTACCCCTCCCATCATCTTGTTGAGGCTTCTCCTTTGTCCTTGGACCTGGGATATCTTTTTTGGGTATGATCCAACATTGTCCTGTCGATGGCTCTTCAACAGCAAGTTGTAATTTTGGAGTTCTCACAGGAGAAGATGAGTGCATGTCCAGAAATAAGAAAGTCTTCCTCAGTGATTAATGCAAAGAAATACAGGAAAACAATAGAATGGGAAAGACTAGAGATCTCTTCAAGAAAATGAGAGATATCAAGGGAACATTTCATGCAAATATGGGCTCAAGAAAGGACAGAAATGGTATGGACCTAACAGAAGCAAAAGATATTAATAAGAGGAGGCAAGAATACACAGAAGAACTATACAAAAAGATCTTCATGACCCAGATAACCATGATGATGTGATCAATCACCTAGAGCCAGACCTCCTGGAATGCAAAGTCAAGTGGGCCTTAGGGAGCATCACTACAAACAAAGCTAGTGGAGGTGATGGCATTCCAGTTGAGCTATTTCAAATCATAAAAGATGATGCTGTGAAAGTGCTGCCCTCAATATGCCAGCAAATTTGGAAAACTCAACAGCAGCCACAGGACTGGAAAAGGTCAGTTTTCATTCCAATCCCAAAGAAAGGCAATGCCAAAGAATGCTCAAACTGCCATATAACTGCACTCATCTCACACACTAGTAAAAGTAATGCTCAAAATTCTCCAAGCCAGGCTTCAACAGCATGTGAACTGTGAACTTCCAGATGTTCAAGCTGGATTTAGAAAAGATAGAGGAATCAGAGGTCAAATTGCCAACATCCATTGGATCACCAAAAAAACAAGGAAGTTCCAGAAAAGCATGTACTTCTGCTTTATTGACTATGCCAAAGCCTTTGACTGTGGGGATCACAACACATTGTGGAAAATTCTTCAAGAGATGGGAATACCAGACCACATGACCTGCCTCATGAGAAATCTGCATGCAGGTCAAGAAGCAACAGTTAGAATTGGACATGGAACACTGGTTCCAAGTCAGGAAAGGAGTATGTCGAGGCTGTATATTGTCAGCCTGCTTATTTAACTTATATGCAGAGTACATCATGTGAAATGATGGGCTGGATGAAGCACAAGCTAGAATCAAGATTGCCGGGAGAAATATCAATAATGTCCAATATACAGATGACACCACCCTTATGGCAGAAAGCAAAGAAGATCTAAAGAACCTCTCGATGAAAGTGAAAGAGGAGAGTGAAAAAATTGGCTTAGAACTCAACATTCAGAAAACTAAGATCATGACATCTTGTCCCATCACTTCGTGGCAGATAGATGGGGAAACAATGGAAACAGTGAGAGACTTTAGTTTTTTGGGCTCCAAAATCACTGCAGGTGGTGACTGAAGCCATGAAATTAAAAGATGCATGCTCTTTGGAAGAAAAGCTATGACCAACCTAGACAGCATATTCAAAAGCAGAGACATTGCTTTGCCAACAAAGGTCCATCTAGTCAAAGCTACGGTTTTACCTGTAGTCATATATGGATGTGAGAGTTGGACTATAAGAAAGGCTGAGTGGTGAAGAATTGATGCTTTTGAACTGTGGCATTGGAGAAAACTCTTGAGAGTCCTTTGGACCTCAAAGGGATCTAATCAGTCAATCCTGTCCTGAGTGTTCATTGGAAAGACTGATGTTGAAGCTGAAGCTCCAATAATTTGGTCACCTGACGTGAAGAGCTCATTCATTTGAAAAGACCCTGATTCTGGGAAAGATTGAAGGCAGGAGGAGAAGGGGATGACAGAGGATGAGAGGGTTGGATGACATCACTGACTCAATGGACATGAGTTTGAGTAAGTTCCTGAAGTTGTTGATGGACAGGGAGGCTTGGTGTGCTGCAGTCCATGGGGTTGCAAAAAGTTGGACAAGACTGAGTGACTGAACTGAGCTGAAAACTATTCTGTGCAAGTCATGGGGATGAATGGTGTCAGTGATAAAGACATGAGTAAAGCAAGCTTTCTGAACCTTAAGAAAGAGCTAGAGGCTGAATCAGACTTGCAGATAACTTATCTCCGCACAGGACAGAATGATGATAATGCCAAATGGCTGTTTTTCCTGGAAACATCAAGTAGCAGATGATTCCTTTTGTCTAAGGTGGAGAAAGAGGAGAGTGAAAAAGTTGGCTTAAAGCTCAACATTCAAAAAACGAAGACCATGGCATCCGGTCCCATCACTTCATGGGAAATAGATGAGGAAACAGTGGAAACAGTGTCAGACTTTATTTGGGGGGCTCCAAAATCACTGCAGATGGTGACTGCAGCCATGAAATTAAAAGATGCTTACTCCTTGGAAGAAAAGTTATGACCAACCTGGATAGTATATTCAAAAGCAGAGACATTACTTTGCCAACAAAGGTCCGTCTAGTCAAGGCTATGGTTTTTCCTGTGGTCATGTATGGATGTGAGAGTTGGACTGTGAAGAGGGCTGAGTGCCGAAGAATTAATCCTTTTGAACTGTGGTGTTGGAGAAGACTCTTGAGAGTCCCTCCCTTGGACTGCAAGGAGATCCAACCAGTCCATTCTGAAGGAGATCAACCCTGGGGTTTCTTTGGAAGCAATGATGCTAAAGCTGAAGCTCCAGTACCTTGGCCACCTCATGCGAAGAATTGACTCATTGGGAAAGACTCTGATGCTGGGAGGGATTGGGGGCAGGAGGAGAAGGGGACGACTGAGGATGAGATGGCTGGATGGCATCATGGACTCGATGGACGTGAGTCTGAGTGAATTCCGGGAGTTGGTGATGGACAGGGAGGCCTGCGTGCTGTGATTCATGGGGTCGCAAAGAGTCGGACACAACTGAGTGACTGAACTGAACTGAACTGAACTGAACTAAGGGCTCAGAATCCTTCATGGAAGAAGTGGCATTTGAGCTGTGATGATCGGTGGGTGAAAGTCTAAGAGGTAAGACTTGGCATAGAGTAAATTTCCAGTAAGTGTTGGCTGACAACTTCTGCATTTTGACTATTCCTCCCCCAAACTCCTGCCACCTTTATGTCAGTATAGCAAAATATGATACTACTCCACCATACACACATTTTTGGCTTGCTTTTATTCTTGCTTACTACCTCCTTAATTCCCCATATTGAATCCTTGCAACTGGTGTACTGCCTGGCACTTATCAAGCATTCCAATGAACTTGATTCTGTAGTTAGGTTGTTTAGAGGTTCATTAGCAGCATCTATAATGCTCCTCCTGGGTACCCTTCAAGACTTAATGTCGAGTTGCTTCATACAGTTGGCATATAATAAATGTTGTTGATGGAAGAAAAGAAATCCACCTTTCTTGAGATTCTGAGCCTCTGTCTCTCTGAGGTAAGGCAATTACACAGACAATTAAAGCTAAAAGAAACTTGTTGTTTTCATTTGCACTGAACTACCAGGAATCTAGGTCTGCAGTGATCAGATTCTCTAGTTGATGGTTTAGCTCTCTGCCTCCCCAAGTTTTACAAAGCCAGAACATGGAACCATCCTAGAGAGCCCCAAAGAGCTTGAGTTAAAATAATGGACAAACTTCACCTTTAAGAGAAAGAAAAAGAAAAGAGAGAGATGTCATTTTTATCTTCAGAAAAATGATCACCCCACTTAACTGCATTTTGGTAAATGACAGGTAGATGCCTATTAAGATAATGACTGAAAAGCTGAATGAAATTGCAGACAGAGGTCAAGAGCAGATTGTGGGAGACAGTTATTTGGTACTCGGTGAGATAAAGGATGGCACCCACCCCCACTTTCCCCATTTATCTCTTAGGATGAGGTCTTTTCTTGTTGTTCTTGTTAGGGAACCCCTATCTACCAGATACTCAGAAGAAAATTGAAAGCTGGGGGGAGGAGTGATGCTGCTAGCTTTTGCCAGGCATGTCAGAAGGAAAGGCCATCTAGAGAGGTTCACAGAAGCGTGAGGAACAGAGAATGAGGGATGAGCTGTGATCAAGCTTCCTGGGAACCAGGGGTGTCCTTGGAGCTGCAAGGGGGTGAAGATGGGCCACTGCAGCGGAGACCTCCTGTCCTCTCCAGGGGCTCCTCAATGAACTCATGCACTGAGTAAAGGAATGTGGACTCTACCTCGGGACCAAGGGGAGAAGTGATGTATTTAAACAGGGCATGGAACTAAATTCTGCAAAGACCTTTCTGCCTGTAGAATGGATAAGGGGTGCAATGGCAAGAAGGACTTGGGGGAGGCTGGGGAGGCACCCAGGATAAAAAAATGTAAGGAGGTGCTCCTTTTCAGGGTCTTGCAAGTGCCAACATTGAAAGACCTAAGCAGCTACAAGAAAGGATGCAAAAGGTGACAGGGAAAACCGGGCAGAAGTGGGCGGGGGATGATATTCAGCCTGGGGTTGGTTTGGAGTGAGTCTCCTTGCAGTTGACATCTGGCCCCTTCATGCACCCTCCCGGAGCCCTGCTGCAGGTCTCTAGAATTCTCTGAACCCCAGTCCCTTTAGCAAACAAAGATGAGCATTTACTCTGAAGTTAGAGTGGGTAGCCATTCCCTTCTCCAGACGATCTTCCCGACCCACAAATTGCAGGCAGATTCATTACCGTCTAAGCCACCAGGGAAGCCCGATCAAGGGAAACAGGATCTTGTCGTCTGAGGGAGGGGGATTTATACCTCCTCATTGGAGGAGGGGGGTATTTTTTCTAGGAAGCTGAGTCTGAAAATTCTCAAATCTGAGAGACCCGAGCTGAGTCAGGACACCAGATCCTGGCCTGGCCCTTTTCTAGCTGAGCGACCTTGGCTAAGTCACTTACCTCTCTGGGCTTACTTCCTTCTGCAAAATATGAGTGGTTTACATTTCTAAGGTTCTTTTCAACTCTGAAGGAAAAAAATATATATCTGTGATTCCATGAACAGAGGGAAAAATGGAGACTAGACTAAAATACTAGTCTTTAATGAAAGGTTCTTTCATGAAAAAGAACTTCTTACTCTGAGCTCATCACAATTCGGATGAGGTGTTTTCCTTCTTAGCCATAGGTATATCCTTATCTTCTTCAATCTTCATTGGTCTTTATTGTAAGAAACTGGGTTGAGTCTAAGGACCATGATGGTGTGATTTTATTTATTTATTAGTTAATGACTTTTAAAAATTGAAATATAGTTGACTTGCAGTGTTCCAGGTATATAGCAAAGTAACTCAGATATACATATATATAGGTATATCTATTCTCTTTCAGATTCTTTTCCATTATAGGTTATTATAAGATGTTGAATATAGTGGCTCAGTGGTTTAGTTGCTAAGTCATATCCAAGTCTTGCAACCCCATGGACTATAACCCACCATGCTTCTCTGTCCATGAGATTCCCTAGGCAAGAATACTAGAGTGGCTTGTCATTTCCTTCTCCAGGGGATCTTCCTGACCCAGGAATCGAACCCAGGTCTCCTGCATTGCAGGCAGATTCTTTCCCAACTGAGCTACAAGGGAAGCCCTAAGGGAAGTTACTATATTGAATGTAGTAACCTATGCTAAACAGTAAATCCTTGTTGTTTATTTTTACATGCAGTCGTGCGTATTTGCAAATCCCATTTTCCTAATTTATCGCTCTCTTTCCCCTTTGATAACAGTAAGGTTGCTTTCTATGTCTGTGAGTCTGTTTCTGGTTTGTAAATAAATTCATTTGTAAAATTTTTTTTGTAGATTCATATACAAATGATACCATAAGATATTTATCTTTCTCTGTCTGGCTTCCTCCCCTTTAGTATGATAGTTTCTAGGTCCGTCCATGCTGCTGCAGTGGTATCTTTCATTCTTTTTATGGCTGAGTAATATTCCATAATCTATATATACAGGTGGCATGGTTTTAAGAGTCCTGGCTGCATCCCCCTGTTAAAGACCTCCACTGAAGATGCTGTTCTTCACCTTCACTGTCTATTGTTCTGTGGGAAGGCGGGCTTCCTTGGCCCTGGCAAAGGGCATGGCAACCACAGTCCATGGGGTCACAAAGAGTCAGACATGACTGAAGCAACTTAGCACGCATGCACACTCCCTTGGAAGCCCCTATTAGAGGTAGACCTCCAGTTGACATCTTTCCAGGGTAGTGGGCAGAGGGGGTGGCTCAGCTCTTGTTTTGCCATCTCAACCCTGGGCACTGCCCCCTAACACTGTCCTGCTGGTCACTGTGCCTGGCAGATGGCACCCTGGCTTCTATGAGAAGCGCTGGCTGGCCTTCCAGATGCAGCCACAGCCCAAGCTCGTCTGTATTTCCAGAAAAGGAAGGAGCAATTCAGATCATATTCTCAAGACGAACCCATTTGATCTTTCTTCTGAGAGTTAAAGCTGAAGCCAAGGCTCATGTAACAAAGAAGATAACATTCACGTGCAGACAATAGCTGTCCTAAAAGCGCTTGCAGAGCAGGTGACACACTCGGGATTAGAACAGCTGGCCTTGGAATTCATCTTAAGGGAGACTTGATTTATTGGGGAAAATGCCTTTGATTAACTTCTTGGGGATGAAATCCTGGGAGCCTGGATTAGCAGGAGAGAGAAAGAGAGGGAGGGAGAGAGAACAGTCTGCCTTCCTAAAAGGAAGAAGAGTACGGGAAGTGGTAAATAGGCAAAGTGAACACGGCGGGAGTTTAGGGCCCAGTTAAGGGAGCTGGGGAACATTTTTCACACTTAACAGCAGTGATGGTCACAGCTCATTCTCCTGAGGAGCTTGTGAACAGCGGGCTCCATTTCATGGGTAAGGCAGAGTTCCTTGCTGCTTTCCTCGGCTTGTATGTGAAGACCGCGCTCTGTTGTCACCTCCCAGTAGACACAGCTACTCTCCTCTCGCTTGTGGGATGCCCAGTTGCTGTTTGCTAGCCTTTTAGTATGTTTGTTATCCACTCAGAAAAGCTGCCTTTAGGCTCTGCTCTCTGATATCTGTTGCATCTTTCATTTGGCACTTTTTGGCCACCTTGTGATGGAGGGACAGTGGCAGGGAGGGACAGCAAGGACAATGAGCTGCCGGTATGTCCTGCAGGCTGTACTTATGAACCCACTGGCCTGCGTTCAAACCCCAGCCCTCCTGTATCCTGCTGTGTGACCTGGAGCAAGCCATTTGACCTCTCAGGGACTCCATTTTCCTCTGTAGTTTGAGGGTCTGCCTCCCAGGACTGCTGCAAGGCTTAGAGCGGCCCCTGGCTCAGGGTCTGTGCAGGCAGTGAGTTACCTGTTGTTTCATTTCTTCCCTGCCCAGCACCACGCAGGAAAGCCAGAGGTCATACAATCATGCCCATTTCTCAGATGTGGTGACTCAGGTTTCCAAGGAAGTGGCTGATCCTTCCTTGCTGGGAAGAGGCCTGTGTGTGGGCTCCCTGAATTCATTCCTTGGACATGCACCCTGACTCTCTAGGGCCAGCACCGTTTTTCTGCAGGGTTCTGGAACTGTACAGGTGAAGAAAAGATTCACATTATCCCGAGAGCTTTTTCATGTAGCTCACCCTGTAACTCCTGACTTAAATGAGGACTCAAGTTTATGTATATTTGCTGTTGTTTAGTCACTCAGTCATGTCCGACTCTCTGCAACCCCATGGACTGCGATACATCAGGCTTCCCTGTCCTTCGTATCTCCTGGAGTTTGCTCAGACTCATGTCCATTGATTCAGTGATGTCATCCAACCATCTCATCCTCTGTCGTCTCCTTCTCCTCCTGCCTCAATCTTTCCTGGCATCAGGGTCTTTTCCAGTGAGTCAGTTCTTCGCATCAGGTGGCCACAGTATTGGAGCTTCAGCTTCAGCATCAGTCCTTCCAGTGAATATTCAAGGTTGATTTCCTTTAGGATGGACTGGTTTGATTTCCTTGCAGTCCAAGGGACTCGCAAGGGTCTTCTCCAGCACCACAGTCTGAAAGCATCAATTCTTCAGTGCTCAGTCTTCTTTACGGTCCAACTAACTCAGTTACAATAACACGAACATTACTCAACAAACACGGTTTGAACATTTTATGAGATTGCTAGGGCTGCTATAGCAAAATACCACAGACCAGTGGAAGTTCATTTCCTCACAACTCTGGAGGCTATAAGTCCATGATCAAGGTGTGGGAAGGGTTGCTTCCTCCTGAGGCCTCTTTCCTTGGCATGTAGGGGGTCATCTTCTCCCTGTGTCCTAATCTCCTCTTCATATAAGGACACCAGTCAGATTGTCTTAGGGTCTCTCTTGATGAGCTTATTTGTCCTTAATAACCTTGATAAAAATCCTATCTCCAAGTACTTTCTGCCACCCTGAGGGGTTAAGACTTCATCAGGGCTTCCCAGGTGGTGCTAGTGGCGAAGAATCTGCCTGTCAGTGCAGGAGACACAAGACACATGGGTTTGACCCCTGGGTCAGGAAGATATCCTGGAGAAGGGAATAGCTCCCCACTCAGTTGCCTGGGGAACTTCATGGACAGAGGAGCCTGGCGGGCTACAGTCCCGGGGTCACAAAAGAGCCAGACACGACTTAGCAACTGAGCACAGAGCATACAAGATTTCAACATGTGATTTGGGGATGGGGCAGGGAAAGACACAGTTCAGACCGTGACAAGCATCTGCACGTGCCAGACATTGTTGTAAGATGCTAAAGATATGGCAGTGACTGTAAGAAAGTAGGGGGAGTGATAATGGACGAGAATAAAGGAGAGAGAAAACACAGGGGGCATTTTCTTGGGACTCTCCTTGACTGAGGGGAGAGGTTTCTGGCAAGTCTTGCTCCTCTGATGAGTCACATAGGATGTTCCGTCCTAAAGCCTCTTTCCTATTGACCCTCCCATCCTTTGAAGAGCATCATCTGTAGCCCTCTCCTCTCTGCTTCCTGATAAACAATCCCTGCCTCTTCTTCACTGTGTTTTTTATATGTCTGCTGTGAGAATACAAATGTTGTCTTATCCACTGCTGATCTGGAGCCTAACATGGAGCCTGGCTTGTAGAAGATGCTCAATAAATGTTTGATGAACAAATGAATAAAACCAGAGCGGGCTCGGCTCGGCAGGCTTTGCTGTCAGGGGCCTGTGGGATCAGGCGATGGGTGAGATGGAATTCTAATGAGCAGCAGAAAATTCAAGAACCTGAGACATCTAAAGGCGGCTCTGCTGACTTCCCTGCCATCAGCTGCAGGGTTTCTGAAAAGCAAAGATGGATAAAAAATTTTGTGGGCTGGTTAAAATAAAATCTGGAGTGTGAACATTTTATTTTAGTTTTTAATTGTGAGGCTTTCTGCGAGAATCGTGGAGAGATTAGCTCTGCTCACCCACAAATGGAAGCCTGAGACTATGATTTGTCATTCCTTTAATGTTAAAAGTGCAAAGCAGGAGGTATGGGGGAAGGGGTACTAGGGGAAATAATGAAACTGCAAATTATTGAGTTCTCACTTATGTGCCTGGCACTTTGCTTGTTATGTTACATATATGATCTTATTTAACCCTTGTATCGACGGGCAATGAATACTTTCATTTCAAAGATGGGAAAGCTGCTCAGAGGGTGTGAATAACCAACTCAAGGACATGCAGTCTTCAGGTCTCAGAGCCGGGATTTATCCCAGATACTCCTGATGCTCTTGATATCAATGGCCCTGCTCTTACCTTCTCTTCATTTTTAAAGAAGATGGCTTTTATTATTTTTTTAATGTTCATTTATTTGTGGCTGTGTCACAAGGAATCTTTCTTTTTGGCACGTAAGTTCTTTGTTGCGTGTGTGTGGGCTCCAAAATTGTGGCATGGGGGCTTGGTTTCCCCGAGGCACGTGGAATCTTAGTTCCCTGACCAGGGATGGAACCCATGTCCCCTGATGGAGTCTTAACCACTGGACCACCAGGGAAATCCATTACCTCCTCTTCTTAGAAACTCCTTCTCCTATGTGACTGGTGATAGAAGCAAGGTCCGATGCTGTAAAGAGCAATATTCCATAGGAACCTGGAAAGTCAGGTCCATGAATCAAAGCAAATTGGAAGTGGTCAAACAAGAGATGGCAAGAGTGAATGTCGACATTCTAGGAATCAGTGAACTAAAATGGACTGGAATGGGTGAATTTAACTCAGATGACCGTTATATCTACTACTGCGGGCAGGAATCCCTCAGAAGAAATGGAGTAGCCATCATGGTCAACAAAAGAGTCTGAAATGAAGTACTTGGATGCAATCTCCAAAATGACAGAATGATCTCTGTTCGTCTCCAAGGCAAACCATTCAATATCACAGTTATCCAAGTCTGTGCCCCGACCAGTAACGCTGAAGAAACCGAAGTTGAACTGTTTTATGAAGAACTACAATATCTTTTAGAAGTAACACCCAAAAAAGATGTCCTTTTCATTATAGGGGACTGGAATGCAAAAGTAGAAAGTCAAGAAACACCTGGAGTAACAGGCAAATTTGGCCTTGGAATGCGCAATGAAGCAGGGCAAAGACTAATAGAGTTTTGCCAAGAAAATGCACTGGTCATAAGCAAACACCCTCTTCCAACAACACAAGAGAAGACTCTACACATGGACATCACCAGATGGTCAACACCGAAATCAGATTGATTATATTCTCTGCAGCCAAAGATGGAGAAGCTCTATACAGTCAACAAAAACAGACCAGGAGCTGACTGTGGCTCAGATCATGAACTCCTTATTACCAAATTCAGACTTAAATGGAAGAAAGTAGGGAAAACCGCTAGACCATTCAGGTATGACCTAAATCAAATCCCTTATGATTATATAGTGGAAGTGAGAAATAGATTTAAGGGCCTAGATCTGATAGATAGAGTGCCTGATGAACTAAGGAATGAGGTTCGTGACATTATACAGGAGACAGGGATCAAGACCATCCCCATGGAAAAGAAATGCAAAAAAGCAAAATGGCTGTCCGGGGAGGCCTTAAAAATAGCTGTGAAAAGAAGAGAGGCAAAAAGCCAAGGAGAAAAGGAAAGATATAAGCATCTGAATGCAGAGTTCCAAAGAAGAGCAAGAAGAGATAAGAAAGCCTTCTTCAGCGATCCATGCAAAGAAATAGAGGAAAACAACAGAATGGGAAAGACTAGAGATCTCTTCAAGAAAATGAGAGATACCAAGGGAACATTTCATGCAAAGATGGGCTCAATAAAGGACAGAAATGGTCTGGACCTAACAGAAGCAGAAGATATTAAGAAGAGATGGCAAGAATACACAGAAGAACTGTACAAAAAAGACCTTCACGACCCAGATAATCATGATGATGTGATCACTAATCTAGAGCCAGACATCTTGGAAAGTGAAGTCAAGTGGGCCTTAGAAAGCATCACTATGAACAAAGCTAGTGGAGGTGATGGCATTCCAGTGGAGCTGTTTCAAATCCTGAAAGATGATGCTGTGAAAGTGCTGCACTCAATCTGCCAGCAAATTTGGAAAACTCAGCAGTGGCCACAGGACTGGAAAAGGTCAGTTTTCATTCCAATTCCAAAGAAAGGCAATGCCAAAGAATGCTCAAACTACTGCACAATTGCACTCATCTCACAGGCTAGTAAAGTAATGCTCAAAATTCTCCAAGCCAGGCTTCAGCAATATGTGAACCGTGAACTCCCTGATGTTCAAGCTGGTTTTAGAAAAGGCAGAGGAACCAGAGATTAAATTGCCAACACCCGCTGGATCACAGAAAAAGCAAGAGAGTTCCAGAAAAACATCTATTTCTGCTTTCTTGACTATGCCAAAGCCTTTGACTGTGTGGATCTCAATAAACTGTGGAAAATTCTGAAAGAGATGGGAATTCTAGACCACCTGACCTGCCTCTTGTGAAATCTGTATGCAGGTCAGGAAGCAACACTTAGAACTGGACATGGAACAACAGACTGGTTCCAAATAGGAAATGGAGTCCATCAAGGCTGTATATTGTCACCCTGC
Source organism: Ovis canadensis (assembly GCF_042477335.2). Taxonomy (NCBI): domain Eukaryota; kingdom Metazoa; phylum Chordata; class Mammalia; order Artiodactyla; family Bovidae; genus Ovis; species Ovis canadensis. The sequence continues at coordinate 128,829,319 of NC_091250.1, read as the reverse complement.
TTATTTAACTTCTATGCAGAGTCCATCATGAGAAAGGCTGGGCTGGAAGAAGCACAAGCTGGAATCAAGATTGCCGGGAGAAATATCTATCGCCTCAGATATGCAGATGACACCACCCTTATGGCAGAAAGTGAAGAGGAACTAAAAAGCCTCTTGATGAAAGTGAAAGAGGAGAGCGAAAAAGTTGGCTTAAAGCTCAACATTCAGAAATCGAAGATCATGGCATCTGGTCCCATCGCTTCATGGGAAATAGATGGGGAAACAGTGGAAACAGTGTCAGACTTTATTTGGGGGGGCTCCTAAATCACTGCAGGTGGTGACTGCAGCCATGAAATTAAAAGATGCTTACTCCTTGGAAGAAAAGTTATGACCAACCTGGACAGTATATTCAAAAGCAGAGACATTACTTTGCCGACTAAGGTCCATCTTGTCAAGGCTATGGTTTTTCCTGTGGTCATGTATGGATGTGAGAGTTGAACTGTGAAGAAGGCTGAGTGCCAAAGAATTGATGCTTTTGAACTGTGGTGTTGGAGAAGACTCTTGAGTGTCCCTTGGACTGCAAGGAGATCCAACCAGTCCATTCTGAAGGAGATCAACCCTGGGATTTCTTTGGAAGCAATGATGCTAAAGCTGAAGCTCCAGTACTTTGGCCACCTCATGCGAAGAGTTGACTCATTGGAAAAGACTCTGATGCTGGGAGGGATTGGGGGCAGGAGGAGAAGGGGACGACCAAGGATGAGATGGCTGGATGGCATCACGGACTTAATGGACGTGAGTCTGAGTGAGCTCCGGGAGTTGGTGATGGACAGGGAGGCCTGGCGTGCTGTGATTCATGGCGCCACAAAGAGTCTGCACGACCGAGCGACTGAACTGAACTGAGCTGAAGATGCCTCAGTTGCCTTCTCCTGTCCCTTCAATTCTTTCCTCTTCACGGTTCCTTCCTTGTATTTGAACCACACCCTGGGGCTCACATATTCTGAGTCAAAAGAAAACTAACCAATCTGGAGACCTATTGGTAGAGCTAAGAGGTAATATTCAGTTGCTTGCTTGTTTTCTAGGTTTTGTTTTGTTTTGTTTTATTTTGTTTGCTTTTGCAAAGTTTGGCATCAAAAGAAAAAACAAGACAATCAGCTCTCAAGAAGTCATTTCACCAAATTTTGCTCTGGGAAAGGTCAGCATGTGAATCTTTTTCCGAAGGCATAAACCCTGTCTAAGTCAACTTGAGCTTCTCCAACAGAAGTCCATAAACTGGTTGGCTTACAAAATAGAATTTCTTTCTCCTAATTCTTGGGTCCAAGAAATCCAAGATTAAGGGACTGATTGATCTGCTTCCTAGTAAGAGCTCTCTTGCTAAGGGCTGCCTTTTTGCCCTCATAGGATGAAAAAAGAGGATTCTGTCTCTCCTCCCTTCTTTTCCTATACGGGCACTAATCCCATTATAGGAGCCCCACCCTTATAACCTCATCTAAACTTAATTACCCTCAGAGGCCCTGCCTTCAAATGACATTACTATGGGGGTTAGAATTTCAATATAAGGATTTTGAGGAGACATTAACATTCAGCTCAGAATAATCCCCTTGGCTGATTTTTAATAATTCAAACTGGATCTTTACTTACTCTTACTTTGACTTACAGAAGGCTCACTGAGGTAAGCAGGAGGCCAGTCCTGGCTTGATGTGTGACTGAATATTACTTTGATGGGTGATCTGATAGGACAAAATGCCCAGGAATTTGCTCAATTTCGTTAAAGATGTCAACTGCAAGATGTATGCCTTATTTCTCCTTGAACAGCCTGTTCTATATCGGTACCACCTCCAAAACATCTTTCTTCTACTACATTATTTGTGTTGCAAGGTTAGAAAAATAAATATTTGATAAAAGAGAGTCATTTACCCAAGTTAGGAGGCTTAAGGTGATTTTGCTTTTTGATCTGTGATCTGGCATCCTAGTGACTGTAATCACCTGGAATGTTTATGAAGGTTAGAGCACCCATCTATAAAAATACACTCAACTCTGTCATCCTCTATGTGTATCAACACCTTGAAAAATATCACCAATCAAAGAAAAGTACATTTAAAGTAAGAACATAGGAGGACAGTTCTGATTTGAAAGGCAGGACTATTTTCTGAGCAAAGATAGAAAACAAGCGGTTTATTCATCTGATAATTATTTTCCACTGGTTTTAAAATTTTGCTTTGGTCACAGAAGTTCTCCCCCTAGGTCCCATCCTCCCAAGATTGTGCATCCTTTCTCTTCAACAAGTCGATATCATGTGTGTCATGAGGAATATCCTTAGCAGAAAAGTCAAGAGAGAGAATGGAAGGTACCTGATGGAGCTACTTTCTCTTGTAAGGTTTAAAGAGCATTGAACCCTGGTGGCTCAGACAGTGAAGAATCCGCCTGCAATGCAGGAGGCCAGGTTCAGGAAGATCCCCTGGAGACGGGAATGACTTCCCACTCCAGTATTCTTGCCTGGAGAATCCCATACAGAGAGGAGCCTGGAGGGCAACAGTCCATGGAGTCTCAAAAGAGTCAGACATGACTTAGCAACTAAACAACAAGCAAATGATAACAGCAGAAGTTATGAGGACTTAGTATCCTAACTTGACTATTTCTGAAGAAAACATACTAATAACCACCCTAAGTGGGATGAAGACCCTCAGTAGTGGTTAGATATGCAGCCATATGAGTTTTAAAGAAGTCTTCCAAATTTTCAGAGTACTTGGGATTTCAGAGTTCTGAAGAAGGGGTTGTGAAGCTGCAGTGTGTAATTAAAAGAAAAAAAAAGACTCTATAATCTCATTTTCAGGCCATCAGCTGTCTTGGAGAAAAATCCTGGGGAAAATTTCCAAGACTTTCTCTCCCCATCACAACATTGCTCAATTAAACACCTTAGGAATCTGTGCATTTTGGTTTAAATCTCAGGGAAATTTCTCTCCCACCCACTGCTCCACATCTTGTTTTCTTCCTTAATTTGAAATTGTAGGAATTTAAGACATGGGGAAAAGGAGCAGATTTCTTCTTTGTGGTTTTTAAAAAATTTTATTTAGTTTATTGTTCTTTATTCTTTTTATGAAAGTCATACAAATTCATGGAAAAATTAAGTACAACAACCAAAAATAAATAAATAAATAAATAAATAAATAAATAAATAAATAAATAAAAGACTTTCAAGCTCCTGACTACCCAGAGAAAATGTCTACAACATGCTATATATCTTTCTGGAGCTTTATTTTTCTAGGTGTTGAAACAATGATATTTTAGAAAAATGAGCAAATGCTATTTATATACAGTTCTCTGATGGAAGACATTTAGAAAAAGTAAGATTTTACAAATGTGGTATGTGTTTTTTCAGCAGACAGAAATTAAGAACGAAAACATCTGTAATCTCACCATGCATACTGTCAGCTGGCATTGGGCACTTTTCTTAATCCTACATTTTGCTTGGGATTTGTGTTAAAGTCTTAGGCTTCAGAATATATACATAAAACCTCTGGGAACTTCACTGTAGACCCTGGGCGTGGAGCTGTTTCTCACAAAGCATGACTGGATCTTTGGCTTCCTCCTTAAAATTTGACTCAAAACTAAAGAGAGAATTTCACAAACTTGTGTGTTAGTTGTTCAGTCATGTCTGACTCTTTGCAGCCAAATGGACTGTAGCCCTCCAGGAGCCTCTGTTCATGGCATGGGTTGCCATTTCCTCCTCTAGGGAATCTTCCCAACCCAGGGATCGGACCTAGGTCTCTCGCAATGCAGTTGGATTCTTTACCATCTGAGCCACCAGGGAAGCCCTCTAAAAAGTGACTTAGAACTAGAGAGACAGAGCATTTTACAAACTCTTAGAACTGCCAGGAAATGTGGAAATGAGGTTGAATGGTCAACATTCTCATTTCACAGACAGACACTAGGGCTGGTGAGGTCCACTTGCAGGCAGCAGCACTGGGTCCTGATGCCTGGATTCAAGTCTCAGAGACTCCCTTGAGAAAATCTGAGACTCTGTTTCCTGGTTGGATATGGAGTTAGTACCCGTATCCACCCCATGAAGCATCCTAGGAATGAAAAGAACTGATGCCCTTGAGGTCTAAGCCCTGTGTACAGTTGCTCGTGAGGTCCCAGTAAGTTTAGTTCTGCCTGTTGGCAACAGAACAGGATGCTGGACTTAATTCTCTTTAGTCCCAGTTCAGGCCTCTTCCCTGATGTCATCCAGGGTGGACTTAGGCCAGTAGCCTGCGATGGATGGGCTTTTGAAATGGTGATGTGGCGGAGCGGAGTAAAGGCAGGAAAAAACCACCTGATTCTTCTCTCCCCTCTCTCTTCCTTTAAAATAACCAATAAATACTATTGATCATATTTGCTATTGGTGTGGGGGGAGGAGGGGGAATGAGAGCAGCTGTAGGGACAAACCTTTTGTAAGTGAAGCTGGAACTGTAAGCAGAAGGCGACAGTTCTTGATGAAACTTTCAAAAGGAAAACGGGGAGGGGGCGGGGCCTGGAATGCTGGGAAATGGAGTGAAGACGATCCCGGAAAGGAATCATTGCAGAGGGTGGGGGACTATCCATAAAGTAGGTTTTCCACCTAAACTAGTAAAAATTTTTTCTGAAATTAAGAGGATATTGTCAAAGGTGTAGTCTCCATGCTGGGCAGTAATGTATAGATTCCTCAATAGTGCATGAACACTGGAGTTTAATATCAACTTGCTACTTGGGAGATGTAGAAAACACAATAAAATTGGGCTTAAACCTGATTACTGAAGAAATAGACAGAACATTAATGCGAACACATCTGGCTGTAGGAAATATTAACTGCCTTTGGATTGCTTGCGCGCGCGGGCACACACACACACACACACACACACACACACACACACACTAGAGTATTCTCCTAAATTTCTTGGTGACCTGATGGATTAGGGAATTGGTGGTGGACTCTTGATGCATAATTTGCTGACTGTATGATCTCTTTTCTTTGCTGAAAATCCTTTGGCTATAAGATTCATCATCTCATTTCTTTTTTTTTTTTTAAAGTGAGGCTGCCACAAAAAGGAAGCTGTGTTTGTAACATCCATGTCTTTGAATCATATTTACTATTGGATTTCAGGAAATCTTGAAAATTCTCTTAACTTGGAGGATTCAAAGCACCCAAACCTCTTGGAAGATGGTGATATATAACCTTAATTTACTTAAAAGAAAATTCTAATAGGGTCAAATAATTTGTGGCCTGATACTAATTTTCATGCAACGCTGAGATGGCCATTCATCCTTTTCCCCAAGGGGGTTCTAGGGGGAAGGTGCCAAATCTCTCTAAATCACAAATGGAATTAGTTTGCTGGCTGGAATGGTTTTTTTTAAGAAGAAAAAATTCCACCCCATTTCTCTTCATTGCCTTCGTGTTGTTCAGAGGAGGCTGCTTGGTGATCCCTGGGGAACAGAGAAAAGAATTTAGGGTTTAAATATAGTTTGGAATCAGTAAAAAGAGGAAAAGGAATCTAAGACTCAACTTCTATTTATTAGAAAATTGGAGGGGGGAGACTGAAAACATAGGAGATAAGGGAGAGACTGAATTTATCTATTTAAAGAAATGGCATCTGCATTTAACAATTAAAACTATCATACAATCTTTGCAAGAATTAATCCATTAGGACCTTTAGAAATTTCCTCCAGCAGGAGGAAGTGCTAGTGTAAACGGGAATTTATGGGAAAAAATAGAAAATTAAATAAAAATGCAGTATTAACAGTTTCAAACTTCAATAAATCAAATCTCAAAAAAGATACAGGAAAATGTTTCCTTTTCTTTTTGCAAGAAAGATCGGGCAGACAGACTCAGTTCCTCCTCTGCTGGAAGGGAAGAAAGTCCATTCACCACATTTCAGGTCCTTTGAGAAGGGTGCTGGGAACCCAGACCAACGCCGCGTGTGCTTCTGAGCTGTTGTTTTCAATGCCCCAAGTGCCTTGATGGCTGAGTTTCTGCCTGCCTTTCAGAGCCGTGCACGCGCATCTAATCCGCCCGTGAAAGTTGTCGGAGCCCTGCCCCCAGGAGGCTCTGAGCTCCTGGCAGAATCTTAGCTTCTCTGAATAAGATGGAAATTTATTAGGAGGAAATTATTCTGGTGTCTTCAGAAATACAACATTCCTGATAAGAATCTTGCTCCTGACAGCAGACTAACAAGATACATTTGTTAGTGGTTTCTGTTCCCGGGAATCCGCGGTGAATGCTCTGCCCTTTCATTGCACCATCGGAAGGAGAGGCATGCGGTGACAGGCATGATTCAAGGTTTTCATTTCACGAACATTTGAGTTGGATATTGCGGGCCATGCACTCTCCTGAATACGCTCCAAGGAGAGACGAGGTTGGAGTCATGCGGTGTGTTCATCTCCAACACCATTTGCTGAGCACCTACTAAGTGCTAGGAATTGTATTTTTCACAGGGACCCCAGTGTGGGGTAGTGTCCACAACAAGGTGTCATTTCCGTATTAGTTCCAGATGGGTCACTTCATCTCTTGATCTCAGTTTCCATTTCTGTCAAATAAGAATGGAGTAACTACCGTAGGAAGTGTGTGTGTGTGTGTTAAATGAGATTTCTAAGCATTTTATACAATGCTTGATACATAGTTGTTGTTCTTTAGTCTCTAAGTCATGTCCGACTCTTTGAGATCCCATAGACTGTAGCCCACCAAGCTCTTCTGTCCATGTAATTCTCCAGGCAAGAATACTAGAGTGGGTTGCCATTCCCTTCTGGAAGGGATCTTCCCAACCCAAGAATCGAACCTGAGTCTCCTGTATTACCAGGCGGATTTTTTACCATGGAGCCACCTGGGAAGCTCCTAATACGTAGTAGGAATGTATTAAATATTTACTACTTTAAGATTTATTGCTGATACAGCTCTTGCCTTCAGAGGGCTTATAGCCTGGCAGACAGACAAACAGATCATTTCAGATACAGATAATTGGTCCACTGCACCTTTGCATAACCAAGCGCATGTTTTCTACTCAGATAGAAGCACTTTACTCACAAGACAGCATCTTAGAAAGCTGAGTTCTTTTTTATTTCCGAAAATATCATAAGAAGCTTGGTTTTCTGATTTCCTGTTTTATGGTACATTAGAAATAGCAATTAAGAAGTGCTGGCTCTAGCTAACCACAGCATAGAAGCAGGAGTAGGGTGATGTATCAGGATTTCAAGAGTGAAGAAGACAAAACAATCGGAATGATCTGGCCAGAGAATTCAGATGCCACAGAGGTTCTGGGGGAATTTGAAATAGTTGATAACTGAGTTGATATTACATCTCAATACATTATGGACATTTGAGCACACAGGTTCTACTTTACACAATCACATGTATGAGCCTCAATTACAAACAAAATGAAGACTCGAATCTGTGCAGGGTGATATATGGAAGAAGACTTAGGGTATATGATTCTTTTAAGAGAAGCTGAGAGCAACATAGTAAAATGTTCAACTTTGGGGGTTTATAGTATCTGGACAAATTACTGATATGCTCTTTCCATTATCCACTCAGTCAAGTAAATACCTCACTGTATTTGAGAGAAGGAAATCCCTTCTTTAAGCATAAGAAATATTTGTAAGAAAGAGACAGGATGTTGATTATTTTATGCCAACATAAAATATTTCAGAGCTCCCTGAATACTTTGTTTTTAATTTGTAGTGTGTATCAGTTTCCTGTTGCCGCTGTAACAACACAGGCTTAAGTGACAGGCACCACAGACATACATGTTGGCTTACGGTTCTGGGAGTCAGAAGTCTGCTCAGCACAAGCCAAGTGTTGGCAGGGCAGGATCCTTGAGAAGGATCTGAGGGGAGAACCCATTGCCTTGGCTTTTCCAGCTTCCAGCAGCCTCTGCAGTCCTTGACCCCAGGCCGCATCCTCAGTCCTTAAGCCCGCTGTACCCTATCCTCAGACCACTATACCCCATCCTCAGATCGCAGTACCCCACCCTCAGATCACAGTACCCCACCCTCAGATCACAGTACCCCATCCTCAGATCACAGTACCCCATCCTCAGGCTGCTGAACCCCATCCTCAGACCACTGTACCCCATCCTCAGATCGCAGTACCCCATCCTCAGACTGCTGTACCTCATCCTCAGGCCGCTGTACCCCATCCTTAGGCCATTGTATCCCATCCTCAGACTGCTGTACCCCACCCTCAGATCGCAGTACCCCATCCTCAGGCTGCTGTGCCCCATCCCCAGACCGCTCTACCCCATCCTCAGATCACAGTACCCCATCCTCAGATCGCAGTACCCCATCCTCAGCCTGCTGTGCCCCATCCTCAGATCACTGTGCCCCATCCTCAGCCTGCTGTACCCCATTCTCAGATCACAGTACCCCATCCTCAGGCTGCTGTGCCCCATCCCCAGACCGCTCTACCCCATCCTCAGCTCTCTCTCTCTCCCACTGTGTCTGTTGACACGTGACCTTTTCTGTCTCTAACCTCCCTCTACCACCCCAGGACACGTGATTACATTTAAGGCACATGTGGGATATTCTAGGATCATCTCCCCATCTCAAGATCCTTAACTTAATCTGAAAAGCCCTTGTATAGGTTCTGGGAATTTAAGATTTGAATATATCTGGGGACACTCACTCAGCCCACCCTAGGTAGGTAATCTTTGGAAGAGGGGGGACACTTCTCCACCTGATCTTACTTGCCCATCATCACCTTCATCTCATTCTGACCCCTTACTCTTTCTATCCCAGCTGAGGGCAAAAAATGACTTAGTCTCATTGGTAAGTATGAAAGGAGAAAGATGTGATCTTGGCTTAACTCCTCACATGCAATAATCCTAGCCTTAAAACCTGTGTCCCAGGGTTAGGGGATGGGGAAGGCTGGAGCCTCTGATATGAACTTCATAGTAATGGTGATGTTATTTTGGGCCCTGTTTTCATTACTGTTTTGTCATATTTCACATTTGGTATAGGACTCAGAGAAAGGGGGCGTTCTCCCAGGAGAATATCAGTAGTATCACATGCCAGTTATTGTAATTAAAATAATACACATTTTATAATTTTATAATTTATTATAAATTATTTTATAATTAAATTATAGATTTCATAATCTTTCCCCTTAAAGACAATTGTTGTGAACAATTTGAAGTACATAAATGAAATGCTTATGTATATTAAACCAATATATAGCATCTGTAATCTCCTTTTCACACTCAATAATGTATTATGGTTCCCTCTTCATGTCAATATACAGATATCCACTTCATTCTTTTCAGTAGTATCATCCTATTGTCTAAATGCACCTTAATTTATTAAACTAACCATCAAATCTTTTGGGTTGTGCTCAAGTTTCTGCTATTATAAAGAATGGTGCAATGACTTTTTATTCACAGTCCCCAAGGAAGTTTGTTAAATTTCTTAACTTCTCTAAGAAACAGTTTTCTCAATTATAAAATGGGGATAATACCAATATCTATCTCAAAGATGTTTAGGAACTAAAACAGGTCATGAATGGAAACTGAATATCGTAGAGACTAGTAGCTATTTCAATAAATATTAGCTATTGTTTCATTATTATTTTCACAATTACTACTAAGCATCTTTTCACATAATCTTTATTGAGTCCTTTGGATAACTTTTTAGAAGTGAAGTTATTGGATCAAAGAGTTTGCACATTTAAAGTTTGATACATGTTGCTAAATCCCTCAGTTATGTGAAATGGTGTCTCCATACCCCTTTATCAACAGGAGACAATTTTCAATCTTTGAAAATCTGATTAGATTAAAATTACATCTCATTGTTTTATTTCCATTTAGTTGATTAATACAGAAATAACCTTCCTTTTATGATCATGGCCTTTTCTGTTTTTTCATTTATGATTTTCATGCTTTTTAGGAAAAAAAACATACCTTTCTTCTTATTGATTTATAGAAGCTGTTTATGTATTAAGAGTTTTTAATCCTTGTAGTTCATCCATTTAATAAATATTTTCCCACATTTTTCTTTGGTCACCAAAGCATATTTATATTGTATTTTCAATACCTCTAAGGCTTCAAAACTTTATAATGGCATATCCTTAGAGATATTATAGTAATAGGAACATTCTAAATAATATTTTAAAACCAATAAGTAATTAAAGTAAATGTTGAGTTATTATACTGCCAAAAGTGAATGAATAGTCTTTTCTAATTCATAAAGGATAAGAAATAAGTTAGTGTAAAGATTTTCTTAATTTTTGATTATTTTTCTTTAACTCACTTATTTGTTAGTAAGGACAAACAACAGCAAACACTAAGAAAATTTGAAAACAATTATTCTTAGTTTGATAGTAGTTATTCTTCTTCATGAATATACATGCTCATTGTAGTGTTTTTATTTTGGATATTTATCTTGCAGCCTAAATACATAATATATATTCTTATAGATTATATCCTTTTTAATATTCATTTACTAGCTGATTCTATTGGTGTTGTTTGAACACCTATTGATGAGCTAGGCTCATATTTGTAGTGTACATTTTTCACAGTATAGTGGATTGATCCTTGGGCTTCTGAATCCTTTCAATCACGTTAGTTTCTTTTCCTCTTTCCAATGTTCTCTCATTACATGTCATTTTTTTTTTCCTGTTCTACATGATTTTATTACCTTCTGTCATGCGTCAAAGACTCCCTTGGGTACATTGTGAACTTCTCCAGGGCAGATAAATGCCCTATTCACCGAGGCAGCTCCACAAGGCCTAAGACAGCAACTTGCTCATGCAGAGGGCTCGGTAAAAGCATTGTCACTGGGTGAGCTGAAGATTTGGCATCTTGTTCTGTTATCAAGACTCTCCTGGTGGCTAAGATGGTAAAGAATCCGCCTGCCATACAGGAGACCTGGGTTCGATCCCTGGGTCAGGAAGATCCTCTGGAGAAAGGAATGGCGACTCATTCTAGTATTCTTTCCTGGGAATTCCTGTGGAGAGAGGGGGTCCTGGGGTCACAAAGAGTCGGACTGGACTGAGCCGCTAACACTTTCACTCTCTGTTGTCAGCAGTGAGCTTCTCCCTAAATCACTGAACTGACTCTTGCTTCAGTTTCCTCATCTGTGAATTCAGGGGCTCAGTCACTGAAGAGATGGGCTCACAGTGCCTCTGGCCCTGCCATGGCTGAGAAATGCATTGTGCTTTCTTGGACTGAGCGATGTGACTGGGACAGACATTGGCATTAAGAGAAGTGAAGTGAAGTGAAGTCGCTCAGTCGTGTCCGACTCTCTGCGACCCCGTGGACTGTAGCCCACCAGGCTCCTCTGTCCATGGGATTCTCCAGGCAAGAATACTGGAGTGGGGTGCCATTTCCTTCTCCAGGGGATCTTCCCAACCCAGGGATCGAACCTAGGTCTCCCGCATTGAAAGAGGCAGCTATCAATTACCAACATCTGCTGTGGGGAAACAGGCAAGGAAGGGCCCAGGGCTTCCATCCAGTAAACTGGAGCAGCTCTAAGTTTCTTTCTAGTTAGATGATCCTATATTTTCATGGGCTCTATTTATTAATCACCCTCTCCCTTTTTTTTATTTGACACATACTGAGCATGTAGAATTATTCAGATTTTGAAGTAGCTTTTTTTCTTCCCTCTTGACTGTTCTGAAACTCAAAGGGATTTAAGGCCTGTGGAAACTTGCCCATTGCAAGTCAGTGACACCAGATGGTCCCCAACCAAATATACAATTGCTTCTGACTTTCGCTAACAAACCAGGCGATGAGCTCATGAAAAGGTAATTGCGAAACGGTTGTGTTCTGATGATTTTGAGAATGGCTTCTATTTTTTAGGAAATAAATAACTCTGGCACTTTTAATCAATAAAATAGGAATATACTTTTATTGCAGACTTCTTAAAAGTACATGTAATCTAAAAAAAGAGTATTTTTAAAACATTCATTATTCTACCACTCCAGGATAACTACTATTAAAGGTTCATGCTGCCATTGCAGGCTTTTGATCTACTGTGAAATGTTACATGCAAGTAAATATATGTACTTTAAACAAAACCAAAATCTCAGCACACATTCTACTTCATATTTTTTTCTATAACACCATATACTGATGTCATTCTATCATTCTGTATCTATTAACATGTATAAATAAACATATACCTATTGTTTTAAGCTTCTTGCATGTTACTCCGTGGTATTATGTTGGAGCTTTGGGAACACCTGCAAAAGAGACAATATCTTTCCTACCTGAGCTGTGAGCTGTTTGAGATGTAAGTGTCACCTCCACGCCCATGGGGCTGCTATCGGGCAAGGTGGCCAACAGTTGAAGATGGGTAGAGAATCCCAGGGGCAGGGGAGCCTGGTGGGCTGCCGTCTATGGGGCAGCACAGAGTCGGACTCGACTAAAGCAACTCAGCAGCAGCAGCAGCAGCCTTCCTTAAGGGCTTCCTGGGTGGCACTGGTGTTAAAGCACCTGCCTGTCAATGCAGAAGATGTGGGCTTGATCCCAGGTCAGGAAGATCCCCTGGAGAGGGCATGGCTACCCACTCCTCTATTCCTGCCTGGAGAATCCCATGAACAGAGGAGCCTGGTGGGTTACAGTCCATAGGGTCACAAAGAATTGGGCATTACTGCTTTGTTGACTATGTCAAAGCCTTTGACTATGTGGATCACAATAAACCGTGGAAAATTCTGAAAGAGATGGGAATACCAGACCACCTGACCTGCCTCTTGAGAAACCTATATGCAGGTCAGGAAGCAACAGTTAGAACTGGACACGGAACAACAGACTGGTTCCAAATAGGAAAAGGAGTACATCAAGGCTGTATATTGTCACCCTGCTTATTCAACTTCTATGCAGAGTACATCATGAGAAACGCTGGACTGGAAGGAGCACAAGCTGGAATCAGGATTGCCGGGAGAAATATCAATCACCTCAGATATGCAGATGACACCACCCTTATGGCAGAAAGTGAAGAGGAACTCACAGGCCTCTTGACGAAAGTGAAAGTGGAGAGTGAAAAAGTTGGCTTAAAGCTCAACATTCAGAAAACAAGATCATGGCATCTGGTCCCATCGCTTCATGGGAAATAGATGGGGAAACAGTGGAAACAGTGTCAGACTTTATTTTGGGGGGCTCCACAATCACTGCAGATGGTGACTGCAGCCATGAAATTAAAAGACGCTTACTCCTTGGAAGGAAAGTTATGACCAACCTAGATAGCCTATTCAAGAGCAGAGACATTACTTTGCCAACAAAGGTCCGTCTAGTCAAGGCTATGGTTTTTCCTGTGGTCATGTATGGATGTGAGAGTTGGACTGTGAAGAAGGCTGAGCGCCAAAGAATTGATGCTTTTGAACTGTAGTGTTGGAGAAGAAACTTGAGAGTCCCTTGGACTGCAAGGAGATCCAACCAGTCCATTCTGAAGGAGATCAGCCCTGGGCGTTCTTTGGAGGGAATGATGCTAAAGCTGAAACTCCAGTACTTTGGCCACCTCATGAGAAGAGTTGACTCATTGGAAAAGACTCTGATGCTGGGAGGGATTGAGGGCAGGAGGAGAAGGGGACGACCGAGGATGAGATGGCTGGATGGCATCACGGACTCAATGGACGTGAGTCTGAGTGAACTTCGGGAGTTGGTGATGGACAGGGAGGCCTGGTGTGCTGCGATTCATGGGGTCACAGAGTCAGAATGACTGAGTGACTGAACTGAACTGAACTGAACTGAAGCAACTTAGCAAGCACGCACACAGCCTTCATGACATTGAACCCCAGAACAATACAGAGTCTCCTACCCAGCCCCAGGCAGTGCTGGACAGGCAGGTTCTGCCTCTATAGAGATGGACTCCTATGAACACCTCATTCCTAAGAGAGGGCAGCTCAGTCTGTCCTGTCTATTCTCCCCAAATCACCAGTTAGAGAATCATTCCTCCTTTCCCATGGAAGCTCGAACAGAGGACCAAGAAGGATGGAGACTGTCCTTGTGAGCACCCTCCACATCAAAGGGAAAATCAGAAATGGAGAAGAAGCTCCCCAGGTGTGGGTGCAACAAAATTTTTATAATCAGCCCTTGTGGGACATTCGCTTGTTTCCAACCATTCCATTATATCACAAATTATTTTGTCTGGACATAATTGAGGAGGGCATAGCAACTCACTCCAGCAGTCTTGCCTGGAGTATCCCAGGGACACAGGAACCTGGCAGGCTACCGTCCATAGTGTCAAAAAGAGTCGGACACAACTGAGCAACTTAGTATGCAGGCACAGACAAGATGATTCCCCGTCCTCGCTTTCTCCTGCCCCAGGAAAGGATGCTCAGCCAGTTTCCACATGTTATGCACCTCAGCCATCAGTGTTGGACCTGCACTTTGAATTCAAGTTCCCCCAAATCTGAAATCCCACAGAGACAAGGCAATTCAGAGGTCTCCCAGGCGGATACTTCAGGCTGCTATGTGAAAGCCTGGATGGCAGAGAGAGGACTTGCTGGGTCTTAAGTACAGAGTCAGAGCAACTAGAAAGTTACACAGGTATATGACAGTCGCCCATGCATACATGGCAGGTGAGTGAACCCAACTCCGGGACGAAATTCAGTAGGCAGGATTGTAGAAAGAGGGACTCGTTCTGTGTGCTGCCAGCCAGCCTGTAAACAGCAATGTGTGTCCTTTATTGTCTTTCTAAAGGACTGCCCTGATACAGTTCCCCTGACAGTGACCCCACCTAACCTTCACTTCCCAGAAGATGGCAAGAGAAATTACAGACATGTGTCTTCAGAGCCAAGTCCCAGAGGCTAGTTATTGGAGACGTGGTCATAAACGTAAAGTAGAGAAAGCAGCACCCAAAGTGTCAGCAGTGAGACTCAGATGGCAGGGGCTGGCAGCCTTCCTCATAGCCTAGGAGTTGGGTCTGAAGGTAGGTGTTCCATGGATAGCAGGCACTCCTGGTGTGACACATTCCTCACTAACAGATCACTCTAGTTTTCTAGTTTCTGGCCTAATGGTCTGCAGTGTGTAAGTATCAAATAGTTTTTTTTTTTTTCTCCTTTTCTTCATGTCTCAAGGCCCTTCTATTCACTCCGACTGGAGAGATAGACACAATCTTGCATTTTTGTCAAATGTATGATGTGCTTTATTTAGCTGGGATCTGCTAAGATGCTGGAGATAATTCTTTGCCTAAGTGTCGCTTGGCTGCCTCGTTTTGTAGCAAGTGTTGATTCAGTGCTGGTAGGAGAAAAACAAAACTGCCCGGTAGAAGACAGAAGCAGATGGTTAAAGGGAGGGGAGGGGGCCTGGTGCATGAGACCACAGGCAGACACAGAGGAGATGAGGCTAGAGAAGGCCTGCACGGGGGTGGAGATGCTGTCCGTCTCATTCATTCATTTATTTATTCCTCCTTCCGGCCTATAGGCGATAGGTGCTTAGGATACGCAAGGCTCTGTATTAAGAGCAGCTTTATGTAATATGCTTGGATAATACAAAAAGGAACACAACATATTTCCTGTTCTCAAAGGGCTTAAAAATAAGGCAAGCACACAGCGATCAAGTGAAACAATGAGTGACTGCAGACTGTAATGGGACAGCTTGTTAGATGCTAATTTGCATCTTGTTTGCAGTCTCTTTCCCCTCTTCTCCCAGAGTAGCTCCAGGAAAGGGTTCTGTTGAGAAGAGACGTAACCTGCTGGCCAAGCACTGACCAACTTTGCTGAGATCCTACGTGTCACCGGGGATGAGACTAAGCCTAGTGAATTCATTTAATGATCTGAAGGATGTTTCGTTCCAGCGCTACTTACTGAGCTGCACTTAAAGCCAAGTGTTTCATTCCCAGTTCCTGTAACCTCATTATTGGGCTTTCCCGATGGCTCAGCAGGTAGAATCCGCCTGCAACACAGGTAACAGAGGAGGCTTGGGTTCAGTCCCTGACAGGAAGATTCCCTTGGAGGAGGAAATGGCAATCCATTACAGCATTCTTGCCTGGAGAAGCCCATGGAGAGAGGAGCCTGGCGGGCTACATTCCAAAAGGTTGCAAAGAGTCAGACACCACTGAGCAACTAAGCAAGCACTCACAACCACATTATTATTGCAGAAGTTGTCAGTAGCTTTGCCCCATTCAAGAGGTGAGTAAACTGAGGCCCAGGGTTTAAGGAACTTGTCCCATTCGCACTGTTTAGTTAGTGGCAGAGGTGGGATTTAAAGCCAGCCTTGTTTCCATTCCAGCCACTTTCTGTGGATTAAAGTTTTGGGTGTTGGGACTACAAGCAATTCTTTACATTCCACCAAGAATCTTTCAGGCTCAAGGGATATGGACTCTCTAACCTAAAGATTGGAGTCAAGCCATTGAGAGCTCAGAGTGGAACAAAGGGAGCCAGGCTGGTGGGATGAAAATAAGGTGGGTGATTGGCCTTAAGCTGGAGCCCACCTGCACCTATAACTGCTCTGTAATTTTGGAGCAGGCTTTCTCCTCTGTCTCACTCTTCTCATTTACAGGGAGGATACTGAGCTGACAAACTCCTAGATCTCTGTCCAGTAGAAACTGCACTGAAAAGAGAGTTCAAATTATATAATAAGAAAGAAATATTGCAATTCTTGAATATAAAATTCAGAAGGGTGAGTGAATATAAGACTTCAGCGTAAGACAGGACATATTGATATCGACATACATGCTGACGTGTACCTTCAGAAGCTTGCTAGCTAGAACTGCCCAGTTTTGAAAGTAAGTTCTCAATAAATACTTATTGACTGATATAGCTTTCATTGTAAGAGCTGAAATTCACATCACTTAAAAAAAATGTAATTGGTATTAAAAGTGAAGTCACTCAGGTGTGTCCAACTCTTCGAGACCCCGTGGACTGTAGCCTACCAGGCTCCTCTGTCCATGGGACTTTCCAAGCAATAGTACTGGGGTGGGTTGCCATTTCCTTCTCCAGGGGATCTTCCCAACCCAGGGATTGAACCCGGGTCTCCTGCATTGTAGACAGAAGCTTTACCATCTGAGCCACCAGGGAAGTCCCAATTGGTATTAAAGTTAAATATAAAAATAATATCTTGAAGAAAACAAGAATTTGAGTCTATTGATTCTCAAAATTAGGCAAATATACATCTATTTTGATTACAAAATTATCATTTCCCAAAGTATACCTATAATATGCTTGTCTTCAGGATCTCATGTGATTAAAGAACTTTATGATCACACAAGTTTAGTATATAGTCATTCATACCTCCTCTTAGAGATTTTGTCTATATATTAGCATATCACAGGTCCTGAGAGGTTCCTCAATGAGTAGATCCATTATGAGTAGATCCATTACGAGTAGATCCAATGAGTAAATCCAAGACTTCTCATCATCACCTCCTTTTTTCTAAAAATATAATATTTATTTACATATAAAAACTTTGTGAAGCACAGAATTAAACAGCTAATCCAGGGAAAAGAAAGATAGATTAAGTAATTCCTCAAAGCCCTCTTTATAGTTGATGAAATGGCTGGATGGCATCACCGATGCAATGGACATGAACATGGGCAAACTTCAGGAGGTAGCTGAGGGACAGGGAGGCCAGGCGTGCTGCAGTCCATGGGGTCGAAAAGAGCCAGACATGACTGGGTGGCTGACTGGGTGGCTGAAAAACAAGCAGTTGATTTACAATATTTTATTAGCTTCAGTGATGCTTTCAAATTGTGGGGCTGGTGAAGACTCTTGAGAGTCCCTTGTACTGCAAAGAGATCAAACCAGTCAATCCTAAAGGAAATCAACCCTGAATATTCACTGGAAGGACAGATACTAAACCTGGAGCTCCAGTACTTTGGCAAAGTGATGCAAAATGCTGACTCATTGGAAAAGACACTGATCCTGGGAGAGAAAGAAGGCAAGAGGGGAAAGGGATAACAGAGGATGAGATGGTTAGATTGTATCACTGACTCAGTGAACATGGATTTGAGCAAACTCTAGAGATGGTGAAGGATATGGGAACCTGGTGTGCTGTAGTCCATGGAATTGCAAACAGTTGGACATGACTTAGCAACTGAACAATGAGAGTTCACTTCAGTTAAGTCGCTCAGTCATGTCTGATTCTTTGCGACCCCATGAATCGCAGCACGCCAGGCCTCCCTGTCCATCACCATCTCCCGGAGTTCACTCAAACTTACATCCATTGAGTCAGTGATGCCATCCAGCCATCTCATCCTCGGTCGTCCCCTTCTCCTCCTGCGCCCAATCCCTCCCAGCATCAGAGTCTTTTCCAATGAGTCAACTCTTTGCATGAGGTGGCCAAAGTACTGGAGTTTCAGCTTCAGCATCATTCCTTCCAAAGAAATCCCAGGGCTGATCTCCTTCAGAATGGACTGGTTGGATCTCCTTGCAGTCCAAGGGACTCAAGAGTCTTCTCCAACACCACAGTTCAAACACATCAATTCTTTGGTGCTCAGCCTTCTTCACAGTCCAACTCTCACATCCATACATGACCACAGGAAAAACCATAGCCTTGACTAGACAGACCTTAGTTGGCAAAGTAACGTTTCTGCTTTTGAATATACTATCCAGGTTGGTCATAACTTTTCTTCCAAGGAGTAAGCGTCTTTTAATTTCATGGCTGCAGTCACCATCTGCAGTGATTTTGGAGCCCCAAAATATAAAGTCTGACACTGTTTCCAGTGTTTCCCCATCTATTTCCCATGAAGTGATGGGACCGGATGCCAGGATCTTCATTTTCTGAAATTTGAGCTTTAAGCCAACTTTTTCACTCTCCACTTTCACTTTCATCAAGAGGCTTTATAGTTCCTCTTCACTTTCTGCCATAAGGGTGGTGTCATCTGCATATCTGAGGTTATTAATATTTCTCCCAGCAGCCTTGATCCTAGCTTGTGTTTCTTCCAGCCCAGCGTTTCTCATGATGTACTCTGCATAGAAGTTAAATAAGCAGGGTGACAATATACAGCCTTGATGGACTCCTTTTCCTATTTGGAACCAGTCTGTTGTTCCATGTCCAGTTCTAACTGTTGCTTCCTGACCTGCATACAGATTTCTCAAGAGGCAGGTCAGGTGGTCTGATATTCCTATCTCTTTCAGAATTTTCCACACCCAAAAAGAACTAACACCCCAAAACGATGTTCTTTTCATTATAGGGGACTGGAATGCAAAAGTAGAAAGTCAAGAAACACCTGGAGTAACAGGCAAATTTGGCCTTGGAATGCGCAATGAAGCAGGGCAAAGACTAATAGAGTTTTGCCAAGAAAATGCACTGGTCATAGCAAACACCCTCTTCCAACAACACAAGAGAAGACTCTACACATGGACATCACCAGATGGTCAACACCGAAATCAGATTGATTATATTCTCTGCAGCCAAAGATGGAGAAGCTCTATAAAGTCAACAAAAAAAGACCAGGAGCTGACTGTGGCTCAGATCATGAACTCCTTATTACCAAATTCAGACTTAAATGGAAGAAAGTAGGGAAAACCACTAGACCATTCAGGTATGACCTCAATCAAATCCCTTATGATTATACAGTGGAAGTGAGAAATAGATTTAAGGGCCTAGATCTGATAGATAGAGTGCCTGATGAACTTTGGAATGAGGTTTGTGATATTGTACAGGAGACAGGGATCAAGACCATCCCCATGGAAAAGAAATGCAAAAAAGCAAAATGGCTGTCTGCGGAGGCCTTACAAATAGCTTTGAAAAAAAGAAAAGCAAAAAGCAAAGGAGAAAAGGAAAGATACAAGCATCTGAATGCAGAGTTCCAAAGAATAGCAAGAAGAGATAAGAAAGCCTTCTTCAGCGATCAATGCAAAGAAATAGAGGAAAACAACAGAATGGGAAAGACTAGAGATCTCTTCAAGAAAACTAGAGATACTAAGGGAACATTTCATGCAAAGATGGGCTCAATAAAGGACAGAATTGGTCTGGACCTAACAGAAGCAGAAGATATTAAGAAGAGGTGGCAAGAATACACAGAAGAACTGTACAAAAAAGATCTTCACAACCCAGATAATCATGATGGTGTGAACACTCATCTAGAGCCAGACATCCTGGAAAGTGAAGTCAAGTGGGCCTTAGAAAGCATCACTATGAACAAAGCTAGTGGAGGTGATGGCATTCCAGTTGAGCTGTTTCAAATCCTGAAAGATGATGCTGTGAAAGTGCTGCACTCAATATGCCAGCAAATTTGGAAAACTCAGCAGTGGCCACAGGACTGGAAAAGGTCAGTTTTCATTCCAATTCCAAAGAAAGGCAATGCCAAAGAATGCTCAAACTACTGCACAATTGCACTCATCTCACATGCTAGTATAGTAATGCTCAAAATTCTCCAAGCCAGGCTTCAGCAATATGTGAACTGTGAACTTCCTGATATTAAAGCTGGTTTTAGAAAAGGCAGAGGAACCAGAGATCAGATTGCCAACATCTGCTGGATCATGGAACAATGACAGGTATACCACAAATGATTTGGAGATATATATATATATATATATAAGATTCTTTTATATATATATATTCTTATTTCTGATATATATGTAAGAATCTGATATCAGTTCAGTTCAGTTCAGTCGCTCAGTTGTGTCCGACTCTTTGTGACACCATGAATCGCAGCACGTCAGGCCTCCCTGTCCATCACCATTTCCCAGAGTTCACTCAGACTCACATCCATTGAGTCCGTGATGCCATCCAGCCATCTCATCCTCAGTTGTCCCCTTCTCCTCTTGGCCCCAATCCCTCCCAGCATCAGTCTTTTCCAATGAGTCAACTCTTCGCATGAGGTGGCCAAAATACTGGAGTTTCAGCTTTAGCATCATTCCTTCCAATGAAATCCCAGGGCTGATCTCCTTCAGAATGGACTGGTTGGATCTCCTTGCAGTCCAAGGGACACTCAAGAGTCTTCTCCAACCCCACAGTTCAAACACATCTATTCTTCAGCACTCAGCCTTCTTCACAGTCCAACTCTCCCATCCATACATGACCACAGGAAAAACCATAGCCTTGACTAGATGGACCTTAGTCGGCAAAGTAATGTCTCTGCTTTTGAATACACTATCTAGGTTGGTCATAACTTTTCTTCCAAGGAGTAAGTGTCTTAATTTCATGGCTGCAGTCACCATCTGCAGTGATCCAATTCTTTTCCATTATAGATTATTACAAGACATTGATTATAGTTCCATGTGCTCTTTAGTAAATTCTTTTTACTTATCTATTTTGTGTATAGTAGTCTGTATCTATTAATCCTATACTCCTACTAATTTATCCAGAAGGTTACACATCTTTAAGTTTGCCTTCTGAGTTGATCGTCTCTATGCAACCTAAAAAATGGACATTGTTCGTGTATTTCTTTATGATGTTTTACTAAAGCCTAGACAACAAAGTTCAAGTTCTGACATCTCTTAACATCACTTACTAAGTTCCTACCATTCACCTGGTACTATGAGAGATGTTGGAGATACGAGCGGTCAAAACCAAGCATTGACCTTAGGAGTTTGTCTTCTGAGAGAGGAGATGGTCAAGCAAGTAAAAATACTGCAGTTCAGTGTTATTAATGCAACTGTGGATTCATCTCCAAGACAGAGAGGTGGTCCCGGGAGGGCTGGATGCATTCAGTGTGGGAAAAGGGACCCAGGAAAAAGCTTCTGGCTGGTGATTTGTTAAAGAGGAAAGAGGATTTACCAGTGGGGAAGTGTAAAAACTTGTAAAATAGTACACTGTTTCCTCTTTCATTTTTTATTTAATTCTACGTGGGTTAGTGATATGAGGACAAAACAAAGAAGGCCGAGATCAGACAGGAGAAAGAGGCCTGGAGCCAGAAAATAGTGGGATATCAGTATCATTTTATGGAACTTGAATTCTGCTGTGGTGGTGATATAATTACTGAAGGATTAAAAGAAGAGGAGACACACAAAGACCTTTGTTTTAAAAAGACAGAGACAGTGGCCTTCTTATATTATAAAGCGTATTTTATGTTTAATTTACACACACATATGCCTGTTTTTCTCTGTGCATGCATTTTTATGTGGTTATTTATATGCATACGCTATACAAACACCTCCATTATGATTCAGTTGAACTGCATAATATTGCCATTTTTATAGGTCAAAAATGGTCAAATGACACAATTCCAAGTAGCTTGACCTGTAATTTATAGTGCGCTAGAAGAGATCTTGAAGTAGAAAGCTTTAGGTTTGAAACTCAAGGTCTTAGCTTGAGTTCCCTAGAACGAGATTCTGACCCAAGGACTCAAGGTCAAGGAATTTACTTGGCAGGTAAAGGGTACACTTGTTGGGAAAGTGACACAGAGACAGGAGGGCAGCCAACTCTGGTATGCCATCAAGCCAGCCACCACAGAGACGAGCGAAAGCTTAATCTCTCCGGGCAAATGAGAAAGGCTGCATCGATGCTTATCTCAGAGGTTCCCAATCAAGGGTGAGGGCGCTGGGGTATTTCTCCACCTGCTCCCATCAGTAGCGGATTGAGGACTACACCTTGGGTTGCTAATTTGGAGTGCCTCTTTCTGAGAGTCAGGCGAAGTGGCCTTCCAAGCTTCAGAGAGAGTCCCCTGTGGATGAAGTTCAGGAATCAGCAGTTTGAAGTCAGCCTGGCAGCATTCAAATGATAAGGCCCAAGGGACGTTGTCTACCACACCCATCCTTCCTACTCCCCAGTCTTGACCTCGTCCCTTAATTTCTTGAGATTTGCCTTTCTTATGAGCAAGGTGGGGCGAATGCCTACTTCCTCTGATTTTATAGGCTTAATTGTATGCCTCAAAATTCATACGGCGAATTCCTAACTCTCAGTATCTTAAAAGGTGATGATAGGAAGAGACAGAATCTCTTTAGAGCTAATGAAGTTAAAATTAGGCACTATGGGTGGGCTTTAATCCAATGTGAATGGTGTCCTTATAAGAAGAGGAGGTTAATAGACACACAGAGCAGCAAGACCACATGCGTACACGGGGAGAAGACAGCCATATTTACCTCAAGGAGAGAGGCCTCAGAAGAAACCAGACCTGCTCACACCTTGACTGTGGACTTCCAGCCTCCAGAACTGTGAGAAAATAAGTTTCTGTTGTTTAAGCCCCGAATCTGAGGTCCCTTGATATGGCAGGCCCAGCAATCCTAGGAAGGATTAACACATTTTGCTGTGTTCTAAACAAATGTTACTAACGTCATATATTTCTAGGGCATTAAATCCCCCAATATATAGCCATCTCAAAATTGAGGAAACAAGCCCAGTTCTCACCTAGCCGTTCTTGTTAATGACCTCTCGTCCCTGTTCCCAGAGGAATCTCACAGGTACATCGACGTGAGAAAGTAAGAACCTTGAATTTAGTGGGATAAGCTCTTAGTATTGCAAAGTAACGTGGGCTTCCCAGGTGGCTCCAGTGGCAAAGAACCCACCTGCCGAGGCAGGAGACATAAGAGGTACGCCTTGATGCCTGGGCAGGGAAGATCCCCTGGAGGAGGGCAGAGCAACCCACTCCAGTATTCTTGCCTGGAGAATCCTGTGGACAGAGGAGCCTACTGGCTCCCTGTAATCTATAGGGTTGCAAAGAGTCTCATACGACTCAAGTGACTTAGCACATTGAGGAGTACCTTACGCCTATTCACTGTGATCCTTGTAGTCAAATGCAGCCCGCTTATAGCTAATAGTATCTCTGCTGGTGACAGCAATGGAGAGGTCACTTGTGCAGCCTACAGAGAAAGCTTGTGTGGTTTCCATGGTATCAGAGTAAGAATTCTGGGTCTTGACTGCATCAAGAGGAGTTCAGATCTCATTCAGATCTCAGAGGTGACCTGCTGCTCTGCACTGATGCAGAATTCAGCGAAGCAGAATGCAGATTTCTAAGGGGGTCCCACGTTCTTCCGTACCAGACACACACCCGGCAGAGAGACCCGGAAGGTGTGGCCTTCCAACATAAAATGCCTGTCTTGCTAATCTCTGAAATTCTACTACTAGCAACACATTCCTTTATGTTGGATATTTTTTCTGTCTCTTTCTTGAAATTGAGGTATAATTATATAGGGTAAAGCACACAGATCTTAAATGTAGAATTTGATGAGTTTTGACAAATGTATACACCTGTGTAACCAATAGCCCACACAAGATAATAGAACATTGCTATCACCTTAGGAAGTTCCCTCCTACCCTTGTTCATTCATCTCCCCTGACAACCATTGTTCTCACTCCTATATCCACAGACTAATTTTGCCTGAACTCGAAATTCTTAACAAAATTACTCAATATGCATCCTTTTGTATCTGGGTCCTTTTATTCAATACAGAGTTTTTAAGACTCATTTATGTACTGGAGTGGGGTGCCATTGCCTTCTCCCATGTTGCATATTAACAGTTTCTTTTTCAATGCTGAGTAATATTCCATCACCTAATATGCCACTATTTCTTTATCTGTTGGTAGACTTTGGGTGGTTTTTAAATTTTTTTTTAATTTTAATTGGAGGCTAATTACTTTATAATATTGTAGTGGTTTGTGCCATACATTGACATGAATCAGCCACGGGTGTACATGTGTTCCCCATCCTGAACCTTTCTCCCACCTCCCTCCCCATCCCATCTCTCAGGGTCATCCCAGTGCACCAGCCCTGAGCACCCTGTCTCATGCATCAAACCTGGACTGGTGATCTGTTTCACATATGATAATATACACGTTTCAGTACTATTCTCTCAAATCATCCCACCCTCGCCTTCTCCCACAGAGTCCAAAAGACTGTTCTTTACATCTGTGTCTCTTTTGCTGTCTCGCATATAGGGTCATCATTACCATCTTTCTAAATTCCATATATGTGTGTTAGTATACCGCATTGGTGTTTTTCTTTCTGACTTACTTCAATTGGTATAATAGGCTCCAGTTTCAACCACCTCATTAGACCTGATTCAAATGTATTCTTTTTAATGGCTGAGTAATATTCCGTTTGTATATGTACCACTGCTTTCTTATCCATTTGTCTGCTGATTAAAAAAATTTTTTTTGCTATTGTGGATGAAGCTGCTGTGAACTTTCTTCCATAAGACCGTTTGTGCACAGAGGTTCTCATTTCCTACAGGAAAATGCCTTGGAATGTTGCTTTGAAAAAGTAGATACACAAATGTCCAATAAGCACACGCAAAGATGTTCAACATCATCAGTCATAAACAGATGCAAATCATAATCATTACGACATAACATCATGTCTTACTAGGATGTCTACATTGTACAAATACTCTCTTTGAACAGATGAATTAAGAAAGAGCATTTTTAAAATTTTTTTAATGCTCTCGTTAGAAAAGTTTTGAAACACACAAGAGTAGAAGAAAAGTATAATCAACTACCATGAGATATTATTGTTTTTCAGTCACTAAGTCATGTCCCACTATTTGTGACCCCATGGACTGAAGCACACCAGGCTCCTCTGTCCTTTACTATCTCCCAGAGTTTGCTCAAACTCAAGTCCATTGAGTTGGTGATACTATCTTACCATCTCATCCTCTGCCACCTCTTTATCTTTTTGCCTTTACTCTTTCCCAGCATCAAGATCTTTTCCAATGAGTAGGCTCTTTGCATCAAGTAGTCAAATTATTAGAGCTTCAGCTTCAGCAGTAGACCTTTGAATGAATATTCAGAGTTGATTTTCTTTAGGATTGACTGGTTTGATCTCCTTGCAGTCCAATGCACTCCCAAGAGTCTTCTCCAGCACCACAATTTAAAAACATTAGTTCTTCAGTGCTCAGCCTTCTTTATGACCTGACTTTCACATTCACACATGACTACTGGAAAAAACATAGCTTTGACTGTAAGGCTGTCCATCAGCAAAGAGAATACACTGTCTAGGTTTGTCTTAGCTTTTCTTCCAAGGAGCAAGAATTTTTAAATTTCATGTCTGCAGTCATTACCCGCAGTGATTTTGGAGTCCAGCAAAATAAAATCTGTCACTGCTTCCAATTTTTCCCCTACTATTTGCTATGAAGTGTTGGAACCAGATACCATGATCTTAGTATTTTGAATGTTGAGTTTTAAGCCAGCTTTTTCACTCTCCTCTTTCACCCTCATCAATAGGCTCTTTAGTCCCTCTTCACTTTCTGCCATTAGAATGGTATCATCTGCATATCTAAGGTTGTTGATATTTCTCCTGGAATTCTGGATTCTAGCTTGTGCTTCACCAGCCTGGCATTTCACATGATGTACTCTGCATGTAAGTTAAATAAGCAGGGTGACAATATACAGCCTCAATGTACTCCTTTCCCAATTTTGAAGCAGTTGGTTGTTCCATGTCCCGTTCTAACTGTTGTCCTTTGCCCTGCATACAGGTTTCTCAGGAGACAGGTAAAGTGGTCTGGTATTCTCATTTCTCTAAAAATTTTCCACAGTTCGTTGTGATCCTCAGAGTGAAATGCTTTAGCATAATCAATGAAGCAGATGTAGATGTTTTTTTCTGATATTCCCTTGCTTTCTTCATGATCCAACAAATGTTGGCAATTTGATCTCTGGTTCCTCTGCCTCCCAGCTTGTACATCTGGAAGTTCTTGGTTCACATACTACTTAAGCCTATCTTGAAGGATTTTGAGCATAGCCTTACTAGCATGCAAAATGAGGGCAATTTTATGATAGTTTAAACACCCTTTGGTATTGTAATCTTTGGGGCTGAAATGAAAACTGCCCTTTTTCAGTCCTGTGGCCACTGCTGAGTTTTCCAAACTTACTGGCATATTGAGTGCAGCATTTTAACAGCATCATCTTTTAGGATTTGAAATAGCTCAGCTGGAATCCCATCACCTCCACTAGCTTTGTTTTCAGTAATGCTTCCTAAGGCCCATTTGACTTTACACTCCAGGATGTCTGACTCTAGGTGACTGATGACACCATCATGGTTATCCAAGTCATTAAGACCTTTTGTGTATAGTTCTTCTGTGTGTTCTTGCCGCCTCTTCTTAATCTCTTCTGTGTCTGTTAGGTCCTTACGGTTTCTGTCCTTTATTATACCCATTTTTGCATGAAGTTCCCTTGATACCTCCAGTTTTCTTGACGAGCTCTCCAGTCTTTTCATTCTATTGTTTCCCTCTATTTCTTTGCATCATTCATTTAAGAAGGCCTCCTCATCTCACCTTGCTAGTCTCTGGAAGCCCACATTCAGTTGAGTATATCTTCCCCTTTCTCCCTTGCCTTTTGCTTCTCTTCTTTCCTCGGCTATTTGTAAAGCCTCCTCAGACAACCACTTTGGAACCGCCATGGAATTACCAAGTACCATCCCACACAAAGCCAACCATTGTCAACATCTTGCCACAAGTTCCCTGTGACTCTTTCCAGCCACAATCAGGTCTCCAGCACCAACTGGGTGTCCTGCGATCCCGTTCTGACACTAACTCCCTCTAGTTAGCTCAGACTTCACAAGTCCAGGGATCGGTCCCATGGCACTGCCCCTGTTTCACACGCCAGCTGCCAATGGGATCCCTGTTTCTTAAACTTCTGCCTATCTGACTGCAGCCTCAGAGGTTCCCATACCAGCCCCCATCAGGTCTGATAAGTCACCAAAAGGACAAACAGAACAGGAAGGTGCCATGTTATTATGATGAATGAAGCCCCAGTGACATCCAGATGGAAATGGGACATAGGATCAAGTGGGAGGAAACAGGTGGCACAAAGCACCCCTGCCCACTCCAAGTGTGCCACCCTTCCAGCCCCGCAGGGTGTTCACCAGCCCAAAGCTGCCTAAGCTCTGATGTTCTCGGGCTTTACATGCAGTTTCACTGGGTAAACAGGATTGATCAACTCAACGGCTATTGGAACTGAACTCAATTTCCAACCCTTTCCCATCCCCAAAATTTGAGGGTGGGGCGGGAAGTTCCAACTTTCTAATCATACGGTTAGTTCCTTGGGTGATATACCCCCATCCTGAAGCTAGCTAGGGTACCACCATGAATCACCTCAATAATATAAACCCAGGTGCAGCTGAAAGGGGCTCTTTATGAAAACAAAAAACAGTCCCACCACTCAGGAAGTCCGAAGTGTTCTAGGCACTCAGTGCCAGGAACAGAAGACAAAGATTAAACATATACTTTGATTATACCACACAACCCAACAATGCTTTATTTGTATGTATGTAACTATTTGCTTATTTTGCTGTAGTATTTTAAAGAAAACCCTTTACACCTCTTTAGTCTGCCCTTGTTGCTGTTGTTCAGTCACTAAGCCTTGCCAGACTCTTTACAAGCCCATGGGCTTCAGCACACTAGGCTTCTGTCATTCATCCACTATCTCCCAGACTTTGCTCAAACTCATGTCCACTGAGTTGGTGATGCTATCTAACCCTCTCTCTTCCTCTGTCACTCCCTTCTCCTCCTGCCTTCAGTCTTCCCCAGCATCAGGGTCTTTTCCGGAGCTGGCTCCTTGCATCAAGTGGCCAAAGTATTGGAGCTTCAGCTTCAGCATCAGGCCTTCAGCTTCAGCATGAATCTGCCCTTAAACAATGACGTTTCACACATAATCAAAATAATGCTTTCATACCGAACAAACAATAATAACAATATTATGTAATGTTCCCTATACTCAGATTTTCCAATCATTTCATAGATACATTTATAATAGGCTTACACAATGCATTTGACTGCAATATACATTTAAGTCTCTTTTATTCAAAGAGAACCCTATGCTATCCCTGACTTATTAAAGAAACCAGATCAGAGAAAGACAAATATCATATTATATCACATATATGTATAGCCTAAAAAAAATGATACAAATGAACATATTTACAAAATAGAAATAGACTCTCACACATAAAAAAAATGAACTTAAGATAACCAACGGGGAAAGTGGTAGGGTGGCAGAGCAGGAGAGATAAATTGGGAGTTTGAGATTAACAGATATACACCACTGCCTATAAATAGATAACAACAAGGACCCACTTACAGCACAGGGAACTATATTCAGTATTTTATAATAACATATAATGGAAAAGGATTTGAAAATTGGGTTTCCCTGGTGGCTCAGACAGTAAAGAATCTACCTGCAATGAGGGGGACATGAGTTCCATCCCTGGGTCAGGAAGATCCCCTGGAGAAGGGATTGGCAACCTACTCCAATATTCTTGCCTGGAGAATTCCGTGGACAGAGGAGCCTGGTGGGCTACAGTTCATGGGGTCACAAAGATTTGGACATGACTGAGTGATTAACACTTTCACTTCATATACATATATCATGGACAGGGAGGCCTGGCATGCTGCGATTCATGGGGTCGCAAAGGGTCAGACACGACTGAGCGACTGAACTGAACTGAACTGATATATAGATATACATATATAGATATAAAACTGAATCACTATGCTCTACATCTGAAACTAATGCAACATTGTCAATCAAGTATACTCCAATTAAAAAGAAAGAAAAAGAAACCAAACCAACTGCCCACAGAATCTACATTACGATTGTTTCCTGATAGTGTAATTTTCCTTATTCCTCCAATGCTGACTTTTATTTATTTATTTTTTAGCTGAAGGATAATTGCTTTACAGAATTTTGCTGTTTTCTGTCAAACCTCAACATAAATCAGCCATAGGTATACATATATCCCCTCCCTTGTGAGCCTCCCTCCCATCTCCCTCACCATCCCATGCCTCTATGTTGATACAGAGCCCCTGAGAGATTCAAATTATTGTTATTAATAATAAGAAGCTATTAATAGATCTAGAAGGCTTAGGTTCACATTCAACACTTCGTAGGTAGTGTCATTTATTTTGAAAAGTTTTTTTTTTTTTTTAAGTATCTTCGATGACAGAGGATGAGATGGTTGGATGGCATCACTGACTCAATGAACATGAGTTTGGGTAAACTCCAGGAGTTGGTGATGGACAGGGAGGCCTGGTGTGCTGTGGTTCACGGGGTCACAAAGAGTCGGACACGACTGAGTGACTGAACTGAACCGAACTGAACCGAACCATGTTTTTAGCTCTGGGAGTTTCAAAGGTAAATGCTATATGTCATAGCCTTGCCATTAAAGATCTTATAGCCTCGTAGGAGAGAAAGGCATGTAAACCAATGAGTGGAATGGTATAGGGGTCATGGAGGATTTGTGTGGGGATATAAATTCCGATGGGAAATCCAGGCGGCATGAGGAAGTGATGAACGAGCTGGCTCTGGAGGGAACAGTAGAGTCTATCAATCAAAGGAGGGAGAGTGAGGCAGGCACAGTGAGCCTGGAACCCACGTGTCTAAAGGAAGAGACACATAAATGCATGGGGACAGATTGTGCAGGGCCTTAGCTGCCAAATTAAGGAATTTGGACTTTGTCTTTTGAGCAATGGCAAGCCCAGGAAGGATTTGATAGAGGGAGATTTTCAGCTCTGTGTGTAGTTCTTAGCTTCTTAGCATGAAAAGTTGTCCCAGAAACTGCCCTCCCAGCCCAAAGTGGACTCTGTAAGTCCTGTGTCAAGTCCTCAGCATGTGGTTCCAGACTAAAGCTTGACGTTTGTCATTTGAGAGGCCCTGATGCCATGTTTATTCTGCTCTCTAGCCCATTAAGTGGCCTTCAGAACCACGGCAGCAGGCTTTAGGTTCTCCATCTAGCAGCGTACAAAGAACAGACACGCAATAAACAGCTGCGATGTGCTCTCTGCATTATTTCCCTGCTCTGCCCAGCGAGGCTAACCAAGTTGCAGCGGAAGCAGGCCCTCAGGTGGTGCCAGCTGCCTCCTCTTCAGGCCCTTTTTGCTCATTAATGGTTGAAAGGGTAATTGTGGCACCTGCTCAGAGGAACCAATAAATAAAAGGCAGGTTCCCACCTCTGGGAAACTGTGCAATAGGCTCAAAGAAAGAAGCCAACTGGAAGTGCTAAAACAGAGACAGGACCATCATCTGTTGCTTCCGTACAAAGCGGTGACCTTGGATTCTCTCATCTTGTTTGCACACAGAGGCCAGGAGCCAGATATAAGATGTTTACAAAATATTACCTTCCAGCCCCTACCTACATACATGTCCATCAAGGTGAGACTTAGGCACTAATTTTTCAAAATTTCCAGGAGATTCCAATGCAAATGAGTTTGCAAATATAAGAGAGGGGAGGAAAAAAAACAACAACTCTCCTTTTCTGTATTAGGTACAGTGTCTGGGGTCTGTGAATTAAATGGAAAGAAAAGAGATTAACAGGAGAAAAGGTTAATTCTAGGTGTATATGGAGACTTTAAAGAGAAAAAGTGAAAACTCCAAAGAGTGGCTGGACCCAGGAATGTATATACCATTTTAACAAAAAGTAATAAAGAGTTAAGAAGAGCCCGGACAAAGGAAAAGGATCTGGGGCTTTCAGAGAAATGGCGTTGTTCATTGTTGTTAAGTTGCTAAGCCGTGACCCACTCTGCAACCCCACAGACTGCAGCACACCAGGCTTCCCTGCCCTTCACTATCTCAGGGAGTTTGGTCAAACTCATCTTCACAGAGTCAATGATGCCATCCAACCATCTCATCCTCTGTCGCCCCCTTCTCCTTTTGCCTTCAATCTGTCCCAGCATCAGGGTCTTTTCCAATGAGCCGGCTCCTTGCATCAGGTGGCCAAAATATTGGAGCTTCAGCTTCAGCATAGGTCCTTCCAGTGAATATTCAGGGTTGATTTCACTTAAGAAGTGTAGCCAACAATTTACTAGTAATAGTCAAAGATAAAGAAACCAATCAATAAATATTACTAAACACTGTGTTTATATTTCTCTGCTCTTTGATTTTTTTTCCTCAGGGCACATTTCACCATCTAACATAATTCATTCATTGATTAAGTACATTATTTACTGTTTGTCTGCTCATGCTGGAATATAAGTTCCTTTGTGTCTGTGTTTTGTGATTGTCCCACGTCCTAGCTCAATGCCTTGCACATAGTAAGCGTCAGAACTAATTACTGAAGGAAATGCGTGAATGAAAGAAGAATGGCACCTGTCTTCTGGGGATTAGGTCGCATTAACAAAATGTGCTAGGGCTTGACTTACAAATCCAAATTGCAGTTTATGAATTAATCCAACCCCTTTTGGGTTACTAGGAAGCACCAGAAGTTTGTTGAAAGCAGGTCCCTTCAGAGAGCAAATCAACATCGGCAGTCAGCATGGTGAGCCAAGAAGAAAACTTAGCACTTCGATATCCTTTAAAGCTAGTTTCAACTAAATGGATGCTGCAAACAGATTTTTTTCCCCCCACTTTGGGGATTTTTGTGTTTAGATCCTTGGAAACTATTTTACTTCATTTGCAAACTAATTCAGTGAAAGTATTATGATCCATGCTTACTGGAACAGCAATTTTAGCAATTTTGAAGAAATAGTTACTTTAGACTGCAGATTTTTAACTCCTTAAGAGCAATGTCCTAGTTTTGGGGGTCTAGCACACAGAAGAAATTTTCTATTAAATACTCTCTCTCTCTCTATATATATATATATATATATGTGTGTGTGTGTGTGTGTGTGTGTGTGTATGTATAAAATATATGCACTTGTTAAAATGGAACCAAATAACTCATCCCCAGTTCATAAATGGAGAGGTCAAAATTTGAACTAGGTCCTTTCTCTTTCCAATGCCCAGGCTGATGATAATCATGATTCCTAAATTTTCTGAGTGTTACCCACGTACCAGGCATTGTTCTAAATACTTTGTATTTTTAAATTCAGGTTCCCGGTGAGAAGGAATTTTGAAGTTCAAGCTGCCTTCCTCCAGGGCACAGCTTATCTTTGTATTTTCACATCCCTGAGATTGGCTCTTATGCACAGAAAACACTACTCAAGAGTTGTATTTCGCCTTAAATAATTCATATTCAATTTATTAAAGTGACAGATTCACAAAATCTAATTGTCCCTTAGGATTTTAGCTTCATTCTTATAAATTTATGCTTCCTTTATAAATCAAGCAAATCATTTATTTATTTCTGCAAAGTAATGATGACTTAATTCTTTTTATTTTGGGAAAATTTTAAACATACACAAAAATTGAATAGATAAAATAATAAATTTGCAGGAATTCATCCCTCAATTTCAAAGATCATCAGCTAATGGCCAATTTATTTCA
The DNA here is from genome assembly GCF_042477335.2 of Ovis canadensis. NCBI lineage: Eukaryota > Metazoa > Chordata > Mammalia > Artiodactyla > Bovidae > Ovis > Ovis canadensis. Next base: position 128,796,389 of record NC_091250.1, on the reverse strand, counting down.
TCCATACTTTCACCCACTTCCCCCTTGGTTATTAGTATGAGCTAATCCTCAGTGTCAAAGCATTTTATATATAAATGTGCCCATATATACGTTAAAATGGTAAAAGCTCATACTCATAAACATTCAGAATTTGAAATGTGTTGAATACTGCATAGTTTATTGGTGAGAATTCATACTTCATGACTTTCGCTTTAATGTCTTCTTAGTCATAAATTTAGGCGTGTTTTCATGTGCTTTTCCACCAGTAGGGATACTCTTGCTTTACTAACTTGCTCATGTCCCTTATTTATACACTGCCATTAATATTTGTATTGATTTGGGGAAGCTTTTTGAAAGTTTTGTTCTTTGAAACCCCATAGACTGTATGTAAGCCTGCCAGGTTCTTCTGTCCATGGAATTCTCCAGGCAAGAATACTGGAGTGGGTAGCAATTCCTTTCTTCAGGGGATCTTCCTGACCCAGCTCTTGAACTCAGATCTCCCGCATTGCAAGCAGGTTGCTTACAGTCTGAGCCATCAAGAAAGCCCTTCAACTCCTATTGCTCTAAAATAAATCATTCTAAAACTGAAAAAAAAGTTAAAAGCACCTTTAAAAACATAGCCCTATTTTATTATTATACATGAACAAATTAGCAATAAATTACTAATATCAAGGGTCCAGTCTTATTAAATTTCAGATTATCTCATAAAATCATTTCTTTAAAAACATTTTGTTAGCCTGAGTCAGAATTTAATAATATTCATATATTACCATAGTTTGATAAGTATTTTAAACTTATTTTAACCTAAAGATTGCTTTCCTCTCTCTTTTCTGCTATTAGTTTATTTTGAATAAAATGAGTCATTCATTTCATAGTTCTTCCTTCACAGTTATGATAAAATTACAATTCACATAATTACTCAATTATTTCTCAAAGCAAATGCAACAGTGTCAAAATAACGTTGCTATAGGCGACAGGGGTAGGAGGTGTAGTTCTTTATCTCCTTAGGGATGAAAAGTCAAATTACTGTGTTTACAATCCCTTGGAATACTTTCTCTCTTGTGGATTTGACACAAATTGGATACCCAGCGAAGTTCATCTGTTTCATTTTACGATGCGTTCTTCCTTACTGATTTTTAAAAGTTAAATTTTGTCTTAAATTATGTCAATTATTTGCGTGGCTTGAGAGTCAAATCTACAAAAATCCCTCATAGGTCCTCATTTTCTTCTATTTCTTCTTCCAGCATTTGCTCTTTATTAATATTAGAAGATATATACATCCATTCATATTCCCTCTGATTAAAAACAGAACACTATTCACATACTTTGCCTTACCTTGCCTTTCCCCATGGTATATCCTGGCTCTCACTCCATAGTAGCACGCAGATAGATTATTCCCTGTGAGTCTATAAAGCTGCATGTTACGGCATCATATGAATACATACAAACTTCTTCAATCAGTATCCTGTTGATGGACATTGGGTCTTTTTCCTGTTTTTGCTATTACAATTAGTTCTGCAATAAATGCCCTTGAAATCAGAATATTGTCCTTCCTTCCTTTATTTTGCCAGTGTATCTATGGGATACATTTCTGAAAATTGGGTTGTTAAAGTCAAAGTTTAAATGCACATAAAATTTTCTTAGATGTTGCCAACTCCTCTCCTCTAAGAATAGTACCATTTCCTATTTTCATAAGCAATATATGAAAGTGCTTATTTGCCTGAAAAGGCTTGTCTACAGGTTCTTCCCTGGTATCTCAGTCCAGGAAAGAATTTGCCTGCAGTACAGGAGACCTGGGTTCAATTCCTGGGTTGGGAAGATCCCCTGGAGAAGGGAATGACAACCCACTCCAGTTTTCCTGCCTAGGAAACTCATGGACAGAGGGGCCTGGTGGGCTACAGTCCTGGGATCACAGAGTCGGACACGACTTAGCTACTGAACAACCACCAGAGGATTTTTACCAAAAACTCAGAAGAAAGTTTGAATTTGCTGCCTAGTAGTCAAGAAAAGACATCTCAATCAGTCTGAAGCAGATCTCTTCTTTCATGAGTGAAATTGAACATTCACATGATCGAGTTAATCCTAAAGAAAACCAACCCTGAATATTCATTGGAAGGACTGATGCTGAAGCTGAAGCTCCAGTACTTTGGCCACCTGATGTGAAGAGCAGACTCATTGGAAAACACTCTGATGCTGGGAGAGACTGAGGGCAGGAAGGGAAAGGGATGGCAAGAGGATGAGGTAATTAGATAGCATCACCAACTCAATGGACATGAATATAAGCAAACTCTGGGATATAGCAGAGGACAGAGGAGCCTGGCATGTTGCAGTTCACTGGGTCACAAAGAGTCGGATGTGACTTTGCAACTGAACAGCAACATGATCAAGTTATTTATGTTTATTTTTCTGTGAGTCATTTGTTTATTCTCTACCTTGTTTTCTGTAAATTGTAGGTATTTACAAATTTTTTTTTTTTTGTAATTCTATGTATGTTAGCTGACTGGTTCAAATTTGTGAAAGGAGTACGTCAAGGCTATATATTGTCACCCTGCTTATTTAACTTATATGCAGAGTACACCATGCAAAATGCTGGGCTGGATGAAGCACAGCTGGAATCAAGATTGCCGGGAGAAATAGCAATAACCTCAGATATGCAGATGACACCACCCTTATGGCAGAAAGTGAAGAGGAACTAAAGAACCTGTTAATGAAGGTGAAAGAGGAGAGTGAAAAAGCTGGCTTAAAACCCATCTTTCAAAAAATGAAGATCATGGCATCCAGTCCCATCACTTCATGGCAAATAGATGGGGAAACAATGGAAACAGTGACAGACTTAACTTTCTTGAGCTCTAAAATCACTGCAGATGGTAACTGCAGCCATGAATTTAAAAGACACTTGCTCCTTGGAAGAAAAGTTTTGACCAACCTAGACAGCCTATTAAAAAGCAGAGACATTACTTCGCTGATAAAGGTCCATATAGCCAAAACTATGGCTTTTCTAGTAGTCATATATGGATGTGAGAGTTCTACCATAAATAAGGTCGGGCACCGGAGAAGTGACGCTTTTGAACTGTGGTGTTGGAGAAGACTCTTGAGAGTCTCTTGGACTGCAAGGAGATCTAGCCAGTCCATCCTAAAGGAAATCAATCCTGAATATTCATTGGAAGGACTCATGCTGAAGCTGAAGTTCCAATACTTTGGCCACCTAATGCAAAGAGCTGACTTATTGGAAAGGACCCTGATGCTGGGAAAGATTGAAGGCCAGAGAAGGGGACAACAGAAGATGAGATGGTTGGATGGCATCACTGACTCAATGCACATGAATTTGAGCAAACTCGGGGAGATGGTGGAGGACAGGAAGCCTCGCATGTGGCAGTCCACGGGGTTGCAAGGAGTCAGACATGACTGAGCAATTCAACAACAACAAATGTATGTCAGCAATATTTATAAATATATATTTGTTGTTCTACAAGGCATTAATGATTCTTCCCTGGTAGCTCAGATGGTAAAGAATCTGCCTGCAGTGCAGTAGACATAGGTTCATTTCCTGAATCGGGAAGATCCCCTGGAGAAGGAAATGGAAAACCACTCCAATATTCCTGCCTGGAAAAATCCCATGGACAGAGGAGCCTGGAGGGCTACAGTCCATGAAATCTCAATAGTCGGACATGACTTAGCAACTAAATCATCACAACCAAGCAGTTAATATTTTCCCAACTTGACTTTTTTCCCCTTTGCTTTTGGCATCTTTAACATGAAAACACTTTTTTTTCTTTTTATAGTTTGACATTTATTTATAGTTCTTTTGGATTTTGAATAATAAGAACATTTTTCTAACCCTACATTGTAGTGGAGTTCACTCATGGTTTTGTTTAGTGCTTGGGTTTTAATTTTTTCACACTTAAATATCTTATCCATTTGAAATCTATTCTGGTATATGGTGGAAGAAATTGATACATTTTTATCTTTTTCATCTGATTATCCAATGATCCTGATGTTACTTATCAAAAAGTCGATCTCTCCTCCACTCATTTGAGAAGATATCTGTATCACATACTAAATTTGTAGCTGTAATTTTTGTCTGTTTCCTTGTTTTCTCTCTTGCTTAATTGATTTGCCTGTCTATTCACCAATTTTAGATATACCAAATCTTGTAGTGTGTTTCCATATATGATAGGATTATCATCCATGGAGTTCCTCAGTTCCAGGGTATTTCTGGCTATTCTTGCTTGTTTATAGTTTCAAATGGAATCTGTAATCCACTTGTATTGTTTGAGAAAAAGAAATCTGATATTTCTGCTGGGATTGTATTATCTTTGTAAGTTGACAGGCAAAAATAGCCTCTCTATATAGGAACAGTAGAGTTTAAGTCTACTTTTGGGTCTTTGGGAATTTTATTTAAGATACTAATGGATATTAATTATATAAAGCCATTCCCCTAGAGAAGGGAATGGCTGTTCACCCCAGTATTCTTGCCTAGAGAATTCCATGGACAGAGGAGCTTGGCGGGCTACAGTCCTTGGGGTCACAAAAGAGACAGGACTGAGTGACTAGCACTTTACTCTCACGTTTTATCTTAATGCCTCTGTTATATTAATATTCTGTTTTATTATATAACTGATGTAAAAATAGCACACACGACCTTAGCAACAAAATCAGACTCTTCCACTCCTCAGGAATAAGAAGAGTGAAATGCATCGCTATGTAACATTTTGTGGGAAGTATTAGTCATTGCAAATGTTACATACAGTGGATTACATGAATGCATTTATATGAAGGTGATGGATATCACGCGTTTGAAGGCTAATTTTAGTGAATATCTCTGGCTTTATTATTAAGGTTATGTATGTAATTTTTGCTTCCCTGATGACTTGGTGGTAAAGAATCTGCTTCCCAATTCAGGAGACGTGGGTTTGATCCCTGGGTTGGGAAGAACCCCTGCAAAAGGAAATGGTAACCCGCTCCAGTGTTCTTGCCTGGGAAACACAGTCTACGGGGTCATAAAGAATCGGGCATGACTGAGCAACTGAATAACAACAAAAATAATTGTCACATATGATAAGGAAATATCTAATAATTCTTCCTTGATCATTTTTTAAAATTTAAGATATCAATGTTTAAAATCTATAAATGGATTTTGGCAATGTTCTTTCTACATCTCTGGTATATAATCATGATTTTTCTCTCAGGTGTTTTAATTTGATGAATTTTATAAAGATAACTCTTAGTAATGAACCACTTTTACATTCCTCAAAAAATGGACACATGTTTTTAGTGTATAGTTTTAATGGACTGTTTGCTAATATTTCATTGAAAATTTTTAGTGTGAGTACTTATTTTTCTTTTTTGAACTTTTTGAATAATTTTATGAATTTTCAGTATCAATGTCATACTTACTTTATAAAGTGCATTTAGGACTTTTCCTTTTTATATTTAATTCCTAGTGTCACTGGGATTGAAAAATACATATTCATTGAAGAGCAGTTTTACCATTCCAATTAACTAAGGCTGCCTATCCATTAAGGAAGGCAGATAACATTCCAGTTAACTGTATAAGAGGCTTTGGCTATGAATGAGGCTGAAAGCTTCAGGCAGCCATGTGTCATGCTCTCAAAGCTATTTTTTCTCATTTCAGAAGATTGGATAGACATAGTAAGTGCTCAAAACTATTAGATATTGTGATAAGATGAGCAAAAATTCATGAGCCTAATGAAAATCATGAATCTGAAATAAAAATCAACAAACACTGTCTGACGATAGGATAGAATATTTGAAACGGACTCTTCTGGAAACTCCTGGGTGTATTGTTAGGGCTTTTAGAGACGCTCTAATGTTTATGTGACTTTAACATTTGCCATGTAAGAGGAGCAGAAGAAAAGGAAATGACCTAACACTCAAGAGTATTTACTAAACCTGCAGCTTTGCTCTAAGGGCTTGTCTTACTTGATACTACTGAATTCAAGCGAAGAGTCTATGGGAGTAGTTATCACATACTGGGGCTTCCCAGGTGGCTCTAGTGGTAAAGAAACTGACCGCCAGTGCAGGAGATGCAAGACGTGAGGGTTCGATCCCTGGGTGGGTAAGATCCCCTGGAGGAGGGCCTGGCAGCCCACTCCAGTGTTCTTGCCTGGAGAATCCCATGGACGGAGGAGCCTGGCGGGCTGCAGTCTATGGGGTCTCAAAGCGTTGGACACGACTGAAGCAACGTAGCACACACACATCCATGACTTATTATTGCTCTTTTCAAGTGAAGAAACTAAAGCTTAGAGCAGCTAAGAGACTTTACATAAAATTATAAATTTTAAACATAAAAATTACAAATTATGATTCATAATTTTAGGAAGTGACAAAGAATTTTAAGAAAACATTTTTAATAGAACTCACTTTAACTACTCATGCTCATGATAAGGGATTTTTTTTTCATTTTTGAGATTATTGGGGTACTCTGTGTTGGTAGCAGAAAATTTAGAAAACCAAAATAAGAAAAAGAGAAATGAAAGTAGTCTGAACTGCCACCGTTTAAGAAAATTAATGTGGGGTATCCAGAACATTTTCTGGTCAGATTCACTGCTGTAAATATGCATGTATATTCATAAATATGTATAAAAGTACATATATATTTATACTTTTTAGTAAAAGTGGAAACATTCTACACATAGCAGCTTGTTAATTTTTATTTTTTTAACTGAACAATACATGAAGGATTTTAGAGTTTTTGAGGTTCTGCTTTAAAAATGTTTGATAACAGAAGTCTCCTTCTGTCTCAGATGTCACTGCATGCTCACTTAGGCATCTTTTTTGTGGTCCCTGGTCACTCACCTCCGTTCCTCTGCCATTGCTCCTGAAGGACGTGTACATGTTTTACAAGAGAGAGCAAAAGGGCTGAAGAAGGATGGTTAAATCAGTACCTGGCAAAGGTAAAGAAAGTGAAAGTGTTAGTCACTCAGATGTGTCTGACTCTTTGTGATCCCATGGACTCTAGCCCACCAGGCTCCTCTCTCCAGGGGATTCTCCAGGCAAGAACACTGGCGTGGATTGCCATTCCCTTCTTCAGGGGATCTTTTCGACTCAGCGATTGAACCCAGGTCTCCTGCATTGTAGGCAGACTCTTCACCAACTGAGCCTCCAAGGAAGCCCTGTCAACAAATGTTTACTCATTGAATTAAAACATGCATGATGGATTACAATTCTTGAGCATGTGACTGCAATCATTTCATCCTTTTTAGTAAGTTATGAGGGATGCAGGCTTCTAGGATGGGACCACTGCTGAGAAACGGTTGTCATTATGTGATTCTTTCAGTAGAACCGGCTCCAGTACTGAAAGGGAAAAGGGAAAGGAGCTCAGTAATCAGTGTGTGAAGAAGTAAATTGTTATGCCCTTTTTGTGTTTCTCTGAACCTCCAAATCTTTCTCAGCTAACAATCTGATGGTAGCAAAGCAGGTCACAGCCATAAACTAGCAGGTTCAGAACAGGATAATATAGAGATGAGTAATTAACATGAAAAGTACTTAATCTCAGTCTCATTCAAAGAAATGTCAATTATTATAAATTCATAAGTATGAAGTTATTGTCACATGCAGTATATGTTTTGGTTCAGTTCAGTTCAGTTCAGTCGCTCAGTCATGTCTGACTCTTTGCGACCCCATGAATCGCAGCACGCCAGGCCTCCCTGTCCATCACCAACTCCTGGAGTTCACTCAGACTCATGTCCGACAAATTGCCTTTCAAAAGGCGCTACACATTTATACTCTTTTCCATGATGGCTTCCCTGGTTACTCAGATAGTGAAGAATCTACCTGCAATGCAGAAAACGTGGGTTTGATCCCTGAGTCAGGAAGATCCCTTGGAGAAGGAAATGTCACCCACTTCAATATTCCTGCCTGGGAAATCCCATGGAGAGAGGAGCCTGGCGGGCCACAGTCCATGGCGTTGCAAAGAGTTAGACACGACTGACTAACACTTTCACTCTTTTTTACCTCATAACTTTGGCCATTTCTCCATATTCACAACAGCATTGAATCTTTTTTTGTTTCACTAATCTAGTAGGAAAAAAAAATTCTCTGCTGATTTCCATTTTCTTGATTTTAAGTAAGGTTAAATGCCTTTCCCCATTATCATTGGCCATCTGTATGATGTGAATTGTTTGTGAAAATCTAATCTCTAGTTTCTATATTCTTTTCTTTTTCTTATTGATTTGAGAGAATTAAAACTTGAGGTTATTAATCCTTCATTATTTATGTTGCAGATATTTTCATCGAATGTTTCACTTACCGTTTATCTTGGTTTACTGTGCCATGCAAACATTTAACATTTTATTGCCAGACTTGACAACTGCTTCTGTACCAGCTTCTGAGTCTTATATTTGACTCCGGAATACTTTTGTCATTGAAATATTTTTTCCTATTGCCATATTATAAAAATTTTCACCTTTAAATACCATCTCTATATGTCTACACGTAGCTCTTTATCTAGAATTTACCTCTGCATGTGGGGTGAACTCAGAATCTCTAGCAAACTGTCGTTTTGATGTTATAATATGCAGTGGGGGGAAAAGATCACCACAATTGATTAATTCTCTGCTGCAGATATTGGATGGAGAGTAGCAAGATTGATTCATTAATAAATGCATACTGGAGCCTTTCTCTGCTCTGTTCCAGGCACTACTATCAATTCTGGGAACACAGCTAAAAAAAAATAATCACTGTGCTTGTATGAAGCTTACATCTAAGTTGCAAAAGAGGTAATACAAGACTGAACAAGAAAATGTCAAGTATCAATGACTACCATGAAAATTCAGCTTAATAAAATATGACCACGTGATGGAGAAAGACTGGGTAACCACTTAGGGAAGATTTCTCTGAGGTCGTTGTATCTAAGCTGAAATCCGAGCGATGTGAAGAAGCTGGGCTTAAGGAATCTGAGAAAGATACCCCCAGAGGGCAAAAAGCAAGCAGGACAGAAATTCTAAGGGCGGCTGTGATGTTTGTGGTGCTTAGTCAGTCATGTCTGATTCTCTTGCAACCCCAGCAAGGATACTGGAACGGGTTGCCATTTCCTCCTCCAGGAGATCTTTCCGTCTCAGGGATCAAACCACATCTCTTATATCTCCTGCATTGACAGGCAGATTCTTTACCGATAGCACCACATGCCACCCTTAGAGGGAAGGCCTCAAAGGGTAGTTGCGGTTGTAGTTCAGTCACTAAGTCATGTCTGACCCTTTGCGACTACATGGACTACAGCGTGCTCACCTTCCTGGTCCTCCACTATTTCCCGGAGTTTACTGAAACTCACATCCATTGAGTTGGTGATGCCATCCGACTATCTCATCCTCTGTCGTCCCCTTCTCCTCCCACCTTCAATCTTTCCCAGCATCAGGGCATTTCCAATGAGTCAGCTCTTCGCAGCAGGTTGCCAAAGTATTGGAGCTTCAGCTTCAGCATCAGTCCTTCCAATGAGTATTCAGGGCTGATCTCCTTTAGGATTGACTGGTTTGGTCTCCTTGCTGTTCAAGAGACTCCCAAGAGTCTTCTCCAGCACCACAGTTCAAAAGCATCAATTCTTTGATGCTCAGCCTTCTTAACGGTCCAGTTCTCACATCCGTACATGACTGCTGGACAAACCACAGCTTTGACTATACGGACCTTTATTGGCAAAGTGGTGTCTCTGGTTTTGAATACGCTACCTAGGTTTGTTATAGCTTTTCTTCCAAGGAGCAAGCATCTTTTAATCTCACGGCTGTGATCACCGTCCATACTGATTTTGGAGCCCAAGAAAACAAAGTCTGTCACTTTCCATTTGCTCCCCATCTGTTTGCCATGAAATGATGGGAATAGATGACATGATCTTTGTTTTTTGAATGTTGAGTTTGAAGTCAGCTTTTTTACTCTCCTCTTTCACCCTCATCAAGAGGCTCTTTTGTTCCTCTTCACTTTCTGCCATTACAGTGGTATCATCTGCATATCTGAGGCTGTTGCTATTTCTCCCAGCAATCTTGATTCCAGCTGGCGCTTCATCCAGCCCAGCTTTTTTGCATGATGTACTCTGTGCTAGTCTGTAATATTTGAAGTCAGAATGAAGGCGGAAGTATTGAGAGAACAAAAAAAGTAGAAGTGGTCATTGAGGTAAAGGAATCCAGATGGTGCTTAGCCTTGCAGAGTCTGGTAAATAATGAGGTTTTATTCTAAGTGATGGAAAGATTGGAAGATTTTAAACAAGGGCACTATGTGGTGGGAATTAGAATTTGCATTTGTGTACCTGCCATTCCCGAAGCTGCCACTAGAGGGAGGCAGGCAGAGTTGGGGCAGTCACAGTGCAAGCGGCCCCGTTCACATCCTTTCCCGAGAAGAACACCTTCATGAACTGCTTACAGAGGAGGAAATGTCCAGGAGAAGAGACTGTATCTGGTAAAAGAAAGAGGCCAGAAATGTCTCATTTCAAAAAGGTGGATCTTACATGGAATTTTATAGATGACTTTCAGAGACTGTTTCCAATAGCAAGTGAGAAAAGCTGTGTCCCCAGTACTGGGTTCCCAGGTGGTAAAGAACCTGCTTGCCAGTGCAAGTTCGATGTAAGAGACATGGGTTCAACCCCATGATCCCCTGCAGGAGGACAGGGCGGGCCACTCCAGTGCTCTTGCCTGGAGAATCCCGTGGACAAAGGAGCCTGGAGAGCTGCAGTCCGTAGAATTGCACAAGAGTTGAACGTGACTGAAGCGACTTAGCACATACGCAGGACTGGGGTGCCATGCAAAGCTCACAGGCGGCAGGGACCCTGTGAGGGGCTTCTGGTGACTTCTCCAAGGCTCTGACCCAGCAAGTCTAGGCTTTCAGCATTTTTTCAGTACTCCCAAAGCAATGGAATGAGAAAGGCTGAGATTCAGCCACCTCAGGAGAGACTGGCACATAAAGGCCAGAGGAACCATGGATGAGACAGCAATCAACGCCCTCTGCCAGGCAGGCTTGCCCTGGCACATCCTTACCTTAATAAAATAAAGTGTGTTATTTGCTCAGTCGCGAATGATACTTTGCAACCCCGTGGACGGTAGCCCTCCACACTCCCCTGTCCATGGAATTCTCCAGGCAAGAATACTGGAGTGTGCAGCCATTCCCTTCTCCAAGGGGATCTTCCTGACCCAGGGATCAAACCCAGGTCTTCCATATTGGAGGCAAGTTCTTTACCAGCTGAACCACCAGGGACCTGGGAGTCAAGCTGTCGTCAGCCACATGCTCGTGAGCAGAGTGTAAGTGAAAGGGAGGTGAGTGAAGAAAACAGAAAAGGTTTCATGATATAAGGCTTTGATTTTTCTTTTTTAAAAAATTGTTTACCTATGTTTGGTTGCACTGGGTCTTCACGGCTACACGCAGGCTCTCTCTAGTCGCAGTGAGCAGAGGCTGCTCTTCCTTGCGGTGCACGGGCTTCTCATTGCAGTGGCTTCTCTTGCTGCAGACCACAGGCTTTAGGCACGCAGGCTTCGGTGGCTGCAGCATGCAGAATCAGTGGTTGTACCACACTGGCTTAGCTGCCCAGTGGTCGGTGGGCCAGGGATCAGAATCATTTCCTCTTCCCTGGAAGGTGGATTCTTAAGCACTGTACCACCAGGGAAGTCCCAAACCCTTTGATCCTGAATTATTCAACTTGACCATTACCTTCAGCTGAATCCTCTAAATGGCAAAATTGTATGGCTTCTATAAGAACCATGTTGGGGGAAAAAAAATGAGTAATCAAATTAGGTTCCAGTAGACAATAAACTTATTTTTCAAGCTACTGAAACTGATGCATCAAAATTCCCATCAAGCAAAATAACTGGGATTCTTAGATGGTAATATAGCGGAAGCTGAAACAAAGAATCTGGTAAGAGGACCTTAATGGCAAAAGAGAAATGTCTTTAAGATTTTAAGCTCAGAAGAATATATGCCTCTCAAGGGAATGTGATCTGAGATCTGGGTCATTGACCACGTTGACTACTGAAGCTTGACAAAAAGGGATTTCTAAGAAAACACTGTTACCATTTATGGGGAGACTAAAAAGGGCTGCCAAAATTTTTTAATTGTCTTAAGAAACACGCTACTGTAGCAAATATACCAGAGGCAAAGTTAAAATTACTCCGTGACTGGGAGAGAAGTAACCCATACCCATCCTGGGAGAGGAAAAGTGAGTGACAACCTACAGTTTGTTCCTATGTTTGTTAAACGTTGCTAGTGCTAAGTGAGTGTTTAGCCAATAAATGACCAGTACACCAGGAGGCGTCTACATTTAAAGCACGTTAGTCAATATTTCAGCCATTTCCTTGCAGGTAGAAATGTATTTCCCATTTTTAAAGTAGAAGCTTCAAAGTTAATCAGTGGAATGTGTACCAGTATCATGAGGTAATTATAGATAAACTTGCAGATACTCCAACTGTACTGCCCTCTGGCCTCTCCCCCAAATGACTGTGGTGGGCAAGAGGCAAATGGCAAAGGAACCCATTTATATAAAGAACACTTAGGATGGACTTCCCTGGGGACGCGGTGGTTAACACCCTATGATTCCGCTGCAGGGGGCACAAGTTTGATCCCTGGTTGGGGACCTAAGATCCCACATACGACACAGCACACCACAAAAAGGAGAGAACAAACAAGAACACACAGGACAACTCTATTAGCCTCTATCAGAACTTGGTTCTCCAGAGACCCGGCGGGACATCTGCAAGTATAGACAGATGTAGAGTTAGAGACGGGCCTCCCTGGTGGTGCTAGTGGTGAAGAACCTGCCTGCCAACGGAGGAGACCCAAGAGACGTGGGGCTCAGTTTCTACCCCTGGGTTGGAAAGATCCCCTGGAGGACAGCATGGCTACCCACTCCGGTATTCTTGCCTGGAGAATCCCATGGACAGAGGAGCCTGGCGGGCTGCGATCATTAGGATTGCAAAGAGTCAGACGCAGCTGAAGTGACATAGCTTGTTCACATGCAGAGATAGAGACAGATATAGACCCCGCTCAGGCAGAAAGAGGTGCTGTTGCAGGTGCAGTCCAAAGGCGGCAAGGCTACTGGAGGATTCTCTCTCACTTGTACACGTGTGTGCTAAGTCACTTCAGATGTGTCCAACTCTTTTGTGGCTCCATGAATTGTAGCCCACCAGGCTCCTCTGTCCATGGGATTCTCCAGGCAAGAATACTGGAGTGGGTTGCCCTGTCCTCCTCCAGCAGATTTTCCCCACCCAGGGACTGAACCCATGTCTCCTGCACTGACAAGTAGATTCTTTACTGCTGAGCTGCCTCAGCCAATCTCTTGTTCTACTGAGGTCTTCAACTGATTAGACAGGGCCCACCCTGTCATTACAGAGGGCAATCTGCCTTACTCAAAGTCCACCAGCATAAACGTTCATCTCAATTAAAAACAGCCTTACAGAAACACAGAGAATAATGTTTAATTATATATCTGGGTATCCTGTCTCCTAGGCAAGCTGAAAGACAAAATTAACCATCACAATGACCTACTTAAAAAGAACACTCTTGAGTAATAACACAGTCAGCCCAGTCTTCTGCACAGCATCAACATTGATGCTGATTTAGACAACTCAGCTCAGGCACCATGATGAATTTGTTAAAGAAAGATACTTTTATAGCTACTAAATTTAAGGATGTGGCTAAGGAGAAGAGCCAGAGCAAATGTTCCTTTAGTGTGAAACAGACAAGCCTGAGTCAGTTACTCAAAAGGGTGCAAATTATTTGATGTCTTGGAATGTATTTCTTCAACTTCAAAAGAAATGTCAGAATATAGGACCTGCCCTTCATCTATGGGTTTTTGGCAAGTTCAGTTAGGGCTCACCATACATCTGAGAGAACATTTTAGAAGTTCTGCTTCCATAGGCCTCATATTCTTCTCCATCAGAAGGCAGACAGAATGAAAACCACAATCACAGAAAACTAACCAATCTGATCACACGGACCACAGCCTTGTCTGACTCAATGAAATTATGAGCCATTCCATCTAGGGCCACCCAAGATGAATTAGTCATGGTGGAGAGTTATGACAAAATATGGTCCACTGGAGAAGGGAATGGCAAACCACTTCAGTATTCTTGCCTTGAGAGCCCCAGGAACAGTATGAAAAGGCAGAAAGATAGGACACTGAAAGATAAACTCCCCAGGTCAGTAGGTGCCCAATATACTACTGGAGATCAGTGGAGAAATAATTCCAGAAAAATTGAAGAGATCGAGTCAAAGCAAAAGCAACAATGAGTAGTGAATGTGACTGGCGATGGAAGCAAGGTCTGATGCTGTAAAGAGCAATATTGCATAGGAACCTGGAATGTTACGTCCATGAATCAAGGCGAATTGGAAGTGGTCAAACAGAAGATGGCAAGAGTGAACATTGACATTTTAGAAATCAACGAACTAACATGGACTGGAATGGGTGAATTTAACTCAGATGACCATTATATCTACTTCTGTGGGCAGGAAGCCCTTAGAAGAAACGGAGTAGCCATCATAGTCAACAAAAGAGTCTGAAATGCAGTACTTGGATGCAATCTCAAAAATGACAGAATGATATCTGTTCATTTCCAAGGCAAACCATTCAATATCACAGTAATCCAAGTCTATGCCCCAACCAGTAATGCTGGAGAAGCTGAAGTTGAACGGTTCTATGAAGACCTACAAGACCTTCTAGAACTAACACCTCAAAAAAGATGTTCTTTTCATTATGGAGGACTGGAACGCAAAAGTAGAAAGTCAAGAAATACCTGGAATAACAGGCAAATTTAGCCTTGGAGTCCAAAATGAAGCAGGGCAAAGGCTAACAGAGTTTTGCCAAGAGAACACACTGGTCATAGCAAACACTCTTTTTCAACAACACAAGAGAAGACCACACATGGACATCACCAGATGGTCAACACCAAAATCAGATTGATCATATTCTTTGCAGCCAAAGATGGAGAAGTCTATACACTCAGCAAAAACAAGACTGGGAGCTGGCTGTAGCTCAGATCATGAACTCCTTATTGCCAAATTCAGACTTAAATTGAAGAAAGTAGGGAAAACCACTAGACCATTCAGGATGACCTAAATCAAATCCCTTATGATTATACAGTGGAAGTGAGAAATAGATTCAAGGGATTAGATCTGATAAAGTGCCTGAAGAACTATGAACAGAGGACATTGTACAGGAAGCAGGGATCAAGATCACCCCCAAGAAAAAGAAATGCAAAAAGGCAAAATGGTTGTCTGAGGAGGCCTTACAAATAGCTGTAAAAGAAGAGAAGCCAAAAGCAAAGGAGAAAAGGAAAAACATACCCATTTGAATGCAGAGTTCCTGAGAATAGCAAGGAGAGATAAGAAAGCCTTCCTCAGTGATCAGTGCAAAGAAATAGAGAAAATCAATAGAATGGGAAAGATCGGCGATCTCTTCAAGAAAATTAGATACCAAGGGAACATTTCATGCAAAGACAGGCAAAATAAAGGACAGAAATCATATGGACCTAACAGAAGCAGATGATATTAAGAAGAGATGGCAAGAATACACAGAAGAACTATACAAAAAAGATCTTCACGACCCAGATCATCACGATGGTGTGATCACTCACCTAGAGCCAGACATCCTGGAATGCAAAGTCAAGTGGGCCTTAGGAAGCATCACTACAAACAAAGCTAGTGGAAATGATGGAATTCCAGTTGAGCTGTTTCAAATCCTGAAAGATGATGCTGTGAAAATGTTAGTCATGTATGGATGTGAGAGTTGGACTATAAAGAAAACTGAGCACCAAAGCATTGATTCTTTTGAACTGTGGTGCTGGAGAAAACTCTTGAGAGTTGAGAGTCCCTTGGACTACAAGAAGATCCAGCCAGTCCATCCTAAAGGAAATCAGTCCTGAGTTTTCATTGGAAAGACTGATGCTGAAGCTGAAACTCCAATACTTTGGCCACCTGATGTAAAGCACTGGGTCATTTGAAAAGACACTGATGCTGGGAAAGATTGAAGGTGGGAGGAGAAGGGGACGACAGAAGGTGAGACGACTGGATGGCATCACCGACTCAACAGACATGAGTTTCAGTAAGCTCTGGGAGTTGGTGATGAACAGGGAAGCCTGGCGTGCTGCAGTCCATGGGGATGCAAAGAGTCAGACATGACTGAGCGACTGAACTGAACTGAACTCAATCACCTAGAAGGAGAAGTAGGCTGGTAATGATGGCATTCAGTTCAACAATTGTGGGCATCAGTTGCCTTTACACCCAGGATGCATTCAAATGTGTTGGAGTGAATTTCTGTTGGTAAAAGTAGCTAATGCAAAAGCATAGGTGCACAGAAGCATAGTTTGGAGCAGAAATACAGTTTGAGGCCTTTACATAGCAAGGTCTCTTATGTGGATGAGGCAAAAATTCCGCCAGGTATTGGAAAGTAAGGATTCAAATTCTATTATTATATTTATTCTTTTTAATTAAAAAATATACACTTACAGAAAAGTTGCAAAAATAAGGCAGAGAATTCTTATATATGCTCTACCCAGCTTCCCCTAATATTAACACCTTAGAGAATCATATTGCAGTGATCTAAACCAGGAAACTACACTGATAAAATACCATCACCTATTCTATAGACCTAATCTGAATTTTTCCAGATTCACTACTAAAGAATTTTTTTTTCATATATCCAGATCCAGTTCAGGATCACATATTAATTTAGTTGTTACGTCTCCTTAGTCTTCTTCAATCTCTAATGGTTCCCAGCCTTTGTTTTTCAGCTTTAAAGACTAGTGATCACTCATTTGGTAAAATGTCCTTCAGTTTAAGTCTAACTAATATTTTCTCGTGATTTGTCTAAGGTTTTCCACTTTTTGGCAAGAACTTCATAGAAGTGATATGCCCTTCTCAGTATATCGTATCAAGTGGTACATGATGTCAGTGAGCCTTATTACTCTTAATGCTAACT
The DNA here is from genome assembly GCF_042477335.2 of Ovis canadensis. NCBI lineage: Eukaryota > Metazoa > Chordata > Mammalia > Artiodactyla > Bovidae > Ovis > Ovis canadensis. Next base: position 128,779,504 of record NC_091250.1, on the reverse strand, counting down.
GTGGCCCCTTGATTAAGATGACACCTGCCAAGTCCACTGTAAAAATGGCTATTTTTTTCACTAGCAATTAAAATGCTTATGGTGGAGAGAGATTTTGAAAATATGCAAATGACCTGTTCTCATCCCACCTTTACCACTAAGTTTATCTTCCACCACTGGTCCCTTCTGTGATTTTCTAATGTTAACCAAAAATAGGAAAGGAGTTTAGCTTTATTAATATTTCATGGAATTTACACTGTCACCTTATTGAATCCACAAATCAAGATAAATACATAGGGTTTAAAAATAATAAGATGGCTGATCTGCCCAACTCCAACTATGACATTATCAAGAATGCCATTTAAAGTGTGAATGTATGTATCTGTTATCAATAACCATAAGCGTCTTCCCAAATACACATTGCATGATGTGTGCTTTTCCAAAGCAATTCTTCAGTCCTGACAACTATGATAATCAAGTCTTGAAATAATTTGAACTTAGAACCTAGTTTTCAAAAGCTGTGTCTATGTGTTACAAAATGAATCCCCAAAATAGTAAAGATTTCTCAAGCCCATCTTTATCACTAAAAATTTGTATATAATAATTTTAGGAAGAGTTTTCCAAAATTATATTACTAAGAAATAAACGAGATAATTATTTGTTTTATCTTTAATCCTTTAAGACTCATAGTTTGGCATTAGTTAATGTTCAGGTATAAATTAAACACAGAGAATACATTTTTCTTAGACATGAAGGCAATTTGTTTTCCTAATAAGGTCATTTAAGCAGCAGATTTTGGAGTTCATTCTTTTTTGAATAAGTAGAATTTCAAACATGTTTGTAAAATTGGTCAGCATTTCATTTCTTTCCTCTGAAAAAAAGAGTCCTATACTATTTATTCTCACTATCATTTACTAAAACAAATAATGTTTTTATACTGAAAGGATCCGTTCAGATCAGATCAGTTCATTTCAGTCGCTCAGTCATGTCCAACTCTTGAATGGTGCTACCCCGTGAATTGCAGCATGCCAGGCCTCCCTGTCCATCACCAACTCCCAGAGTTCACTCAAACCCTTGTCCATCGAGTCGGTGATGCCATCCAGCCATCTCATCCTCTGTCGTCCCCTTCTCCTCCTGCCCTCAATCCCTCCCAGCATCAGAGTCTTTTCCAATGAGTTGACTCTTTGCATGAGGTGGCCAAAGTATTGGAATTTCAGCTTTAGCATCATTCCTTCCAAAGAATACCCAGGACTGATCTCCCCTAGAATGGACTGATTGGATCTCCTTGCAGTCCAAGGGACTCTCAAGAGTCTTCTCCAACACCACAGTTCAAAAGCATGATAGGGAGATATAATCTTAGAATAAAGAATACTTTAAATGGAATACATTTAGCTTTTACTTAAAACTAATGTTATTATTTTCTTCCTGTTCACTGGGAAAATTTTCTACAGTATCCCAACATTACAGGTTGAATGGTGTGCCCTGCCTCCACCTCCCAACAAAGAGAAGTTGAAGTCTTGACGGGCAGTACTTCGGAATGTGAACCTGGGAATATAAACAAAATGCCTAAAAGAAGAGAGAATGGTCAGAAGATGATGGCAAGAACTTTGCTGAGAGGTGTCAAGAACCCAACTGTAAAGGGGGTCTCTGAGAAGGAAGACATGGTCCTAAAATTAGGTTGTGGAGGGTTTTTTTTTTAATAAAAAAATATTTTGTACTCATAACTGCAGAATGTCTATCAAATAGGAAAATAATTTTTAATATTATGCAGAAAGCTTGAAATTGGGTCTACTTCTAGATTGTAGAATCCTGTTCATGGGACTGTCTCTCATGGCAGCCATGACGATGTCCTCAGCCTCTCAGCTCTCTGAATGCCAGGAGCAGAACTGATTCACAGCCCCAGCGGCCGTGCACTGAGATCCGCCATTGCAGCCCAGCCAGGCCCCGCCCCTGACCGTGGGTGCCAGCCAATGGCTGAGAGCAGCAGAGATGCGTACGTAGGATGCTCCTGCAAGGAGATAGGGGACTTGTCTGCTGAACTGTGGCTTCAGTTAGGTCCATTGTGGGGCTTCCCAGGCTGCTCCGTGGTAAAGAATCCACTGGCCAATGCAGGCAAGGCTTTGGTCGCTGGGTCAAGAAGATTCCTTGGAGGAGGAAATGGCAACCCAGTCCCATATTCTTGCCTGGAGAATCCCATGGTCAGAGGAGCTTGGCAAACTACAATCCTTGGGGTCGCAAGAGGTGGATGCGACTTAGCGACTAAACCACTACCATCACCACCACCCATACTCTTGCCAGGAAAATCCCATGGACAGGGGAGCCTCCAGGCTACACAGTCTATGGGGTTGCAAAGAGTTGGATACTACTGAGCACGTTCGCAGGCAAGGCCCATTGAACTTCTGGAGTTTTCTTAGAACTGCACTTCAGACTAAGGCTCTTCCAGTCAACTGTCCTCCCTCCTCTCTCCTCTGCAGGAGTTAGACCTGCCTTTTGTTGGCATAGCTCTTCCCTGCCTCCTACCAGCTCCCTCCTCATCCTCCCTCAGGCGATTCCCCTAATAAATCTCCTACATTTCTAATCCTGTCTTGTGTCTGTATCTCAGAGGACCTAGACTAAAGGAAACCATATAAAGGTTGAAGATTTACAATGACTACTCATCTCAGTATTATTCAAACAGCAAGTGATTGGAAATTTCCTAAAAATCCAGTAATAAGAAAATGTTTCAATCAATCATGATAACCCCATAAACTAGAATATTATAAGATTAGTGAATAAGAAAATAATATTAATGATATACGACAATGGTCATATATATGTGAAAAAGATATAAAATTTTATATATAATCTTATCTCAATTATGCTGTGCTCTGCTGTGCTTAGTTGCTCAGTCACATCTGGCTCTTTGAGACCACATAGATTGTAGCTTGCCAGTGTTTAGTCTGTCCCTGGGCTCCTCTGTCCATGGAGCTTCTCCAGGCAAGAATACCAGAGTGGGTTGCCATGCCCTTCTCCAGGGGATCTTCCCAACCCAGCAATCAAACTGAGGTCTCCTGCACTGCAGGAGGATTCTTTACCAGCTGAGCTACCAGGGAAGCCCTATCTCAGTCATATATAAATATCATCTACATGTGCATAAACAATCCCAGGAAAAAAATATGTCAAAGTGTTAGTGATTATTTCTCTGGGTGGTAGCATTACTGGTTTCCAATTTCCTCTTTATTGTTTTTTAATTTTCTTAATATTTAAAATGCTCTATGTGAGATGATAAATAGCAAGGACCTACTATATAGTACAGGGAACTATATTTAGTATCTTGGAATGACCTATAATGGAAAAAATCTGAAAAAGAATGTATGTATTTGTTACGTACATGTAACTGAACTCCTTTGCTGTATTCCTGAAACTAGCACAGCACAGTAAATCAACTATACTTCAAAACGAAACCAGTATAATACAGAGAAGAGTATACAACCCTTTAAACAAAAACAAAAGAAGTACTGTAATGACCATCGCTACAATTATAATTAGAAAACTATTAAATAGCTTTAAAAGGATCCTTCAGTCTTATTTAAATATAGCGTATGTAACATAAGGCTTCCCAGGTGGCACCAGTGGCAAAGGATCTACCTGCCAATGCAGGAGACATAAGAGACGTGGGTTTGATCCCTGGGTCAGGAAGATCCCCTGGAGGAGGGCATGGTGACCCACACCAGTATTGTTGCCTGGAGCAGCCCATGGACAGAGGAGCCTGATGGGCTATAGTCCCTAAGGTTGCGATGAGTCAGACATGACCAAAGTGACTTAGCACACACGCAGGCATGCATAATATGAGAAACAGCTAGAGATTTTTGTCTGCTTTTTCAGGTGATGTCTCACTTGATCCCTTTCTGCAACGCTTGGCCAGTTCTTGCACAACTCTTCCAGGGAAAGGGAGCTGGCGTTTCAGTACAAGAAATGAGTAAGAGTGTATATCATGCTTCCGATATGAAAAGACGCACAGAGTTGTGCCTACAATTATGGGAAGACGCCCTAGTTCCCAGGGACTGGAATGAATTACTCCAGCCTCCCAGTGCCCTCCAATGCTATCCTGACCATTCAGAAATTCTGTTGTGCATCACCCAGCAACCTTAAGTTCCTTAAGGACAGTCATCTTGCGACCCTCAGTGCTCAACTCTAAAAGAGAAAGTCATGTCCAACTCTTTGCGACCCTCCAGGCCAGAATACTGGAGTGGGTAGCCTTTCCCTTCTCCAGGGGGTCTTTCCAACCCAGGGATTGAACCCAGGTCTCCCGCATTGCAGGCAGATTCTTTCCCAGCTGAGCCACCAGGGAAGCCCAGGGATACTGAAGTGGGTAGCCTATCCCTTCTCCAGTGGATCTTCCCAACCCAGGAATCAAACCAGGGTCTCCTGCATTGCTCACGGATTCTTTACCAATTGAGATATGAGGGAAGCCCCTAAACACTGAAGGCATCTGATTATAGCCTGGGTCATTGAATTGAATCATCCATCACCAATACAACATCCTGTATTTTTTTTCAAATCAATGAAACCAGAAAGCAGTATATGATTTTAAATAATATCATTTTTCTATCATTTCTGTTATTTCATGCCAGAAACTGTATGTGAATAATGTTGTCTCCTCTGCCTCCTTGATTTTTCACTTGGGTTCTTTTGCTGTGCTCATTCTTCAGGCATTTGAAGTTTCTCATTGCCCTCTGCTTATTTTTCCTTCTGTGACTTTGCATAGGTCCTTCTCTCAGGCTTGAGAGTTAGACAGCTCCTCTGTCCATGGGATTCTCCTGGCAAGAAAACTGGAGTGGGTTGTCATGCCCTCCTCCAGGGGATCTTCCCAATCTGGGGTTTGAACCTGAATCTCTTATGTCTCCTGCATTGGCAGGCGGTTTCTTTACCACTACTGCCACCTGGGAAGCCCAACTGCCCAGCAGTTACAGTTTCAGTCACCACCCAGGGAAACTTACAATAAGCCATTGTTATTCCCCAAGACCCATCTGTCTTCTGCACAGACCAAATGAGCAAGTGAAATGGGGATGTGTTGGGAATTCCCATCCTTATTTCTTTCTGGTCCTTGATGGTGGCTCTAATCTCCAAGAATGTAGCATTTCTTTCATTTTTACTATTTTCCTAGGCAGAGGCTGTTCTATGACTTCCACTTGGTCTTTCCCATTATGATAGCCCTCCATCCACAAATCAGGGAAATGAAGTAGGAATTTTGCTGGTAGCTGAGCAAGTCTATTTCAATTATGCATTCCAAAACTGAGGTATGGATTGGAGACCCATGGTTCCATCATGAGATGAACCTGAGCTAACATTTCATTGATCACATGACCTAAATAAGAATGTACTCTAACTAGTATAGTCAAAGCTATGGTTTTTCCAGTAATCATGTACAAATGTGAGAGTTGGACCACAGAGAAGGCTGAGCACTGAAGATTTGATGCTTTCGAATTACGGTGCTGAAGAAGACTCTTGAGAGTCCCTTGGACAGCAAAGAGATTAAACCAGTCAATCCTAAAAGAAATCAACCCTGAATATTCATTGGAAGGACTGATGCTGAAGCTCCAATACTTTGGCCTCTTGATGCAAGAAACCAACTCATGCTGGGAAAGATGAAAGGCAAAAGGAGAAGGGGAAGACAGAGGATGAGATGATTAGATTGCATCACTGACTCAATGGACATGAATCTGAGCAAACTCCAGGAGACAGTGGCTTACCTGGTAGCTCAGCTGGAAAAGAATCCATGATAGTAAAGGACAGGGAAGCCTGGCATGCTGCAGTGCATGGGGTCACAAAGAGTCAGACACAACTCAACAACAGCAACAGCAACAGCCACTAGCTACCGGATTTTGGTAATGCTTTGGGTTCCTTGTAATTACTTCAGTTCAGTAGTCCCCTAAAAGTCTGATTATTTCCTCTTCTATAATGCACAAATTACCATGATAAAAACTCACAGATCCTTTTGGGGAGGTGTGGGAGAATGATTAACAATATAAATTTTGGCAGTGTACCGGGAGCCTTCCTCGAAAGGACCAATCTTAGGGATTCCAGGCCTGTCGACTGGCTCCAGTCTGGGAATTAATAAAGGGGCTGTGAGTCTCTATTTTTATGACTCAGTTGATAGTTCTGTTCATTTCACCTTCAACTTTGCTCTTTATTCAGGGCAAATAAGAATTTAGTAGGTTTCCACGTCACTGCTAGGAACCACGTGGTCAATAGCCAACATCACAGGCTGGGTGAATTAAACACTTCTGATTGGTGTTTTGATGCCTCTGCCCATGATGGTAACCAGACCCATCTCGCCTCTGGTAGTTGAATGGTTCCATTTGGCCATAGGATCCTGGAGTCCAGTTACTCTCAGTGCGTTTAGATTTCCTGATTCAGGGACTGTGGTTCACACTGTGAGGTCTAGTCTAAATAGAAAAGTGATCAAAGAGAGCTTCAAGGGTGCTAGAGCTGCCCCCCACCAAACTTTACTTCTCACAGTAATTGTGAAATGTGTGTCTTCTGGACCCTCACAAGGTGAATGGGTAGGTCTTACGTGACAAATCCAATTTAACACACCAGTTTCCCTAAACCTATATATCTCTTTATCTACACTAAATTCAGGAAGATCCAGCATTTCTAGTTTGCCCACCATTGATCACCTTTTCCATGTCCACGTTTCAGCCAGCCAACCAACCAACAAAACTCTTAGAGTCCCTTCTAACTCCCTGAAGGGACACAGAATCCCAGATCAGTGAGCCCATCTCAATGCCTGGCCTGATCTAACTTTATGATTCTTCCACCAATAGTCCACACCCTTAATACCCATTCCCACTCATATCCCTCAGATTGTGTCTATATAAGTTAGAGAACTCAAGCAGTGCTATTTATAATAGCCAGGACATGGAGGTAAGCTAAATGTGCATCAATAGAGGAACGGATAAAGAAGATGTGGTGTGTATATATATATATACACACACAGTGGAATATTACTCGGCCATAAAATGGAATGGGATTCTGCTATTTGCAGAGATGTGGGTGGATCTTGACTGTCATACAGAGCAAAGTAAGTCTGAAAGAGAAAAATATCATGTATGAACACATTCATGTGGAATCTAGAAAAATGGTATAGCTGATCTTATTTGCAAAACAGATATAGATGCAGAGAACAATCATATAGACACCAAGGGGGCAAAGGGGGATGGGATGAATTGGGAGATTGGTGCTGACATATACACGCCATTGATCCTACGTATAAAATAGATAATGACTGAGAACCTAAGTAGCACAGGGAACTCTACTCAGTGCTCTGTGGTGACCTAAGTGAGAAGGAAATCCACAAAAGAGGGGAAATAGGCATATGCATAGCTGATTCACTTTGCTTACAGTTGAAACTAACACAACATTGTAAAGCAACTATACTCCAATAAAAATTAATAGAGACAAGGACGCTCAAGGAGTTCTTTTCAGTTTTGTGTGCTTCTTCATGGGTCATGCTTTGTGCCTCACCTTGAGGAACTTGCGGACTTGAGTCTCGTTACGGGTCTAGAAGCACGGCATAGCGGTGGGGGTGGTTCTGAGGAGAATCAGGGCTGTCTCACACAACTGCCCAAGGCTGGTCATTACTGTTTCCCCAGACCACGCAAGGTTACCCCCTCAGCCAGGGATGGAGAAGCAGTCCCCACGGGGATGAAGAAACCTCTTGAACTAGTGAAGAAGACTCATCAGAATTTAGGGGCACAAAGTCCCCAGCATCCTCAAGGTCTTCCCACACATCCCCGTCCCAACTTTCAGGATTCCATTTCTTCCCAGTCAGGGTCCTCACTTTAACAGTAATCCATCTACAAGGCTGAACCGCTCCTCAGATTGTAATTGGCTGGTCATTGGATGAGACTTTGGGTTTGGTTTTCCGCAATCTCAGTCCTGCAGCTATAGGAGATAAGCCTCTCCTTTGGGACACACATAGAAAGCTTTAGGTCATTTACATGGCACTAGAATGGAGAATCTGAGGCCCTGAGCTCATCTTTTTCTTTCTTCCCTTTGTCCGGTAACACTGAAAGCAACCAACCAATCTCAATTTATTTGTTAGTTTGAAAAAAAATGTTTAAAAGTATTATATGCATAGTCGCCCAGATACTCAAGTGGGTGATTAGGGGCATCCAGGGCTTCCCAGGTGGTACAAGTGGGAAAGAATGTGCCTGCCAATATGGGAGATATAAGAGACACAGGTTCAATCCCTGGGTCAGGAAGATCCCTTAGAAGAGGGCATGCAACCCACTCCAGTATTCTAGCCTGGATAATCCCACAGACAGAGAAGCATGATGGGCTACAGTCCATTGGGTCACAAAGAGTAGGACACGACTGAAGCAACTTAGCACGCATGCACAGGAGCATCCAAAAGTGATGTTACAAATCTCTCTTGAAAGATCATGTCATGGACCATCATTATTCTCTAAATTATGGAAATAGAGTCATTAATATATTTAAGTCTAATGACTTGATGCTTTCAGTTTGTGGTGCTGGTAAAGACTCTTGAGAGTCCCTTGGACTGCAAGGAGATCAGACCAGTCAATCCTAAAGAAACCAACTCTGAATATTCATTGGGAGGACTGACGCCTAAGCTCAAGCTCCTCTACCTCGGCCACCTGATGCAAAGAGCTGACTCATTGAAAAAGACCCTGATGCTGGGGAAGATTGAGGGCAAGAGGAGAAAGGGACGGTAGAAGATGAGATGGTTGGATGGCATCACTGAGTCAGTGCACATAAATCTGAGCAAACTCCAGGAGACAGTGAAGGACAGGAAAGCATAGCATGCTGCGGTTCATGGGGTCACAGAGTCTGACATGACATGACTTAGCGACTGAACAGCAACAACCACGACAGTGACTTTATTCCCAGTCATTAGGACAGCTCGAGGAATCACGGTCCCAAAATTCAGACTATACTACAAAGCTACAGTAGCTAAAACAGTGTGGTACTAGCACAGAAGCAGACACACAGATCAGTGTCAGTTCGCTTCACCCAGTCTTTGAATTCAAATATTAATCTCATCCAGAAACACCTTTACTGACACAGCCAGAATAATGTTTGACCAAATATCTGTGCACCCTTTAGTCCAGTCAAGTTGACATAAAATTAACCATCCCAGTCTTTGATACTCAACTAGTACCTAATGCATTGTGGTGCCAACAGAAGTTTATTCAACTGAACTGAGCATACAGTTCATTGTGTATATAAAACATTGATTCACTTTGAAATTAGTTTGTCAATGATGACACCTCTCACAATATGCAATCAGTGCAGCTCAGTTCAGCCATTCAGTTGTGTCCGACTCTTTGCAACCCCGTGGACTGTAGCACGCCAGGCCTTCCTGTCCATCACCAACTTCCGGAGCCTACTCAAACTCATGTCCATTGAGTCTGTGATGCCATCCAACCATCTCATCCTCTGTCATCCTCTTCTCCTCCCACCTTCAATCTTTCCCAGCATCAAGGTCTTTTCAAATGAGTCAGTTCTTCGCATCAGGTGGCCAAAGTATTAGAGTTTCAGCTTCAGCATCAGTCCTTCAAATGAATATTCAGGACTGATTTCCTTTAGGATGGACTGGTTGGATCTCCTTGCTGTCCAAGGGACTCTCAAAATCAACTCACTTTGAAATTAGTTTGTAAATGATAACACTTCTCACAATATGCTATAGATTTTGAAATATTTACAACATACGAATAATCAATTGGGCTTCCCAATTGGCCAGTGGGTAAAGAATCTGCCTACAGTGCAGGAAGTGCAGAAGACATGGGTTTGATCTCTGGGTCAGGAAGATTCCCTGCAGCAGAAAGTGGCAACACAGCCCAATATTTTTGCCTGGAAAATTCCACGGACAGAGGAGCCTGGCAGACTAGAGTCCACAGGGTCAGAGAGTTGGACATGACTGAGCTACTGAGCACAGTCATTGTACCCAGACCTAGTTTGTCGTGATGTGTTGAGTATAAAGTACTCTGAGGGTGCTAGTTTCTATGCAGAGCACTCAGGGCCTCTTAGTCTTGTTAATGAGACCAATAAAAAGCTGAAATATAGATTGGGGAGTTGAGAAATTCCCTCTAAAGAAGTGAGATTTACAACCAAGCCTGAAGGATGAATGACAGATAGTCACTGGTCTGTATTCTTATGATTGTGAAAGAGTCAGGGATTTGTCTGCCAGCCACAGTCCTGTATAGAGGATGTCCCGTTACCACCATCTCGTGGATGTGTGACAGCTGGGGGGGGGCTGACCCAGAGGTGACCTGCTGGGTCCTTCTGTAGAGTGTAAACAACAGAGAAAGCCAGGTACACGTCTCTTTTTCCTTCATACTTTGAAGACCTGTATGAACTTCCTTTACAAGCATCTATCATGCTTACCTTCATAATAAGTCAGAATTAGAAACTGCTGGTAGCACTCTATCCCTTCTATTCATTTATAGGGCAATTTGGTAGTGAAGTGAAAGTCGCTCAGTCTTTGCGACCCCATGGACTATACAGTCCATGGGATTTTCCAGGCCAGAACCCTGCAGTGAGCAGCCTTTCCCTTCTGCTGCTCAATCCAGGGATTGAACCCAGGTCTTCCTCATTGCAGGCAGATTCTTTACCAGCTGGGCCACAAGGGAAGCCCAAGAATACAGGGGTGGATAGCCTTCCCTTCTCCAGCAGATCTTCCTGATCCAGGAATCAATCCGGGGTCTCTTACATTGCAGGTGGATTCTTTACCAACTGAGTTACTAACATGTCACTAAAGGTTTATAAGGACCATACCCTTTGCCTTAAGACAATTTTATTTTTAGAATGTTGTTGTGGATAAATGCGGGCATGCAAAAAGGTCTATAATCATTAACACCAACCAAAAGGTGTGAAGTGATAAATGTGTTAATTAACTTGATTGTGGGAATAATTTCACAATGTATACACATGTCCAATTTCCACATTGCACTGCTTAAAGAGATACGATTATTATTGATCAGTTATACCTTCATAGGCCTGGCGGAGGGGGAAAGAATGAGATTACCCATGCAAGGATTGTTACATTAGAGAAACATGAGAAATAATGCAAGTATCAACTCTGGGGGAGCAGTAGGATGAGTTAAAGACCATTCACATAAGGACATCCTCCCCAACCCTTAGAAACGAAGTGTAGAAGACTAGGCAATGACAATTCACTTGGGAAACAAAACAGATAAAAGCAAAAAGTGTGATGATAAAAGCAGGGGTAAGTGATGCGTCCCCAGCAGACGGCAGAGACACACAGTGCCGCTTTCAGGAGCCCAGCTGCCACCCCAAGTTACCTCGGCTGTTAAGCGCTTCAAAGGCGATGGCAAATGACAGGGGAGACCTGGCCGGGGCTGGAAAATGTACCATTATGTACAGTTATTTTCCAAAATAAATTGTTTGATCTTGGATTAGAGTAGGGCTTTTATGAAAGAAAAACATACTCACACTTCAAATGTCAGTCCCGATAATAGAAGGACTCAGAAGTCAATTCTGAGTAAGTTCAGGCCTCTGGGGTTTCTTTGTTCTAGAATGACTCTCCAGGTCCACGTTGCAGGTAGAAATGTGTCCTTGGCAGGCCTTGGGGGGCTGGGCAGCCTTGCTGTCTTCAGGGTGTTGGCAGCCAACCTGCAGTCTCTCTGGGAAGCCCATGGGTCAGGGGCACAAGGTCCATGGCTGAGATCTAGAAAAGCAAAGGTGGTTCTGGCAGATAGGGCGGTGAAGGGGGGCACAGATGCTGTGGGGGGCAGGGAAGTGGCACTGAAAGTAAGGTCTGGGAAAACAGAGGGCAAACTTGATATCCTGGATAATAATTCTTAGTATGTAGAAAAGAGTCTGCGTAATAGAGATTTCACCAGTGCAGGCTGTCATTCAGGCACGTGTGAAATACCTGCCACCCAGGTGGTACCAGTGGTAAAGAATCCGCCTGCAACGCAGGAGAAGCAAGAGATGCAAATTTGATCCTTGGGTTGGGAAGACCTCTTGAGGTAGGAAATGGCAGCCTGCTCTAGTATTCGTGCCTGGAAAATTCCAGGGACACAGAGGCCTGGCAGAGTACAGTCCCCGGGGTCACAGAGAGTCAGACATGACGTAATGACTAAACAACAAAGAGTCCCAAATGATCCACTGTGTTCACGTTCACATTTACGTTTTCATTTTTTCATGGCAAAGTATGTTGCCTGTCTGTGCTACCATATACTGAAAGTGAAAGGGAAGTCGCTCAGTTGTGTCCAACTCTTTGTGACCCCATGGACTGTAGCCCACCAGGCTCCTCCGTCCATGGGATTTTCCAGGCAAGAGTACTGCGGTGGGCTGCCATTTCCTTCTTCAGGGGATCTTCCTGACCCACAGATCGAACCCAAGTCTTCTGCATTGCAGACAGATGCTTTGCAGACAGATGCTTTACCGTCTGAACCACCAGGGAAGTTTTACCATATACTAGAAAAGGTCTGCTCTCTGTTTTCAAACAGTTCACAACCTAGGGTGCAGATGGACAGGAGGCTGTGGATGATATTGGCTGAAAGCCTCAACAGTGAGGACCAGAATGCCAGGGTTCAGTTCCACCCTACCCACCACCATGTGGGTTACCCTGGACTAGTTACTCAGCCTCTCTATGTCTATGCTTTCTCATCTATCAAATAAGAGGAATCCTTGTTGCAAGGATTGAATTAGTTAGTATTCATAAGTACAAGGAACAATGCCTCAAGCTTCGTAAAACTTGTGTAAGGGTTAGTTACTGAGTAGTAAGTATTCTTCCTAAATTCCCATAATGGCCCCATGAAATTAGTGCTGTTATTTCTACTTTACGAATAAAGAAAACTGAAGCTAACTTCAGCGATTTAATAATTGTGTGAAATCTAATTCACACCATGAGGAAGTGCAAGACTGAATCCAGAGTGTAACATCTTTGACGTTTGACCACATGGTCTGGCATGGGTCAGTAGTAGATCACAGAAGCCTCAACAGCAACTCTGAGGTCTTTTGGACAGTGAACAATTTAAGATGATGACAGAGAACCTTATAGGGTAGAGGCTTCTGAAAATGGAGTTTCTTCAGCTATCAAATTTGCCCATTTTTGTTTGGCCGGGACCTAGCATAGTAACTGACTTGTAATAAATGCCCACTAGATGCTTTCCGAGTGAGTAAATGAATGGATGAATAATAGCTTTTACACATCCTTTTATAATAGCTTTTTATCTGTATATTATGGATAAACTGGCCTAGAATTAAGGGACGTAAATTGCTAGGATAGCTCCTCGAATTCATTCTGATAAGTGTTTACCTATTTATTTTACAAAAATATACTGAGCACCCACAAGCAGGCAGCATGCTGAATTCTGAGCGCACATGGGTGGCTAAAACCGACATATCACCAGCACTCATGGAATTTATGATTTCAGGGCAGACACAAGCAAGAGGAAAGGAAATAGCCAATACAGACATGATTACAAATAATGACAGAGACCAAAGCAACAGAATTCAGTGATAGAAAGTGATGGCCCATGGATAGGACATTTAGGTAATTGGTCATGGATGTCATTCCATGGACTTACGGAATGGTGAAGTGAATACTGGGTGGTCGGTGCTGTGGGGCTGGGTTTTACCATTGAGCTGTTCTCAGCAGCTACAGCCTTCTTGTGCTATGCTCTGCTGTGCTTAGTAGCTCAGTCCTGTCCAACTCTTTCTGACCGCATGAACTGTAGCCCACCAGGCTCTTCTGTCCGTAGAATTCTCCAGGCAAGAATACTGGAGTGGGTTGCCATTCCCTTCTCCAGGGGATCTTCCCAATGCAGGGATCAAACCCAGGTCTCCTGTATTGCAGGCAGATTCTTTACTGTCTGAGCCACCAGGGAAGCCTTCCTAGCCACTACAAATACTTAGTGAATTTAGTTTAGGCAAGCGAACGGTAGAGACATCACAAAAAAAGGAAATCCAAGATGTCTCCAAAGTTTCGAGGTTGAGACAGATTGCCAAGTTCTTTGGGAGCATCAGCAAGGCTCTCCTGAGTTGCAGACTCCACTTATAAATGTTAAATGCCTGAATCAGGATAACTGATCCAGATGAGAAGTCGGCCTTTAGGAGTTCTGTTAAGTCATCAATCATCTTAATTTCAGGTGATACCCAAAAGTAAGGAGAGAAGTTTTTCAGCATCCCTTTGGGGTATTGTTTCCTCTGTTCCAGAGAGAAATTACTTAGTAACTGTTGTAGGGATTCCTGGGGCTGAAATTAACCTCCCAGAGCCTCCTTCAGGTCTTGGGTCTGAGTCCCTGTCACCCTCCTCATATCTGTATGTCCTCTCATTCAAACCAAGGGCTTATTTTGTCATTGATTGGCTCCCCAGGATCCATGCAAGAGACTGCAAACTTCTTAAAATGGTACCTAAGGCCTTCTAGAGGGCATCAACATTTTTCACTATTTCTACTTTTGCAAAGTTTCTTGACTTTTCTTGATGTCAAATATCTTCATTTCTTTAGTGTCCCCTCTGCTTGTCATGACTTTCTGCAGACTCTCACCTTTGTCTCTCTGACACATCCTTCAAGGATAAACACAGATGCCAACTTCTCTGTGAAGCCTTCTTTGACTTTACTAGTTTGAATAGATTCCTCCTTCCTTGAAGGCTGTTTGTACATTATTTAGCTTTTCTTTGATGAAGTTTGAAGATACCTACCTTAAGATGCCTTAGATTTATTTCTGCCTTATCTCTAGTGTTAATGCCTACTTCCTATCTGAGCCTGTCCTTCACACTCCAGTGTCATTTTACATGTATTTCTGAGGTTGAGTAATCCCTGTTACGTTTTCTAATAATAGCAGTAGCAACTATGAGCACTTACCAAGTGCCAAGCACTCTTCCAGTCAATTTATTGCATCCTAAATGTCTGTTCAGAGAACTTTTAGGGGTGATTCAATACTCAATATGCAAAATTATATGCAAACTAGTATGGTTTAATTTTGCACTTTTATTGACTTATTTAATTCTCATAAAAACCATAGGATTGCTATTAACCCATTTCACAGGTTAGGAAACTGAGGCACAGAGAAGTGACGTGACTAGGATCACACAGCTAAATGCAAGATTCAAGCCAAGTCACTGAAGTTCCAAAGTGCATCCTCTAAGAGAATATTCATGTCTTTGTTTATTTTATCTGCCTCTCACATTTCAGCTGTATTTTGTATGTATATGTTAGCTAAATGCTTATGGAATGAAGAGGCAGAAAGAGAAAGTAAAAGGCACAGATATAGGCAAGGAAAGGCAGAGAGGCAACAAAAGAGTGGGAAGAAAGCCGGCTTTCTAAAGCAAACACAGCTTAGCAGGAGGAACTGAAGCCCTTGCAACTGGATAGATTAAGGAAAGGGAAAATGACTTCAGTATCTAGATGAGTCAGACAGGCAAATGGAAATTAGGGACACAGGCTGGTGACGGCTGGGGAGTGATGGAAACCCTGGAGGATGGACAGGTGCTAACGGTCCCACTGCACGCTGCCCTGCTGGCAGAGACGGGGCCAAGGGGTGCAGAGCTTCTTTTCAGGAGAAGATGAAAATCTAGATTTTACATGAAATTCTTTGTTTTTGTAAGCTGTTGGCAAGTATTTCAAGTGAAAGGAAAAATAAACTCTCTGCCACAAACTCAAAGGTCAGGCCGGGTTTTAGGGCATCCTGAATGTCTGTTGAGAGAACTTTGGGGGCATATTCAACACTCAGCATGCAAAATTATATGCAAACTAGCATGGTTCAATTTGAGGGGTAACAGAACTGTTGCACTGGGGTTAGATGTGTTCACTCTTTTATGGTATACAAACATTGCTTCTTGAATTTCTTTATGGTTTCCCAAAAGAGTTGATTTACAGGCTTCAAATGAGCACATTTCTTTCACTTCTCAGGCTTAACCCTGGGACAGAATAAGATGAGTCATAGCTGGTCCCTTAGTGGTGGGGGAGGGATAAATAAGAAGGTTGGGATTAACAGAGACACACAAATATATACATATGTGTATAACAGATACTCAACAAGGACCTACTGTATAACATGTGGAACTCTGCTCAGGACTGTGGAATAACCTATATGGGAAAAGATTCTGAAAAGGAATAGAGATATGCACATGTGGGAACCCCTGGCGGCTCAGTGGTAAAGAACCCGCTTGCCAAGCAGAAGATGAGGGTTCAATCCCTGGGTTGGGAAGATCCCTCGGGAAAGGAAATAACAACCCACTTCCAGTACTCTTGCCTGGGAAATCCCATGGACAGAGGAGCCTGGCAGGCTGCAGTCCTTGGGATTGCAGAAAGAGTTGGACACAACTGAGTAACTGAACAATGCCAACATATGCATATGTATAGCTAAATCCCTCTGTTGTACATCTGAAACTAACACCACATTGTAAATCAAATATATCCCAATATCAAATGAAAATTTTAAGAAAAGAGTAAGAAAAACCAGAAAAACAAAAGAAGCAGGGAAGTGGCAAAACCAGGCAGGTAACTTGATCACGCAAAGGATTAAACATCTAACGGTGTGACTTTGAGAGTATGTGCTGGAAGATTCGGACGATGAAAAAAGCAGAAGTAGTTTGGCAAGACTTCAGGGTAGAAGTGGGGTGGTGGGGACAGCGGGTGTCTGACACTGAGCAGGACAAAAAATGAAATCCAGGTGATGAGAGCCATTTCATGCGCTTGCCTTTTTTTTCTAATTAATTCTGTACGCATGGCTTGGGTACCTACCCAAGGGCTCAGTACTCTGCTGGCCGCTGGGGATAAAGAACAGAGAGGGTTTAAAGAGGAGCAGGAGGGACCGAGGTTCAAAGTAGCAAAATGCTTAAGACTCAGGCAGACTGGTATGAGTCTTGTCACTGTCATTAATTATTTGATCTTGAAGGAGTTTCTTAGCCTCTCCAAGTCCTAGTCTCCATATCTGTAAAATAGGGACAGTAATTCCATCAATCACATAGGTTTGTTGTGAGATTAGCAAAGAACGTTTGGTAAACCAGTCAGCACAGTGCCTGCCACATAGTAAGGACTTCATAAAAAATAGCAATTACTACATCTATGTATAAATTCTCCAATAGAAGAAAATAGAAAATACAGTTTATGCAAAGGGGGAAATTATTGAATATTTCTTATCTCTTTCATTTTTTTTCTTTCATAGCATACACTACAATTTGAAATTATGTTTCCTAGCACAGAGAAGGAAATGGCAACCCACTCCAGTGTCCTTGTCTGGAGAATCCCAGGGACGGGGGAGCCTGGTGGGCTGCCGTCTATGGGGTGGCACAGAGTCAGACACGACTGAAGTGACTTAGCGGCAGCAGCAGCACCTATGCATATATTACGTACCTAATAGCAATATTTTTGAGCACTCATATGTGTGGGCTCTAATCCATTCTTGTGCATCATCTCATCTAATCCATTGCAGCAGTCTTATGGATTGCTACTATTATTTTTCCCAATTTAGGAATAAGGTTCCCAAGGCATGCAGAGATCAAGGCACTTGGTCAAGTTCATAAGACAGGTAAGCGGTAGAACCAGGGTTGAGATGTTCTCTGGCCAGTGTTCCAGTTGTGCCAATGCCAATGAAGTATGTGTGTAATGAACGCATCAGTGAATGGGTAATGAAAAAAAAAAAAGGTTCACAGAGCGGGGGTTACTTTAATTGGAGAGGAGGGTGAGTAGGAGTTTTCAGGAAGCAAGGGACTAAAGGACCAATGCTTCCCAGCATGAAATGAGATTGTAACCACAGGCAGATTGAGTATAGCAAATGAACAAACTCTGTGTGTGTGTGTGTGTGTGTGTGTGTGTTTGACAGAGACACAGAGAGACAGAGATAGACAGAAAGAGATGGAGAGGCAGAGAGAGAGAGAGAAAGTTTTAACAAGCTTGGGCATTACCCCACCGACAGTAGAGAAAACACTGAAGGGGAAAACGTGGGTAAGCTTACTTCCTTTTCTATAATCAACCTTCGGCTTGTAATAAGGATGAACCCCAAGTCAGAAGAGAATTGTGGATGTGTGAACAGTATCAGATATTTCCGAACTTGGAATCTTTAGGTATTAACAGGAAGATATATTTCCAATAACCGCTTGGAACCGTCTATAAGAAATAATGAGAGCAAAACTCCACCTTATTCGGAAAGGGATTCCCTAAATGGATCGTTGAGCTTTTCCCAGTTTTGATCAGTATGGACTGCACCGGCCTGCTCGGTGTTACTTTAATTCTCCAACCAAGACAGCCACGTAAACACACACTTGGGCGGCACTGAACTCGTGGGCCGCCTTGAGTTGGGGAATTTAAACACAGGCAACGGTTAGGTTTTGCAGTGGCCATCATTCCAAAACATAAATCAAGCCAAATTTGTTTGAAATTCTGTCTTTAGAAGGTTGTGTGTTTTGACAAACCTTGCAGCAAATTTGGTCCAGCTTTTGGATTTGTAATGAAACCTGAAACCCAGCATGCTGGCCTGCCCTGGGGTCCTCTGAAAGGAAGCCTTCCAAGCAGCCTTACTGCACGTAAGGCCTTCCCTAATCTCACCCTGGCAAGAGACAGTTACTGTATTGGGTTGCACTGTAACTTTGAGGTGGACTCTGCAAATATTTTATGCAGTTATGGAGAAGGACAAATCAAGACTGCAGTTTGGAGGCATTTTGATGCCTGAGTATTCTTAAGAGTGTAAATTGGAGAATTAGCAATACCTATCCCCTGTTGGCTAGTGACTTGAAGATACCCCAAGCCATGGTTGGGGCAGAAAGTTAATTAACCTGCTTATTAAAAAGGAGGAATGTCTCATTTGCATGCATTTACATTCAAATCTTACATGCATCAAGCTTTTTGGAGGTCTCTGCTTTCTTTCTTTAATACCACTGACCTAGCTAGATACTGGCTCAAAACATTCATACTTTCGGTGCTTTTATATCTGGACTTTGTTTAAGGGGTAGATGTCTGGTTATCATTGGTTCCAGCAGAATTTGATTGTCATATAGATTATTTCACCACTATAGACATCATCTCCCCTCCCGTGGGTGGTGCAGGCTTTCTTCCAGTTATCATGTACCATGACTGAGAAAAGATTCATGGACATAACCCATCTTAGAAAATAAAGGCCTTGTCTCCATCAGAGTTGGACATGTTATTTGGGGATAAACCATTCAATTATTTGCAATTTCCTACTCAACTGAATTTTCCATGGACATTTTTTGCAGGAGTTTTCTCTGTCTTGCTTTTCCCATCTTACTTGGAGGTCTGCTTTGGGAGATTTTGTTTCCTTTATTCTGTCTCCTAGGGAAAGAAGACCATTCCACCATGGGTGTTTCTTGGGCATTCCACATTCCAAATAATCATTATTTTGAACCTCAAAATGTTTCAGTGACCTGAATCTAGGCCCCGGGAGAGGGAGTGGGCTGGGAAGAAGGGTGACAGCTAGGGGAGTAGGGGGCTCCAAGGGAGGGATTGAAATGCAAAGACTCTGCCAAGCTCTCAAACAGCAAGGAAAACCAAAACTACAGAGGGAGCTTAGTGCAGAGGGAAACCTGCCTGGGAGTGCACCACCAGCTCAGCTCTGGGGGACCCGGACACCCCCTGTTCTGCGTTTTATAGCCATCACCTCTCTGATCCATGACAATGGTCGCGGTGGGGGGCTGAGTGGCTCAGCTGGGAGCAGTTAAACCACCTACATGCTAACAAGCCCAGCCATCAGGTTGTGAAGGGTCCTGGCTGGAGGGGAAAGGGAAAAATAAAATAAAATCCCACCAAACCTTAGACCTCTGTCAGACTGCGAGGAGAAGGATATTTTTTGAACTAGTCTACGGTGCGGACAGGAAATGACCTCTCCACAAACTGCTTCTTTAAAAACAAGCAGTGATGCCTAAAGCCATCCAACTCCCCTCTCCCTCCCTCCCTTCCTCTCTCCCAGCCTCCCTCCCTCTCTGAAGCTCCAGCTCTCCGGCTCTCCCTCCCCTCCCTCCTCCCACCTCCCTCCTCCTCCCACCTCCCTCCTCCCTGCCTCCGGCTCTCCGCTCTCCGCTCTCTCGATATAGAGGCTCCCACGGCAGTTCCCAGCCACTGTGTTCAGCCTGCCTGCCTGCCTCTGTGTGTGAGTGTGTGTGTGTGTGCGTGCGTGTGTGTATGCGCGCGCGCGCGTGTGTGCGAGCGTGTGCGTGCGGCTACTTTGTAGTGGGAAGAACACAGCCCATGTGCTCTGCATGGACGTTACTGATACTCTGTTTGGCTTGATTTTCGACAAGCAGGCAAGATGTCCAGCACACCACATGACCCCTTCTATTCTTCTCCTTTCGGACCGTTCTATAGGAGACACACACCCTATATGGTTCAACCAGAATACCGAATCTATGAAATGAACAAGAGGCTGCAGTCCCGCACAGAGGTAAGGACTTCAACCTTGGGTGTGTGTTGCTGTCTTTTTTTTTTTCTTCCCCCAAACTGTGCCCGAGCTTTCCCTGCGTGGCTGGCTGCATCCTGCGGGAAGTGTCCCGCTAGATCCTACCGCGTACGTGGAAATGAGCGCCAGGATGAAGCCACGAGTTTGAACGCTGGGTTTCTTGCACATCAACTCTTGGAAGGTGGGGACAGTTTCTGCTGGAATCTTGAGATAGACAACCCAGCACTTGATTCGCCTGTCGGGTCTCCAGAAATGCTGCTTTCCCAGAACTCTAGCGTCTTGCAGGCTCCGGGTCGGTCCCCTCTTAGTGTTTCTTGAGATAGACTTCTAAGAGATTCCATGCTCATTGGCATCCAGCAAAATATTTTTTTTAAAAAAACAGCAAATCCCAGAGGAAGTCTGCTTTGACCTGTGTTTGCTTTTCAAAGTCATCAGGATTGAGGTGAAAAGGGCAGTAGAGCCACCCGTGGTACTTTTCAGAACTGGCCCTGGAGGGACATGATTGTCTATTTCCCTGTTAAATTCAGAAACCACTTGCTGGGAGCAAGGGGTTCTTGACTCTCTCCCAGGGAGGGTAGGGGTATCTCCTGGGCTCTCCCTTCCACCAGAGCTGGCTCAGAAATCAAATCAGCTTGAGTTTTTGGCAAATTTTGTGATTTGGTGCCTGAGAGAGGAGCCTCACCTCCTCACTAGCAACTCTGGGAGCCAGGAGAGACAGGACTTTGAGAACTTTGTAAATGCAAAAACTCCAGACTGCCTCCTGCGATTTAAATATTTAACGCCCGCTGACTTTTCCTCCTTGCTGGCTGAGCTGACAGGTCCTACAGCTGGGCTGCCCCTTTGCCTTTAAGTTGGGGCTTTGTGTTGAAGTGTTCTGAGAAGGAGTTTGTCACAGAATCACTTTAGAAAGTAGAAATCTCTGGGAATTTTGTCCTTTCTGCAGAGTATGGATACCTGGAGGGTCACTAGCAAAGAGCTTTTGGGGAACTAGCATTGGTAGAATTTTAGGTAGAAGACTGACTCTCAGTTCCAAAGACGGAGTCAGTTAAGGTTGTATGAGAAAATAAAATACACTTTCTTGACTTGTCAACAGAGCCATAGAGAACTCCTGATGTTTAATGTATTTAATGTGGCTATCAAGATGTGACCCGCTTTCTGACTGGCTAACTGCTGGGCTAGGACTGATTAAAAAAAAAAAAAAAAGTAGCTGAGCTGTCTTTATCACTGCTGTTTTCTTAATGTGTTAATACATCATAGATCTTACATATACTTGATACTATTGCTCTCCCCAAAAGCCGGTAGCTTTGACACAAGTGTAAACTCCTGTGCAAAGGGTGGTGAGCCTTTGGATATAAATGATATATGTGTTGTTGAGTATGTATATTATAGTTTGTATATTTCAATGTTCATTTCGATCTTTGCAACTGTGTATTGGAATCTTCAACTCTTACCCAAACTGTTGGTTGTCACAGCCTGCTTTCTAAATTAGGAGGATAGAGACTGTCTTCTAGTTCAGGCACACATAATGGCAACACAGATTTGGGGTAAAAAAATGCCTTGAAATATGATTAGTTTTTTAAATAAAGAGACCAGGGGCCTTGATGGATCGATTGTCGAAGAGCAGCAGGATTTAAAAACAACCCGTGTCCATCTTATATCTTAGAAAGTTTTTGTGGAGTTATAAGAGGAGGTTTTCCTCCCAACAACCTTCTCTGTTAGGGGAGCAGGCAGATTTCTCAGACGTCTGTGTTCTCCTGTGTCCCTTAATTATCACCTGGCCAGTTCTGAGCTAGCATACTTATCTGGAAGACTTCTCTACGCTGGTCCTCATAAAACTCTGTAGGATGCAATAAGGTGCCTACATTTGTTTCGCATTTGAGAGGAAACCTTTGAAAGCCCCTCATTCATGGCCTGTTTCTTAAAAATGGCACATTATCTTTTGTGAGAGCTAAACTTGGGAATTCTTAACTTTTGGATCCTGGGGTATTACTTTTAAGTAGAAAAGCTGCTTCATAGCTCAAGAAACTAGAAAAGGAAATCTTGCTATGACAGATCTTAAAGATGTTTTAAAACCTCTATGGCTGACAAAAAAGCACGGAAAACTGTTTGTAGAACTGAATGTTCTAGAGCCTACCTTAAACATTTCTTCCCTTAGTTAGATTTTAAAGTAATTATCCAAATAATTACTCTGACGCTTCCGTTTTGCTTTGCCAAGCAGTAAAGGATGTCATGAACCCGAGGCCATAAGTTTGCTTTCATTTCATAATGAAAAAAAGGAGAGAACCAAATAAGTACTCCTAAGATACAGAAATCTTAACATTCAATATTAGACTGATCAAAGTTTATAATGGAAAAAAAAGGGTTTAGAAAAGAATAACTTTTCTTGAAAAAGTTGCATTGTGCCTTTACCAAGGATGATTATTTATGATGAAGTTATTCTGAACCCTAGAGAGAGATGGGCTGGAATAAAGTACAGTAATATCCAGCAAGAGTTATCAGTTTATAATCACGCGCAGAAATCAAGTAGATGGTTGCCGGATTACTTTTAGAATGTAACCTGTGCATCCATCCATTTTGGGCAAGAGAGGCTGACCCCTCTTTCTTTCTCTCTTCTGGTTCCTGCTTCTACATTACTTGGTGTTATTTCATCGACTCCTTACACGTGTACACACGCACTTGCCCTCACACACACACGCCTAGGTAACACGCTCGACTCTCCATTCCTTTTTGAATGTACACTTGCCTCGAAAGAAATTGTAGCACATCCCATTTGCGATGAAAAAAATTGTAACCAAGTTTGCAGAAATTTCCTGGAAACGTCCTTCTTTATGGAAAGGAAAGAAAGTCGTGAAGAAGAAGCATGGCACCCACCTACCTTCCTGCTTTTTCTTGCCCCCCCCCCCCCAGAACATTCTTTTCTGGGATTGATGCATTTCTTCCAATTAAATCCAGTCAGAGCCCTTCAGGAGCTGGGTAGTCTTAAAGAACCCAGGATTGGGAGTTAATCCTGTTTCAAACTTGTTTCTTCACTTACTAACTTGTTGGCATGGATCGTGTTTCCTCATCAGCAAATCCCCTGCAAGGCCCCTTTAATTTGAAAATCCAGATTCTTTCGAAGAAACGGAATCAAACCAGGGTTTGGTTTCCTTCAGTATGAACAAAGTGTTGTAAACCAGAGTAATGAGCAAAGACATTATTTCTTGGCTCAGGGTATTTAGTTCAGAATTGCAAATGGTGATGTGAAAGCAGAGTCATAGTGGAGAAAAGACTGCAGAGAGAGACCCTGGCAGTCTCGTTTAAGGCCAGCGCTGGAAGCAAGCAGTTGCTGGGACAAAGTAGGTGCACAAGAAACGTCTGTGAACACGCGATCACGCATCAGTAAATGACAGAGGAGAGAGAGTTTAGCTATGTCATTGATTCTTGACCTTCTGAGCCACCAGGGAAGCCCAGTGTCACTGAAATTGGCATCATTCCTGAGAAGGACAATTCTGATGCCTTTGGGGGGTGCTGGTACCTCCTGAAGCTGCTTTAGGGACCAACTTCCCAGTGCCCTAAAACTGCGCATCTCCGCCTCTCCACATTTATTTCATCATGAGGCAATTAAGATCTGTAATCTCTGTGGCCAAGGAAAGCAAGTGTCTAAGAAATTATGGGACCTCATTTCTTTTTAAAGGAATATAAATGCTTTACAAAGCAAATGAACACAACATAAATATGTTTTCAATGCTGCCAGCTATTCTGGGAAATAAAAATTTCTTTGCAACTCCAGAATCTCAGTGGAATTTCATAAAGAAATGCATGGATGTTCCCCCCTCTTCTTAGCTGAAAATAAGAGAAACTCTTGGAGTTTTTTCTCAGTGTTGATCTGTATCCCAGCCAGTGGGAAGAGGGCTACGCTGTTTTCCATTGTGTATGTTACCATGAATTGACCTGAGGTCTTCGCAAATTCATTTACTATTTGAACGATCTTGCTGTCTCAAATGTGTTTTTGGAAGAACAGAACTGCATAATTTTTTGTTTAACGCTGCACACAGAGTATAATCAGATAGGACATAAAACTATGTCCTAAAGATTTCAGAATTTATTCTATAACAAGCTTCAATAATAATAGAAGAAGCAGTGTTATTTTCATTTCCTGAGGTCTGTGCTACAAGATAAAAAAAAGTATGTACAGGTAAAATATAAGATCATCATAGTGACCTTCATTTTTAGTGAAAGGATTTCAGTAATGTCGGATTTTTATAGAATTTAAGGAACTTTAATCAAGTTATAAAAATTTTGGTTACTGTAGGTAACTTTTCTATACCTTATTTCCTCATTCAAAGACCAAAAATGTGTCTGTTCCAGTGAAGAGGTTTGTAAGTATATAGTTTTTTTTCATGTTGGCAGTCTGTTGATTTTGATAAATGCCACAAGCATCAGGAAAGTGTGGGTACCATGATGTGTTTCTTTTGTTTTGAGGGCTTTTCCCCTTTTATCAGTATTACACATTCCACTCCCAAAGAGAAGACGGTGATTACAATGGGAAGCCACCGCGCACACAAGGGTTTTCTTAGAATTACGGTGTTTAGTTTTACAGGATTTAATATGAATGTCGAAAATGTTTGAAGACCTTGAAATTTAAATCTGCTGCTTTAGCCCCGCCTCAGCTCAACTCTCCAACTCCCCGGGGAGGGGGTGGAAGGGGGTGGAGGGCTCGCAGGCTTTTCTTTCAGCTGCATTTTTATATACTTTAGTCACAGAGTTTCCCTTGTAACATCATGTTTATTCATGGGCTAGCTGAGTATCATTGATGTTCAGATGGAGCCTAGTTAAAATGAGATTAGGTATTTTGGATAGGTGGGAAAAAAAAAAGAAAACTGCTTTGTGATAAACTTGGAGTTTTTTCTTTTTTTCCTCTTAGAAATTTAGAAAGAAAAATGGTGCTGTTACTCTGAGGCATATGAATGATTTTCAGTGTTAACCACAGAACTTTCCAAGTTTTTCGAAGGGGGGTGGTGAGGAGTGGGGGGCGGAGGGTGGGTTAGTAGTGGTAAGGAAAGCTATTTTGAAAATGTTAAATGAAACCAAAACTGAGTTTTTTTTTTTAAATGAGAACTCCCAACCTCTCTTAGTTTTCAAGATCTCTACAAGGCCTCAGAAAACAAATCGCAGGACTCTTGTACCGATTTTATTTTCCTGAAGTCTTTTTTTTTTTTCCATTTTCTTACTATGGGAACTGTTTTTAATTAAAAATTGCTGCAAACTAACTATTCGTAGGAGGCCAAGAAGAAAAAAAAAAAATCTCTCAACACCATTCAACACAGATTCTTATCAGCCTAAAATCAATGCATACTTAAATCTCCCCCCTTTTGGTGTGTAAATTATGATATAGGATTTAAACTGTATGCATCCTTTAAGCATTTGGCTTTTTGTTTGGGTTTCAGAAAGAAATTAATTTAAATTGTATGGAGATAGGGCTATAAATCTCCTCTTATTACGTTTGTCCACATTAACTCATTTTCATGTGGAACACGGAACACCCCCTTTCCGAGCAAGCAAACGCAACATAAAACAAACAATGCCAGATACTCTCCAGAACAAGATTCATAAACTTACTTATTTGGATTCAGTTGGTGGGTCATGGAGTATAATTGATCTGGAAAAACAATCTTTTTGAAGGTAGCAGAAAACGAGGCTTTAAAAACATTTTCAGCTAAGGTAGGTATTACATATATCT
Source organism: Ovis canadensis (assembly GCF_042477335.2). Lineage (NCBI taxonomy): Eukaryota > Metazoa > Chordata > Mammalia > Artiodactyla > Bovidae > Ovis > Ovis canadensis. Next base: position 128,753,412 of record NC_091250.1, on the reverse strand, counting down.
TTGTGATTTCCTAAACAATCTATTTTCCTCTTTCCTTTTTCTTCTTCCTTCCTCTTTCTTCCTGTTCTTTCCTCTCTCCCTCCCTCTCTTCCTTTCTTTCTCTTTCTTTCCTTTTTTCTTATCAATTGAGCTTAGGTTTTCTTTTTACATTAAAATTCTGGCCACGTGCATCTGAACACAGGCAACTATTAATACTTGAGACAAACTTCAGCCATTCCTTCAAGAATTTTCCTACTTCAGGCAATGACAGTATCAAAGTCTGGAAATGCAAAGACTATTAAGACATTTTCTGTGTTTAGAAGCTTACCGTTTGGTAACCAAGGGCAGAATACAAAACCAACTCTTGCAGTGAAGCCCCCTGTGAGATGGTTGGATGGCATCACCAACGCAATGGACATGAGTTAGAGCAAGCTCCAGGAGTTGGTGATGGACAGGGAAGCCTGGCGTGCTGCAGTCCATGGGGTCGCAAAGGGTCGGACTGAGCGACTGAACTGCACTGTTGGGTTAAGACATTGTGCCTTTGACTGTTGAAAGATGCACAGCTTTCTGAAAAGTAGTCATGATGATAGTAACTAATATCTATGGAGGGTTCCCTATCTGAGGGCCAAGGTGCTCAGTACGTTCTGTAGGTCAACTCACATCACTGTCATAATTACCACCTGTAATTGGAACTTCTAACCTCTGAAGCCTTACTGATGAGGAAAAACTAAGGGTTACGTAGATTATCTAAGGTCGCACGGATGGTAGTTTTGTTTTAGAAGTTATCCTCTTAACCTCGGCACTTCTCTGAGATAAGAAATACTAGTGAGGATTCTAGTTTTGCCTGTGGACATGTATTGGTTGAATACATTTTTTCCTTGGATAGATTGACTTTGGCAGTGGCTGGAAAGTTGACCCCATCTAACTAACCTGGTTGGATTACTTGCCTCTCAAATATCTGACTCATTTCAAAAGGGCCCTTGTGAAATTCCAAAGGTTGGAGTCAGAGCTGGAGCATATACCCCGGTTATCAAAAAAGAGACCGCAATCACATCTATCTACTGAAGAATGGATAGTTTCAGTATTCATTGAAGTGATCTTATCTGAAGAGTCACTGGAATTGTTGTGGGATACTATGTTTAGTTATCTAAGAGTTTAATTTTTTTTTCAGCTTGAGATACTTAGGTTTCCACTCAGCGCTTGACTTGTCTCAGGTCTGCTCTGTGGGAGACGGTGGTTTAATTATTTTAAACATCAGTGGGATGAGTAGAAAAACTAACCCAACTTTGGTGGGATACCAGATTAGGAGAGTAAATTAGAATCTGGCATGATATTGGCTTCCTTTGCAGGTAATCAACTAAGAATCGTAGGATAAAGAAAGGCAAAGAGAGAAGAGCCCTTCCAACTCGTGTTGGTTTCTCGTTGTCCTGTTTTGATGCTAAGAGACAGTCTGTCCACATCAGAGTTCCTCGTGGAACACAAGGTTGCTTTCCTAACCCTGCAGCCTCCTTTAGCTCTCTGCGAGGCTACTGTCTTTACAGTAAATGCCTGCCCGTGACTAGCGATAAGATGGATCTCTTCCTGTGATGCACTCGCCAGCCCCAGGTGCCCGTGTTCTGGTTCTCCTTTAACGAATAAGGAAGCTGAGGCTCAGAGAGGTGAAGACCAAGTCTGTGCACGGGTGTCTCCGGGTCTGGACCTCTTGACTCCCCTGAGTCTGCTGGTGAGGGCTTCCTACGCGCTGATGGAACCCCGACAGCCACCCCTTGCCCCTGACAGCCACCCCTTGCCCTCGCTTCACTGACACTTTTTGTTCTTACTGTTCAGTCGCTCGGTCGTGTCTGATTCTTTGTGACCCCATGGACTCCAGCACACCAGGCCTCCCTGTCCTTCACCATCTTCCGGAGTTTACTCAGACTCCTGTCCATTGAGTCAGTGATGCCATCCGACCATCTCATTCTCTGTCGTCCCCTTCTCCTCCTGCCTTCAATCTTTCCCAGCATCAGGGTCTCTTCCAATGAGTCAGCTCTTCACAGGAGGTGGTCACGGTATTGGAGCTTCAGCGTCAGCATCAGTCTTTCCAATGAATATTCCGGGTTCGTTTCCTTTAGGATTGACTGGTTTAGTCTTTTTGCAGTCCAGGGAACTCTCAAAAGTCTTCTCTAGCACCGCTATGAACCAGTCTAGTTTGAAGTTTCAGCCTTCCGATTAAAAACAGCGCTGAGCATTAATGATGTGGTGGTTGTTTAGCCACTCAGTCGTGTCCGACTCTTTGCCACCCCATGGACTGCAGCACACCAGGCTTCCCAGTCCTTCACCGTCTCCCAGAGTCTGTTCCAGCTCATGTCCATTGAATCAATGATGCCATCGAACCATCTCATCCACAGTTGTAGATTCCTGTGAGGAAGGGGAACCACCCCTGTTCTGGGGACACCACAGGTCCCCATGCTCTCTTTTGAATTTGAATGATCTCCTATCCTCTCTGCTCCCTCTTCCTAATACATAATCTGTTTTCCCATAAGCAGCCAAGGTGATATTTTTGAAACAGAAATCAGAGCAAATCACTCTCCAACTCCCCTCCCACTGGAATAAGCTCTAAAATCCACTCTCTTGCTTGAAGACTCTATTGATCTGCTGCTTCCTGATGGATGTTCAGCAAATTCCAGCCAAAAGAGACTTAGTTGGATCCATTAGCATGCCAAGCTTGTCTGTACCTCAACACCTTCTCCCTTAGCAGGAGAATGCACATACAGATTTCTTTTTGATAACACTTATAAGTATTGTCTGACTCTTTGCAACCCCATGGACTGCAGCATGCCAGGCTTCCTGGTCCATCACCAACTCCTGGAGCTTCCTCAAACTCATGTCCATCCAGTTGGTGATGCCACCCAACCATCTCATTCTCTGCTGCCCCTTCTCCTCCTGCCTTCAATCTTTCCCAGCATCAAAGTCTTTTCCAATGAGTCAACTCTTCGCATCAGGTGGCCAAAGTACTGGAGCTTCAGCTTCAGCATCAGTCCTTCCAATGAATATTCAGGGTCGATTTCCTTTAGGATTGACTGGTTGGATCTCCTTGCTGTCCAAGGGACTCTCAAGAGTCTTCTCTAGAACCACAATTCAAAAGCATCAATTCTTAGGCACTTAGCCTTCTTTATGGTCCAACTCTTACATCCATACATGACTACTGGAAAAACCATAGCTTTGACAATATGGACCTTTGTAAGCAAAGTGATGTCTCTGCTTTTTAATATGCTGTCTAGATTTGTCTTAGCTTTTTTCCTAAGGAGCAATCATCTTTTAACTTCATGGCTGCAGTCAACCATCTGTAGTGATTTTGGAGCCCAAGAAAGTAAATTCTGTCCATTTTTTCCCATCTATTTGCCATGAAGTGATGGGACCAAATGCCATGATCTAGTTTTGTGAATGTGTGAGTATTGGGAAATCTAAATGAATTGGAATTTGGCATGGTGTTGGCCTGATTTGCAGGTAATTGATTCAATGTCCCAAAGAAAATAATGACCATGAAAGAGATTCCTAGCACTTAGTAGGGCCTTTTCAGATCAACCCCTGTCACAGAGAGACTCCCTTAATCACCTCAGTTAAAATTGCCTCTCGCCAGACATACAACCTCACTCACTTTCTATCCCATGCCCTGATCACTTTTTACGAAGGAATTATAGCAAGCTGGTATTTTCTTGCTTGTAGTTTATTTAAGTGTCTGCTTATCCTCAATAATATGTGTACCATGTGAGGACAAAAGACTCAGCCATCTCCTTTATAATTGTCTGCCCAATGCCTCATTGCACATAGTTGATATGCAAAATTCATCTGTTGAATAAAGGAAATTATGTTGTGCTTTTGAACTGCGGTGCTGGAGAAGACTCTTGAGAATCCCTTGGACAGCAAAGAGATCAAACCAGTCAATCCTAAAGGAGATCAACCCTGCATAGTCATTGGCTAGACGAATGCTGAAGCTCCAATACTTTGGCCACCTGATGCAAAGAGCTGACTCATTGGAAAAGACCCTGATGCTGGGAAAGACTGAAGGCAGGAGAAGGGGACGACAGAGGACGAGATGGTTGGATGGCGTCACTGACTCACTGGACGTGAATTTGAACAAGCTCTGGGAGATGGTGAAGGACAGGGAAGCCTGGCGGGCTGCAGTCCATGGGGTCCCAAAAAGTTGGACACGACTGAGTGGCTGGACAATGACATCAAGGACTTTCTACACTGACACCGGATTTTACCTTCAATCTTCCCAACAATAATCTGTAGCTCCAGCTGGAAAAGAATCTGTGCACCTAATAGCTGGGTGAAAATTCACAGAATGTTCTGCTATATCTGCCAGGGGGAAAAAAAGGAGCCTGAAAAGAATTGCTTCTGTGAAGGCAGGCAGTGTTGGACTGAGAACTTTGCCCTCTGGGTGGTATGAATCTGTTGGGAATCTCCCGACTTCTGATGAAAAGCATTTATACTTTTCTCATTTGCTCTTTCTACATTTCCTCTCCTTGGATCTACCGGCGGCTCACAGCCATGAATTATGATGTGAATTGTGATAACACCTTACATTTCCTGGAGCACTTTGTGACTTGAGAAAGTGCTTTCAGGGCCATGAATTAGCTTTTTTTCAGGTGTTTAGCATAACAGAAAATCTGGGAACATATTAGTGTATGTTGTGTGTGTGTTCAGTTATGTTCAACTCTCTGTGACCCAATGGACTGTAGCCCTCCAGGCCCCTCTGTCCATGGGATTTTCTAGGCAAGAGTCCTGGAGTCGGTTGCTGTTTCCTCCTCCAGGAAGCTGACCCAGGGACTGAACCTGTGTTACTTGCATTTCCTGCTTGGCAGGCAGATTCTTTACCACTGAGCCTAACTAGGACCTGTGTGATGTGTTTGGGTGTGTTTGCGTGCAGCGTGGGCATGTGTATATGACAGAGTCAAAGAGGAGACGAGAGAGAGACATCCTGAACCCAATCAGATTGTGTTTGTGTACGTATGAAACTCCTGGTTAGGAAACATACACAACTTTTTTGTTTTTTTTTTTTCCCTTTAGCATGCATGGAATGTAAAGATCTGTACTGATGAATGGCTTACAATAAGTCAGATTTGAGCCAAACCCTAACTCTCCCTCTTGTTTGCTGTGTGATCTTAGGGAGGTCATTTAACTGTTCTGAACCCTTGTTTTCTTAGCCTGAGTTTTAAGTTGGCAGGTGAATGGCTAACGTGTGTAAAAATGCCTGGTATACAGTAAGTGCTCAATAAGTGGGAACTGTGATGATGACGGTAGGAAGGGGGATGGTGATGATGATTATGCTGCCCGGGTTCTCTGTCCCATTTGCAAAATAAGTCATATAAGTCATGCAAAACATTGATTTTCTAATAGTATTTACTTATATTTTATTAACATATAGTTGATCAGGTATACAGGAGAGTCATTCAGTTATATGTGTATGTCTGTATCTATCCGTGGTCATGCTAGTCACTAAATCATGTCTGGCTCTTTTCTTACCCCATGGACTCCAACCACTCCACTCTCCCCCACCCCACAAGGCTCCTCCGTCCATGGGATTTCCCAGGCAAGAACACTGGAGTGAGTTGTCATTTCCTTATCCAGGAGATCTTCCCAACTTAGGGACTGAACCTGGGTCTCCTGTGTTGGCAGGCAGGTTGTTTACCACTGAGCCACCTGGGAAGCCTCTATATCTACTATCTATTTATCTATCTTTTTTCATATTCTTTTCCTTCATAAGTTACAACAAGATATTGAACATAGTTCACTGTGAAAGAGAAGTGAAAGTGAAAGTCGCTCAGTCGTGTCTGACTCTTACCCCATGGTCTGTACAATCCATGGAATTCTCCAGGCCAGAATACTGTGCTATACGGTAAATCTTTGTTGTTAATCTGTTTTATGTAAAATGGTATGTATCTGTTAATCCCATACTCCTCGCCCTCCCCTGTCCCCTCTGGTGGCCATAAAGGTATCTTTAAAAACATGTCTTACTTGGCTTACATAAGCAGATTTCAATTTAGTAAATGAAACTTGCAGTGATATGTTATAGGATTTGTGGGCTTGGGGTTCTTATAACACGTAATGGTACCATCGTTCACTAGTGAGAATTATCACACAGTTTCCAGTGGCCATGATTTCCCTCAAAGTCTGAGTTATAAGTATCTCTTAGACATACCGAGGGCTTCCCTGGTGGCTCAGAGGGTAAAGCGTCTGCCTGCAATGCAGGAGACCTGGGTTCGACATACCAAGTGTCAAGATTAAGAAATGACCATTGCATGGGACACATATGCACTCCTTTCTGTTGGAAAACAATCTGTGTTCAGGGTTTGCTCTAGCTAGGGACTCAGGGGGGTCAACAGGACACTGAAATATTCCCCTTCCGCAGTGCCTCTGCTGGGCCATCTCAGCAGGGGCCCCGAGGAGGGCTGGAGAGCGCACACCTGCTGGCCTTGACTGGTCGTTCTGTCTAAAGAGGCACACTTTCTCCAAATGCAGCCTGGCCCAGACTTCTGCGAGGGAGTAATGTCAGGCGCTGGGCGAAGCCTACAGCCCCACCTGCGTGTCTGGACTGGTAACAGCCCGGCCAGGTGATCCACCGGGACGCCTTACGGCTTCCTCCTTAACACGGGGCGATGTACACGGGTGGAAATGGTGTTGCTGTAAACAGTATCTAAAAGATACCACGTGCGGGTATCTTTCTGGCCAGAGGGGTCATGGTAATGGGAAGTAAAGCTGCCTGCCTCCACTTTGTGCATGAGACCGCAAGTGGTCATGTGCCGATTTGTCTCATCAATTTCAGGGTCCAATCTCCCTGACTTTTCCTACTGAATTCCTTAATGTACGCATGCATACCTCCCTACACTTCATTTCACTGACTCGGCCGCCTGTGATTTTTATGTAGAATTCCACATTAATAATCATTTGTAATTAACTTTCGAGAGAAATAGCTTGCATAGCTCGAACATTAGTGAGTGGAACTGGCTCAGTTGTGTCCAGCCCTTTGCCACCCCATGGACTGTCACCCGCCAGGCTCCTCTATCCATGGGAATCTCCAGGCAAGAATACTGGAGTAGGTAGCCATTCCCTTCTTCAAGGGATCTTCCTGACCCAGGGATCAAACCCAGGTCTCCCTGCATTGCAGGCAGATTCTTTACCATCTGAGCCACCAGGGAAACCCAGCTTAAACATTACATTGTTTTGATTTCTAATTATATATATATGAACTAAAATGTAACTTGAATTTATATTTATTTTATATTTTTATAGATCTTCAATTTTTTATTCCAATTTCTGTTGGTTTTCTATTGACCTTCTTTATTTTGGGGAAGGGCAAATTTTTATTTTATTTATTTTTGTTTTATTTTTGGCTGTACCACACAGCATGTGGGATGATCTCTGTTCCCTCACCAGGAATCTAACTGCAACAGAAAAGTGGATTCTTAACCACTGAACCTCTCTTTAGGGAAGTCCCTATATGTTATTTTTTCTAAAAAAGTAGTGCTTATTAAATTTTACTTCCAAATATGGTCCATTTCTTAGGACTCATTAGGATTTGATCTTGAGACTCAAAATCTATGTAGATAAGCAAAAGTTAGACAAATAAACAAGGCTAACTATTTGGCAGTGCACACACACACACACACACACACACACACACACACCCCGCTATGCCTTATAACATTGGCCATGATTATCCTACAGTTGGCTGAAACTTCTGCTTGAAATTGAAACTAAGCAGTTGGTGCATATCACCTGCCTTTAAAAGGTTCTTAAGCAGAACGGTAGATGGAGACTGACTTCTCAGTTGGCTGAATCCCAGAATTTCAGGGCTGGAATTAGATCCGAGTGATCATCTAGACCAACGTCTGATTGTGGAGATTGTGGGTTTTCTGAAACCAGACCCAGGATGTGCTTACCTGAACGATGATGTGCTGAGGATTCAGAAGTAGTCTCAGTTCTAAAGCATGACACTGGCTACCCAGGTACCACTCAGGAAGTGACCGTATCAAACCCTCCGACTGATCACTAAGTTGAACTTCAGCTCTATAAACACGTCTGCTTTTCAAGTCCCTTTCTTCCTTTCCAGTTTTCCAATTTGTCCAAAAGCATGATGCTATTGATGTTGAAAGATACGTGACTAAGCTTTATTGCTTTGAAATTAATGACTGTCTTCCTTGCCAATTTATTTAAAGTTGAATATGTTTTAAGACATAGATCTACTTTTGCTGATTTTAAGAACTTGGTGTGTGAGGAACAGAATATCTGTAAAGTATAACAATGTACAAAGAGGTAGATAAAAATTGTCTTTAGTTCTATCACGCAAAAATTGCTGTTAACAATTTAGCATATCAGTCTAGTGCAGACATATATATGCATCAGTCTTTATATGTTTAGGGACATACCAAGCACGCTTTTGAATCCAGCTCTGTTAATTAAAATTATGCGTGTTTCACTGTGTTCTTAAATCTTAAAATATGATTTTGAGTTGTCTGAATTATTTACACAAATGTTTCTGTTTTAAGACTGAACATGAAGACATATTTTAAAAAATTTTCTGGCTTCTTTGGACCTTGATTTGAACTCAAGGAAATAGAATTCTTAATAATCAATCTGTCCCTAGTAAGATGGAGGGCTTCTGATATAAGGAAGTTAGCCATGATGACTATGGTGATTACCATGATGATTTAATACCAGTTAGAAAGCTTGCACCCAGGGCTCCCTGTCTCCTTTTAAGAAAGCTTTTCCCTCTTAGCTTGAGAGCAGATCCTTTTCCCCGTGTTTTTCTTTCTCTTGTATTGAGTCCAAAGGCAGTCAGCACACAACCTTGTGCAATACCTGTAAATCAAAAGATTTTTGCAAAATTCCTACTGGGAAGAGGGAGGTTGAATTCATGTTAAGAGCTAGTGCTGATCTAGAACCAGCACTTTGGCATACAGCCAGTTAATTTATGAGACCGTTTGAAGGACAAATGTTCAATTCAAGGGCAAAAGTGATATTTCATAAAGTGGGCAATGTTATGAGATGTATGTAATGTTACCTTATTTTCCTCACTGGATCGAAGAGATCCTTGGGGTCAGGTACGACCTTGTTCGTGTTTTATCCATCTTGGCAATTGACAGACTTGGTGACCAGTAGCAGTCATTTTTTAAAGGCAGATTTCACAGTGGTCACCATTTTGTAACTAGGTTCTGAGTTATCACTGTTTTTACGTGGGTGATATGCCTTTTACGGGCTTCCCAGGTGGCTCAGATGATAGAGAATCTGCCTGCAATGCAGGAGAGCTGGGTTTGATCCCTGGTTTGGGAAGATCCCCTGGGGAAGGAAATGCCTACCCACTCCAGTATTCATGCCTGGACAATCCCATGGACAGAGGAACCTGGCGAGCTACACTCCACGGGGTCACAGAGAGTCGGACACGACTGAGCAGCTAACACACCTGCATTTTATAGATAAGTTTTACAGGCATATGCTCTAGGACAGAGCAGCCACTAGGCTATGTCCCCTACCGCAGCATGAACACTGAATGATTCACTTCTGGAGTCCAGCAGACTTGTTTCCCTCCTTACTATTTGTGTGGCCTGGAGGGAGTTAATTCACCCCTCTGTGCTCATGGGTAAGGTGGGATGGTGATACAGTCTATGTCATAGGGTTTTTATGAGACTCGGGTGAGCTAACTCTTATATAGTGATGCTCACAGTGCCTGCGGTCTCTCGGTGTTTATCACCACGATGATGCTGATTTGTTTGCTGGATGTTGAAGTCTACTGTATGTGGTATTACTGGTCTGGAGGTGGAGAGGGCAGCATGTGTGACTTGAAAGGTCCAAGTGAGGCCACAGTAGGGATTGGCAGGGCAGGAGGATCTTGGGAGGGATAAATGGGAATTTTGCTAATTTGAGAATAGTGGTGAGAAGGCTGCTTTTGGCTGAAAGAAAGGCACAGGCATAGAAAGCAAGTCTCCAAAGGTGATGGTCTGTTTGAGGAAGGGTGCGGATGTGAGCACAACTAGGGCTTAAGGTCTAGGGTATACGTGCTGTGTTCAGTCTCTCGGTTGTGTCTGACTCTTTGTGACCCCGTGGATTGCAGCACGCCAGGCTTCTCTGTCCATGGAATTTTACAGGCAAGAATACTGGAATGGGTTGCCATTTCCTTCTGCAGAGGATCTTCCTGACCCAGGGATCAGACCCATGTCTCTTTTATCTCCTGCACTGGCAGACAGATTCTTCACCACTAGTACCACCTGGGAAGCCCTGGGATGTATGTATGAGTACATATGTATGTGTAGGGTGGGGTTGGACTATGGTAGGAAATAGATCTGGAGAGGAAGTGAAAGCCGATTGTGAAGCTTTGTTATATCCAGTGAGGCCCTGGTCTCTATCCTTTGAAGACTGTCTATTGGACTTCAGCATGGTGATATGAGCAGGACCCCGGCATGATCATTTAATTTCTCAGTGCTTTGGTTTCCTCATTTGGAAAAGGATGCAAGAGTAGTCCTCCCCTGCTAGGTTATGTTCTAGGGAATTTCACGGGATGGGAGAGCTTTAAGCTTTTAGACCAGCTGGTCCATCACATCACTACTGTGTAGGAAGGACTCCACCAACCCCGGCTTCTACCACCGGGCAAAGGGAACTGATCAAGGGTACCTTTTGGCCTGGGTGATGAAACCATGTGCTGCGCCCATCGGCAGGATCACTCTGGCCACTTCGTGCAGGGTGGACTGGTGGTCTGTCTGGGAGCATGTTTGTCCGCTGAGGGGCGTGGATCAGCGGATGGGGAGAAATGACACGCACTTACTGGCCGGCTGAGCTATTTTTAGCCTAGTGTGTCTGAAGTAAAGGATAGATCCTCATGGCATTTTTTAAGACGCAAAATTACTGTAAGCCAAGGTTATGTAACTTGCCTGGGGACACTTGATGGCCCGCCAGTGAGGCTGCGGTGGGTCTACTAAACTTTCAGCAGCTGGTGGGCCCCCAAGGTCGCCAACCTTGGCTTTTCCTCACACGCCTTACCTGGCAGCCAGCTTGGCACCAGGACCCCAGAGGGAGGCAGCAGGGAGTCCAGTGAAGAGGCTGCCTGGGGAGAGAGAAGGTGCAGAGGTTGAACTCCTTCCCCCCGAGCCCCGCCATCCCTGCCAGGCCATGTCATATGAGTCTCTGAGCCTCAGTTTCCTTGGTGGAGGATGGGCAGAGCCAGAGGTCAACATCAAAGGAACACCTTGAAACCTCGATGAGATGGAGGAGGGGCACGGCCAGGACCAGGTGGTCCTGGGAGGGGATGTGGTGGCCCTGCCCTTCCCTATCTGCAACTTCATGCCACAGAGGGCCAAAGATTGTTCGTTTCCAGAATGTTTCTTTTTAGCCTCTTCTCACGTTGTCTTTCCTCCCTAAACTTGAGCCTGTGACCTCAGATGAATCTTCCCCTTTCCGGAGCCTGTTTCCTCTTCTGACAGTCCCGGATTCCAGGAGATATGAACCGCAAGGCGTCCTTTTCCCGCTGTTCTTACTCGGATTCCCATTAGGTGGACTCCTTGCTTCTGTGTTTAATCTCCCCCATGAAACATACAAAGGAGGTGAATTGCATGTTGCTGATGCTTCCCACTGAGCCTCCCACCCTCTGCTCCCCGCCTCCCTCACTGGGGGGATCTTGCTGAGTCACCGCAAGACTTTTCTTGCTTTTCTGCACACACAGGCTGGAGCTGAGCTCCACTCTGCCCTCCTCACTGCCTGGACACCATTGTCTTAAAACCTGCACATGAAAGAAGGTCCAGGGATTGTTTTTTCCGGTCATCATAAAAGAACCTCAAAATGCGAATGCAGGATGTCCCCAAAGTACCGAGTTCACTGGGGCTCTCAGTACCCGTTGGTTTTTTGGTGTCTTTTTTTTTTTAAAGAATGGGTAAAATTCATCTGAATCAAGACTGGAAAATAAAGCTTGAGGTGTTAGGTTATTCCGAAAAGACTGTTAACGCCTGTCGGCTAAGTGCATTAAACTGCTTTGAAATGAGTACTTGTGTGTACTACTTTAAAAATCGCTTGCTATGAGGGTGATTTAAACCTATTTTTTTCCAGACTCAAAACTTCACATTTGTCTGTTGAAAAATATACTGTACTTGAAACAAATAAACATTAAAGTATAGTTTATTATATTTCCAGGCATTCATCTGAAGGGAAAATATGTCAAGACATTTATAGTCAGACACTGAAAACTCCGCCTTAATTTGCTCCACTGTATTTCCAGGGAGCCCAGCCATATATAATATCATCAGGCCTCCCAAGGCCTCCTTGAAGGGCCACCGGATACTCCTGGTACAACAGGAGATTGGGGGAGGTGGGGAGAGAAGCCTGGGGAATGGTTTCCATTCCTAATTCTATAGTTCCTGTGACTTTTTTTTTTTTCTCCTTCCATTCATTTTATTTATTTTATTTTTTTTTCTTTGTTCACAACATTACCTTTATTTTTTTTTCTTTTATTTTGACTTTTTTATTTTAAACAGGGTCGGGGGAAAAAGAGAGAAGAAAGGACTCTGCTGTTACTTTTAGTTTTGCTTTGATTTTAAAACAATTTTGGGCTTCCCTGGTGGCTCAGCTGGTAAAGAAACTGCCTGCAATGCGGGAGACCTGGGTTCTTCCCCTGGGTTGGGAAGATCCCCTGGAGAAGGAAAGAGCTACCCACTCCAGTATTCTGGCCTTGGAGAATAACATGGACTGATAGTCCATGAAGTGGTAAAGAGTTGGACACTGTTTCACTTTTAAACCATTTAAAAAGGAACATTCATGACACCCTGGGTGTGTAGGATGGGACTGCATTGGCTCATTCAACCCTCTGTCACCAACTGAGTTATTATGGGCTCAGTGGCAGAGGTATACCAGCAAGCCCTGCCCTCAGGATGCACACAGCCTAGTGGGGAAGCCAGTCAGCTGAATGTCTGCTTAGGAGGGGCAAGCCTGGTCTGTTGAGAGCAGTGAGGAGGAGGTCATCCTAGCAGAGACTCAGGTGCTGAGACACACACGGCCGTTCACACGCCAAGTTGCTTATGTTATAGCATCAGTGGTGCCCTAAATATTCATACTTTTCGTTGTTGTTTGGAGGTAAGTGTGTATTTGTGAAACCAGCACTATAATCTATTCCATAAACATATCTTTTGCTGTTGTTATGTTAGTTGCTCAGTTGTGTTCAACTCTTTGTGACCCTCATGGTCTATCCGTGAAATTCTCTAGGCAAGAATACTGGAGTGGGTTGCCATAAACATACCTATCACCTCCAAAAGCTTCTTTTTTATTTTTTTTCTTTTTGTGATAAGAACACTTATGGTCTTAATATTTATGTTTTAATCTAGGGCACTGCTAACTTTAAGACGACACTCTGTATCCGATGATCTGTAGAAGAGCTAAGCTGCTTTGCTGTTGTTCAATTGCTCAGTTGTGTCTGTCTCTTTGCGACCCCATGGACTACAGCACGCCAGGCTTCCCTGTCCTTCAACATCTCCTGGAGTTTGCTCAAACTCATGTCCATTGAGTCAGTGATGCTGACTAAGCTGCTTAAACATCCCAAGACAGGGAGATCAGTCGTGAGGCATTCATGCCCCTGTGATGGCTGCAGCCAGGTCCTTTAATCTGCTATAACCTAGACCTTGGGTGAGGAGGAAAGAAAAGGGGACTCCTCTAAGACTACTTAGAAGTCAAGATGTGCAAAAATAATCCTTTGTGGGGGGGCCTCGGCCATGAGAAATTGTATATAGGGTAGAAAATTTCATCCTTACCAAGGAGTTCACCGTATTAATGTTTGTAATTTTTTTTCTCATTTAATGAATCTTAATTAAATAAAAATCTGCCTCCTCCCACTATGAGCTAGACAATATTAAGAGACATTTAGGAAGAAAACAGATCACACAAAGCCTCGAGTGATTTAGTTCAGTTCAGTTGCTCAGTCGTGTCCGACTCTCTGCGACCCCATGTATCGCAGCACGCCAGGCCTCCCTGTCCATCACCAACTCCCAGAGTTCACTCAGACTCACGTCCGTCGAGTCAGTGATGCCTCCTAGGCCTAGTGGCCATTTCATCCTCTGTCTTTCCCTTCTCCTCCTGACCCCAATCCCTCCCAGCATCAGAGTCTTTTCCAATGAGTCAACTCTTCGCATGAGGTGGCCAAAGTACTGGAGTTTCAGCTTTAGCATCATTCCTTCCAAAGAAATCCCAGGAAAACTGAAGGCAGGGAGCTGGATGAGAAAAAAAGCAGTATCTCAAAAACTCAAGATCAGGAACAGTGATGATCACAACGCATGTTTGCTGAGTGTCTCTGCCTGTTAGCCTCCCAGCTGAGTGCTTTAACCGTACTGCCTCAATTAAGCTGCACAGCAGTGTAGTCAGTAGGGTTATTACCCCCATTTTCCAGATGAGGGAACTGAGGCTGAGAGGGGCTTTGTAATTAGCCCAGGGCTTCACGGCAGGCAAGAGTCTCACTATGGCTTGATCCTGGGTGCACCCAAGCCCAGAGGTGATCTTCACCCTCAATTCTAACTCTGCAGGTGGTGCCCCACTTTACAGGTGGGAAAACTGAGGCCCTGGCAGGTTCAAGCAAGCCTCAGGTCATAAGATGCTGCTGCTGCTGCTAAGTCGCTTCAGTCGTGTCTGACTCTGTGCGACCCCATAGACGGCAGCCTACCAGGCTCCCCCATCCCTGGGATTCTCCAGGCAAAAACACTGGAGTGGGTTGCCATTTCCTTCTCCAATGCATGAAAGTGAAAAGTGAAAGTGAAGTCGCTCAGTCGTGTCTGACTCTTCGCGACCCCATGGACTGCAGCCCACCAGGCTCCTCTGCCCATGGGATTTTCCAGGCAAGAGTACTGGAGTGGGGCGCCATTGCCTTCTCCGGGTCATAAGATGAGGCACAGCTAAAACCTTTCCGTTGGTGATGACTTTGGGTCTTCAGTGGGAACCAGCGTATGTACAAAGAGAATCTACCATGAGTTCACATGATCCTGGCCTTCTTGAGATCAGGGACCACGCATGGCTCATCATTGTATCAGCAACATGGAACATAGGGCCCTGTGCAGAAGTGATGCCGGAGACCTTTCTTGACCGGATCAAGGCTATGAGAAAAGAAGCAGGGCCAGAAGTTTAAACACAACTGGGGGCTTCCCTGGTGGCTCAGATGGTAAAGAATCTGCCTGCAATGTGGGAGACCTGGGTTCGATCCCTGGGTTGGGAAGATCTCCTGGAGAAGGGAAAGGCTACCCACTCCAGTATTCTTCCCTGGAGAGTTACGTGGACAGAGGACCCTGATGGGCTACATCCATGGGGTCTCAAAGAGTTGGATATGACTGAGCAGCTAACACTTTCACTTTTTATTAATAACTGAGCTCCACACCGATGAGCACAGGGCCTGTCCTCCTAGGCCTAGTGGCCTATACGTTATGTTTACATGAATTATTAAAAAGGTCTTCTCACTGGGTAAGCCTCTGTGCAAAAGGAAAACTTTCTGGTCTTCCTGGCAGACATGTGCCCCTCAGGGCTTGGCAAAGTGTTTGGAATTTCAGACCCTCCTCCTATTTCCCTGGCAAATTGCCTTTTCTGCAGTATGGAAATTGCCCAGATGTACAAATAAGACTATTTATTTAAAAAAATTTAGTCACCTAGTGTCTAACCTAGGACCTAAAATCTGATGGATACTCATGATACATCAACTGAACACATAAAGAATGTTTTTTAATTTGTAATTGCTTTATTTTTTCTTTCTTTTTTATTTTTAAAATTATGAATGTACGATAACACCTTTTACAGGGGACTTGGAAAATACAGAGCAAGATTACATATAGTTCCACTATATACTACGATTATTTTTTAAGTAAAGTAAGACTTTTAGTTGGAGTTTCAATATCAAAAACAAAAATTCACAGAAGAGATATACAAAAAAGTAGAAGGATATAGTAGACCTGAAAATCACCATGAACCAATTCAACATAGTTAAGATTAATACAGTTTTCACACAACAGCACGTTCTATTCCATTCAAGTTCCCATAGACTATAAACCAGGAGACACCGAAAAATACCCAGTGATGTAAAACAAGGTACAAAACTTCATGGTCTAAAGGTATTGAAATCATCCAGAGACTGCATGCGTATCACTGTAGAATTAGAATTTTAAAGGTAGTGCTAAAATGGTCTACTGCCATTAGAATATAATGAATACAGTAGAAAGTTTGAGCACGTATCATGGAAAAGGTTGGATCTGAACTGGTCTCATAAGGGATTCGAGGATGTGGATGTGTTGAGGAAGAAAAAGGGCATTCCAGTTGGAGGGAACAGAGGCCTGAGGTGTCGGTCTGAGGCAGGGATAGGATGTGATCGGCTGCGCTCTGCAGGTGTGCAGAGAATTGCCTGCTTTTATTTTTAGATTTGTTTAGTTGTTGTTTTTGGTGGCCCTGGGTCTCATTGCTGCTCTCGAGGGCCTTCTCTAGTTGCGGCGAGCGGGGGTTACTGTTCATTGTGGCGCTCTGGCCTCTCAGTGGTGGCTTCTTTTGTTGTGGAGCACGAGAGTGTGTGGGGGGTGGGGGCTCCAGTAGATATGGCACATGGTCCAGTTGTCCCGAGGCATGTGGGATCTTCCTGGACTGGGGACTGAACCCGGGCCCCCTGCCTTGGCAGGCGGATTCTTTACCACTGGACCACCAGGGAAGCCTGAGAGTTGCGTCCTTAAAAGAGGCACCGTTCTGTTCTCACGGTGTTCCATGCTTGGGTCCCACGCCCCCAGGATACAGTCATTCTAACGGTATTTTGAAAACATCACTCAGGTTGCTGAATGCAGAATGACTTGAGGGGGATTTAATAGCAGCTGCAAGAAGACAAGTTAGAGAAAGATATTACAGGTTTTCAGGCAAATAATAATAATGAATTGGATTACCTTGGAGCTCATAAAGGGGTCAGATGAATGTGGAGGGACAATGGTTGGCAATGCATTGCCGATGGAAGGCATTAGGGGAGGTCTTGAGCCTAACTCTGAGGCCCTGGGAATAAGAGTATGGACCCTTTCCAGACATTACCTCTGCTCATTCTTGCCAATAGCGCACATCTGTGTCTTCAAGCCCCAAATCAGTGTGCAGTTCAATGGTGTTCACTCTCTGTTTCCAGAATCCACGTGAAATAGCAGTAACAGCATCTGCCATGTCCATCAGTTTTGTTGAATTCCTCTGTAGCCTTCTCTGCCTCCCCTGAGGTGTGCATTTCCCAAGCCCCTTCCCTTTGCCTACTTTTGATGAGCATCTAATTTCATAGCATCTTCATCACTTATCAGTTTGTTCAACATTCGCGGTTTTTTTTTTTTTTAAGCAAGGATTTCTTCTCGTCCCCATTTCTGAGTCTCATTATTTCCCTGTTTCTTCTTGGTTATTAGTGGCCCTGTTTTCTCTCAAGTGCCTCTCATCTTTGAAAAGCCCTTGTGATTCTCTTAAGCCCATTTGCCATTTTGCCAGCCTGTCTGCCTCTTCCCCATCAGCCTTAATTACGGTGTCACGGTTTTCTTTCATCTCCACTTCCCTTAGCCAGGTACAACTGTAGAAACTTGACTGCCCTGAGTTTGCCAAGCAGTGTTTGACTCAACACGAAAGCTCAATAAATATTAGTTAAATTTGTTCCTTTTCTTAAATGTGCAGACTTTCACGAAACCACTTATAATGCTTCCGATATCTGCTCTCTTTTATATTTCTAGAGGCCTTCCCTGTGGCTCAGTGGTAAAGAATCCGCCTGCCAGGCAGGAGTCATGGGTTCAATCCCTGGGTCAGGAAAATCCCCTGGAGGAGGAAATGGCAACCTACTCCAGTATTCTTGCCTGGAGAATTCCATGGACAGAGGAGCCTGGTGGGCTACAGTCCATGGGGTTGCAAAAGAGTTGGACACAACTTAGCAACTAAACAACAACACAACCTGAATCCAGACGTCCCCTGGGTAAACTCACAAAATAATTTATTTCTCTATGAGTCGATAGCATTGAGGTGGATTTTCACCCATGCGTATGGGACTGCCTCAAAAGTACTGAGTATCCATCATGAACATTCAGTCAGTTCTTATGTACGTATTTAATTTTTAAATTAGTTGCTAGATGACTTCTGACTTTTTTGCATAATGATTATGGATCTCAGTTTCTAAACGTGTTAAGTGCAATAATCAAAGAATCAAAAAATTTAGGGTCATTTACAGAGTATGCATTTATTCCACATACGGGGACTATACTAGGTTTCAAAGATGCAAAAATGGTTAAGGCTAGGAAGGAGAACGAAAATAGGATGTTTGTTGGAACGACACTTTGAATGTCCAGGTGGAAGTCAGAGAATTTTTTACCCTGAATTGGAACTGTCCCCTAAAGCAAGGTCATTTCTTTAAACTATATCTGGCCTGTCTCTCTTTAGGTTAATGTTAAAGGTGAAAGGAGGTAGCATTTGAAAATGTTTCCAATAAACAGAATTACTTTATTCATTCCACACTGGGAAATTATCACTAAAATCAGTGGTTAGAAGATTTATACCACGCATGGGGCATTTGGTGAGTGAAAGGAGATTTTCAAGGATCGATACAAATAGTTATTTCTGGAAATAGCCTGTTGTTTGCTGATTACTGCTAGTTGGCATCCGTTTAATGCCTTTTCCCTTAAAGTAGCTAGAGATTTGTGATGGAATTATCTATGCAAATTGAATACTTCGAAAAAACCCTTTGCAAACCTGTATGTTATATTTATAAACTTTACATTGTACTAAAGTCAGCAAATGTCACAGAATTAAAATCAGTCAATGCAAAAGTGAAGGTTTCCATAGCAACAGTAACTAACCCACATTGCATGTAAAATAGAATGTACGTTAGGATTTACATTTAATCGTCTATTAGTAGAGAAAAATACTATACAGAGCAGGAGCAATACGGTGACGTTCAGGTGACCCTAGCCGCTCTTTATCTTTTCAACCTCAGGCTTTAGCTAGTGTAGCTCTCTTGTATCTGCCTAGTTTTGACTCCTTCAAGGAAAATGAGGTATGGAAAATTAGAGGTGGTGTTAGGGCAGAGGTATGCACCCTAGATTTAAATGTAGCAGAATATCATCCTTGCATAAATTATCAATCAACTCCATAGGTGTTTCAGAGAAAGAAATAGATCTCGAATGCTAAATGTTTATGGAGTTATTGCCGGAAGCACACTTAAGAATTTCTGTCTCCATAGTCAGTTTACCCAAATGGTCAGTGCCTCTAAAGCACAGTCATGCACGGTGATTTTGTGGCTTTGAACTGGTTGTGGGAAGGCCCGTTAGGAGGGTGGCAGGATTGCAGCAAAGACGTGGATCATAGCCCCAGCCCACTGCTTCTGTGCATCTGGCCTCCCCCACTGAGGCCAGATGAAGCCTCAATGCAACCCTTATCTAACACTAACGGTTCTCAGTGTCTCAAATTGGAACTAGAGGAGGAGGATGTGAGGTATTTTGGGGACTTGTAGCCACGTATGGATGTGAGAGCTGAACCTTAAAGAAGGCTGAGCACCAAAGAATTGATGCTTTTGAAAATTGTGGTGCTGGGGAAGACTCTTGAGAGTCCCTTGGACAGCAAGGAGCTCAAACCAGTCAATCCTAAAGGAAATCAACCCTGAATATTCATTGGAAGGGCTGATGAAGCTGAAGCTCCAATCCTTTGGCCACCTGATGTGAGGAGCCGACTCATTGGAAAAGACCCTGTACCTGAGAAAGATGGAAGGCAAAAGGAGAAGAGAGCGGCAGAGGATGAGATGGTTATGTAGCATCGCCAACTCATTGGACGTGAGTTTGAAACTCAGGGAGACAGTGAAGGACAGGGAAGCGTGGCGTGCTGCAATTCATGGGGTCACAAACAGTTGGACAGGACTTGGCTACAGAACATAACAACGAGCTCTTTATGTGGATGAGGGCGTGGCTACAGTGTGAGCTGCTTTCATAAGAAGTATCACTCCAAAAGCTAGACTCTGCCTTTGACTGTCTTCCCTGGAGATGGCCTGTCCTAGGCTGTGGGCTTACATGGCAGGATGTCTCCCCTCTGTGAGGCCTCCCTGATCCTTATGGTGGTAAGTTCTGAGTCACCACCAAGAACACAGGCCTCCCCCATCTCAGTCTAGATTAGGAGGTAGCTCTAGATGGAGACACTTATTGAACAAAATTTTCTTTTATAAAATTTGAAGAGATATTAGTACTGACTAAACATCTAATTCTCTCTAGAATGCAGTCAGTTTTCAAAAATAACTTATAGTAAAGTGAATCATAATGTTTTCCTCCATATACTTGCACAGTCTTTAGTATTTCTCAGCTTTGGTTTCCAGTTCTTGATACGGTAGATCTGGAGGAGAGCACAGAATCTGCTTTTTATCAAGTAACCATGGTAATATCTAAAAATTTCTTTTAAAATCAGTCCATTAATTTTGTAAAGCATAAGGTGTTAAAATGAGATTATCTGGCTAGAAGGTCAGAATTTTGCCACCAGCCCGGAAACCCTGACTTTAGTCACAACCCTCTTCCTTGCATAGTGTTAATAGACATTTTTGCTTTCAGCGTTCTGGTGTTTTCCCTATCATTTCCAGTGGGTATTTTCAAACGGGTCTGCCTCACTTTCCAGTGAATACCTGTTGGGTATTTTGGGGGCACATTTTCTGGGCCATCAGATGAGTCCTGGCTTTCTTCTGCTTCTCCTTGCCCTGATTCTGAAAACGCAAATGTCCTGGGGTCACCCGTGCTCTCTTCTACCTGCTGTGTCTTGGAGTTCATGTCACCTTTTCTTATCACATAAAACTTTCATTATACGCTCATTGAGAAAGCTCTTTCAGACTTTGCCTTGTAAAATCCAACCTCACTCATGCGTACATAAACAGGAATATTAATGAAATACATTGGTTAGATGTTCCTAAGACTGTTCATATTCAGAGTCTGGCATTTTGTTCTTTGACTCACAGCTGTCCATGGGTTTCCATGTTGTATTGTCTCTGGGCCATCAGGAACGCTGGTGAGACAGCACACTTCAAAATAACCGGTTTGAAAAAAGGCCACTGGTGCTGAGCTCTGAGCAGACTTTGCAGCACGTTGTTGTTATTGTTTAGTCTTGTCTGATTCTTTGCGGCTCCATGGACTGCAACATACCAGGCTTCCCTGTCCATCACCATCTCCTGGAGCTTGCTTAAATGCATGTCCATTGAGTCAGTGATGCCGTCCAACCGTCTCATCCTCTGTCGCCTCCTTTCCCCTCCTGCCCTCAAGTCCTTCCCAGCATCAAGTCTTCTCCAGTGAGTCGGCTCTTCCCATCAAGTGGTCAAAGTATTGGAGCTTCAGCTTCAGCATCAGTCCTTCAGTGACACAGAACTTGCCTTATTTTTAATTCAGTGTTCAGAAACCTAGCTCACCTTACTGGATGCACAGTCTCCCTGATTCTGATCTTGAACCATTTGATTCTGAGAGGTTCAAAAGTGATCCTTTTTGTCGTTCATTTTCTCCCAAGTCATTCACACCCAATCTGAAAATCTTGATGTTCCTGGTTTTGATATTGGCACATGTTCAATGACAGTGATGGCTTGACAGAAACGATAAATTAAAATCTTATTCTAACACACGCATTGAGACTTCAGAGCCCAGGGCCACTGATACTAGAAAAAAGTGAGCACCCTAGAATTGATGTAATAATTAATTACAGATTATTACAGATAGAAATATTTGGGATTTCACTGCAAGCATTATTTTGCAACCTGCTTTTTCAGCTTAAAATGTGTTCTAAACATTTTTTCATTAAGTAGGATATAAAACTGGACTTTGAGACCTTCATATTCCCTAACCTATGCTTTCCCATGATCTATAACCAAAGCGCTTTTGGTCTTGTTATTTAATTTTGTTGTGTTTTCCATGAGTTCTTGGTATTGCCCAACTCTGTCTGGTTTATGTGGGGAGTTGGAGATATTTTAAAATGATGCTATCATTGTTCATAAGACTCAAAAACATAAAAAGCCCAAATGCCTGTGAACTGGTGAATGGATAAATGAAATGTGATATATTCATACAATGGAATATTTTGAAGCCATAAAAAGGAATGGAATCTAATAAATCTAATATATACTATTGGTAAGGATGAACCTCAAAAATATTATGCTGAATAAGTCTGTCACCAATGACTATGTATTATATGATTATGTGGGTGGGATGGGGTGGAAACAGGAGTCTCTGCCACGGGCAGAAGAGAAGTAAGCTGGAAACGGTTATGAGGGTGAATGTCCAACTTGGTAAATATACTAAAAATGAAAACATGTGCATTTTTATGGCTTGTTGATTATACTCAATAAAATCACTTAAAATTACCTTCCTGCCACGACTGCTGTGTTCCCAGAATATTAAGTTTAAAGACTAAACATAGACTAAAGAATATGATATAAAATAATATTAAATTATCCTTTCGTTTGCTTTTTCATTCTTTTTTTAGAAAACTTTTTTAGAACTAAAACAATCTGGTTTCTGTTTATCTTTTTAAGGCATGAGGTGAAGTATTGAAAGCAGAACAATGACGGGGTTTCGTCACAAGGTCTCCCGGTGAAGAGACTGTTGACATCACCAGGGTTAACCACGTGCTGGATGTCAGATTCTCTTTTCCATCAGCCTTACCCCATTCCGCTCCTCTGCTCTCGCACTTTCCATCTGGAAGCCCACCTCTTTTTGAGGCAATTCAACCTGCTGTCTGAGGTGCCAAGTGTTGAGAGGAATAGAAAAGATTAAACTGAAGTCTTAGGTGCCTTCAATCATGAGTCATTTTCTAAGCTTGTAGAGACCAAGTTCAGTCTTTCGTAAGACAGTCCTCCACTCTCCAAATGTTGGGAGTTGAATTAGCCCACACTTCTAGGTGTTTCTCATTGCTGGGCTAAACATCCCCAGAGGCCTACAGGCACCCTTTAGGCACATGGGCCAGCCTCCTTCATGGCATTTTTACCAACCTACCTGTTGACTCATCTGACTCCCTAAACAGCGAACAAGCATCTCACTGGCCTGATTGCCCTCCTTGGCCACTTGTTCCGCTGCTGGTGGAACACTTAGAATGTGGCAAGTTACCCCACAGGTGATCTGGGCAACTTTGGTTCCAATACGATGGGTCATCTGCTTTCCGTGCTTTCTTACAGAAGTCATAAGAAAGACATGTGTAGGCTGTGTCATCTTTTGCTCAACAATACTGACTGTAAAGTGGTAGATGCTAGTTTCACAACGGTGATCAGAAGCTGTAAAATCTTTTTCTTTCCTTATACTGATTTGCAGTCTACTTGCAAAGGATCCCCTTGGCTGTAACACAACGAGAGGGGTCTGGAGTGCTTATCTGCATCTGTGTGCTCAGTCGCTCAGTTGTGTCCAGCTCTTTTGCGACCCCATGGTCTGTAGCCTGCCAGGCTGCTCTGTCTATGGAATTCTCCAAGCAAGAATACTGGAGAGGGTTGCCATGACCTTCTCCAGGAGGTCTTCCCCACTCAGGGAGCAAACCTGTGTCTCTTGTGTCTCTTGCACTGGCAGGTGGACTCTTTACCGTGATGCCATCTGAGTAGCCCTATCTACATTTACTTGTAACCAACAACGCCATGAATTTACTTAAGAATCTGAGAAGACCTTTTGAATTCATTCATTTTTTTCAAAAATATTGGTTAAGTGCCTGCTGTATGCCAGACATCTATTCTCAGTGCATGGGTAGGGGGTGAAAGAATCTGCCTGCAATGCAGGAGACCTGGGTTTGACTCCTGGGTCAGGAAGATCCCTTGGAGAAGGACATGGCAACCCACTGAAGTATTCTTGCTTGGAGAATTCCATGGACAGAGGAGCCTGGCGGGCTACAGTCCATGGAGTCACAAGAGTCGGACAAGACTGAGCAACTAAACCACCACCAGTGGGGGGAAAGAAGCAATGTCCACAGAACAAAGTGTGTTTTGTTTGCTGCTTTATAACTCACAGTTCAGTGGGGAAACCAGATGGCAAGCAAGTAAGCAGATCCATGCATAATACAGTAGTAAGTAGTGATAAATACTGTGGAGACAACATGGAGCCCCTGGAGATAGCTGTGGTGGGTACAGCTAATGTGATCAGTGAAGACCTCTTCTAGAAGATAGCGTTTGAGCAGGACCCAGAGAAAGTGTAGGAGTGACAGCCTGGTGTGTGGGTTGCTGTTTAATGACCAGTTTTCTTCTTTTAAAAAAACGTATTGACATATAGTTGCTTTACAATGTTGTGTTAGTTTCTGCTTTATATAAAAGTGAACCAGCTACAAATCTCCCCTCTTTTTTGGATTTCCTTCCCATTTAGGTCACTGCAGAGCACTGAGCTCTGTGCTATACAGCAGGTTCTCATTAGTTATTTATACATACATAGTAATGTATATCCGGAGAAGGCAATGGCACCCACTCCAGTACTCTTGCCTGGAAAATCCCATGGATGGAGGAGCCTGGTGGGCTGCAGTCCATGGGGTCGCTAAGAGTCGGACACGACTGAGTGATTTCACTTTCACTTTTCACTTTCACTTTTCACTTTCATGCATTGGAGAAGGAAATGGCAACCCACTCCAGTGTTCTTGCCTGGAGAATCCCAGGGACAGGGGAGCCTGGTGGGCTGCTGTCCATGGAGTTGCACAGAGTCGGACATGACTGAGCGGCTGAACTGAACTGAACTGAACTGAAATGCCATTGTATATATGTACCACAGCTTTATGCATTCCACTGTTGATGGACATTTAGTTTGTTTCCAATGACTAGTTTTCTAAAAAAAAAAAAAAGGAGGCATATGTATATATATGTATGTTTATTATAAATTTAACTGATAGAAATATTTATAGTTCCCAGTTTATGAATAATAATAAAATATACAATGCCCTTTGTCATAGATCCATAGAACCAATTAATTCTCCCAAATGCTTTCACTGGTGTGTGCTGAACTCTTGTATTCATAGCCAAACTATAATTTTAATTGACAAGAGCGGTTTTGATATGAAAGTTGACATACTTTCTTTCACACTAATGAATAAGAAGAAAGTGAAACAACAGAGATGAATATCTGAATTTCTCTTTCCTCAGAGGCATGAGTTACTTCTCTTCTGAATAAGAGTGAGTGAAAGTCATTCAGTCATGCCCGACTCTTTGTGACCCCATGGACTATATAGTTCATGCAACTCTCCAGGCCGGAATACTGCAGTGGGTAGCCTTTCCCTTCTCCAGGGGGTCTTCCCAACCCAGGGATCAAACCCAGGTCTCCCACGTTGCAGGCAGAATCCTTACCAGCTGAGCCACAACGGAAGAGGGTTTTTTAAATTCTGGAAGGATATTTCCTCAAATGTACTATCCATGGTATAATGGCAACAAGAAGCACATGCTTAGTCTGCACTGTCAGTGATTTATCGGTCACTTTTGTAAGTCTAGACAATCAACAAAGCAAAAAAACCCCAAGTCCTGATTTATAGCACTGACTGATTTCAGTGGTGTAAGTACTCCCACTGTGGCCAATTTAAAGTTACCAATGTGCAGTCATTAAACGTGGCATTGGGAAGAGCTGCCCACATGATGGTGGGGTATCCATCATGTGGGAAGAGAACACATGAATAATCCCCAAAGCTCAGTAACAGCAACATGGAAAGAAATAACTTGGAAGTTGAGAGCAATCAGTACAGTCATTTTTAATATAACGTATTTAACTGGAAATAAACCACTGTTTCACAAAATTCCTGCAGATGTTACACCAAGAGCACGGATCTGTGCTGCCTTCAGCCCACTGCCGAGCGAAGCGTGTGTACGCTCGAGTGAAGGCCGGGAAAGTGGGGTGTGGAAAGGCCCTCAGACGGGAACCTGGGGGGGTCAAGGTTGTGGAAACCAAGTGGACACAAGGAGGGAGGTGGGCAGCAGAGGTAGTGTGGCCAGAACAGAAGGGGTCTTTGTGCTTGGTGGAGGAGTCGTTTTAAGGGGAGTAGGAGTGACCCACGGATGTGAGTTGCACCATGATGAAGGCAGAGCACTGAAGAATTGACACCTTCAAACTGTGGTGCTGGAGAAGACTCTTGAGAGTCCCTGGGGCTGCAAGGAGATCCATCCAGTCCATCCTAAAGGAAATCAACCCTGAATACTCACTGGAAGGACTGATGCTGAAGCTGAAGCTCCAATGCTTTGGCCACCTGATGCAAAGAACAGACTCTTTGGAAAAGACCCTGAATCTAGGAAGGACTGAAGGTAGGAGATGAGGGCAACAGAGGATGAGATGGTTCGATGGTATCATGACTCAGTGGACATGAACTTGGGCAAACTCTGGGAGATGGTGAAGGACAGGGAAGCCTGGTGTGCTGCAGTCCATGGGGTTGCAAAGAGTTGGACATGACTTGGCGACTGAACAACAACAAGAAGAAGTAGTGACCCACTGAGAACGAGGCCCTTATGTGTGGCCACCTTCCATTGGCACACACCATCCTTCACATCCGTAAGATGTCAAGCCCCCAACCAGCTATGTGATTTTTCAGGAGCTACTCATCTCCTGGGTCATTTTTCTTACCCAGGATTAGAAAGTTGGACTAATGTGACATGCTGGCTTCCTTCTGATTCTGACTATCTCTGAATCTGGTTGTGAGACTTCCAGTCCTTTTCCTATGGTGAATGCTTGATGCCTGTCTGTGTGGTGCCTGGTCTTTCTCAGCATGCCCTTCATACTGATATGGGCATGGTTCATTTTCTCAGCACCTTGAATCCACCGCATCTTCTGCACCTCCTCCTCTCCTCTGAATGTACGGACCTGCCCCAACAGCTGTCTTGTAAGAAATCCAGTGACTTGCTTAGCATCTAGGGATGGTGGGGGAGCAGCCCCACTCATTTCCAGTGTTGTTGCTGGTTGGCATTCCGGCTCACATCAGCTCCTGTCACTGTCTGAATGGACAAGTCCCTAAAGACTGAGATGTATGGTTGAGAAAAGGTTGCAGGTAGCAAAACAGACTCAAAGAACTTGCTGCGTGCTGTTCTAGAATCTCTGCATTAATCTTCTAGACCCCTTCTAAATTTGGAACCAAAAAGCTGTGTCTTCTTCAGATTGCTAAGATGGAGGGTGATCGAAGGTATCACTGGGGAAGGGAATGCCTTTGTATCAGTTATGACAGGCTCCACACTCGACGGATGAAGCGCTTGGACTGTACCCTTGACTTAGGAAGTTCCGGTCTCAGTAAGAATGATGTTTTATTAATAGAAACACTCACAGTGTAGTGGTTAAGATTCAGCCTTAGGACAAGACTGTCTGCATTTGGATATCAGGTCAACCGTCCCATGATCAGATTACCCAACAGTCTGTTTCTTCATCTCTTGATTTCAAGATGCAAAGTGATCGTGACAATGGGCTTCCCAGGTGGTGCTAGTGCTAAAGAACCCATCTATCAACGCAGGAGGCGTAAGAGATGTGGATTCTATCCCTGGGTTGAGAAGATTCCCCTGGAGGAGGGCGTGGTGACCCACTCTAGTATTTTTGCCTGGAGAGTCCCATGGGCAGAGAAGCCTGGTGGGCTATAGTTCCTGAGTCACAAAGGGTTGGACACAACTGAAGTGACTTAGCACACATGCACAATGACAATAGCTATCTTATCAGGCCTTTGTGAGAATGAGGAGGATTTATACTGTTACATAGTGTTCATATAACGTGGTAGTTTTATTTTTCTATTTATTTTTCAAAGTATTTATTCTTTTGGCCTGGTGGAAACTTAGTTGCAGCATGAGGGATCTTTTGTTGTGGCAGACAGGCATGATTGTCCCAAGGCATGTGGAATCTTGGCTCCCTGTCCAGGGATTGAACCAGAGTCTCCTGCATTGGAAGGTGGATTCTTAACCACAGGATCACCAGGGAAGTCCCCCATGGTAGTTTTAGAAGCCCCATCATACCCAAGATTTCGCTTTATCTTTATAGTTTGGGCTCCTATGACAAAAATACTACAGAGTATGTGACTTCAGCAACGTACTTATTTTTCACAGATCTGGAGTCTGGGCGGTCAGCATCAAGACATTGGCAGGTCTGGTGTCTGATGAGACACTCTTCCTCACTGTGGTTAGCTGCCTTCTTGTTGTAGCTTCACACAACTGATAGAGCAGGCTCTAGTTTGGTCTCTTTCTTCCAGTGAGGTGGTGGTGGTGGTTTAGCTGCTAAGTCGTGTCCGACTCCTGTGACCCCATGGACATAGCCTGCCAGGCTCCTCTGTCCACCAGGATTCTCCAGGCAAGATTGTCCCAACCCAGGAATCGAACCCAGGTCTCCTGCATTGCAGGCAGATTCTTTACCTGCTGAGCTACAAGGGAAGCCAGTGAGGACACTAATCCTATTGTGGCAGCTCCCCCCTCTTGACCTGATCACCCTCCCAACGTCTCTATCTCCAAATACCACCACATTGTGCGGTGAAGATGTCAACACACGGGTTTTGAGGGGCTACAACATGAAGCCCACAGCAGCCCCCGTCTCTGAAGAAGCTTGGTCGATATCAGCACCTCCATTTCAGAGGGGTCAGCAGAGCATGATCCACCTTTCCCCAAACTTCAGTCATTTGTGAATTATTTTTTAGGATTTTTGCCATCTGTGTACCGGAAGTCTATCTCTGGAGCTGTCTTGCCTGAGATTAATTTCCAGTTAAGATCATATTCATACTTATGAGTGTCTTTGAGGAGGTTCATTAACCTCTCCAGGCCTCAGCTTCTGCACCTAATGAAAGTATAATAATAACAAAAACAACCATAATAATATAATGATAGCTATGCCCACATCATAGTGTGATTATGAATTAAATGAAACAGTGAGGCATGGAGCATGGTGCCCGATCAATGGTGGTACCAGTTATCACCAACATCAGTATCACCCATAACATCACCATCCTCTTCTTCACCCTTATCCTTATCATCACCATCACGACCATCATCATCCCATGAGAGGAAACAGGGCTTCAAAGAGGTGAAGGGACCGGGCTAAAGACAAGCATGGAGGTGGAAGGTCTTGGGCAGGCAGTGCCCCATGTGAACAAGAAATGCTTCTGTGTTACACTCTGCATGCTTATGACAATGTTGGTCTTCATCCTCTGATGAAGGGTCTGTTCCTTCTTAAAAGACTCCTTTGAAACTGTGAAACACAGGGCAGTGAAGAAGGCATTGGGCCTAGAGTCCAAGTTCTGCATTTAATTCTGTCTCCTCATTGACTAGCCTTGAGTATGACCTTGAGCAATTCACTTCCCTTTGAAGCTCAGTTTCTTCATCTGCAAATCAGGGTATTAGACTAGACAGCCTCTATGGTCTCTCCAAATGTTGCAGTGATCTTCATTTATTAGATTTAATTGATTTATGTATTTATTTTCAAGTGTATTCTTAAGCCTGATAAAATAATACAAAGTAGTGCACAGAATTTTGAAGAGTGAAAGAGAGCTATCACTTTATTATTGCATCCCCTAAAAGTTTTGTGTTGGCCTATTATACCCCAATCCTTGTGTCTTAGTAAAGTGTGCTACTTTATAATCTGTGTTTTCATTAACCTTGCTTCAAGTGTATTTTCCATATTGATGCTGTTTTGTGTATTGATTGTTTTTAAATGGCACTTAGAAAAAAACTAAAAAATTCTGCACACTTTGCTTTCTCGGCAGCTCTTATCACCCAGTCCCTGGTAGATATCCTGTTTGGCTAGAACAACAATTATCATACTTCCATGTGGTGATAAGGCCTTTGGAGGAAAATAAAATGGAACGAGTGGTTGGAGAGACTGGGGTGGGGCAGCTGACTTGGGAAGGGTGAATAGGGGAAGTCTCTGAGCAGAGGCCGCCTGCAGGAAGCAGAGGCCCGGACCCCGGGGAGGTCTGGGGGAAGAATACTCCAAGCAGAGAGCAGCCGGCACAAAGGTGGGGATGAGTCTGGGGTGTAGGGGTGGGGGGGGCAGTGAGAAGGCCAGTGTGGCTGGAAGCATGAGTGGAAGATTCCACCCTTCAGTTCTCTGGGATGCATGCCCCGGCCCTTCCCTTTTCCAAAGTCAAACTGGATCACCTCCAGTGTGACTGGAGACTGCCACGTGGTGGAATGCTGACGCATGAATCCTTAGTCAACTGCTTTTTTGGTGTGAGGCTGACTTGGGCCAAAGGGGAAGAGGGGATTTGGAGGGATTCTTCCTCCATCTGAAGTCTTTGTTTCACAGTTGTTATTGTTGTTCAGTTGCTAAATTGCATCCAACTCTGCCACCCCATGGACTGCAACACGCGAGGCTTCCCTGTCCTTCACCATCTCCCAGAGTTTGCTCATAGTCATGTCTATCAAGTCAGTGATGCCGTCCAACCATCTCATCCTCTGTCATTCCCTTCTCCTCCTGCCTTCAGTCTTTCCCAGCATCAGGGTCTTTTCCAATGGATCAGTTCTTTGCATCAGGCGGCCAAAGTATTGGCGCTTCAGCTTCAGTCCTTCCAGTGAATTTTCAGTGTTGATTTCCTTTAGAATTGACTGGTTTGATGGGTGAGGAGGACACATTTACTAGATGGGAACAGCCCTTCTCTTGGAGGCTGCAGTCTCTTCACCACCCTGGGGCCTGGTAGTGGAGACTCCCTGGCTGCATGTCCAGCCAGGGTGTGTGGAGCTGAGCCCACCACCAGGCCAGTCCCAGGTCCCTTAACATCAGGATAATCAGTGCAGTTGCTCTGCGAAACTCCTGCAACAGGGCAGGCAGCAGCAGTTTCTAAATACTGCTCAGGGCGGGGGAGGCGGGGGAGCGCGGGGGAGAGGTTGGGGAGGGCGGGGTGGGAGGCAGTAGGGAAGGCAAAGGGGTCTCAAGATAGCCAAGTGAGCTCAAAGTATGGACTATTTTTTTAAAGTTTTTTTTTTTTTTTGGATGTGGACTATTTTTAGTCTTTATTGAATTTGTTACAATATTGTTTCTGTTTTGTTTTTTTTGGTGTTGGATCTCAGCTCCCTGTTCACACCCCCTGCATTGGAAGGCAAAGTCTTAACCACTGGACCACCAGGAAAGTCCCCTAGGCATGGGCCATTTTTAAAGAGATGGTTACGGTTCCCCAGTTTCTGTCTTTGTGGCAGATTTCTTTGTATTCCTGTTTGCTTTGTATCTCCTGAGAGGGGCCTTTAATCCTCTCTGCATAATTACCTACCTTAGTCTTTAGTCCATACATTTCGCTTGAGTCTAACATTTGCTGTATTAGTTTGGCTCCAACATGAGTAGAGGTTTAAGGCATAATCTTGGATGTGCAGTGAAAGTCCAAGAGACCTCTTATATTTGAAGGAGTGTCCATTCTCATATCTGAGTGTGGGATTGGAGTTTAATGTAATGAATCACTCCTCGACTTTCTTCTGTGTTTACCAGTTTTGCCCTTAAAAACTGTGATTCGGATCTTTAGAATGAAAATTTAATGAAACTGTAGAATAAGGACTTCCCTAGTATGGCTAAGATTCTGTGCTCTCCATACATGGGGCCCGGGTTCAATCCCTAGTCGGGGAACTAGATCCTGCATGCCACAACTAAAGATCTTGCATGCTGCAACTAAGCCTTTCAGTTCAGTCACTCAGTCATGTCCAACTCTTTGCGACCCCATGAATCGCAGCACGCCAGGCCTCCCTGTCCATCACCATCTCCCGGAGTTCACCCAGACTCATGTCCATCAAGTCCATGTTGCCATCCAGCCATCTCATCCTCGGTTATCCCCTTCTCCTCCTGCCCCCAATCCCTCCCAGCATCAGAGTCTTTTCCAATGAGTCAACTCTGCATGAGGTGGCCAAAGTACTGGAGCTTCAGCTTTAGCATCATTCCTTCCAAAGAAATCCCAGGGTTGATCTCCTTCAGAATGGACTGGTTGGATCTCCTTGCAGTCCAAGGGACTCTCAAGAGTCTTCTCCAACACCACAGTTCAAAAGCATCAATTCTTTGGTGCTCAGCCTTCTTCACAGTCCAACTCTCACATCCATACATGACCACAGGAAAAACCATAGCCTTGACTAGACGGACCTTAGTAGGCAAAGTGATGTCTCGGCTTTTGAATATACTATCTAGGTTGGTCATAGCTTTTCTTCCAATGATACATCCAAATAAAAACAAGTAATTTTTTAAAATGTAGAGCAGAAAAGAGTAATGTAGATTCATCAAGTGAGACTAACTACACTAAGAAAACCTTCAAAATTCAGTGCCTTCATTAAAAAAAAAAATTTTTTTTTTCTCTCTCTCACTCCTGTGACAGTCCGCAGGCTGGTGGGAAGAAGGATGGGAATCTGATCCACTTGATGGTTCCAGGAGCCCCTCTTTGAGCAGCTCTACTGCCTCCCCTGCCCAAGGATTCCCTTGGGTACTCCGAATGCAACCAGCCAACAACCATGGGGTGTGCAGATGGTACGAGGGGTGCGAGAGCCAGGGCTGGGGCGAGGCACGTCACTTCCGTTATCCAACTGGGCAGAACACGGTCATGTGACCGGATGTGGTGGGTGATCTGGAAGAATAAAGCTTCTCTGGTCCAGACCAAGACCTCAGGAGGCAGAACAGCTGAGCAGGGGGCCAGGGGATCTGCATGGTAATAAGCTGCTGAGCCTGGCTTTCAGAATGCCCTGATGTTTCAGATCCACCGGCTCAGAAAGTAGGGGCTGAAGTTACACAGGCGCAAACATGACACACGCTCCCTGGGTCCTTCCTTCTCTCCCTCTGGCACCTTTTCAAAGAGGAGTTAAATTAATAACTTGTTGATGTGTAACTCTTGCCCTTTAAGCATGTAAGCTCTCAGCACGCTGAATGTTGGAATCGTTAGTCCGTATATCAATACTCTGAAGGCATCTGTTCACTTAACGAATGAAGCAAAGCCAAGGTTTTTTTTTTTTCCTCACCACACTGTCCTTGGCCAGCCAGGGCTGGTGCCCTCTGTGACTGGAAGCGTGCAGGCTGCCTGGGAAGGGCTGGTGACGAATGGCCCCTCAGCTCAGCTGCCCGTGACCCTGCGTATCCTCTTCCCTTTCCCGAGCCTCTTCCTTTTGCTGGTCACCAATCTCTGCTGGGCTTGGCATCCTTCTGAGTGTTAACACAAAGAACTTCGAGTTTGCTGGACTTGGGGGCGGAGGACTGGGGCATTGTTCCTGTCTCTCCTGTTATCGTTTGCTTTAATAATTCCCGTTTCCTTATATTCCCGTGGGAAACGGGAAGCCTTTGGAAAAAAACTCCTGTTGGTGGCAAAGAGTGTGGGCTGCAGATAGCACTGTTCTGAGAGAACTCACCCAAGGCCAGAGCTGGAGGCTCTTTGATTCTCACAAGATAGGGCTGTTTCTATAGTTACCCTGGAATCCAACTTGTATTCGTAGCTCCAAGTACTTAAAGGAAAAATACAATAATCCAAAGTGGGAAAAATGGAATTTCTAAAAAAAAAAAAAAAGACTTGAAGGTTTGCAGGTCCACTTCTGTATATTAAATGTGTGAAGATTGTATAGTCCAGACAGTGGGTCCATTCTTGTCAAGCCATTTTCAAAGATTGGTAAGAACAACCAGATAAAGGAACTTTTCATTGAGGACTTGTTAGGTGGCAGGCATCTGAAGTCCTTTACTTCTCATAGTGGACATGCGAGTGAGGCTTCAATGTGCCCAGCCTACAGATGAGGAAACTGAGGTCTCAGGCAGTGGGGGAGCTCGATGAAGTCCGTTGCTGTGGCAACTGAACAGGGAGTCAGTTCAATTCATTTTTTTTTTAATTGGAGGATGATTACTTTACAGTGTTGTGACAGTTTCCACTGTACAACAACATGAATCGGCCATACGTATGCATACACCCCCTCCCACCCCAACCCCATCCCACCCTTTCGAGGTCAGCACAGAGCAACAGGCTGAGCTCCCAGTGTAATGCAGCAGCTTCCCAGGTAGAGTTCTCAAGAACGTGTATTCACAGCAGGTGTATGGGTTTAGAAGGACGGTTCACACGGTCTCTGTCCGGAAACACAGGAACAGCATCGTAGGCAGAGGAACAGATATGTTCAAGGGAGGCGAGGCGTTGCATGGTGAGCCTGGGAAGTGTCTGCTGCTACCCTGTGGCAGAAATATCAATCACGCTTGGGACTGAAGTACCATCTGGAAGCCACGCAGAGCTGTCTGTGACTTTATAACCTGTGAGGAAAAGACTTGAGAATATTAAAACAGAGGTTCAGCATGATTAGAAGGAGAGTCGTACCCAGAAAGTTAAAAGTGGAGTCATCGGAGCCTGAGCTCGACCTCAGTCCTGAGGGCAGCTGAAGAGTCGTCACCCACCCTGAATTCTTCGAACATCTGTGGCTCTGGCTTTGACTGGGGGCTGAGTTTGCCTCACCAAGAACACTTTCAGGTGTCACAGCTAGAGTGCGGAGCTATTGACATCTAATGGGTAGAGACCAGGGATGCTGCTAAACATCAGACTACGTACAAGACAGCGCCCACAACAGAGAGTCGTCAAGCCCCGAGTGTCAGTGGTGCCGAGGCCGAGAGACTGACTCACGGTGATTCAGGGTACAGTTGGCCGAGTGTGGACTCACTGTAGTTTCCATGATTCACAGTCTCCACAATTTTTCTCTCTTTTGGTCAACTTAGTGAGTCAGTGCTTGAGTTTCCTTAACAGTAGAAAAAAGATAACAGTAAGAATTCAGTTGCAGGACAAGCAATTTTATGAACAGTCCAGCAGTTATTTTTAATATGTATGTTCTTTATAGACTCGTACTCACATAAGAGAGAAACCTCCTTACCCTAATGAAGGTGATTGCACGGGATGGGTGGTTCTGTTTGGTTAACATGCTCATTACCTTTAAGCTAAAAACCCTTGTTTCAAGACTAACACCTGCTTTTTTGGGGGGAAATTATTTTAGACTGATTTTTTGCAGCGTCAGTTATGCCATATCCTGGGATATCCAGTTTTCTCTACTGGCAAGATATGGATCGAAGTGGTAAAGAACACCTGTGTTTCCAAGGTCAATCTATTGCTGGATATGAAATAAATTCACCAAGAGTGATTTGGTCTACAGATGTGGAATCGCTGCCAATATTGCTTCAACATTATAAAGCCTCTCACTGGATAGGCTGCTCATGAAACCAGTGCCCTTTTCAATGAGCTCATTTTAGCATACTCTGTCAAGGAACCATAGAGCATTTGGACGGAAGGGACCAGTGATTTTGTTCAGTCCACGTGTGCTTTTCCAGATGAACAAATGGGACCAGAGACATTGAGTGACTTGCTTGAGGTCACATAGCTGATGAATGATAGCCTTTAGGTCCTGTTTACGAGGATGTAGGTGTTTAAAAACCACTGCACCACACCGGCCATCTCTATTCAGGGATGAGCAGGTGTTGTTTCCTTTCAGGTTGAGCAGAGATGGATCATTTTGATTGAGATTTTGGGGTCTCTTTCTAATAGATGGCCTTCCCTGGTGGCTCAGCTGGTAGAGAATTCGCCTGCAATGCAGGAGACCCTGGGTTGGGAAGATCTGCTGGAGATGGGAAAGGCTACCTACTCCAGTATTCTGGCCTGGAGAATTCCATGGACTGTATAGTCCATGGGGTTGCAAAGAATTGGACAGGACTGAGCAACTTTCACTTTCATCTAATAGATGGGCTTCCTAGGTGCCTGGTGGCTCAGCTGGTAAAGAATCCATCTGCAATGCAGGAGACCATCGATCGATTCCTGGGTCGGGAAGATCTGCTGGAGAAGGGATAGGCTGCCCATTCCAGTACTCTTGGCCTTCCCTGGTGGCTCAGCTGGTAAAGAATCTTCCCGCAATGTGGGAGACCTGGGTTTGATTCCTGGGTTGTGAAGATCTCCTGAAGAAGGGAAAGGCTACACACTCCAGTATTCTGGCCTGGAGAATTCCATGGACTACATAGTCCTTGGGGTTGCAAAAAGTCAGACACGACTGACCCATCTAATAGATATGCTTCCTAGGTGGCACTAGAGATGAAGAACCTGCCTGCCAATGCAGGAGACATAAGTGAC
The DNA here is from genome assembly GCF_042477335.2 of Ovis canadensis. NCBI lineage: Eukaryota > Metazoa > Chordata > Mammalia > Artiodactyla > Bovidae > Ovis > Ovis canadensis. The sequence continues at coordinate 128,717,478 of NC_091250.1, read as the reverse complement.
TCAGATTGGATCCCTGGGTTGGTAGGATTCCCTGGAGGAGGGCATGGTATTGTACTCAGTATTCTTGCCTGGAGAATCTCATGGACAGAGGAGCCTGGCAGGCTGCGGTCCATCGTGTTTCACAGAGTCGGACAGGACTGAAGAGACTTAGCATGCACGCACATCCAGTAGATACCTTCTGAGCTGGGAGAATCATATATCTGCTCATAGGAGAGGGTTTTCTTTGTAAAAGTGGGTCTCCTTGTGCCAAAATGATCAAGGCTTCAAGTTTAGTTGAAAAGGCTTTCATGGTCCCCCCCCCCCCCCGCCCGGGCTTTTTTTTTCAAATTAATAAGTCCCATTTGCATTAAAAAAAATTTTTTTTCACCATGTCACCTGGAATGTGGGATCTTAGTTCCCTGACCAGGAGTTGAACCCATACCCCCTGCATTGGAAACCCTGAGTCTTAACCACTGAGCCATCCATCAAGGAAGTCCCCCTACCTGCCACCATTTGTGTTTAAATGTTACAGGAAAGAGTAGGGAAAGGAAGGTCCCCGTGGGGATGGTGAAAAATGTTACTTCTTGGCCTCCCCAGATCCATCTATCTTTCTCAGTGTTTGTCTCAGAAGAAATGTATAGTTAAGAAGGTCCTCTGTGGCTCAGTTAGGGCTTTGGAGAGTTTCATTCCGTGTGGATTCCCCCATGTTTATAGCACAGCAAGGACCATGTTGCCAGACAGGCCTGGGCCTTTGAATCTTATCTTATGACTAAGTGGTCTCTCTCAGAGGTTTTCTCACCTGCCTAGTGGGGATAATTGGAGAAGCCAATGGCAACCCACTCCAGTACTCTTGCCTGGAAAGTCCCATGGACAGAGGAGCCTGGTGGGCTGCAGTCCATGGAGTTGCGAAGTCGGGCACGACTGAGCGACTTCCCTTTCACTTTTCACTTTCATGCATTGGAGAAGGAAATGGCAACCCACTCCAGTGTTCTTGCCTGGAGAATCCCAGGGACGGGGGAGCCTGGTGGGCTGCCGTCTATGGGGTCGCACAGAGTCGGACACGACTGAAGTGACTTAGCAGTGGGGATAATTAGAATACTTATCTCCAAGGTGGAGAGGGCTAAATTCGTTTAAAAAACTGCCTTAAGCACTTTGCATAGTACTTGCCAGATGTTAAGAGCCTGATGTACTTGCCTGTGTACTGTTGCTTCAAATGTGTCCAACTCTTTGAGACTCCATGGACGGTGACCTGCCAGGCTCCTCTGTCTTTGGGACTCTCCAGGCAAGAATTCTAAAGTGGGTGGTCCTGCCCTCCTCCAGGAGATCTTCCCTACCTAAGAATCAAACCCGTGTCTCTTACGTCTCCTGCATTGTCAGGTGGGTTCTTTACCACTAGTGCCACCTGGGAAGCCCAAGAACTTGATACATATTCACTATTATTATTTTAATATTGTTATGATTATTGTTATTTTATTATGCAGTGTGTCTAACACAAGGCAGGTTTTCAACAAAGGTTGCTTTTCTTTTCGAGTAACTCCTCTGCCACCAAGTCACTATGTGGCCCAGAAAAAGGTACCCTCTCCTCTGGACCTCAGTTTCCTTTTGGAATGAACATTTTGAATGAAATGAAGACAGCCCCTCCCAGCTCTGCACACTCTCTATACTTAGTCTCTAGAGTCTACGATTCTGCGCGGCTCAAGAATCCAAAGTGACAGTCAGAGGGAAAAGGGATGTGAGCGTATTGAGGATGCAAAGAACAGTTCTCACGATGCTGATTTGCTTGTAAAGGCTCATTCTGTAATCAAATCAAAATAATCAGGAGGAGAAGAAAGAAATGAAGCATTGTGGCAGCTTCAATGTTGCCATACTTGCTCATGGCTTTCAAAACTCGGTTTCATTTCTGGTTAATTCGTTCTGGTACCTGGGTGAGTCACCCACACATACAACCAGTATGTTGTATGTATATAGACAGGGAGAATAGGATCCTTACTCTGTGTAGCCCTTACTCCTAGAACCCCATTGATCTCAAACTAAAGTAGCAAAATATTTCAAGGGCAAGTCACTTCTTTTATCTGAAGCATAGAGATCTGTAGTCAGACCTCCAGGGATCACAGGACACGCCTATGACTTAGTGAGAAGGGCCATCCCATCTCTTTTCTTAACTCAGTTTCCTCATCTGTAAAATGGGGAATATTCATGGTTGCAGGGTGTGGCAGGACGTTCATCAGATGATGCATCGCCTTGTGTCTGACACATTGGAATCTCAAAAAAATGCTGTTTTCTTTGTTTAAAAAATATATAGTAGGTTAGCAAGGCTCTACTGGAAGCCTCTTTAAAAAATTTATGATTTCAAGTTTGAAGGGTTGGTTGATCACGGGGCAATTAGCAAAATCTTTTAATGGATTTCAAAAAAGGAAAAACGTGGGCAATGATACAGAAAGAATTGTCTATTGACGCAGTTTGTAGAATTCAATAAATATTGTATCAGGTCCAGGATGGAAAAAGGATGTTGCCTAAATCACTGTGATGTGATAGTCTAAAAAAATAAACCCAACAATAGGCCAGTGCGCTGGCCAGCAGGAAGCCCCAACAATACCCCCACCTTTTTCCTGTACCTTACCCGGAGTTCCTTCCAGGCCACACAGATAACCGATGGGTGATAAAAAGTCACAGACTGGGTCTGCTGCCAGCAGAAAATGGAAGAGTGAGTGGCAAATTGTTATCTGATCAGAGAACGGACTCAACAAACACCCTTCCTAGGGTGTGTTTAAGAAAGTCCCTGGTGGAGGGAAGTCCTTTTTTCACCTGAGCGGTTCCTCTGAGTCGCGCTGACCCACTGAGACTCAGCTCCCCCAGAAGAGGACCACCTCCATCCCCGGGGCCCTTTTAGCATCCTGCCCAGTGCCGTCGTTGCCCGTGGTGACGTGAACAGTAATTTCTCGCATTTATAGAGAGCACCGAGCTCTCAGCCTGTTGCCTTCCCTCATTCCCTTTAGCTCCGGAGGCAGCTCCTTCCTGGCTTTGACTATTCCCTCCGTGATTCATGCAGAGCTGGGAACCTGGCACGTGACTCATGCCCTCTGTGCCCCAGTTTCCTCATCTGCAAAGTGGGCGATAATGACAATATCAGTCCAGTGAGTTGTTGTCGGGATTATGTGAGATAATGCAGGCAGGCTATTTAGCAGTGTGCCTGGCATCACTTGCTAAATTTTCATAATGAAATAAGCAGTAATTGCTATTAATAACAGTCCTGTAAGGGACAGTAGTATCTCCATTTTAGAAGTAAGAAAGTTGAGGCTCATTCTATCAATATAAGTATTGAGCAGTATGTCCCATGCACTATTTTAGACTGGGCTGAAGAGGGAGCGGTTGTAAACAAGCATAAAAACTAGACATGTTAGGTTCTGATAGGTGATTTGAAGAAGACAAAACTGAGGACAGGAAGAGAGGATGAAGGAGCTGGTGGAGGTGGTCTATTTGATTAGGTAGGATGAGCAGGGACCTTTGCAGCAGAGACTTCTGTAAGACAGAAGAATGGGCCTTGCCAACATTGCAGGGAAGAGCATCCAGGCAGAGGGAACAGCCTCTGCAAAGGCTCTACAGAAGAAATTTCTTTGTCAGGGGAATGGCAAGCCCCCTGGGTACCCAAAGCAGAGTTAGCCAGGACCTTAATAGGAGATGAATTCAGGAAGTCAAGCTTTGAAGGCCCTCGTGAGGATTTGCAATTCTATGTAGTGACTAGCTGCTAGAAGCTGCTGAGTGGAGGTTTTGATCTGAATTGAACTTTGTAAAGCTCACGCTGGACCCTGTGGAGGAAACAAGGCTGCAGGTGGGTAAAATAGGCTCCAGTACTTTGGCCACCTGATGCGAAAAGCCAGCTCGTTGGAAAAGACCCTGATGCTGGAAAAGATGGAGGAAAGGAGGAGAATGGGACCACAGAGGATTAAACTGTTAGATAGCATCACTGACTCAAAGGACAGGGATTTGAGCAAACTCTGAGATACTGAAGGACAGAGGAGCCTGGCGTGCTGTAGTTCATGGGGTCTGCAGAGTCAGACGTGACTTGGCGACTGAAAAGATAGGATCAGGTATGTCAACCTGGAGACTTTTCAGCTCAGAAAAGCAATGATGGTGGCTTGGGCAAGAGTGGCAGCAGTTTCAATGTTATAAATTATCTACACCTCAATAAAATTACAGGAAAAAAGAGGAATAGTAACAGTGGAGTTGATAGAGAGTGACAGATGCCAAAGAATGAAAAGGGAGCCCGAGAGTGATTCATTCTTTTAAGAATGGGGGATGTGGACCGTTCTTAAAGGCTTTATTGAATGCATTACCGTATTGTTTCTGATTTATGATTTGGTCTTTTTGACCACAAGGCATATGGGATTGTAGCCGCCTGACCAGGGATCGAAACTTACCCCCTGCATTGGGAGGCATAGTCTCAACTATTAGACCACTAGCGAGGTCCCCAAGAGCCATTCATTCTTAATCCTTAGAGAACTGCTGGTCGACCAGGATATAGAAGATAGGCTGCTGCTGCTGCTGCTGCTGCTGCTAAGTCGCTTCAGTCGTGTCCGACTCTGTGCGACCCCATAGACAGCAGCCCACCAGGCTCCCCCGTCTCTGGGATTCTCCAGGCAAGAACACTGGAGTGGGTTGCCATTGCCTTCTCTGAGAAGCTAGGCTAGGAAACAGTAGACGCCATAATTTCCAGGGATAATGTTTCCCTTGGATTAAGAAGAACCGGGATTATGATGGCCTGGCAGTCAGTACAATGTTTAAGGAGAGCTTGGGACTTCAAATGTACTCAGAAAATTTGAATAAGCCAAGAAATGTAATCAGAAATTTCATTCCACTCTATTTTGGAAGGTCTATTAAGGGGAGACACCGACCAGAACAGACATCATGTTTAACGTCTGTAAATATTTAAGTCATTTCTGTTTTTTTGCTCTGCAAAATAAATGTTGCAGCAAACATCCATGGATTAGCTGTGCAACCTTAGGTGTTACATAACCATTCTAGGCCTCATTTTCCTCATCTAGAAAATAAAGAAACCAACAGGATTTACTTTGTAGAACTGTTGTGTGAATTAAATGGGATAAATGTGTAAAGTGATTAGGGCAGTATTTAGCATGTAAGAGATCCAACCAGTCCATTCTAAAGGTGATCAGTCCTGGGTGTTCTCTGGAAAGAATGATGCTAAAGCTGAAGCTCCAGTACTTTGGCTATCTCGTTCAAAGAGTTGATTCATTGGAAAAGACTCTGATGCTGGGAGGGATTGGGGGCAGGAGGAAAAGGGGACGACCCAGGATGAGATGGCTGGATGGCATCACCAACTCGATGGACGTGAGTCTGAGTGAACTCTGGGAGTTGTTGATGGATAGGGAGGCCTGGCGTGCTACAATTCATGGGGTCGAAAAGAGTCAGACATGACTGAGTGACTGAACTGAACTGAACTGAAACAGTACAAAAATGTGAGCATTTTTTTAAAGGTACTGCAGAGCAGAGTAACTGAAGCATGAGTGTATACATTTTAAATATAAAAAAATCTTTAATGAGTCTACCAACGGCAAATGCTAGAAAGCGTATGGAGAAAGGGGAACCCTTCTACACTCTTGATGGGATGTAAATTGATGCAGCCACTATGGAAAACAGTGTGGAGATTCCTCAAATAACTAAAAGAGTTGCCATATAATGCTTCAGTCCTACTCCTGGGCATATATGTGGGGGAAAAAACTATAATTTGAAAAGATACATGCACCTTATGTTCATTGCAGCACTGTTTACAATAGTCAGGATATGGAAGCAACCTAAATGTCCTTTGACAGATGAATGGATAAGAATTGTGGTATATGATATATATATATATATATATATATATCTCAAGCCAGTTGAAATCAACCCTGAATATTCATTGGAAGGATTGATGCTGAAGCTGAAGCCCCAATACTTTGGCCATCTGATTTGAAGAGCCAACTTATTGGAAAAGACTCTGGTGCTGGAAAGATCAAAGGCAGGAGGAGAAGGGGGTGACAGAGGATGCGATGGTTGAATGGCATAATTGAATCAATGGACATGAGTTTGAGTAAATGCTCAGGGAAATAGTGAATGACAGGGAAGCCTGGTGTGCCACAGTCTATGGGGTCACAAAGAGTTGGACGTGACTGGGCAACTGAATGACTATATATATATATATATGCTACACACACACACACACACACACACACACACACGGAATATTGCTCAGCAATGATGAAGATGAAACAATGCCATTTGTAGCAACATGGATGGACCTGGAGATTATTATACTAGGTGAAATCAGAAAGAGAGACACCATATGATATCACTTATACGTGGAATCTAAAATATGACAGAAATGAACTTATCCCCAAAACAGAAACAGACTCACAGCCACAGAGAACAGACTTGGGATTGCCAAGGTGCCAAGACAGAGCAAGGTGGGGGAGGAGTGAATTAGGAGTTTGGGTTAGCAAACTGCTATACCTAGGAGAGAAAAACAGCCGAATCCTACCATATAGAACATGGAAATATGTTCAATATCCTGTGATAAGCCATAATGAAAAAGAAAATGAAAATGAATGTGTGTGTGTGTATATATATATATATATATATAATATGCATCACCGAATTACTTTGCTGTATAGCACGGGCTGCAATGGCCCCGCACTCCAGTGCTCTTGCCTGGAAAACCCCATGGATGGAGGAGCCTGGTGGGCTGCAGTCCATGGGGTCGCGAAGAGTCGGACACGACTGAGCGACTTCCCTTTCACTTTTCACTTTCATGCATTGGAGAAGGAAATGGCAACCCACTCCAGTGTTCTTGCCTGGAGAATCCCAGGGACAAGGGAGCCTGGTGGGCTGCCGTCTATGGGGTTGCACAGAGTCAGACACGACTGAAGCGACTTAGTAGTAGTAGTAGTAGTAGTAGATATTAGCACATTATAAATCAACTATACTTCAATAAAATAAATTTTAAAATATAAATAAGCTGTTAAATATAAATAAGGCTCCCCCTGCTTTTTGATCTTCATAGAAAAAGTTTGCCAACCTCTAAAATAGACCTGGCCTAATTGACCTTTAAAGTAACTGTACCAATTTATAATCCATTTAGCAATCAGAGTATGAGAATATTCACTTTCTCTACCCTTACTGATGTTTATTATTATTAATTTTGACAATTTTAGCTAAGCTGATGGGTCAAAAACTGGTTTCTAAATTTAACGTTCATTTTCTTGATCAGAAGTTCTCCAGGTTTTTGTTCTCAGGGCTTCCTGACACTCTTCAAAATGTTTGAGGGCCCCTAGGAGATTTTGTATCTGTGGGTGATAGCTATCAAGATTTACCATGTGATAAATTAAAGCTGAGAAATTAAAAAAATAATTTTTATCTAAAAGTGGCAATAGTAAACCTATTACATGTTAACATGATGACATTTTTTTAATTAACGTGAGAAATGTTGGTCGCTCAGTCATGTCCAGCTTTGTGCAACCCCATGGACTGTAGCCTGCCAGGCTCCTCTGTCCATGGAATTGTCCAGGCAAGAATGTTAGCATGGGTAGCCATCCCCTTCTCTAGAGGATTTTCCCAACCCAGGGATAGAACCCTGCTCTCCTGCATTGCAGGCAAACTCTTTACAGTCTGAGTCACCAGGAAAGCCCTTTATTATTATTATTATTATTATTATTATTATTGACCAAGAGGTATGTGAAATCTTAGCTCCCTAACCACAGATTGAACTCATGTCCCTTGCACTCAAAGTGCAGAGTCTCAACCACTGGACCACCAGGGAAGTTAACATGGACGACAGCTTTTAAATAGAAGAATTACACTTTCTCGAACAAGTTAGAAGTGAGAAGATGGGCATCTCTTTGCATGTTTGCAAATCTCTTGGTGTTTGCTTAATGGAATAGGTGATTTCTTACATCAGCTGCTGAACGCATCAGTCAGCTGATAGGTTGTTTTAGTTGAAGGAAATATGGAGACGATCAGTGTCACATAAATTTGTGGTTGGGAAAAGGGGGATATGCTCATAGCCTTTTGAAATAATTGTTTGTTCCCATACCAAAACTCTACAAGTGGTATTGGGTTAGCCAAGAAGTTTGTTTGGGTTCCTCCATACTACCTTATGGAAAAACCTGAAAGAACTTTCTGGCCAGCCTAATAGTTTTGCAACCTAATAGTTTCTTTAAAGATAGATTTCAATGTAGACTCTGAAACCATATCATTGAACTTTGCATCTTTTTAATATTAAAATTCATCAGTCTGTTTTGCACTCTGAATGTTGTACCCACTCGTGAATTTATGTCATGCATTGGTTATTTGGAAAATATTGGTTCACTGAATTTTGCAAATCTTCCAAATTGGTTCACTTCTCATTATGCAATAGCAAAAAAATCACGTTTGTTAATATCACCATCAATCTCATCAGAAGAGTCTTTACTAATGGAAAGCTATCAAGCTCACAGTGGCAGATATGTTTACTGTAATTTAATTTTTGCTCGAAAGTTCAAAGTTTGTCATTGGCAACAAATATCAGTCGTTTTGTTTAAAGTGATCAGTTCACTCTGTTCTTTGAGAAAATCTCTGCCAAATAGGCTTCTAAATAACTAGTTTTCAGTTGCTCTTTCACCTGAAATAGAATTGAACGAAATAAGCCACTGGTTGAGCTTACCACAATCACACAAGTGTTCCTCCTAGAGATAGTATTCGTCTGTCTCATTTTGTCACACAGAAAAATAGAGAGGCTGCTGTTCAATGGTAGAGATATAATACAATTTATAATTTTTATTCCTTCATCAAAAAATATATATTTTTAACTCCAAGGGCAAGGTGGTAAAGAGTACAGTTCCTCCTGTCTAGTTTGATGCTGTGCTTTGATTTTGTGTGAAGGTTCCAAGTTTTTTCCACCATTGCTATATGCTATCATTGCAAATGTCAGCACAAGGGAAAAGACAAATAAGGGAAAATATGACAAAAAGAGTTTCGATCTCACGTTTGCCCTGAAATGATCTTGGGGACTTTTTCAGGACTGCTACCCTAGGTAATACTGAGAAGGAGCATATTTTTATCTGTATTTTCTTCTGCAAACTGGCTACTCCCTATGCCAATTTGTCTAGTGGGTTGTCTTTTTCTTATTGATTTTAGAAATGAGATGTATACATATGTGTATATATGTACATACACATATATACATGCATACACACATATACATACATATGCGCACATATATACATGCATATACACACATATACATACATATGCACGCATATATACATGCATATACACACATATACATGCATATATATGCATATATACATATGTTTATGTTTGGGTTTCTCAGGTGGCGCTACTGGTAAAGAATATGCCTGCCAATGCAGGAGATACAAGGGACATGGGTTCAGTCCCTGGGTTGGGAAGATTCTCTGGAGGAGGAAAGGGCAACTCCAGTATTCTTGCCTGGAAAATTCCATGGACAGAGGAGCCTGGTGGGCTCCAGTCCCTGGTGTTGCAGAGTTGGACATGACTGAAGTGACTGAGCCCACATAGCACCTTTATGTTTATATAGGGAATAGTGATTATGCAGTGAAAGGGGTTCAGTCGTGTCCCACTCCTTGCGACCCCATGGACTATACAGTCCGTGGACTCTTCCAGGCCAGAACACTGGAGTGGGTAGCCTTTCCCTTCCCCAGGAGATCTTCCCAAACAAGGAATCAAACCCAGGTCCCCCGCATTGCAGGTGGATTCTTTTCCAGCTAAGCCTCCAGGGAAGCCCTATAAACTAATATATATATTATATATATATATATAGCAAATATTTCTTCAGGAATAGGGCAAAACCTAAGTAATTATGAGCCTCTGTACACTGTAAAACGTGACAGTGCATGGATATATTAATAGAATGCATTGACAGAAAGTCCTGAAAGATAGTTTATTGTAAAAAAAATGGCACGTTTCAGAAAACATAGAGTGTATTATGGATAAATTACTGTACCCAATCAAAAACAGTTTAAAAAATATATATATAATTGCATAAGTTATATATATAAATACACTTATATGTAATGCATAACTATTTTGAATATAAATCATATACATAGATGTCAAATATATTTAAAGGTGCAGGAAAATCAACAATATCTGGAAGTATTAACTCCAAAATTATATCACCCAATGATAATAATCATTATTTTAGATGGATGGGAGAACCGACAACAGGAAGTTATATCAATTGTGACTTTTGATTTATTTGACATTACATCTTTTTACAAGAAGGATATAGTTATGAATGTATTAACAAAATTTATAACTTTCAACAATTATGGAAATCTGGCTTCTTAAACCTCACAGAATCATTCGCAAGAGGAAATCTTCCCATTCCATGTGCCGCGGGAAGAATAACAGCGCCTATGTACTTGAAAAGACAACGACAGTGTTTTCTGGAAGCTCCAGTGCTTGCTTTTGGTTTCCCCCTCCTGAGAAATGATGCCTACCTATCCTGTTATGGAACTCTGGGCCCAAGTTTTCACTAAACTTAAAGTGACCTTTCCGTTTTCCATTTTCCAAATTCTGACTAACTAATATAAATAAGCCTAATTCAATATTTATATGAAATCCAGGGTGCAGTAACCACTGTTACTTAAAATATTTGGATCAGCTTATTTGATTTAAATATTAGTGACTGGCTTTTACACTTTTGTAACTGCCTAACTTTCTTATATTTACTGTAGGAAAATAAATATGGTTAAGTTTTCGGCCCCCAGGGAACTATTTAAGGGGTTTAAAGCAAATATTACTCTAGTATTGAGTTCGTATAAGAAATGAGATCATAAAAGCTAATGTCAAAGCAGGAAAAGCTGGAGCAAGTTAATTTCCTAGGTATGATCTTCTGAAGTTATACCGACTTCATAACCTCTCGTGATTCATACCAACAGAACATGTACTGGGTAACGACCACAGATGTCCATGTAACGTCTTTTGCCTAGATGACCCTCAAGTGTTTTATGAATGGATTCCCCTCCATGCGGCTATGTCTGGCTCAGCCCACGTGTGTGAATGTCCCCGCCTCACTACGCTGTCGTGGTGTGTGAGGAGGGAGGCAAGCCCATCCTGTTTATCCCTTATGCCCTGGAAACGGCATGAGTTACCCAGCAGAAGGCACATTTCCTTCCTCCCTGATGAGGAAAGAGCACAGGATATCTTTGTAATATTAGTGTAAATGCCTTACTGCCCGCGGAAAGGGAGGAAGCAAACTAAAACGGATCTGGGGTCCACCCGAGGCAGGGTGCTTTGACAGGTCCTCTACACGTTCGAGAACTGCATCTTCCTAACAACCCCATGAGATGAGGTTATTATCACCTGCATTTTAAGGCTGTGGAGGTGAGTCTTGCCTGAGATCTCGTGATAGAGTCGGGACTTCTCCCCACTGTCTCTGATCTCAGCAGCCAAGCCTGGTCATCCCGATTTCCTTCCTGCTGGAGAAGATGACAGCAGAGCAGACAGAACGTCCCCTGAACTCTCTTCCTCTCTCTAGCACATGGCGGTGCTCTTTACCACCCTACCTTCTCCTTGGCCAGTCGACATGGGTGGCGATCGTCCTCAGCCATCTTCTGACTGCCGTACTCTCTCTAGGAGCTCATACCTCTTGGGTTACACTCAGACAGACCCTGCACCCGCTCTCAGCCTCACTTTATGTCTCCCCTGCCTTTCTGAAGCCAGAATCTTGAAAGGCTTTTCAAGACTTGTCTCGAATCCCTTTCTATTTGTTCCCTGCCAAGCCACTGAAGCTGGGCTTCCCCTTTCCCCCTTTGCTGTTTGTACCTCTCAAGGATATGCATCACCCACCTATTAGCAAAAGGATATTTTGTGCTTGTTTCCTGAATCTCTCTGTTGTGATTGCAATAGTCCCTACTGAGAGGCTCAAGACCCTCGACTTTCAGGGTACCGTCCTCCTCGCTCTTCTTCGACTCCCTTGGACATTTTCGTGTTCAGTCCTTTTTATCCTCCCCCTCCTGCCTTGTGTGGCTCATACTCGCTTGTGAAAGTCAGTGGTTAATTCTTCAGGAACTTTGTGAGCCCCTCCGAGTCGTGTTGATAGCTTGGAATTGGCTATCTAGAGTATTCACGCCATGGAGATTGGCAACTGTTAAATATCAGCTCCCCTCCAAGAATATCAGACATTCATCAGTCCCCACTGCTTCTACTCCTGCATAATGAGGGATTTCTTAGAATAGTCATTCTGAAATTTTTTTCTCACTTGACACATATTTTCTCCAACACACACACACACACACACACACACACACACACACAATCTTATGGTTTTAACAGACAGCTGTACCATCGCACCTATCTGCAGACATGAACTCACTCCAGAATTTGAGACCTGCATATCCCCCCAGTCACTTCCTGAAAATGTCTGTTTGGATGTTGAACAGACACCTTAAGTTCTCCACGTCCCAACCTGAACTCACCCTCTGGCTCTTGTCCTATAATGGCTCCATTGTCTTACTTCCATCTATTCCAGAAATTTGCTGGGACCTCTCTCTCATCTTTTCATGCTGAGCCCAAGAAAGCATTGTCAAAAGGAGTTCTCCTTGTAGAACTAGTTCTTGGAGTGGGAACGTGAAGGAAATGGTGATTTGGGGTAACAGGGTGGTTTTCATTTGGATACTCAGACTTTTGAAATTTCTGCAGTGTGGGAAATTTGACATCTGAAATCTATGCAGTGAAAACAGCATCCTCCTCTGTGCTCAAGGAAGGGAGGAAATAAGCTCATGTAAATTAAGCATCTACTGGATGCTTTTAGAAGCTTTTTCTTACATCAGTTGACTTAATCTTCTGGATATTCCTGTGACTTAGGTATTACCATAATATTTTTGCACACAGGAGAAGTTGAACCTCAGCTAAAATAAATAGCTTGTCCATAGAGCCCAGTTAGTAGGTGTAGAGCCGTGATTCAGACAGGCCCATGGGGCTTCAAAGGCTGTGATCTTTTCATTACCACCCGGTGCCCATGACTAGGTAGTTTTCTGTGCAGAAGCTGGCCACTCGCAACTGAAATGGCCTCTTGCCCTCACCTCAGGCAGAGCTCCAAAGGTCTTCATCGTTTCTAGCACAGCCTTCGTGTTCCCCACCTGCAAAACCTCGCCTGCCGCCCACGGTCCTAGGTAGTTCAGTCAGTTCAGCTCAGTCATTCCACCATGTCTGACTCTTTGCAGCCCCATGGACTGCAGCATGCCAAGCTTCCCCCTGCACCAACTCCTGGGGTTTGCTCAAACTCATGTCCATTGAGACCGTGGTGCCATCCCAACCATTTCATCTTCTGTCGTCCCCTTTTCCTCCCATCTTCAATCTTTCCCAGCATCAGGGTCTTTTTCAGTGATTTTGGAATCTGCCCCCACCAAATAAATCTCTCACTGTTTCCATTGTTTCCCCATCTGTTTGCCATGGAGTGATGGAACTGGATGGCATGATCTTTGTTTTCTGAATGTTGAGTTTTAAGCCAACTTTTTCACTTTCATCAAGAGGCTCTATAGTTCCTCTTCTCTTTCTGCCATAAGGGTGTTGTCATCTGCATATCTTAAGTTATTGATATTTCTCCCAGCTATCTTGATTTCAGATTATGCTTCATCCAGCCCAGCATTTTGCAGAATGTACTCTGCATATAAGTTAAATAAGCATGGTGACAATATACAGCCTTGAAGTACTCCTTTCCCGATTTGGAACCAGTCTGTTGTTTCCATTTACAGTTCTAACTGTTGCTTCTTGATCTGCATACAGATTTCTCAGTAGGTAGGTAAGATGGTCTGGTATTCCCATCTCTTTCAGAATTTTTCACAGTTTGTTGTGATCCACACAGTCACAGGCTTTGGCATAGTCAATAAAGCAGAAGTAGATGTTTTTCTGGAATTCTCTTGTTAAAGCTCAACATTGAGAAAACATCATGGCACCTGGTCCCATCACTTCATGGGAAATAGATGGGGAGACAGTGGAAACAGTGTCAGACTTTATTTTGTGGGCCCCAAAATCACTGCAGATGGTGACTGCAGCCATGAAATTAAAAGATGCTTACTCCTTGGAAGGAAAGTTATGACCGACCTAGACAGCATATTGAAAAGCAGAGATATTACTTTGCCAAGAAAGGTCCATCTAGTCAAGGCTATGGTTTTTCCAGTGGTCATGTATGGATGTGAGAGTTGGACTCTGAAGAAAGCTGAGCACTGAAGAATTGATGCTTTTGAACTGTGGTGTTGGAGAAGACTCTTGAGAGTCCCTTGGACTGCAAGGAGATCCAACCAGTCCATTCTAAAGGAGATCAGTCCTGGGTGTTCTTTGGAAGGACTGATGCTAAAGCTGAAACTCCAATACTTTGGCCATCTCATGAGAAGAGTTGACTCACTGGAAAAGACTCTGATGCTGGGAGGGATTGGGGGCAGGAGGAGAAGGGGATGACAGAGGATGAGATGGCTGGATGGACATGAGTCTGAGTGAACTCCGGGAGTTGGTGATGGACAGGGAGGCCTGGTGTGCTGCAAGTCATGGGGTTTCAAAGAGCCGGACATGACTGAGAGACTGAACTGAACTGAACTGAACTGAATGGATGTTGACAATTTGATCTCTGGTTCCTGTGCCTTTTCAAAATCCAGCTTGAACACTTGGAAGTTCACAGTTCATATCCCATTGAAGCCTGACTTGCAGAATTTAGAGCATTACTTTGCTAGAGTGTGAGATGAGTACAACTGTGCAGTTGTTTGAACATTCTTTGGTCCTTCCTAGTTACCCTCGTGCCTAATGGAACAGCTGGGTGAGTGGAGTCAAAGTTCATGCATATTTCTTGCAGTTTTTAGGCTGGAAGGGCCCTACACTCTTGGAGAACATTGTTACAAGGATGGCTTTCACACTTTTTGGAGATCACTCACCCGTTTGCACATGCCCGCTATGTGACTGGCTTGTTGATTAGGTGGGATCAAATATAACATGGGGCAGGTATGGGGCTAAGAGCTTCAGGGTAGGTAGGTAGGTATGTAGTGCCTACCTTCAGGGTGCTGACTCGCCAGTAGGAAACAGGATCCATGAAACAGTCGAAGAATGAGAAGAAGGAAATTAGGGACAAGTGTCCTCACATTCTTGATAGCTCTGCTTCAATAGCTACACTTCAAGAATGTGTTATTTTTGACAATCAGGAAATATTTGTGTCATCAAATGTCACTTAAGTATCCATCAGTCACTCTTATGTTAAATGGCTCTATTTCGTGGAGTTAAAAATGCATCAATACATCATCAGTAGGGCCAGAGGGCTTGCAGGAAGTCACACAACTCTCTGAAAAGGCTTCACAGTGAGCCACTGGGCTCCTTAGAGCCTAGTGACTTTGTGTTGCTTTTCCTGTTGTGGAATTCTTGGTAAAGTGTATCTAGGCTTCTCTGGTGGCTTAGAAGTAAAGAATCCACGTGCAATACAGAAGAATCAGGTTTGATCTCTGAGTTGGGGAGAGAGATCCCCTGGAGAAAAAAATGGCAACCCATTCTGATATTCTTGTCTGGGAAATCCCATGGATGGAGGAGCCCGGTGGGCTACAGTTCATGGGATCACAAGAGTCAGACATGACTTTGTGCCTAAACAACAATGACAAAAATGATATCAAACAGTCATTCCATCTGTCTTAGCTAAACACGTGCTTTATACAAAGCATTTTGAATAAAACAAAATGAATACAATTGCTAAGGTCCCTCTGTTATGGAGCTTGCACTGGGTGAAATCAATAAGAAAATGTCAAGTAGTGATCTCAGTAATAAGAAGAAGAAAGAAAAGAGGCTGATGGGAGAAAATAGATTAGGGACAGCTTGAGATGCGGTGGTCAGGGAAGTCCTTCCTGGCGAGCTGATATTTATATTTAGGCAAAGATGTATGTGCGTAAGCCAGCCCTATGGACATCTGGCAGGAAGCATTCGAAGTGGTGGCCAAGGGCAAATACAGAGGAAAGGGAGAGAGAAAGACAGTGAGCCAGACAAAACAGCTGAAGCACATGGCCCAAGGTTAGATTGAAGAGATACTTGCAGGCCAGATTTCATTAGGCCCCGTACACTGGGGAAAGGAGTTTTGATCTGGGACTTAATTGTGGTGTGGGAATTCTTCAGAAAGCTACAAGTGGGAGGGGTTTAAACCGACTTAATCTGTAGATATATCATTCTGGCAGTTGTACCAAGAGTGAATTTCAGGGAATAGGGAAAGAGTGTAGATAGTTAGGGGGCTCCTCCGTTCTCCAAAGTAAGATGCTGGCTTGGACCAGAGTGTGGCAGGGGGGTTGGGAGAAGTGGCTGAATTTGAGATGGATTTTGCTGATGGACTGGATGTGGTTGGCACAGGGAAGAGAAGATCTCAATATGTATCTTCAGCACCCATGTGTGTATTGGTGCAGTTACTGAGCTGGGGATTAGTGAGATGGAGGAAGGAGAAGGCTTAGGAAGGAAATGATTTTTCCTACATTCTAGCACATGGCCCTGCAGCCTCTGTTACAATCCTGTTCAAGTTAAGGAGGATTAGGCCACCCACTCCTTGGTGGGATGTCTCTAAAGGTGAATAATTCTTTCCCATGGTAATCTGGACTCTGCCTTCTAGCAACTTCCACCCGTGTGTACATTTTTATTTCTCTGGAAACACATGGAATACATCTGCTGTCTTTGCAGAAAGTCTTGCCAAATATTTGAATACCAAGATTCTTGACATTGTTTTAGCATATTACAATTTCAAATTAGCTCTGGTAAAAGAGCCATTGATTTGATTGTCTTGTATATACATGGGCTTCTCCAGACTGGATAATCTCTGTGTGTGGAACCATGTTATGGAGCCTTAGTTTTGAATGAAATGTTAAGCTTTTAGTGGTGACTTGTCTCTCAGACCCTTTACATAATTCTTTTCCATCTCTTCTGCTTTCTATAATTTACTTTGTACTTCATTTTAATGTCGTATCTTCTTATAGAGTATGAGAAAGGAGAGACAAGAACCTAGATTTAAAATATAAGTGCCATCCAGCATCTCATCACTCAAAGACCTTGACAGTTAAGTATTTGGCTTATTTTTTTTTCAGCATTTTTCTTCTAGTTTTTCACAAGGGGACGGTGCTTGTACTATACACTTATGTTTTACTTTCTTCATTTGCATTTGTTATAACAAATGTTTAAAAATACTGCTTTTAAAGAACTTCTCAGAAAATGTTTCTCACACTTGCTGAGTAGTTTTTTCAGTCATTAAGATGATTCCATTTATTGCTAATTTTTCTTCTTTTGCAGTCAATTGTATTTATTTTATTTAGAGTAATTATATGTGGGTCCGATTCCAAGTTCCAATTACCTGCAAAAAAAAAAAAAAAAAAGCCTCTGTTGAAAAATCAACTGAACCTCCAAAGGCTTAAAGTTCATAGCAGCTAGAGTGAAAGGGGTAGAGGATATTCTTCCTTGTCAATGATCCTTTTTGTTTTGTTTTTTTTTAACTTTTTATTTTATATTGCAGTATAGGTCTTTAACAATGTTGTGATAGCTGCAGGTGGACAGTGAAGGGATATGTATGGCTGAGTCCCCTTGTTAGAGTTTTAACAATTACTATTATTTTGATGGCACTATAGTGAATAGCTTCAGTTAAAAGGATTTTTTTCCCATAATTTGGATCACATCCTCAAGGGAGTTACAGTCAGTGTGGAGATTCCTGAAACTCTTCATACGGTGTGACAATTCCGAATTCCCCTTAAAGTCATGTAATTAGCTCTGCTATTACAGATGGGCTTGGCCATTTGACCACACCCAGGCCTCTGTTAAATATCATTAAAAGAAAGCTTTGCTGACTTAATTGACAAAAACCACTTGCATGAGAATTACTAATGAGGGTAATTTTTTTTCTATATGTTGTTAATCTTTACATTTTCTTGCTTCTGAATTGTGTTTTTACTTTTGCCCATTTATCAGTTGAATCTGTTATTTTTAAAACACTTCCCTGCCTGTCATATCATTATTCCTTCCCTTATCTTCTTATAAAAACATTTGTAAGAGTTTTTTTGTAAACGGGGATTCAACAATTAATAGAATGTTAACTATTCAAATTTTGGGTGAGAGGCAAATTGAAAAAAAGACATGACATATACTACACACGTAGAAAAATTCAAATAGAGTGCAGTCTTTTCTCCAGCTCTCAGTATAAAACTCATCAAAGCAAAAACTGTTTTATTTAGACATCTGGGAAATGTACTTTGACAAACATCGGCTTGATGACTGTCAGCATCATAAAGACACTTTGATATCAAAAATTCACAGAAACTGCTGAAATAAATTATATATTTTTATGACAAAGCACAGTTCGCTCACTCATTTGCATTGTCCATGCGATGTGGCTTTAGCATCTTAATACAAAGAAGGGCTCCCTTGTCATGTAAATAGCATGGTAGAGTTAGTAAAGAGCTCTGAGGATCTACCAACTGCAAGAGCAGGATCCCTTCTACCTGCTCTGAGCAAGGCTTACACGTGGTGGCTCTTCAGTGTTTTTAACATGTTTCCAAAATTTACATATTCAGTGCTGTTATAGCTCTAGAAACACTCTCACAAACTACCGCAGAAGGTAACAAAACATCCTTCAAAAAGTCTGATTTCTATGCATGTAGGCCATAAAAAACATAGAGAATCTTTAGCCCTACTGCCAATAAGTTAAAATGCAACCAGTTCTGTTAGAGGCTTTGGTCTTGTGTATATCCACAGCACAAGGAAGAGCATACCTCACCTTCTGTTTATAAAACCTTCCACTACTGGGCTACTAGCTGTTTGAAATTGTTAAAACTGATGAGCCATGCTGATGGACTTACCTGTTACATGAGATTTCTCATCAAACTAACTTGGCAAACCGTGTGTACTAGACAATAGGCAGAATGTCAGTAGTGGAACAGTGCGATGTTATAGAACAAGTATGAGAGTTAAGATCAGAAAGACAAGCCTTAAAAGCCAGTCTTGTTCCTTAGTATTGGCTCATCTCTTCTGGGGCAAACTGACTCCTCGGGCACTCAGTTGCCTCATCAGTGACCTCATAAACTAGAATTACCAATACCTACCTGGCCGGAAAGTTAAGAACTGTAAGAGACAGGATATATAAGTCACCTAGCTCCCCGCTTGGCCCGTGGTAAATTTACATAAATCCTTAAGCTAATATTATTGATTTCCTTGTTTCTGCATATAACTATTGCCATCGTTATATATCTATAGCAGTATAGAATGCTGCTGGAAGAAGAAACCGTGAATGCAGAATGACAGGTGATCATGCATTTTGCAAACGGCCCATATGATCTTGAATACTGACAACCGCAACAAATATTCACTGAGCACTTGACATGTCTCAGGCCCTTGTGCTAAAGGAACACGAGGGAGAAAAGTGACCCCTACTCACTGCTGTCTGGACTCCTTTGATAGGGAAAGCTGTTACTGACAAGGCTTACCCATCCACCCATGCTCAAAGGGAACGGGTGTGGCTGTAGCATCCTCACATGCAGTCAGGGTCCCAAGCTCAGTGTGGCTGTTGTTACCGAAGCTGCTCTTCCTTGTGGAGGCTTGGCGTGTGAACTTGAAACTAGGGGATCTGCTCATCCCAGGTACCCCACTTTCCTCCCACGAGGCCCTCTAGAGCTTCAAGAACAAATACCACTGACCTGGTACCAACTCATCTCTTGGATTTTACAGCATGGTGCAATTGAGACCCCAAATCCTAGGAAACCACCTCTCAGCTGGGGCTGGCCAGAAACATTCACTGGATGGGTCTATTGTATAGACTCTATTTTTTCAAATTTATTTTTAATTGGAGGACAATTGCTTTACAATGTTATGTTGGTTTCTGCCATGCAATGTGAATCAGCCATAAATATACAACTATTTCCTTCCTCTTGAGCCTCCCTCTCCCCGCCGTACCCCATCCCACTCCTCTAGGTTGTCACAGAACAGTGGCTTGAGCTCCTTGTATTTATACAGCAAATTCCCACTAGCTATCTGTTTGACACATGGTAATGTCTGTGTTTCAGTGTTACTCTTTCAGTTTGTCCCACCCTGTCCTTTCCCTGCTGTGTTCACAAGTTTCTCTATGTCTGTGTCTCTATTCTTGCCTTGCAAATAAGTTCATCAGTACCATTTTTCTAAATTCCATATATCTGGGCTAATAGACTGTTTCTCTTTCTGACTTTCTTCACTCCGTATAACAGGCGCTGGATCATCTACCTCCCTGACTCAGATACAGACGGTCAACAAACACCTGGGAAGATGCTCAACATCGCTCATGATTAGAGAAATGCAAATCAAAACTACAATGAGCTATCACCTTACGCCAGTTAGAATGGCCATGTGTTGTACAAACTCTTAAAGAGCCAGAGTGAACTGGCCCCCCGTGGCCCATAGATTCCCCTGCATCTGCTTGTAGGTATTTGCTCTTGACCCACCATTAGCAGACACGACATGACGTAGTTTTCCCCCTTGCACCTTTAGCCACAGGCCACATTCCATTTGCTTTGAATGTTTAATCCAGTATTAAGTCTGAAATTAAAGGAATGCAGGCGGAGAAGACATTAGGCAGCAGACGTCAGGGAAAAGCAATGTTTTCAGAGATTCTGGAGGATGAGAAGAGACGCTCGGCAATAAGATTAGGGAAGGAGCATTTTGAATCACTGTCAGGGAGTCCTCGCCATCAAGATTCAAGTTTAGAAAGACCAGAGAAATGCTTTCTTTTCTTTCTTAAATTTTGTTTTTTGAGTGTGTTGTGTTTTACAATGTTGTGTTAGTGTCTGCTATACAGCAACATGAATCAGCTATGTGTGTGAGTGTGTGGGTGTGTGTATGTGTGTGTGTGCTCAGCCATGTCCAGTTCTTTGCAACTCCATGGGCTATAGTCAGGTCCTCTGTCCATGGAACTTTTCAGGCACGGATACTGGAGTGGGTTGCCATTTCCTCCTCCAGGGGGTCTTCCCGACCCAGGGATCGAACCTGTATCTCTTGCATCTCCTACATTGGCAGGCAGATTCTTGACCACTGTGCCACCTGGGAAGGTGGGTGAAAGCACCTACGTCATTGGATAAAGGTAGTTTGTAGAGAATCAGCTATATATATGTACATACATCCCCTCCCTCTTGGACCTCCCCCGACACTCGACCTCCCCATCCCATCCCTCTAGGTCATCGCAGAGCAATGAGCTAAGCTCCCTTTGCTATGAAGCAGCTTCCTACTAGCCCTCTATTTTACATACTGTAGCGTGTATATGTCAACCCTACTCTGCCAGTTCATCCCGCCCTCTCCTTCCCCGGACGCCTTGCCCATGTCTGTTCTCCATGTCTGTGTTCCTATTCCAAGGCAGGAGGAATATTTTCTTGAATGCAACGAGTCAATCAGTTTGATTTCTTAAAAATGAAAAACTTCTGTGCCTCGAGGACTTATCCTAATTACACAATAAAAAAGCAGAATTAGGAAAAAAAAATACTTACGAGAAAAGTAAAAGACAAACTCTTAATATCTTTACTGTATAAAGGGCCAGGAGGGAGCCACATGGGTCCTTGTGAAGTCAAGTTTTAAGGTCTCTTTTCCAGATGTGGAACTCCAGAAATGTAAATAAAGCTGGAGCAAAAGGATGTCCTTTTAGTGAAAGGATGTCATTGGCCGAAGAATTTGAAATGAGGCAGCCAGGGAAATGGAGAGGAAGAAAGGATTTACTTTAATCTCTAGACCTGTTGCTAGCTGACCCACTATTAATTGGTCCTCATAGAAGAGGCCAGCACCTTGGTTTTTGAAGGAGTAAAATATTGGGCATTGGGTGGGGGCGGGGGCAGAATTCCCTGGTGGTCTCGTGGTTATCCTTGATGCTTTTACTGCTGGGGCCTGAGTTCAGTCCCTAGTCAGGGAAATAAGATTCCACAAGCTGTACAGTGGGGCCAAAAATTAATAATAAAAAAATTGTAAACAAAATTTTATCGGGCTTCCCTGGTGGCTTGGTGGTAAAGAATCTGCCTGCCAGTGCAAGAGACACAGGTTCCATCCCTGGTCTGGGAAGTTCCCACACGTTGCAGATCAACTAAGCTTGCATGCCGCAACCACTGGGCCTGTGTTCTAGAGACTGTGAACTGCAACTATGGACGCCTAAACACCCTAGAGGCCATGCTCCATAGCAAGAGAAGCCAGTCAACCAGGAGTAGCTGCCCGCTAGCTGCCACTAGAAAAAGGCCCACATGGCAACAAGGACCCAGCACAGCCCAGAATAAAAATAAATGATAAAATTATAAAAAGTTTTTTCGAAGATTTTGGTAATAAAAGTATCCATTTGCTAATGCCTTCAGTAATGTATGGAGTGAAACTATTCTACAGTTGTTAATACTTGGCATTTACATTTTCGTGGACGATATTTTACACTTATACCCAGTGTTTAATGTATAACGTGTTGAAGTCATTCATTCATTTGTCAGGTAGTTCTTGAACCAGACTCTCTGCCAGTCTCTGGGGACTTAACAATAAAGAGGAAAGACATGATTCGAACTCTGAAGAAGCACATATATGAAACATTCATTCTTAGGAAATAGTGCAGTGTGTGGAAAATGCTAAATTCAGGAAGACATTCATTACACCATTATTTTTAAAGCTAACATTGGAAACAACCTCGGTGTTTAAAAACTAAGGAAATGATTACTTATAAGTTTACCAGGTGTAGATATCGAACATGGCGTTTGTGAGAAAAGTGTTTATACTCTGTTGAGAAATAGAGTACAGATTTGTATATACTGAATGGTTGCAAATATGCTAACAATGAGGAAAGGGAAAAGTACAGCAAAGAAGAAAAATATGCTGTTTTTGTGGTGTAATTATGGTAGACTTTCTTTTTCCTTTACAATATTTCCTCTTTGTTGATGTGTAATGATCACTGTTTCCTTTTATAGTAAACTTACTCTGCTAGGTTTCATGAACTTGATATACATCTGTTCACGTACTCCTCATAACAGCTGTATGGCAGGTAAGGAAAACTGGGTGATGAGAGCTGAGAGCTTAGATTTCAGCTTGGGAGTCTAACTCTATGCCCAGCTGTCCTTTGGAGAGAGAAATTGGTATGGTTTTAAAAATATGAATCCAGGGCCTTCCTTGGTGGCTCAGTGCTAAGGAATTCCCCTGCCAGTGGAGGAGGCGCAGGGCAATCCCTGGTCTGGGAAGATCTCACATGCCACAGAGTGACTAAGCCCGTGAGCCACAGTTACTGAGCCTGTGCTCTAGAGCCTGGTATAAAGAACTACTGAACCTACATGCTGCAACTGCTGAAGCCCTCAACCCCTAGAGCCCACACTCTACTGCGAGAGAAGCCACTTCAGTGAGGATCCTGCACACTGCGAGTCTGGAGTAGCCCCCACTGTCCCCAACTAGAGAAAGCACACACGCAGCAACAGAGACTCAGCACAGCCAAAAACAAATAAATAAAATTTAAAAAAAAAAACAAAAAAAACGAATCCAAGCCGTGGTCTCCAGAGTTCAAGCTCTGTGTCTTGTTACTAAGATGGATTTTTCATTTTTAAGATATTTTACTGTTGTTGTGGACAATCTTTTAAAAGCCCTTATTGAATTTGTTGCAGTATTTCTTTTGTTTTATGTTTTTGTGTTTTGGGCTGCAAGGCATGTGGAATCTTAACTCCCTAATCAGGGATTGAACCTGCACCTCCTGTATTGAAAGACGAAGTCTTTACCACTGGACCACCAGGGAAGTCCCTAGATGGATGTCTTAATAATATTCACTACCCAAGGGCTGCTGTGTGGAGTGTCAAACATGATGATGTTTGTGAAAGGTGTTTTTTTTTTTTTTTTGTAAATTTTAAATTTCCACTCAAAAGTCAGTGATGTGCATATTCAGAATATTTTTGAGTATCTTAGTCAATGTGTATATTATACAACTTTAAATATGCTTTAGTGGAAGTGTACAAATGTAGGTCAACTTGTTTATATATTTTAAATAGCTATGTAGAACATAATTTTTTTAATTGATGAAAAGCTGCACTGGATAAAGGTATATTTTGTAAGTTAGTTTTTTTTGCTGCTGGGTCAGCTCCTTTTTGCTGTTTCTCTCTTTATCTTTCTGACATTCTCTGTCCCACCCATTGTGTGATTTTTTTTTTCTTTTTTCTTTCATTGAACATGCATCTTCAAGGTCAAGAAACCACTCTAATTTGTACTTTGGAGGTATCTGGCAGCCAAAGGTTTAAATTCTCAATGAGCAATCGGAATTCTGGGCTTAGATTGCTTTATTATGCTTTATATCTGTTGACCAGGAGCAAAAAATAATATGTGGAGCAGAATTACAAAGGTGACTCTTCAAAAGCACGTGGAAAGATTACAGCTTTAAAGCATGCTCACCAAAGCCATGAAAATAGACGAGTTCCCCAAGAGGCACAGAGCGATCCCCTTTTATAGACTTCCAGGATGCATATATGAATTCCATGTGGTCCTTGATGGCCTCTTGGAGAAAATGGGGACGAGCTTTGTGTTCTAAGAGTTTATGATGTTTTGAGTTGCATCGTATGCAGCTGACATTTAATTTGAAAGTGGTCTGTTGAAAATGTCATCTGGTTTTCATTTGTGGGGGCCCACTTGAAAACAGGAGGTTGGATTCTGTGACCTCCTAGTTTCCTCTTAACTCTGAATTTTTTTTTTTTTTGAGATTGTTTGATTCAAGGATAAATATAAAGTTGATTTTCTAGCCCAACAACTGATATTTGTGCAGGGCTTCAGAACTGACAAAACATTGTTCACATATTCCATCCTGTCTTCAAGAAGGGTAAAGGGAAAAGAAAAAAAGCCCTTGTTAAATCTAGATTAGAATATGTAATATACAACACAGTGGGTATTTTCAGTGGGTGTTGCTTGTGGTCAGAATGGAAAAGTATTACTCAAAGGTAACTACGTGAGAATTAGAATCTTACTCACAGGCAACGTGTTCTAAAGGATTATCAAACACCTGTGAGATAGTTGCACACATGATAGATAATGCCTTTGAAAAAGAAGTTTCAGCAGATGGGAGAGTTTGAATAAATCATGTCATCATCTAATTTAAATATTTGGTTCATCTGCTTTAGATATTGAGGGGGAAATAATTATTTTTTTCCCTTGGATATTAGGACTCCACTCACATTTTCTATGTTCTAAAACAGACTTCAGTATACTGGTTGTGTTAGCTAGGCTTTCCCTGGAAATTCAGGGCTGTTCAGAAATGTCAGGGCTAGAGCTATGGTTATGCCTGCCCTGAATTTTAAAAAATGTAATAACAGAATCTTTTTCTATGAGAGCTAAGGAAAAAAAATGGTATTCTATAATTTTCCTTAGGGACTTGGGTAGATAAGACAGGGCATATGTGGTGTACCCAATCAAAACACAATTTCACAGGTTTATGAGTTTGCATGAGATGCAGTCTGTCTCATGGAGCCTGGGTTTGAGGGTGCATGCCAAAGCCAGGGACCACTGCTGCAGCCCAGCATACCTCTGGATCCTCTTCACTGAGGCAGTATTCCTGGGACCAGTTCCTTCTTGGCTGGGTCTTTTAGGGGTTGGTCAGGGAGCTGTGAGCCGAAAAGTGAGCTAACATACCACTTCCTCAGGTGGAAGAGAAGGAGATGTCTTTGTCCATTTTTAGACAAGAAGAATGGACATATTAAGAGCTTCCCATAGTGTTTGTGTGCGTCTTTATCATCTCTATTCTGCCAAGTGCTATAATCCATTTGGTAGTCTTTGTGAGTTGGGCATCTTTGTCTGAGGTGGAGGTCAGGGGTCATGGTCTAATCACTGTTCTATGCTGCTGCTGCTGCTGCTGCTAAGTCGCTTCAGTCATGTCCGACTCTGTGCGACCCCATAGACGGCAGCTTACCAGGCTCCCCCATCCCTGGGATTCTCCAGGCAAGAACACTGGAGTGTGTTGCCATTTCCTTCTCCAATGCATGAAAGTGAAAAGTGAAAGTGAAGTCGCTCAGTCGTGTCCGACTCTTTGCAACACCATGGACTGCAGCCTACCAGGCTCCTCTGTCCATGGGATTTTCCAGGCAAGAGTACTGGAGTGGATTGCCATTGCCTTCTCCGAACCACTGTTCTGTCCTATCACTCAAAATCCCAAAGTGCCTTCCTGCAAGGTTAGTAGATGTGCTACTCAAGCCACATGGTAGGTGGGGTTAGCGCTTCGACCCTTTTCTCTCCCCAGTGTGGGCCTTCTATGAATTTTCCTCTCTTACATGTTATGTGCTTAGTTGCTCTGTCATGTCTGACTTTTTGTGACCCCATGCACTGTAGCCCACCAGGCTCCTCTGTCCATGGGGATTTTCCTAGAAATGTTCAATGGCTGGGAAAGATGAGAATTGCATTTTTTTGCATAACTTGTAACCAGTCTCATTCATCATAGAATGTGTGGTGTGTGTATATTTACATCACTGCGATCATACACAGTACATATATAAACTTAGGTTACACTTTGTCACCTATAGTCATGTCCCTTTCAAGTTTACCACCTGGTGCTGAGGATTCCTTGGGTCCAGTGCCTAACTTCTCCATTATTATTGGCTGATGAGTTGAAGCAAGTTGCTTAACTTCTTAAATCCTTAACTCCTCAAATGTGAAGTAATTTTATTGTCTTTCTTAAAAAAAAATTATTGAAGTATACTTGAGTTACAATGTTGTGTTCATTTCTGCATGTAGCCGAGTGACTCAATTATATGTATACATATTTTTCATAATCGTTTCCATAATGGTTTATCCACAGGATACTGAATATAGTTCCCTGTGCTGTACAGTAGGACCTTGTTGCTTATCCATTCTATGCATAGCTTGCATCTGCTAATCCCAGCCTCCTAATCCTTATCTACCCTAGCCTCCTCCCCCTTGGCAACCGCAAGTCTGTTCTCTCTGGTGGAAGTCTGTTTCTGTTTCATAAACAGGTTCATTGGTGTCATATTTTAGATTTCACGTAAAAGATAGGATATGGCAATTGTCTTTCTCTTCCCTAAGTATGATAATCGCAAAATCCATCCATGTTGCTGCAAATGGCATTATTTCATTATTTTTTATGGCTGAGAAATGGCAACCCACTTCCAGTACTTCTGCCTGGAAAGTTCCATGGACTGAGGAGCCTGATGGACTTATAGCACATGGGGTCGCCAAGAGTGGGACACAACTGAGCGACTTAACTTTCTTTCAACATTCCGTTATATATACATACCGTATCTTTCTTATCCATTCATCTGTTGACAGACATTAAGTTGCTTCCATGACTCGGCTTTTGTAAATAGTGCCTCCATGAGCCTGAGAGTGTGTGTATCTTCTCCAGTTATAGTTTTGTCGGGATATATGCCCAGTAATAGGATTGCTGGATCTATAATATTTCCTTTATGATAGGATTGCTGGAAAGATAAAAGAGATGATTTTGCAAGTACTTTATAAATTGAAAAGGTAATATAAAGTATTAAATATACAAAGATTTAGGGGACCTTGATATCCCTTTCAATCCAGAGAATTAGTGAGCTCCAAGAAAACGTTAGTTCATTCTTAATCACTAAGTCAGGTCTAACTCTTTGTGACCCTGTGGACTGCAGCACGCCAGGCTTCCCTGTCCTTCCTGATCTCCCGGAGCTTGCTCGAAGTCATTTCTATTGAGTCGGTGATGCCATCCAACCATCTCATCCTCTGTTGTTCCATTCTTCTGTCTTCAATCTTTCCCAGCATCAGGGTCTTTTCTAATGAGTCAGCCCTTCGCATCAGGTGGCCAGAGGACTGGACTTCAGCATCAGTCCTTCCAATGAATATTCAGTGTTGATTTCCTTTAGGATTGACTCGTTTTATCTCCTTGCTGTCCAAGGGACTCTCAAGAGTCTTCTCCAGCACCACGATTCAAAAATTCTTTGGCACTCAGCCTTCTTAATGGTCCAACACTCACATCTGTACATGACTACTGGAGAAACCATAGCTGTGGCTATACACGCTGTTGTCAGCAAAGTGATGTCTCTGCTTTTTAATACTGTCAGGGTTTGTCACAACTTTTCTTCCAAGAAAGCAAGTGTCTTTTAATTTTAATTAAATTAATTAATTAAAAGAAAATGTTGACCACTTTCAAAAAAGTGTGTGTGTGTGTCTATTAGTGGACCTGTTCATAAGGAGCTAGATTCAGAAGAGCGGTTTCCTTATCTACAAATCAAGTCTAATAACTTCTTCATATTTAAATAAGAAAATGGACGTGAGGCTCGTAGCACAGAGTCTGGGACATAGATAACTCTCAGAAACAGTCTCTTTTTCAGTTTGTATGTTTCATATAAAGAACAGAGGCTCGATTCATTTTAAATATCTGTTCTACCATTAATTAGCTGCCCACCCCCAACTAATCCCGACAAATTCCTTAACCTGAGCAAATCGTGACACGTTCCTTAACTCAGGAAAATGACTTTGTCGACTCAGCCTCAGTTTCCCCTATGTATAATGAAGGTTATTTCCAGCCCCCGGAGGCATGGCCCAGCATCCACAGAAGCGTGAGTGGTCAGTGTCTGAAACATAAGAAGCTCAAGAAGCGTGTAGTTCTCTCTGTCTTCCATCCGCTCTGGTGGTCAGCATGGCATTTTTGAATCCTGCCTGCAGGACACACTTGGGAAAGTTACTTGGCTACGGTACGGGACTTTCTCACTCACAGCACAATTCCAACTCTACCGAATATCTTGTTATAACCTGCAATGGAAGTAAATGTAAAAAACAGAATACATATTCTGAATCACATTGCTGTACACCAGAAACTAACACAACATTGTCAACCAACTGCATTTCAGTAAAAACGAAAGGGATTTCCCTGACAGTTCATTGGGTAAGACTTCACCTTCCAGTGCCGGGGGTGCGGGTTTGATCCCTGATTGGGGAACTAAGATCCTGTGTGCCTTGCGGCCAAAAACTCAAAACATAAAACAGAAGAAATACTGCAACAGATTCAATAAAGACTTTTAAAAATAAATAACTAAAATTTAAAAAAAAAATTAAAACCGAAAAACCAACCAAGGTAAATGAAGCCTTCTGAGGCCAAGTCACTGATGCAGCCATGCCTGGCAGACTTCTGGGCTAAGTTCTTCCAAAATGCATGAACTATGTTTTTGCTTTTTTTCTTCACTCAGTGCCCAGACTGCTGAACCGTTTATTAGCATCAGTGGAGAACAGATTACAGTCCTCCCCCTGGAAGTTACCTGCTTGGTATGGCAGGGAGATGGTGGAGGCCAGGGTGTGACTTGAGTGTGCACTGGGGGCTTTGCAGTGAGTGCCCTTCTGCAAATACTCACCAAGAAGTGCACTCAGATTCCAAGTGTGCTTCCGAAGTCATGGTGCACAGCTCATGCTGCAGGCTTCAGTGACATGGGTCTTGTATCTTTAACGGCCAAAGGGAGCCACTGGTGTGCTGGTGAAATCAGGTTATGGCACCAGAGAATCTTAAAATGTTATGTTACATGAAAGCCAGAAAAAGAAAAAGAGTATGGTTTTGCCATACATTGACATGAATTATTGTAAAGTAAAATAAAGTAAAAATAAAAATTTAAAATAATAAAATTATTTAAAAAAATAAAACAATCTAGTTTAAAAAAAGAGTATGAATTATAGTCCCCTTTATATGAAATTCAAAATTAGGGGAGTCTATCCATGAAAATTGAGAAGAACACGGGTGACCTTTGGAGTGATGATAAGATTGACTGAAACGGAAGTTTCTAGGGTTATATAAAGATTCACATTGTGATAGGATGGTGGCTACATGCATAGGTAAATACGTGTTCAAATCTCAAGTTGTAAACTTGCAATCTAGGTATTTCATGGCTATATACATGTGACCTTGATTGTGAAAATCAAGGATCATATTCTTAAACGTGGTGGTGATGGTTTAGTAACTAAATCGTGTCAGACTGTGACTCCCCAGACTGTAGCCCACCAGGCTCCTCTGTCCATGGGATTTCCCAGCAAGAATACTGGGGTGGGTGGCCATTTCCTGCTCCAGTTGTTAGATGCAGGAGATGCTAGAAAGAAGTGCTTCTTTATTCATTGTCACTGTGATAGAGAAGCCAAGCCGATGGGCCCAAGGTTTAAATTCCATCTCTACTGTGATTTTGGGTGAGTCACTTAGCCTTTCTGAATTTCAACTCCTCTTCTGAAATTCAGGGAGAATATAAACCTACTCATTGAAAAAGACCCTGATGCTGGGAAAGATTGAAGGCAAAAGAAGAAGAGGGGGCAGAGGATGAGATGGTTAGATAGCATCACTGACTCAATGGACATGAATTAGAGCAAACTCCAGGAGATAGGGAAGGGCAGGGATGCCTGGTGTGCTGCAGTCCATGGGGTCGCAAAGCATCAGATACGACTTAGTAACTGAACATACACGTATTCATTTATTCATTCAGTCAGTAATCCCGTTTGCTACTTGCTGTGTAGACGCGGGAAGTAGGGTAGTGGACAAGACAAACCCTTCTCTTAGGGATCTTACCTTCTAGAGCTGGTGCCTTTAGGGGTTAAGACAACAGTGTTCTGATAGCATTCTGTCACAGACTGCCTACCACTGCCCTGTGTGAAGGAAACAATCACTGTTCTATTCTAATTAAGCCACATCATGTTCGCCTAATGGCCCAGTGGTACTAGATCTAATTTTGCAAGAGAGTCTGGAGGCAAAAATTTGACATTTTGTTCATTTTTTTCCCCCAAAACACATTACAAGCTAAACATTTAATTTGTGACCTCTTGCAAAGTTTATTCATCCATGCAGCATTTATTAATAAACCCCAGTCTGAGGTTTATCCTGTCTGATCTTTCATCACTATTTCACCTTTCTTAGCAGTGAAATAGACACATTCAAGTTTGAAATCATACAGTAGGTGCTCAGTTAGGTAAGTTTTCCTGAGTCCCTCACCTTACAGACTTTTTCTGAATTCCTCCAATGGTCTTGAAGTTTGGCTCTCTGGGAAGGAGAGAGGCTCTCAACCTCATTGCCATCCTAGGTCACTTATGTTCCCTTTTGTCAGCAGTGTCCATGACGCCCACCGAGACCCTCAGTTCTTATCATCTGTGTCTGGGCAATAGTCTTTCTCAGAGCTTTGTAGTTAGATAATTAAAATGCTGCTCAAAAATTCAAAATCAGCTCCTTATTTCTATTCTAATCAATTTCAAGCCTTAAGGCATATTATTTTGTTTCACTATGAATTTTGACCTTACAGGGTAAAACTAGAGTCAGTGTCAGCATGCTTAGCAAAAGCCAAAGTCATAAACATTTTGTTTAAAGAATGGCATAGTTTAAAAACTAGTTTTTAGTCTAGCTGAAGGAATATAACCTGAGTTCCATTACATTTCAGTGTCATTAAAGATGTCAGAATGCAGCGCCATCAGATAAGAATAACTAGGATATCCTCCTTTCCCTGTATGTTTTCATCTGTTTGTCCTCCCCCTTTATTGGTCAAATTATAGCTGCCCTGGCTCTCCTAATTATAAGCTGGGCAAGTGATTGTAGACAGATTATGTAAGCTCTCACTGCACTAGCTTTCTTTTTATAAAATGGAGGCAGTAATAGTACGTCTGTCTTGGGATCGTAAAGACAAAAGAACATGGTATGTGATGTCAAGTACTTTCCAGATTACCTGGAACCCAGCAAGCATTCAACAAACATATTAAAACTTGTCATTGGAAATTCCCTTCCCAGTGGTTAAGACTCTACGCTCCCAATTCAGAAAGTGTAGATTTGATCCCTGGTCAAGGAACTGAGATCCTCAGCACATGAGGATAAATAAATATATACATTAAATAAAATAAAGAAAATAAAATAAATAAATAAAATAGGTAAAAATAAATATATACATTAAAAAATAAAATGATGGAGCATTTATGTGAAAAAGGTTCTCTTATCAAACAAAAAAAATAGCTGTTGTTATTTTTATTACCCTTTGATTCATTTCGGATTAGGGCAACTGTGAGGGATAGAATAATATGCCAAATTATAGTGTTTAAAACAAGTTGAAAGTTTAGTTATTGTCCACAGGAATGTGGGCAGTCCGGGGCTGGTGTAGACCCACCAGGATAGGTGAGGACCCAGGCTTCTTTCCTGAGAGCTGCCACCTTCAACACACTGGTCCTACTCCACCTGAGATGGCTGTTCTAGCTCTGGTCATCCTCATCAAGAGGCGGAGAGGAAGGCAAAAGGGGAGGGCATGCCCCCTTCTCCAAGGACATCTGCCAAGGATGCATGATGTACTTTAACCCATTGGCCACACGGGCTTACTTGTTGCCGGTGAGACTAGAATATATGGGCTGGTTTTTTGTTTTTTTTGTTTTTTTTTTGTTTTTCCTAGGCAGTCGCATGCTGAGCAGGGGGCCAGTTAGTGAGGAAGAAGGGGCCAGCTTACACCTTTGCTCTGTCACGTCCTTTATAGTAGAAACCTCTCTTGCAACATTGTCCGCAGCTACCAGGATTCCTTGGTTGTTCCTTTCCTTCTAGAACACTCAGGGACACACTCTCCTGAGTCTGACTTTTCCTGGGTTGGGTCCCACTGTCGTCACTGCCTTCATCCCTGCCTCTGGCCTCTGGATGAGGATGACTGTAGCCGCCACCAAGGGGATGTCTGCTTCTGCCCACCATCCTTTCCACACGGTAGCCAGAGTAAGCGTTTGAAGACATAGGTCAGATCATGTCTGTTTTCTCTTTGGTACCTTCCAATGGCTTTTCATATTACTTCGAGGCAGTGGCAGGCGTGCATGCTTAGACTGATTCTACGTGACCCTGTGGTTGTAGCCCACCAGGCTCCTCTCTCCTTGGGGTTCTCCAGGCAAGAATACTGGAGTGGGTGGCCATTTCCTTCTCCAGGAATTCTTCCTGATCCAGAGATCGAACTTGCTTCTCTTGTGTCTCCTGCATTGGCAGGCAAATTCTTTACCACTGAGCCATATTAATTACTGTGAAGAAAATCTCCAGTCTTTGCCCTTCCCTCTGAGATCCGTGGGCTTCCCAGGTGACGCTAGTGGTAAAGAACCTGCCTGCCAATGCAGGTTAGACATAAGACATGCTAGTTCAATCCCTGGTTCGGGAAGATCCCCCGGAGAAGGTAATGGCAATCCACTCCAGTATTCTTGCCTGGAGAATCCCATGGACAGAGGAGCCTGGCAGGCTACAGTTCATAGGATCGCACAGAGTTGGACACAGCTGAAGCAACTTCTCACAGCACAGCACAGCACTGAGATCTATAGGACCCGGCTCCTCTTTTGCTGTTGTTCAATTGCCAATTGAACTCTGCAATCCCTGGACTGCAGCATGCTGGGCTCCCCTGTCCTTCACTACCTCCCAGAGTTTGCTCTAATTCATGTCCATTGAGTGGGCGATGCCATCCAACCATCTCATCCTCTGTTGTCCCCTTTTCCTCTTGCCCTCAATCTTTTCCAGCATCAGGGTCTTTTCCATTGAGGCAGCTCTTCACGTCGGGTGCCCAAAGTATTGGCGCTCACGCTCACGGTGACTTCCTCTCTCTCCC
Source organism: Ovis canadensis (assembly GCF_042477335.2). Lineage (NCBI taxonomy): Eukaryota > Metazoa > Chordata > Mammalia > Artiodactyla > Bovidae > Ovis > Ovis canadensis. The sequence continues at coordinate 128,683,951 of NC_091250.1, read as the reverse complement.
TCTCTCTGTGTACTCCAGCCATACCAGTCTCCTGACTGCTTTCTCTCCTCCAGAGGAAGGTACTGCTGCTGCTGCTGCTAAGTCACTTCAGTCGTGTCCGACTCTGTGCGATCCCATAGACGGCAGCCCACCAGCAGTCTTTCCTTGAGGCCTTTGCACTCAAAACGGAAAAACAGGCTCAGAGAGGCTAAGCTGCCCAAGGCCATCCTGCTTAGAACTAATGGAGCCAGGCTCTAAAACCAGGTCAGGCAGCCCCCACGTTCTGTATCTTTTTATTCAACCCCACTGCATAAATGCTTAATGACTGTTTGATTGCTCGGTAATAGATTCCATGAAGGCCATCAGTCCCTTCTGCGAAAAGACTGCTCAGCATTTCCAGGAGAGCCACGGGTCTTTCTGAGAGAGGAAACGAGGTCTAGAATCTCGCTCTGCCAGAACCATTAGGAGCCTCTACCCTAGGCTCTGTTGCTGAAGGAAATAATAAGCCTCGTCAGGTCTGAGGTCAGCAAAGGCTAATTGGATCAGCCATCTTCCTTTCATGGACCGAAAGGAAGAATGGTCCCTGGGAGTTCCGGCTGGTTCTCCTCAGGTCCGTGGACCCTTCTCATGTTCTTTGTGCCGAATCATTTCTGTTTGACACAGACACGATTAGATTCAGTTCTTATCCCATTCACTGAGTTGCCTCTTTTGCTGAGCATTGAAATTGATTTAAAAGAAATGAAAAGGAACATACACGCCCTTAAAGACTTCATTTAGATCAATTATTTAACCTGGGGAGGGGTCCTTTTCTTTGAGCCTCGGAGAATCTGAGAGGCCTCTGAAATTACGTGTAAACTCTTATCTGTACAGATAGATGCATTTGTTTTTCCACTGAGAGGATGCAGAGCTTTCATCAAGTTCTCCCAGGGGTTTAGCACTCCAAAAATGGTGAGAACTCGTGGAAATAAAAACTTCTCTCAATGCCTATCATTTGTTTTGCAGAGAGTACACTCTGCGTTTCATCGCTCCTGTTAATCCTCAAAACAACTCGTGAGTTGGGATATTACCAGAGTAATTTCATAGATGCAAGAACTCAGGTCAGAGAGCCTCAATTATTTTTTAATGTTACACATAGGTTTTAAACATAGGAATCATATTTTAAACCCATGTCTGTTATCCTCCCAAGAATGCATTCTATTTTTATCTTGACCCATATTTTATTCAAACAGCCTATAGACACATGGTTTTAAAAATTAAGCAGTACTTTTATTTTTTTTTCTTCAAATTTTTTTTATTTTTATTTATTTATTTATTTTTTTTAAAGTTAAATATTTTATATTTTATTTGAAGTAAGACATCAAAATAAGACTTTGATAAATATGCATCCAGTATATAGATAAACTGATTTTATTATGCAAGAAGGTGGAAGGCATATAAAAATGCTTCATTTCAGTACTTCATGATTATAATCAAGATATAAAAACAGTTTTCTTCTCCTTCCTGCATTGTCTCTTTCCTTTGGGTTTTCTCCTCATTTTTTTTGGTGTTCATTTCTGCTTCATGTTGGAAGCTTTGCTTAACTCTGTGACTCCTTGGTTACCTTTTGATATTCAAAATGTTCTGCCCCTAAAGCTCATTACAAGCTCTGTGGGGCTAAGTCACTTCAGTTGTGCCCAACTCTGTGACCCATGGACTGTAGCCTGCCAGGTGGCTCTGTCCATGGAGTTTTCCAGGCAAGAATACTGGAGTGGGTTGCCATGCCCTCCTCCAGGGGATCTTCCCTACCCGGTGATGAAACCGGCATTTCTTATGTCTCCTGCATTGGCAGGCAGATTCTTTACCACTGAGCCACCTGGGAAGCCCACAAGCTCTGAGGGCAGGTAAATCTTTTTGCCTTGTGGGTCTCACCACTGAGGGATTGGGTAGCCAGCAGGCATTTTCATTGGTAACACTCACCTGAGTTTCTAGAGCTTGTTTTCCAGATCCTTTAAATGTCTCCAAACAAGAACTCTCCAGCTCCTTGCTTAGGTGAATGAGATCTACTGTTGGTGGGAGGCGGTTAGCAGTTCTGAGTAGGTAGAAGGGAGGATGGAGGGGGACCTGATCTTGTAAGTGCTCCGTAAGCAGAGCCCATTTCCAGTTCTAGGCTTCACCAGCCTTTTTCGGGCACACATCCAACTTCTGAGCCTCTCTGAGGATCTGTACGATAGACATCCCTCTGGCATCTCTCTCTGCAGGCTGCCATATCCCAGGTTTCTCCACTTATAGTGAAGATATTATTGTGTCTCCATTCAATTTCCAGCTTCCAAAAATCTATGAAATGATCTCACCTGTCTCACCTCTTCTGCTTCCTTTCATCCCTGAAGTTGCACCTCCTTTATTCCTTCTCTAGCTCTTAAGATAGACTTTTTAAAGAAGGCACATGGTCCTGCCACAACCCTGAAATGGAAGTTTCTAGGTTTTTTTTTTTTCTGCTGTCAATATATTGGGTTGACCAAAAAGTTTGAGTTTTTCCATAACATTTTATGAAAAAAAAAATGAACGAACTTTTTGTCCAACCCGGTACTACTACCTCTCGATATCTATCATGTTCTATCCAGAGTCTGAGATGCAGGAGAAGCCTTCAAGGGATTCTGGAGTGTTGATTATTCTACCCCGTGATGAAATCACGCACATAGACGGCACCCCTGATACGAGCACACGATTGTACATCAACAGGCAGGTTACAGAGTGAGGGCTGCAAGTTTGCCTGCCCAGAGGGATCCAGAAAGGCACACTCAGGGAGCCAGAGAGTGGTGTATCTAAGACTAGGGGGGAAATAGGGGCAAAGTCCTAAAGGCGGGCAAGTGCAGGGGCTGAGAAAAAAAAAAAAGTGTGTCCATCAGCTTGGCTTGAGGAAAGGAGTTTACAGAAGTAAGTATTAATATGCAGGCCTTTCTCTTGCAGGCGCAGGGTGCAGGCAGGCTGCAGTGTTTGATTAGAAGTTTGATTTTCTCTTACGGTGATGTCTTGGGCCTCTGAGGTGGTGCCAGTAGTAAACAACCCACCTGCCGATGCAGGAGACGTAAGAGATGTGAGTTTGATCCCTAGGTCGGGAAGATCCCCAGAAGGAGGACATGGCAATCCACTCCAGTATTTTTGCCTGGGGGATCCCATGGACAGAAGAGCCTGTCAAGCTATATTAGTCCATGGGTCACGAAGAGTCAGACACAATTGAAGTGACTTTGCACATATGCCCGCAAGGTGATGGCTCAGCACGGATAACCTACAAAATGATGATATAAAGAGTGTCTATAAGGGGACTTCCCTGGTGGGTCCAGTGGGTAGGAATCTGCCCTGCAATGCAGGAGACTCAGATATGGAAACCAGGATTAGGAAGGTCCCCAGAGAAAGAAATGGCAACCCATTCCAGTATTCTTGCCTGGAATAGCCCATGGACAGAGAAGACCAGCGGGCTACATGGGGTTGCAAGTTTTGGACATGACTTAGCAACTAAATCACCTCCACCACCACTGGGAATTAAGATCCCACATTCTGTAAAGCAAGTAAGCCTGAGAGTCACAACTACTGAGCCCACAGGCCACAACTAGAGAGAAGCCTGTGTGCTCCTAGAAAAGATCTGGCATGAAGATCCCACTTGCTGCAACTAAGACCCAAGGCAGCCCAATAAATTGGAAAAAATAAAAATAAAAGGAGATGGGTTTAAAAAGAAAAACTGTCTATAAGAACTAAGACATGTGGAGGGATTCCTAGAAGGGAAAGATTGGAGAGCAGACAGAGAGCTGGAACCATCCTTGGAAAAAGGAGAAACTAAAATCTTGGGATGGGAAGGAAAGGAAATAATTTGGCCAAAGTGGGGACTGGGGCAATGGAAAGATTCCAGGAAGAGACTGCAAGTCAATAGTCAAAGGGAAGAAACCCAGGCATTTCTGCCTGATGGGAGAGTGTGTCTAACTTAGGACTTAAGAGACGGGAAAGTCACTGAAGGGTCTTGAGGTCTGGACCAACCGTGGCATGTCACATGGACAGGGTTACACCCTAGATGCTGATAAATCTGGGCTTTTCCCTGAATCTTTGTGATTTCTGTCTGCTCCTCCGCCTGTTATCTAAGGTCAGACATACGTGCAAAGTTTTAGAATAAGAACAAAATAATCTTGATTTTGCAGTTCAGGTGAAATGTGAATATTGAATTGTGTGCAGACAAGAGCATTTTCATGATCTATTCATATTCCGGATTCTTTCTCTTTTCTTTTTTTTACCTCTTTCAAAAATGAAGAATCTTCAGCATTAATCTGCTTAGCAAATCGTATGAACTAAATTGAAAGCCTTGCAGACCTGTTGCCAAGCATGTGAGAATTATAGATTTTTCTTAACCTATTACCCTGGTGTTCATTCTATTTTCTTTTTTTTTCCCTTCCCAAGTAAGGTAGAAAAATTCTGAATATGTTGAAGAGTGAAGATAATTATTTCTTGCACGTTTTATAACTCCAAATTCCCTTTGAAAACATCAGCCTCCCCCCCCCCCCCACACACAGCCTCTCTACACTGGCCATTTCTATGCTGCCCTCCAGCTATTTGAAGGTTCCCTAGCTTGAACCCAGGTTGGATCCCTGGGTTGGGAAGATCCCTGAGAGAAGGGAATGGCTACCCACTCCAGTATTCATGAGCAGAGGAGCTTGGTGGGCTGCAGTCCCTGGGGTCGCAGAGCGTCAGACAGGATTGAGGGACAAACACTTTCACCCGGAGTGGAGCTGCCTTCTCTGTGGACCAGGGGGATGGACCGTTCCTCTAAGGAGATTCTTTAAGCACACCTCCAGATCTGGATTCTGGTTCCTGGTGGTGGGGGTTGCTGTTTTAATTTTATGGGTCCTCCTTTAAATATGGCAGGATGTAAAAATGAATAGCAAATGAGAATTCTCTAAATGCCTTTTCTGTGAATGGGTTTGTGCTTTCTTGGGTGACTCTTGCCCCCAGGAACCTTCCTGTAGGTCCCTTCTCCAGGTCAGGATTATGATTGAACCATTCCACCCATCAAGCCTAGTTCTGTATTTAATCAATCTTGAATCACCAGTCAAGTCCTTGCAGTTCAAATGTCAGGCTTCAAGCCTCCCTAACTTTTGCCATTGGCATTTCATGCAGTACTTTTTCTGTGTGTGTGTGTCTGTGTGTGTACGTGTTTTATCCCTTCTCTTTTTCCTCCTATTGTCCTGACTCTTCCCAGAATGTTTACACTTGTTGAAAAAAGCAGATTTTTCTCAAGCATTTGCAGTCAAATGAATAAGCTCATGAATCAGAAACGGGCTTAGACAGAGAATTTTCCTGCTTCAAGGTATGCAGTAGAGTTCAGTTCTGGCAGCTGTAGGAAAGGCTTCTTGGAGAACCCTCTGCGGGAGGAGCCCTGCTCACCAGAGGGAGGCAGAAGGGATTGCTGCTCACCAGAAAGGTGATGGCCTTTTCATAAGAATGTAATCCTTCCTTTTGCTGCTGAATATTCATGTTCTAGGGGTTGGGTAGAAGTTTCAAAATTCACAGATTTGTGGAAGTAGTAATTGTAAATCAGTATCATCTATAAATGTAATAGGGACTTGTTTGTTTTAAAAGGCCAGGATCACCTAAACTGAGTTTAATTTTTATCCTTTTTCTTTTGTTTATACTGAAATTAAGGCTGGAAGCTTATAGATACTGAACGATTGGAAACAGATGTGCTCTGATGACTTTTATTTAATCATAAATGGGATTAAAGTCAATTTGCTCATTTCTGAGTATTGTTTTTCTCTTAATGTTATAGCTAGCTTACTCTATCTATCTTCTTTGTACATATTTCTTTATTAAATGATAATCCATAAATAGATTAGCTAGAACATTAGAGCTAAACTAACATTACAGATGTCAATGATTTATATATAAATAATAATTATATAATGAATATATATGTGAGCTTCATACATATACATGTCTAAAATCAGTTCTATGGGTGATTCATAAGTAAACTAAATTTGGAGTGCTTTAATTATATCAAGGCATTCTAGAGAAAATGAAAAGAAAATTGCTATTTATTAATCTCTGTGGGAAATAATTTGGCTATATAACGAAGCTCGTATATCATGTAATTCTCATGACAACTCCATGATGTAGATGTGAAAAAACCAAATAACAGAGGGTGAAGGCCCTTGCCTAAAATCGTGGAGCTGGGCTCAGGGCGTTTTCCTATTTTCCTAGAGAAATGTGGTTCCTCCATCTCACTACGAGGACAGAACTAGAACTGCCTCGTGTATCATCCTCATCTCCTTCAGACATGAATACCTCTTCATCTCAAGGTCTTGCTTTGGCGAACATTGCATCACCCTCAAGGTCTTGCATTGGTCTTATTTTGGATACTATACGGTCACCCGAAGACCTAGGTGGATCGCAGACAGGACATGGCCAATAGATGTTCAAAGTACCACACTTGCCTTGGAGGTTTAAAGTCTCAGGGAAGATCAAGGTCTTTGAGTGCTTTTCACACTTGGCATCACTAATCTGGAGAACCCTAGCTCCTATCTCAGAGCTAGTTGTTTTTTCACTCTTATTTTTTCTTTCTGGTGTAAATCTTCACTCAGTGAATGACCACATATAGGGTTCATACTTCAGAAAAATAACTGGAGTTGCATACTTCAAGTCCTGACATCTTATTATGCCACAAAGTGTTTTTCTTTCTTTCTGGAGTGTCCTTTCCACACTACCTGTCTAGTGAACTCATCATTCTTCAAGGCTTTCTCTACAGCCACCTTCTCCAGGAAGCCTGTCCTCTCCGAACTTCCCAGACATAGTATCTCAGCTCCTACTGAGCCGCAAATACTTCTCTGGGGTGTGTGTCTGTGTCTGTATGTGTGTGTGTTATTCACTCAGTTGTGTCCAGCTCTTTGGGACCCCGTGGACTATAGCCCACCAGGCTCCTCTGTCCATGGGATTCTCCAGGCAAGAATACCATTGCCTTCTCCAGGGGATCTTCCTGACCCAGGGATCAATCCAGGGCTCCTGAATTGCAAGCAGGGTCTTTACCTTCTCAGCCACCAGGGACGCCCCATCCCCCATACATTGCACTGTGCCTAGTCTGCTGGTGCCGGTGAGGTCCCATTGGCATGTCTTACTCTGCAGGGCAACACTTCCTTTTCCGCCTCCCTCGTGTGGTTATCAGACTGAGATGTCCTCTGTCTGTTGAGGTAAGATCCGCCTTCAGTCATATGCGCATGCTCTGGAACGCTTTGAACACTGGATGGATTCAAGATGGCAAAACTCTGGGCTGTGAGAGTACGGAGAGAGTCGAAGAAGGGACTGAGACTTCGAGGCTCGGACAAAGTTGAGACCACACAGGTTTCCGTTCACATTTCACGTTGCCTCTTGGACAGAGACGCACTTCAGATTCTTCAAATTAAAAAAATGATGACGATAATACCACACTTGGTTGTTTTGTGGATGAAATAAAACAATGTTATGTGGATTAACTATGGTAGCTTCTAGGACAGGAACTCACCTCAACTTGCCCATGAAGTAATGATGTGTGATGGCTTGTTTGTCAGTATTCTAACTAGTCTTGCATGTCCAGAAGCTGGCGGTGATTAGCTTGTACCCTTCTGCTTTGTAAGAAAGTACATGTGTCCACGGGATGAGATTAATTCTCATTAGAAGGAAATGTAGTCGCTCAGTTGTGTCTGACTCTTTGTGACTCCGTGGACTATGGAATTCTCCAGGCCGGAATACCAGAGTGGGTTGCTGTTTCCTTCTTCAGGGGATCTTCCCAACCCAGGGATCAAACCCAGGCCTCCTGCATTGCAGGTGGATTCTTTATCAGCTGAGCCACCAGGGAAGCCCTAATCCTCATTAGGCTTTCATTTGTGTCTAAAAACCGGAAGACAGTGGTCAGCCCTCCTTCAGATGTATTCAGTAAAGCAGTGAACGATAGCATCCTGCCTTTTACATGGTGAGCAGTACGCTCATCTCTAAGTTTGGAATTCAAGTACAGCATCCCTTGACGGTGCCACCCAGTAACTGGTGTTGTGATGCGGTGTTTAAAAATAGATGTAAATAGTTAACACGTCTTTGAAAAGGAATCAAATCCTCACTTATAGCCTTTATCAACCAGCTGGTTCTTGTAAGCGTCTTCCCGATCTGTGTGCAAACATTACTTTTAAGTGATCAGCTGGCATAATTAGGTAAGATTGTACGCTGGAAGCACAATCCCGTTCTCTCTTCATCTCGGCTGGAAGAAGAAACAAACATTGCGGATGACGATGTGACGGTGCGTTAGATGTTGGAGATTTTTCAGCAGCTGCAGTACCTTGCTCATCAGCGGAGCTAGTTGTTTATTTATTTGTTTTTCTTTTCAAGTTCAAGGATGCGGCTTTGCAGAACCTCAGTCAGAGAGATAATTACGAAGCCAAGTACTGGGGGGTGGGGGGTACAGATAGCAGCTCAGCTGACCTGGGCTTCTGTATCCTGTCTTGTACCTGGATGCTTTTAGTATTCAGTTTAAAAAAATTCTTTAAATTCTCGTTGTATTATAGATTTAAATCAGATTCAGAGAAACTGATTTTAGACCTGATGGGGATGGAGGTGGGGGCTGTGACTTCAGAGACAAGGCGTCAAATGAGTAGGAAGATGCTATGAAGCAGGGAAACCAGTGTGGCTGGATGAAATGGCTACAAAGTGGCAGAGAGAGGAGATCTCATTCTAGCGTCTGCTGTGCCCATTGGGCAGTTCACTAACCCTCTCTTGACCTCATTCTCTGATCCGTGGAAATGAGGGTTTGGAAATAGTCTCCAAATGGACTGAGTGCCTGTTGCCTATCAAAATCCGGGGTGATCCTCACCCCGGGGGGCTCAGCTGTCCAGGAAGACAGACCAGCTGGGTGCAGAACAGTGTGTGAAGGATCCCGATGGAGAGAGTGCAGGGGCCGTGGGCTAGCAAGGCCCCGTGGACTCTGGAGCTGGACCGTACAGTGTCAAGGTCATCACTGAGGCTACCAGCTGTGTGATCTCCACAAAGACACCAACACCTGTTGCAATGGGCTGTTGTGAAACATAGGGAATACTGCCTGATAGATTGTATGTGCCCAAGAAATCTAGTTGTTCACTTGGGATCACAGCACAGAGAACTAAGATTGTGTCTAGAGGGTATAAGAAGATCAGACCTGAAAAAAAAAATCCAGTTGGTGATTGCAAGGCATCTCCCACTTGCCAAGGCTGGGTGACCCGTTTCCTTCCTTCTGAGAAACATGCGTTTGATGTGCATGCTCAGTGCTAGCAGGCCACGCTGTCTCAGCTTCAACCAATGTTCCATTCACTCACCAACCACCAAGCCTTCTTATACCAGATAAAGAACATCTCTGACCAGGGAAGACAGCCAGTATATTCAGTTCAATCGCTCAGTCGTGTCCGACTCTTTGCGACCCCATGGACCGCAGCACCCCAGGCCTCCCTGTCCATCACCAACTCCCGGAGTTCACCCAAACCCATGTCCATTGAGTCTGTGATGCCATCCAACCATCTCATCCTCTGTCGTCCCCTTCACCTCCTGCCCTCAATCTTTCCCAGCATCAGGGTCTTTTCAAATAAGTCCACATCCGGTGGCCAAAGTATTGGAGTTTCAGCTTTAGCATCAGTCCTTCCAGTGAATATTCAGGACTGCTATCCTTTAGGATGGACTGGTTGGATCTCGTTGAAGTCCAAGGGACTCTCAAGAGTATATTGTGAAAACTTTAAATGGAGAATAACCTATAAAAATTGTAAATCAGTATGTTGTACACTTGAAACTTTTATAATACTGTACATCAACTATACCTCAATAAAATTTTTTTGACAAGAACATCTACTGTAAAAATGGTTCTTAATATTCATGGAACAGACTGGGCTTCCCTGGTGGCTCAGATGGTAAAGAATCTGCCTGCAATTCAGAAGACCTGGCTTTGAATCTTGGATCAGGAAGATCCCCCTGGAGAAGGGAATGGCAACCCACTCCAGTATTCTTGCCTGGAAAGTTCCATGGACAGAGGAGCCTGAAGGGCTGCAGTTCATGGGGTCACAAAGAGTCGAACAGGACTTAGTGACTAACGCTTTCACTTTCACTGGATCCTAGGCACAGATAGTGACTCAGGTGTACGCGTACAGTAGACCCAGATGACCTCGTTTAATCTTTCGTTTACAATCTTTTGACAAAAGAGCTCTTGAAGTAGGAGAGATTTCAGTCTGGGTCTCTTTGGGACCAAAACCACCTTATCTGAAGGCTCTTTACAGACTTATCAGATGGAGAAAGTGACCAGAACTTTCCAGAGAGAGAGAAGAACATGTCTGAAGCCTCAGAACACACTCGAATTCTAGGATGCTTTCCTTCCGGCAGTTACGTTTCATTATTTAATAAGAGTGGCCCTGAGTTTCACTGTAGAGAATGAGGTTTACAGAGCTTAGGGGATTTGCTCAGTGATTTTTTTTTTTCAGATATAATTTCCTTATGATTATTTTTGTTTGTTTGTTGGAAACATTGAAATGTTTTCCATTCTCGGGTACCAAAGATAAAAGTCTTTCAAATAGTCCATGCAAAAGGCTGTGGTCTGTGTTCAGACTTTTTGAAAAGCCAGAACCAAAGCAGCAGTTATGGTCCTGAAGCACTAAAACCCTCAGGAGAGCTAAATCAGCACCTTCTCCAGGAAGGGCCCTACGAGTATCTCTTTAACCGCCTCCAGCCCTTTGCTGTCTCCACAGTGCAGGGAGTGCTGATGAAGGAGGAGGGATGAGGTGCCGAACTGCTAAAATATTTTGGAGAAAATCAGGTCTAGCCCCAGGCATCTTCTGTTAACAAAGGTGGCTCGGATGGCAAAGAATCTGCCTGCAATGCAGGAGACCCAAGTTCAGTTCCTGGGTCAGGAAGATCCCCTGGAGGAGAGTGTGGAAACCTGCTTCAGTATTCTTGCCTGGAGAATCCCATGGACAGAGGAGCCTGGCACGCTCCAGTCCTTGGGGTCGCAAAGAGTCAGACATGACTGAGCGACACCAACAACTCTCACTTCCAGACGTGAGCATCCTCTTTGGACAAAAAGAGGTTTTTTTTGTTGTTGTTTTCTTTCTCTTTTGCAGCTGTAAAGCATTTGGTGGTTAGTCAGTCCATTTTTAAATTGTCAAATAATGATTAAGAAATTAAAACAAAACCTAAATATTTAGAGCATGACAAGATCATTGCTAATGGAAACTTGGCATCTGGAGAAATCAGGCTCAAGGGAAAGGAAAAAACAATTCCTTATACAATCACGCATGATCAGTCTGATCTTTGTCCTAAAGGGACTTTAAAAATCAGATTTCAGAACTATCAGACTAGTTCACACACTGCAGCTAGAGAGTAGCCCCTCTGCTCCAGTCAGCGATGAAACCCCAGCACAGCCAAAAACAAAAATAAAAAAGCCTGTTTTGAGTATGTACTATGCAGAAAAAATTGTATTGTGTTTTTTTCTCAGTTCCCTCTTCCCCACTCCTCAAAATATGGGACAAATAGGGCTTGAAATTGGGCTTCCCTGGTGGCTCAGATTCTGGGAAAGAATCTGCCTGCCATTTAGGCGATCTAGGTTTGATCCCTGGGTTGGGAAGATCCCCTGGAGAGAGGAACGGCTATCCACTCCAGAATTCTAGCTTGGAGAATTCCATGGACAGAGGAGCCTGGCGGGCTACAGTTTATGGGGTTGCAATGAGCTGGACATGGCTGAGTGACTAAGCAGGCAGTGGGTGGAGTTGGGAGGATTAAGAATGAGGTCTTTAAATGCATATATCCGTGTGGAAAGAAAGTGCTGGGTATGTGAGAGTCTTTATTCTGTGCTTGCCCATCTCTCCTGGAGAACATGCTAGGCCTGTTTCCTCTTGGAGATCTTTGTCCCAGTAAGTTCACTGCCAGGAAAACTCTGCCCTTGTGTTTTTGGGGGGTTCATTCCTTCCTGCCTATCAGGTCTGGGCTCAAATGTCACTTCCTGAGAGATTCCCTTGACCTGTGCGTCTGGGCATCTCTGATCTTCACAAGCTGTTCACGCCACCCTCCCCCATCATAACACTTATCATAGTCTGCAATGATCTGGTTCCATTCTGTCTTCTTGTCACCCCCATCCACTAAGCTTTAAACTCCAGGGGGCCTTGTCTGGTTCTCTACTGCCCAGGGCAGAGCCTTGCACAAAGCAGGCACCCAATAAATATTTTTGAGTAAGTGAAAATAAGTGCTTTTATAAAAGTAAAGCACCCTATAAATATATTATTATGTGAACGTTGAAATCAGAAAATTTTCCCGAAAAGAATTTTAAAAATATTTGTCACTTCATTTCTAGAATTTTTTGAGCCAACACTTCCCCTGAAAGCTCGTTTTAACTGAACTCTTCATGGACTATTTACCCAAATGCCAGTTTCTAGATGTTCATTGTTGTTCAGTTGCTCAGTCATGTCTGACTCTTTGCAACCCCATGGACTGCAGCACGTCAGGCTTCCCTGTCCTCCACTATCTTCCGGAGTTTGCTCAGATTCATGCCCATTGAGTCGATGATGCTATCTAACCACCTCATTCTGTGCCACCCCCTTCTCCTTTTGCCTTCGATCTTTCCTAGCATCAGGGTCTTTTCCAATGAGTCAGCTCTTTGCATCAGATGTTTAGGAAATCAATATTTTCTAAAATAAAGTAACTTTATATTTAGAGTAAAAAAGTATCTTGCTTGTTAGCTGAATATATAGGGAAGAGCCTGCATTTTTTTTTTAATATTCGTGAGAAGAAAAATGACTAGGTCGCTATACCAGCCTACCAAATGCAACGAATCAGGGCAATCCACAGTTCATGTGTACTCAGGACTTCAGAGCCTGTGGCTGTCAATGTTCGCAGAACTGCTGAATCATGGAATTTCAGCATCAAAGGAAACTTGCGGTTCATTCACTTTACCCAGTCTGCAGATCTGATATGTGTGTCCCTAAATCATTTCTTTAATTCTGTAGGTTGTATCCTCTGCATTAATTAAGAATTGATGTAGTCTCGCTCACACTTGTGTTTTAAGATATTTTCTTGAGGTTTAATTTCTAGACATCATTTACATTGAATAAAAATTGAATTGTGCATGCTATCTCCCAAATTGGAAGGATAGTTCTGATGCTTTTGAGGTAGTAAAATTTCATTTCAAAAATATTGCCTGAAATGAATACAGAATTTATGAGCTGGGGTTTGGGAATACTTACTGTGCAGAGATTTTTGTCCTGAGGGCAGGAAGGTTGGGTGCAAGAAAGTTTTTATTTTTGGACAAAAATTTGACCTAAGGTAGAGAGTGTTCTTTGAGTTTGAACAATAATATATGAGATGATAAATATGTCAAGTGTGTTAGAACAAATAGTCATTTTATTCAAGGTCTTGTTCAAAGAAAGTGGCGATATAGCCTCTGTTTTATACAAAATCATGGTTGAAATGATGCCTCCTAGAATCCTGTCTTTTTGATCTGGAAGGAATCATGAAGATCAGCTAGCCCAGTGGCTTTCAAACTTTTCTGTCTGCTGCCTACGGGAAGAAATATGTTTAGGGGGCAGCATCCCACACACACATCATGCGGACAGGCAACCACAACTGAAGCCAGAGATCCAGTATCTGCCTCCTTGCATAAGATGCCTTCTGTTTTCTATTTTTATGCTGCATCATTTAAAAAAGTATTGGTTGTGCCTTCACAGATCAAGCTCAAGAACACGAGTTTGTAGATTACACATATGTGCATTCAGTCAGATCAGTCGCTCAGTCATGTCTGACGCTTTGCAACCCCATGGACCGCAGCACACCAGGCCTCCCTGTCCATCACCAACTCCCGGAGTCCACCCAAACCCATGACCATCGAGTCGGTGATGCCATCGAACCATCTCATCCTCTGTCATCCCCTTCTCCTCCTGCCCTCAATCTTTCCCAGCATCAGGGTCTTTTCCAATGAGTCAGCTCTTCGCATCAAGTGGCCAAAGTACTGGAGTTTCAGCTTCAGCATCAGTCCTTCCAATGAACACCCAGGACTGATCTCCTTCAGGATTGACTGGTTGGATCTCCTTGCAGTCTGAGGAACTCTCAAGAGTCTTCTCCAACACCACAGTTCAAAAGCATCAATTCTCTGGCGCTCAGCTTTCTTCACAGTCCAACTCTCACATCCACACATGACCACTGGAAAAACCATAGCCTTGACTAGACGGGTTTTTATCGGCAAAGTAATGTCTCTGCTTTTCAATATGCTATCTGGGTTGGTCATAACTTTCCTTCCAAGGAGTAAGCATCTTTTAATTCCCTGGCTGCAATCACCATCTGCAGTGGTTTTGGAGCCCAGAAAAATAAAGTCAGCCACTGTTTCCACTGTTTCGCCATCTATTTGCCATGAAGTTATGGGACCAGATGCCATGATCTCTTTGTTTTCTGAATGTTGAGCTTTAAGTCAACTTTTTCACTCTCCTCTTTCACTTTCATCATGAGGCTCTTTAGTTCTTCTTCACTTTCTGCCATAAGGGTGGTGTCATCTGCATATCTGAGGTGATTGCTATTTCTCCCGGCAATCTTGATTCCAGCTTGTGTTTCTTTCAGTCCAGCGTTTCTCATGATGTACTCTGCATAGAAGTTAAATAAGCAGGGTGACACTATACAGCCTTGACGCACTCCTTTTCCTATTTGCAAGCAGTCTGTTGTTCCATGTCCAGTTCTAACTGTTGCTTCCTGACGTGCATACAGGTTTCTCAAGAGAATGCACGATATTTATTGTTCTCTGTCTGACTTACTTCATTGTGTAAGGTTGTCTCTAGGTCCATCCACATTCCTGAAAATGAGAGTTTCCTCCCATGTTACGGGTAAGTAATATCCTATTGTATATATGCTTATATGGCACATCTGTTCTATTCATTCTTCTGCTGGGGAATGTTTGCGTTGCTTCCATGTCCTGGCTATTGTAGACGGTGCTGCAATGAATGTTGGAGTACATGTATCTTTTGGAATTACGCTTTCTTCCTAGTTTATGCCCCAGAAGCAGAATTGCTGGGTCGTATGGTAGTTCTGTTTTTAGTTTCTTTAAGGAACCTGCGTGCTGTTCTCCATAGTGGCTTCACCAATCTACATTCCTACCAACAGTGTAAGAGGGTGAAAAATGGTACAGATGGGCCTGTTTGAAAAACAGGGATAGAGACAAAGATGTAGAGGACAAATGTATGGACACCCCAAGGAAGGAGAGGGGAGAGTGAGACGAACTGGGAGAGTGAGACTAGCATATATACACTACTGTGCACAAAACAGATAACTCATGAGAATCTACCAGATAGCACGGAGAACTCTACTCAGTACTCTGCTGTGACCTAAATGAGAAGGAAATCCAACCAGAGGGGTATATGTATCTGCATGACTGACTCACTTTGCTGAACCACAGAAAGTAATACAACACTGTCAAGCAACTGTACTCCAATAAAAATTTAAAAAGCAAAAAAAAAAAAGAACAGTTTGGAAGATACTAACCATTCACTTTACTAATGGGAAGACAAAGGCACAAAGGAGGGGGGTGGTTCATCCCCCAGCTCTTAGCAAATTCAAGGAACCCTCTTGCTAAATTGTGTGCAACACGCTGCGTCTTCTCTGTCATTCCAATCAGTGAGCCCATGAAACCATAAGAAGTTACCATTTGCTATGCTAGGCTTAGCTGCTCAGTCATGTCTGATTCTGCAACCCCATGGACTGTAGCCCCCCAGGCTCCTCTATCCATGGGGTTCTCCAGACAAGAACACTGGAGTGGGTTGCCATGCCCTTCTCCAAAGGATTTTCCCAACCCAGAGATTGAACCGTGGTCTCCTGCATTGTAGGCAGATTCTTTACTCTCTGAGCCACCAGGGAGGACCATTTAGTTTAGTTAAATCAAAAGAAAACCCACATTTTCCCAGTTTAATCCCAAGTCCTCAATGTCACGTTTCCTACCCACTCTGAGCACTGTGCACTGGTTCCTTATAGCAGAGCTTGAACCCTTACCATAATGAGCCAGTGTTGCTCTCTAGGATGGGTATGAGAAAACATGGGTAGAGAAACCTGATTAAAGAACTCCTGGCTCTGGTTCTACCCTACTCCGTTTCCCTCCCATGAATAATGACTTTTTGAAAAAGTATAAAAATAAAGACCAAAATATACAATATTGTATTTTGGCTTAACCTTCTAAAAGTCAACCTTTTCGGGGATGCTGTGTAGATGAAGGTGGCCACACATTTGCTGATGGTTCTCCTGTGAAGAGGCAGGGTCTGTTTGCCCTCTGCTTGAACAGGCACCCACAGCAGATGCGGTGCCAGCTAGACCTGATCTGCAGGTGAATGGTAGTTTCCGCCCTGGTCCCTGTTCTGAGTCTCCCTGGAGACGTGTGACTACCCAGCTCAGGGACCCTGAGAGAGGCCCTGGCACTTCAAGGAGGTGGAGAGGACTCAGCAGAAACCGTCTTCCAGCGGTCCCCATCTGGGGGCCAGGCAGGTGATGAAGTCTCAAGGACCTTTCAGTACGGGTTCAAACAGGGTGATATTCACGTAGATGGACCTGACTCCAGCCCAATACCACCCTCTTTGGACCAGTTTGATCCTCCATGCAACAGAGAATCACCCAGCTAAGTCACTGACCATAAAATCATGAAATTTCATAAAATGGCTGTTGTTTTAAGCCTCCAAATTTTGTGGTAACTTTTGAATGCAGCGATGGAAAACAGAACTCTTGAGTTGCTGCAGATAGTTCAAGTAAGCTGTTTCCTAGAGGCAGTATTCCCAGGTGGCACAGTGATAAAGGATCCGCTTGCCAGTGTAGGAGATGCAAGAGACACAGAGTTGATCCCTGGGTTGGGAACATGGAAGAGGAAAATGGCAACCTGCTCCAGTATTCTTGCCTGAAAAATTCCATGGACAGAGGAGCCTGGTCCATAGGGTCACAAAGAGTCAGACACAACCAAGCATAGCACAGCACACAGGCAGTATAGCATGGTACAGATTCTGGAGCAAGAATATTTCCTCTGAATTTCCATGTGCCTCACTTTCCTCATCCATAAAATGGGGATAATAACCACCTCATAGGAGGATTACTTGAGGATTAAAAAAAGTTAATACCAGTATATATAAAGTCCTTGGAACAGCATCTTATACACAGAAAGTGCTATGTAAATATGTCTTATTATTCTAGAGCAATAAATGACAATTTGAATGCTGGTTTAGGTAACAATTCTTTTAGATTGTGACCAGGCCTTTGTGCTGGGTCTTCAGGTCTCCTAAAATCTGACTTGCAAAAATAATTCAGATTGGGCTTGGAAATGAATATCCCCATGGGACCTAAGAGAGATAAAGAATCGTAAACAAGGAGCAGAGAGACATGACATTTGCTACAGTGGCATTTAGTGACAGGTCCACTGGTCTTAAACATTGTTATTAGCCATATGAACAAGAGGTTGAACAGCACATTATTCACACCTGTACCATCAAATCAAGTAGAAGACTTGAGAAAACGGATTACATCTCCATGTCAGAAGAGAGTAGGAGGCTGCGCTGGGGAGAAGATGAAACAGCAAGATTCACTTCTGTCAAGTTCAAGATTTTGAATTGAATTTGTCGAAATATCAGTCCTTTCCCCAAAGGACGATTTGCAGCCTCTCAGTTGAACAAGTGTTTACAGAAGGTATGCCAGGCACCATGCCCGAAAATGTAAACTCCAAGGTGGGTAAGGCCTGCCCCTTCTTGTAAGGAACTCACAGTCTCATAGGCGATGCAGGTAGAAACCAGTAAGAATTAGGGTGGCAGGTGCCAGAAAAGGAAAGTATGAACAGGAGGTTCCTTAAAAGACTAAAGATAGAGTTACTGTGTGATCTAGCAATCTCAATCCTAAGCATGTATCCAGAAAAGACTAATCTGAAAAGATACACACATGCTCCATGTTCATCGTGCAAAAGCCAGGACTTGGAAGCAACCTAAATGCCATTGGCCAAGGAATGGGTCAAGAAGGTGCTGTATATTTGTATGGTGGAATACTGGTGTTCAGTCACTAAGTCATGTCCAACTCTTTGCGACCCCGTGAACTGCAACACGCCAGGCTTCTCTGTCCTTCACTATCTCCCGGAGTTTGCTCAGACTCATGTCCTTTGAGCCAATAATGTCATCCAACCATCTCATCCTCTGTCGTCCCCTTCTCCTCCTGCTCTCAATCTTTCCCAGCATCAGGGTCTTTTCTAATGAGTTGGCTCTTCACATCAGGTGGCCAAAGTATTATAGCTTCAGCTTCGGCACAAGTCCTCCCAATGAATATTCACAGTTGATTTTCTTTAGGATTGACTGGTTTGATCTTCTTGCTGTCCAAGAGACTCTTAAGAGTCTTCTCCAGCTCCACAGTTCAAAAGCGTCAATTCTTCAGCTCTCAGCCCATGAACAGTATGAAAAGGCAAAATGATATGATGGAATACTACCCAGGCATAAAAAAGAATGAAATAATGCCATTTGTGACACCATGGACGAAACTTAGAGGTTATCATACTAAGTGAAGTAAGTCAGAAAGAGAAAGACATATGACATCACTTACATGTCCAATCTAAAAAAAAATGATACAAATGAAATTATAAAACAGAAATAGCCTCACAAACATTGAAAACAAACTTATACTTACCAAAGGGGAAAGGGGAAGGATAAATTAGGAGTTTGGAATGAATAGATATACACACTGTGGGCTTCCCTGGTGGTTCAGTGGGTAAAGAATCTGCCTGCAATGCAGGAGACCTGTGTTTGATTCCTGAGTTGGGAAAATCCCCCAGAGAAGGGAAAGGCTACCCACTCCAGTATTCTGGTCTGGAGAATTCCATGGACAGAGAAGCCTGGTGGGCTACAGTCCATGGGGTCACAAAACAGTCAGATACCGCTTCACTACTAAACGAAGAAGAAGAAAGAGCTATGTTCACTTAGCCATTCATTCACTGAAGCTGACACCATGGAAATAACACATAGTCAGTGCTCTTCCAAAACCTGCAGGGAGAATCATTAATCAAATAATTGTCACACACAACAGATCAACAGTATATAATCATAAATTTTTCACCTTATGTGTTTATGAAGGAAAAGCAAAGCGATCTATTGGAGGACAAGTGGTATCTAGCACTAGAGGGCAGGGTAAAGCAGTTCTTTAAAAGAATGATGCTTGGGCTTGAGGCTTGAAGGATGGCATACACAGTTAAGAAGAGAAGGGGAGGGAACAGGGTGGTTGGGCAGAAACTACAGTCTGTGCAAAGGTCCTGTGGAAGGAGGATCTTGCAACATAGCTTTGAGGAAACAGAGGATTTGCTGGAAGGGATGCTAGATATCAGTAAGTACCACGTGGTCTTAAGTAGAACCATTTGGATTTATTTAATCTCAATTTAAAAAATCAGGGCTAGTGTAGACTTCAGTGAACTATTTTGGATAGTGTAAATCTTTTTAAACTAGGAGAAACATCTAAAAGAGGCTAGTCTATGTCTCTTCACCCAAAATGTCACTAGTATGAGGGATACTACAGAGTTGCTTTTTTAATCTGAAATCATTATTCTACTTAGGATACTAACCAGTATAGTGCTACTATAGCGTTCAGTTGGAAACCTGGTTCTAAACCCAGGAGGATTTTACACTGTCATCCTGAAGGCAAAGAAAAACACAATACTTTGCTCTTTATTTACAATTAAAAATGTTTGTTAAAGTTCACGTTCTCCTGCTCTGTGGTAATTTTCAGGCTCAATATGAACAAATGCTAAGTAACACATGTGAACGATCTGAATATACAGAATCATATTTCCACAAATGTTCTGCTTCTCCATCAATCACTCATTGCCTCTTAGAAGGAAAATAAATTTGCTTTTGAATGGAGAACCAGTGATTATTTTTTCTTCCTAATATTAGATTCTAAATATTTGAACGGGTTGCAAAATCTGTTCATAATTTAGGACTTAGATGAAGCCCCTCCTCCAGGAAGCCTTCTTTATTTCTCTGCTTAGGTTGATCTGCATATTTTTCTGATGCCCTTCACTTTGTATCCCTGACTGTGGTACTTCATTTTATCTTTTTTTTTTTTTTAACTCTCTCTTAGGTGCCTGCCTTTTTCCCCCAGTTCAGTTCAGTTCAGTTCAGTCGCTCAGTCGTGTCCGACTCTTTGTGACCCCATGAATCGCAGCATGCCAGGCCTCCCTGTTCATCACCATCTCCTGGAGTTCACCCAGACTCACGTCCATCGAGTCAGTGATGCCATCCAGCCATCTCATCCTCGGTCATCCCCTTCTCCTCCTGCCCCCAATCCCTCCCAGCATCAGAGTCTTTTCCAATGAGTCAACTCTTTGCATGAGGTGGCCAAAGTACTGGAGCTTCAGCTTTAGCATCACTCCTTCCAAAGAAATCCCAGGGTTGATCTCCTTCGGAATGGACTGGTTGGATCTCCTTGCAGTCCAAGGGACTCTCAAGAGTCTTCTCCAACACCACAGTTCAAAAGCATCAATTCTTCGGTGCTCAGCCTTCTTCACAGTCCAACTCTCACATCCATACATGACCACAGGAAAAACCATAGCCTTGGCTAGACAGACCTTAGTCGGCAAAGTAATGTCTCTGCTTTTGAATATGCTACCTAGGTTGGGCATAACTTTTCTTCCAAGGAGTAAGCGTCTTTTAATTTCATGGCTGCAGTCACCATCTGCAGTGATTTTGGAGCCCAAAAAAATAAAGTCTGACACTGTTTCCACTGTTTCCCCATCTATGTCCCATGAAGTGATGCCCAATTGTATTCCAAACCATTCCTAGCACGGCAGCTGGCACTGGATAATTGTCAATATGTGTGTCTGTTGGTGGGATGGATGAGGGAAAGAAAGGGACAGTAGAGTTGCATTAGCTCAGGCTCTTACAGAAAATAGAATGTGACTCTTGTGAACCTAAGAAGACAATGTATTACAGGGGTTTCTCTGAGGATGGACAGGAAGTTTGAGGAATTTGGGAGAGTTGAGAACCAGAGGACACCACGGGATACAGCAGCAGAAACGTCATGATCATAACTGCTTGCCGTCACTGGGTTGAGCCCATCCTTTCTCCCAACCTTGTGTCCTGCTCTTTAAGACTCAAAGTCATCGGAGAGGGAATCCAGAACTAAATCTAGGTTTCCCTGTGGACACATGACTGCACCAGGTCAGGACGAGGAAGAGCCTACAGGACTCGCTTACTTTCTGTGGGTGGTGTGTTTACTATTCAACCAGGTCTCTGCATGTTGGCAAAAGTTAATTTTCCAGAAGAAAATCAGTTAGTGCTATTAGAAAGATCAGTATGGGTAGGAAGAAAAACCTGTAGACATATCCATTGCATGTGGAAAGGACTCCACAGTAATGAAGTTGGTTTTGCATTTGTCTTGAAAGAAATGGCAACCCACTCCAATATTCTTGCCTGGAGTATCCCATGGACAGAGGAGCCTGGCGGGCTGTAGTCCACATGGTCACAAAGAGTCAGACACGACTGAAGTGACTTAGCACCCACACACTAAATGGCTGGTGACCTTGGGTATATCATTTATCCCCTCTGGTTCTTTGCTTTCTCACTTATTGCATGAAATAACCTTGTCTTCCTGACCTCCCTGGTTGGTTGTAAGGGTCATAGAAGACAACGTATCTAAAATTACTTTGTGAATGAGAAGTGCTCTGTAAATGCAGAGCACTCTCTTTACAGGTGTTTGGTCTATTCTGCAGCAGCATTATTCAGTAGGTGCTGGTGAGCGAAACTGAGATGTTTATTTCTCTCTTGGGTGTCCGTGTCCAGAGGAAATGTGGAGGTGACTTGCTTTCACTTGCACTATGCATTCCAACAGCAGTGTAAATATCACGCATGTTTACTGAACATTCATTATGTGTTGGGATCTCGTCTCAACCACTTTCTGTGTCCTAACTCACGTAATCCTCACAACCATCTCATATGTTAAATGATGTGAATATTCTTATCTTACAAATGAGTAAATTGAGGTACATCCATCCTCAGAAGTGTCTCATCAACATCCCCTTCTACCCTCTAGATCCCACTGGCAGAATCTGAATATCAATTTTTACTTCTTCACTGCCTTGCTAGATTATAAAGAAGATTAATGGGGAAATGTTGGCATAATATTTAGTGTTCATTGGAAGAAATCTTCTGGTGAAAGCTATTATTGTGGTGCATTTTCCTAATAATGAAATATGAAATATTGTAGTAGTTTTATGCTCTTCTTCTCTTGAATTAATCTTTCTAATCCTAGCTCACTATCAACTAAGTTTTCAAAGACTTCAGAATAGTTACTCTTTCTTAAGGATTTTCTCCATGATTTTATACAAATACACACACACATATATATATGTATGTAGCTATAATAATATATGTATGTAGCTATCCATGTAAAATATATGTATGTAAACATATTTACATACATATGTTTACATGTATACATATATTTATGTAGGGGCTTCCCTGGTGACTCAGGGGTAAAGAATCTGCCTGCCAATGCAGGAGACGCAGGTTCAATCCCTGGATAAGGAAGATCCCCTGGAGAAGGAAATGGAAACCTACTTCAATATTCTTGCCTGGGAAATCTCATGGACAGAGAAGTCTTGCGAGCTATAGTCTGTGGGGTTGCCAAAAGCACTGGACATGACTTGGCAACAAAACAACCAAGCTATATATATATTCGACTCACTATATTCAGTAAAGTGTATTCATTGTATATATTCATATACAATTCACTGGTTCCAGTCTCAACTATATACTGTTTTTCCCTTGAGGGTCAGCACTCTTGAGTTTAAACCCTGCGAGAGTTTAAACTCTGGGTCCAAAAAGGGTTGTAGCCCCTCTGGAGAGCTGATGATCAAGTTTAGACTTGGGGGAACAAAGCAAGGAAGCCTATGTTAGAACTTTAGCTGCAGCTGAAGAATCAATGCCAGTGCTTTTTAGGGTATAAAAAGGAGCCCTTCCTGGGTTCAGAGAGAAGGAAAAGGAGAGAGGGAATGAGTGTGATCTGGAAAACTTTCCCCTGACATCCTGTCACTCACCCAAATGGCTGGTGATAATTCGCACCAGAGACGTTTGTAAGATCAGATGGGGTGCCACATCTGTAGAAGCTGCATCTGACAATGGAGTGTCAGTCACGGGGACTCTATGCCTCGCTAATGTCAATGTGCTAAACCTCAATTGTCAGGAATGTGGTGAGAAATTATAAAAGTTGGGACAGAAGACTTTATCCAGGGGATAGAGTTTAAGACTGGGTGTGATAATCCCAAATTTCCCCATGAGCAAAATAAAGATACAGGCATATTGGGGCAAGATTGGGGGCCTAGAAGAAAAATAATTGGAAAGATTTCTATAAGACTGTGAATGAGTTCTGATAATTTTATTAACTAAAATATTATAATATTTTTGTGTTCATTAGCCAATCTTCCAAATTCAAGAAAAGCTCCTTTACAGATCAAATATACAAGTATATAGATAGCCTCGCTGTTTGTACTGGGTTTTCATAACTGCATTTTTATAACACTCTTCCCCAATGGAGAATAAAATCTTTTACAGCAGTCCTAGATATACGTCGGCACATGTGTTTGTATTGTAATATAAATGAAATGGTTACTCTGTTAAACTTAACTTATATGTCTAAGGGAGAGAAGTGTGCATTTAGGGATGGATTAGCTCTATTTAAAATGTGATGTAATTTTACAAAAATAACAGATTGTATCCAATTATCATTGCAGAAAATATGGTCTGATAAATGCCCTTTCTCTAAAGGACTTTTTTCAAGTTTAATTAGTATATGATAGAGACTTGTAATACACCACTGAAAAGTTTAGTCAACAGTACTATTTGAATACTTGAGTAAAAATAATACAGTGGGATAATTTAAAGGTTGTTTTACCCAGTGGTAAAAATCCCCATCAGTCTATTAAAAACCATGTACTGCGGACCTGTCATAAATAAGGGGCTCGGCTTGGTAGGATGGATGAACCTTGGGGCATAGTAATGGGTCTACATGTGACTCCTGCTAAGGGCTCAATAGATGTTTGCAACATGAAAGGAGAAATGAACATAGAAACCTTAAATGACACCAATGACTTTTTGGAGTAGATATCCCATGCACAGCACATCCCATGAATCAGTCCACTTAATCCTTACAACAAACCTGTGCTGTAATTGATTAGTCTTGAGATGAGGTTGGTTACAATGACAGACTGAGACGCTTACTTGAGGCCAGACCTCTGCAGTGCGGGTAGTAAAACTGGGATTTGAACCTGGGTTCATCTGTTTGGGGAGCTCATGGATTCCTTAGACCTGCTGTGCAGCCCCTGGAAACCTTTCTCATTTGACTGTAAATTTTTCCAGAGCAACCATTAATAGCATTCATCACCTCAGTGAGATCTATCATGGGGTCCCATGTATTCTTTCCAAATTTAAAAGGCTCATACAGGATTGGAAAACTAAGATGTAGTCGTAATAGAAAAATTTAGCGTAGGTAGTAAAATTCCCCTTAAATATTCATTGGAAGGACTGATGCTGAAGTTGAAACTCCAGTACTTTGGCCACCTGATGTGAAGAGCTGACTCACTAGAAAAGACCCTGATGCTGGGAAAAACTGAGGGCAAGAGGAGAAGGGGGTGGCAGAGGAGATGGTTGGATGGCATCCCCAACTTGGTGGACATGAATTTGAGCAAACTCTGGGAGGTAGTAAAGGACAGGGGAGCCTGGTGTGCTGCAGTCCATGGCGTCACAAAGAGTCAAACAG
Organism: Ovis canadensis; assembly: GCF_042477335.2. Lineage (NCBI taxonomy): Eukaryota > Metazoa > Chordata > Mammalia > Artiodactyla > Bovidae > Ovis > Ovis canadensis. The sequence goes on along the minus strand of NC_091250.1, from coordinate 128,659,204 downwards.
GACTGAGCAGCTGAACAACAACAATAAAGTTCAACATAGAAAGTGTGTGATTAATTTCCTGGAACTGTCATAGGGCTGAAGTGGTAGAAACGCCTGTTGGGTGGCATGATTTGGGAAGGTTTCCCTTAGGAAGGGGGCTTCCCAGGGAGCTCAGTAGTAAAGAATCTGCCTGCCAGTACAGGATACATGGGTTTGATCCCTGGGTCAGGAAGATCCCCTGGAGAAGGAAATGGCAACCCTCTCCAGTATTCTTGCCTGGGAAATCCTATGGACAGAGGAATCTGGTGGGCTACAGTCCATGGGGTCGCAAAAAGTTGGACGTGATTTGGTGTTTAAACAGCAACTTTTAAGAAGAGGCATTTGAGATGAGCCTTGAAGGACAGTGCTGTGCATGCGTCAGGGAACTGGGTTCCAGCCTGGTGTGCTGCCACCAGACTCCTCTCCCTCCCCTCTCCCTTGGGGACATTTGACAGCAAGGAGGAATTAATTACCACACATTTCCCTCTGCTTAGAGCCGATTACCTGCAAGGCTGCTCCATGAACATCAGGCTGAGAATAGCAGGGAAAATGCCATTTGGAAATGTTCTGCTTGGAGCGGGTGTCCAGCTGCTCATTTAGATCATGAACTGTTTGTCAATACTGACAATTAGTGGGCTAAAGATTGCGTTGACCACATGACAAGAATCGATACGTGCAATACTTGTTAGTTATTTACCGCCGAGTGTATTAAAGCCTCTAGATTTCTTATAAATCCTTCAAAGCCATCCTGCTATGATCCTCTCAGCAACACGCATTGACACATCAATAAATCCTTTTGACAAGGGTGATCTGTGAAAATCAATACCAGTTTATCAGCGATTCCCATGTAGTTCTTTTTTTTTTTTTTGACAGGCCAATAGAGATTTAAGATCATTTCCCAAAGCTGAGAACCTACACGGTTCAGGTACAAGGCTTGTTGTCATTGTGCCTGCAAGGCACTGACCTTGATCACTGCTCTTTGCTCAAAGAGTCTTTGTAAATCCCACAGGAGAGAGACAGAGACCCACTCCCTAATAAAGGTGATGACTGCAGCCTCTTTCAGAAGTGGGGAGTTGAAGGTCTTAGTGCATAGCTGTCTGCAGCTGTGCCTAAACTGCCTTCAGCTCCTCTCTGTCTTGGAGAACGCTAGAGACCTTTCCAGCAGCTCCTCACCCTGATTCTTCATCAGCCTTTAGCACTGGTGCTCAATAATGTCTGCTTCTTGAATGGATTTGCCTTACATTTTTTATTATATGAGCTGAGTTAAACCTTCATGCTAAGCAAAAATGCAGTTCAAGTTTATATACACAAATAGTGCATTAGTTAGCATGAGACCAGCTGCTGTAACAAAGAGAAAGAAAAGTTAAAGTCTCTTAGTTGTGTCCGACTCTTTGTGACACCGTGGACTGTTACCTGCCAAGCTCCTCTGTCCGGGGAATTCTCCAGGCAAGGATACTGGCGTGGATTGCCATTTCCTTCTCCAGGTGATCTTCCTGACCCAGGCATTGAACCCAGGTCTCCTGCACTGCAGGCAGATTCTTTACCCATCTGAGCCACCAGGGAACCCCAGTTCAGTTCAGTTCAGTCGCTCAGTTGTGCCTGACTCTTTGTGACCCCATGAATCGCAGCACGCCAGGCCTCCCTGTCCATCACCAACTCCCAGAGTTCACTCAGACTCATGTCCATCGAGTCAGTGATGCCATCCAGCCATCTCATCCTCTGTCGTCCCCTTCTCCTCCTGCCCCCAATCCTTCCCAACATCAGAGTCTTTTCCAGTGAGTCAACTCTTCGCATGAAGTGGCCAAAGCATTGGAGTTTCAGCTTTAGCATCATTCCTTCCAAAGAAATCCCATGGCTGATCTCCTTCAGAATGGACTGGTTGGATCTCCTTGCAGTCCAAGGGACTCTCAAGAGTCTTCTCCAACACCACAGTTCAAGAGCATCAATTCTTCGGTGCTCAGCCTTCTTCACAGTCCAACTCTCACATCAAGCAACCTCAAAATGCCAGTTTCTGTATTACAGCAGGTTCAGTGCCGCTGCATGCTGGACATGAGGATTCAGAGACCCCGGGTCCTTCCATCTGTGGTTCTGCTGTCCTCTAGTATCTGAGTGATCTCAGCCTGAACATGCAGAAACCCAAGAGAGAAAGAGAAACCCATCCATTGAAAGAAAAAAAATCCTGACCTGGAAAAGACACATTTCATGGGCTTATGCTCTGTGGAGAAGAACTTGAATCAGGGTGACACGATGCAAAAAGGGATTTGTTAGTTTAGTCTTAGATGGACAGTCATCCGAGGGGCAATCCCATACTGCAGAAAGAGCACGGGTTTTCTCGGGAGAGCTGGCCAGAGATGCCAACTAGGACTGGCTACATCTGTGGCTTCAAGGGCCTGCACTACAGACACGGAAAATACACCATTCAAATGCTTCACAAAGTATGCGGGCAACTGGGGGAGAGAGTCTGTCTTCCTGAAACCAGCAGATTGCATGCAAATATTCTTCTTCACCTTCTCGCTAATCTCCATGGTCAAAGCTTCCAAATACTGATAGCCTTTATTTTTGGGGGGGTTCCATAGACCTTGGCTTCTGGCATAGCAGTTGCTACATCAAAACTGAGTCTTAAGTCTCTTGTTTGAAAGTTCTGTTGGCAGCAGCTTTAAAGGATACTGAAAGATGAAGTGTTCATAATCATCTCATGTTCTGTCTCTGAAATATAATCTCAAAAGAAGCAACTGCACTATAGTTTAGACTCCCAGGTTCCGCTGGTTCCTCATAAAATCTGCCCCCAATCAGGGCTTTCTTGCTTCTCTCTGCCTTTTTGCTGAACTGCCATGTCTCTGTGTTGCTGAAACTAATAAAATTCTATCTATGACTCTTTTGGGGATCTCTAGCCAGAGTCATATTTGAGATCCAAAGACAAGGAGAAGTTTCTGCTGGTATTTTGCTGTAATTAAAGATACAGGAGTTCTCTAGAGGAGCGTTTCTAAGGAAAGAGATGTCCACTAGCTTGGGGATCTTGAGGGTTTTTTTTTTTCCCTTCTCTTTTCTTTTCTTTCTTCCTTTTACTTCTCTTCCTCTTCTTCCTCTTCCTGAACCTTCTGCTCTTTCTTCCTCTTCATTTTTCTTTTTAGATGACTATACCAACTACATTGGATATTTAAAGTTATCTGTTTTCTCACTTTTTTAAGCATAGAAACTCATTTGACATATGGAACTGGGAGAAGAAAGATGCTTTGGAGAAAGCCTACCTTCCCTTTATATAGTTCACTGAAATATCTAAATTCTGGAGGAAAGTTCCCCATTGATAAGGCCTATACTTTCTGAGTAGTCTTTAGTTTTTTAGCTATATATTCAATTCTTCAGCAATTTCTTTTGTGCTAGGGTGACAGATAAGTGGATATTTGGAAAGACGTGGGTAAAACAAGACTGGATATGGGAGAAGAGAAAACTGATCTTTGTGTCTTATATTTTTAGCTGTCCACATTTCTCTAAATGCAATATTTAAAGAATACAGCAGTGGAGGTTGGGGGCGTTCTGTTCCTCTCTAGCTCGGTCCGCCATGAGAATCAGGATGAAAGATTGGGTGGTTTTCTACAGTGTAGCAAATGAAATAGCTCATTAGCTGTAAGCAGCCAATAATCTGTCGTGATTCACCAAGAGCTACTATTCCTCAGGGAAATTTATGCTAGGCAAGGCAGGAAAGGTGAGAGAGCAAGAAGAAAGAGGGTGAAGAAAGCAAGCAAAGTATGAGTGGAAGTATGCTTCCCGTCCTTGCAGAAGGCTGTTTCTGATACACTAAGAGACTTTTTTTTTTTGCTGTATTTCATCTTTGTGTAGAGATTATTTTTAGCATCCAGCATTATTCCTGGTTAGAAGGATGACTTTGAGTATTATCCATGATTAATTAAGGCCATATGGCTCTTGAAACATTCTCTGCTTGTGGATATAATAATGAATAAGACCATAACTGTTTACATTCTTTCAAGACATGATCACAATACATTTTAACCCCATGAAGTACGCAGGCAGGAATTCACTCCTGGTCTGCAGATGGAATGATGAAATGGCATATCTTAGGTTTACATTGCAGGGGTGAAAGCTTAAAACAGGGCCGCAGCCCCATGTAAGAGGGACTCGTCGGTGCCATCCCAGGATGGGACAGATTCAGGCCCAAAACTAGTTTTTTGAACTGCCAATCCTTGTTGCACTGAGGAAATTTGAAATAGTAATATGCTAGTGATAGTTGACTTGTATGAAGCATTTGTTAAATGTTTCATATATTGACTCGTTTGTCCTTCAAAGCAGTACTATGGTATAGTCCTGTTACTAACACTCTTTTTTGTCCTTTTTTTCTTTTTAAAATTGTGATATGATTATTATTATGCTATTTTATTTTTTGAAATATGATAACACACTTACAGGAGACTTGGAAAATACAGAACCACGTTACATATAGTTTCACTATGTATTTTTATTATTTTTTAAGTAGATATATTAGGCTTTTTAGTTGGAGTTTCAATATCAAACTCTCAAAAATTAATAGAATGAAGAGACATAAACGTGGAAGGATATAGTAAACCTGAAAAGCACTATGAACCAATTCAACATAATTAAGATTTATCCAATTTTCATACAACAGCAGGATACAAATTCTATCCAAGTTCCCATAGACTGTAAACTAGGAGACACTGGAACATATCCAGGGACATACAACAAGGCGCAAAAATTTCATGATCAAAAGGTATTGAAATCATGCAGAGTCTGTTCTCTTTTCACTGTGGAATTATGTTAGAAATCAGTATCAAAAGACATTTGAAAATAACCCATATATTTTCAAGATTAGCACTCTTATAGATGAGAAACTAGGGGCCAGGAAAGGTGAAGCTGCTTATTCTTAGTGACTCAAGTCATAGAGGAGGAGGCTGGAAGTACAATCCAGGCAATTTGTCTGCTGACCCCAAGTTAGGAAACTCCACACAGGGCTTCCTCTCCACACCAAAGAGCTGCAAGTTCCAACAGCTGTGCAAGATTCTCAAAGGCTTCCCATGTCCTTGAGGATCCAGAGTTTGGATACAAGACTTGGCTGTCTTTTCTCCCAAGTCCTGATAAACTGCTATAGAAAGAGTTTTCATATAAATTGGGGGTGGAAATCACCCATAAAGTGGTTCCTCTGCCACAGTCCCTTCCCTTAAAGCAGGGGGAGCTGCACAGACCATCTGTGTCCTGAGATCCCTCTTGGTGTACAGAACTCAGACCAGTCTGATGACCATGTATTCACACCTTCTTCTGTTGGGTACTGAATGTGTATTGTGAGCTACAGAAGACACAAAGATGGAGACACTCTGCTTTTGGTCCTCAAGGAGATCAGAGTCTCCAGGGGAGACAAGGATGTGGAATCAGATGGTTATTATATACAGTGAGTGCTACCAAGGACACAGAGGCAACGTTCTCCTCGAGCCAGAGATGGGCGGGACATCTTTGGGCCAAAGAAATAGAAGGGGTCAAGGCAGAAGGGATTCACCTTCTGCTCAGAGACTAAAATCCGCCAGCTCTGGGTTCAAGTCATGGCTAGGCCAATGGGAAATATTAGGAAAGTTATTTTTCTTTACTGTGGCTCAGTTTCTTATCCTGACAAATCAAAATGGTAATGTCCCTTGTGGGGTCACAAAGAAGATTATGGAGAGATCTAAAGAAAACAGATCCCATAGTATGTGTTTGGGGAAGATGATGATAGCGATAATAATCATCTTGAGAGCTTCACAGAGGCTGTGACACCTGGTGACCGCATCACAGGCAATGTGAAGCAGGTTGTTGGGGCAGAGAAGTGTCTGAGCGTCAGGAGGGCAGTTTCCATGCTGGAAACCGGCACACATGAACAGAGCCTGGAATAATTCCTCCTCATAGCACAGCCCTAAGAATATTGTCTGGCACAATATTCCTCCTGCCTTTTCTCTCTGTAGGCTTTTCTGATTCTAGTTGATCCTACATATAGTTGAACATTGCCTTAATTGGCTGCCACACCATTTTCCCTCTTGAGAATGAGGCAATGGCTCCCAATTGCCTCTTGAATCAGCCTGAATCAAAGTGAATGTGAGTTTCCAGCCCACCTCACCCCCATCCCTCATCTCGTCTCTCGCCATACCTGGGTTTTTGCTCCACTCCAATCAAGGAAACTAGCTGGTCCTGAGTCTCCACATTATTTTCCATCTCTCCCTCTTCAGGAAAGGGTGGACTCCCTGCATATGGGTTTGACAAAATTCCCAAAGTGGGTGGTGTATGACTGTGGTGTGTGTGTGTGTGTGTGTGTGTGTGTGTGCATGTGTGTGTGCATGTGTGAGTATTGTGATTCCAGTGATACAACATGGAGAAGCTTGGATGGTGGAATTTTGTTGTTCAGTCACTAAGTCATGTCCAACTCTTCATGACCCCATGGACTGTAACACACCAGGCTCCTCTGTCCTCCACTATCTCCTGGCGTTTGCTCAAATTCATGTCCATTGAGCCAGTGATGCCATCCAGCCATCTCATTCTCTGTCATCCCCTTCTCCTTCTCCCTCAATCTTCCCCAGCATCAGGATCTTTTCCAGTGAGTCAGCTCTTTGCATGAAACAGCCAAAATATTGGAGCTTCAGCTTCAGCATCAGTCCTTTTAATGAATAGTCAGGGTTGATTTCCTTTAGGATTGACTGGTTTAATCTCCTTGCAGTCCGAAGGACTCTCAAAAATCCAGTACTACAATTCAAAAGCATCAGTGGCTTTGAGTCAGACAGGCATTTGCTGATGTAGAATGAATTTTGTTGGTCTAGCCAGTGTTTAGAAATATTTGAATACAGTATTATGGACTAAACGTGTTTCCCCCTCTCCTAAATTAGTATGTTGAAGTCTTAATGCCAATTTGATGGTACTCAGAGATGGGACCTTGGGGGGGGCATTAGGCTTAGATGAGGTGGAAAAAGGGGCCCCTCATGGTGAGATTAGTGTCCTTCCAGAAGACTCTCCAGAGATCTCCCCTTCCATCTTCACCATGTGAGGACATAGTGGGTGGTCGTCAACAAGCCAGGGAAAGAGCCCTCACCTCAGTTGGACCAAGCCGGTGCCCTGACTTTGGAGTTCCAGCCTCCAGAACCATGAGAAAATCCATTTCTATGAAGCGTCCACATCGACCATACTTTGTTATGATAGCCAGAGCTGACTAATACTTCTAGGTTTACAGCTTCTAAGCAAAAAGTAGAAAGAACAAAGAAAAACATGAACAACAAACAAAACAAAATAAAACAAAACAGAAAGACTCAACGAAGACCTGAGTCTCCTCCCACATGGCCAGAGTTGCGTGGAGGCCGCCTTCTTTCCATGGGAAGCTCCAGTTTCCCACAGTCCTCAGCGGTTTCTATTGCTTCCTGCTGCTGCCCTGGCCCCGGTATGCTAAGGGTGGTCATTGAGCTTTCTTTTCCTGCTTTCAAATCATCCTTTATTATTGGGAGCACACCTCTTTGAAGACCAACCACTGCTTTTATTGCATAAATGAAACAATGAAGTAGTGTTTGTGTGTGCAGAATCAACCTCAATAAATCTGAGTCAGCAGTGAGGTGCAAAGGGTAACTTGGGGAACTTGGTTCTTCCGTACTTGTTATTTGACATCTTGTCCACTCCTGGGCAGAGCATTTGCAAAGGTCTGTTTATCTCTGTTTCTTTCCCTTTGTTTCACCCTTTCTTTCCCTGTGGGCTTCCCAGGTGGCTCAGTGGGTAAAGAATCCACCTGCAGTGCAAGAGATACAGGAGGCGTGGGTTCCATCCCTGGGTCAGAAAGATCCCCTGGAGGAAGAAATGGCAATCCACTCCAGTAGTGTTGTCTGAACAGAGGAGACTGTCGAGCTACAGTCCATAGGGTCACAAAGAGCCAGACACTACTGAAGTGGCTAAGCACACACACCCTCTTTCTCTGCCTCTGTGTGTGTACATACACGTACATGTCTATATGTATGTATTCATGTAGGTATACTATACATTATGTAAAATATGTAACATCTAATTCTATAAAAATATGTATCTTCTCAATTTTCACATTTACATAGATCAATAAAAATTTGCCAACTGTCTCCAAGATGCAACTTGTAATTATATTCTAGGTGTACTCACTCAAGTGATGAAATCAATTCAGTCTTCAGGAGTCTACTTGCTTCCTCCAGTAACCTTGACAATTCTCAAAGGTTAGCAGACTGTTGATTCTGTGTGACTGATTCGAAAACTATTTCAGACCTGTATTACTTAGTAAGAGAAGTCAAAAGAACAGCAAGCATTGTATCTTAACAACTAAGTATTCCTTAAGCAACTGCCCTATGCCCAGCACTGTGCTAAGAAAGTGACTGCTGTCTTCATCTCATTTAGGACATGAACAAACCTAAAATAAGCAGGGTTATTTCCTTTTTACAGATGAGGAAGTTGCAATGCAGTTGAGTCAAGAAACGATAAGACTTAACCACAGAGTCATAATCCAGACTTTCAACTTCAGCCCAGTCCTTCTTCCATTTTTGCCCTATTATTCATGACCCTGGGGTTGAGACATTACTAGTTATACGTGAGGGCTTCGGAACCATAGCAATTTGGTGGATTTACACACCTAGCTAAATGTGTACTGGTTTGATTTAATTTAAAAATAAGAAGGAACTTTGCCCTGAGGTCAAACCCTCCTTTATAATTTTAACTCTGAACTATTTTTTTTTAATGATCCAAATTTACACTTGCTCCAACTCTTCCCCAAAATCCTCCTTTCCTGGAAAGTCAGCTTTCTTCTAGATTATCAAGAGCCATCATATTCTTCTATATAATTCCCAAGAAATTGATTTCAATTATCTGAGTCAATGACTTAATGCAGACTTGGAAACTTTTAAACCAAAAACGGGATTGGAGATGGGTCAGGAGTGAAAGGGTTCACTGATTTTTGAATCAAGACTATGTGATATTCCTCAGTTTCAGTTCAGTTCAGTCGCTCAGTCATGTCCGACTCTTTGTGACCCCATGAATAGCAGCACGCCAGGCCTCCCTGTTCATCACTGTCTCCCAGAGTTCACTTAGACTCACGTCCATCAAGTCCGTGATGCCATCCAGCAATCTCATCCTCTGTTGTCCCTTTCTCCGCCTGCCTCCAAACCCTCCCAGCATCAGAGTCTTTTCCAATGAGTCAACTCTTCTCATGAGGTGGCCAAAGACTGGAGTTTTAGCTTTAGCATCATTCCTTCCAAAGAAATCCCAGGGTTGATCTCCTTCAGAATGGACTGGTTGGATCTCCTTGCAGTCCAAGGGACTCTCAAGAGTCTTCTCCAACACCATAGTTCAAACGCATCAATTCTTCAGCACTCAGCCTTCTTCACAGTCCAACTCTCACATCCATACATGATCACAGCTAAAACCATAGCCTTGACTAGCCGGACCTTAGTTGGCAAAGTAATGTCTCTGCTTTTGAATATACTATCTAGGTTGGTCATAACTTTCCTTCCAAGGAGGAAACGTCTGTTAATTTCATGGCTGCAGTCACCATCTGCAGTGATTTTGGAGCCCCCAAAATAAAGTCTGACACTGTTTCCACTGTTTCCCCATCTATTTCCCATGAAGTGATGGGACCAGATGCCATGATCTTCATTTTCTGAATGTTGAGCTTTAAGCCAACTTTTTCACTCTCTTCTTTCATTTTCATCAAGAGGCTTTTTAGCTCCTCTTTACTTTCTGTTATAAGGGTGGTGTCATCTGCATATCTGAGGTGATTGATATTTCTCCCGGCAATCTTGATTCCAGCTTGTGTTTCTTCCAGTCCAGCATTTCTCATGATGGACTCTGCATAGAAGTTAAATAAGCAGGGTGACAATATACAGCCTTGACGCACTCCTTTTCCTATTTGGAACCAGTCTGTTGTTCCATGTCCAGTTCTAACTATTACTTCCTGAGCTGCATACAGATTTCTCAAGAGGCAGGTTAGGTGGTCTGGTGTTCCCATCTCTTTCAGAATTTTCCACAGTTTATTGGGATCCACACAGTCAAAGGCTTTGGCATAGTCAAGAAGGCAGAAATAGATGTTTTTCTGGAACTCTGTTGCTTTTTCCATGATCCAGGGGATGTTGACAATTTGATCTCTGGTTCCTCTGCCTTTTCTAAAACCAGCTTGAACATCAGGGAGTTCACGATTCATATATTGCTGAAGCCTGGCTTGGAGAATGTTGAGCATTACTTTACTAGCATGTGAGATGAGTGCAATTGTGCGGTAGTTTGAGCATTCTTTGGCATTGCCTTTCTTTGGGATTGGAATGCAAACTGACCTTTTCCAGTCCTGTGGCCACTGCTGAGTTTTCCAAATTTGCTGGCAGATTGAGTGCAGCACTTTCACAGCATCATCTTTCAGGATTTGAAACAGCTCAACTGGAATGCTGTCACCTCCACTAACTTTGTTCGTAGTGATGCTTTCTAAGGCCCACTTGACTTCACTTTCCAGGATGTCTGGCTCTAGATGAGTGATCACATCATCATGATTATCTGGGTCATGAAGATCTTTTTTGTACAGTTCTTCCATGTATTCTTGCCACCTCTTCTTAATATCTTCTGCTTCTGTTAGGTCCAAACCATTTCTGCCCTTTATCGAGCCCATCCTTGCATGAAATGTTCCCTTGGCCTCTCTACTTTTCTTGAAGAAATCTCTAGTCTTTCCCATTCTGTTGTTTTCCTCTATGTCTTTGCAAGTCTTTCCCATTCTGTTGTTTTCCTCTGTTTCTTTGCATGGATCGCTGAAGAAGGCTTTCTTATCTCTTCTTGCTATTCTTTGGAACTCTGCATTCAGATGCTTATATCTTTCCTTTTCTCCTTTGCTTTTCACCTCTCTTCTTTTCACAGCTATTTGTAAGGCCTCCCCAGACAGCCATTTTGCTTTTTTGCATTTCTTTTCCATGGGGATGGTCTTGATCCCTGTCTCCTGTACAGTGTCACGAACCTCATTCCATAGTTCATCAGGCACTCTATCTATCAGATCTAGGCCCTTAAATCTATTTCTCACTTCCACTGTATAATCATAAGGGATTTGATTTAGGTCATACCTGAATGGTCTAATGGTTTCCCCTACTTTCTTCAATTTAAGTCTGAATTTGGCAATAAGGAGTTCATGATCTGAGCCACAGTCAGCTCCTGGTCTTGTTTTTGTTGACTGTATAGAGCTTCTCCATCTTTGGCTGCATAGAATATAATCAATCTGATTTCGGTGTTGACCATCTGGTGATGTCCATGTGTAGAGTCTTCTCTTGTGTTGTTGGAAGAGGGTGTTTGCTATGACCAGTGCATTTTCTTGGCAAAACTCTATTAATCTTTGCCCTGCTTCATTCCGCCTTCCAGGGCTAAATTTGCCTGTTACTCCAGGTGTTTCTTGACTTCCTACTTTTGCATTCCAGTCCCCTATAATGAAAAGGATATCTTTTTTGGGTGTTAGTTCTAAAAGGTCTAGTAGGTCTTCATAAAACCTTTCAACTTCAGCTTCTTCAGCATTACTGGTTGGGGCATAGACTTGGATAACTGTGATATTGAATGGTTTGCCTTGGAGACGAACAGAGATCATTCTGTCATTTTTGAGATTGCATCCAAGTACTTCATTTCAGACTCTTTTGTTGACCATGATGGCTACTCCATTTCTTCTGTGGGATTCCTGCCCGCAGTAGTAGATATGATGGTCATCTGAGTTAAATTCACCCATTCCAGTCCATTTTAGTTCGCTGATTCCTAGAATGTTCACGTTCACTCTTGCCATCTCTTGTTTGACCACTTCCAATTTGCCTTGATTCATGGACCTGACATTCCAGGTTCCTATGCAATATTGCTCTTTACAGCATCAGATCTTGTTTCTATCACCAGTCATATACACAACTGGGTATTGCTTTTGCTTTGGCTCCATCCCTTCATTCTTTCTGGAGTTATTTCTCCACTGAACTCCAGTAGCATATTGGGCACCTAATGACCTGGGGAATTCCTCTTTTGGTATCCTATCATTTTGCCTTTTCATACTGTTCATGGGGTTCTCAAGGCAAGAGTACTGAAGTGGCTTGCCATTCCGTTCTCCAGTGGACCACGCTCTGTCAGACCTCTCCACCATGACCCGCCCATCTTGGGTTGCCCTGCAGGCATGGCTTGGTTTCATTGAGTTAGACAAGCCTGTGGTCCTAGTGTGATTAGATTGACTAGTTTTCTGTGAGTATGGTTTCAGTGTGTCTGCCCTCTGATGCCCTCTTGCAACACCTACCGTCTGACTTGGGTTTCTCTTACCTTGGGCGTGGGGTCAACACAGAGTAGTTCCTTTTATTCCTGGTGTGACTCAACAAGCAGGATCCTCAGATATAACTGCTTCAAAGCTGATGTTCTTGGGGCTGCGCTGCTGCGTGACTTGCAGGATCTTAGTTCCCTGAGCAGGGATCAAACCCCAGTAGTGAAATTGCAGAGTCCTAACCACTGAGCTGCCAGGGAAGTTCCTGAGATATAAGTGCTTCAAACCATCTCTCTAGGATACCAGTCTTACACTGCCTTTCCTTTAAGCCATGAGACACAAAATGTATTTTTTTCCAATGCCATTGGTGAAGGGGACCTTTAGGCCAAGTGACTGCCTCCTGACTGTTTCATGACTCAGTTTCAGTCTCAGGAAAGCAGGCAAAGATCATCTTATTTAAGGTTCCTGAAGTTCAGAGGTTTCCCCCTTAAAACCTTGGCCTGAGCTGAATGCTCTTGGACATCAGGAGTTCACACCAGCCCTGGACCCTCTTCCTTGGAGTCCTTGTCCACCCTTCCCATCCATGCCCATTGCAGTTCCACCAGCAACTAGCCACAGGCAAACCTCTATTCAAAGCCACTCCTTCATTTTCTAGCAGCCATGTGGCCTGGGGCAAGTTCCTCACATTCCTTATTCTTTTTGAGGGAATTGACTACTTCAGAGTATTATCAGGAGATCAATGAGATGGCAGAAATAAAATCTGTAGCACCAAATTTCCAAACAAATACAACAGCTTTATTGTTAAGAGTTGGAAAGAAATTGTGTCTGACTCTTTGCTCCTCTGTCCCTGGAATTCTCCAGGCCAGAATATTGGAGTGGGTGGCTGTTCCCTTCTCCCAGAGTCTGGGGTCCCATCATTTGGTTTGATAGAACAGTGTTGCTGCCACCGTCTTGTTATAAGACCATGGGGAAGTTTCAAAACATCTTTGTGACACTTTCTTCATTTCTCAAATGAGGATGACAATTGTTCCTGCCATATACGCCTGGCCAGGAGGGGATAAGAGGATGCAGAGAGAGCACTTAATAGGGTGCTGGGCATGTGATAAGCCCTCAGGATCTTTTAACTCTTGTTCGTTGATAGAATTCTTTCTGTACTTGAGTGTGCCTCTTGAAACAGACCTGCCTTGTGTTCTGAAAGGTGGGTGTTAGAGTCACAGGGAGTGCAAGTTACCGGTGAGAGCTGCCAATGGGGTGCACACGCACCCTACCATCTCCTGCTCCCCACATCTGGGTATCACCCCAAGTTCTCCCTCCAGAAGGACCAAACCCACATTGTGACTCCAGCTTACCCTTTGTCTGTTTGGGGGAGAGGGTTCTTTGGGCCCAGGTTTTGTTCGTTGATATAGGAACAGGGGACAGTAGCTGTTGAATGACCACTGATCACTAGGCATGTGCTGTGACTTGTCCAGAGAGAAGTACAGGTCGGAGAGAGCCTCCAACACCTGGTCGCAGCTCGCTTTCTCCATAGAAAGAATCAGCTTGTATCCACAGAGGAAATGGCATGGTTGGTGGTGGGGGCGGTGGGTGATAGAGAAGGGCCATCCTTAATGTTCTCTGAGACTCAGATCTCTGCAGTAAACACCATCTAGCTAATTCACCAGCATGAGGCTGTCCAGGGAGGGACTCTTACGAATGGAATGCACAGCCTCCAGAGAGGGCTGGAAATCAGGTTATCTCTGGGGAATGGGGGAGGCATTGCAGGAATCTGACATTCTATGGAAGCTTTTAATTGGTAACTGAAGGAAGAGATGGGATGACACGTTAGACAAGACTTAGGAGTTTGCATTTTCCCCGGGAGCACCTTTCCTAAATGAATTGGCTTTTTTCCAGATTGTGGCCACTTGAGATTCAGAAATGTATTTTTTCTTTCATCCTTTCAAATAGGGAATTTTTTTTTAAGAAATACTAGAAAACACAGAAATTTTAGGTGCACAATTTTATAATTCAGTTTCATAGGAAGAGTAACAAAAATTGCTATGCTATGATGTCAACTAATGTAGTAATTAGTTCTGTGTAGTCAGATAGAGAGAAGGAAACGGCAATCCACTCCAGTGTTCTTGCCGGGAGAATCCCAGGGACGGGGGAGCCTGGTGGGCTGCTGTCTATGGGGTCGCACAGAGTCGAACACAACTGAAGTGACTTAGCAGTCAGATAGAAGGGAATCCTTGGGTAAGAGTGGATCAGTACCTGGGGTGGCGGGGGACAAGGGGATTAGTGATTTGTCCCCTAAAGTGTTTTTTCTAGGGAAATAAAGCTGATGTGAATCTGCTTGTCTTCGTCCTGTGTTTCTCATTCCCTCAGCTTACTTCTCTTCTGTTTGTCAGTGATTCTATTACGCTCTTTGCGCCATTTATTCACTTAGCATTGTTTTTTTTTTTTTTTTTTTTTTGAGTGTCTCTGTGAGTCAAGCCCCTCTGCCTGGAATTGGTAATGCACAAGTAAACAAACCAAAGCAGGTTCTGGACCCTCCCCTCACAAAGTGCCATCGAACGCAGGCTACAGACAGTTAAGCAGTCATTGCAATGCACTGAGAAAAGTGTGATGACTGTGGAGCCCCCAGGATGGGCATCCATCTAAATCAGGCTGACAGGGGTCGGGAGAACTGGAGGCAGTCTCATAATGGGGGTGGGAGGGAGTCCTGCTGCACACAAAGGCCAGGGGTAGGGGGACACGGAGCACCACCCCCAGGATGGGGAGTTTTGGCTTCATCCTTGGGGCCATGTCTCCAAAGCCAGGAAGTTTTCTGGGGAATGATGCCATCAGATTTACTTTTCAAGATGCATTCTCTTCTGTTCCTCTCCACCTAGTCCCCTTGTAAGAATTATCATTTTTTTAATCTATTTTTAATTGGGGAAAAATTGCTTTATAATGTTACATTGGTTTCTGCCATAAAACAATGCAAAGTAGCCATTGTTGTTGTTGTTGGGTCACTAAGTCGTGTCCGACTCTTTGCAATCCCGTGGACTGCAGCACACCAGGCTCCCCTGTCCTTCACTATCTCGCCGAGTTTGCCCAAACTCAATGTCCACTGAGTCAGTGATGCCATCCAACCATCTCATTCTCTGTTGTCCCCTTCTCCTCCTGTCTTCAATCTTTCCCAGCATCAGGGTCTTTTCCAATAAGTTAGCTCTTCGCATCAGGTGGCCAAAGTACTGGAGCTTCAGGTTCAGCATCAGTCTTTCCGATGAATATTCAGAGTTGATCTCCTTTAGGATGGACTGGTTGATCTCCTTGCAGTCCAAGGGACTCTCAAGAATCTTCTCTAACACCACATTTTGAAGGACTCAGTTCTTTGGCGCTCAGCCTTTTTTATCATCCAGCTTTCACATCTGTACATGATCACTGGAAAAGCCATAGCTTTGACTAGCTGGACCTTTGTAGGCAAAGTAATGTCTCTG
This sequence comes from Ovis canadensis, assembly GCF_042477335.2. Lineage (NCBI taxonomy): Eukaryota > Metazoa > Chordata > Mammalia > Artiodactyla > Bovidae > Ovis > Ovis canadensis. The sequence continues at coordinate 128,643,502 of NC_091250.1, read as the reverse complement.
CTTTTGAATATGCTGTCTTGGTTTGTCATAGCTTCTCTTCCAAAGAGCAAACGTCTTTTAATTTCATGGCTGCAGTCACCACCCACAATGATTTTGGAGCCCAAGAAAATAAAGTCTGTCACTGTTTTCATTGTTTCCCCATCTATTTGCCATGAAGGGACGGGAGCGGATGCCACGATCTTCGTTTTTTGCATGAGTTTTAAGGCAGCTTTTTCACTCTCTCACCTTCATCAGGAGGCTCTTTAGCTCCTCTTTAAATCAGCCATAATTTTACATGTATCACCTCCCTCCCTTTGCACATCCCACCCTCTTAGGTCATCACAGGAGCCGGGCTCTGTGCTCTGCGTGTTACGCTGCAGCTTCTCACCAGCTCTCTGTTCCACACCTGATGGCGTGTATACGTCAGTCTTGCTACTTTCCGTTCTAGTGAGGCGCATGAACCTAACACCTGTTACACAGAGGGAAGTAAGTCAGAAAGAGAAAAGCACATATCGTACATTAGCACATGTATGTGGAATCTGGAAAAATGGTGCTGATGAGCCTATTTGCAGGGAAGGAATGGAGACACAGACGTAGAAAATGGAGGCGTGGACGCAGGGTGGAAAGGAGAGGGTGTGACGAAAGAAATGACCATTTAAGCTTATTTCCAGACTCACTGTCCAGAGAAGAATGTCGCTGCAGAATAACTTTTTATAACAGGTAAAATAGTGAATCTTATAAATATGAAATATGCATGCCAAATAATAATGGTAAAGATTAATTTAACTCATTAGTAAATGAGGGAACTGGTGAGATGTTATGACCAGTTCAAAGAAGAGTTGAAAGAACTACATGTTTAAGTGTGCTGAAGGAACGCTGATGCCAGCTTATACACAGATGCGGAGCTGGGTCTGTCCATAGCACAATAAGTAACCTCATGCAAGCGAAGCTGAAACGCCAATGCTTTGGCTACCTGATGTGAAAAGCCAACTCACTGGAAAGGCCCTGATACTGGGGAAATCTGAGGACAGGAGAAGAGGATAACAGAGGATAAAATGGTTAGATAACAATCCTGTCTCAATGGACATGAGTCTGAGCAAACTCCTGGACAGAGTGAAGGACAGGGGAGCCGGGCATACTGCTGTCCGTGGGGTTGCAAAGAGTCGGACACAACTTGGTGCCTAAATAAGAACAACAGAGTTAGAATAACTCAGAGATGGAGAGAACCCGGATGGACAGGAAACCCCTGAATCCTTCTGGTCCATCTCAAAGTTTTTCACAATTATTTTCTGACAGGTTCTGGAAGCCTGAATTCATTTCTGAGGTTTGCCATTCTAATTTGAACCCCAGAAGTCCAGCCACTTCCTCTTCTGGACCTCAATCTTTCTATTTTAATTTATTCATACACAGGGCATTTAATTTACTCATACACTATTCATACGCTGTGTGTAATACTACTTAAACAAAGCAAGCCAATGAAGCACAATTTATATTCTTTGTAGGGCTGCTAGATTTCACAAATAAAAAATACCGAATGCCCAGTTAAAATTGAATTTCAGATAAACATCGAGTACTTTTTTAGCATATGCACATCTCAAATGTTGCATGGGATACTTAGACAAAAACAAATCTTAGTTTGTCTGAAATTCCAGTTTAACCCAACATCCCATGTTTTATCTGACAACCCTACCTGTATGCCAAGGACTAAGCAAGGGGTGTACACCGTAGTACTGAGTTCACAAGAAAACGTGGTCAATTCATACTGCTTATATGCAGAATCTAAAATACGGTACTAATGAATTTATTTATAAAACAGAGGTAAAAAAGAATCTTATGTTTACCAGGGAGGAAAAGGAGGGGTGGGATAAATTGGGAGACTGGGTTTGACATGTGCACACTGCTATATAAAATAGATAAGGAATAAGAACCTGCTGTATAGACTACAGTGTCCAGCATCCCAGGGCAGAAGCAGAGGAAGAAAAGTGTGCTGGGATCCTTCTGTGTTCTAGGGGGAAACTGGACATTCAGGAGCAAATTCTGTCTTTACAGAGAATGCTGGACAGAGAAAGGTCTACTGGGCACTGGTCCCTAGGATATGCGGGGAGAGAGTGGTGTTTATGGTTTTATCAGAAGCGGTCTGTCTACCAAGTTTTCCTGGCAGTTATTAACAACAACCAGGAAAGTGTTTGTAAAATTGCAGAGTTTCAACCAAGGGTAGTTTTGATGCTGTGTCCTCATGTTCTTAGGTTCCTGCTCTTAGCCCCTGGACCTTCCTCCCATTCCCAAAATCTCATCACTCAGGGTCCTAGGAGTTGCTTCTTTCCAAGATCCTGAGTCTTGGACCTCCTCCCAGATGGTTCTGACTCTGTTGTCTTCTTACTGTGAGTTCTGGGCCAGTTACTCTATAAAATGATAGCAGTTACGACCACACATGATCATATTTGCTATGTAGAGAAATAACGGCTGCAAAGCCTTCAAGAAGCCTCAAGGGTACCACGTTGAGCAGTTTACTTTGCACCAACCACGGAGTCATCTCTATACACACATTGAATTCTCATAATAACCCTGTGATGAGGGAGCATAATTAATCCCACTTTACAACTAAGGAAACTAAGATACAATTAAATCAATTCACCTAAGATTGGACAGCTTTTAAGTGCTGCTGCTAATATGTGAATAGGAAGCCTGGCACATGGGACTACAGTATTAACCAGGATGCTTAGAGGTTCTCTAAAAATATTAGTAGTATTATTACTGTTATTATTATTATTCCTGACTATTCAAGAGAACACTAGAGCCCAGGAGAATCTAACAGCTATTCAGTTTCCCAGTCACACTCATTGGGGAAGGTTCGTAGTGTTTCCTAACATATTGAAGTATCTGAAAAGTCAGATAGTAAAAAAAAGTGAACTTGCTCAGTCGTGTCTGACTCTTTGCGACCCCGTGGACTGTAGCTCACCAAGCTCCTCTGTCCATGGGATTCTCCAGGCAAGAATACTGGAGTGGGTTGCCACTTCCTTTTGTTGCTGTTCAGTTGCTCAATCATGTCCAACTCTTTGCAACCCCATGGACTTCAGCACGCCAGGCTTCCCTGTTCTTCACCATCTCCCAGAGTTTGCTTAAACTCATGTCCATTGAGTCAATGATGCCATCCAACCATCTGATCCTCTGTCAGCCCCTTCTCCTCCTGTCTTCAATCTTTCCCAGCATCAGGGTCTTTTCCAATGAGTCAGCTATTCACATCAGTTGGCCAAAGTATTGCAGCCTCAGCTTCAGCATCAGACTTTCCAATGTATATTCAGGGTTGATTTCCTCTAGGATTGACTGGTTTAATCTGGCTAAGATCATTGTACATTTAGTATGTGTTTTAAGTTCTTTACATATAGTAACTTATTATTGATGCTGTCAGTCCAGTTAGGTAAATGCTCCTATTATTTACATTTGGCCAATGAAACGACTGAGGCACAGAGAAGTTAAGTAACAGGCCTAGGACCACACAGCCCAGTAGGAAACCTAGGACAGCCCAGAATGTCTACTTTAGAACCCTGAACTCTTAGTCAATATCCTGAAAGCAAGGAGGACAAGGAATGTGGAGGGGCATTACAGAAGATATGAGAAGATGAGATGTGCATTTTCCATAAAAGAGAAAGTTTGTTGAGCAGATTGACGTCTGTAAGGAGTGGCAGCCAACTTGAGATGGTCGTCCTGAAATTAGCAGTTTCTCTTCACTTCTTCCTTTAGATAGGGCATCTCCCCACTCCCTCTTTCTGCCACCCAAGGTACCTTCAGCATGTGCAGACTTCAGCTTGGCATTTCAAGGGATTAAAGCCAAACCATGTCAAATATGCCCAGGGCATCAATGTCACCCTGCCTAATCCACTGGAGGCCACATGTTTGTTTTGCTTGCCATGGGCTTTAAGGTCTTTAGTGGGTTCTAAAAGGGCTGTTTTCTCTGCTGCTTTTTGCTTAGACTCTTCTCCCAAAAGTTTTCCGGGGGATTTTGGGTATGGTCATATTTATTGAAAGAGGCAGCTATGGTGTTTGGCTGTTGCAACTAAGAATTTATTGAGATTGTGAGGAAAGGAGACTCAGGTCCCAGACAAGTGTTTTTGGTGCTCTTATCATCCTGTGGAGCTTTTCAAGGCCTCAGTGAGCTTCCACGTCTGTAAAATGGGAGTATGACTCGCCTCCTCCGTTGAGCCCCACCCCTCTGCATCTCCATCCACTGGTGGTCCTCCTCCACACTGGTTCACACTGATACTTCACACAGTCTTGCTCCAAAAGCATGTTGTATATCCTGTCTGCCCCGACAGAATGACCTAATCTGCAAACACAGGTCAAGAAGAGCAGCCATTACAAATCTCTTCGTAATCATTTGTGAATTATTTACTCGGAAGATTGAGATCTATTCAGATGTCTTTACTTCCATGAGTAAGACATGCTACTTTTTGCGTGCATTTATCAGTGCTTACACGCAAAAATCCCCTTAACCTGAAGAAAATCACATCCTGGGTAAAGACTCAAGTGATGAAAAGTAAGAAGCTTGATGGCTCCTTACAAACTGATGGCTTGGTCATTTGGGCTTCAAATGGAATTCCACCCACAGAACCTTTACGTATAATTAAGCACAAAACACCACCTGAAGGAACTCTGAGGATTTGATGTACGCTTGCAGAAGCCAGAAGATTCAGAATTGAAGCTCTAAAGTCACCAGGCTCATCCTGCCCTGCCTGGTTAGAGGGCTCTTTGATAATGTTTTTGCTCTTGGGAGGGGGCGGGGGGCAGGAGTGGGGATGGCAGGGCAGGAGCAGCATTTAATCTCCTAAACCACAAGGACCAGGAAAAGGGGAACAAAAGCTCAAATTAAAGGCAAAGTGCATGCCAATTTTCAGCTGCTTACCTTTTGTCATCTGAAGGAAACCTAGAGATTCTATCGAGCACATTTAGAAATGAAGTTTCCTGATTTGGAAAATCAAACGCTTGAACCGTGCAGAGAAAATAGCCACCTCCACCCTCTACTCACATAACCCTAAACCTGTCACAGTGACACACATCGGCCAAGGGGCGCTGTTGCTTTGGGGCCCAGCTCCTTCCATTTGGGGTGAGGAAGGCTTGCTTTCCAAGACCCCTCAGAGAGGTGGGCGTGTCCCTCCTGCACTTATGGGAAGTATTTCACTCCCTAGCAAATCAAAGAGAAGATAAATGTTAGCCCCCCTCGGAGGCAGCAAAATGGGACAGAATGGGTGTCCTGGGTGGGAATCAGCCCAGCCTGGTAAACCCATAAAATAGGATCAGAGGACATATGTACACCTATGGCTGATTCATGTTGATGTATGGCAGAAATCAAACCAATATTGTAAAGCAACCAGCCTTCTATTAAAAATAAATAAATAAATAAAATAGGAACAGAACATCCCTCCTAGGACTTCAGAGAATGTCTTTTTAAAACACAAAACAGGACACTTACCCATTAATACATAGACCTTACAGTAGCAGATTGTCCTGGAAAGACAAAATAGGTTAATACACACGGAAAGAGGAGGAAGAGAAGGAACACCCAATGTTTATGAAGTGGCCGCGATGGAGCATTATACTTATATTGTAACCCCATAATTTAATTTTACTTCATTTTGGTAAAAATCTTTGGAGTACGTTTTCTACAGACGAGGTGGCAGCCCAGAGACATTAAGTAACTCACTCGCATTCACACAGCAAGTATGGGGCAGAGCTGAGATTTAAACCCTGAAAACCATGTTTATTTCTACCAGAGCAAGGGGAAAATGCCTTCAAAGTACAGTCATAGAATGTGCTGTAGCATTCTTTCTTGCTTTTCTCTCAACAAAGCTTCTTGCAAGAGTTTTCATAAATCCTGCCTGCAGTGCTAAGCAGAGAGAACTTTTTTTTAAAAGAGTGTTTTTCCTCTGCTGTAGGTTTTTATATATAATTTTATGTATTTATTTATTTGGCTTCCCAGGTGGGTCAGTGGTAAAAAAAAAAAAAAAAAAAGTCTGCCTGCCAAGCAGGAGACGGGGTGTTCAGTCCCTAGGTAGGAAAAAATCCCCTGAAGGAGGAAATGGCAACTCACTCCAGTATTCTTGCCTGGAGACTCCCATGGCCAGAGGAGCCTAGCGGGCTTCAGTCCATGGGGTCACAACAAGTTGGACGTTTTTGTTGTTCAGTCACTCAGTTGTTTCTGACTCTTTGTGACCCCATGGACTGCAGCACAACAGACTTCCCTTCCTTCACCATCTCCCAGAGCTTGCTCAGACTCATGTCTATTGAGTCAGTGACACCATCCAACCATCTCACCATCTCATCCTTTGTCGTCTCCTCCTCCTCCTGCCTTCAATCTTTCCCTGTGTCAGGGTCTTTTCTAATGAGTCGGCTAAAATAGTCAGACACTATTTGGTGACTAAACAACATTTATTTGTTTATTGTTTTTGACTGTACACTGGGTCTTCAGTGCCACACACGGGCTCTCCATAGCAGCATGGAGGCTTTCTCTAGTTGTGGTATGAGAACTCCAGAACTTGCAGGCTTTAGAAGTTGCAGTGGGTGGGCTGAGTCGCTCCATAGCATGTGGGATCTTAATTTCCAGACCAGGGATCAAACCCATGTTCCCTGCATTGGCTGGTGTGTTCTTAGCCATTGGACCACCAGGAAGCCCCTAAGCAGAGAGAATTTTAAGTTGAATTGATGGTCACAGTAACCAAGAGGGAACAGGAATATGATGACCAGGAGTAATGCTAGGTTTCCAGATTTCTGTGCCTAGATTGGCAGGAAATGTCTCCGGGCTCTGTCTTTCCCAGAATCACGATGAAAGGAAATGAGATATTGGTCAGAAAGAGTAATTATAATTGGTTTTGGGGAAAGGGACTTGCTAGACCAGGAGCAGTTTTCAACTCCATGACACTTTCAATCCACTTTAGAATGTGAAATAGTTCTGAGAAATTCATCCTGTGTGATGTTATGAATATTTCTTTCCTACATGTTAGAGAGAAATAGAAGCTCATGGCTGGGACTCAAGTCAGATCAGATTTAAAGGAAAAAAAAAAGTAAGGTGCAAATCAGTACCTATCTCATAGGGCTGTTGCTGCTGCTGCTGCTGCTAAGTCACTTTAGTCATGTCCGACTCTGTGTGACCCCATAGATGGCAGCCCACCAGGCTGAGGATTAAATAGTGATAAAGCAGTTAGAGCCTGGCACGCAATAAGTATTTGCTAAGTAAAAGTCATTGGATCACCTTATTGTTCTTGCTAAGACATGTGTTCCAAGGGTAGTATACGTTCCTGTTATTCAGTAAACACTCATTAAAGTTTAGTGGATGAAAAGCCCAGGGTGACCATAATGGTCTCAAAATACATGAAATTCTCAAATCCATGCCTATTTTGTTTCTTATTTAGCATGTATGTTTCTCATTCGTGTGGGAGTATAAGAAATTATAGTATCAAGACTGTTCAACTGACTTTCCTCCTCCAATATTGGGAATTCATCTACATAAGTCTCTTAAGATTCTTACACCCTAGTGTTCATTGCAGCACTATTTACCATGGCCTGGACATGCAAACAAACTAAGTATTCATTGGCAGCAGAATGGATAAGGAAGATGAGATATATGTATAGGAACAATGGAGTACTACTCAGCCATGAAAAAAAGAATGGAGTGATGCCGTTTGCAGCAACATGGGTGGACCCAGAAAGTGTCAAACTGAGTGAAGTGGGCTAGACAGAGAAGGACTAATACCATATGACATCACTTATATGTGGAATCTAAAAAGAAGAAAAAGATACAAGAGCACTTATATACAAAACAGAAACAGATCTGAGACATAGAAAACAAACGTGTGGTTACCAAAGGCGGAGAGTGGGGAGGGATAAATTAGAAGTTTGAGATGCACATATACACACTACTATATGTATTTTGTTGGCCAAAAAAGTCTATTTGGGTTTTCCCAAAACATCTTATGAAAAACTCAAATGAATTTTTTGTCTAACCCAACAAAATAGATAAACAAGGACCTACTGTATAGCACAGGAAGCTATAATCAGTATTTGGTGATGTTTTTGAACTGTGGTGTTGGAGAAGACTCTTGAGAGTCCCTTGGACTGCAAGGAGATCCAACCAGTCCATTCTGAAGGAGATCAGTCCTGGGTGTTCATTGGAAGGAATGATGCTAAAGCTGAAACTCCAGTACTTTGGCCACCGCATGCAAAAAGTTGACTCATTGGAAAAGACTCTGATGCTGGGAGGGATTGGGGGCAGGAGGAGAAGGGGATGACAGAGGATGAGATGGCTGGATGGCATCACGGACTCGATGGACGTGAGTCTGAGTGAACTCCGGGAGTTGGTGATGGACAGGGAGGCCTGGCATGCTGCAACTCATGGGGTCTCAAAGAGTCGGACACAACAGAGCAACTGAACTGAACTGAACTGATAAGGGGAAAGAATATGAAAAGAATATATATGTATATACATATATATATATATAACAGAATCACTTTGCTATACACCTGAAACTAAGACAATATTGTCAATCAGCTAAACTTCAATAAAAAACAAAAAACAAAAATTAAAAAAATTTTTTATTGCCTTGGTAATAAAAAAATATAAAAAGACTCAGACACATTACATGTAAAAATATTTGCAGCCTCAGCTTGTAGCCATGCAAGTGGATACCGTTCCATGTGACTGTCTGAAATGCCCACGTTGGCTGGTGAAATGAATGTACACAAGTTATTACAGGTGAGCACTTCAGGAAACCTAAAGCGTCCGTTCGTAATCTTCAATAAAGTGTCGGCTTATCCGTATGCAACTCCCAACCCCCTCTGCAACAGCAAGAAGGAGGAAAGTACTACAACAAATTCCTTGATTAGCTATTTTTCAAAATTAAGTTGGTTCTGATCTGGATGTTGTGAAAAAAAAAAAAAAAGAAAGAAAACCTAAGGCCTGGGGAAGATTACAGTGTTTATAAATCAAAACCAGCTGCTTCTATTTGTCATGGCATTCTGTTTAAAACAATCTTGATTGAACAATCCCCTTTCAGGTTTGCTTTCCCTGCAAGTGTGAAAAAACAGGCAAGGTATTAAAGCACAAAGAACAGGTTTTGCCATGAAAATTCTGCACTGCCCTTCCCTGTGGTGGTATGTGAGGTGTCTGCTTGGCCATCCATCAGAGAGAGCTACCCCAGCAGCTGATGATGACAGGTAGTTATGTAAATGGATTTCAGGAACCAGGCAGTGGGGTTTCCACAGAGAAGAGTCCACTGAGCAGTAAGGATGCTAAGAAAAGGCTTCCATGAAGGTGTATACAGTTTTCATTTACACACAGTGCTGAGTGCTAAGTTGCCTGCTTATGTCTCTACAAAGGATGTGCGATTTAACAAGAGACCCCTTTCACGATGGCCACATTGCTTTGGGTTCAAGGCATTTTTGTTTCTGGTTCATTCCCGAAAGTAACTTTGTAAGAGTGCTGAGTTTCGATCTGGATTAGCTGGGACAGAAAGACAGCTCAAAGGGCCATCATCTCATGCGTTCTTCTCCAGTGAGTGAGTCAGTGGATGGGGACTCGAGGACGTTCTAACACCTGAAACTTTCCTCCTGGTTATCAAGGAAAATACAGGTTCATGCCATCAGACTGCTTTGTGTTATGTTCTAGGGAGGCCAAAAGATTGCAGGGTCACACAGCCATAAGTCTGAATGCTGCCTTCACCCTTTACTAGTTACGTCATGTAGCAGGTAAGTCAAGTCAGTGAGGCTGTCAGCCTGTAGGACATGGCTGGTAAACGCTGACAGGAGAGCTGTGCGGCCAGGCTTCTGCCTGCTCTTTAGTGGGGGCTTTAATCACTGGCTGTTATTCTTGATTGTACATCTTTGAAAATGACATCAGGGGGCAACATTGCATTTGAGGTCACACAGATGTGTGTCTTCCAGCAGATAAGGTATAGACCTCTCTGAGCCTCGGTTTCCTCATCTGTAAAACAGGAATAACTGTACCCATCTCACTGGGTTTTTATGAGGATTAAATGAAACTTTCGGTGAATGTCTTGGAGTAGGAAATGGCAACCCACTCCAATATCCTTGCCAGGAAAATTCCGTGGACATAGGAGCCTGGCAGGCTACAGTCCATGGGGTCGCAAAGACTGTCTAGACTGTAGTAAACATTGAGTAAGCAAATTAATAGTAGTTGTTTATTAGTGTTTTATTGCTGGTTGAAACTGCTACTGTAAATAAAAACAAAATAGGGCTGTCCTTTCCTATCACTTGTTATTAACACAGTGGTTTCCTAGCGTTGAAAAGGTTTGCTTAACTTTTTGCTGGAGTCTTGTCTCACTTCCCTCCTAGAATAAGCTTAGGAGGTCAGGGAGTCTTGATTTGTAGAGTTCACTGCAATTTCCTCCATCTCCTAGTTTGACGTCTGACTCATCGTGGGCTCTCAGTAAATACTGGCAGGGTGAATGAATGAATGGATGAATGGGGCTCTAGGTGGAACACCACTTGCTCTGCCCCTTTGGGACCCCTGGGCCCCTGTGCAGTGGGGCTGGCTGCCTGATGCTTGGTTGATTGGCCTGTTGCTGTGAGTGAGCATCTTCCTCCAAGAAGATCCTCCCCGCCTTCTGGCATCTTCTGCGGCCGGCCACCTCCTTCCCCTGCCTGCTGCCCCTCCCCCCAGCCAGTGTATGCTCAGGGAATGCAAACTAATTTAACCAAAGCCAAACATAATTAGGAGCGTAAATCTGCTGCTGCAGTTGCTGGAACAGCAGAAAAATGAAAGAAAAAAATCTTACAGTACGTTTCAAAATGAAACCCAGTCTGGCTGCTCTTTGGACCCCACCTCCTGTTAGCATAAAGGCTCTGCCTCTGTGGGCTTCCCCCCCATCCCAGGCCGGGAGGGAAAGAGTTAATTGCACAGGGGGGCCTCTTTGCAGCCAGTAGTGTCAGGATGACATCCATCCTATGCATGTGCCCGGGCTTCAGGACTGACTGTTCTTGTCATTTGACACCAGACAGCGCCGGATCCCAGGTGCTTCTTCCCTTTGCTCACACACTCATTCCTGTGCCCACTCACCCATCCATCCACCAGTGCTTAGCCCGCATCTGCCATCGTGCTGAGCGTCTGAATTACAGAAGGGAGTGGGAAGCTGACCCAGAACCAGGGTGTGTGTGGGGGCTGGAGAGAGGGTGGTTTGGGGAAGACTAGTCTAGGGTCCAAGGTGCCCCTTGGGGTCTCCTGGTTTCTTGGAGACTAGAATAGAGCTCATTCCATAGATCTCCCAGGGACAGGAAGGCTCAGCGTTTGAAGAATTAGCACAGGGACTTCCCTGGTGGTCCAGTGGCTAAGACTTGGCACTCTCAATATAGGCAACCCCAGTTCTATCCCTGATCAGGGAGCTAGATCCCACACGCTGCAACTAGAGATCCCACATGCCACCATGAAGATTCTGCAGGCTGCAGCTGAGACCTGGTGTAGCCAAATAAGTAAATAAGTCTTTTTAAAAGAATGTAGCAGAGCAAGCACTTTCCTCTGACTTTGACTTTGCATCAGTTTGGGTTGCTTGAGGTGGAGGAACCTGACTACACCGAGGACCCCTTTTCCATTCCCACCTCTGAAATCTCTTTAGCCATTCCTTGGATCATGCCCCCATGGTAAAATTATAATCTCACGTTAACAGGATCACACACAGCTCCTTAAGCACGCTCAGCACAGGAGAAAGGCTGTTGGGGAACCGCTTGGGACGTGTTGAAGCCAGATGGCACACGTCTGTCTGGGTCTCCATTCCTGATCCCCACTCCGGTGTCCAGACACCATACATGCGCGTATGCTCGTCCACTTCGGTCGTGTGCGACTCTTTGCGGCCCCATGGACAGTAGCTCCTCTGGCCATGGGATTCTCCGCAAGAACACTGGAGTGGGTTGCCATTTCCTTGTCCAGTAGATCTTCCTGACCCAGGGTTCGGACTACATATCCTGCATTAGCAAACAGGTTCTTTGCCACTAGTGCCACCTGGGAAGCCCTCACTGTACAGGGAACTCCAGTCAGGAGCCAAGGAAGGCAGCAACCCAAGGGCGAGGAAGAAGGATGATGAAACATCCATATCCGAGCTTAGTTACACTCAGTCCTAAATGACCTTGACCTTGTGCCTATGTGCTCAGTCGTGTCCGACTCCTTGTGACCCCATGGCCTGTAGCCCTCCAGGCTCCTCTGACCATAGAGTTTTCAGACAAGATTACTGGAGTCGTTTGCCATTTCCTCCTCCAGTGGATCTTCCCAACTCAGGGATCGAACCTATGTCTCTTTCATCTCCTGCATTGGCAGGTGGATTCTTTACTACTTGCGCCATCTGGAAAGCCCTAAAGAGGGGTCACTGTGGCTGTATGGGCCGGCAAACAACCCGGGGCCTCCCGCGTGGCAGGCGAGAATTCTACCACTGAGCCACCCACGCACCCAATCCTAAATGGCGGGAAGCAAATCTGAAGGCAGGTCCTGACATCCCCTTGTCTGATATGAATGTTTACGATGCAGTGAGTGCTTGCACTAGGTCTTGAACTTTGCTGAGCAGTTTGTACACGGAAGCACGCTGAACCCTTACAGCAGTCTTGCACGGCAGTGAAAGCATTCCCCTTTTTGAGTCTTGAGATCACAGCTTGACAGTGGCTGATGGCCTGCCGGTGTCATAGGCCTCCTAAGTGGCAAAAGTAGGGTTTGAAGGAAGGCTTGCCCTTATTTTGCTTTGGCGGCATCCTCTGCTTTGCTTATAATAAAATCCTGTTGCACCCTAAGATTAGCACCTATTTGCTCTTCTGTGTTCCCTCTTGACCAGACTCTTTTTCAGGTGTTAATTTTTTTTTTTTTTTGCAAGATATTTGCTTTACAGTATTGGACCAGATACTTTTTGAGGCAGGGCTGTGTCTTTAGGTTCCCTCTGTGTCCCCAGCTCTTAGCACAGTCCCTCACGTAGCATAGCTGTTCCATACATATTTATGGACTAAAAGAGGGAACACGTGAATGAATGCCGCTTCCCCACCGGGCACTTCTTCTGTCCTCCACAGCAGCCTTGAAAACGATCAAGCTGTCTTACACAGAAGATTTTCATTTCTGTCTCGTGACTTACTTGATTTAAATATCAACAGTGGGTTCCCTCCCTTTCAGCACCTGTAAGACAACCCCACCTCTGAGGCAAGACAGCCGAGAAGGAGGGGTCCTGGGCATCAGTCTGCATCCACCAGGGATGGGATCACCTGCAGGACTTGGGGTCCAGTTGGTGTCGGAGGAGAGGCAGGGGCCTCCAGTTTTTCTGGTGTGTGTGTGCAAGCGTGGTCAGTTGTTCACTGTGTCTGACTCATTTTGACCCTATGGACTGTGCCCACCAGACTCCTCTATCCATGGGATTTCCCAGGCAAGAATACTGGAGTGGATTGCCATTTTCTTCTCTAGGGGATCTTCCCGACTTAGGGATTGAACCCATATCTCCTGCACTGATGGGCAGATTCTTTACCACTGAGCCACTAGGGAAGTCAAGTGAAGGTTAACAATATGCAAACCAAAAATATTCTCCTCAAGACGTATGATCTTACCAAGACAAACCTTACAAAAATACGCAGAGAATTTTTTACCAAACCAAGCATATTCCTTCCCCATCTAAATTTTCTAAGCACTGCTAAGCATTATTTCTCTGTTTGAGTGTGTGTTTATACGTGCATGGTCATCTAGCCAGGGAGACCAAAAATTTATTCCTGGTGGGACCTGTTTGCATCCCCAGGCTCCAGTTCCTCAATACATGAGAGGGTCAACCTGTAGGGGAGGAGAACTATATTTTTCCTTTATTTATTTTAGGTTGTCAGGCAAAGGCCTTGCAAATGGAACAGATTTACTAGTGAAAGATTGACGAAAGAAAAGTAGGAGTTTATTCAGTGTGTACCCTGCATAGACACAGGACCATTCAGGGAGGACTAACTCAAAGAGGTGGTTAGAACTTGGGCTTATATAGTATCTTAATATAGAGCATACATTTGTAGAGAATTGACAAGACAAAGGAAAAGAACTTTGAATTTCTGGGAGCAGAAAATTATGGGAAGGTAAATATATGGAGATCCAACCAGTCCATTCTAAAGGAGATCAGCCTGGGGTGTTCTTTGGAAGGAATGATGCTAAAGCTGAAACTCCAGTACTTTGGCCACCTCATGCAAAGAGTTGACTCATTGGAAAAGACCCTGATGTTGGGAAGCATTGGGGGCCTGAGGAAAAGGGGACGACAGAGAATGAGATGGCTGGATGGTGTCACCAACCTGATGGACATGAGTTTGAGTGAACTCCAGGAGTTGGTGATAGACAAGGGGGCCCGGTGTGCTGCGATTCATGGGGTCGCAGAGTCGGACACGACTGAGCGACTGAAATGAACTGAACTGAACTGAAATATACGGAGATGGTGAAGGACGAGAAGGCCTGGCATGCTGCAGTGCATGGGCTCACAAAGAGTCAGACGTGACTGAGTTCTGAACGACAACAAATATACGGAAACTCACGGAAGAGAAGAGCCAGTTAGCAGCTTATTACGTAGATTCCTCGAGTACTAATAAGGGTCTAGAGTTGTATTTGGTGCTTAAGTGCTGTCCTTTCTGGAAGACAGGAGAGGGGGAAGCCTTCACACAGTGCCCTTCTGTCTATGCATTTATTCTTGGCTGTGCCAGCTGTTTGCTGAGGCATGGGGGATCTTGCTCAGCGGTTGCAGTGCAGGCTTAGTTGCCCCAAGGCGTGTGGGATCTTAGTTCCCCAAGCACGGATCGAACCCATATCCCCTGCACTGGAAGGCAGATTCTCAACCACAGGTAGGTCTGACTTTTAAGCAGATAGGAGGAGGGCAGAAAGCTTTCCTATATCCGCTTCTTCTCAGTTGCCTTCAGTTCTAAATAATCCTTGTGCCAAAGTGTCATATTTTGGGGTGCCATATTTGGTGGTATGTATTAGAGGCCCACAAGTGCTGGGAAGCTGAAGGTTACAGACAAAAATGTCTGCTTTGTTGAGCTCACATTCTAGTTGGGGGTAAGACAGACAATAAACAAATAAATACATATAGGAAGGCAGATGCTCCAAACTTTCGTGGTGGATAATGATGCCAACTGCAGCATTTGCAGCTCCACTAATGAGTCTCCCTGGAAACCTGAGTGGTTGATAAGAGTATTAAGAACCTAGAAAAGTCCTACTTGGTAGACTGGCCGACTTACGAGTTATAGAAGCCTGTGGGTCATGATGAAGACAGGCTTCTGTCAATTGCATTCTGGCTGAGAAGAAATTCAATTAAAATGTATATGTTGAAACTTCCTTCTTAAGATATTTGTTCCAGAAATCAGAGCTCCCTTTTAGTGGTTGTTAATTTCAGGAAATAAATATCTGATTACATTTTTCAAAGGCGAGTCCCTTAGCAGCAAGTGGAATCTCATTATATCATAGCTTCTGCATAATTCATGTTGGGGAAAGTCCCTTGAGTTTTGCTTTCAAAACTTGAGGAAACAAATGAAGCTCCTTTAGGGGTCATTCAGAGTTTTTAACCTTTCAGGATAAGCAAAAATATCTAGTGTGGTTCCAGGAACAGACCCTGAAATGTGGATTTCTTAAGAAATGACAGAGGAGCTAGGCCATTCTCTCTCTCTTCTGGGGTGGGAGTGGAGGGCGGAGGCCAGGGAGTGTTCCAAAAAGCCAACCAGCAAGTATGTTTTCCACGCTGCCTTGTTTATCCATCCTGCATTTTGCAGGGACCGCGTCACATGCTTGGCTAGTTCATTATCATCAGAGGAACATTGCAGAACACTGTTGTCTTTGCCTGTACCTGGTCCAGGGGCAGCCCCGCCACCGGAATCGACATAGGTGATGCTTGTACGCAGCTTTCTGGCCTGTCTGTGGAGCTGGGGTAGGCCCCTGCTGCTGTGTATAATGGTGACGTGTCCCCTCTCACCACACGGCCCTTCGTGTCTCAGCAGAGCACGAGGGGTTCTCCTGGGAGCTGGCCCTGCCCTCTTTTGCTCCGCTATGGCCCGTGGTGGAACTGAGACCCAGGAAGTAGCTGAAAGAAAGTTGCATTTGGTTTGCACTTTCTCTGGTCCTGACACACTCTGAACACCGGGGACAACTATGGCCTGGGGTCCTTGGGAGTCTTGGATGCAGCCGTGTTTTTCATGCCAACAGACATTTTGTGTTACCTTTAATTTAGCCACCCAGAGAATTTCTTCCAGGCTTTTAAAAAATAAATATATTTGTGCAAAATCGAGATCATTGCATATGTACATGTATAACTTTACATAATGCTTATTTCATTCACTATTGGGTCTTAGGATCTTTCTATGATATTAACAACTGGATAATAACCCTTTCCCTCAATTGTCCACTTGGGCAGCTGTACCAAAATACCATAAGCCTTAGTTCAGTTCAGTTCAGTTGCTCAGTTCAGTTGCTCTTTGCCACCCCGTGAATCGCAGCACGCCAGGCCTCCCTGTCCATCACCATCTCCCGGAGTTCACTCAGACTCACGTCCATCGAGTCCGTGATGCCATCCAGCCATCTCATCCTCAGTCGTCCCCTTCTCTTCCTGCCCCCAGTCTCTCCCAGCATCAGAGTGTTTTCCAATGAGTCAGCTCTTTGCATGAGGTGGCCAAAGTACTGGAGTTTCAGCTTTAGCATCATTTCTTCCAAAGAAATCCCAGGGTTGATCTCCTTCAGAATGGACTGGTTGGATCTCCTTGCAGTCCAGGGGACTCTCAAGAGTCTTCTCCAACACCACAGTTCAAACGCATCAATTCTTCGGTGCTCAGCCTTCTTCACAGTCCAACTCTCACATCCATACATGACTACTGGAAAAACCATAGCCTTGACTAGACGGACCTTAGTCGGCAAAGTAATGTCTCTGCTTTTGAATATGCTATCTAGGTTGGTCATAACTTTCCTTCCATAAGCCTAGTGGCCTAGAAACAAAAGAAGTTTACTTTTCACGACACTGGAGGCTGGAAGATCCAGATCAGGGTGCTAGCATGGCCAGGTCCTGGGGGGGGCTCTCTCCCGGTTGCAAAGTACTGTCTTTTCATTTTGACTAAACCCATTCACGAGGACTCCATCGTCATGACCTAAGCAACTCTCACAGGCCCTGCCTCCATGATATTGGGCATCAGGTTTTAATATATGAGTTTGGGAGGACATTCAGATCACAGCACCCATTTACTGAAGAAAATTAGACAGCATAGGGGACTGGAGTGTATCTGAGGATGACAGGGCCGAGGGGCGTGGCAGTCTATGCCCAGGGAGCCAGACCTTCAACACTGCTTTAGTGTTAAAGCAAAGGAAGTTGTAGGGGGAAATGGATGTTTCTTTCACTGCTTTGGGGAGAATAAAACCCAGTGCAGAAGTGTGTGAAGCATACAGCAGGCTGGGATAGAGGTGTTGGGAGGAATCCGAAGGAAAGATGGATGGGCTTCCCTGGCAGATTGAGATGAGACCCCAGAGAGCCTTGGATAGCACACTGAGGAATTTGAACTTTGTTTTCTGAGTAGGGGGTTCTGTTCAAGGCTTTGACAAGTAGAGAGAAAGATCAGGCGTGGGCTTAAGGAAACAGTGTTCTTGTTTTGCACAGCCTCTGGCCACCTGTGCCTCTGAAGCAGTTCCTGGGTCCCGAGCCACTCCTTGTCATGGAGGAAAGAAGCAAACATTCTGAGGTGGTTGTTGTTGCCGATCCGAAGGCAGGGACCAGCCTCTGGGACCTTAGAAAGGGAAATGCACCTTGTGTCCCTCTAAGGCTGGGTAGGGGTCTGCAAGACTGGAAGGCTGGCATGATACAGTTCTTTGGAAATCACTTCTGCTGGTGCCAAACCCCACAATTCTGCAGGTCCAAAACTGAGGTCCAGGCAGTGGAGCAAATTAGAGAGACATGGCAGTGATTATCAAGGCAGGTCTTTATGGTGGGTTGTCTCTCCAAGCCTCGGTGACTTCATCTGTAAAATGGGATGATAGAGGACGAGCCTCACATTGTTGTTGACTGGATTCAATGACACAAAGCATGTGAAGTATTTGGCACTGGTGCTTGGCCCCTGTTACAGTAACAGTAACCACTCAGGTGACAGTAACTATTATCGTTGTCAGCAGTCATGTCATCATCCCCGTCCCTGCTGCTGTTCCTGGAGTGGAGGTACTGCGGCATTTTGTTTTTCAGTCGCTGATTTGCGTCCGACTCTGTGACCCCATGAACTGCAGCACCCCAGGCTCCTTTGTCCTCCAGTATCTCCCAGAGTTGGCTCAAATTCATGTCCATTGAGTCGGTGATGCCATCCAACCATCTCATCCTCTGCCGCCCCTTCTCCTGCCTTCAATCTTTCCCAGCATCAGGGTTTTTCCCAGTGAGTTGACTCTTCACATTGGGTGGCCAAATTAGTGGAGCTTCAGTTTCGGCAGAAGCCCTTCCAGTGAATATTCAGGGTTGAGTTCCTTTAGGATTGAGTCGATTGATCTCCTTGCTGTCCAAGGGACCCTCAAGAGTTTTCTCCAGCACCGCAGTATACATTAGTGATTGATAAACTTTATATCAATATATGATGATTGTTTTTCTCTTTCTGACTTTCTCCACTCTGTATGACAGACTCTAGGTTCATGCACATCTCTACAAATGACAAATTTTGTGCGTTTTTAAGCGGTTGAGTAATATTCCTTTGTATATTTGTACCACATCTTCTTTATCCATTCAGCTATTTTGGGGCATTTATGTTCTTTCCACGTCCTTGCTATTGTAGATGGTGCTGCAGTAAGCATTGGGGCACATGTGTCCTTGTGAATCATGATGTTCTCAGGGTATATGACCAAGACTGGCATTGCTGGGTATTCCACTTTTTAGTTTTTAAGGAACCTCCATAAATGGCACACATGCACGTATTTCCAGGGCAGGAATAGAGACGAGATGTAGAAAAAGGACTTGTAGACACGAAGTGAAGGGCTTGAGGGGACGGGGAGGGTGGAACAAATCAAGAGAGTGCGCTAACTTACACACACCACCGCGTGTGAAATAGATAGCTAGTGGGAGACTGCTGTACGGTCCACAGCTCAGCTTGGAGCTCTGAGATAACCTTGAGTGGTGGGGTTTGGGGGTGGAGGTCAGGGTGGGAGGCCCAAGAGGGAGGGGATATATGTCTACACAGAGCTGATTCGCTTCATTGTACAGCAGAAAATAGCACAGCATGGTAAAGTGATTATCCTCCAATTAAAAAAAAAAAGCACAACCTAATGTCAAGCGGCTGGCAAAAGGCAGATCTTAAGGCATGTTTGCTGCAAGCACTGGTCGAGGCACAAGGCCTGAAGAGTATCTCCCCACCTGCTGGTGATCTGCCTAGATTCACATTTTTAATCACAAGGGCCTTAAAGGCAAGTTAAAAAAAAAAATCCACTTTCAGATCCATGACTGTGAAGGCATGGGGATCCACTGATTGGGTTCCGATGAAGAAGAGCTCTTGCCTACTGTGCCCTCTTTGTTACTGAAGTGGATTTAACCTCTTGGTTTCTCCCAGCCCCAGGTAGAGGCACATAGACGCTCTTTGCTGTGACTTTGTTTCAAGCCAAACTGGAATAGGGCTTGTTTAGAGGCTCCCATCCAGCTCTGCCTCTTCCCCCGTTCTTCCAGCTGCTCCAGGGTGGGTGACAGGGTGACAAGCACGTCCCATGCAGAGCCTACCCAGAGGCTGGGCCCTGGCGCCCTGTGCTTCCAGCAGCCTGGCCTCTCTGCTGAACACTTTCTGAGTCAGTGATTGGCACAGCAGCCTTGAACAGGCGCAAGGCCCTCCCTCACCTCCTGCCTGAGGCAGGAGGTGATGGACACTTGGCCGGGGAGGAAGGAAAAATACGAAGATTTAACACTGTCAGAGACGTGCTTTGCTCTTTTACTTTATTCATTCACTCACGTGATGGAGAAGGCAATGGCACCCCACTCCAGTATTTTTGCCTGGAAAATCCCATGGATGGAGGAGCTTGGTAGGCTGCAGTCCATGGGGTCGCTAGAGTCGGACACGACTGAAGCGACTTAGCAGCAGCAGCAGCAGCATGTGTCATGAGGTTGTTCAGTTACGTTCCTCACTCAGTTGTGTCCAACTCTTTGCGACCTCACGGGCTGGACCACGTCAGGCCTCCTTGTCCATCACCAACTCCCAGAGTTTACCCAAACTCATGTCCATTGAGTTGGTGATGCCATCCAGCCATCTCATCCTGGTGTCGTCCCCTTCTCCTCCTGCCTTCAATCTTTCCCAGCTTCAAGGTCTTTTCCAATGAGTCAGCTCTTCACATCAGGTGGCCAAAGTATTGGAGTTTCAGCTTCAACATCAGTCCTTCCAATGAACACCCAGAACTGATCTCCTTTCGGGTTAGGGTTGAGTGCTCGATAAATGTTTGGGGGCTTAAGTCACATGGTAAGTGTTTTGGGGTCTCCACCCCACGTGTGTATGAGACAGTGCCGCATTAAGCAGGTTCCATAGGGGCTGAGTTCCTTCCTCTCTGGGTGGGGCTGCCCGCTTGACCTCTGCTGTGCAAGAGAGGAGAGGAGATGGTGTTTCTAGCTCATATGTGCCTGCTGGACAAGTAGAAGATGGAAAACCTAGGCCTAGAGGGACACTAGACAAATGTGTGTCCCTCATATTCTAGTGACTTTGGGATCTGAACCCATATTGAGACAGTCTGAACAAATTTGGCATTCCATGGAGAGTACAACCCCAAATCTGCGTGGAGAGTAGAACCTTCTGGAGCCAGCCAGGCTTGGATCTGAGTCCTGGATGTGCTTTAATGCTCTTGGCCTCAGTTTCCTTATCTGTAAAATGGGACGAGTGGTGCTTTGTCTTGAAATTTTATGAGAGTTACATATGAAGTGTGCAGAGTGCTGATATCATATATCAGCTAGGCAGACTAGCAGCTAGTAACTGTTCACTAAATTGCTTTTGTTGTTTCTTTCTTGCCTGCAGAGAGAGGTAAAGTTCTAAAGGATAGGTGATATTCTTATTTCCATTTTACAGGTGAAGGAGTTGAAACGCAGATGGCAGGTTAAATTGGCAACACTGAACACTAAGTGAGTGGCCAAGCTGTGATTCAAATCCAGGCTTCTGATCCTCAGTCCCATATTCTAGATCATTGGGCTACTCTGCCTTTTACATGAAGGCTGCTGGTTTAAAGGTATTGAGGTGGCCTGGACTTAGTGTGTCTAAGGCATGAGGCTGGCCTGAGTGGAGTGACTGCAGAAAGGAGTGTGAGGGGGGAGGACAGAGGGAGGCAGGCAGCTGGCTGTTTGGGGTTTGTGGGCTATTCTAACGGCTGCCTTTTCCTCTGCATCGATTGAGAAGTTCCTGGGGGCATTTAAGCAGAGATGAGACATGATTTGTGTCTTGAACGCTATATTTTAACTCCCTTTCTTCTTAGGAATTGCTAGCTAAGTGCTTCATGTGCTCTTTCTTATTTAATTCTCAAGCCAGATTTGCAAGGCGGAAATTACCAGCCCCAGTCTACAGATGAGGAAACCGAGGCTTGGAGAGTTTCACAACTCGATCAAAGGTTCCATAGTTTGTCAAGAGTACAATCCAGTTTGGTTAAAACAGTATAATCCTGCTTAGTTCTGAAACCAGTATTTATGTTTTTCTCTCTCATCTCCAAAGAGTTTGTCTGCTTTTGCATGCTGGGCCATAGACTTCGTCCCATATGATCCATATCTTACTTAAAGGGAGGGCCCGGGAACTGTGACATGGCAGGCAGTAATTATTCAATAAATTCCATTTGTCCTTATTTCTTCTTGTCTACATAGAGAATTTAAGTTCGTGAGATAGGTAATGTTATTGCCTCCACTCTACAGATGAGGAAGTTAAAACACAGATGTTAAGTTACTTGCCAACATCGGACACTAAGTAAGTGGCCAAGCTGAGTTAGGACTCCATTGCAAACTCATCAACAGTTAGGAGAGGGAACTTTTCTTAATGCACCTGCTGTTATATCGCCTGGGCTTTCCAGGTGGCGCTAGTGGTAAAGAACCTGCCTGCCAATGCAGGAGGTGTAAGAGACCCGAGTTCGATCCCTAGATTGGGAAGGTCCCCTGGAGGAGGGCATGACAACCCACTCCAGTGTTCTTGCCTGGAGAATCCCACCGACAGAGGAACCTGGCTGGCTTCAGTCCATGGGATCGCAAGTGTCAGACATGACTGAAGCGATGACTTAGCCCGCATGCATTATTTCTCACTAAGCTTCCCTCGTGGTACAGCTGGCAAGGGTGAGATGGTCACAGTGACACTCACAAAAATTAGAAATCTATGAGCTCTTTGACCTAAATTCTAATTTCCTGTGAACCAGCAACTAGCTGTGTGATCTTAAGCCCCAGTGCTCATCTAACTATAATCAACAGTGTCTGTGAATTGGTGTTTTAACGTCTGTCTTCCCAGAAGCCTTCAGGAGGATAAAGTCAGGGATTATCTCATTTCTTGCTGTATCCTCATTACTTGAAGCAGTGTTTGACAGATAGCACAAAGCCAATCACTATTTGAATGAAAAATAATAATAGCTGGCTATTATGGAGTGCTTTCTCCCTATCAAGCACCTTACATACATTTTCCAATGTCACTGAATCGTGACAGCTATATGTTTTTGCTGTTGTTCAGTCACTAAGTCATGTCTGACTCTTTGCAACCTCATGGTCTGCATCACGCCAGGCTCCCCTGCCCTCCACTATCTCCTGGAGTTTGTTCAAATTCATATCCATTGAGTCAGTGATGCCCTCCAACCATCTCATCCTCTGTCGTCCCCTTCTCCTCCTGCCCTCCATCTTTCCCAGCATCAGGGTCTTTTCCAGTGAGTCAACTCTTTGCATCATGTGGCCGAATTATTGGAGCTTCAGCTTCAGCATCAATTCTTCCAGTGAATATTCAGGGTTGATATCCTTTAGGATTGACTGGTTTGCTCTCCTTGCTGTTGAAGGAGCTCTCAAGAGTCTTTTGAAATAATATGATCATCTCCACTTTACAGATTAGGAAACTGAGGCCAGTAAGTCCTAGCAACTCATTCAAGATCACATGAATCAATACATAATGAAGGTGGCTTCAGTGTCAGTGACCTCAGATGGGAAATTAGAGACTTGAATTGGCTCACAGCTGTGGGTCCTTCCCATTGTAAAATCAGACCTAAAGAACCTGACTCCCAGGCTAAAGCTTTTTCATCCCCATCTCATTGTGTCCCTGTAACTCAGAGGAGGGAACATTTAGGACAAATGTATGGCTTTCACAAAGCTCATTTTATATCTTTCTTTGTGTTCCGTTTTTTCAGGGAAACACATCGGGACAGATGAGTTAGCCTGGCCATCTAGCTGTGGGGGGTAGTGAGCTGGAGAGGAGTCTCTTTGCAGAACTTGGCTTAGGTGGCCCAGGGATTTGAACCTGGGCCACTGCTGGCAGGATTCCTAACTGCTGCTCAGATGAGCCGCGGTCATGCAATTTGCTTTCCCTCCGCAAGTGCACCACAGGATGCCTGGGCTTCTTGAAATCGCTCTCATTTAAGAATCCGTCGTTTTTAAAGCAAATGTGTCATCTGAAACCTTTTATGGCTTTATGGAAATCTAAACGCACTTTTGAAGCACAGATGGCCTGGGTTTACCTGCCTGTTTCTTTCACGCAGACTGTTAGCACATAGGAAGGCGGCTGGGGGGCAAGTTACATATCTCTTTGACTTCAGCCCCACCACCCTGGAGGATGAGAGGAAATGAAGCTCTGTCCTTTGAGAAAGAGTTGGAAGTCTCAAGGTGATTAGTTTGGAGACGAGGAAGGGCCGTGGGGGTCATGACTGTGTCCTCAAATGTTTGAAGGCCATTTTTTTTTTCAAGAGACATATTTAGGACATTCAGGTGCTGAGTAGCCAAGGAAAAGGGGTGGCTGGGGCAAGTTAATATTGCTGTCACTTCCTTCTCTCTCCCCACTTCAGTTCAGTTACTAAACAAACAGCCAGAAGTGTCTCAGAATTTCAGGCATCAGTTAAATTTATTCTAGATTATATATTAATACACGTTTCCTACTATTCTTAACCTGCTGAGAATAATCCCACGAGTAGAAATTAAATGTGAAATTCTTCTTCCTTCTTTCATTTTCTTCTGCAAATTGCGCAGTTCTCTCCCATGTCTTTTTAAAACAGTTGAAACAATGAAACGAAGGCAGGATCTCCATTTGCTGTCCCAGGATTTAATTTATTTCCTTGTTCATTCTTTTGACAAATGTCACTGGGCATGTTGCCCTATGCGAGGCCCCGGGATTAGGGGAAAAGCTAGAGCCAGAGACAGACAATAAACACAGGAGCAAATAAAACAGATACCATCATTTGTATGAAGGGGATGAGAAAGATGGACTGAGTCTAGGGGAGAGGTGTCCTCTTTCAGGTAAACCTGGTTTGGCAAGGCCTCTCTGCGAAAGTAACATTTAAGTCACTTGAAGAACGGGGAGGCACCAGCCACGGAGGAAAACTGAACCTGTATATCCGTGAAAATACAGGTATTTCTTTCTAGACCTCAATCCAGTATATTTTCTCTTTCCTGTAACTTTATTAGCTCTATATCAGATCTTTTGATTTTCTTCATGCAATTCAAAAAACATTTATTGAGTACATCCCCTGTGTCTTAAAGAAAGTGAAGTCGCTCAGTTGTGTCCGACTCTGGCACACCATGGACTGTAGCTCACCAGGCTCCTCTGTCCATGGGATTCTCCAGGCAAGAATACTGGAGTGGGTTGCCATTTCCTTCTCCAGGGGATCTTACCGACCCAGGGATCGAACCCGGGTCTCTCTCAGTGCATGCAGACATTTTCACCTCTGAGCCAGCAGGGAAGCCCCACTGTGTCTTGAACTGTGCTGTATGCATCATTATTTTAGAATGTAATATATACTTTAACCCCCATTTGGTAGGAATCGACATCCATGAGGCAGTGGCCACTAGGAAGGTTAAGCCGTTGCTCCAGAGCGAGATGCTTAATGAAGATCAGGGCTCAGATTTGGACTGTGGGCTGTTGGATTCCTGCGTGTCGTCTCTCTACTGAGCCTCACTTTGGGGCTGTTCAGGGGCACGTCTGGGACACGGGTTGCCTCCAAGTGGCTGCGATCCTCTCCAATGAGGGGAACAGTTAGCTGTCTCCAGACTGGGGCCTTCTCTTTGGGTTTCAGGGACCTCGGTCTCCATCCCTGAGAAGAGCTAACGTGATGACTTGGAAAGGAAGTGGAGCAGGAAGACAGAAGCAACAGCTTGGGAGCAGGGCCACGTTTATACCAGGAGGGACAGCAGAGAGGCCAGGCTGGGATCTCAGCGGCCACACAGAAGAAGCGCGAATGGGTGGCAGTTTCCTCAGCGTCCCCCAGGGCTTCACAGTGACTCCTCCTGTCGAATGTCCCCCAAAAGCCCCCTCCCCCTTGGCCAAACCCAGACCGAGAGATGAAGCAGAGGCGGAGGCGACGGAGCCCTCGGCTGAGGGAGGCTGCATGGGGGACGCATCGCCGAGGCGGCATGCAGCCCCTGACCTACTTCGCCCCTCTGCCGTCCAGTAGGTTGACTCCATCAGAGGCAGAAGAAGAATGTGGGTCACCCCTCACACTTTGGCAGACCCGTGTGCTCAGCGGAGAGTGAAATTCTGTCACACTAAATCCATCAGACAAACGGTGCTCGTGAAAGGCATTCTCTTGCCCAGAATCAAAGGCTAAGGAAGATGTAGCCAACAGCCCTGGGTTGAAGACTGTGTTCTCCTTGAACTCGTCTTTCCCAAATCCCGGAATCTCAGAACATGAGCTTTTGGCAATAGGGTCTCAGAAGATGTACCTAGTTAAGACAAGGTCACACTGGATTCGGGTGGGTTTACATCCCAGCGTCTGGTGTCCTCCTGAGACGCAGAGACAGACATACAGGGAGATGGCCGTGTGAAGGCAGAGGCAGAAATCAGAGTGACGTGCCTGCAAACCAAGGATGCCAAGGGTTGCTGGCCACCTCCAGAATCTAGGAGAGAAACATGGAGCAGATGCTTCCTGATGGTTTGGAAGGAACCAAGTCTGCTGACACCTTGATTCAAGAATTCTGGACTTGAGAACTGTGGAAGAACAAGTTTCCGCTGTCTTAAGCTACCAGCGTGTGGACATTGGTTACAGCAATCACAAGAAATTAACATGCCCACCTACTTAATACTACTTTACACTTTTTCATTATTAAAAAGCAGAAACATCACTTTTCTGACATAGGTCCGTATAGTCAAAACTATGGTTTTTCCAATGGTCATGTATAGATGTGAGAGGTGGACCATAAAGAAGGCCGAGTGCCAAAGAATTGATGCTTTTGAACTGTGGTGTTGGAGACGACTCTTGAGAGGCCCTTGGACTGCAGGGAGATCCAACCAGTCAATCCTAAAGGAAATCAGTCCTAGGTGTTCATTGGAAGGACTGATGCTGAAGATGAAGCTCCAATACTTTGGCCACCTGATGCGAAGAACTGACTCACTGGAAAAGACCCTGATACTGGGAGATTGAGGGCAGGAGGAGAAGGGGACGACAGAGGATGAGATGGTTGGAGGGCATCACCAATTCAAAGCGCTTGAGTTTGAGCAAAGTTTGGGAGATGGTGAAGGACAGGAGAGCCTGAAGTGCTGCAGTCCAGGGAGCTGCGAAGATTTGGACACGGTTGAGCCGCTGAACAACAACAAACCTACTTCACAGCAAGGACCTCTGAAATTCCATTCCTCAGGCCAGGTGACATTACCCCTGGCCGAGTGCCAGCCCCTTCTTGGTGCCCTGACATGTCCTCCTCCTCACGTCCTGCTGCGGTAGCCTGCCTCCTCTTCCTTCTCTTCATCTCCATTCCTAACTCCTTGTGGGCAAAGACCCAGATTTAATTCCTCGCTGTATCCCTAGTTCCTGGAACATACTTGTACTCAACAGATATTGAAAGAATGGGTGCATATGAATGAATAAATTAGATGCTTCTTGGCTAAAGCTGTGCTTCCCCAAATTCAGAAACTCCAAACAGCACACCATTTTATGCATTCATTGTACTGATGTTATTAAGTGCCTGCTCTCTGCCAGAAACTGTGCTGGGAGTGGGGAATATGGTGGCAAAGAGATAAATGATCAACACTTCTGCTTCCTCATGGTTTATGATCTAGAGGAGACATTGGTCAAGGGGGCAGGTTAAATCAGAAAGTACACTGATGAGTTAATAGCAGAGGTTCTGAATGGTGATAAGTGCTCAAAAAAAAAAAAAATCAGACATGATAATGTGTAGAATAAGTGGAGGATTCAAGTTTGGAGAGCTGGAAGACCAGCCCCATAGGCAGAGGGAACATCCAGAAACAAGACTGGAAACAGGTATTAGCATAAGATGTTGGGAGCCGAGGGAAAAAGCCACAGAGCAAGGTCCAGGGGCTCCGGGAGAGGGAATGGTGTCAGTGAGATAAACTTGTCTCCTTTTTCATCGCCTGAAGCCAAAAGAGCTCCAGTTCACAGGAAAGTGACTTATGTATGCTTTTGTGTAAGGGAAATGGCTTAAAATCAAAATTACGTTGGGTGTTTATGGCTGGTGAAGGGGAGCCTCAAGGATGATCACATTCTGCTAAGGAATGGGGCCAGCTGTGCACCAAGGCCAGAGCAGGGCAGGGGGGAGGGGGGGCTGTGGGGGGTGGTGTGGAGCCAGACCGCACATGCATTTTCTCCTCCTGAGAGCCCTGGTCTCAAAGGCCACCCGCGGAGGAGGCTTGGTGCAGTTATGCTTGGTCTTTGTTTTGCTTAAAGCTCTGTTTCCTTTGTGTTCCAGCAAATGGCAGACTGGACTTTGGGGGCCTGTGACGCAGGCTGATCTGAGGCTTGTGTCACTGGTACCAGCTTTCAGCCGTTCTCCGTCCTACAGGGTGGTGGCAGGGGTTTGAGAAGTAGCCTCATGTTATGAAGTTGTTTTATTTGTCCTCGGTTTTCGCATTTTCATTAAATCATAGGTGTCTTTAATTGCTTCCATGTGGCCGAAATGCCCCTTGATTGGAATTCTATGGAAAATAGAGTTTGCTTTATTAAATAGTGTTTCTTGAGGGATTCAAGTGCTCTTCGGTTTCCTTCCTCTCCCTCCCCTCTTTTTCTCTGAGTTTTTAATTTGTTGCAATGTGTAATTGCTTGCTTCAGTGCTGGAACTGCTCTCCAAGCTTCCACAACTGTGCATTATAATTCCCTTTATTACTGCAGAATCATTTTTAGCCTTCAGTTAAGATGACTGGACAAGAATCAGATAAAATGGAATTAGTATCTATTTTTCATGGTGCGTTGCTCCTGAAGCCAGCAGTCCCCCCTGCTTGCTAACTTTTGTGTGTGTGTGTGTGTGATTTGGGGATGAATGAAATTAGAAATAATCAATTCCTGATCTGTTTTAAGCCTCATGGCTTATGGGGGGCCTAGGTGTATATCACCCACATTCTTCCTCCTTAGAGAGGTCATCTGACTTTTCCACGGTCATCCATGCAGGGTGTGTCAGAGCGTCAATGCCCACCACGCTCCTAGAAATCCAAAACCATTTCTCAGATCCCTTCTACAATGTGATTTTCTAAAATATAAGTGAGCAGGGGGAAAACCTGCTTCTGAGATGTTGAAACAAAGCAAATTACATCTAGTGAAATGTGTTAGTGAGTCCCTTGCTGCAACCTATTGATAATTAATGCTTCTTCACCACCTGGAATAAAAAGAATCCTATTTCTACTTAATACAGAGAATGGAAACATACCAGGGCTTAGGTGCATACCAGCATATTAGTCAGGGGTCTCCAGAGACACAGAACCAATAGGATATATGTATGCATAGAAAGAGATTTATTACAGGAAATTGGCTCATGCAGCTATGGAGGCTGACAAGCCCCAAGATCTGCATGGTGAATTGACAGGCAGAAGACCAAAGAAAGCTAAACCAGGAAAGCTCTTGTCTGAGTCTAAAGGCCTGAGAAACAGGGTAGCCAACAATTCAAGCTCCATTCCGAGAGCAGGCGGCGACTGATGGCCGAGCTCAGGCTGGTGAAATTCCCTCTTAGCCTTTCCGTTCCATTTATGTCTTCAACTGGTTGGATAGGGCCCACCCATCGGGAGAGCAATCTGCTTTACTCAGTCTCATCCAGAATCACTTTTACAGAAACACCCAGAATAGAGTGTAGCCAAATATCTGGGCACTGAGTGCCCATTCAAATTGACACATAAAATTAACGTCACAACTGCCTAGATTTGAATTTTACCTTTATCATTCACTGATGAAGTGGGCTTGGTCAAAAGTCTTACTTCCTTCATCGGTCGGTTGGAAACAATAATACCTATCTCAGGAATGTTGTAAGAATTTAATGGGTTAGTTTTGTAGTAGTCATGTACACATGTGACAGATGGACCATAAAGAAGGCTGAGTGCTGAAGAATTGATGCTTTGAGAGTCCCTGGGACAGCAAGGAGATCAAACCAGTCAATCCCAAAGGAAATCAACCTGGAATATTCATTGGAAGGACTGATGATGAAGCTGAAGCTCTAATACTTTGACAATCTGATGCAAAGAGCTGATTCATTGGAAAACCCCCTGATCCTGGGGGAAAAAAGGCAAAAAGGAGGCGAGGGAAGCAGAGGATGAGATGGTTAGATAGCATCTCTGACTCAATGGACAAGAATTTGAGCAAACTCTGGAAGATACTGAAGGACAGAGGAGCCTGATGTGCTGCAATCCACAGGGTTGCAAAAAGTCAGACATGACTTAGCGACTGAACAACAGCAAGTTTTGTAAAGTGCCCAGCATGTTGCCTGTCCAGATAAAGTGTTCAGTGATTGCTAGGTATTTTTGTTACTATTACCAGATACTATTGATGACAACAAGTTTTTGTAAAGTGCCCAGCACACTACCTGTCCAGATAAAGTGTTCAGTGATTGCTAGTTATTTATTTTTTTGCTACTATTACCATGGTGCTGTTGATGACAACAAGTCCAGGAACACACAGGCAGTACTTTTGCGTATATACTTAAACGCTGCATATTTTGAGTCTAAACATTTTAAAGTTTTGGCAAATACCGATTTTATTTAAAATACAAGTCTAGCCGCTGGAAGTTAGAAGATTCGTATGTAGCTAACGGTTTTGACATTTGCTTTCTGGGAAACTTGGAGCACATTGTTGGCTTGCTCATATACAAAACACCTGTGTTATTAGTATTCCTGTCTTGGTATGAGAATCACATGAGATACAGTATGTGACATCACTGAGTTTGCGTCAGCCCCTCCAGAGGATGCTGACTGGGCTAGAGAGGAGTCACTCTCTCCTCGGTGTTAGGCTCTATGCGGGTGCTGGTATCCAAGTTAAGAGGGATGGAATTACTGCTGCTGCAGATAGTGGGGGAGCAGAGGGGTTGGGGGCAGGAGGGTTGGGAAGGACAACTCTTTCAGTTGTCCACTGGTGGAAATACTCTGGACCATGAATTGGGGGAAAATAATTTATAGGTAGAAGCATCATGTAAACACTATATGGCTGATAAGAAGCAGTAAAGGAAATTCCCTGGTCATCCAGTGGTTAGTACGCTGTGCTTCCACTGCTGAGGGTGCAGGTTCGATCCCTAGTCAGGGAACAATGATCTTACAAGTTGCAAAGTGCAGCCAAAAATGGAAAGACAGTAGGATACTGTCATTAGGTGGGGGAGGGGTGGTTTGAAGACCCCCAGAGGTGACAGTTGATTGGTTTAGAAGCCGTTCTCAAGGTAGAACTGAGAGTCATACTTATAGGAGGCCTTACAGTATTTACGGAAATAGAAGGCCTCTTTAACATTGGTTTTCAAATGGACGTATTTGCCCCAATAAAAACTATTGATAGAACATTTGCAGCCCAGGTGTGCAGAGAAGCTGGCAAGTAGGTGGTTCCATAGAAGCAGAAACACAGGGTCCTAGGGGCAGAGGCCCGAGGGCAGGGGTGGGGGCCAGGGAAGGGCGGGGATGGGGGGTGGGTGTGAAAGCTAAACCTGAGAATCCCCTGGTGGTCCAGTGGTTAAGACTGCTTCCAATGCAGGGGGCTTGGTTTCAATCCCGGCTCTGGGAACTAAGATCCTACATGCCACGCAACATGGCCAAAAAAATTTTAAAAAAAGAAAGCTATACCTACAATAAATTTCACTGGGTCTTGGTAAGCTTCCAAGAGAAAGGGAAGCAAAGAAGAGCTGTTATTTGTTTAAGGAGCGTGCTCTTCATCAAGGCTAAGATTATGATCCAGTGTGCATTGCCTTCTAGACAGGGTTCTAAATGCTTTGCTTAGATTCTCTTCTTTAATAATACCTCACAGCAAACCTGTGAAGCAGCTACTCATGTTGCCCCCATTCCCAGTTTTACAGATGAGAAAACTGAGGCCCCGTGTAGCAAAGGAATTCACCCAGGGCCACATAGCTATTCAGGAGTGACGGTCATTGGTCTTTTCATAGGAGGTTCTTGGAATCTAAATTGATCGTGACTCTTTCTTGCTTAAAACTTTCCTAGGAGGTCTTGCCAGAGAAGGCAATGGCACCCCACTCCAGTACTCTTGCCTGGAGAATCCCATGGATGGAGGAGCCTGGTGGTCTACAGTCCATGGGGTCGCACAGAGTTGGACACGACTGAGCAGCTTAGCAGAAGTAGCAGCAGGAGGTCTTGCTTGGAGGAAGAGATCCCAGGCCCTCACCCGGCTTCTCTTCGGCCTCTCTCCTGCTCTCAGCCCTTGGCTACGATGCCTCCCTTTTAGTTTCTTAAACACAGCACCGTCTCCTGACCTCGTGGGTGGGGTACTTCTGTTTCCTCACTTCTGTGGACCAAGACCTCTCTCTCTTTTTTTTTCATTATAATTTTTTATTGAAGTATAGTTGATATACAATATTGTATGTTACTGGTGTACAGTATAGTGGTTTATAATTTTAAAAAGTTATATTACATTTATGTGATGCATGCTTTGTTTCTAAATCGTGTCTGACTGTTGAGACCCCGGTTACTGTAGCCCAGGCAAGAATACTGGAGAGGGCTGCCATGCCCTCCTCCAGAGGATCTTCCTAACCCAGGGTGGAACCCATGTCTCCTGTGTCTCCTGCACTGGCAGGCGGGTTCTTTACCACTAGCACCTTCTAGGAAGTCCATACTCTGTTTATAGTTATAAAATATTGGCTATATTCCCCATGTTGCATAATATATCTTTGTAGTTTATTTTATTTTACTTTATCTTATCTTCTTTTACTTATTTAAAAAAAGAAAGAGAGAACTCTCTTAAGAACAAGTATACGTGAGAAGATATTTGTTTGATGTAAGTTGGCTGTGATGGGGGGAGAAGGGTGAATCCATCTTTTTCACCCCTCTGTGTCCGGTGTCTGACCCGGGATCCTTCTAGACCTCTGCATGGCTCTTTCTCACTCTTCCTTCAGGTTTTTACTCTAAACCAGTGATATTGAACCTGGAGGACATCTGGCAACGTCTGGAGACATTGTTGGTTGTCACACTGAGGGGCATGTTGGCATCTCTTGGGACCAGGGATGCTGTCAAACACCCTACAATGCACAGGACAGCCCCCCCCCCCCCCCGGAAGGAGCTTCCAGCCCAGGGTCAGTAGTGCTGAGGTTAATAAACCTGGCTGTGAAGAGACCTTCCCTGGTGACTGTATCCACTTACATTCCCACCAACAGAACAAGAGGGTTCCCTTTTCTCTGCACCTCTCCAGCATTTATCGTTTGTAGATTTTGTGATGATGGCCATTCAGTGGAATATTACTCAGCCATGAAAAGGAACGAAGTTGGGTCTTTAGTAGAGATGTGGATGGACCTAGGGTCTCTCATAGAGAGTGAAGTAAGTCAGAAAGAGAAATACAAATATTTGTATATTAATGCAGAGGATGAGATGGTGGGATGGCATCAGTAACTCAATGGACATGAGTTTGAGCAAACTCAGGGAGATAGTGAAGGACAGGAAGCCTGGCGTGCTGCTGCAGTTCATGGGATCACAAAGGGCTGGACACGACTCATGACTAAGCAACAGTAATAAATGCATATACGTGGAATCTAGAAAACTGGCCCAGATGAACCCATCTGTAGGGCAGGAATAGAGACGCATACGGAGAGAATGAACACGGGGGACTCAGGCGTGAAGGCAGGGTGGGAAGAACTGGGAGAATGGCGAGGGGGACCCTGCTGTTTGGCACAGGGACCCCAGCTTGGTGCCCTCTGATGACCCAGAGAGCGGGATGGGGGTGGCAGGGAGGTCCAAACGGGAGGGATATACACAGAATCGATTCACTTTGTGGTATCGTGGAAACTCATGCTATAACCCAATTTCATTAAAAGAGAGGGACATGCCAGCAAGCCTATGCATGATTGCCCCCTCTAAAGTCTCACGGCCCCTTCCTCACCTCACACTCTGTTCCCACTTCCTGCTTTCTTATTTTCCTTCTGTGCACTAGTCACTTATTTATATGTCACTTATTTATCATGCTTATTGTGTGTCATCCACTGCTGGATATACAGATATATATACATATACATGAATTTGAACAAACTCTGGGAGATGGTGAAGGACAGGGGAGCCTGGCATGCTGCAGTCCATGGGGTCTCAAAGATTTGGATACAACTAAACAACGAACAACAGCAACGGTTTATGCTCTCCAAGGACAGAGATTTACGTCCTTTTTGTTCACTGCTTTCTCATGAATGCCTCGGACATTGTCTAG
Source organism: Ovis canadensis (assembly GCF_042477335.2). NCBI lineage: Eukaryota > Metazoa > Chordata > Mammalia > Artiodactyla > Bovidae > Ovis > Ovis canadensis. The sequence goes on along the minus strand of NC_091250.1, from coordinate 128,609,817 downwards.
CCCACAGTAAGTTCTCAATAAATATTGGTTGCATGTGAGAATGGATTCAGAGTCCTCGTGAACAGTAACCCATTCATCAGAGGCCACTTGGGTTAAAATCCATTTGCCATCCTTATGGGGACTATTCTCGGACCCTGGGAGGTGGTGGAAGTCTTCCCTCTATACACCCTTTGGTGATGATGTTGCCTTTACTATAGTCCTGACCATGATACCCCAAAAATGTTTTCCCTGAAAGCAAGAGTCGGGAAGGTGGGCAGGTTCATTTGGTGAAAAACAAATCCCTGAGGAAGTGAGTGTTCTGGCAGGATGCCTTTGGAAGGATCCTTAGATCCTCATATTTGACAGACAGAAAAAGGGAGGTCCGAGCACATCCTCCAGGGACATTTGGAAGACTTAAGATTCTTTGATTTGTACTTGTGTGAAGTCACCCAACGAAGAATTACTGGCATCAGAATTAGAACCCAGTTTTCTGTCTTCCATGGAGATGGAAGGAGAAAATGAAAGATCCTGAAGGCCCCAAATCAGGGTGCTGGCAGGCAAGCCACTGTTCCCTAAAGCTCCCTTTTGCCTTGCAAGTTGTGATATCCTGTTGACAAGGGAGCAAACTGAGTAGCTAAATGCAGAGCCTTCTGAGATGCCGAGATGCAAATTAGCCTGAACCACATGCAAGTGTAGATTTGAGGCTGGCGTGCAAGGCAAGAGCTGCTCTCCCTTCAATCTGCATTGAAAACTCACTTTGGTGGATAGCACACACTTGCTCTTTCCCAGGCAGGCATTGTGCAAGGCACAGGGAGATGGTGGAAAACAAAGGATCAATCCCACCCTTGCAGACTTGGCAGGCTGAAGAGGGAGACAGCCAGAGAAGGGCATTCTTGTGTGCATATGCGGTCAGTGGCGATGCCGGGACAGCTGGGTTATTGGATAATACATTTTCTGAAGCTAGAGATCTCTATCTTGGGTGTCTTTAATGCCACCTAACACTGATGGCAGAAACAATAATGAGAGAATGAGAGGTTAAAAAATAGCAAAACTAAAACACGTCTCGTGTGCCAGGCACTGTGCTAAGCTCATCAGTGTGCATGCCTCAGTTGCTCAGTCTTGTCCAACTCTTTGTGACCCCATGGACTACAGCCCGCCAGGCTCCTCTGTCCATGAGATTTCCCAGGCAAGAATACTGGAGCCGGTTGTTAGCTCCTTCTCCAGGGCATCTTCCCGACCCAGGGATCAAGCCTGCATCTCCCACGTCTGCATTGCAGGCAGATTCTTCACCACCGAGCCACTAGGGAAGCCCACGCACATCAATGCATCAGTGTGTTTAATCTTCACAACAGCACTACAAGGTGCCGAGACCATCCTCATTCTCATCTTCACAGCAAAGGCAGCTGAGATCGAAGAACCTGCCTAGAGTATAGTATAGAGCATAGACACGCTGGCATTGGAATCCAGCCCCTGGAGGTCAGGTTGTAAAGTGTGTGGTCTCTTATGTAAGATACACTGCTGATATTTTCTATTTAATATCCACCCAACCCTGACCTTGGGACTTTCTCTACCACTTAGTAATAGTGCCCATTATTGGGCATTACTCCAGTCATCGGTCCATGTATTATCTAGTGTAATCTTCCCAATGAGAAGGATGAATTATTATATCTATTTTACACTCAATGAAGCAGAAGCACAGAGAGCTTATATAATTTGCCTGAGATCACACAGCTAGTGAGTAGCAGAGCTTGGATTACGGATATTTCATCCAAATGGAATCATTCAATATGTGGCATTTTGTGTCTGGCTTCTTTCTCTTTGTGTAATGTCTTTGTGGTCCATATTCAAGCACTTAGCAATATTTAAATCCTTTCATTGCTAATAGTGTTCCATTATATGGCGATACCACTCTGTTTATCCATTCATGAGCTGATGGACATTTGGGTGGTTTCCATTTCTGGCTGATTGTGAATGGTGAAGCAATGGACATTCATACACGAGTCTTACATGTGACTTATCACTGATATTTTCTCTCATATCAGTGAAAAGAAATGAGTTCTGGAACTGCAACATGGCTTTGATCACTGATACGAACATACACCATTTGTGTGACTGGGAAAACTGAGTAACCTTTCTGAGCTTTTTTGTTGTTGTTCATTTGTAAAAGGAGAATAATAGTAGGTATCTGATCGTGCTCCAAAGCCTGAAACAGATAATGCACAGTGTTTGGTTCATAATTAAACATATAATAAATGTGTGCGAGGTAAGCAATGGAAAGCAAAGACCAACCCAAAGTATCTGATGTCTCTATTCATGGACTTCCCTTGTGGCTCAGTTGAATCCGCCTGCAATGCAGGAGACCTTGGTTCAATCCCTGGATTAGGAAGATTCCCTGGAAAAGGGATAGGCTACCCACTCCAGTATTCTCTGGCTTCTTTTGTGGCTCAGCTGGTAAAGAATCTACCTGCAATATAGGAGACCTGGGTTCGATCCCTGGGTTGGGAAGATCCCCTGGAGAAGGGAAAGGCTACCCACTCCAGTATTCTGGCCTGGAGAATTCCATGGAGTGTATAATCCATGGGGTCGCAAAGAGTCAGACATGACTGAGCGACTTTCGCTTCACATCCATGGACTTGAGAGTCATTGAGACGCGACTGCAATAACGAGACATCATGAGAAACAAGGTCTTGTACTACCGGTTCTGTCAGCATGAGGCTCACAGTCATTGAAAATTTTGTTTCTCAGCCTAGAAAACAGAGACTTTTCTATAGTTTGGAAATCCTGGTGGGTTTCAGGATGGAGGCCAGAGTTGGTGGAGGTTGAATGAGTCAAGATAGTTGGAAATTAGTGGAAGGGTGGTGTGAGACGAGTGTTGCAAGTGAAGGGATGGAAGGGTGAAGGGCAAGTCCATCCAGGAGGGCCATACATGCTGAGCGGGCGGGGATGCAGACATCTGTTCACTTCATGCGTTGGGGCTTTCAGACCCTGAGAAGTGATCTCAGTGTATGAGAATTCCTATTTCCACAGCTCTCCAGGGACATGTGGTATCGTTCAATTTTTTAACTTTTTTTTTTTTTTTTTTACAATCTCATGGATGTTCAAGGACTTAGATTTAATTTACCTTTTCTTGGCTACAAGCGAAATAGAACAGCTTTTCATTGCTTTATTTATTTTCTGGGAATGGTACTTTCATAACTTTTTTCCTCTTTTATATTTTATTGATTCTTGATTTCTGACAGTTTGTTGTGTATTCTAGTGGCTAATCTTCATCCAGGTCATACTTACATTGTGGCCTGTTTATAACGTCTTTTGTCCCATGAAATGTTCGTCGCAGGAAATGTTGATGGATTCAAATGGATCGCCTGCTTCTCATACGGTTTGTCCTTGTGTTTGTTTACCAATCTCCCCCCGTGTTGTGAGGTCATACAAAATAGTCTCTCTTTGCTTCTAATGGTTTGAAAACTTTGTTTTTCTTTTTATATGGTTGATCCATCTGGAATTTATATTTGATTATGTGTTGTTGTTGTTCATCACTAAATCATATCCAGCTCTTTGCAGCCCCATGGACTGCGGCACGCCAGGCTTCCCTGTCCTTCACTGTCTCCCGAAGTTTGCTCAAACTCATGTCCATTGATTCAATGATGCCATCCAACCCTTTCATCCTCTGTCACCCCTGTCTCTTCCTGCCCTCAGTCTTTCCCAGCATCAGGATCTTTCCCAGTGAGTTGGCTCTTTGCATCAGGTGGCCAAATTATTGATAATGTGAAGTGGAATCAAATTTAATTTTACATATGAAAAATCAACACTGCTTACCAATGGTCACCCTTCCCCTTCTCCCCAGCAAGGCCATCATTTTCACAGACTCAGGCACCAGGCTCACTTCTGCATCTTTGTCACCCTCCATTTGGCCACACAGCTCTTGTATCCATCGTCCTGTCTCTATTTAACATTATAACCTAAGCATGCCTTTGTATTATTATAAACCATAAGCAAACATTACATTTAAAGAATCCTAATTTTTTTCTAGTGGCCAAATCGTGATTTCTGGTATAATTTCTCCCTTGTAAGGCAGCATATTGTTCCTAGTTTTTGGTTATTTTCTATTATGAAGGCTCCTATGGTGAATACTTTTGCATATAAAGCATTTACATATTTTTGGATTATGTTCTTTGGATGGGTTCCCAGAAATAGAATTACCTAGTCAAAGGGCATGAATGCTTTTTAATGCTTTTAATTCATGGCATATATTTATTTTAAAAATTAAAGGGAATAAAGATTCTGGTAAGTTTCTAGGACTCTATTATGTTGTTGAAGCCAACTGGGTTGTGACAAGCCTGGGTCTGGGAATAGTTGCCCTTTGGAAATGCAAGCAATTGATTTCTTTGATAGATTTTTCTCTTTTCTTGCTTAACACATTTTTTTTTCATATATTCATTTATTCAAGCTGTCAGCTATTAAGCACCTACTAGGTACCAGTGTTAGTTGCTCAGTCATGTACAACTATTTGCAAACCCATGGACTGTAGCCCACCAGGCTCCTCTGTCCATGGAATTCTGTGGGCAAGAATAGTGGAGTGAGTTGCCATTTCCTTCTCCAGGAGATCTTCCCGACCCAAGGATTGAACCCGGATCTCCTGCATTGCAGACAGATTCTTCACCAGGGGAGCCCCCAGACAAAGCACTAGGTGTCATGGTCTACAGCAAACTGGGCAAGAGGATTCCATTCTGCCAAGGAGCTTACGTTTTCCAGTAGCTAGGAAGACAACAAGCAAATAGACACAAGCAAGTAATAAGGACTTCGCAGAGAAAACCACTGCCAGATTTGGGTGTTTTAAGGTTAGCTCCTATGGATTGTTGCTGCTGTTGTTTAGCTGCTCAGTTGTGTCCGACTCTTTTGCGACCCCGTGGACTGTATTCCACCAGGCTCCTCTGTCCATAGGATTCTCCAGGAAAGAATACTGGAGTGCCTTGCCATTTCCGTCTCCAGGGGATCTTCCAGACCCAGGGGTCGAACTCGCGTCTCCTGCATTGGCAGGCAGATTCTTAAGTGACACAGGACTTGAGATTTGAATGACAAGGAAGAGAAAGACACGTCAAGTAGAGGAAAGGTGTCCACTTGTGGATGGAAGAGCGATTGCAGAGGTCTCTGTGGTGGCCAAGAGTGTGGTCCCGGGTCAGAAGGAACATTTCTGTGGCTAGAGCCCAGATCTGTGAGCCGTGTTCAGTGAGGTGAACTGAGCCCAGGGGGAAGGACCAAGTCCCAGGCGTGCAGGGCAGGGTGTGCTACGGCGATAAGCAGCCACGGGACTCCATGAGAGGCTTTCAGCAGGAAGTGATGTAATCTCATGGGCGTCTTTCAAATATCAGGCTTCTTTGTAGAGCACAGGTCCAGCAAATCCCTTACATACAAACCTTCAAATTTTGAACTTTCAAAGATCAGAACACGTGTTTGTATCTCCAACCGTGTAAGTTCGTTCTCGTGTCTGGCGTACATTGTCACGTGTGTGCATCCCCTGCAAGTGGGTGTACTTTTGTGTACTTCACTGTTCCGGGCAGTTCTGTATAGAGGACAGTAGTCGGTGTCTTTACTTCAAGCCCAGATGTCCGCAAGCAAGCATGACTGCAGCGGTGACGTAGCTGCTACTCCTGTACTTTTTTGTACTGTAAGATGAACGATGTTTCCTTTATTGTTTGTGTTTGTCTTTTGTGTGTTATTTGTGTAAAAAGTAGTGTAAACCTATTTCTGGACAGTACTATATAACCCACTGGGTTAGTCGGGTGCCTCAGCTAACTTTGTTGCACTTACAAAGTGGACTTCGGAACGCGCTCTCGGGATGGAACTCATTTGTATGTAGGGGACTTACTGTACAGGGAAACAGGCTTTTGGCAGAAAGAAGGATTAGGAAGCCAGCACTGCTGTGCAGGCTGGAGGGACTGGAGATCCAGGTGAGGAGCAGGGGTGGAGGACGAGAACGGTGAATGGGCCCTGTTATAGGCTGGAAATAGATGCATGGGAACTGCTGATGGATTGGAGGTGTGGGCTTAGGAAAAGAGAGGGATCAAGAATATGTCCTATTTTGTTCCGTTTGTCATTGACTTCAATCAGAGTATCCTGGATGAAAGAGAGAGAGAAAAAAAGAACGTGTCCTAAAAGTTTGGGCTAAAAGCAGATTGATATTGAGAACAGCAATCTGGAGTGACGTTACTGAGTTGGACAAGAGTGGGGAGAAGAGGTTTGGATTGTGGAGAAAATAGGGGCGGGTCTGGCTTTGGTTAACAGATGGGGAAGTCGGTGAGGCAGGTGGAGTTAGAGGAGCCCCAAGGAGAAGCTGGGAGCTGTGATCAGACACAGCCTCTAAGGGCTCTAAGGCCCCAATAAACAGATGGGTAAACTGAGAACATCGTGGAGGCCTTCGACCACGGTCCAGAGAAACCTAATGTCTTCCTTCTGAATTTTGAGATTATGTTCATCTTTGTGAACAAAAGTCCTTTTTTTCCCCCTGTTCCCAAGGAAGGAGAGGGGGAAACACCAGTTTTCTTTCCTCACTTCGGTCCCAGCACGAGCTTCCAGTTTTCAGTGGGGACTCTAGGAGTGATCCCTGTCATTTGATTCCCATGCAATTGGGCAGGTCACAAAAACAAGCTTTTGCATCTCGCAGGCTTTTCCAGAAATGTTCTCTTGCTGTCTGCTGTGTTTAGGTTGGGACAGAAAATCTGTGCCTGATTTTGTGGTGTGCCTTTCTCAAGATACACGACTCGCTGCCTCATCAGATCGCCCTGCCACTCAGGACCTCTCACACCTAGAGGGTGTGATGTAATGTGAGCTCACCGTTCAATCTGTCCCGAGCGAGGCCCAGGCTTCCAGAGTAATTTTTCATGACGTCATCGGCAAAATGAGCTTGCTCAGGGTCTCTAGTGTATGCTTTTCGATATGTCAGAGTGCACGTTTCCAGGTTGGCGTCTAATAGAGAAAATTTAATTATGATGAAAACACTAGTCCTTCACACCAGAATAATAGAGATGAGAACAAGGCAATGAAGCTTTGCAGATAGAAACACACATTTAAGAATCACAGTGTCCAGGCATTAAATCCCAGGGTTGCCTCTTCCTCAGTTTCTGGCCTTGGGTACATGTCTTTTAAAATATTTGATTATTTATTTTTATTTACTTGACTGCACCAGGTCTTGGTTGAGGCAGGCAGGATCTTTAGTTGAAGCAGGTAAACTTTTAGTCGGACCACGTGGAGTCTAGTTCCCTGACCAGGGATCGAACCCAGGCCCCCAGCTTTGGGCATTGGGAGTTCAGAGTCTTAGACACTGGATCATCAGAGAAGTCCAGTGGGGATATATCTTAACCTCCTGGGCTTTCAGTTTCCCCATTTAAATTGAGATAGTAAAAGTACCAACTTGATAGGGATACTGTGAGGACTAGAATGTAATTCCTTGTGAAACTCTTAAGCCCTTGCATTGTCACTCTTTGAAGATTTAACACACCCCATCTATTAATAACAGACACGTGAACCAAAAAAGAGAATAGATATGTCCAACCATCATGAAGATACGATGGTGCTTCTTTGGGGTTTTGAGAATATGCTGGCTTTAAATTAAACAAGTATTTGTTTGTTAAAAGAAACAATTTAAATAATCAAGTAATCGAATACTTATCTGTTGCTTGCCTGCCAGATGATAGCAAATGCACAGATACAGGTAGTGATCCTGCCCTCATAAAGCTGATAGGAATTTCAATGCATGAGACAGGGGGCTCAGGGCTGGTGCACTGGAATGACCCTGAGGGATGGGATGGGGAGGGAGGGGGGAGGGGGGTTCAGGATGGGGAACACATGTACACCCACGGCTGATTCATGTTAATGTATGGCAAAAATCACCACAATATTGTAAAGTAATTAGTCTCCAATTAAAATAAATAAATAATTTAAAAAAGATTATTAAAAACAATTAATGAAAAGTGAAGTGAAAGTGTTAATCGCTCAGACATGTCTGACTCTTTGTGACCCCATGGACTGTAGCTTACCAAGGTCATCTGTCCATGGAATTTTCCAGGCAAGAATACCTGACCCAGGGACTGAACCCCCAGTCTCTGGCATTGCAGGCAGATTCTTTACCGTCTGAGCCACCAGGATTTCATAATAGTTTCAAGAAGTACAAAGCTTATTTTGGGTACCTCAACTGTATACATTTTACTCATTATTTTTAGATTATTGTAAATAGCCTTTCTCTTTGGACTCTTTACGATTAATTAATGCTTTTGTAGGTCAAGGATGGAGATTGAAATACATGGATTTTCCAGGTGTTTGGGGCAAGGGGAGGCATTGATGTAGCTACAGCTATAGAATCATTTCTGCCAGATGCCAAGTTCTGTCTCTCTGCCTGTTTTAATACATATCTTTCCCAAGTGAAATGCAGGAGGTACTTTCTAAAAAGGAAGCCTTGAATTGTGAGTGAAACCCTGACATGCGATTTACTCTCTTGGTAACATGCTGCCGTTTTAGAATTTCTCTGTTAAAATGATAACTAACATTTACTGGTAAATAAAATACAGTTTAATTGAGAATAAACAAATCCTAGTTGACCATGAGAGAAAAAGCAAATCAAAACTACAACCCCAGGGACATGAGATTTTTAAAAAATCCATAACATTAAATAAAAAGGAGGGATTTAAAATTCTGTGTGTCCATTACTTGCTTGCGCAATTAGCAGCTGGTGAGAGCAAGTGATCTTACTGCCTTTATCTCTGCTTCAGTGTAGAATTCCATCGATGTGGTGGAAAACCTCGCTTTGGGCTGTCTGTTCACAAGATGAAGCCTCAAACATTCAGTGCATTAATTGGATACGGAAACAATTAAGAAGACAGTAGAAATTTTGAAGAACAGTATTCTGGACAAAGGAATAGCTGAGTAGCAGAGTGGTTATATGAGCCTCAACTCAAGAGCCCGAGTTTGAAATCTCTCCGTTACTCGTCAGCTTGGCAATCTTAAGCAGATATTTAGCTTCCCTGTGCCTCAGTTTTCTCATCTGTAAAACGGAATGAATAGTAGGACTTATCTGCTAGGCTCACTGTGAGGTTTCAAGGAATTTATGTTTTTCAGTTGGCTCAGAATGGTGGCCAGCTTGCAATAACTGCGATGGAACTGTTTATTGTTATTTTAATTTTTTTTTTTTTTGGAGTACAGTTGCTTCACAATGATGTGTGATTTTCTGCTGTACAGTCAAGTGAATCAGCTGTATGTATACATATGTCCCCTGATTTGGATTTCCTTCCCATCTGAGTCACCACAGAGCACTGTAGAGACTTCCCTGTGCTATCCAGAAGGTTCTCATTGGTTATCTATGTAGTATCCACCATGTCTAAAGGTCAGTCCCAGTCTCCCACTACATCCCACCCACTGCTTTCCCTCCTTGGTGTCCATACTTTGTTCTCTGTGGCTGTGTCTTTATTCCTGTCCTGCAAATAGGTTCATCTGTACCATCTTTCGAGATTCCATGTACATATGTTAATATATAACGTTGGTTGGTTTTTTTTCTTTCTGACTTACCTCACTCTGTACGACCATCTTATTAAATGTAGCTAATTTGACATACACATGGTTTGATACAAGACTCCTACGCTTGGAGAAACGGATGGAAGCAAGACCTTATTGATGGAGAAAATGAAAGACATGCACCCCTCTTCAGTCCGAGGGGGGCCTCCTCTATAAAGGGAAAGGCAGGAGATTTGGCATTGTCAAGGTCTTCCGTCTCAAAACATGCCTGTGACGGGCAGAGACATTTAGAGAAAGCAAGTCTGGCCAAGCGTGTGTCCGCTTCGGTCGTGGAGTCACATGAGAGAAGCTAGCTGACATGTGTCCGATGGGAGTGACCGCAGTGGTCAGAGGCAAATGAATAGTGTGCTGTCTGTGTGTGCCTCTGTGCAAGACGGTAGGGCTGCGGGATGAGGTATCATCATTTTCTAGAGTCTCAAGGTACAGAAGAAAGCCGTTGCCCTCCTCTTCCCCCTGTTTCCAGACCCCTTCATACCGTTTTCTCCACTTTGACCTGTTTATTTTCATAAAAAAAAAAAAAGCAAAACAAAAAAAACCCTACAATTTTCAAGCAACAGCTTTATGTATAGTTCATTCTTCAGAGGGGGGTGTATGTGTGCCACGTGACAAGTGGTTGCCATGGTAATTTCTCATTATTGTTGAATTGAAAAATAATTACTCTGGCAAAAATCCCACATAACCTGTCAGTACTGAAGTTAGAGTTGCCCGGGGGGCAACCCTGGCACCCGGATCCTGTTTTTGGCGGAGAGAGACACGGACGGGAGTGGACGCCGATCCGGGATGGGAGCAAAACGCGTTTGTGGATTTTTGAATCTAATTAAGACACTCTTCTGCTGTTTGACCCGAGTGCATCTCTCCTCCCGGTATATGATCTGGCTGCTGGGGCTACGTGGGCTCACCTGTGAGATGAGACAGAAGGACCGGGGGCTTTCGTCGCAGAAATGCATATGGGGGATTATTTAGAGTGGAGAAGCGCCACTGGTATTTTTACCTAATTAAAGTGTACAGGGATTGTCAGCACCAGGCTCCATGCCTGAGCTCAGGCTGAGTTAATTTCGTCTTTCTTTACCTGGAGGCTGCACTCTGCTATTGTGACTTTCCAGCTTAGGGAAAAGAATCCACTCTTTACTTTTTAATATTCACTAACTAGTAAATAAGCACTGCTCAGATACTAAGCAACAGCAAGGTCTGAAAGGCCCTCTCTGTTTGGAAAAGGGAGGTGTGACCTCCATGAGAAGCCGGGTGGTAGGGCATACGGAATTAGCTGCCCCCCCCCCCCCATTCTCCACTTTTGTGCCCACATGTTGGGGCCTTTGGTCCTCACTCATCCTGTCTCATGAGCCATTTTGGAAGACCCTAGCAACTGTGCTTCCTTTCTTGTGTTGTGGCAAGAAACCCTCCTTTTGGCTAATGAAGCCCTCTGATACTCTCTGCCTTTAAGAGAATGATAAGCAAAGTTTTATAAGTGCTGGTATTTGATCACCGCATCTTCTTTGAATGTTTGGATGCTCATCCTTCTCCTAGCAGAGCCGGACTCTGTTTAGTGATTATGGTAATACTGCTGTTAGATGCCACTGAAATACACCACTTAGAAATGCTCTTTGCTTCAGCTCTACCTGTGCGAGTCCAGACCACAAGTGTCCAATCGGGAAGCGCAGGGATCTGCTAATGGGAAAGCACACACTCTAACGCCTAGGTGTGGCCACTTCACCCCGGAGACGTTCTTACGCATTAGCACAGCGGGACACGCAAAGATGCTGCCTGCAGCATTGTTGTGATGGCAAAATATTAGAAACTGTCTAGAGGTCATTAGTAGCAAAATGCTTAAATAAAATATATTCTGTTCATTCAGGGTGCTACCATGTAGCTTATATAAGAAAAGAAGAGACTCTAATATATAAAATAGGTCTCCAAAACACAGTGTTGGAAAAAAGCAAGTTTACAAAAGGAAACATAACGTATGACATCATTTAAACGAAATATTAAAAACAGAAAATAGGACTGCATGTGAATGGAGTTATGTATTATGTATATATATGCATATATATACACAAAGGATGGGCTTCCCTGGTGGCTCAGCTGGTAGAGAACCCACCTGCAATGCAGGAGACCTGGTTTCGATCCCTGGGTTGGGAAGATTCCCTGGAGAAGGGAAAGATTACCCACTCCAGTATTCTGACCTGGAGAATTTCATGGACCATATAGTCCATAGGGTTGCAAAGAGTCAGACATCACTGGGCGAATTTCAGTTTCACACAAAAGATGGACTATGAAGGGCTATATGATTTGCACGAGACAGTTGTTTATGAGAGCCTTAGATAAGGCAGAGGAACCAGAGATCAAATTGCCAACATCCGCTGGATCATGGAAAAGGCAAGAGAGTTCCAGAAACATCTATTTATGCTTTATTGACTATGCCAAAGCCTTTGACTGTATGGATCACAATAAACTGTGGAAAATTCTGAAAGAGATGGGAATACCAGATCACCTAACCTGCCTCTTGAGAAATCTGTATGCAGGTCAGGAAGCAACAGTTAGAACTGGACATGGAACAACAGACTGGTTCCAAATAGGAAAAGGAGTATGTCAAGGCTGTATATTGTCATCCTGCTTATTTAACTTCTATGCAGAGTACATCATGAGAAACGCTGGACTGGAAGAAACACAAGGTGGAATCAAGATTGCCGGGAGAAATATCAATAACCTCAGATATGCAGATGACACCACCCTTATGGCAGAAAGTGAAGAGGAACTAAAAAGCCTCTTGATGAAAGTGAAAGAAGAGAGTGAAAAAGTTGGCTTAAAGCTCAACATTCAGAAAACGAAGATCATGGCATCTGGTCCCATCACTTCATGGGAAATAGATGGGGAAACAGTAGAAACAGTGTCAGACTTTGTTTTTTTTGGGCTCCAAAATCAGTGCAGACTGTAACTGCAGCCATGAAATTAAAAGACGCTTACTCCTTGGAAGAAAAGTTATGACCAACCTAGATAGTATATTCAAAAGCAGAGACATTACTTTGCCGACTAAGGTCCGTCTAGTCAAGGCTATGGTTTTTCCTGTGGTCATGTATGGATGTGAGAGTTGGATTGTGAAGAAGGCTGAGCGCCGAAGAATTGATCTGTGCATTTGATCTGTGGTGTTGGAGAAGACTCTTGAGAGTCCCTTGGACTGCAAGGAGTTTCAACCAGTCCATTCTGAAGGAGATCAACCCTGGGATTTCTTTGGAAGGAATGATGCTAAAGCTGAAACTCCAGTACTTTGGCCACCTCATGCAAAGAGTTGACTCATTGGAAAAGACTCTGATGCTGGGAGGGATTGGGGGCAGGAGGAGAAGGGGACGACCGAGGATGAGATGGCTGGATGGCATCACGGACTCGATGGACATGAATCTGAGTGAACTCCGGGAGTTGGTGATGGACAGGGAGGCCTGGCATGCTGCGATTCATGGGGTCGCAAAGAGTCGGACACGACTGAGGGACTGAACTGAACTGAACTGGGGGAGGGGAGAGAAAAACAGAGCTGGCTCTGGATTCCTGGGACATCAATTTTTCTTTATAATTTTTCATTCCTTTTAATAAGGAAAAAAGATATTATTTTAATAATGATTAATTATTAAACTATTATTTAAATTATCAAACCACCTGGCTAGTGGGCCCATGGGTCTTCATCATATTATCCTCTGTTCTCTGTTTTTAAAAATTGATAAAATAAAAAATCTCTTATTTACGTTACAATCAATGAAGTGTATTCGCTTAACAAACATTTCACTGAAAAGAGCAAGAAAAATGCCCACAGGTGGTTCAGTGGAGCAGCAGCACGAGTGAGAAGTCCTTCCTGCCTCTGTATGAGCGAGTCACACGCGTGGGTGGTGCATCCCCTGATAACCAGGGGGGCAGCAGTGATGTGGCGCAGAAAGGCCCTCTTGTATGAGGTCCTGGGCCCCTCGCCACGGAGTTTAGATTCAAGATTCCCTCCAGTCTTCGAGGAAGAGTCTTGCTCACGATGCGGGTATGGCCTCTCCATTTCTTCCACTCCTTAACTGTAGATGGGAGACCTGTTGAGGATGGAGAGACTCTTAATACCAGGTCCTTTGTTTTCCCTGGTGGCTCAGATGGTAAAGCACCTGCCTGCAGTGTGGGAGACCCGGGTTCCATCCCTGGGTTGGGAAGATCCCCTGGAGAAGGAAATGGCAACCCACTCCAGTACTCTTGCCTGGAAAACTCCATGGACTGAGGAGCCTGGTAGGCTACAGTCCATGGGGTTGCAAAGAGTCGGACACAACTGAGCAACTTCACTTTCACTTTTCCTTAGGTATCTAGTACGGCAGTCACAAGATTAGATAAACGTATTGGGTTGCCCCAAAAGTACGTTCTGGTTTTTATGTACCATCCTAAGCAAAGACTTGAGCGAACTTTTTGGCCAAGCCAGTATATTTCAAGGCAGTGATTCAATTATAATTTAATCTACACTCTTAACTGGGTAGAGGTGTCGAGCTTTTCTAGCACAGAAGACACGGAAAAGGGAATCCAAGGACTGAGACTTGGTCTTTGCTGGACATGCCTGTCCAAAAGCACAATATATGCAAAGATTAGGGGGGGCAGGAAATGGTTAACAAGAGACCCTTGGTTTGAAAAGCTAAGCTGCTAGGTCCTTTGACTCCACACAGGCCAACTCCTCACTATGCTGGTCCCCAGAAGGATAATAATGGCTTTTCTCTGGATTGCCTGATGGTTTGACAATAAAGAATCTGCCTGCAATGCAGGAGAGGCAGAAGATGTGGGTTCAGTTCCTGGATCGGGAAGATCTCCTGGAGAAGGGGATGGCTACCCACTCCAGTTGTTCTTGCCTGGATAATCCCATGGACAGAGAAGCCTGGCGGGCTACGACTGAGTCTCAAAGAGTCGGACAGGTCTAAGGAACTGAACACACCTGGATAGGATGTGTTTTACAACATATCCACCAAATATTGTATCTATTGTATCGGCAGTGCTGGTGTGCGTGGCCACCCCCACACACCCCAGAACAAAACCTCCGGCTCTTGGTTTGTTTTTAAGCGTATTTGTCATAACCTTTACTGCTGAATCTTGAGAAGTTGATCTTGACCCACTGGTGAGTCTCAAGGCCCTTCCTGGTTAATCTCCATGTTGGTGTGAATTGAGGGGTGGCCTTCATGGAGAGTTGGCAGCATCCTGCCTGCTCTCACCTCTTAGGGGAAACCAGGCTTTGCGAGCTCCTCTGTGGAATCCTTGCTGCTAAAAGGCCCTTGGACATTTTCTGCATGCAGCCTCTTGCTGGTCAGCTGACTGGACTTGGCCATGCAGCCTGCTCCAAATGGAACTTCCTGGATCATTCATTTCTCTGCTGATGGAGGCAGCATGTTTGCAATCAGGAGACAGAAGTGCTAGCCTGTGGGTAGAAAGGCAGAATCATGACCAGTCACTTTCTGTTGCCCTTCCTTGGTCTCTTTCACATGTGGTCAAGCAGAGCCCTGTTGCCTTTGTCTGCAAGGCTCACGCCATCTAGATGACTGACATCTAGAAATCGAATATGGAAGCACTGATTTTTTTACCATTGCCCACAGCTCGTGAGGTTGTTAGCTCAGCTCTGTGGCTGAGAACTGAGATCCCACCTGTCACACTGCTAGATTTTCTGCTAGAAATTTCACATTTGGTTCAGCATGGGTTTTTATAGTTGTATTTCAGCTGCTCCCTGGACTCCTGGCCTAGCTACTATGCAGATTTCTTCCATAAAATTGCCTCACTGATCCCAGGAACTATACTAGCCAGTGAATGGCAGGAGGGGGTGTTTAAAGAGAAGGTTTATCTTCAGAAAAAAAAAACAACACATGAAGGTTGGAGAAGGGGGAAAAATTTGGAAGAACTGGAGGAGATCCGCTCAAGCAAAATTTCCTGCAGCCAATGCCAGCCTCTTCTACTCTTGCTTGTTGTCTTCAATCTAAGGTGAAAATCACTTTTTGAACAGAACTGTTTGGTAAAAAATATGGGCTGGTCAGTTCATCAGTTATACAAATCCACATGAGTTTGAGTGAACTTAGGAGTTGGTGACGGACAGGGAGGCCTGGCATGCTGCAATTCTTGGGGTTGCAAAGAGTCAGACTCGACTGAGCAACTGAACTGAACTGCTGTAGTGAGCAAGGCTCTGCATGTATGTGAGCAAGGAGGTGTGGGAATCTTCTGTACTTTCCTCTTAATTTTGCTGTGAACCTAAAACTACTCTAAAAAGATTAAATCCATTTAAAAAAATAGGCTAGAAGTAGCAGACTTTCATCAGCTAGAAAGTGGTGAAGCTAAAGTTCCCATGTTGTGTGTGTGTGTGGACCAGGGAAAGCACAGCATGGGAACTTGGGCTTCACCACTTTCTAGTTGATGATCTTGACTGAGAAGTTTAAGTTTTTCAAAATTCAGATTCTCTACTCACAGATATCTTAAGGTCAAAGAAGACCATAATAAATATTAATAGCTGCCATTTATTGAGCAACAATTATGCGCCGGACAGTTACTCCCTGGGCGCCACAGTCCACTGCAATAATTGTTCCCGGTTTGCAAATGAATAAATAGAAGCAAGGAAGTTGAGGTTTTGACTTAGGTCATCAGTGAATAAGAGGCAGAATTTATATGTTGAAGCCAATGTAACATAGAGGTCAAAGGTATAAATTCTCTCTAAAGACTGCTTGTTCTGCCCCTTGGGAACAACTAGGGCAGCTGTGAATATAAGATGGTTCAATTCATGGAAAAAAAAACACTTAGAAACTACTGAGTTACAGGTGGTACTACTAACCCAGTGCTCCTGCCCCTCCCCCTCCCCCCCCACCTACCGCGGCTATGTATGTTCTTTCCATGATCCGCTTCCTTCAGGAAAAAAAAGCCAAGCTAAGCCTGGATTGTATTTGACATTTACTAATTTTTTTCCTAAAAATACTACTTTTTAATTCCCCCTTTCCATCAGAATTTTTCTCTCATAACTAAGGACTCATTTAAAAACTTTATAAATGTGTGCTGGGGGGAGGGCAGTTGACAACTAGAGCTTAAAAATAGTGTCCAAACATCTTTTTGGTGCCAGTTTAAAAATATTGACTGACAGCTAAAGTAGGATCGGCCATCTAAACCTCACAAAAACGTGTACATGACTTTCTTGAGTTGGGTTGTCTTTGATGGCACGAAAAAGAAGTCCCGTTTCTCATCTATTCCTTCATCCTATCAGCCCACATGTGCATATATTCTGTTATGTACCTGTGATGTGTCTGGTCCTGTGCAACTACGTTTTTGTTTTTGTTTTTTGGTTTTTTTTTTTTGGAATGTTCTCCCAAGATCTGTGACCCAAGCTAATTGATTTTGTGTATGTGTGTATAGTCATTCGATGTAGCCTTCTCCTACCAAAGGTGTCCTGACATTTCCCGAGACACTGAGTCATCTCATGTTCCATCACAGTTGGTTTGAATCAAATGTCATCCCCCACCTCTGGGGTCTTCACTCTCCCCTTGACTTCTGCCAGCGCTCCCTTGTCTGGGTCCCACAGAAACGGTATGGCTGCTCATAGACAGTCCTCCCGCCTCCTGACAGCCTAGATTCTTTCTTTTTTCCTAGTGACTTCAGATCAGCCTGGGTGCCCCCTGGGCTTTTATCTTCCACTGGTCTACTTTCTAGCAAAAGGGCTAGAAACCCAGAGTGAGATGACAGGAGGATGGAGCTGGAGGAACTGATTTAGTCACTGGGTCTTTGAACAATTAGCAAGGGAAAGAGAGTGGGTTAATTTCTTTCTTTTTTTTAATTGAAGGATAATTGTTTTGCAATGTTGTGTTGGCTTCTGCCATACAACATCGTGAATCAGCCACCAGTACGCAAGTGTTATGTCCCCTCCCTCTTGAACCTCCCCCCACTCCCCTGCATCCCACCCCTCTAGGTTGTCACAGAGCACCGGGGTGAGTTCCCTGGGCCCATACAGCAGCTTCCTGCTGACTGTCTATTTTACAGATGGTAGCATTTATATGCAGAGAAGGCAATGGCACCCCACTCCAGTACTCTTGCCTGGAAAATCCCATGGATGGAGGAGCCTGGAAGACTACAGTCCATGGGGTCACTGAGAGTCGGACACGACTGAGGACTTCACTTTCACTCTTTACTTTCATGCATTGGAGAAGGAAATGGCAACACACTCCAGTGTTCTTGCCTGGAGAATCCCAGGGATGGGGCAGCCTGGTGGGCTGCCGTCTATGGGGTCACACAGATTTGACTTAGCAGCAGCAGCAGCAGCAGCATTTATACGGGCTTCCAGGTGGTGCTAGTGATAAAGAACCTGCCTGTCAATGGACGAGACAAAAGAGACATGGGTTCGATCCTAAGGTTGGGAAGATCCCCTGCAGGAGGGCATGGCAACCCACTCCAGTGTTCTTGCCTGGACAACCCCATGGACAGAGGAGCCTGGTGGGTTACAGTCCATAGGGTTGCAAAGAGTTGGATACGACTGAAGCGGCTTAGCATGCAGGAGTGTATATATCTCAAGGCTACTCTCTCAATTCGTCCCATTGTGTCCAAAGTCTGTTCTCTAGGTCTGTGTCTCTAGTCCTGCCCTGCAGATGGGTTCATCCATCCCATCTTTCTAGATCCCTTATATTTGTGTTCATTTATGAAATTTGTTTTTCTCTGTCTGACTTACTTCACTCTGTATAATAGGCTCTAGGTTTATCCACCTCACTAGAACTGACTCAAGTATGTTCCTTTTCATGGCTGAGTAATATTCCATCACATATATGCATGTACCACAACACTTTATCCATTCATAAGTTTCCGCTATGTCACAGACAGGCATTGTTGCCAAGAAATGGGCTACAGACAAAGTGATTTGGAAACATACTCAATTTGGAAACAGTTTTGATGTAGAGTTCTTCAGAACATGAACTGCTTCATCCCTTAGAATTGATATTAAAGATGGTAGATAGGTGAAAGGGGCATTGCATTGATCTTCACTGTGTTCTCAGCACTCTGCTAGGCATGTTATAGCCACTGACTTACTGAAATGCCACATTGATTATTAATACAACTGTGGTTGTATCTTCTGGTTGAGATATGCATTACTGTTCTCATTATCATTATCCTTAATTTCCAAGTAAGGAAATAGGCTCATGGGGGTAAAATAAGCTGTTCAAGTTCACATAGCTTGTGTCAGGGTGTGCCTGCTCCGAGGGCTGTGCACAGGACGGACCCACCAATGATGTATTAATAATACCACCCGCCCTACTGTATGGTTTGAACCTCCTCCTGAGCATGAGTCCTGACCATGGAGCAGTAGAGTGAAGGGCTTGAAAAGAAACCAGACTGAGACAAAATATGACCCTTTCCATCACCCTTCCCTCTTCCTGAACCCTAGTCCTTGCCTCCCCCAAGATGCAGAAAAATGAGTTGGGCAGGGGGTGGGGTGGGAGGAACTGGGAGGTTGGGATTGACACATACTGGTGTTCAGTTGCTCAGTTGTGTCCAACTCTTTGTGACCCCATGGACTGCAGCACACCAGGCTTCTCTCTCCTCCACTATCTCCCTTGAGTCAGTGATGCCATCTAACCGTCTCATCCTCTGTTGCCCCCTTCTCCTTTTGCCTTCAATCTTTCCCAGCATCAGGATCTTTTCCAATGAGTTGGCTTTTCACATCAGGTGGCAAAAGTACATATATACATGTGTGTGTGTGTACACGCAAATGCACGCACATGTGTACACTCTTGTCCAACTATTTTCAACCCCTCAGACCATAGCCCACCAGGCTCCTCTGCCCATGGGATTTTCCAGGCAAGAATACTGAAAGGGGTTGCTCTTTCCTCCTCCAGGGGATCTTCCTGACCCAGTCATTGAACCAACATCTTCTGCATTGACAGGCAGATTCTTTACCACCAAGCCACCAGGGAAGCCTCATGTTGCTGTTTGTGTTCAGGCACTAAATTGTGTCCAACTCTTTGTGAGCCCATGGACTACAACATGCCAGACTTCCCTGTCCTTCACTATCTCCTGAGTTTGCTCAGACTCATGTCCATTGAGTTGGTGATGCCATCCAACTCTCATCTTCTGTCATCCCCTTCTCCTCCTGCCTTCAATATTTCCCTGCATCAGTGTCTTTTCCAATGAGCCAGCCCTTTGCATCAAGTGGCCAAATTATTGGAGCTTCAGCCTCAGCATCAGTCTTTCTAATAAATATTCAGGGTTGATTTCCTTTAGGATTGACTGGTTTGATCTCCTTGCTGTCCAAGGGACTCTCAAGAGTCTTCTCCAGCAGCACAATTGAAAGTATCAACTATTCAGCACTCATATATGTCTATATATACATTTGTATATGTACATATTATTCATACTAAGTACAAAATAGATAACTAATGAGAACCTACCGTATAGCACAGGGAACTTTACTCAGTTCTCTGTGGCAATTTAAATGGGAAGGAAATCCTAAAAAGAGAAGATATATCCATATGTGTAGCTGATTCACTTTGCTGTACAGCAGACACTAACACAATATTGTGAAGCAACTATCCTTCAATAAAAATGGATTAACAAAAATTAAAATTAAAAAATAATTGGGAGTAAATCGAGCACTATACAGAGAATGAGGCACAGGTTGGACCCCCCTCTTTTAAACACAACACTACCTCCCCCCCCAGTTCCCTGTTAGGGAAGCCCTTCTCTTGCCCTTGAAGATTTGCAGTGACATTAACGGTCTTCAACTGGGTCAAGTTCAAAGTATTTTCTGGATGAACAAGGGAAACTCTTAACCCAAGACAAACAAGCAGAGTTCCTATGGATGGTTTGCCTTCCGCTGAACTGTTCTGGTTTTAATGACTGATCTAGTAACGAGCTAGTGGTTGCCTGTCATCTTAAACCAGTCCCCGAGAATACTCCACATGTATGTGACGTCTGCCTGTGCACATACTCATCTTTCTACATAAATCCAGGCAGCAACACCTGTGTCTTTCATAGGGATATTTACATAGAGGAACGCCACAAGCCACACACAATCTTTTCTTTTTCTTTAAGTAAATTATCTTTAAAAAAATGTAGTCTCCTTAACCTGGTTGTGATATTGTGGTTTCTGTTTGTAAAGTCGGGCTCTTAAAAGAGCAAAGTGAAAGAAAGAGAAAAAAGGCTGAGTACATTTTACATTACGTGCAAACCCTTTCCTTAAAAACTTTCGCCGTATTCCAAAATACGTTTATTAAATCTCCCCAAATATGTCCCCCAGAATTAATTTTCACTTGCTTTGCATTAACTTGTTTATCGAATTGGAATTCGGTCCCCATTCGAGGCAATTAATTTGAAGACTGACCACACACCCACCCACGCTCCTTCCAGAACACCCACACACATATGCCGAGTCCCAAGCCACCGGTGACTGAGTTTTTCGGCCTTTTTCCCTTTCTCAGCTCCTCTCTGAGCTATGTTCTGCTCTTGCCTGCTAAATAAATGATCTGTCTCTTCGCAGGACAGCGACAACCTCTGGTGGGACGCGTTTGCCACCGAGTTTTTTGAAGATGATGCCACATTAACCCTTTCATTTTGTTTGGAAGATGGACCAAAGCGATACAGTAAGAAAGCAGTTTATTTTCTCTAATATTTCCTCTTTTTTTTTTTTTTTTTTTGCGCCCGAAAGAAAACCACAGGGGTCTTCAGAGAATAGAACGGTGCTGACAGGCTGACAGTATTCCCTGCCCTCCTGCCTCTGATCAAGGCCTTGTCACCGGGCGGCAGCCTGACTCAGAGGTGGCGAGATGTTTCCTTTGCAGCTTAGGATGTCTAGGCATTTGCCTGTTTTGAGAGCGAGGCAGATGTGAACCAAGTTCCCCAATGATAGGTGGGAGCTGAACTGTGGACAGTTGTTACCCCTCACTTCCCTGCAAACCTTCTTTATCCTTGACAACTCATACTTCACACGTACCGTTTTGCTTCTGAAGTTTCCTTAAAAAAAAAGTCTTACAGTCACGGCATCAGCTGAATCCTTCTAATCCCCTCTTATCAATTATCTCAAGTATTTATTTGACAAGTGCTATGTTTTCTTGCGGGCGGGGGAGGCCCCAGCTGCTTGGAACACACACTTTGGGATTCCTGTTGACAGAATTTATAGTTCCTTATCTTTCCGGCGAGTGATAACTCTGTAAAGAACCACAAATTACAGCCCGTGGCACCTTGGGTAACAGCTGATCTGTCCTGATTAGGTTCAGCCAACTTGTCAGAGATGAGATTTGCTAGTTATGCTGGAAGACTGAGAGGCATAGATACATCAGCACAAAAGCAATTAATGTCCGGTTAGATCAGAAGAGATGTGTTTTCAGAAATCGGCCTTGTGCAGTAGGAAAGGATCTGTCTGTCAGAGGGTAAAACATCCCAAATGTCACAGACACGGGGCTGATAATGGGAGCAGCCACAGTATGTACAAACGGGTTGGTTCAGATCATTGGGTAATTGATAGGTAATAGCAGTCTTGATGAACACCATGAAAAGATCTAACGGCTTCTAAATGTATTGCAAAGCAATTAGCGTACAATAAGTGTATTTTTTTTCTTAATGTTACAGGGCTTCGGATAACTTAGTATTTGGATCTATTGCGAGATGAGTTGATTAATTATGCCAATACATGCATGGTGATTTTCAAAAAGTGGCAAACTGGTGGGGGAGCAGGACAGCTTGCTCGACGGAAGTTCAGAGCCAGGAGCGTCTCTTTAGATTTGTATATTGCAGGCTTTTAGAGGTGGGGGACATGATCAATACATGTTTTGTATGAGAGGGGCAGCTACTGTGCCAGACAAGGGGCTGTTCCGGAACGTCTTTACATTCTACATAAGGACGCTTGTTGCCAAGTGCCAGCAGATCCACTTCACTGGGGTCCTAATGAGTTCACTAGCTTTTCTGTGCGTGGGTGCTCCCAACCTCCTCACACCCCAGAGAGTGGGAGAGTCAAAGCTACTATCTCTGAATTCCCTGGGAGATGAATGAACTCAGCAATCTAACAGTTTCTCTCTCCCCAAAAGTCTGCCTGATCAATGATGAATAATTGCAAACCTAGCAGCCATCCATCCTCCGAGCCTTATTTTTTTTCTGAGGCATAAGCTCAGATAACTTCAAGTTATCATTGTTTCACGTTCCTGTGCTTATGTGTGTGTGTGTGAATCCATCAGGCTCTGCTCGAGGAACTAGAATTACTAATAAAACAGATTCTCAGTCTTCCATCTGTCCACCCCTGACCCCAACATCATCTGCGGGGGCGGGGGGGGGGGGCGGTGAGGCATGATCAGGGCTCGCTGAAGATCTTATATCCACGTACAGGAGTGCCTGCCTGACAACGAGCCATTGTTGCCCAGGCTTCTTTGTTTCTCTGAGCCAAAATATTTCCCGAGCGGCAGAGAGAAACAAAGATGATTGACAGTCTGGAGCCGAGTCTCATCAGCTGCTTTGCTGACAGTCGGGTGATGTGCGCACGCTTGCTGATGTGCGGGCTAGTGACAGCTGATTGACAGCCGAGGACTGGGAGATAGGGAAGATGAAGGATGCTTGGAGTGTCTGACACGCGCTGTTTATGCAGCGCTCCAAGCATCTCGCAGCTACCTTAACCCATTGGCGGTCCAGGCACACTGTGCCGGCTGGGCAGGGAAAACGCACCCTGGCCCCGTGCTGGGGGCTGCAGCCTTCTCTTGACACCTTGCAGGGAGCTGAGAGCTGTGTATTTCTGAGGGAGAAAGTAGGACTTGGCTATTACACTTATATATGTAAGACATTTCTGCAAATTACTTTCGTTCTAAGTACCAAGGAATATTCCAGGTGAGGTTTACTTAACCCTTACTAGAAAAAAACTTTTCCTTCTCCCTCCCTATCTCTGTGTTTTCAGAGGGTGTCTCAGCTCTAATAGATTGTATCTCGAAGCTACCATAAATCCTGTAATATGTGTTTACTTGTTTATTTGTTGCTTGTCATCCTGTATTAGAATGTTTTCTCTCTGTGCACCAGGGCTTTGTTTTATTTATTGCTGAGTTATCAAGTTAATACAGAAACTGGCACAAGACAAGTGCCCAAAAAATACTCATTGAATGACTATATGAATGACATTTAAGGGGAAAATTTTATACCACCAAACAGAATATGCTGGCAAAACCATCCCTTGACCGAGGTCTTTGCACTTCTTTAAATGGGGAGAACTCAAACCAAAGAGCTCTTCTTGGTTTTCAAATAAGTTTTAGGGTGTGGTTGGCTCTATTTTAAGTTGCACAGTTGGAAGGGGAATGAAATGGTTGGGTGGCATCACCGACTGGATGGATATGAGTTTGAGCAAGCTCTGGTAGTTGGTGATGGACAGCCTGGTGTGTTGTAGTCCATGGGGTCTCAAAGTTGGTCACGACTGAACAAGTGAACTGAACTGCACTGGGAGAGGCACACCTAATCATATAATAATTCAGGAAGTAATTATGTTTGGGAAGATACACTACTCTTCCATTTATTATTTAGTTTTTGTCTGTGTGGCCTCCAGGATCTTAGTTCTCTGACCAGGGATCAAACCCCTGTCTCCTGCTTTGGAAGTGAAGAGTCCTAACCACTGGCCTGCTGACCAAGTCCCATTGCTCTGCCTTTTAGAAAGCCCCTGTTGCTCCATCCACCTGGGTCCCTACTCTCCTGATGGAAGTGGGCTCCCTCCCCAGGTCGGGTATGATCAGGACTGCCAATGGAGACTGCTGCTGTCTTCCTAGAAGACTGGGGTGTAGTTGATGAGGAGAGGACCCAGAGGAACAGTTACTGGAAAACGTCTGCCATCGGGCTGTGCAGTGCCTAAGGTTATGTGCCTGCCGCTGCCTCGTGAGCCATCCTGAAGGTATTTTCCCAACAGCTGGAGAAACCCACAGTCCAGGGAGGTGGTTTCTCTTTGGGTGAGGTGGACTCTCAAATGGGGAAGAGGGCCAGGCGGAAGAGATTCCCTCTCGCTCAGCAAGTCCATAGTTAAAGATCAGGAGAGCTGAAGAGTGTCTCTTCTGGAAGTGGACCCTTCCTCGGCCCCCAGAGCCCCAGCTGGTGAGTCATGAGGCCTCAGGCCAACCACCTCCAAAGTCAGAGTCAGGGCACCCCGCCCCGCCCCATCCTACCCTTTCATCTCCCACTGCAAAGGGGGAAGAAGTGCGTGTCAATTCACACACTTCTGAAAACAGCAGTCGCAAATCATAATGTGTCTTATTTGACGGAGAAGACAAGTGAGAAGAGGAAGGGGATGGCAGAGCCCTCTCCACGCTCGTTTTGCAGTTTTAAGGTGGTGCGTGATTTTCTCCTCCATCTTGTATGGAAGTGACCGTTCTTAGGTTGCCTGCTCATTGTCAGCGTCAAGCGAGGGTTGATTTTCCTTTGCATCTTTTCTGGGCACAGAGCCAAACTGTGGGCACAGTCTCCCCAGCTCCTGGTGACCAGCACAGACACTTTTGGTAAAGACACTGGTTAACCCCCTAAAGAGACCTAGGCTAATGTCCAGGGTCACGATGGCTATATTCTTCATCTATAGGAAATACGTGATTCCCAGTTCATTCAGGAAAGGGTTCTCTGCTGGGAGAGATGCATGGAGAAAGTTCTCCTGTGTTTCATGGAGACAGTGGAGAGGCTGGGAGGCAGTTGGATATATTCAACAATAGAAAGCACACGAGAGTTCAATGTGAACATTCTTGGGTCTTAACGTATGCCTTGATTATTAAAGAGAACCTCTATTTCCTCATCTGTAAAATGGACTCAATACTACCATCACTGGCTTATGATGAAAGATGATCAAAGATCCTTGGAGCATTTGAACAACGTGGCAGTCAGCACTATTATTCTTTTTAATATCTATTTATTTATTTAGGGCTTCTTTTGTGGCTCAAAGGGTAAAAAATCTGCCTGCAGTGCAGGAGACCTGGGTTCCATCCCTGGGTTGGGAAGATCACCTGGAGAAGGGATTCCTAACCCACGCCAGTTTTCTTGGCTGGAGCACTCCATGGACAGAAGAGCCTGGCAGGGTTGCAAAGAGTCGGACCTGACTGAGCCACGAGCACTTTCACTTTATTTGTTTCTTTGGGTGCATCAGGTCTTAACTGCGACATCCAGCATCTTTCATTGTGGCGTGCGGGCTTCCCTAGATGTGGCGCGTGAGCTCCGGAGAGTGGTGGCTCAGTAGTGGAAGCCTGTGGGCTTAGTTGCCCCTTGACATGTGGGGTCTTAGTTCCCAGACCAGAGATCAAACCCATGTCCCCTACATTAGAAGGCGGATTCATAATCACTGGACTGCCAGGGAAGTCCCCGCTATTGTTACTGATAACAGTACACAGCCTGGGCTTCAGTGCAGTTTCTGTGCATTGGACAGGCTTGCTGTGGTCAAGTCCTTATCAAGCACCTAGAGCTTGCTGGGCAGCAGGGAGCCCACAGACAGCTTTGCTGGGCAATTCCTGCTGAAATGCAGCATTGAAGTGACCGCCTCCTCCCAGGCTTTCCACTGCAGAAAACCCACAGTCATCACTGGTGAGTGAAGTGGGAGAGGGAGTGAAGAGTGACTGAGTGTGTGTGGGCTCTGGCCTTTGGGGGCTGAAGACTCCCAACTCTACACTATGTCCAGGTTGGCCTTGCTCTGGAAACTTGATGGGGAAGGATGATACAAATAGTAAAATGCCATCTGATTTGTGGGCACTTCTCATTGGCCCCCAATTTAAAAAAAATTTTATTCCCCTCATTATTTTTAGGGAGAGGTGTGTGGTTCAGGCAGGAGTTCTGGGTCTGATACCTGGATTCAGACCCACCTTTGTCTTTTGCTTGATTGCTATCAAACTACTTGATCCCAGCTTCAACTCATTTGGACAGAGATCATGCCTGTATGCCCTGTCATATCTGACTCTGGGACCCCATGGACTGTAGCCTGCCAGGCTCCCCTGTCCATGGAATTTTCCAGGCAAGAATACTGAAGTGGGTTGTAATTTCCTTTTCCAGGGGAATCTTCCCAATACAGGGATCAAACCCACGTCCCCAGCGTCTCCTGCCTTGGCAGGCGGATTCTTTACCACTGAGCCATCCTGTCTTTTACTACCTGTGTGATTTGGTCCAAGTCACTTTTGAAGCATCAGCGGCCTCCTTTGCAAAGTGAGGGCTTGATGAGATGACGCATGTAAATTTCTTAGCAGAGTTTCCAGCATACAGAAAACAGCTCCATAAACAGCTGTTGTTTCTCAATTGAATTCCGACGAGCGTACTTCAGCCTCTAGATTGAGATCGAGGGCAACTCAGATAACACAGTCGTCACTAATCCTTTAAATATTGTTCGTAATTTGAGGGTGACGGGTCCCAGTAATTTGCCGTCTTACAACCTATATTATGCTGAGTCCCACGTTCCTTCCAGAGAAAGGTTTCTGGCAGGACCGCACACCTTTATAGTCACATGAGCCCAAAGACTATTTTTGTTTCCTCTGTGGCTTCTGGGGGTTCATTTATTTTACCGTCCAAAAGCAGAAAGTTGTTTGGGGACATGCCACCACTCTCCATACTGTTTCCTTAGTCGTCAGATTCCACTAGATATTTGAAGACCTGCGCATCGGCCCCTCCATGGAGCAGTTTCCACACATCTTACCTCTCTTTTACATTTTTTTTTCCTGTTTCCCTTTTATTCTGAAAATTCTGATGGCGCTGCGATATTGATGCAGTTCTTCAGTTTCGTCATTGTAATATGTGCTTTCTGTGCAGTGTATTTGGATGTGTGCCCTTAAGGTAGAGAAATTCTATGAGGCCCGAGGAGCTTGCCTATCTCTGGTTGCTATTTTTTTTTTCCTGGTTTATATTGGTTCACCCTGTCCAGCTGTGTTTTTATTCTGCTTGCTATATCAGAATTCTGAAAACATTTCCCCCCACTTTCTTTTTCTCCCTGCAATATCACCTTACACGATTAAAAATATGTTTCTGGGAAAATGATTCCTTGAATTAGCATTTTGAGACCACACTTAATAACTATTAGGATATGAGCATGGGTATGTTTTTTTAATAGTACACCTATATATTTTCTTTCTTGTTTTTATTCTTCAACTAAAGAATATTTTATTAAAAAAAATTTTTTACAACATTGTGTTGGCTTCTGCCATACAGCAGTGTGCGTCAGCCATAATTATACACACATCGCCTCCCTCCCTAAGCTCCCTCCCCTCTCCCCATCCCATCCCTCCAGGTCATCAGAAAGTGCAAGGTCGGGCTCCCTGCGCTGCACAGCAGCTTCTCACTAGCTATCCATCTTAGACCTGAGAGCGTAGGTTCTCCGTTTGTCCAACCCTCTCCCTCCCGCGCTGTATCCGCAAGTCCATTCTCTACGTCTGTCTCCATCCCTTCCCTGTAAACAGGCTCATCAACACCATTTTTATACATTCTATATTTTCTATATAACTCATCCTCTGTCACCCCCTTCTCTTCCTGCCCTCAGTCTTTCCCAGCATCAGGGTCTTTTCCAATGAGTCGACTCTTTGCATCAGGTGGCCAAACTATTGGAGTTTCAGCTCCAGCATCAGTCCTTCCAATGAATATTCAGGGTTTATTTCCTTTAGGACTGCCTAATTTCATCTCCTGGCTGCCCAAGAAACTCTCAAGAGCCTTCTCCAGCACCGCAATTTGAAAGCATCAATTCTTTGGTGCTCAGCCTTCTGTATGGTCCAACTCTCACATCTGTACATGACTACTGGAAACACCATAGCTTTGACTATATGGAGCTTTGTCAACAAAGTGACATCTCTGTTTTTTAATACACTGTCTAGGTTTGTCATACTTTTCTTCCAAGGAGCAAGCATCTTTTAATTTCGTGGCTGCAGTCACCATCTGCAGTGATTTTGGAGCCCAAGGAAACAGAATTTGTCACAGGATTGTGTAGCTAGCATTTAGAGACCTGTAGCTTCCTTGAGAGACATGTGCCAATTAGTCCAGGGGTTCTCCCTCTGTGAAGTGATTTTGTTCTTCTGAAAATTCTTCATTCCTTTTCTTTCTTTCTTTCTTTCTTTTTTCATTTAAGGAGGTAGAGTTCAAAATCCCTGACTCTGGGTCCTTTTGAGCTTTGGCTCCACCAGAGCTGTGTGAAAGTAGGTGTGTGAGGTAGTGAACCTCAGTTTCTTTATACATAACATCAAGGTGATCAGAATCCAACATCATAGGGTCCTTGTGAAGACTGAGAGGGAGTTGAAAGTGACAGTTGCCCAGTCGTGTCCAACTCTTTTTAACCCCATAGACTATACAGTCCATGGAATTCTCCAGGCCAGAATACAGAGTGGGTAGCCTATCCCTTCCCCAGGGAAATCTTCCCAACCCAGGGATGGAACTATGTCTCCAGCATTGCCGGTGGATTCTTTACCTGCTGAGCTATCAGGGAAACCCAAGAATACTGGAGTGGGTAGCCTATCCCTTCTCCAGAGGATCTTTCCAACCCAGGAATTGAACCAAGGCGTCCTGCATTGCAGGCAGATTGTTTACCAACTGAGCCACCAGGGATTAAATAAGATTAAGTAACACACACCTTAATCTTCGATCACTTCTCCCTGGTGATCTCCCCAGTGATAGACAGGGGGCCTGGCGTGCTGCAGTTCATGGGGTCGAAAAGAGTCAGACACGACTGAGCGACTGAACTGAACTGAACTGAACACATACCTTAGCTTAGTGCTGTCCATGAAAAACACACAGCAAATGTTTATTGCTTGGATAAATGAATGGATGGATGAATAAGAGAATGAGTTGAACCTATGATATGCCAGTCACTTGGCAGTAATACTACTTCCCTGGCAGCTCAGCTGGTAAAGAATCTGCCTGCAGTGCAGGAGACCCCAGTTCAGTTCCTGGGTTGGGAAGATCCCCTGGAGAAGGGAACAGCTACCCACTCAAGTATTCTGGCCTGGAGAATTCCATGGACTATACAGTCCACGGGATTGCAAAAAGTTGGACACTACTGAGAAACTTTCACTTTCACTTTGTCATACATATAAAGGATAGTTCCCTTTATTTTTTTCATCATTGAACACACAGTAGGAAAATCTCTGGCTCTGGGCAAAGCTTGATCAAATTTGTCTGCCACAGGGAAACCTTGAGAATTTAATGACCAACTGGGAGAAAAGTTGATACTAATGGAAGATGGTGACTTAAATAAACAAGTGCCAAACTATTACAATGATGACACTTGTCCAATAGAAGGTAAAGTTTCCACCCCTTATTTTGCTCAGAGGTCAAGGAGTGCCATCCTGTTCTAGGCACTTTGGGGTTCTATATCTTGTTTGCTGAGGACCAGATGAAAGGAAGGGAACTGTGCATTCAAAATTTAATCCGAGAAGAAGGAATGCACTTCTTCAGAGTGGGCCCTGATGGTTCATTACTGGATGATTGTGGCGCTTCCGTTACGTAATGACATCATTGTCTTTGCTTCAGGTAACTCAGGACAATGCTGTTCTCTGATGGGGCTGCACTATAGGGTTTCTGGAAAGGTCTAGTATTTGAAATTGTAATTCTAGTGAGTTATCCTTTTCAACAGAAGTCTTTATTGGGCTGGCAAGATTTGGAGTAAATTAAGTTCATTTACTTAAGCAGGCATTCATTTAAGATCATTTTTCTCTTCACTCGCTCATTGATTCACGAATTCAGAATGCACTGAATTCTTGCTTTTCACCAGGCGTTGTCATCATGGGGTAGTTAGTCTTAAGAGGAAGGCAGTTCATCACTATTTTTTTCATTGACTTTTAATTTCATTTAATGAAAAGCTCTTGCCTTAAATTAGCACAATCTGCTAAGTAGCACAAAGAGAAAATATTCTCGCAATGTTAATGCAAAATCTAGGAATAGTTATATATTTTTTAAAAAAGGCCTGAGAGAAAGCCTACAGCTGACGAAGGAATACACAGACTTCTGGAGGGAAAGATGAGCCTGAATCTTTCCTCATCTGTGGTTTCAAACTGATGATATCAAGAAATGCAAATTGGCCATAGCGATAGATTCAGCATATCTCCCATTCATTCATCTGCTAATAAATACCACACTAACGATCAAATGACATAATGGGCAGAAAAATGTGTTACGTAAAGTGCTATTTAAGTTGAAAGCGTAATTATCCTCACATTTGTAATTGACCTTTTGGATTTGGTGAGTTTATTTCCCCTTTATAAGTCAAGCAGTTAGGAAGTCTGGGAGGAGTGTTGGATCTTTCCTTATGGGGACAAAATTCACTGACAATATTATACAGCTTAAGCAAGTCAGACTTGTAACTATTCTCAAGAGCTTGGTTGAGAGGTCTAAATGAGGTTCTAGCCAAGAAATGGACAAGGATGTCTCACTGTTGAGACTGTGTGGCTATGATACCTATGGAGTACTGGTATGTACATTTCTTGACTCTTGGTTCCATGGGTATATTCCTATTCTCATTTGCTTCCCTATGGTTTTCAAACCAATATGGCACTACCTCATGGTGGGTAACAGGATGAATGTAGCCAACTTTTCACTGTCACAATGATAGGTGATGCTACTGGCATTTATTGTCAGGGAGCTGGAGAAGATAAATGTTCTACTCAATTAAGAAACATCTTACCTGGCCCTCTTCCCATCCAATTTACTCCTCATCTTGAAGGTAGTGTCGCTAGATAAAATCTAAGTATACAAATGCAATACATGGGACATAATTAATACTACAAAATCACTTGTTGTTTATCTAACAATCTGAGTTAACTAGAAGCCCCGTGTCTTTCTTTTTTAAAGCTGGCAGCCCTACCAAAGGACCCCAGTTCATGCTCAAATATGAAATCTAGACAATTCCAGAGCAGTTCCAATGGAGTGTGAACACTATACATTATATGGGAAAATCTCTAAGAGTGTTACTTGGCCCTGTTATGCGCTAGAGTCTTGCCTCTGCTTACATTCAGCAACTGTTCTCATGAGTCTTGCTGCCGCTGCTAAGTCACGTCAGTCGTGTCCGACTCTTTGTGACCCCATAGACGGCAGCCCACCAGGCTCCCCCATCCCTGGGATTCTCCAGGCAAGAATACTGGAGTGGGTTGCCATTTCCTTCTCCAATGCATGAAAGTGGAAAGTGAAAGGGAAGTCGCTCAGTCATGTCCAACTCGTAGCGACCCCATGGACTGCAGCCTACCAGGCTCCTCCATCCATGGGATTTTCCAGGTAAGAATACTGGAGTGGGG
The DNA here is from genome assembly GCF_042477335.2 of Ovis canadensis. NCBI lineage: Eukaryota > Metazoa > Chordata > Mammalia > Artiodactyla > Bovidae > Ovis > Ovis canadensis. The sequence goes on along the minus strand of NC_091250.1, from coordinate 128,578,102 downwards.
TGCCATTGCCTTCTCTGTCTCATGAGTCTTACCTAAAGAATAAAACACCTCAGCAGTGGGAGCATGGTGTGTGTGTGGGGGGGGGAGGGGGGGTAGTAGGCTAAAGCCTGCCTGATTTTGAATCCAAAGTCCACATTGCAGGCCTTCCACAGTTGACTGCTGCACTTGAGCAGGTACTGAGCACACAGGAGTACGATCACCTGCCTGAAAGGAGCTTACAGTTTAACAAGGGAAATGGAGGTAAGCAATTAAGTCCAGTGCAATAATATCCCCACAATGGAAGGGTAAGGCTAACAAAGTCCTTGGGGCATAAAGAAGAAGGTGATCAAATCTGTTTCCAGGAGAGAAAGACTCAAACTGGTAAAGGGGTCTTTCCAACCTTCTAAAACCTTTGGTTCTTTGAAGCCATGACAGAAAGCATGCTACCAGGATATCTTGCAAAGATTAAGTTTTCAATAAATGTTTGTGGATTAGACAGATGATAGAGCAAGGGTGTGCGCCTGCTCGGTTGCTCAGTTGTGTCTGATTCTTTGCAACCACATGGACTATAGCTTGCCAGGCTCCTCTATCCCTGGGATTTCCCAGGCAAGAATACTGGAGCAGGTTGCCATTTCCTTCTCCAGGGTACCTACCTAACTTAGGGATCAAACCCATGGGCTCCTGCATTGCAGTCGAACTTTTTACTGCTGAGCCACCAGAAAGTCCATAAATAGTATCAATATGATCCATGTGAACTGATTATTTAACCCACAGGCATGTTAACTGCACGTACAGTTTTTCTCATGTTTTAATACATTTCTTCCATCACAATCTCTAGCTGTAGTGACTCATTTTGTATTGTAGAGTAACAGAAATGTCACAGAGCAATTTGGAAGTTTGTCCATAAACAGAACTGAGACTTAGACTTAACATTTTAAACAACAAATGAAAATCATATCTACCCATAAAAAAGATGTGGTACACATACCCAGTGGAATATTACTCAGCCACATAAGGGAACCTGACTGTGCCATGCGCAGACATCAGGATGGACCTAGAGACAGTCATACAGAGTGAAAGAAGTCAGAGTGAGGAAAACAAATATCACATATTAACACATGCATGTGGAATCCAGAAAAATGATATTAGTTCAGTTCAGTTCAGTTGCTCAGTCCTGTCCAACTCTTTGCAACCCCGTGAATCACAGCATGCCAGGCCTCCCTGTCCATCACCAACTCCCGGAGTTCACTCAAACTCATGTCCATCGAGTCGGTAATGCCATCCAGCCATCTCATCCTCTGTTGTCCCCGTCTCCTCCTGCCCCCAATCCCTCCCAGCATCAGAGTCTTTTCCAGTGAGTCAACTCTTCGCATGAGGTGGCCAAAGTACTGGAGTTTCAGCTTCAGCATCATTCCCTCCAAAGAACACCCAGGACTGATCTCCTTTAGAATGGACTGGTTGGATCTTCCTGCAGTCCGAGGGACTCTCAAGAATCCTCTCCAACACCACAGTTCAAAAGCATCAATTCTTCGGCACTCAGCCTTCTTCACAGTCCAACTCTCACATCCATACATGACCACTGGAAAAACCATAGCCTTGACTAAACGGTCCTTTGTTGGCAAAGTAATATGATAGGCGAAGAAAAATGATATAGATGATCTTATTTGCAAAAGAGAAATAGAGACACAGATGTAGAGAACAGACATATGATACCAGCAGGGGGAAATGGGGCTTGGGATGAATTGAAGATTGGGATTTCCATATATACACAACTGATACTATGTATAAAATAAATAACTAATGAGAAACCTATGGTATAGCTTAGGGAATGCTCCTCAATGCTCTATGGTGACCTAAATGGAAAGGAAATCCAAAAAAGAGGGATATATGTATCGGTGTAGCTGATTCACTTTGCTGTAAGCAGAAACTAATGCAACATTATAACTATACTCCAATAAAAATTAATTTAAAAAATATTTACCCAACCTAAAATACTAGGATCAATTTTTTTTTCCTTTAATGCTTTGGGCCATAGATTAGTGGAGTATTTCAGTACACAATCTGCTAACCTTCCTGGTAAGTCTGATTGTGTCATCAAATTTCATAGAATAAGTAGTCCTCAACAACCGTACTTAAATCTCCTTATTGAAAGGATCTTTCTGGACACAGTTGCAGTTGAAATACCTATTTATTTATTTAACGTTTCTCAAGGACTTTCCACGTGTCACCTACCTGTGCCCTTGTGATAAGAAGATGGATGAGCAAAAGTTCTTGTCTAGGAGGAGCTGAAAGTCTAGTGAGCTATTGCTTCTAAGATTTGACTATTAGCAGATCTTAGCTAGATTTTTTTTCTTGTTGCTGCCCTATGCCTCTGTTTATTAACCTGTTCTTTAAAAAAAAACTAATGAATTAATTTGTGGCTGCACTGGGTCTTCACTGTTGCATGAGGGCATTTCTCTAGCTGCGGCGCGTGGGCTTAGTTGCTCCATAGCATGTGGGATCTTCCCAGACTAGGGCTCGGACCAGTGTTCTCTGCACTGCAAGGTAGATTCTTAACCACTGCACCACCGGGGAAGCCCTATAGACCTGTTCTTATTAATGTTCACCATCACATTTTTAGATTCTACATCTAAATGTGGCATTGATATTATTTTCAACATAAATCATTTTGAAAACTCAGTGTTAAGCTGGAATGTATGCAGTATTTCCTTGGTACAATACTGGTGTGTGAAGCTCTTATTTAGTGACATAAGCCAACTTGAAGCACCCTCCCCCACAAACCAGTGTGTAGCTTCCTCTTCACTATTGTGTTATGTTTGCAGGTTGTGAGGGCACCTTGTTTATGCAAATGGGATAAAATAAAGCATTTGTTGAAGTCAGGTTAAATTAGCATTCTTCTACAACTGTATTAAACAATGTTCATGTGTATTTTATTAAGAATATAGAGGTTTCATGACAAAATCACCCATCGGGGTATGTGTCATTATTTACTGTTCAATCAAGGTGGTTGTTTTGGAATACTTAAATTCAGGAGCTTACAGAACTTAGTGCCTACTTGTATTTTGCTTTTATTATTCATTCCAAGAGAATTCACTTCACATAACCATTATAATGTGCTTATTTATTTTTATGAAGTTGGTCCTTTCCCAGTTGGTGCTGCCTTTAATGTATTCTTTGATGAGAACTTCCCTGATGCAGCATTATCTTTGGGTTTTCAATAAGTCAGGAGGACTTGAAATTGACAGCAATCAACTTTAATAATCATTCTGAAGATCTGTAGAAGGAGGAAGAAGGTCACCTGGGAGCCTGGTGATAAAGCCACTCCCTTTTCATGTGACAAAGTCCCCATATTATATACAGCAATCAAAGCATTACATTACTTTTTAAAGACTTTTCTCTAAATATATGTGTCTTACTTAATCCTGCCTTTGAATAATCTGATTTGGAATTTGATTGTCTTTTTTTTTTTTTTAACTTTGAAAAACACATCATTGGCTATGCGAGAATGGGTTACTTATACTGAGGACAGTGGAAAGACAGAAGTTTTAAAATCAAATTATGGGGAAGCTTAGTCAGTAATGCTTGAGAGGATATTGCCTCACAGACATATATGCTATCTCCATGTTGCTCTCATATTCCAGATAAAAATCAACCACTTCAGATGTTTCTCAATAAAAGGCTATTTGTGTGTTGTTTCAGAATTAATGCAAACTTTGAATATATTCCGAAGACTGAAGTTAGTTACCTGAGAGATGTATTTGTTCCAGAAACACTTCCCTTGGAAATGCTTGTCACGTCATACGTGTGAAGGAGCGCTAGCATTTGATAAAGTCAATAGCACTTATTCAGTTTTCAGCTGAGGCATTTAGGACACTTCAACTTTCAAGCTTTAAAATAATAATAATTATCAACTTTTTCCAGGTTGCCTGCATGTTAGTGGTAATTGCTCAGTCGTGTCTGACTCTTTGCAACCCCATGGTCTGTAACCCACCTGGCTCCTCTGTCCTGGAGTTCTCCAGGCAAGAATACTGGAGTGGGTAAGCCATTCCCTTCTCCAGGGGAACTTCCTGACCTAACTTAATGTTCCCACACTTATTTGCTTCTTTTCAATAGGACCATAAGAGAAATGATACAGGGCGTTTGACTGATTATGTAAATAAACTGCTAATTACATCTTCAATAGTTCCCCATACTTCTAGACACTGTACCTGAATGTATTTCCTATAAAATGCTTTAGTACATAGTGCTCTATTATTTTTTAAAAAAGATGGGCCCAAAATCAGTAATTATGAGCTTTATTATTCAGGTTCACAGCAGTGCGGCTGCTATTCTTCACTTGATAATTACCTTGTTAAACTAATGTCAGACCAGCGCCATACCTTAGTTAAGAAAATGGCCCACTAGCTCCATGCCAGCAGGCCCAGCTGTGAAAATATTAAAAGATCTATTAAATCCAGACTCCTCTTCAACACTGCCGCAGTGACATTAGTTACGGAAGTTCTGATAAGTCACGTATTTCTCAGTAGATGTTTGTAATTTATTTACTGAGGTCCCATTGCATCTGTTGACAGTTGATGCTTCCAACTGTATTTCTCCATTCTCAACTCTGGGCTTTGTTGCCAACCATGTGTGTGCGTGTGTGTGTGTTTGCATGTGTGTGCACACACACACATGCACGCTCTAACATCCAATTCTTTGTGACCCCATGTACTATATAGCCCACCGGGTTTCTATGTCCATGGGATTTCTCAGGCAAGAATACTGGAGCAGGTTACCATTTCCTACTCCAAGGGATCTTCCTGACCCAGGGATGCAACCCATGTCTCTTGCATCTCCTGCACTGGCAGGACAATTCATTATACACACTGTGCCACCTGAGAAGTCCGACTGGGCACTGCTTAATTGGCACTATCCCTGCTCAGAACCTCCAGGGAGCAAAGAGAAGACCCAACCCCAGGGAAAGGAGAAATGTGTATGAGGCCATTTCTCTTCCTACTTTCCCTGGTTTTACATTCCAGTTTTATTTATTACTTCTTTCCCTTTGGAAAGGGGAAAAAAAATCAAGATCTTCCAATATTAGCTGTGGTTTTGCTTAAAAAAGAAGACAGTTACCAATTCCAATTTTTATGCCAAAGTAATTCTAGCTCTGATCTTCTAATTTGCTAAAAAGGAAAGAGAGAGAGAGATACTTCGTGGATTCTTGCCTTGATGTTTTTCAAATGTGGCCAACAGTAACCTCCTGCATTGGTGGATGAGTTCAAATGACAAGTGTTCTGATCGTGGTTTGCAGTTTATAAATGCATTTCATAAATCAGGAGCATCTGAAATCTCATGGAGGGAAAAGACTGGACCATGGTCTCCTCTGCACCCTCAGGGCCTGTGGCTATAAGCGAGAAAGAGGGGGACCATGGCTTATATTTGCTGAGTGGGATTGGATGGCAGTACCTCATTCCATCCTTGCTATGAGCCCGGAAAAAGGTATTATACTGATTGTACTGTAGAAATGAGCTGAACTCACTTGCTGTCAGTGTCCATATTGAGGTCCATTTTTATTCCCATTTCTCAGCATCTTTTTTAAACAGTAGAGAATTTTTAAATGCTGTTGCTGCTGTTGTTGTTCAATTGCTCGGTTTTGTCCATTTCTTTGTGATCCCATGGACTGCAGCATGCCAGGCTCCCCTGTCCTTCACCATCTCCCAGAGTTTGCTCAAACTCATGTCCATTGAGTCGGTGATGCTATCTAACCATCTCATCCTCTGTTGTCCACTTCTCCTCCTGCCCTCAATCTTTCCCAACATCAAGGTCTTTTCCAGTGAGTCAGCTCTTCGCATCAGGTGGTCAAAGTATTGGAGCTTCAGCTTCAGCATCAGTCCTTCCAATGTGTATTCAGGGTTGATTTCCTTTAGTATTGGCAAGTTTGGTCTCCTTGCTGTCCAAGGGACTTTCAAGAGTCTTCTTCAACACTACAGTTTGAAAGCATCAATTCTTTGGTGCTCAGGCTTCTTTTTGGTCCAACTATCACATCCATACATGACTACTGGAAAAACCATAGCTTTGACTGTATGGACCTTTGTCAGCAAAATGATGTCTCTGCTTTTTAATATGATGTCTAGGTTTGTCCTAGCTTTTCTTCCAATGGTGAAGCATCTTTTAATTTCATGGCTGCAGTCACCATCTATAGTGATTTTAGAGCCCAAGAAAATTAAGTCTGTTAAATGTTACTTGTTTCCATTTAAAACAAACAAACAAAAAAAACCAACCTCTTGCTCTGAATTCTGGAGTCTTCTTCTCCTCTATCCTCATCACTCCTCCCAGAAACAGCACAGGTTAAGAAGAATTCTTTCTTCATTGGAACATATACCTCCAGCATAATTTTGCTCATCAGAGTTAAGTGCAGAGCACTTCAGTCCTTCCAACGTTGCTGCCTCAAAGCTGACATTTATAAATTTTCTTTTTCAGCACAGTATGGGATCCTCCAAATGTCTTCCATAATAACTATCTATGTTTTCAGGGAATCTAAAGATTTATTTCCTTCCAACTCCTTGTTGCTGGCATTTTCTCCAAGCCTCCAAAACTGCCAAGAGATGAACTTCAATTTAGAGGAACTGTTACATTTGTCATTGTGAATTTGCTAAACTTTGGATAAATTTGAAGATTTATGCTTATTCCCAAATGGGCCCTGAGAATATCTTTGAAGCTCAGAAAGTTCATGCTTGACTTCCTTTCCGCTGTTCTCAGTAAACAGGTCTTTAAATCTGTGCAGTCTCCCTGCCTGGGCACTGGGTTTGTGTCATTGTCTAAACCTGGACACGTTTGCACTGCCAGAAACTCAGATGTGACTCATTTCTAGGTGTGAGGGAGGAGTCTTCTTGGGGCCTTATGCTGTGGAAATCAGGTTATGTCTGTATCTCTAGAATGATCCAATTGGAGAGGTCATTCAGTAGCTCAGTCATGTCTGACTCTTTGTGACCACATGGACTTTAGCCGACCAGGTTCCTCAATCCATGGAATTTTCCAGGCAAGAGTACTGGGGTGAGCTGCCATTTCCTTCTCCTGGGAATCTTTCCAACCCAGGGATCAAACCTGGGTCTCCCGCATTGCAGGCAGACGCTTTACTGTCTGAGCCACAAGGGAAGCCCCTACTGGAGAGGTTAGCCTTCCCTTTCCAACCCAGGGATCGAACCTAGGTCTCCTGCATTGCAGATTCTTTACCAGCTGAGCCACAAGGGAAGCCCGAAAATACTGCAGTGGGTAGCCTATCCCTTCTCCAGCAGATCTTCCTGACGCAGGAACTGAACCAACGTCTCCTGCATTGCAGGGGGATTGTTTACCAAATTAGCTATCAGGGAAGCCCCACATGGAGAAGGTCTTACATTAACTCCTCACTTTAATAGCCCAGACCTGTGAGACAGAGAGCCTCCAAATTATGACCTTATGCAGTAACCCATAACCTTGGTTATTATACCCAATCTCTCCGAACCTCACTATTTTCATCTATAAAATGAACATAAAGTATATCTGGCTATGGCAGGGTGGTATTTGTAAATGGAATACATGCAGTCCCTGATGCATGAGGATTTACCAACAGTATCAGTTCAGTTCAATCGCCCTGTTGTGTCTGACTCTTTGCGACCCCTTGGACTGCAGCAGGCCAGGCCTCCTGTCCATCACCAACTCCTGGAGCTTGCTCAAACTCAGTGTCTATCGAGTCAGTGATGCCATCCAACCATCTCATCCTCTGTCGTCCCCTTCTCCTCCTGCCGTCATTCTTTCCTATCATCAGGGTCTTTTCCAATTAGTCAGTTCTTCACATCAGGTGGCCAAAGTATTGGAGCTTCAGCTTCAGCACCTCCAATGAATACAAGTAGCTATTTTAATAGTGACAGATAACCTACCAAGAAGTTGACTTGGCTTTGACTTATTCAAGGCAATTGGCTATTTGGTGATAGAGCCAGGATCGAGTTCACATCTCTCGACTCTTTACAAAACACAAGATTCCACTTAGTGTCCAGCTGACAGCTCTTCGTGGCTTATAAACATGGTTTATAGGGACCAGGTATAATTTAATTTTGTTCTTTGGATCATCTTCAAAATAGTTCAGAGCCAAGTACAATATAAAATGTCCCTAAATTCTTTGAATTCAACGGTGTGCCAAAAATTAGAATCGAACGGGTGTTTCATTTGTCTGCTGCAGCCTATCGAATGACCACAAACTTAGCAGCTTAAAATACACATTTGCTGTTTCACCTTTTCTGAGGGTCAGGAGTCCAGGCCCTGGCTAACCGGATCCTCTGCCCAGGGTCTCATAGGATAGAAACTGACGTCAGTTGGAACTGTGACCCCTTCTGAGACTCAGGACTATTGGCTGAATTCAGTTCTCTTGCGATTGTAGGACTGAAGTTCCCCCATTCTTGCTGGCTGTTATTAGAGAGTATTTAGAGGTCCTAAATGTGTCCCCTGCACGACATGGAGACTTGGTATTTCAGATCATCAGGAGACGCTCTCCCTTCTGACATGAGGGATTCACCTGATTAGGTCAGGCCCACCAAAAAGAGTCTCTTTTCTGATAACTTAATCTGTTTAAGGACTTAAATAACCTCTGCACAATCCCTCTGTGATCTCATGTGTCATAATCATGAAGCAGCATCTCATCACTATCATAATGGCTATTCACACACAGAGTGGAGAGTCGGGGGAGATAATGAGGGTGTGCCCACCAGGGGTTGAGAATCTTGAGGGTCACCTGAGAAGTCTGCCCGTCAGGGAAATGAGACAAGTTCATAGCTATGATATACCACTTTCTGGCAAATATCATCAAAGAAGTATTATGCGCCAGGTGAAGCCCAAGAAGAGAGGTGATTTCCTGCTATGGGGCTTGAGAGGCATGACAGCAACAGGGGGCAGAGTTCAGGTGGACAGAGGTCAAGGCGAGCAAGGACAGTGAGGAAGGAAGAGAGTAGAAGAATCACATCCTGACCGAGGCAAAGTAAGGGATGGAGGTGTTTACTCACTAAGTCGTGTCCGACCCTTCAGCGACCCCACAGGTAGTAGCCCGCCAGGCTCCCCTTTCCATGGGATTTACAGACAAGAATACTGGAGTGGGTTGCTATTTCCTTCTCTAGGGGATCTTCCTGACCCAGGGATCCAGCCTTTGTCTCCTGCTTGGCAGGTGGATTCTTTACCACTGAGGCACCTGGGAAGCCCAAATGAACTGAGACTTGGCTCACAGGAGTTTCTCTGTGGTTTTTAAAAGGTTATCAGGTTTTTGAGCAAATGAAAGAAAGAAAGAAAGTGAAGTTGCTCAGTCGTGTCCGACTCTTTTCTACCCCATGAACTGTAGCTCACCAGGCTCCTCTGTTCATGGAATTTTCCAGGCAAGAATACTAGAGTGGGTTGCCATTTCCTTCTCCAGGAGATCTTCCTGACCCAGGGATCAAATCCAGGTCTCCTGCATTGCAGGCAGACGTTTTCCTATACAAAATGTGATGAGAACTACCTGATTCCATTATTATCCTTTGCTGCTTTTTTTTTTTTTTACAGTCTTTATTGAATTTGTTACAATATTACTTCTGTCTTATGTTTTGGCCTGTTTGTCATAATCCGTGTAGGATTTTAGTTCCCCAACCAGGGACTGAACCCGAACCCCCTGCATTGGAAGGCAGAGTCTTAACCACCGGCCCGCCAGGGAAGTCCCTGTGCCTTGCTTCTTAATGCACCGGCTCATCGAGAAGGGCAGATTCTGGCCACGTGTCCTCTGTCTGTAAGGTTCGGAATCCTCCTTCTGCTGACCCTTCAGGACCTGGCAGAAGTGGCTTCTTCTGCAAGTTCAGTCCTGTAAGCTATAGGTGACACCAGCTGGAGCTAAAAGACCCCAAGGCTGTGACATGTGGCGATCAGTGCACTTACTCATCATGTGTTTGTTGACTAAGCATGTTACCAAGTCCCTTGGTGCCCCTCCTTCTGCTTTGCTCCGGAGATGCAGTAAATGAGACCGCCTTGGCTCCTGCCCACATGAGGTTTATAATCTAGATCCAAGACAATTCTAGATCATTCAGGCTTTAGATTCTCAAGGTATAGAGAGCTAAGGAAGAAACACTCATTATGAATACATTTCAACTCTGGTAAGTGCTGCGGGCAAAATATCAGGAATGCTCTGAGAGCAATATCAGAGGCTGAAACCAATCTCTGTAGGAGTGACATCAAATTAAACCTCTCTGAGCAAGTTAGAAAGGATAAATAAAATCTCTTGGGAGAAGAGACAAATTAAAGTGAACACAGAGTTGTCACGTGTCTCTCAGGCAAACAGCAGGTACATCATTTTGCCAACAAAGATCTGTCTAGTCAAAGCTCTGATTTTTCCAGTAGTCATGTGAGAGTTGGACCATCAAGAAGGCTGAGTGCCAAAGAATTGATGCTTTTGAGCCGTGGTGTTGGAGAAGACTCTTTAGAGTCCCTTGGAGATGCAACCAGTCCATCCTAAAGGAGATCAGTCCTGAATATTCACTGGAAGGACTGATGCTGAAGCTGAATCTCCATTGGCCATCTAATGGGTAGAGCCAGCTCGCTGGAAAAGACCCTGATGCTGGGGAAGATGAAAGGTGGGAGGAGAAGGGGACAACAGAGGATGAGATGGTTGGATGGCATCACCGACTCAATGGACATGGGTTTGAACAAGCTCTGGGAGCTGGTGATGGACAGGGAAGTCTGGCGTGCTGCAGTCCATGGGGTCGCAAAGAGTCGGACACGACTGAGCCACTGAACCACAACAGAATGGATCTGCTTGGATGTGTTTCTTGTCTTTCCTGCCTGGGCACCGGTGCTCTCCCCTCGAGCCTGCCTCTCTCCCTAGTTCCCTCCAGAGGGTCGATCGCCCCCTTCTGTACGTGCTGGTGCCATGTGGCCCTTTCCTCCATCACGTGGCCTTCAGTCACCTGTTGCCCAAGGTTCGGCTAGAGGCTCACAGCCGATGTCCTCAGACGGTGACTGTGGCTGCTGTATCTTTTCATCTCCATTATCCACTGCTTCGTCTGATGACACAGTTCGTGCAGGATAGTATTTGTTGGGCTTCCCTGGTGGCTAGAAAATAACAAATCCACCCACAGTGTGGGAGACCTGGGTTTGATCCCTGGGTTGGGTAGATCCCCTGGAGGAGGGCATGGCAACCCACTCCAGTATTCTTGCCTGGAGACTCCTATGGACAGAGGAGCCTGGCAGGCTAAAGTCCATGGGGTCACAAAGGGTGGAACACTACTGAGTAACTAAGCACAGCACAGCATAGTATTTGTTGGGTGAATAAACCAGAACTAGTTGGATATAAACCAGAACTAGTTGAATGAATAATCTAGAACTAGTGATGAAAGTAACACACTGACCAGCCACCAGACTTTAAAAGGAAGATCTTGAAAAAGAAAAAAGAAAATCAGTTTTCCAAAGTGAAAAGTTCTGTCTCAGAGTAGAGGTGGAACTCACCTTCCCTGGAGGGGACAGAAGTCCCATGAGTTTTTGTATATGAATCCGAACTGAGATAGAATTAGAAAAACTTGAGTATGTCTACTATCAATTATCAAAGTATGCTTTTGATCTTGATAATTTGAGAGAGTTGATACTTTTTGCTTTTTAAGTATGAGACTCCTTTTATTTTTGTCTCTCTCTTTTTTCGTCCATACCGCCTGGTTTGTGGGAACCTAGTTCCTCAATCAGTTATTGAGCCCAGCCCCACAGCAGCCAGAGGGCAGGGTCCTATCCACTGGACTGCCAGGGAATTCCCATGATGCGTTTTTTAAAGGACTGAATTGAGGTCCAGCCCTTCCTGATAGGGAGGGTCTTGCATAACGGGGCATTTCTCAGATGTGCCAGGCATTTTAGACTTGTTACAGAATGTTACATTTAGGAATAGGAAGATAACGGTTTTTTTAAGTATGGACACAGCACAGAGATAAAATTAAAGAGATAGTCCAAGTCATCAATAGGACTAAAATGTCTATCAAACTATGAATGAAAAATGCCTCTAGGACAGATGGACAGACGACGACATCTCTTTCTATAGAGGAAAAATGCCTGTTTGTATATACATCAGTAAATGTCCTGCAGGATATAGTTCTCCAAAGTCAGAGACAAGCCCAAGGAGGGGTTGTGCCTGAGAGGTCCCTCAGTGGTTTTAGACAAGCACAGCGTTAGCATGAGACAAAACTCAGACTGATGCTGAAAGCTCGGGAGTCTGTCCCTAGCGTGCTGATTTGAGCAGCAGGAAAGGCAAAGGATACGGAAGGACAATCAAAAGAACAGCTCACACTACTGGCGCCCTGGTGGGACTGGTCCGTGGGCAAGGAACAAAGGATGCGCAATGTAGCTAAGCGGCTGATAGCAGAGTACGCGTCGCTCGAGACACCTCCAAGCCTCCAGGGCTCACAAGTGACCTGTTTAGGGCAGTGTAAGAGGGAATATAACCAAAGGCAACAAGACAAAAGAGGAATTTAAACAGCTGGGTGTCTGCCAGCAGAAGAAACGATGAAAACTGCTTTTTTAGAGACTCAAAAACAAAGCTGATTTCTTTCAAATGTTAGATGTCCCGGTTTAGTGCTCATGAGACCAAACCAAGAAATATTTATTGAGACTGTCCTGTGAAATCTCTGCCAGCCCTTTCCTGTCTCCAATTCCAACTTTAACATTTTAAACGTTTTGTTTCCGCTAATCACACATGTCGAACCGCGGTATCCCATGAATCTTTAATTTCATGTTCCTCGTTTAATCCAAGTAATGAACACATCAGTTCATTTTAATTTTAATGTTTAAAGGCAGGAAAGTTTGTATTCAGATATAAAATGCCATCAACTTAATTGAAAAATAGGATTTCTTGTTTATTTTTTTTGTTGAAGAATACTTGGCATGCAATAGTATATTCATAAAAAACAGAGCATATATGTTTCAGGTGTATAACGTAGTGAATTAATAGCTCTATATGTTACAAATAAATCACCATGCTAAGTATAGTAACCATCTGTCACCACACAAAGTTATAGCAATGTTATTAATCATACTCCTTAGGCTGTGTATGACATCACCATTACATCACCATGACTTACTTATTCTATAACTGGACATTTATATCTTTTCATCCCCTTCACCTGTTTCACCCATTGCCGCCCGGATCTAGTGACCACACATTTGTTCTCTGTATCTATGAGTCTGTTTCTGTTTTGTTTTGTTTTCTTTGCTCATTTGCTTTGTCTTTTAGATTCTATATATATGAAGTTACACCGTATTTGTCTTTTTCTGACTTATTTTACTTACCACTAGTTCAGTTCAGTTCATTCGCCCAGTCATGTCCGACTCTTTGCAACCCCATGAACCGCAGCACGCCAGGCCTCCCTGTCCATCACTAACTCCCGCAGTCCATCCAAACCCGTGTCCATTGAGTAGGTGATGCCATCCAACCATCTCATCCTCTGTCACCCTCTTCTCCTCCTGCCTTCAATCTTTCCCAGCATCAGGGTCTTTTCCAATGAGTCAGGTCTTTGCATGAGGTGGCCAAAGTATTGGAGTTTCAGCTTCAACATCAGTCCTTCCAATGAACACCCAGGGCTGATCTCCTTTAGGATGGACTGGTTGGATCTCCTTGCAGTCCAAGGGACTCTCAGGAGTCTTCTCCAACACCCCAGTTCAAAAGCATCAATTCTTCTGCATTCAGCTTTCTTTATAGTCCAACTCTCACATCCATACATGACCACTGGAAAAAACATAGCCTTGAAAAGACGGACCTTTGTTGACAAAGTAATGTCTCTGCTTTTTAATATGCTGTCTAGGTTGGTTATAACTTTCCTTCTAAGGAGTAAGCGTCTTTTAATTTCATGGCTGCAATCACCATCTGCAGTGATTTTGGAGCCCAGAAAATTAAAGTCAGCCACTGTTTCCCCATCTATTTCCCATGAAGTGATGGGACCAGATGCCATGATCTTAGTTTTCTGAATGTCGAGCTTTAAGCCAACTCTTTCACTCTCCTCTTTCACTTTCATCGAGTTCTTTAGTTCTTCTTCACTTTCTGCCACTTACCATGATGCCCTCTATTTTCATCCATGTTGTAGCCAATGGTAAGATTTTCTTTTTTGTTGCTGAGTAATATTGTTTTGAAAGTGTTAGTTGCTCAGTCATGTCCAGCTTTTCGTAACTCCATGGACTGTAGCCCGCCAGGTTCCTCTGTCCATAGAATTCTCGAGGCAAGAAGAATACTGGAATAGGTAGCCATTCCTTTCTTCAGGATATCTTGCCAACCCAGGGATTGAGCCCAGATCCCCTGCAGATTCTCTACCCTCTGAACCACGAGGAAGTCTATACACGTATATATGTGTATTACAGTACATCTTCTTTATCCATTCATCCGCTGGTGGACACTTTGCCATCTTCCGTATTTTCCCTCTTATGAATAGTGCTATGCTTTAGTGTATTTTGAAACAATAACAATTTCATTTCTACTCTGCACTTGTTGAAAAAAAACTTCTTCAAAAAAATTACCTGTGATAGAACATTTAAAATATTAATATCCTCAAAGGAGTTTCCGAAACTGATGAGTGGGCAAAATTCAACATTCTAAAGGACGATTACTTTGGTGGTCCCTTAGATTGGTGTAATTAAAGAGACCCCATAGGAAAGCTTCATTTGGGAAAACTGGAAGGCAGTCTGTCTCTTTCAGTCTCTCTGTCTCTTTATCTTTCTCTCTCTCTCTCCTTTTAAAAATTAATTTTTAATTTCTTCTATCACAAAATTTTGGGGACAGATGCCCCAAGTGATAAGGATTTTCCAGTTTAGAAGGATTGGATCCAGAATATGTAATTACTCCCCTTCATCAAAGAACCCCAAATTACCAGAACTGTCCCAACCTGCACGGAGAAGATTTGCATATCCTATGGGTAAACAATCCATGATAAGAATTTATTCAATATGGGACCACAAATGTTAACTTCATCTCTTCACATATTCATTCATTCTATACTTAACACTCCTAACATTTGTTCATTAATTTGCCAAATGTTCTGTGTCTCCTTGTACTTAATACATACAAGACAGATTTTCAGTTTTCTCTGAGGACGCTGGTAGCCATACAAAGTTTTCATTGATAGTTTCTGAAAACGAAAGTGCCTTTCCATTTGATACAAGTAAGTGTGGGTTTGTGCAGCAAGGTACAAATTAATTTTATGTCCTGCAGAAAAAAATATCAAAAGTCATAAAGTCTGCCTGAGAGCTTCTAGTCTCAAGCAATGAGTTCTATGAAGGCTGAAGAAAATCATTTCCTGTGTTGGCTCCTCTGTGTATGTTTCGTCCTGAAGCACCACCCCCTTGCCTGCCCCTCCCCTCTATGTCTTCTTCCTCTTCTTCATTTTTAACAATATGGCAGCATTGTCAGTACATTGGTCTGAGGATGATGAAAATTGAGCCATTCCCTCTGGTGAGAAGCTAGGTGAGGGGCGGTGGTGTACCCAGCAACAGAGCCTATGAAATCCCTAATCTTTATTTTCCCTGATATACATTCTGAGCGACAGGTCCCATTTGTAGATTCCTTCCAAACAATTTGCCACATCAGACCATTGATACCATGGGCAGGATATTCTAAAAGGAGCCCCAAATCCTCCCTCTAGACCTCTGAACTTAATGACTTATCTTCCTTTTTAACTGGAGCGTAGCTGATTTACAATATTCTGTTTCTCCTGTACAGCAAGGTGAATCAGTTATGTGTGTGTATGCGTGCTGAGTTGCTTCAGTCGTGTCTGACTCTTTACAACCCACTGGACTACAGCCCACCAGGCTCCTCTGTCCATGAGCTTTCCCAGGCAAGAATACTGAAGTGGGCTGCCATGTCCTCCTCCAGGGGATCTTCCCAACCCAGGGGTTGAAACCGTGTCTCTTAAGTCTCTTGCGTTGGCAGGAGAGTTCTTTAGCACCACCTGGGAAATCCTATAAATGCGTGTATATATATCCTCTGTGTTTTGGATTTCCTTCCCATTTAGGTCACAACAGGTATGGAGTAACATTCCCTGTGCTATACAGTTAGCTATTTCTTTTATAAATAGTAGTGTATGTTTGGGGTTTTCCTGGTGGCTCAGTGGTAAAGAATCTTCCTGTCAATGCAAGAGACGTGCATTTGATCCCTGGTCTGGGAAGATCCCCTGGAGAAGGGAATGGCAACCACTCCAGTATTCTTGCCTGGAGAACCCCTTGGACAGAGGAGCCTGGCGGGCTACAGTCCATGGGAGTGCAGACTCAACACGACTTGGCTGACTGAACAAAAACAACAAGTGTATATATGTCAACAACTAATCTTAACCATTAACTTAAACTGAATGCGAGCTGGAATAGAAATAAACTCATTTAAATGACTACAGGAACTAGCTGTCTATAGGCATTATTGAATCATGGGAAGACATAAATCCTTATTCTAAAATCCTTTTCTGGGTAGTATAAATTGTTCAAAAAATAACCACAAGCAATTTATGCTTATTGATGACAATTCTGAAATACAGAAAAAGAAAAAGAAGAAAAAAGAAAGAAAAAAATAGAAATTATTATAACTCGGAGCCTAATTGCTTAATATTTAGCTTATGTTTCCAGTCTTTGTCATGTATGTTCAAATGCTTTCTCTTTACAACATTGGAATGGTAAGGGCATGGACTTCTTGTAAGCTGTCTTTCCCTTGGCTCAATATAAACAATCAGCATCTTTTTAACATAAAATTTTCGTTTATGATATCCCTTTTAATGCCTGTGTAATATTCTATTTTATATGTGAGTTTCATATGATTAACTGATGTTTGTTAATGACTATTTAGCATGTTTTAATTTTTTTTGTACTGTTTGTCTTACCAAACATCTTGTCACTAAATCTTTGTGAATAAACCTAGATTTTTTTCCCCTTGGAATTTATTCACAAAAGAAAAATTGCTGGATAGAAGCAATATAGGCTTTTAAAAATTTTTTATATTTAAAGCCTTTTAATAGATATGGCCAAATTTTGATCCTTAAACTTGGTATCAGTTTACACTCCTATCAGCAATAGATTGGGAAGTACATGTTCCTGCACTCCTAGCTGTGCTAGTTATTATTGCAAAAATTACAGTTTAATTTCTACTTTTACTCTTATTAAAATGTCTATATTGCCAAGGTTTATATTTAAAATTGACTCCAAGCATAAGTTGGTTGGGGCTTCCCACGTGGTACTAGCGGTAAAGAACCTGCCTGCCAGTTCAGGAGACATGACAGACAGAGATGTGGGCTTCATCCCCGAGTCAGGAAGATCCCTTAGAGGAGGGTGTGTAACCCACTCCAGTATGCTTGGCTGGAGAATCCCATAGACGGAGGACACTGGCCAGCTACAGTCCATGGCGTTAGAAAGAGTCGAGTCGGACAAGACTGAAGCAAATTAGCACCCATGGATGCATAAACTGGTTAACAAATTTTTTTTGTTACTCCAGTTTTAAGGGATTAAATCAAAATTAAGATCTCATAGAAACACCCAACAATTTTTGGTTAGGGTTTTTTTTTTTAATTGAAATATTTGATAGCAAATATTTTTGTGTAGAGGTCTCTGTTGATGTGAGTTTCTGACCTATTTTATATTACTTCCTAAAGACAAAAGGAGGCAAATTCTAGAGGTTTGGGGGTTTGTTTGTTAGTTCATTGGCTGGTTTTTTTTCTTAAAAAAAAAATAACTGAAGAACACACTGTCAGTGTTTCAGAATTTAAAGGTAAAGTATAGATTAAGTTCCCTAACTTGCACAGTCGATACCTTGGCTTCAGGAAGATTCTGTGTCTTGCCCGGATCCTCTTATGCTTACTTCTGTGTGTTTCTTTTTACCTTCTACTAAAGGTGTGAACATCCCCTCCTGTTCAGTGCCCCATTTATTCAATGCAAAGTGCTGCAGAAATATTACATAAGATCAAGTATAGATATAAGCATCCCATCAAAGCTGAGGGTGGAGTGAGCCTTTAAAACATATAGGCAAATAGACGATGTCAAAGTCGGACTCTGGCTTTCTGTGTGGACAGACTCTGGAATATTGTGTGGGGAGTATTAACTTTTCCTTCTGGAAGGATTTTATTTGATTGCCTTTGATCTGTGAAGTCCTCTGAGAAGGTTGGAATGTTCCAGAACAATGCATGTGAGAGGTGTGCAGGCCTGAGGCCAGAGAGGGTGGGTGGGCAGTGGGGACACCTCCTGCCCAGAGCTGAGGTTCAGGGTGCCTGGTGGGAAGGAGAAGCTGGAGGTGGAGGCTGGCCTCCTGCTGTGGAGTCTCTGGCCCTTGCCTGCACCTGCCTAGGTCCAGCTCCCTGGACACCCACCCATCTCTTAAAAGGAGGGAAGGAAGGTAGAGGGGAGGGGTGGCTCCCTGTATCTGGCCCCCGGGGTGGGAGACAGCAGCCGCTTCATCTGGGGAGTCAGTTTGAGGCTGTCTTCTCACAGGTCCTCCAGGACCGTTTAACTCCACGCCCTACCTTCCACCACGTCAGAGCAGAGAAGAATGACCTGGAGCACAAAGGACAGGAATGACCGTAAGCTGCGTCGTTGTTTGGTGTCCCCCAGGTGCATGCTGTTGTGGTTGTTCAGTTGCTAAGTTGCGTCTGAGTCTTTGAAACCCCACGGACTGTAGCATGCCAGGCTTCCCTGTCCTTCACCATCTCCCAGAGTTTACTCAGACTCGTGCCCGTTAGTCACTGATGCAGAGTCATTCTCTGCCGTCCCCTTCTTCTTTTGCCTTCAGTCTTTACCAGATCAGCATCTTTTTGATGAATCAGCTCTTTGCAGGTCTTCGGTTCAGTTCAGTTCATTTGCTCGGTCGTATCCAACTCTTTGTGACCCCATGGACTGCAGCACGCCAGGCCTCCCTGTCCATCACCAATCCTTTAAGCTAGGCTTCAGCAGTATGTGAGCTGAGAACTTCCAGATGTACAAGCTGGGTTTAGAAACGGCAGAGGAACCCAAGATCAAATTGCCAATGTTTGCTGGACCATAGAGAAAGCAAGAGAATTCCAGAAAAATATCTACTTTTTCTTCATTGACTGCCGCTAAAGCCTTCACGTGGATCACAGCAAATCAGGTACCTGACCAGCCCTTAAATTGGGGGAATGATGAACTCATCTCATTCTTTTGTACCCATATGACAGCAGCTCACTGCACAGCTAAGTCCTTAAAAGAGTGACCAGCTCTTCCTTATCTTTGGTGCAAACTGAGAAGAGGGTGCATCGCACAGTGTGGGCAATACCAGAGGAAAGGCCCCTGATGACAGACAGAAGTAAGGTGGGTGGGTAGGCAAGGGCTGCGTGTGGATAAATACTTCCAGAAAGTGAAAGTCACTTATTCATGTCCAACTTTTTGCGACCTCAGGACTACACAGTCCATGGAGTTCTCCAGGCCAGAATACTGGAGTGGGTAGCCGTTCCCTTCTCCAGGGGATCTTCCCAACCCAGGGATGGAACCCAGGTCTCCCGCACTGCAGGCAGATTCTTTACCAGCTGAGCCAGCAGGGAAGACCACGTAGAATGAGGGAAGGGCCAATGGGCAGGAAAGGGTGCTCCGCAGTGTAACAATGTTCGTTGGGAAATGTTTTTTGTTTTTATTTTTTTAATATTAATAATTTTATTGTTTTTAATTAATTTTTATTGGAGTATAGTTGCCCATTGGGGAATACTTTTTAATTTCTTCATTTTTAATCGAAGGATAATTGCTTTACAATAGTATATTAGTTTCTGCCGTACATTAACATGAATCAGCCACAGATATACATATGCCCCTTGCTCTTGAACCTCCCTCCCACCTTCCAACTCCCACCTCCAACCCCATCCTATTCCTCCAGTTTGACACAGAGCCCCGGTTTGAGTTCCCAGAGACATACAGCAAATTCCTTTGGGGAATATTTTTAAATGTTTTATTTAACTCCCTCCAACAAATTCTGAGTACCAGGCACTGTTTTTCGGGACCAGTGGTTCAACGCCTGAATTGTTTAGTGATGAGCAGTGTTAGCTATATTCCTTAAATCATCGTCTTCCTTCTATTCATTCATCTGTTTGCTCACTCACTCCTTAATTGGCTTAATTAGCATGATTGAATGTACTGTAGTTGGATGAATTACCCTAGTGTGTGAGTTTTCACACATCTTGCTTCAAAGATCTGACCTAACGAACCGCTTTTATTAGTCATCATCATTATCATTACAGCCATTTAAGGAGAACCTCTGGGCCACAAACTTGGTTACAGTATCACGTAAAGCATCTCATCTCTCTAATCCACCCAACAACTCTGTAAAGGTCAGTATCATTAGTCTCATTTATCAGATGAGAAAACAAAGGCCAAGTCAACATTTCAACTCAGGTTGTTTCTCCTGAATCCAATTCTGTTCTCCTCTCCCTGCGCCTGGCTGCCTCTGACACATAACAAATTGTCTTCTGCGGCTTCATTTTGCCCAGACATGGAGATTTTATTTATTTTATCTGTTACCACTAATAACAATATTTTTTTAAAGAATAAGCCAATATGTGAGAGTGTGAAGAGTAAACATGGTAATTAGGCAACTTCAAAATGAAGTTAATTACTGCCTTGATGACTAGGGTGGTTTGTGTACAATAGATAAGACAGCATAAGCGTCATATCAGGACACGGTACTTCTGCCAGTCTGCCACGTCACAAGGCCAGGCTTGTCATAAGAGTGGATCGCTGGTAAGCGAGCAGATTCTGGGTTCACTGGTGCCACACAAATAATTTTTACCCATGGCTGCTATCTCACACGGCTTTCTCTTCTATTATTGCATCATATCCCAAAGCTTCCCTTTGAGGCAGACGTAGTAAACCCCGAGGTGTCAATGTTTGGGTTTATAACTCAGCGCCATTGCTTGATCTGTCAACAGCCGGATTCCCCACTCCAAGCCAATTCCTAGATGGTATTCGTGCATCCTGTGTTTGTCGAGAACTTCCAGAACAGCTCAGGAATCAGACACCAAGTTTTCCTGTACAATAATTGGATATTTGTTTGGGTTCATTTGAATTTTGCTGCTCACATCATCTGCCACTCCAGGGCACCCGATAATCATGAAGGACTAGATCAC
This sequence comes from Ovis canadensis, assembly GCF_042477335.2. NCBI lineage: Eukaryota > Metazoa > Chordata > Mammalia > Artiodactyla > Bovidae > Ovis > Ovis canadensis. The sequence goes on along the minus strand of NC_091250.1, from coordinate 128,557,040 downwards.
ACCCCTCTCCATCCCTACCTGCCTGTATTATTGTTCTTGTTGTTCAGTCACTAAGTTGTGTCTGACTCTTCTGCAACCCCGTGGACTGTAGCCCATCAGGCTCCTCTGTGCCAGGAGTTACCCAGGGAAGAATTACTGGAGTGGGCTGTCATCTCCTCCAGGGGATCTTCACAACCCAGGGATCAACCTGTGTCTCCTCCATCGCAGGTGGATTTTTTTTTTTTAACCACTGAGCCACCAGGGAAGTCCAGCATGAATATTAAACAGGAAATATGTACATACCTCCAGGTAAATTCATTTGATTTGGGGCCATTTTTTGCTGTTGTTATGCTGTTCCATTGCATCTGAATGCTCCTCTAAGCAGTGGCCTGAGTTTGATGCTTGTCCTACTTCACAGTTTTACTTTTTTTGTTCCAGTGGTTTTTAAAAAATCTCATGTATCTGGTTCCAATCCAGGCTAGTTTCCTTGACAGTGATTTTCTGTAACCTCAGCACCTAACCCAGAGGATTACAAACATCCCCCTGTGCCTTTGTCCCCAGACTGAAAAAGTTCACCAGTGCAGAGAAACAAGAGCTAGGTAAAAGTGGATGGATTTGCATAATTTGGTTTTCCAAGGGCAGAGTGTTCATTTTTAGCTTACATTGGTTTTGCTTTGTTGACAAACCCCTTTTCAGGGAAAAATGCATCCCTTATTCCTATCCCCGCCTCCACCCCGCCCCCCACCACCCCCCACCACCCCCCCGCCCCCCCCCCCCCCCCCCCCCCCCCCCCCCGCTCCATTCTGGTCCCTAACAGCTGATTCTTCAGATGTGTATATTTGTTCATCCAAACAGATGAGAAAGCATCCTCCCAGTTTTCTCCTATCAAAATACAGCTCTTGTGTTAGGCAGTTTCTCACATTTTCCAGTTTGACTTCTGTATAGAACTATAGCCGCAGATGGTAATGACTTTGCTGCAGCAGTTTCAGGCTTCTGTACTCTACAAATCCTGTTCTGTCCATGCACGATAATTAAGGTTATTAACGAGGGACCAGGTTTAGTAGGAAAACAGTATACTGAGCCACTCCGATTTGCTTGATGTAGGTTAATAATTATATATTATACAGCATTTGCGACCTCCTTGGGTTTCAGAATAGAAGCTATGGTGGCAAAGAGCATTGTGATCAAATCCACACTAATGAAGTAACATTTGGAGCTTGGCGGGGTAGGAAAAGGGAGGCATTGTTATTGTGAGTGCTGTGGTATTGTCCTTTACCATTTGGGGATGTATTGAAATGCATAAGTAATAATTGTATTTGCATTTATGTAAAAGGGCTCCAGCCAAGTATCAATCCTTTCAAAAGGCATGGCTGGGAGGTAACAATCTTAAACCCGGGTGTCCCGAAACAACATTCTTTGTGGAAGGAGACTTTTTTTTCTCTATGCAGCAGGTTCAAATCCATAATGAGAGAGAGAATCTGAGCAACTCAAGGTTGATAGCCTAAACCCATGAGTGCTTGCTCTATGGTGTCTGACCCTTTGCGACCCCGTGGACTATAGCCCACCAGGCTCCTCTGTCCATGGACTTCTCCAGGCAAGAATACTAGACTGGGTTGCCATTTCCCCCTCCAGGGGATCTTCCCAACCCAGGAATCAAACCTGTGTCTCCCTTTGGCTCCTGTATTGGCAGGCGGTTTCTTTACCACTGCACCGCCGGGTAGGCTGAATAGTTCAGACTAAATTGCTTTGAAGAATCGGATCTACCTTTCAAGGCAAGGCCTCTGAATTCCTGTTAGAACACCCTGAAAATCCCACCCACAGCTTGAAAGGCCACCTATGTGAGTTTTTTTTTTTTTAATTAGAGGATAATTACTTAAGAGCATTGTGATGGTTTTTGCTATACATCAACATGCACCAACCGTACGTATACGTATGTCCCTCCCTCGGGAGCCCTCCCTCCCCCCTTCTTCCTCATCCCCCTCTTCTAGGTTTTCACAGAGCACCGGTTTGGGGTTCCCTCTGTCTCTTACATCAAGTGAGTTTTGAAAAAGGAGTTTGAATTTGCCTCAGGTAGCTTTGGATTTGTTTTTATTTTTTTAACCTTATCTTTTAATCGGAGGATAATTGCTTTATGATGTTGCAGTCGTTTCTGCTGTAAAATAACTGGATTCAGCTATATGCACATAGCTCTTTCCTCTTGTATTTGTTTGCTTTCCTGAGACTGACTGCTTTAGAATGGAAGCGAGCAGGCCCAATGGGCAAAAGAAACCTTCTCAGCGAATGTTACAAGCAGAAGACAGCCTAAGCCAGGATGAGGGTTTTGGAAATGGAAGCAGGCTGAGGGGGCTCACAAAGACTTTTGGGAAAATGTGAGTGTTTTGATCAACTTGGGGTGCCACAGTGAAATATCGCGTTGGCCAAAATTTTCTTTTGGGTTTTACTGTGCTGTCTTATGGAAAAGTCCAAATGATTTTGATTCTTTTGGCCAACCCAATACTACAGCCTGGGTGCTTTCAACAATAGAAATTAATGTTCTCACAGTTCTAGAGGTTAGCAAGTTCAAGATCAAAGTTCTAGGCAATCTGATTCCTGACTTCTGATTTCTGAGCTCTCTTCCTGGCTACCCTCTTGCCTCTTGGTCACATGACCTCTCCTTTGCATACACCCAGCAGTGGGGAAAGGGCATGCAAGTTTTCTAATGCCTCTTCTAATAAGGGCACTAATCCTGTTATGAGGGCCCCACCCTCTTGATCTCTGCTAATCCTAATTATCTCCTAAAGGTCTTCAAATATCATCACATCAAGGGTGATGAAGCCCTGGTTAGGGCTTCCACATATGAATTTTGGGGGACACAATTCAGTTCACAGCAATGAGTAAATCTGTGTGTCAAGGGCTTCCCAGGTGGCTCAGTGGTAAAGAATCTGTCTGCCAATACAGGGGATGCGGGAGACACAGGTTCAATCCTTGGGTCAGGAAGATCTCTGGAGGAGGAAATGGTGATCCACTCCAGCATTCTTGCCTGGGAAATCCCATGGACAGAGCGAGCCTGTTGGGCTATAGCCCATGGGGCTGCAAGAGTCAGATACAACTGAGCGACTGCACACGCCCACAGATGCGCCAGGTGCAAAGTTGGTCACATGTTTTAGTCCGCTTCAGATCAGTCTGCTCCACCTCATTCTACCTCCACCCATTCTCTTCCGCACTAATCCACTCTATTCCATTCCATCCCACTCTGGTTCAACAAATGCCTGCCTGAGTCCTTCCTGTGAACCCTGCAGCCTGCTTTATTTGACTCCCTCTACTTCCCTTCTGCCATTTTCCTCCCTGTCTGATTCCTTTTGATGACCAAGAGCAGCTCCTGTTTTTGTTTTCTCCCTAATTTCCCTCCCTCCCTCCAATTCCAGCTCCCCTGGGCGAGCACTGGGAAAGCTTTGCCCAACAGACAGGACTTTAAGCTTGGCTTCTGACATTCCCTGCTACCCCAGAGGACTCACTTGAACTCCAGGTTGCCGTGCTCCTGACAATCAGAGGGGATGAGGGCAGTGGCAATTTTTCATGAACAGGATAGTTGTATGCCTGAAGGATGTCTCAGAACAAAGAGCTTAGTACCTGGAGCCAAGGTTTCAGTGCTATTTACCCTGAAATGTAGACTTGACTCTCTTATGCTGAGGATTTCTTGGTGGGAGTCTAGGGGGTCAGCCCTGGGGCTCTGAAGGCAACCTGTGTGAGTTTAAATGCTGACTCTGTCCCATGCTTTCGTATCTGGGCAAATGACTTAGCCCCTCTAAGCCTCCATCTGAAAAACAGGATGATATTAGTCACTGCTTTATGGAGTTGGAGAGAGGAGTAAGTGGGATTAATGCATGTAAAGTACTTGGTTTGGAGTGTACATACTCTGTCAATATTAGCTAGCATTATTATGAAAAAATCTATAATGGGCTAAGCGATACAGTTATTGAGTCTTTCTCACAGCCAGCTCATGAGGCTGGGCACAGAGTATCAGAGATGAGTAAGAGTCTCTGCTTTCATGGAATTCGGTGTTACGGAGCAAAGATTAGACAGTATACACTTGTAACCGTGGTAATGACCGTGAAGCAAAGATTTCTGACACTGTGGCACTGTGTGAAGCAGGCACTGAGATCTGGGTAGGGGTCTCGGATTTAGAGCAAATCTACAAAAGAGACAGACACTGGCTACCTTAGGATCTCCCACCGCCCCCAGCCCCTGCTCAATTTGCCAGCAATCAGGGGAAAAGCCAGGAGCAAAAAAAAAAAAAAAAAAGCCAAGCGGGATCTGTTACATTCCAATGTTGCTGTTCAGAAATTGGAATTCATTATAAACAGCAAAAAAAAAAAAAAGGCGAAAATAAAGCAGCCTAGACCTCAAGTACTTGGATGATACCTTGCCAGCGTGGTTTTCAGCCCAAGAGGAATTTGCTTCTCCAGGAAAAAACTCGATCAGGAGAGCAAATATTAGAAGATGGTCTTGGTTATGCCCTGGTATTAAACAGTTACACTAACCACTGTTCACTTTCCTCCCAAGGTGTTAAAAATCGATGCTAATGATGAAACACTTTGTGCAGTGGTGATCTGAGAAAATCCCTACTGAAAACAAATGCAGAGGCAAAGTGTGCTCCGTGCCAGATTTGTGTGTGCTCCTTGGAAAGATGATCTAGTCCCTGCAGAGAAGGGAAAGAATTAGAAATGATAACCGCTTTTTAAATACATCAGCTTGCTCATGTGTCAGTGGTAGTGTATTTTTTTTTTATCAGCTTTTCAGCCAAAGCTTCATTTGATTTGTGCAGGGAGGTGTATAATAGGGGAGGCCAGTGAGCTGATTTTTATAGAGTCCGTTTGTAGCTTAAACAAAGATGGGGGATTTGGAGGATAAAGGCAGCCTGAAATATAGCAGATTATGCAGCTTTATTTTTCAGAGATTTGCTAATTCCCCTCCTCCCCATCCTGCTCCCTGACTGAGCGGGTGGTTTTGCATTTTCTTCTTTTAGTTGCCATTCAAAGAGAAAATGGTAAATTTTCAACTTGAATTGTGGACTGAATTCCATGTAACCCAGCTCTGTTACCTTGGCCGATCCTCTGTAAACACATACATGTTACCTTTAAACAATGTAGCCTTATAATAAATGAGGAGATAAATCAAGGCTGGACTTATAAAAACCTCTTTTAACATGAGAAAGAGAATTCACAGCGTGAGCAGAGAGGGCTGGAGGGTTTGTGTTTGTGTTCTTAACGTGAAAGATGAAGTTGCTTTGAAAGCTGAAATCATCTGAAATACAGTACGAAAAGGAAAATGCTTTAATTTTCAGCAAGTTGACGACTTTTGCCTTTTCTGTGTAATTCAGGGAATTTTCTGTATTTTTAGGATCTGGCTACTGATGACAGACGAGCTTTCATGCATTAACAGACCATCGATCTAAATACAAGTCTTTCCAATAAAAAAAGGATCTCATTTGATTTTTTTTTTAATGTGGCTTTAATTTCTTGGTGGAGTTTAGTGCTTTATTTGCATGCACGCTGCTGAGGCAAAAAGTCCTGCAGAGCCTTGTTTGAGAATTCTTCCTTCTCTCCTCAACTTGTCCATGAGATCATCACAGTCTCTCCTTTTTTTAGCAAATATTTATTGTGCTCTCATCTTGCCCAAAGCCTTGACTGTACCTGTTGAGGGAAACAGGGATGCCAGTGATCATGTGATCAGTGGCCCTCCAAAGGAGGCCATTCCGTAGTACCCCTTGGAGACAGAGGTACTGGGGTATTTTCATGTTGTGTCAGCTAGAAATTACATGAATATGAGGGATAGGCACATTATATTAGTTATCGTGCTATGTGACAATGACGCATTGTAAATATAGCATTGATTACTGATTATGCTATCAATGTATGTATAGTCTATGTATAGACTTCTAATTATATATATATATAATTAGATATATATATATATAATTAGGATATATATATATATTTCTCAGAGAAGGCAATGGCAACCCACTCCAGTAGTCTTGCCTGGAAAATCCCATGGAGGGAGGAGCCTGGTAGGCTGCAGTCCATGGGGTTGCTAAGGGTTGGACACGACTGAGCGACTTCCCTTTCACTTTTCACTTTCATGCATTGGAGAAGGAAATGGCAACCCACTCCAGTGTTCTTGCCTGGAGAGTCCCAGGGATGGGGCAGCCTGGTGGGCTGCCATCTATGGGGTCACACAGAGTCGGACACGACTGAAGTGACTTAGATATATTTGACTGACTTGAAGGTGTTCATAATGCTCTCTTCCCTTCTTACCTTGCTAGATTTTGAGTACTTAATCCTACTTGATGTTGATATTCATGCTCTGTCTGACAATATCCTGAACTGTTTAATTCAGGCTCGATCCCTGGGTCAGGAAGATCCCCTGGAGGAGGGCATAGCAACCCACTCCAGGATTCTTGCCCATGGGCAGAGAAGCCTGGCGCGCTTCAGTCAGTGGGGTTGCAAAGAGCTGAACAAGACTTAGCAACAGAGCACACTCATGCACCTCTCTTCTTAACGTGAAACACCTTCATTCCCCCAGTGAGGGTGCATCTTCATTTTTAACTTCTTTGTTTTGCTTTTCAAAATGAGAGCAAATCCTATTTAGTAAACTGCATGAACATGTAATAACAGAATGTTAATGTGAGAAGGAGCCCCCACTGTTATTATTATTACCTAGCCCAAATTTTGCAGAGAAGTACATGACATGGGAGCTCAGGAAAGTTTATTTCTAAAGAATCTCGGCCATAGAAGGGGCCACTGGCAGGAAATGCCTGTCTTATGAAATCCCACTGGAGAAAAAGCAAAGATTTCCCCTGGGGGAATCAAGCCCTCTATGGACATCTGAAACTCGTGTTTATTGCTTACTTCTGCACATGAGGATGAAGGCGTTTAATGAAAGGGGAAAAAAGATGAGGGGAGAGAAGGAAAAGAAGTATGGCAAAATATGGGGGTGGGGTGGGGGGGGAAGGAATAAACTATTAGCTCTGTTTGAATGGGGAAGTCAGAGAAAACTTGGCGGTGGAGACAGCATCTTCGTGCAGAAAGACATATGAGAGATGGCACCTGCACTCTAGATAGAAAACTGGCCTGCAGGAAATATAAGAGACCATGGGTACTGGTAGGGCAAAGCAGATTTCACGAGATGGTGTACCGGTGTCTCTTCTTTAGAAGCAGAAAGGTATCTCTTGTGTTTGAAGAACTGAGAATATTGATGAGGAGTGCCTGGGGCAGAGGGGTCCTGAGCCACCCCTGCCTGCTTTCCCAGCCACCCCTGCCTGCTTTCCCAGCCACCCCTGCCTGCTTTCCCACATCCTGGTGGTCCACGTTCATGGAGAGGGACGTGGCGCTCACGCCAACCTGCACGCAGGCTGCGTGAACAGAGACAGCCTCTGGCCTGGCTTTCTATCTGTATCACCCCGGGATGCCAGCTTCTTGCTTTGGAAACTGCCAAGGCGGTTTCTTTCTCTCTGCAGAATAGAACTTCTGCTCTTCCTCCTCCCGGGCACTGTCTATAGCATCACCCTTTTTGTTCCAATTTCTGGTGGCCTGGCAGTCTTCTTTGAGTCAATGAATTAGGAATCCATGCCCCTGGTTGCATCTGTCTTCGTAGTTCTGCGTCTATGTTCCCCCAAGAGAAAACTCAGCAGCCTTGCCCGTCGTTTAAATGCATTTCGGTTGATTCATCAATCTGTGCAGTTACTTATGAAATAACGTACCAGCAAACTACCACAGGTGCAGTGGGAAAGAGCCTGCCTGCCGATGCAGGCGACACAAGAGACGTAGGTTTGGTCCCTGGGCCGGGAAGATCCCCTGGAGAAGGGAATGGCTGTCCACTCCAGTATTCTTGCCTGGAGAATTCCGTGGAGAGAGGAGCCTGGTGAACTATAATCCATGGGGTCACGAAGAGTTGGACACAATGGAGCAACTGAGCACAGAGAAACTACCATTATTATGCCATTTTTCTAAAGCAAGCTGACCCACATTATCATGAACATTGTTAAAAAATAATTACATGTGTATACCTATAATATATGTACGCAATTTCTGTGTTCCAGATTTCTTACTGTTTGGGGCTATTTAAGGCTTTTGAAAGAGAGCCAGGCTTTTCTGGAAGGTGTCCAAGGATGGATTTAGGACTGTTTTGTCATCTGATGAATATTTTTTCTTTATTTGCTTTAATTCTAAGTGACATTCAAAAACACCTTAAATAGGCATTGAACACATGTTAGCAGTAATGACAGTTTGGTTGTAAATGACCCTCAGGCTGGTCCTCCTTCTGCTTAAAGCCTTCCTTGTACATAATATCACGTGATTCATCTGATGTGGTTTAAATAGCTTCTCATTGTCAGCACTTTACTTCATTTAAATGAATATTTCCTGCCTGCTGTGTAGTTGACCAATGGTGGACTCCATATACTAATTTAGATTTGAACAAATTCAAGGAACTTCATTCTGATGCTGCAGTTTTTTCATAACTTCCTGTTATTTTGTGTTTGTTAGAATATACATGTATTCATTGAGCATTCGCTTTCGCCTGGTGTTTTCATAAGTACCCTGGAATGTCGTCTTCACCATCACCCTACTAGTTTGGAATTGTAGGAATTCAGCAGATGAGAATACTGCTGACTCAGGTGAGACTCAGAGAGGTTAGATCACTTGTCCTGGTCCACAGAGCAGGTGCGTGTTAGAACTGAGTTCAAACACAAGGCTTTTTACCCCTGAACTCAGTGTTTACTCAACTAAGCTACGTACACTAAATAACTGGCAGTATGTCACATGTTTTCAGGTGGTAACTGAATCAAGAGCTTTAACTTAACAAACATTTAGTACTGATTAGAAAATTACTAGTTTATCACTGTTTAAGATAGAAGTGTGAAAGTGCCCTTTAAAAAGAAATTTAAAGTTTTCTAGAGAATATGTTTAAAGAAAAATATTAGACAAACAATAGTTCATTGGTTATGTGGGAAATATATCCGTATATATATATATGAATAAAATTATATGTGTGTGTACATACATGTATGTATGTGGGCTTCCCTTGTGACTCAGTTGGTATAGAATCCACCTGCAATGCAGGAGACCCAGGTTCAATCCCTGGGTGGGGAAGATCCCCTGGAGAAGGAAATGGCAACCCCCTCCAGTATTCCTGCCCAGAAAAGTCCCAGGGACAAAGGAGCCTGGTGGGCTACAATCCACGGAGTTGCAAAAAGTTGGCCTAGTGACTAAACCACCAGCGTATATCTGTATATGGTCAGGCCAAAAGTTGATTCAGGTTTTTCCATCATTTGTTATGGACAAACCCAAATTAACTATTCAGCCAACCCAATATATCTATATATCAGCCAAACGAGGAAAGCAAAGGATGTTGATTCAAAGCCTGCTCCAGTAACGGAATCAGTCACCAGCACCTGAGTTCTGGTAAAGAATCAAAGGCAAGCAGAGGAGTGGGAAAGCTTTCTAGTGGGAAACAGAAGGTTTCCTGTCAGCCCTAATTAGAGGCTCGTGCCCTAGGGAAGCTGGAGGTGGTCATCCCAAGTTGGTTGGGGGTGCCTGTTTGGCTTTCTCATGCTGGATCCTAAGTTGGAAGCGGGGACAAAATGTAATCAGCAATCAAGTAGTCAGTTTTAATTGAGTCCTGGCCAGTTTAAACCGATTGTTCCAGAAGTTATTGTTTCGCTTTCTTGGATTGTCGCTAGAAAGAGTAATCAGGCTTCCTGCAAGTCTGGCTTGTAGCAGGCTCACTGCCTGGGTTGTTCATTGTAGAGAAGGGTTGGGTTCCCAGGCAGGTTGCTTCAGGTTGTGGGTGAGTTTTATATAGAGTCTGGCCATTGTTCATTTGTATATTGTTTCTCCCTCTCTACCTCCCTGCCTCCCTCCTCCCTTCTATATCTATGTGTTAGATATTTTATGTAGTAGTTGCTTCCCATCACTAATAACTCAAGTGCATGCCAGTGACTAGGTAGTGGCAACCTTGAATTCTCCAAGAAGCCATTCTGCTTCTCCTCCATGTGGATAAGCAGTGGCAAATGACAGAGCAGGACAAGTCCTTATTGAAATCGGAGGCTTTGATTTCTCAGGCAGAGTAAACAGACCTCAGACTTCTGATTCTTCCAAAGACACGTGGTGTCACCACCTGCAGATCGTTTTAGATTTCTGGATTTCCCCTCCTGTTCCTCTAGAATAAAGCTCCTAATGTTTGTCAGCTCAGGAAGTGACAAGAACATGTACATGCATTGAGCAGTCTTGATCTGGAAGAGTCAGCAACCAAATAGGTAAGAAGGACGAACTGGTGATAGTGTACGTGGTGTGATGAGAGCCAGAGCTGAGACTGAGGGCAGTGTTCATCTCACAGAGGCTGCACTGTGCCATGCTCCTCGGGGGCAGAGGAGATAATATTCCATCTAGGTTTTGAAGGAGACATATTTCTGGAAATGGACATCCCCTCTGAGGCTAGCCCTTTCAAATTGTTTATTTAATAGATATTTTGCTCTGTTGTAGAATCACAGAATATAAGAGCTAAAGGATCCGGAGAGAACATCTAATTTAACTCTCACGTTTTCTGACAGAGAGGCAGTGCAGCATGATGGTTAAGCGTGTGGGTTGGAATCTGATTTGATGTCACTACATACACCTGCTTTGGACACATTACTTTCTATGCCTTTCTTTTGCCGTCTGTAAAATGGGGTTGCTCATCCCACCTAACTTATAAGGTTGTTGAGTTAATTGCAAAAGTGATTTTTAAAAAGTTACCAAGACATCGTAAGATAGCTTTCCACACGTAGTAGCTGTTGCTATGATACAGAAACTGGGAAACAGAGAAGTCGAGTGATTTGCCTACCGTCTCAGGTAATTACTGGCAGACTCGGATGAGCATCTCTGCCTTCCACTTTCTAGTCCAGGACACAGCATTTCATTCTGTCTTGAACTGGTTTATGTTGTTTTAACTATTTATTGAAACAAAACAGAAATGAAGGTAAGCTTTTTCTCCCTTTGCTGAGCCATGGTTTGCAATGCAGGAAATGAATGCAATGAATTTCCTACTTTATCTTCAATTCCTCAAACTTCTTTGAAGCTACCTCTAAGGCCACTGTGCCTTCACTCTCTAGCCTTCTGGCTTAGACTGTCTAGAAACTGACTGTCCTGCAGCCTAACCATGTCAAGTGAGCAAATGCAAAGTTTCAGGGACAAGGTAAGATGAAAAATCTTCCCCGGTGAATAGGTTCGGTGTGAGCTGCATTTAGGATGTAAGGTGTCTTATCACTGACAAAGTAAGACGCTGCACAGTTTAGGTTTGCTAATCCATATACTGGGCTTCCCAGGTGGTGCTAATGGATAAAGAAGCTGTGGTACACATATAGAGTGGAATACGACGCAGCCATAAACAGGAGTGTGTTTGAGTCGCTTCCAATGAAGTGAACGAACCTAGAGCCTATTACACAGAGTGAAGTAAGTCAGAAAGAGAAAGAAAAATATCATATACTAACACATATATACGGCATCTAGAAAGGTGGTACTGGTGAAATTATTTTCAGGGCAGCAATGGAGAAACAGACATAGAGGCCAGACCTGTGGACACGGTGGGAGGGGCAGGGGGAGAGGGTAACATATATGGAGAGAGTAACATGGAAACTTACAATACCACATGTAAAATAGATAGCCAGTGGGAATTTGCTGTGTGACTCAGGGACTTCAAACAGGGACTCTGTGACCATCTAGAAGGGCAGTATGGTGAAGGCGATGGGAGGGCAGTTCAGGAGGGCGGGTGTACCCATGGCTGATTCTTGTTGATGTATGACAAAATACCACAAAATACTATAAAGCAATGATCCTTCAATTAAAAAAAAAAAAAAGGAACCCGCCTGCCAATGCAGGAGATGTGGGTTAGATGCCTGGGTCATAGCAGTGCTGTTTTAAAACAGCCAAAACATGGAAACAGCCTAAATGCTCATCAAGAGATGGGATAGAGAAGATATGGTTGATATATACAATGGAATGTTACTCAGCCACAAAGGAATGAAATGATGCCACTGGCAGTAACGTGGATGCAACCAGGGATTATCACACTAAGTCAGTCAGAAAGACAAATAGATGATATCCTTTACATGTGGAATCTAAAATATGGCACAAATGAACCTATCTACAAAATAGAAGCAGACTCATAGAGGTAGTGGAGAAGGAAGTGGCAACCCACTCCAGTATCCTTGCTCAGAGATTCCCAGGGGTAGAGGAGCAAGGTGGGAGACTCGGCCTGCAATGCAGGAGACTCAGGTGTGATCCCTGGGTTGGGAAGATCCCCTGAAGGAGGAAATGGCAACCCACTCCAGTGTTCTTGCCTGGAGAATCCCATGGACAGAGGAGCCTGGTGGGATATAGTCCACGGGGTCGCAAAGAGTCGGACTCGACTGAGCAACTGACACTTACTCACTCCACAGGTATAGAGAACAGACTTGCAGTCTCCAGGGAAATTGAGGGGAGGGAGAGGGCTGGACCGGGGGTCTGAAGTTGTAAACTGTTACATTTAGAATGGATAAAAAACAAGGTCCTAATGTATAGCACTGGAGAAGGAAATGGCAACCCACTTCAGTGTTCTTGCCTGGAGAATCCCACGGATGGGGAGCCTGGTGGGCTGCCGTCTATGGGGTCGCACAGAGTTGGACATGACTGAAGCGACTTAGCAGCAGCAGCAGCAGCAGCAATGTATAGCACAGGGAACTATATAGAAACCGTAACGGAAAGGGATATACAAAAAGAATGTCTATATGTCTATAACTGAATCACTTTGTTGTGCAGCAGAGATTAGCACATTGTAAAGTAACAATATTTCAATTCAAACATTAAAAACATAAAAATAAGGGAAGCAAAATTCTACCAAGGCAGTGGATTTTTTTTTTTCAGCGAAAGTCACCTCTTAATCATGGAGCAGTAGAGTGCAGGATTTAAAAATCAAATGTAAACAAGTTTGCCACTGATTGCTGATTTGGATTATCTGTCCATTTACTCTATCTATCAATGTGGATAATTGAGAACTGACTCTGGTTTAATTTGCATTTTTGTTCAGTGCCTGTTTATGGATCTTTGCAGATACCCTTATTGGGGGAGGCTACTAAAGTAGAGATAAGGTTCACTGATTTAATTTTGCCAGAAATTCAAGCCTGCACGTACTCAGTCTTTGAGGACAGTTTTATCACCAATTTAAAAATAATGTTATGCAGGCTTAGTATGTAAATGGCCAGAGGACAGAGTTTTTGCAATAAGGGAGCTTACAGTTTGTCATCTTTAGCTACCATTCAATGCCAGATTCCCTCCCTAACTTGCAAAATGCCTTGAATCTGAGTTTCCAGACCTTGACAGATGGAAAGCTTCCCACCTCTCAAATCAGCCCAGGTTTGATTTTATGCTTAGAAAATTTGTCCTTGTATTGAGTAGGATCCCACCTCTCTATCTTCATGAAATAAGATTATGACTTCAAAGATCTTGATCATTTGCTGGAAAGTGGTACTTCCTTAGTAAATGTTAATTTACTTTATTATTTGTATACTATTACTAGTACAAGAAAGATAGCATTTCTACAAGTTAAAGAACGGTTATATTACTTATTCCTGGTGGGTCTCGTTAAAGCTGCTTAATCAAGCCAGTAGGGTTCTGATAAAACCAAGACCTCTCTGACCAAGATGAGCTGAGTTTTAACGGTTGGCAGTGGTGTGTGTGCTCAGTCGTGTCCGGCTTTGCAACACCATGAACTGAAGCCCGCCAGGCTCCACTGTCCATGGAATTTTCCAGGCAAGAATACTAGAGTGCGTTGCCATTTTCTTCTGCAGGGGATCTTTCTGACCCAGGGATCAAACCCACGTCTCCTGCACTGGCAAGTGGATTCTTTACTCCTGAGCCACCAGGGAAGCCCTCATAATTAAGTCAATAGGCCAAGACCTCCTTGATCGAGATAAGCTGAGTTTTGATGGTTACCATGATGCTAATTGTTCAGAGCTGAACTGTCTCTGGACACAGAGATTTGGGTCTTAATCCAAGTGTTTCAACTAGAGAAACAGAACCAGTAGCAGATACACATTAGGAGATTCATTGTAAGGAATTGTCATGTGAGTGTGGGGGCTGGCTTGGCAATTCCAAAAATTACAGGGTGGGCCCCCCTGGGAAGGGCAGGCTGGCACTGACAGGTGTGAGCTGATGCTGTAGCCCTAAGTAGGCTTTCTTCTTCCTTGAGGGCTATGATTTCTGCTCTTTGGGACTTTCAGTTAATACAATTCGGCCCATCCAGACTAGGACAGTCTCCCCGACTTAAAGTCAACTGCTGATGGCCTTTACTCACATTGAGGAAGGAACTTCCCAAGGACACTTAAATTAGTCTTAGCTTGAATTACTTACCACATTAACACAGAAAACTGGCCATCACCCGAGGCTCCACTTTTGACTCCATATGACCTTGAAGGAGCTGCTGAACACCTCCGCTCTTGAATTTTCTCATTGTAACAGTTGGAGTTTAACGAGTTATAAGACAATAGTATTTAAATTGACCTTGGATCATGCATAAAATAATTGAGGATCTGGTTGCTTTTGGCTTCAAGCTGTTTTGTGTCACTGATCTTCAGTTTTCTCATCCATAAAATGGGACAAACAATACTATCTACTCGATAATGTTGTGAGGAGTGAAAGAGGAATTGAATTTCAAATTGCTGGCAAATTATAACTACAGCCAGCACGCAGGGTACCTTTACACGGGCCAGATGCTGTTACAAGTCCATTACTTGCGTTACCACATTTAAGACCACAATAAACACTACTCACAGTACCAATAACTGTAAACATGAAAATCTTTTTAGTGGAGAGAATTTACTAAATTTACTGAACTGTCGATAGGTCAGGAGCAGGGAGGGTGGAATTGTGAGACACACTGGCGTTTTCAAGCAGATCAATTGGATGAGTAATGGAGAATGCACCTGTGCTCAGTTGCCAAGTTGAATCCGACTCTTGGCGATCTTATGGCCTATATTCCGTCAGGCTCCTCTGTCCATGGGATTTCCTAAGCGAGAATATTGGAGGGGTTGCCATTTCCTTCTCCAGGGAATCTTCCCAACCCAAGGACCGAACCTGCATCTCCTGTGTCTCCTGCATTGGCAGGCAGATTTTTAACTGCTGAGCCACCTGGGAAGGCCAATGGCGAATATGTATATCCATAAAATTTACTTATTTTTATGTATAAAGATATATATTTGGTGCATACCCTATCTTTTTGCGTCAATCTATTTCCTTTTTTAAGCTGCTTTATTGAGATATGATTGATATCTAGAACGCTGTATGTAATTAATATATACAATTTGATGACTTTGGAGGAAAGGATACGCCCATGAAACCATCATTATAATCTATGCCATAAACATACCTGTCACCTCCAAATGCTTTCTCCTGTCTCTTTATATTTTATTATTTTTAGTCATTTGGGAGGATAAGAATGCTTCATATAAGACCCACGTTCTCAGCAAACTTTTAAATGTAGGATTCAGTTCTGTTAACTGCAGGCCCCGAGCTGTACCCTAGAGCTCTAGTGCTTACTCATGTTGCAAAGCCGAAACCTAGGACCCTGTGAGAAGATTTTTTTTTTAAGGGATTTTTCTTGTGCTACAGAAGGCCTTATTGAAGAACAAAAGGCCAAAGTCATACTCACTCTCTGTAGAACTAACATCGTGGAAATAAGGTTATTTTGGCTTCCTTTATTGATCTTTTGACTAGATTCTTATCAAGCTACGGAGCTCCCCATGCTTCTCTGCAGGCACTTGTTTTGTAGTTGAAAGGCATGGCTTCCTTTAGCTGACCATGTGTGCTGCTTTCTCTGAAGGAATGATCTGCAACTTGAAACTAACAAAGATATCATGAAAGAATGGACTAAAACAATTGGACCATGTTTATGTCGAGAAGAAAGGAACAAGGAAAACCAAGTAGATCATAAAGCCTCTTTAACTACAGATTGGCTGCTGTGTATAAAATCTTTTCATTTTTTCCTTTTGCATTTACTCATAACCTTTCACACTGCAGGTTATTCCCTCTAACACACCTACTTACTTTGAGGTTCAATAGTCACAGCTTTCTTCAATATATAAACATTAGTTTCTGCAAATGCACATGGCAGGATATGACAGTTTAATCTCTGGAAGGTGTCTCTGGGATCAACAGTACAAGCAGGCTACAGATATTCTTTTAAGAGCAGTAGATACATGTTTGCTATCTATTACTGCAGTATTTTTGAGAGAATGTTCTGGAATGTCAATAAATAGGTGCTACACAAGGAATTCTGTCCATGAGGAGGCAAGTCTGGGAAAGTCTGGTGTTCATAAATTATACCAGGTTCTTTGATGCAATACCTCACCTAGGTTTTCGTATGTGGATTTGTTATGAATCTCTAAGATGGAGAAAAAATATTCAATGATTTCCCAGTTAAGTTGGTCATGCCTCCCTCCCCATCCTCATTTTTTTTTCCCCCTCAAGGGATGATGAGCTATACGATATACTCGGAGAAATTATAGCACAGCCATTAGGTCAATGACTACACATATCCAGACTGGCTGCCTTGAATATGCAAATCGCAATGTTTGCCCATGTGTCTTGTGTCTAAAGATAGCAGTGAGAGTAAAAGTTGTCAGAATAGCATTTGGTTTAAAGCCATTTAAAATTCTTAGACTCAATCTTATCTTGAAAATTCTCTTAGACTTTTTTCGTTTTTCCTTTTCATTGCATTAGACAGCTTATTAAGTGGATTGAAGAATATACACACGTACATCTATGTAAAATCATATCTGTTACATATATACAAATAGTTACATAATTAAAAAATTCCCCGTCTAGATTGGCAGCCCCCTGAGGACAGGATCCATGTTCTGTGTCCCTCCCTTTCTTCTATTTCCCTGGTAGCTGGGACAATGCTCAGCACCCAAAGCAGACTGAATACATAATTATCCAGGAGGTAGATGACCTGCACCGTTACCAACCACTGCCCCCCGCCCCCCAGTGAAACTCACATGCATCAGTTGCTTTTTGTTTTTTTTTTCCCTCTCAGAAAGAATGATGTTGCTAATTTATTTGCATTTCTAAACTTACCTGGATATCTTTATTAATCCCCCACTGGGTTCCACATTTCATATGATTTTTGTCTACCAAACTGCATTTATTACATAACAATGAACTTGTTTTCCCATTGTTTGCTGTTGAAAGATAGAGCTTCTGATTGTAGCAGATAAGCACTATTATCACTGTTTCTAAATCCCTGCTTAAAGCAAAGGAACTTGATATTTTAGTTAATCTTGGCAGTCCTATTTGGGGGGTAAAATAGAGCCTGGGTGCTGCAGCCTATGGGGTCGAAAAGAGTCAGACAGGACTTAGGGACTGAACAACAGCAAAAAGGATCTTCTGAGTGCTTTGAGCCTTGGGGGCCCCCATTACCACTTTCAGGAATATTTAAAAGGGACAAATGTACATGCTGTGTCACTGGCAGAGTAATTTGGGCAAAGTATCAAGCAACACAATCCATTCATCAAAGGGGGAAGTGATTATCAAGTAATACATTTGGATATAATAGACACAAGGTAGTAAATGAATGTCAGATAATCATATGTATTCTTTGTTCACTTGCAGGACTGCAGGATAGCTAAACACACAGAGTTGGAAAAACACAGAATTCTTTTTGATATGATTATTAAGATTCTTAAAGTATGAGTTTTAATCATAGTTTGGAATCATTTTTCTTCCCCTGGGGAAACTTCCCTGCCAATGGAAGCTAGTCAGTGAGTAATGACAATATGCAGCTATTTGCATCCCCTTACAGAATGTATTTCACATGCACAGTGGGGTCAGGGTATGCTTGGTATTCAAGGTAGCGATCCAGTTTTCTCCATCAACACCCAAGTAACCAGGCCTGCCTTTTCCAACTTGTAGAATAAGCAGAGCTATTGTTTCTTATGCTGAGTCATCGTCTCTTAATCACCTATTTCTAGTCCCAGTGGAAAGGGAAGTGGAAAAGAGAGACAAATGAAGTTAGTCATCATCTCTATTGTTATCATTATTATTTACCACCAGTTCAGGCAAAAAAATGAAGCAACTAAAGTTATTAACTATGATTTGGTCTTACCTTTAGCCTTTCTTTTTTCCAAACTAACCTAACCATCCATGACTTTGAATAGTTAAGAAACATCTAGTATATACTTGTAAGCAAAGAGGGGAAGGCAGAGAACTTTGCTTGGATCTGCTTCTTCTCACTTGCCTTTAGTTCTAATTAATCCGTATGTTAGTATTAGCCAGTGTTAGTCACTCAGTTGTGTTCCACTCTTTGCAATCCCATGGACGGTAGCCTGCCAGGCTCCTCTGTCCATGGGATTCTCCAGGCAAGAATCCTGGAGTGGGTTGCCATGCCCTTCTCCAGGGGATCTTCCCAACCCAGGTGTCGAACCCATCTCTTTGTGACCTCATGGTCTGCAGCACACCAGGCTTCCCTGTCCATCACCAACTCCTGGAGTTTGCTCAAACTTATGTCCATCACTTTGGTGATGCCATCAAACCATCTCATCCTCTGTCGTCCCCTTCTCCTCCTGCCTTCAATCTTTCCCAGCATAAGGGTCTTTTCCTGTGAGTCAGTTCTTCGCATCAGGTGGCCAAAGTATTGGAGCTTCAGCTTCAGTATCAGTCCTTCCAATGAATATTTAGGACTGATTCCTGAATTCCAATTCCTTTAGGATTGACTGGTTTGATCTCCTTGCAGTCCAGGGGACTCTCAAAGAATTAGGTCTAGCTCGAGTCATTTCTTTTTTCTTTTTTTTTAATTTATTTTTTATTGAAGTATAGTTACTGTACAGCAGGCTTCCCTGGTGACGCAGATGGTAAAGAATCTGCCTGCAATGCAGGAGACCTGGGTTTGATCCCTGGGTTTGGAAGATCCCCTGGGGAAGGAAACGGCAGCCCACTCCAGTGTTCTTGCCTAGAATATAAGTTACAGGTGTATAATATGGTGATTCACAATGTTTAAGGTTACAGTCTTTATAGTTATTGTAAAATGTTGGCTGCATTCCCCACGATGTACCATACGTCCTTTGTCTTATACCTAATAATTTGCATCTCTTAGTTCCCCAGCAGTGTATTGCCCCCCACCTTCCCTCTTCCCACCGGTAACCACTAGTTTTTTCTCTGTATCTGTGAGTCTGCTTCTTTTGTGTTACGGTCACTAGTTTGTTGTATGTCTTTAGGTTCCACATGTGAGTGATGGCATATAGCCATTGTCTTTCTCTCTCTGACTCATTTCACTTAGCATAACGCCCTCCAAGTCCACCCCTGTTGCTGCAAATGGCAAAATGTCATTCTTTTATGCCTAGAAAGCCATTTCTGATTTTTGCCAGATCCTATTGCAGTCTTGTTGACATCTCTACCCCAGTGTCCAATACAAAGTCTGTGGCATTGCAGGCATTTATTTAATCAAGAAGTATATATTAAGTGCCTCCTGTGTTGTTTGCTAAGAAACGAATGAATGAGATCTGATGTTCCCTATAATCTACATGAAATTGGTACTTTGTCTTGTTGTGCCTCTGTGGGAGGCAGTATCGAGACCTTGTTTGCATGCTCCAGAAGCACTCTACATGCCTTTCTGAATAGTGAATTTCAGAGAGGAAAACTTTTTTCTTCTGTCCCTCTGGGCTCTTTGGCTGGTCTTGTAACTCAGACCAGTTTAATCTGCTATGCACAGAGGCTGCACAAAGACACGTGCTCCTCCTGGAAGTCAGGTGACTGAGGCTTGTACACCACCCTGGGCTAAGGAGGAGGGGACAAGGGCCCAGGGTCTCAAAGGCAAGGCACAGAAATCTCAAGAAGGCGAGATGTTTGGTGAACCACTGTTTTCTATGCCATGTGGATGAGACTTTCTGATATAAAAAATTATCTTTGGTATTAGCTCTCTTCCTGATGAAAGCCCTCAATTTAAATTTATTTTAGGCACTTAAGGGAGAGGTTAAAAATAAACACTTCCCCTGAGTCTGCTAGGCCTTAACTGCCCTCAGGTTAAAACAACCCATATGACAAAGTGGCAGATTTGGGGGTGGTGTCTTTTGTCCCCCTCCTCTCTGAGTGACATGGGCCAGTTAGTCTCTTAGCAACCTCATTTATAAGATGTGTGTAACTTTTTATTGGCTTCCCAGGTAGATCAGTAATAAAGAATCTGCCTGTCAAGGCAGGAGATGCAGGAGACTCCGGTTTGATCCCTGGGTCGGGAAGATCCCCTGGAGAAGGAAATGGCAACCCACTCCAGTGCTCTTGCCGGGAGAATCCGAAGGACAGAGGAGCCTGGCGGTCTACGGTCCACGGCATCACAAAGAGTCAGACTCAGATGAGCAGAAACCATCACCACCAAGTTTTATGTGGTATGGAATAAATGCAGTTATGCCTCTGAAGCCCCTTGAGACACAGGGTCCGTATAAAATCTCACTAAGTGTTAGCTATTTGTCAGCAGAGTGATTCTGTACCCCTAAAAGATATGCTCAAGGCCTAAGCCCCAGCACCTGTGCATGTGACCTGATTTCGAAATTAGGTCTTTGCACATGTGCATGCTCAGTTATGTCCAACTCTTTGCGACCCTGTGAACTGTAGCCAGCCAGGCTCCTCTATGGGAATCTCCAGGGAAGAATACTGGAGTGGGTTGCAATTTCCTTCTCCAGGGGATCTTCCCCACCCAGGGATCGAACCTGCGTCTCTTCCATCTCCTGAGTTGCAGGCGGATTCTTTACTGCTTGAGACACCTAGGAGGCCCCTTGAGGTTTTGCAGATGTAATTAAAGATCTCAAGATGGACTCCTGGATTTAGTGAGTGTCCTAAATCCTATGACAGGTGTTCCCAGGAGCGAAAGGAGCAGGAGGTTTGAGATACAGAGGAGAGGACCACAGGGAAGCCCTGTGAAGACAGAGGTGAAGGTTCCAGCTACGTGCCTCTGAGACAAGGAGCCCCAAGGTCTGCAGCAGCCCCAGAGGCTGGAGAAAGGCCTGAAACGCATTCTTCCCCAGAGTCCACAAAAGGAACTGGCCCTGAGGAGATCAGGATTTTGGACTTGTGGCCTCTATGGCTGGGAATGAAAAAATCTGTCTCCAGCCACCCAGTTTGTGGTAATACGTGACAGCAGCCAGCCACGGGAAACCAACACACTATTCTAACCATAGGGGAAGAGTCAGGCTTTATATTGTTATTTTTTCCTGCACTGGAGCGTTGAGGACACCCCCCAGTTAACAGGCTGGTCTATTTCAGACTCTACACTGGGAAAAGAACTTTTGAGCTTGAAGAGACCTTGGCATCCATCTGCCGCAGTCTTCTCATTCTCTGCCCAGAAAGGTGATGGTGCTCAGCCAAGGACATACAGAAAGATGGGCCGGCAGTGGAAGTGGGCAAAAGGCCTCTGGGGAGTCAGCTGGTCTCCGCTAGGCACTGCCCACACCATGATGCCCTCCCTGGAGAGATGTGCCTGGACCATGTGTTGGAGTCCAGCTACATGGCCATCTCAAACCTGCCTGGGGTGAGCAGGCAGGCAAGGCTTGCTTGTTCATTCCTTGCACAAGTAAAATTTCTGCTGAAGAAACACGGCAGCCTGGTATTTATTCCTCTCCAGTTCATCTTCCAGCAGCTGAGTACCCAGGTTGGACTAGTCACCAAAGAAAAGCCAGTTTCTCAAGGTGAAACTTCTTAGCACGAGACAGATAGGACATGGCTTCCTGCTTCCTGCCCAGAGGAAGCCTTGTTCCACCCTGTGAACTTTTCCATGGCAATTTCTGGCTGCTTGTCAGGAAGAAGCTGTTAATTGCCTTTTAAATATCTTCTCAGTAGTGAATGAGTCCTAACTGCTCTTAATTTCTCTCTGGCTGTTGGCCTGGCCTTACCGTTTGGCATTTCTGATGATCTCAGGCAGAGGTCATCAATATGTAGATGAACATCCCTACAGAAGGCAATGGCAAAGCTGGCATAGATTTGCTCCGGCCAGAATCCACAGCCAGAAAAGAAGAGCTGTGCATGTTCCCCGCCATGTGGATCAAGATCACTGTGTGGATAACCTGTGGAAATAAAGGGTTACCAAGCATTATAAGGAATTCCCTGGGTGGCCTGCGAACTTGACCCTTCTTCTAGTCAGAGATAGTGTCACCGGATCACCACTTACTGTGTGACTTTCAGAAAACCTCTTAACCTCTCTATGCCTCGGCAGAGTTTTTTCATATATAAAGCATGGATAATAATGGGCTCAGTGTTTAATCATGTCTGTCTCTTTGCAACTCCTTGTGCTATAGTTCAGCAGGCTCCACTCTCCTTGGGATTTTCCTGTCAAGGTTACTGGAATGGGTTGCCATTTCATCCTCTAAGGGATCTTCCCTATCCAGGGATCAAACCTGCATCTTCAGGAAGGCAGATTCTTTACCACTGACCCACCTGGGAATCCCATGGGTAATAATAGTCCCAACCGAATAAGGTTTCTACAAAAACCATGCAGTGATTCATATTAGACCCATAACAGTGTGTGGAACATAACAGTTGCTCAATTAAGTTGATCCATCAGTATCATCCTTGTTTTCAATCTTTCAATCCTAGAATTTTTTTTTCCTGCCACACACTTTTATATCTCTTTTGTTTCCAAGTTCAAATTCTGCTGATGCTATTTTTTTTTATTGTTGGTTCACATCACATTCCTCCATTCTTCATCTTCTTTTTTTAATGTCTTTACTGTTTATTTTATGCATACCATAAACTTGACCCGTGTTAAGTATACAACTCAATATTTTTAAAATTATGCTTACAGAGCTGTTTGAACAGAACCACAATCCAGTTTCAGAACACTTCCATCACCCCCAATAATACCACCGTTTAAGAAATGTGTACACTCTGCATTGCTGCCTCTTAGTTCAGTTCAGTTCAGTCACTCAGCAGTGTCCAACACTTTGCAACCCCATGAATCACAGCACGCCAGGCCTCCCTGTCCATCACCAACTCCTAGAGTTCACTCAAACTCATGTGCATCAAGTTGGTGATGCCATCCAGCCATCTCATCCCCTGTCGTCCCCTTCTCCTCCTGCCCCCAATCCCGCCCAGCATCAGAATATTTTCCAATGGGTCAACTCTTCGCATGAGGGCCAAAGTATGGAAGTTTCAGCTATAGCAACAGTCCTTCCAGTGAACACCCAGGACTGATCTCCTTTAGGATGGACTGGTTGTATCTCCCTGCAGTCCCAGGGACTCTCAAGAGTCTTTTCCAACACCACAGTTCAAAAGCATCAATTCTTCAGTACTCAGCTTTCTTCGCAGTCCAACTCTCACATCCACACATGACCACTGGAAAAACCATAGCCTTGACAAAACAGACTTTGGTTGGCAAAGTAATGTCTCTGCTTTTCAATATGCTATCTAGGTTGGTCATAACTTTTCTTCCAAGGAGTAAGCATCTTTTAATTTCATAGCTGCAATCACCATCTGCAGTGATTTGGGAGCCCCCCCAAAATAAAGAGAGCCACTCTTTCCACTGTTTCCCCATCTATTTCCCATAAAGTGATGGGACCAGATGCCATGATCTTCGTTTTCTGAATGTTGAGCTTTAAGCTGACTTTCTCACTCTCCTCTTTCACTTTCATCAAGAGGCTTTTTAGTTCCTCGTCACTTTCTGCCATAAGGGTGGTGTCATCTGCATATCTGAGGTTATTGATATTTCTCCCGGCAGTCTTGATTCCAGCTTGTACTTCTTCCAGCCCAGCGTTTCTCATGATGTACTCTGCATAGAAGTTAAATAAACAGGGTGACAATATACAGCCTTGACGGACTCCTTTTCCTTTCTGTCTCTAAAGGTTTACTTTTTTTCCTGTACATTTTCTATAGTTGGCACTGTGCAATATGTGGTCTTCTGTGTCTAGCATCTTTCATTTGACAATATTTTTGGGATTCATTCATGTTGTAGGATGTATTACTATTACGACTTCATTCATTTCTGTTGCCAAACAGCATTCCATTGTATAAATTCACTGTGTGGATACACTGCGATTCGTAGGTTCACTCATCAGTTGTAGACTTCGGGGTCATTTCCACTCTTTGACTATTATAAATAATGATGCTCCGAAGATGTGTGTATAAATCTTTGTGTAGATATATTTATATGTTTACATAGATGCATAAATGTAGAATTACTGGGTCATATGGTAATTTTATGTTTGACATTTTGAGAAACTGCCAGACTGTTTTTGCATCACTTTATGTTTCCGTTAGCAAAGTGTAAGGGTTGTGATAGCTCTACATTCTCTCCAACATTTGTGATTTTCTCTCTGACTATACTCATCCTAGTGGCTGTGGTGTGTATATCCCTAGGGACTGAATGTTGCTTTCACCTGCTTATTGGCTATTGATAGATTATGGTGAATGATGTCAGATTCCTGATCTCCAAAGAAGATTTAGCTTCGGGACCAGGAACCAGGCCTGATCACTCAAGAGCTTTTGTGTAGCAGAGCTTTATTAAAGTATAAAAATGGACAGAGAAAGCTTCTGACACAAACATCAGAAAGGGAGGTGGAGAGTGCCTCCTTTGCTAGTGTTAGCAAGGGAACTGCATCCTTTTTAATTGGTTATTACAATAAATCAAAAGGCTATCTCAAGGTTGTAAAGATCTTACTCAGTTCAGTTCAGTTCAGTCGCTCAATCGTGTCCGACTCTTTGTGACCCCATGAATTGCAGCACACCAGGCCTCCCTGTCCATCACCAATTCCCGGAGTCCAAACTCAGAGTCAGTGATGCCATCCAGCTATCACATCCTCTGTCATCCCCTTCTCCGCCTGTCTCCAATCCCGCCCAGCATCAGAGTCTTTTCCAATGAATCAACTCTTCACATGAGGGCCAAAGTACTGGAGTTTCAGCTTTAGCATCAGTCCTTCCAATGAACACCCAGGACTGATTTCCTTTAGAATGGACTGGTTGGACCTTGCAGTCCAAGGGACTCTCAAGAGTCTTCTCCAACACCACAGTTCAAAAGCATCAATTCTTTGGTGCTCAGCTTTCTTCACAGTCCAACTCTCACATCCATACATGACTACTGGAAAAACCATAGCCTTGACTAAATGGACCTTTGTTGGCAAAGTAATGTCTCTGCTTTTCAATATGCTATCTAGGTTGGTCATAACTTTCATCCAAAGAGTAAGCGTCTTTTAATTTCATGGCTGCAGTCACCATCTGCAGTGATTTGGGAATCCCTCCAAAAAAAGTCAGCCACTGTTTGCACTGTTTTTCCATCTATTTCCCATGAAGTGATGGGACCGGATGCCATAATCTTAGTTTTCTGAATGTTGAGCTTTAAGCCAACTTTTTCACTCTCCTTTTCACTTTCATCAAGAGGCTTTTTAGTTCCTCGTCACTTTCTGCCATAAGGGTGGTGTCATCTGCATATCTGAGGTTATTGATATTTCTCCCAGCAATCTTGATTCCAGCTTGTGTTTCTTCCAGTCCAGCGTTTCTCATGATGGACTCTGCATAGAAGGTAAATAAGCAGGGTGACAATATACAGCCCTGACACACTCCATTTCCTGTTTGGAACCAGTCTGTTGTTCCATGTCCAGTTCTAACTGTTGCTTCCTGACCCGCATATAGGTTTCTCAAGAGGCAGGTCAGATGATCTGGTATTCCCATCTCTTTCAGAATTTTCCACAGTTTATTGTGATCCACACAGTCAAAGGCTTTGGCATAGTCAGTAAAGCAGAAATAAATGTTTTTCTGGAACTCTCTTGCTTTTTTGATGATCCAGCGGATGTTGGCAATTTGATCTCTGGTTCCTCTGCCTTTTCTAAATCCAGCTTAAACATCTGGAAGTTCATGGTTCGCATATTACTGAAGCCTGGCTTGGAGAATGTTGAGCATTACTTTACTAGCATGTGAGATGAGTGCAATTGTGCTGTAGTTTGAGCATTCTTTGGCATTGCCTTTCTTTGGGATTGAAATGAAAACTGACCTTTTTCAGTCCTGTGGCCACTGCTGAGTTTTCCAAATTTGCTGGCATATTGAGTGCAGCACTTTCACAGCATCATCTTTCAGGATTTGAAATAACTCTACTGGAATTCCATCACCTCCACTAGCTTTGTTCATAGTGATACTTTCTAACACCCACCTGACTTCACATTCCAGGATGTCTGGCTCTAGGTGAGTGATCACACCATCATGATTATCTGGGTCGTGAAGATCTTTTTTGTACAGTTCTGTGTATTCTTGCCACCTCTTCTTAATATCTTCTTCTTCTCTTAGGTCCATACCATTTCTGTCCTTTATCGACCCCATCTTTGCATGAAATGTTGCCTTGGTATCTCTACTTTTCTTGAAGAGATCTCTAGTCTTTCCCATTCTGTTGCTTTGCTCTATTTCTTTGCATTCATCACTGAAGAGGGCTTTCTTATCTCTCCTTGCTATTCTTTGGAACCCTGACTTCCCTTGTGGCTCAGACGGTAAAGCGTCTGTCTACAATGTGGGAGACTCGAGTTCGATCCCTGGGTCAGGAAGATCCCCTGGAGAAGGAAATGGCAATCCACTCCAGTACTATTGCCTGGAAAATCCCATGGACAGAGGAGCCTGGGAGGCTACAGTCCATGGGGTCACAAAGAGTCAGACATGACTGAGCCACTTCACTTCACTTCACTTCACTTCTGCATTCACATGCTTATATCTGTCCTTTTCTCCTTTGCTTTTCGCTTCTGTTCTTTTCATAGCTATTTGTAAAGCCTCCTCAGACAGGCATTTTGCTTTTTTGCATTTCTTTTCCATGGGGATGGTCTTGATCCCTGTCTAGATCTTACTGCTGCTGCTATTGCTAAGTCACTTCAGTCATGTCCGACTTTGTGCGACCCCATAGATGGCCCTGACACACTCCATTTCCTGTTTGGAACCAGTCTGTTGTTCCATGTCCAGTTCTAACTGTTGCTTCCTGACCCGCATATAGGTTTCTCAAGAGGCAGGTCAGATGATCTGGTATTCCCATCTCTTTCAGAATTTTCCACAGTTTATTGTGATCCACACAGTCAAAGGCTTTGGCAGCTCACCAGGCTCCCCCATCCCTGGGATTCTTCACTCAAATAATTTTAAGATAAAAGGACTAACCAGAAGGTTTTCAGGAAGGAGAGACTGTCCTCAAGGAGGATACATTGTTGTTATATAATCCTTAGGAGAGAGTTTAAACTGAGTTGTTTGTTGAGTAATTATCAGTTCCAGGCTTAAAGGAAAAAAAAGTTTTATGTGACTAAGGAGCATAAAGGAGAAAAAAAAAAAAAAAGACGTTTTTCCTTTCCTCCTGCTTGAAAATTCCAGAGCCCTATCTCCTTTTCAGGAGCCCCAGATGCCCCTCTCCTCCTCCGGGACCCTGGACTTCCTACCTACCTGCCTAGGAACTGACTCTCTCACTATTCACATATCTTCTTTGGAGAAGTGTTTACTCAGTCTTTTGCCCATTATCAAATGTGTTACTAGTCTTTTCTATTGTTGAGATACAAGAGTTACTTACATATTCAGGGTAAAAGTCCTTTGTTGAACATACAATTTAAGATACTTTCTCCATGTATCTGGGTTGTCTTTTCACTTTTTAAATAATTTCTTTTGAAGTTCAAAAATTTGTAATCTGATGAGGTGCAAATCATTGATTTTTTGTGGGATGTACTTTTGATATTATATTTAAAGAATCTTTTAATTTGCAAAAATTTTTATTGGAATATGGTTGCTTTACAACTAGCTTCTGCTATACAGCAAAGTGAGTCAGCTGTATGTGCGCACCCATCCCCTCTGTTTTGGATTTCCTTCCCATTTAGGTCACCACAGAACGCTGTGTATATATTCAGTTCACATTAGTGATCCTTTCATGCAGAGCAGTGTGCATGTCAATTCCAGTCTCCCAGTTCATCGTATCCCTCCTACCTTCTTGGTGTCTATATGTCTTTTCTCTCTGTGTCTCTATTTCTGCTTTGCAAATAAGTTCATCTGTACCAGAGATTCCACATCTATGCATTAGTGTACTATATTTATTTTTCTCTGACTTACTTCATTCTGTATGACAGTCTTTAGCTCTAGCCACTTCTCTACAAAGGTTACAATTTTGTTCCTTTTTTTCTTGACTGAGTAATATGCCATTATATATATATACACACCACATCTTCTTTATCCATTCCTATGTTGATGTACATTTAGACTGCTTCTATGTCCAGGCTATTATAAATAGTACTATAATGAATATAGGGGTGTATGCATCTTTTTGAATTATGGCTTTCTCAGGGTATATGCCCCATAGTTGGATTGTTGCTATTGGTAGCTCTATTTTTAATTTTTCAAGGAACTTTCATATTGGTCTCCGAAGTGGTTGTATCAATTTACATTTCCACCAACAATGTAAGAGGGTTTCCTTTACTCTACATTCTCTCTGTCATTTATTATTTGTAGACACATTTATGATGGCCATTCTGACTGGTATGAAGTGATACCTCATGGTTTTTTTGATTTACAGTCCTCTAATGATTAGCTCAACATTCAGAAAACGAAGATCATGGCATCTGGTCCCATCACTTCATGGGAAATAGATGGGGAAACAGTGGAAACAGTGTCAGACTTTGTTTTTTGGGGCTCCAACATCACTGCAGATGGTGATTGCAGCCATGAAATTAAAAGACACTTACTCCTTGGAAGGAAAGTTATGATCAACCTAGATAGCATATTAAAAAGCAGAGACATTACTTTGCCAACAAAGGTCCATCTAGTCAAGGCTATGGTCTCTCCAGTAGTCATGTATGGATGTAAGAGTTGGACTGTGAAGAAAGCTGAGCACCGAAGGATTGATGCGTTTGTGGTGTTGGGGAAGACTCTTGAGAGTCCCTTGGACTGCAAGGAGATGCAACCAGTCCATTCTGAAGGAGATCAGCCCTAGATGTTCTTTGGAAGGACTGATGCTAAAGCTGAAACTCCAATACTTTGGCCACCTCATGTGAAGAGTTGACTCATTGGAAAAGACTCTGATTCTGGGAGGGATTGGGGGAAGGAGGAGAAGGGGATGACAGAGGATGAGATGGCTGGATGGCATCACTAACTCGATGGACATGAGTTTGAGTGAACTCTGGGAGTTGCTGATTGACAGGGAAGCCTGGTGTGCTGAGATTCATGGGGTCACAAAGAGTCGGACACAACTGAGTGACTGAACTGAACTGAAGTGAATAATTAGTGATACTGAGCAACTTTTCATTTGTTTGTAGGCCATCTGTATGTCTTCTTTGGAGAAATGTCTATTTAGGTCTTTTGCTCAAGCTATGACAAAACTATTGAAAGAAGAGATATCACTTTGAGAGCAAAGGTTCGTATAGTCAAAGCTATGGTTTTTCCAGTAGTCATGTACAGATGTGAGAGTTGGACCGTAAGGAAGGCTGAGCACCAAAGAATTGATGCTTTTGAACTGTGGTGTTGGAGAAGCCTCTTGAGAGTCCCTTGGACTGCAAGGAGATGCAACCAGTCCATTCTAAAGGAAATCAGTCCTGAATATTCACTGGAAAGACTGATGGTGAAGCTGAAACTCCAATACTTTGGCCACCGGATGTGAAGAGCTGACTCACTGGAAAAGACCCTGATATGGAGAAAGAAGGCAAAGGAGAAGAGGGCAGCAGAAAATGAAATGGTTGGATGGCATCACTGGCTCAATGGACATGAATTTGAGCAAATTCTGGGAGACAGTGAAGGATAGGGAAGCCTAGCATGCTGCTTCCATAGGTTCACAAAGAGTCAGGCATGACTTAGCAAGTCAACAACCTATTTTTTGACGGGGTTGTTTATTTGATATTGAACTGCCTGAGCTGTTTGTATATTTTGGACAGTAATCCCTTGTCGGTTGCTTTGCTTGCAAATATTTTATTCTATTCTGAGTTCTTTTAACTTTTAGTCTAGTTTATGGTGTTCTTTGCACAAGCTTTTAATTGGGTCTCATTTGCTTATTTTTGTTTTTATTTTCATTACTTTAGGAAGTGGATCAAAAAGATCTTGTTGCGATTTATATTTGCTTAAACCAAAGTCTTATGCTATCTTCTAAATTTTTCTGTTTTGGGTCTATGATTCATTTTGAGCTCATTATGATGTCTGGTATGATTTAAGGGTTCAAACTCATTCTTTTTTATGTGAATATCCAGTTAACCTAGCACCATTTGTTGAAAATACATCTTTGCCTACTAAATTGTCTCTACTACTTCATTTAAAGTCCATTCACAGTAAATGTGAAGATTTATTTCTGTACTTTCAATTCTAGTCAGTTGATCTATATGTTTATCTTTATACCAGAACCATATTGTCTTTATTACTGTAGCTTTACGGTGAATTTTGAAATCAAATCCTTATCTGTTCTCACCTGAATGACTGGACCATCTTCCTAATTGGTCTCTTGCCCCTAGTCTCTGCCTTTTGCAGTCCATTCTCTATACAGCATTCAGAGAGATCTTTCTAAAACCCTATCTGGCTTGTCATCTTTTCATTTCTAATAAATAAAGTTATTTATTAAGGGAAGGTGCCCCTGCCTATCCATTCATTGTCATCCCATCACATCGCCACTCAAGGTTGTTCATTTCAACATCCCTGGGCTATTCAAACTGCCCAAAGAAGCTGTATGCTTTTAATACCTTCAAGCACCAGAGCCTAGCACACTGGCAAGCCTGGTGCCTGGAAAAAGTAGATATCTGTTATATAAGATGGGCTTCCCTGGTGGCTCAGATGCTAGAGAATTTGTCTGCAATGAGGGAGACCTGGGTTGGATCCCTGGATTCGGAAGATCCCCTGGAGGAGAGCATGGCAACCCACTCCAGTATTCGTGCCTGGAGAATCCCCATGGACAGAGAAGCCTGCTGGGCTACAGTCCGTGGGGTCTCAAAGAGTCAGATATGACTGAGCAACTAAGCATAGTACATTATATAAGATGAACAAACCAGGGATACCCATGATCATTTCTTGGGCACCATTTTTCTTTCTTTTTTACCTGGTAAACTGCTCCTAGAAGTTTTCCCTTGGCCAAAAACTCCCTTGTTGCCATGTACTTCAGGTGCCCTGGAAATAATCCTAGCATACCAGTTATCATATTTCAATATGAGTGTTGGTTTATATGTATATACCTTCTCCTAGGTTGTAAGACCTTCAGTATTGACCTTCATAGGACCTGGTACCCAGTAACATTGTTGAATGAATGGATAGGTAAATGCATGTTTTGAAATTTATTTTTTAGGGTTTTTCAGAAAGCACCTACACAGCCAGGGATACTTCACAAGATTGCTGGAGTCTAGATGCTCGGCTGTGTGCAGTGAGATTGTTGCCCAGCCTCTGGCAGTAAGGGAGGAGTCAGTTGCCTTTTTGGCCCTTTCTTGAGCCCACTGCTCTCCACCCTCAGTTTTGCGTCTTTCCCTGTTGACTCAACCTATTATGTTGAGATGGTTCTGGGCCAATAAACAGTGGATTAGAAACAAAAAGAGGGAAAAAATTAAACAAGAACAACTCTTGGCATCATGATAAAGCTCAGCTTGAATATTGCTTAAGGATAAGTTGCGGAGACTTTTGTCCTAATTCAAATCCAATAAAATATCCTTGGAAACACAGTTTTGTTTTGTTTGTTTGTTTGTTTGTTTTTTCTTGTTTTCTTAAAAGAGCCTTCAAGAAAACCATCTTGTCAGCTATTAGGGAATGGCTTTCTGAGCTTGCTTTCTACTTGGGTGTCTGTTTTTTTTCCATCTGGATCGCTAGTATTTATCTTTCATGCCATCTTCTAGTGTTCTACCCACACATAAATGACTCCAGATTTCTCAGGAAGCCTGGATTCTCTTCAGACTCGCAACAATTTTCACTTCATTATGTTACTGACAGGTCTAACCCAAAGGAGAAGGATTTGACTCTCGGACGCCAAACTCTGATTGCAACCACCCCACTTTTGGAGGTGTCGGTGGATCTCACTGTCAAACCAGGTGTCCTTCTAGCATTTTCTAGACTGTATGTAGTCACGGCTGTCCCTTCTCCTCCCCACAGGCCAGCAGGGAGCACGTGGAGAACAAGCTAACGCACCCCACCCTGTTTGCAGCTTACTTGGCTGGTTGGAGAGTATTTTGAGTTTTATTTGTAAAGGCAGAGAGCTTTTTTAAAGTAGTTTTTCTTCCCATCCCATCACTCTCCATTTTAAACTCTGTTAGAAAATAGCTAAAGGATTTAAACTATAAATTATTAAGAATCAAAGAGCACCTTAGGGCACCTAATCACGAATGATCTCTCTTGCTTCTCCTCTAATACGCTTGTTTAGATCAGAGTCACAGAACCAAAAACCTCTGGGGTGTATGGATGCATGAGGCCAGCCAGGTGTGGCCCACCATGAGGTGGAGAGTTTACGCCCCACTCAAACAAGATGGGAGCTTTCTAAATAAATGGCTCCTGGCTTTATTCCCACTAGCGCTATTTCTAGATTCTCTCTCATATTTTCTCAAAAATATAAAGGTTAAATATTTTAAGGCCACTGGCTGATGCCTTCTTGCACAGAAACACTTAACAAACAAAAATGTCTTATAAGTCCCAAGTTTATTTTAGCTCCTTCATTTAATGTGTTCAGCAAGTATTATGAGCACCTTTTGGTGCTAAGTAACAGAGATTCAGCAGTGGATGAGATAGACCCCATGGAATGCTCGAGAAATGGGCATTCTAGTCAGGTGTTTGGGACCATGGCCCCTTATTGATGGGCAGTTGGTTCTCAACTGGTAGATCAAGTTCCCTTTGGCCTTGAAGCAGACTCATGATAAATTCAGAAGTTCTTTCTGTTCTTGTGCACTCCAGAATAGTTTCATGTGGTCACAAGTTTCTACTCAAACATCATCTACCGTATTGGCAGATATTATAATGTTAAAAACAATTCATTAACACGTTATTTATTCATCTAGTTTGTTCAAGAAGTATTTACTGAGCATCTTTATGCAGGAGGCACTGATCAAGTAAGTGAGAAATTGGTGATGGATATAATAGCTGCTTATCATAGAACTGGCTTCGCAGGTGGTGCTAGTGGTAAAGAAGCCACCTTCCAGAACAGGAGACATAAGAGATGTGGGTTTGATCTCTGGATCAGGAAGATCCCCTGGAGGAGGGCAGGGCAATTCACTCTAGTATTCTTGCCTCAATCATATGGACAGAGGAGCCTGGTGGGCTATGGTCACACAGCATCAGGCAGGACTGAAGTGACTTAGCATGCACATCATGGAATGCCTTCTGTACAAGGGCCTGGACCTGGACCAAGCATGTGTTCCAAGGAAGAGCTTCCATTTAATCCAGACCTGTAGTTTGGGAGCAAATGGCCAGCTCTTGCCTTCAAGATATTGGAGGTGCTAGGGCAGGAAGAGGTGGCCTGCAGAGTGAGTTTTTGTAGAGCATGTTGCTATTTTCACAGGTTCCCTTCCCATGGAGACCAAGGTCATGCCTGTCTCACCCTCCCATTCTGGAGGAAAGCAAGTGTGGTGGAGGGACAGAGCTTCCAGAGAGAACAAAGGAGACCTGAGAGGGGAGGAGAGGCCCCCTCTTCTTACAGTCTCTACTGTCCCGAGTGGAGGATGTTGATGGCTTTACCACATAGCAAGTGCCCTACATATGAATGAGCTCTGTCCCAAAAGCACATGCATAAGTCCACTTTGTTTGGAAATCCAACAAAGTGAGCCTAGGTACCCAGCTAACATGATCAGCTATATAGTACGATACTTGCATAGGTTTATAATACTTTTCACACAAGTAATACATTAAAACAAACTAAAAAATAAAGAGCTCATTTGTCACCCTATAGCACAGTATCTTGAAAAGTCCAGTACAACAGCTGGCATATAAGGGGCTGGCATCGAGTGAACAGGCAAGAAGAGATACTGAAAGGGAGAGAGTAGGAGGTCGGAGAGAGTGGAGCTGAAGGATCGTCAGCAACAGAAGACCAGGGCAAGTGGCAAGTTGGCTCTACTTGATGGTGATGACACAGGTTCTGGTTCCTTGGTGGATTCAGTCCTATCTACAGTCTTAAAAAAACGATCCAGTGACGTCTGGGTAGTACTGTGGCAGCTCCATTGCTGCTTTTTTTTTTTGCCTGTTTCTGGGCATCTTGTCTTGAAATAAAGACACAATACTCTACACAGTACTGTACAGTAAAGTACACAAAAGCACAGTCTCTGGTTGAGGACGCGTACACGTGTGACAACGTGCGCCGGACATGTCAACTGACTTCCATGATGGGACATGTGAACACGTGTTTGGCTCTTTGAAAGTACACAGCTTTAAGGTTCATTCGTAGGGGACTTACTGTAATTACTATCTTTCCTGTCGACTGTACTCTTCGTGAAACAGGCACCATTTCTATTTTGTCCAGTAATGGATCTCCAGCACAAGGCCCAGAATCTGGTACCTAATAGGTGCACAGTAAACGCTGCTGACTGAGGAGGGAGACGGCATGCAAAGGGGGAGAGCTGCAGAGGAGGGAAACGGTAGGCAGTTCAGTTCAGTTCAGTTCACACGCTCAGTCGTGTCTGACTCTTTGCGACCCCATGAATCGCAGCAAGCCAGGCATCCCTGTCCATCACCAACTCCCGGAGTTCACTCAGACTCACATCCATCGAGTCCGTGATGCCATCCAGCCATCTCATCCTCAGTAGTCCCCTTCTCCTCCTGCCCCCAATCCCTCTCAGCATCAGAGTCTTTTCCAATGAGTCAACTCTTCGCATGAGGTGGCCAAAGTACTGGAGTTTCAGCTTTAGCATCATTCCTTCCAAAGAAATCCCAGGGCTGATCTCCTTCAGAATGGACTGGTTGGATCTCCTTGCAGTCCAAGGGACTCTCAAGAGTTTTCTCCAACACCACAGTTCAAACGCATCAATTCTTTGGTGTTCAGCGTTCTTCACAGTCCAACTCTCACCTCCATACATGACCACTGGAAAAACCATAGCCTTGACTAGACGGACCTTAGTCAGCAAAGTAATGTCTCTGCTTTTGAATATGCTATCTAGGTTGCTCATAACTTTTCTTCCAAGGAGTAAGTGTCTTTTAATTTCATGGCTGCAGTCACCATCTGCAGTGATTTTGGAGCCCAAAAAAAAAACAAAGTCTGACACTGTTTCCACTGTTTCCCCATCTATTTCCCATGAAGTGATGGGACCAGATGCCATGATCTTCGTTTTCTGAATGTTGAGCTTTAAGCCAACTTTTTCACTCTCCTCTTTAACTTTCATCAAGAGGCTTTTTAGCTCCTCTTCACTTTCTGCCATAAGGATGGTGTCATCTGCATATCTGAGGTTCTTGATATTTCCCCCGGCAATCTTGATTCCACCTTGTGTTTTTTCCAGTCCAGCATTTCTCATGATGTACTCTGCATAGAAGTTAAATAAGCAGGGTGACAATATACAGCCTTGACATACTCCTTTTCCTATTTGGAACCAGTCTGTTGTTCCATGTCCAGTTCTAACTGTTGCTTCCTGACCTGCATACAGATTTCTCAAGAGGCAGGTTAGGTGGTCTGGTATTCCCATCTCTTTCAGAATTTTCCACAGTTTATTGTGATCCACACAGTCAAAGGCTTTGGCATAGTCAATAAAGCAGAAATAGATGTTCTTCTGGAACTCTCTTGCGTTTTCCATGATCCAGCGGATGTTGGCAATTTGATCTCTGGTTCCTCTGCCTTTTCTAAAACCAGCCTGAACATCAGGGAGCTCACGGTTCGTAGTAAATGGTAGGTGAATTCCTGCAGGACAGAGGTAGAAAGCGGGAGCAGGGAGTGCCCAAGGTAGGAAAATGTCAGTGAGGCGGAGGCTCAGCGGCCCTGGAGGAATGTTGTCCTGGTACGTGGTCAGGTCGACAGTAAGAAGGTCGAGCAGTGGCTGACCTTTCTGTAGAACTTTCTAAAGTTGACTGGAAGTCGAGGGGACCTGCGCTGAGGTTCTCAGTGAAAGATGGGTTACCACCAATAGGGCAAAGTTAAAGGAACCAGGTTTCTAAATTAGACAAAACTCACTTTGTTAAGCACAAAAGTTCCCATAGCCGTCCAAGGTCACCACATGTCAGTCAGCCCTGGAAATCACTCTTTTGAGGCACACGCTTGAGGCTCTCATTTTACGTTACCTAAGTTTGCATGTCGAGTTCCCCACTTTCCAGCCATGAGTCATGTGGACCTCTCTGAAGGTCAGTGTATAATGATACAACATCTCGTGTGATGACATTTTTCACGATGTATTTTCCTACTCAAGATTTCTAAAAATCAATCATTCCATTTTTAAGCACTTTTTTTTTCTTCTGAGCTGAACCTGAGCAGCTGGATGTTGGAATTTGCCATCAAACCATTCACCCATCCCTAACCTTTAAATGTTTGGAGAGGAAAATGAAAAAAGACCGGTGTAAAATAATTTAGTAACCCACAGAATTCATTTAGTTTAATTTATGCTAATTACAGCATATTGGTGTACTGGCAGATAAAAATAAAGCTGGTGGAGAAGATTGCATTGAATAAACTGAGACAATTAACCCTCAAAATTATCACGTGAAATGATTTGAGCTTGCTACTGAAAATAACAGGCCCTACCAATTGTCTTAACTGGTGATGATTAAAAAGCTCATTAAATTCCAGGATTTATTTTACATTATCCCTGCATCCATTGGTCATTTTGTATAATATTTTAATTATAGGGTTTTTTTTCCTTCCACTAAATGGTTAGAGCACAAAATTAGAATTTTATTTTATTATCATGCTCAGTTATTTGGCCAAATGTAAATAATAGAAAGATAGTGGTCCTCTTATATGTCACGAATGTTAAGTTGAAAATTCTCAGTGACATAAGATGACACACAGCGTTGTCTTTTGAGTTGTGAGATAATTCACAAAATATCAAATTTTTGTCTCATCCAATTAGTTCCTAGACTTCCATGTGCAGCTTCTGCCCCCTATAATAAGTACAATAGGATTATCATTAATTTTATGATGGAGGGCAAATAAATAAAAATTGTGAATATTTTGTCTAAACCCAGGTGGCTCAGTGGTAATATATCTGCCTGCCGATACAGGAGATGCTGGAGATTCAGTTTCAGTCCCTGGGTTGGGAAGATGCCCTGGAGAAGGAAATGGTACCCTATTCCAGTATTCTTGTGAAGAATCCCAAGGACAGAGAAGCCTGGTGGGCTACAGTGCACAGGGTCACAAAGAGCTGGACACAACTGAGAAACTGCACACACACGCACACTTGGCAGACTTTGCTTTATCCCAGAGAACCTGCCAAAGTAAAAGATACAGTCATTTTCCCAGAGGGCTGGGGGATATGGAGAAGATAGAATCATAGCCAGTGAAGGCAGACAGAACCAACCTTGTGCTCAAACTGCGAACTTTGGAGGAATCAGCTGCTTCCCAACCAAGCCATCCTTGTTACCCTGCTGGCCATGATGTCTCTGAGAAGAGATGCTGTCAATTTTATTTTACTTTTCCAATTTTATTATTCACTCAACTGTCTCTTTCTCATCCTTTAAAATTCAATCAGCTCAACCTGCTTCAAGAGGTCTCCTGATTTTCCCCAGGTCCTAGTTAGATGCTTCTTCTTTTATACCCCACTGGAGAGAACCCTCTATCTAGCCAAATACTTGATGCACTAAAGTTGAGATGTCCAGGGAATTGTGTCTCCCAGGACAGTATAAAGGACTTCAGGCCAAGAACCACGAGCTTGCTTTTCCTACCTCAAGGAGATAATATGGCGCTTTGTTGCTGTTCAGTCTCTAATTCATGTCCTTTGAGACTCTTTGTGACTCCATAAACTGCAGCAAGCCAGGCTTCCCTGTCCATCACCATCTCCTGGAGTTTGCTCAAACTCATGTCCAGTGAGTCAGTGATGCCATCCAACCATCTCATCCTCTGTCGTCCCCTTCTCCTCCTGTCCTCAATCTTTCCCAGCATCAGGATCTTTGCAGAAAGTCAGTTTTCTGTCAAAAAGGCTTATTCCATGAATAAAGGAATACACAAATTCAGAATTGTTTTGACTGGTATTATTGGACCCTCCACCATTCAAAAATGCAGTAAATATTTTCTCCTACAGCTTTGCTCTAGTTTAGTTTTTTGACCACGCCATGTTGCACGGGGAACTTCTCTGACCAGAGATTGAACCTGCATTCTCACTGCAGTGAGAGTCTTAAACTCCTGGACCACCAGGGAATTTCTCGGACAGTGTGTAATGTGACACCAGAGCTTTTGTTCATAAGATTCGCCTGTTTATTTGGTTCACTTAAAAAAAAAAATTGATTCTACAGTTACTGGGAAAAGTGGAAGAACATCCCGTATGTATTATGTCTACCACTTTTAATGTAGGGTCGCTTATTTCTCTTAAACTTACGTCTTATCGGTGACAGAGGACTGGAGTAATACAATAAGCTCATGCGATAGACTCATAGACCATTAAATATGATGTGCTACACACTATCCTAAAGAGCACAGGAAATATCAATGGACCAGACCCTGACGTTAACTTTGCAGATTTATGGTCATTCAAGGAATCATATAATGTGCGCTAAGGGCTAATGATATACTGTTCAGCTATATCAGCCTATTGTGCAACATCAAAATCCAGGGACTTGAAGCACCAACTGTTTACTTTTTGCTTCCTGGGTCTGCGGTAGGGTGGGGCAGCCCTATGTCAGGCTCGGCTCAGCCAGGCTTGGCTGCAGGCCCACCTACTGGGCATTAATGTGCCTCATCCTCCTTGGAACAGCAGCTTTGGGTCAGTGGTTCTCATAGCATATTATCAGAGGTCAAGGAGAGAGGGGAACTTGCTCTGTCCTCAAGATTTCTCAGTCAGTATCTATTGGCCAAGGGTGTTACAGGGTCACGCCCAATCTCAAAGGGTGGGAAAATATACCCCACTCAACTCCAATCGGAGACCCAGCAACTCAGATGCCACATGGATGTGTGATTCTAACACAGGGAAGATGTGAAGGGTGTGGACGTTGATTCGGTCTGCTGTGGGAGGCAGAAAAGTCACAAGACTGGTTCTAGTCATTTAAAAAAAAAAAACTTTGTTTACTTATTTATTTTTGGCTGTGCTGGGTCTTCCTTGCTGCACAGGCTTTTTTCTAGTTGTGGCAAGACGGGGTTACTCTCTAGGTGCAGAGCACGGGTTTCTCGTTGAAGTGACTTCTTCTGTTATGGAGCATGGGCTTTGGGCTCTCAGGCTTCAGTAACTGTGGCAAAGGGACTTACTTCCTCTGAGGCATGTGGAATCTTTCCAGACCAGGAACTGAAGCCATGTCCCCTGCGTTGGCAGGCGGATTGTTTACTGTCGAGCCACTGGAAAAGCCCATATATAGTTGTATGTATATGTGAGTCCCAAACTCTTAATGAATCTCTCTCCGCCCACTAATATTTGATCAGAGATTTTCTTTATGTGACTGTCATTGACCTTGAAGCTAGACATTAAATCAGAAGCCCAGTATATTATTTGTAAATTTTTTCTTGCTTTGAGCCTTATCCAGGATTTAGTCTTTACCTATAAATTATACAACCTATGTAAACATGTGTATATATATGTGTATATATATATATGTATATATATATATATATGTAGAGACAGCAGGTGTGGGCATAAATGTGAAAGTGAATAGAGATGTATGAGGCTTGCCTTTGATTTAGTATCTACTGCCAATTTACATAGGAAATTTCTGTTCTGGTTATAGCATCAGAAATAATCATCATAATAATGTTAATTAAACCCTCTTTTCTAATAATCGTAATGACAGCAGCAGTCATAATCGTAATAACAGTAAGATAGCTATATGGATAGGTTATAGTTTGGGGTTGCAAACAAAAGGAAATAACCCTGGTTAATTTAACCAAAAGGGACATTTTCTTCCCTCTCATGGGAAAAGTTTCTCATAAGGTTTCTCGTGTGTAACTGCCCTCTGCCCATCTGGTGACCAGAAAATGTCAACTGGTCATGACAGTCACTTCACTGAGACACAAACAGACCACTAATATTCTCTAGGAAAATCTCTGTCCTTCCCACGTCACACCCATTCTACCCTAGCATGTTTACAGTGCACCTGCACCTGGGCTCCTCCTATGGCCCAGGGGTAAAGAATCCGTCTGCCACTGCAGGAGACATCGGTTCAATCCCTGGGTTGGGAAGATCCCCTGGAGAAGGGAAAGGCTACTCCATTCTGGCCTGGGTAACAAAGAGTCAAATATGGGTGAGCTTAGCACACAGAAGATGCCCAATGAATGTGGGTTCTCTGATACTCAGCAAATAAAAAATACACAGGGAGAAAAAGGAATCCAGAATGTTTTTGTGATTGAGAATGGCTTTCTAGAAGGTACCATGTTTAAACTTAACCATTCAGGATAAGTGGAGGGAAGGAGTTTTCCATATGGAAGAATTATTTGCATCAGACCATGGAGAAGGCACATTGGACATCCAAGGACTGGGAGAAATCGAGGATGGCACAGTGGGAGGGACAGTGCTTAGAAGGTCGTCAAGAGCAGACTCATCTAGCCTCTTAAGTCACAGGAAGGAAGGAAGCCACAGTCACGTTGCTAGTCTTCCTTTGGGGGCATGTGTGTGTCCAAAAACCCCTCTGGGACTGGGTTCACACCTCAGTCCCCATGCAGACCAAGAAGGCATCTAGACCTCATCAGCCATTTCTTTCATCTCCAGAATGAAGTAGAGACGCAAAGGATGGTGCTAACCTGCCTCCCAGGGTCTGCTGGCAAGGAAGCAGATCTTGCTTGGAGAAGAAGATAAAATCCAACAATGCCTAAAACACAATAGAAGCTTCTCTCACCTTCACTTTGTTCTTACTTACCTCTTGAAAAGTACCCTGAAAGAGAGGACGTGGAGGAAGGGGAACAGGCGGAAGCTTTAGTGCTATTAGAACCACGCGTGCAGGCTTGTTCAGGCAGTTCAGGGTGGTGTGTCACGTGGCTACTGGGCGTGTTTCAGACGTCTAATCCACGCTCCGCTCGTCATCTCCTTTGCTTCATGTCCAGGAGCATAATGGGTGGTGAGGCTGGTCCTCAGAGAAGCGTGATGCTTGTCAGCTGGCAGGCTGTCTACTGAGCAGTTAGGTCTTCACCGTGGAGGCTGAGGCTGCCAGTGTGGATTCTGATATAATCAGAACAAGACCTCTGGAGAGGCCATTAGATTTGCTCCACATGGCTATTCTGTTTTGTCACTCTTGTTTTGTCTTTCCCTTGTCAGATAATCTGAGGAACAAGCCACCTCATAGAAAGCAAGCATCCATCCCATTCTCTGCCTTGGTTTGAATTTCATCCGGGCCACTTGCAGGTGGGATAACCTGGGGTCATGATTTAACTCTTCTGTGAGTTAGGCTTCTCTGCAGTAAAGTGGAAGTAATAAGAGTTCTTCCCTTACGGGACTGTTCTAAGTAACAAATGAGTTAATATATAGAAAACACACTTCAGGCGAAATGAGAGCATTGTTCGATATTGGCTGTGATTTTCTCACTCATTTGTCCCTTTACTTGGTGGAAGATGATGAGGACATTTATTCATATATATTCAGCAGAGGGCTTTAACTTTTTTTTATGAAGGCATTATCTAGATTGCTTCTGTATTCAAACTGGTCCAGGGGAAGTCAGAAATGATTGCTGTAGTTAACAATTCAATGAGGTTTTGTTTTCACCTCAAGTCTTTCCACTTCGTATGGGCTTCCTAGGTGACTCAGTGGTAAAGAATCTGCCTGCCAATGCAGGAGATGAAGGATTCTCGGGTTGGATCCCTGGGTCAGAAAGATCCCCTGGAGGAGGAAATGGCAACCCACTCCAGGGTTCTTGCCTGGGAAATCCCATGGACAGAGGAGCCTGCAGTGCTTTAGTCCATGGAGGTGGACACGATTTAGCAACTACTCAACAACCGCTTCCCACTTTGTCACTGATAAGAGGTTTCCATGGACTTCTCACTACATAGTCTGGCTTCTCCCCAGCATAACGTGTTGCTCTCCAACTCATGACCATCTTTCATGCATGATGTGATTGAATACAAATTGCCACTGGGAACAGAACAAATACAGTGATCGTTTTTAATCCACTGGAAGTTTCCAGGTGGAAAGCATGGGGTAATTGTTCCTCAGATCAGAATATGTTTATATACAAATGAAACATGTGGTTAGGTTTTTTTCCCCTAAGACGTTTGGAACTTCTCAGGACAAGAATGTCTTCTTACACAGCAACCAAGTGTTTTTAACAGAGAATATGAAGACCTTGTAAATTTGGAGTTACCCCATTGACCATCTTTATAGAATGTGAAGTTCACAAAATAAAAATAAGTTTACCATCCATGAGGGTTGCCAGGTCAAATGTAGGGCACATTTGCAATATTTGTGACATTTTGACTCTAAAAATTAGTCAATATTTATCTGAAATTCTAATTCAACTGCATGCCTTGCATTTTTCCTTGTTGAATCCTGCATACATATGTGTATTTTATATATATATATATATACACATATACATATACATATATGTGGCATGCTGCATAGCATGTGGTATTTTAGTTCCCTGAATAGGGATCAAACCAGTGCCCCCTGTAATGGAAGCACAGTCTTAATTACTGGACTGCAGGGCGACTCCCCTTTATCTGCTGAATCTGGCAGCCTTGCATCCATGTGTTACCAGTGGATGCAGCTTCAGCCACCTTGGGAATAGAGTGCATCATGGGAATTCCAGCCTCTCGGATTTCTCCTGATTTTCTTCCCAGAGAAGAGAGAGGTGAGCAATGAAAGACTGAAGTTTTTCTTGGGAATAATGATCATTTTAAGCTATAAGTCTATCTTTGGCCTTTTCTTCATTGTTCCTCTTCTCTATAGCTTTTATTTCTGAAGGTTGGAGTTATTACCTTAGTTCTCTCCCATTTGTTAGACAAGGAACCACGTTAGTGCAGTGTCTACTTCTAGGTGTTCCACAGACTTCTCCATCTCAAACATTCTCCAGGAGAACATAGGTTCCTTTGCATAATGGATGTTGATACCAGGCCACCGTATATCTAATTACATGAAGAAATTAAGTGGAAAGTGATATTGATATTCAGAACTTAATTTTACAGGCAAACTCATACATGAACTATTCCCATGAACTGTTAAAAAAAAATACCTGTTACTTGATAATATCACTTCAGAGTGAAATCTGTATCAGGATTCACTACACCATTAGTTAGTAACAATCCTTATCAGGGAGTGTTGGTTTGATTTTTGCAGCATGGACTGAAAAGATTGGCAGAATCTGTTATTTCAAATGGGTTCACTTTATTACAAAGTCATGATCAGTCAGCAGGAGACAGCATTGGACTTCGTATTAGGAGGAACTAGCTCACATCAAAGCTGAAGGATGAGCAGCCCCCAAAGATGCTGTCACCTCCTGTGCTTGACCTCTGTGTACCCTGCTCCTCTGCCTGGACCACGATTCTGCTACCTCTTATCTGAACAAATGGATAAGAAGTTGTTTAACACTATAAAGGGCTGCCTCTTAAAACAGGAAATTTAATACCTATGGCGGTTGAAGGAGAAACTGACCAATTTTTCATCAGAGACATCAAGAAGGAGATTTCATCACTGACTGCAGGGAAAGACGTCCTTAGTTTTCTTTGAAAGTGAAAGTGAAGTTGATCAGTCGTGTCCGACTTTTTGCAACCCCATGGACACCAGGCTCCTCCATCCCTGGGATTTTCTAGGAAAGAGTACTGGAGTGGGTTGCCATTTCCTCCTCCAGGGATTCTTCCTGACCCAGGGATCGAACCCAGGTCTCCCGCATTGTAGACAGATGCTTTACCATCTGAGCCATGAGGGAAGTCCAGTACCTTTAATAGCCAAC
The DNA here is from genome assembly GCF_042477335.2 of Ovis canadensis. Classification (NCBI taxonomy): domain Eukaryota; kingdom Metazoa; phylum Chordata; class Mammalia; order Artiodactyla; family Bovidae; genus Ovis; species Ovis canadensis. Next base: position 128,513,175 of record NC_091250.1, on the reverse strand, counting down.
TCTAGGAATTCTGTTTTTAACATAACTACTATAGACTGAAGGTTTTTGGCCTTCCAAATGAATGTGTTAAAAGCTAATCCCCAGTGTGATGGAATTAGGTGGTAGGGATTTCTTGGAGTTGGTTAGGTCACAAGGGTGCAGCCCTCATGAATTGAGTTAGTGCCTTGTAAGAGGAATAAGAGAGAGCGCCCATGTCCTTTCCACCAAATGAAGACACAGGGAGATGATGTCTCTCTATGAATTAGAAAGGGGGTTCTCACCAGACATTGAATCTGCCGGTGCCTTGATATTGGACTCCTAGGCTGCAGAACTGGAAGAAATAAGTTTCTGCCATTTAAAGCCCAGTCTGTGGCATTTTATATACTAGGACTAGGACAATGGGGTAGGACAATGACTTCATTCGTGATGAGACACTAAGATCCTTACTACAAAAAAAATCATTGCCAAGGAACCATGAAAGAATATAGCATGTTTGCATTTATACAAATAAAAAACTTTCTCATAGAGCAAATAAAAATACAGTAATAAATAAACAAAAAATAAACATGAAAGGAAAAATGACAAATGTGAAAGAAACTTTCATAATATGAATCATAAATCAAATTAATTTACAAAGAATCTGCAGAAAGGAATAAGAAAAAAGGTGAACAACTTAAGAATAAAGGGCAAAGGATATATGAAAAGACAGTTCAGAAAGGAGTGCAAATAGCCCATAAACATATGGAAAGATGCTCAGGCTCGTTCATAATTCAGTTCAGTTCAGTCACACAGTCGTGTCTGACAATTTGCGACCCCATGGACTGGAGCACGCCAGGCCTCCCTGTCCATCATCAATTCCCAGAGTTTACTCAAACTCATGTCCATTGAATCGGTGATGCCATCCAACCATCTCATCCTCTGTCATCGCCTTCTTCTCTCGCCTTCAGTTTTTCCCAGCATCAGGGTCTTTTCAAATGAGTCAGCTCTTTGCATCAGGTGGCCAAACTTTGGAGTTTTAGCTTCAACATCGGTCCTTCCAATAAACATTCAGGGCTGATCTCCTTTCGGATGGACTGGTTGGATCTCCTTGCAGTCCAAGGGACTCTCAAGAGTCTTCTCCAACACCACAGTTCAAAAGCATCAATTTGTAATTAAAGAAATGCAAGTCAAATGGAACAAGCATACATCCATCAGACTGGCAAACTAAAAGTCTGACAACAGAGGGGCCCTGTGAAGTATATGGAAGCAGCATTATTGTTGTGCACTGGGAGTGTATGGGCATTCAAATGGCAATATTTTTGATCAAAATTATATGGCTTATATTCTTTTGACCCAATAATTTCGCCCCCTAGGAATGTCCTTCACTAATGTGGTGCCCAGTAAATCAAGATATATATTCATAATGTTCAGTGAAATGATGTTTCAAATTACCAAAAAAAAAAAGAGGAAAAAAAAAAAACAACCAAGAAATGATCTATCACCAGGATTCAATTGGATGAAAACAGTAAATAATAGGGTAGATCTGTATGAGCTTATGAGAAAAACTGTCTACGATATATCATCCACAGCAAAAAGTAGAACACAGGACGGCACATAGATTATAATCCTTTTAGTGTTAGCATTAAAAAAAGAGCACACATGATAATATCTAAAGTAGACAGCCATCAATGACACACTGCAGACCACAGGGAACTCTGCTCAATGTTCTATAACCACCTCCATGGGAGAAAAATTTGAAAACCAATAGATACTTGCGTATGTATAACTGAATCTCTTTGCTGTACACCTGAAGCTAACACAGTATCAACTACACTCCAATGTAAAATAAATTTTTTTATAAAAAATGTGCATACACAAAGAGGAATCCAATTTTAACTAACATTTACTTAACACCTCCAGTGTTCCAAGGACCTTTATAGATGCTGCAGTGGCGCCCCACTCCAGTACTCTTGCCTGGAAAACCCCCTGGGCAGAGGAGCCTGGTGGGCTGCAGTCCATGGGGTTGCTACGAGTCGGACACAGCGGAGTGACTTCACTTTCGCTTTCCACTTTCCTGTGTTGGAGAAGGAAATGGCAACCCACCCCAGTGTTCTTGCCTGGAGAATCCCAGGGATGGAGGAGCCTGGTGGGTTGCCGTCTATGGGGTCGCACAGAGTCGGACACAACTTAGCAGCAGCAGCACTACAATGGCGAGGGAATTTTGGTCACATCATTTTGTTTTCTTTACATTACGTGGCACTGCTTAGGCCAGTCTTACTTGTGTATTTTCTTGCTTCCTCTCTGTCTGCTCCTGCTAGAATGTCAGACGGATGAGAACAGGAGCACTGTCTACCTCTCCTACCAGGCTATTCCCAGAACTGGGCTGGGGGCACCAGGAAGCCTCGCTGCGGAGGTCCTAAAGGCAGGGAGGCAAACAGACCCAGCACCAGAGCTGTCAGGGTTCAGGCGGAGGGAGGCAAGTGCAGGGTCCCTGTGGCCGGTGGACAGGTGGTGGATTTGAGACGAGAGTGGAGGAGGAGAAGCGAGGTGATGCTGATAGCATCAGACATGTGGGCAGAGGTTGGGTCTCATGAAGCCTCAGAGGCCATGGTGGGGCGTGGGTGCCATCCCTTTAAGTTTAATAGGAAGTCATAGGAAGGTTTTAAGCAAAGAAGTATCTTGATTTGATTTCTGTTTTTCCAAAGTCCTTCCAGCTGCTCTGAGGAATGTTCAGGATGAGGCAGGAGAGAGCAGGCAGAACCTCCTGCTCTGGTCCAGGGGGAGATGCTGGAGGGCCTGGGAGGCCTCCCCGAGCATCCAGTCGTCGAGCTGATTTGGAAAGGTAGATAGTGGTTAGTTATTTGCAGGTGGAGGAGGCTGGATCAATCCAGGCTGAGGGAACCACATAAATCTAGCCTTGAGGTGCAGAGCATCCCGGAAATGTAATTAGAAACTTCTGCTCAGCAGCCAAAAGTGGGAAAAAGCACCTGTGAAGTCACAGGTGGAGGCCACAGGTCACTATTAGCCACGCGTATAGTTTGTGCTCAGCAAAGGCTTTCTGGTGGTTGAACTGAAAGTGACATATCTGGGGGGAAAGAATGAATGTATGAATATATTTGGGGAGGGTAGCGATCTGCTGGGGCAGACACATGGCGTGGTGCAAAGATATTTTGAAAGCTTGCACTTCGTTGTTACTAAAGATGGAGATGCAACACTTGGTAGTCTTCGAAGCTCGTTCTGGGCTTGGTTGCCGTGATGTCCGTGGAGACTGTAACGGCCTTTTCAACACCCCCTCCCCACTTCCTGAAGAAGCTGGCTTTGTGGTTCACTGGAGAAGTGAGCTCAAACCTGACTGGTAGTTTGTACGTTTAGGTGCTTGGGGAAAAAATATCAAAAGAAGAAAAGTATTTCCTAACACTTGAAAGTCATATGCAACCTGCGGTTCAGTGTCCGTCCGCGAAGCCTTATCGGCACACAGCCGTGCCCGGTCATTGCGTTTGTCTGTGCCTGCTTCCCCCTGCAAGGGCAGATTGGAGCCGTCTTCATAGCGACCCTGTGACCAGCCTGAAGTATTTTCTGTTTGGCCCTTTGTAGAAAACATTTGCCAGTGTCTGATCTACTTGTTTCTGATCGTGCTTATACTAAAAGCTCTTTATTGTTCAGTCACACAGTCGTGTTCGAATTTGAGGCCCCATGGACTGCAGGATGCCAGGCTTCCCTGTCCATCACCAACTCCCGGAGCTTGCTCAAACGCATGTCCGTCGAGTCGGTGATGCCATCCACCATCTCATCCTCCGTTGTCCCCTCTCTTCCTGCCTTCAATCTTTCCCAGCATCAGGGTCTTTTTCAATGAGTCAACATTCTAGATACAGTTTAAAGCACTATGAATTTTTGGTCTGACTTTTCTTTTGGTGAGGCTCTTTTGTTTTTTGGGTTTCTTTTTTTTAAAATTTATTTCTTTCTTGAAGGATAATTGCTTTACAGAATTTTGTTGTTTTCTGTCAAACTTCAACGTGAGTCAGACATAGGTATACATGTAACCCCTCCCTTTTGAACCTCCCTCCCATTTGGTGAGGTTTTATAAGGCTGTCCATTCTTTCAAAGGCTTTGAGAACTGTTTTCTTACTAAACCTGTCACCTTTCCTGATGTGTCTCTAGTTCCATGAGGACCCCTGATCACTGTAGAGAGGTTGGAATGTTGACGGTCCCCAGCGCCCCCCCGGAACATGACTGCATCAGTTCCCGTACAAGCATACATATTTTCTATCTTTCTGCTGAGGTTCGTGTTCCCGTGCTGACACTAACCAGGGCAAGGTGCAATTATAGGAGGTGACGTGACACACCAGCCTTTTCTCTCCCTCCCAAGGCAGCAGTCTGAGATGCAAATGGACGGGAATTACCTCGAGCAGCCCGCAATATGTACACAGAATGAATCATTCTGCTGGTCACTGAGTCAGCAAAAGCTGAAAAACTACAGCTCCATGGACCACTCCTGGGGTAACCCATCTAAGCCGTGATGCATTTTCTTTTATTCTGCCCCAAAGCTGCAGAGCTTAGCACAATGCCCACACTGTGAGGAAGCTTCTTTAGCCAGGATTTGGTCTGCACATTTGGGATAACCTACTGGAAGGATTTTAATGGATTTCTGACCCCGATAGTCACTTGTGAAAACAGCATTTTACAAACATGTTGCCATATTTACTCTCACGTTCACACTTTTGCTCTGATTTTGAGAAGAAACTCAGGAGAGATGTTCTCTGTATCCACTGCCTCCTTATCTCCAGCCTTTTTCTATTTTAAGAACATGGACCCATAGATTGACATGTACACATGGCTATATTTGAAGTGGAAAACCAATAAGGACCTACTGTATAGTGCAGGGAACTCTGTTATGTGGCAGCCTAGATGGGAAGGGAGTTTGGGGGAGAATGGATACATCAGTATGTATGTCTGAGTCCCTTTGCTGTCCACCTGAAAGTAACAACATTGTTAATCAGCTGGCTACACCCCAGTACAAAATAAAAAGTAAAAAAAAAGAAAAAGAAGAAGAACATGGACCCATAACAGCTGGTGCTATAACATCTGAGAGAAGACTCATTGCATAATTAAAAGTGTCATTGTGGTTCATGTTTATTTTAATGTAGGGTGAAAGTGAAGTCACTCAGTCTTGTTGACTCTTTGTGACCCCATGGACTGTAGCCCACCAGGCTCTTCTGTCCATGGAATTCTCCAGGCAAGAGTACTGGAGTGGATTGCCATTTCCTTCTCCAGGGCATCTTCCAGACCCAGGGATCGAACCTGGGTTTCCGACATTGTAGGCAGATGCTTTTACTGTCTGAGCCACCAGGGAAGTCCCTAATGAAGGGTGCTTCTTGTGAAAAAAGCAAAACACTAAATTAGACATCTGGCAATGATCTACTGTGATAGCTTACGCGTTACCTCCTGCAAGACATTTCTCCTGTTCGTCCAAAACTTAGGAGGACACACCTTGCTTAAAACTTCTAATGGGATATGTGTTGTAGGCTCCGACATGAAGACAAAAGCCAGCACAAACACTGATAGCAACTTATTTATCCTGGAGGGTCTAGCATCATACAGCCTAGATGCATAGCCTTTATCTGTCTATTCTATACTGCTCACACGTATGAAGAACCTATACCCTGAGAAGATTTAGAGTACTGGTACAGCTAGCACTCAGGACGATGCCAGGAATATGATCATTATTTAACAAACGTTGTTTGTTGTTCAGTTGCCAAGTCGTGTTTGACCGCATGGACTACAGCATGGCAGGCTCCCCTGTCCTCCACTGTCTCCTGGAGTTTCCCGGAATCCCTCCTCTAAGTCAGTGATGCCATCCAACCATCTCATCCTCTGTCACCCGCTTCACTTCCTGCCCTCAATCTTTCCCAGCATCAGAGTCTTTCAATGAGTTGGCTCTTCACATCAAATGGTGGAACTATTGGAGCTTCAGCTTCATGATTATAACTCTTATTTTTTACCCATGCATGAAATTCATGGCTTTTTGGTAGGGAACAAAAAATTTCTTGTTTAGGAATTTCTATACTTACTTTTTCCATTTTTTCCCCCATAATCTCCTTCCCAACTCATTCTTCTTCTTATAATTATTTTACAAGTAGTACTTAGTAGTTAGCTTTGATTATGTCATAGATTTTGCTAGAATGGATTTATAACTTAAGGTCCAAAACTTATAACTTCAGGAGCCCATCAGTGGCTTGAACACATAATCAGTTCAGTTGAGTCGCTCAGTCGTGTCCGACTCTTTGTGACCCCATGGACTGCAGCGCGCCAGGCTTCCCTGTCCATCATCAACTAACAGAGCTTGCTCAAACTCATGTCCATTGAGTGGGTGATGCCATCCAACCATCTCATCCTCTGCTGTCCCCTTCTCATGCCTTCAGTCTTTCCCAGCATCAGGGTCAAAGAGTCAGCTCTTCACATCAGGTGGCCAAAGTATTGGAGTTTCAGCTTCAGCATCAGTCCTTTCAATGAATATTTAGGACTAATTTCCTTTAGGATTGACTGGTTTGATCTCCTTTCAATCCAAGGGACTCTCAAGAGTCTTCTCCAACACAATTCAAAAGCATCAATTCTTTGGTGCTCAGTTACTTTATGGTGCATCTCTCACATCCATACATGACTACTGGAAAAACCACAACTTTGATAGATGGACCTTTGTAGGCAAAGTGATATCTCTGCTTTTTAATATGATATCTAGTTTTTTCACAGCTTTTCTTCCAAGAAGTGTCTTTTCATGGCTGCAGTCACCATCTGCAATGATTTTGGAGCTCAAGAAAATAAAGTCTGTCACTGTTTCCATTGTTTCCCATTTATTTGTCATGAAGTGATGAGACCGGATGCCATGATCTTAGTTTTTTTAATAAGCTTTTGACTAGATTTTTCATCCTCTTTCACTTTCATCAAGAGGCTTTTCAGTTCCTCTTTGCTTTCTGCCATAAGGGTGGTGTCATCTGCATATCTGAAGTTAATAATATTTCTCCCAGCATCTTGATTCCAGCTTGTGCTTCATCCAGCCTGGCATTTCACATGATGTACTCTGCATAGAAGTTAAATAAGCAGGTTGACAATATACAGCCTTGATGTACTCCTTTCCCAATTTGGAACCAGTCTGTTGTTCCATGTCCAGTTCTAACTGTTGCTCCTTGACTTGAAACAAGTTTCGCTGGAGACAGGTAAGGTGGTCTGGTATCCCCATCTCTTTAAAAGGTTTCCATAGTTTGTTGTCATACACACAGTCAAAGGATTTAGTGTAATCAATGAAGCAGAAGTAGTTGTTTTTCTGGAAATCACTTCCTTTTTCTATGATCCAACAGATGTTGGCAATTTGATCTCTGGCTCCTCTGCCTTTTCTAAATCCAGCTTGAACATCTGGAAGTTCTCAGTTCATGTACTGTTGAAGCCTGGCTTGGAGAATTTTGAACATTACTTTACTAGCATGTGAGATGAGTGCAATTGTGTGGTAGTTTGAGCATTCTTTGACATTGCCTTTCTTTGGGATTGAAATGAAAACTGTCCTTTTCCAGTTCTGTGGCCACTGCTAAGTTTTCCAAATTTGCTGGCATATTGAGTGCAGCACTTTCACAGCAGCATCTTTTAGGATTTGAAATGGCTCAGCTGGAATTCCATCACCTCCCCTAGCTTTGTTTGTAGTGATGCTTCCTAAGCCCCTCTTGACTTTGCATGCCAGGATGTCTGACTCTAGATGAGTGATCACACCATCTAGGTTATCTGGGTCATTAAGATCTTTTTTGTACAGTTCTTCTGTGTATTCTTGCCACCTCTTCTTAAAATCTGCTTCTGTTAGGTCCTTACCATTTCTGTCCTTTATTGAGCCCATCTTTGCATGAAATGTTCCCTTGGTATCTATAATTTTCCTGAAGAAAGCTCTAGTATTTCCCATTTTATTGCTTTTCTCTATTTCTTTGCATTGATCACTCAGGAAGGCTTTCTTATCTCTCCTTGCTATTCTCTGGAACTCTGCATTCAGATGGGTACATCTTTCCTTTTCTCCTTTGCCATTTGCTTCTCTTCTTTTCTCAGCTATTTGTAAGCCCTCCTCAGACAACCATTTTGCCTTTTTGCCTTTCTTTTCCTTGGGGATGGTTTTGATCACTGCCTCCTGTACAGTGTCACAAGCCTCAATCCATAGTTCTTCAGGCACTTTGTCTGTCAGATCTAATCCCCTGAATCTGTCACTTCCACTGTATAATTGTAAGGGATTTGATTTAGGTCATACCTAAATGGTCTAGTGTTTTTCCCTACTTTCTTCAATTTAAGTCTGAATTTTGCAATAAGAACTTCATAGAGACACAGTCAGCTCCCAGTCTTGTCCTTGTGACTGTATAGAGTTTCTCCTTCTTCGGCTGCAAAAAATATAATCAATCTAATTTCAGTATTGACCATCTGATGATGTACATGCATAGATTCGTCTCTTGTGTTGTTGGAAGAGGGTGTTTACTATGACCAATGCGTTCTCTTGGCAAAACTTGCCTGTTACTCTAGGTATCTCTTAATTTTCTACTTTTGCATTCCAGTCCCCTGTGATGAAAGGGCTATCTTTTTTTTGGTGTTTCTTCTAGAAGGTCTTGTAGGTCATCATAGAACTGTTCAAGTTCAGCTTCTTCAGCATTAGTGGTTGGGGCATAGGCTTGCATTACTGTGATATTGAATGATTTGCCTTGGACGGGAACAGAGATCATTCTGTCGTTTTTGCAATTGCACCGAAGTACTGCATTTCAGAATCTTCTGTTGACTCTGAGGGCTACTCCATTTCCTCTAAGGAATTCCTGCCCACAGTAGTAGATACAATGGTCATCTGAATTAAATTCTCCCATTCCAATCTATTTTAGTTCACTGATTCCTAAAATGTTGATGTTCACTCTTGCCATCTCCTGTTTGACCACTTCAAATTTACCTTGATTCATGGACCTGACATTCCAGGTGCCTGTACAGTATTGTCTTTACAGAATCAGACTTTACTTCCATCAACAGTCACATCCACAGCTGGGCTTTGTTTCACTTTGGCTCCATCTCTTCATTCTTTCTAGAGCTATTTCTCCACTCCTCCAGTAGCATATTGGGCACTTACCAACCTGAGAAGTTCATCTTTCAGTGTCATACCGTTTTTCCTTTTCATACTGTTCATGGGGTTCTCAAGGCAAGAATACTGACGTGGCTTGCCATTCCCTGCTCCAGTGGACCGTGTTTTGCCAGAACTCTCCACCATGCCCCGTCTGTCTGGGTGGCCCCACACGTCATGGCTCGTGCTTCCATTGAGTTAGGCCAGGCTGTGGTCCGCGTGATCAGTTTGGTCAGTTTCCCGTGACTGTGATTTTCATTCTGTCTACCCTCGGATGGAGAAAGATGAGAGGCTTGTGGAATCTTCCTGATGGGAGGGACTAGCTGTGGGGGAATCTGCGTCTTATTGTGATGGTGGGGCCATGCTCAGTAGATCTTTAATCCTATTTTCTGTTGACGAGCCATGTTCCCTCCCTATTGTTTGGTCACGGCCAAACTATGGTAGGGGTAATGGCAACCTCCTTCAAAAGGACTTATGCCAGCACTGTTCTATTCAGGCCCCTGACCCTGCAGCAGGCCACTGTAAACCCACACCTCCATCGGAGACTCCTGGACACTCCCAGGCAAGTCTGGCTCAGTCTCTTGTGGGGTCACTGCTCCTTTCTCCTGGGTTCTGGTGCATACAACGTTTTGTTTGTGCCCTCCAAGAGTCTATTTCCCCAGGCCTGTGGAAGTTCTGTAATCAAATCATACTGGCCTCCAAAGTCAGATTCCCTGGGGTTTCTCAGTCCCTTTGTTGGATCCCAAGAGTTAGAAATCTGTTGTGAGTCCTAGAACTTTCATAACAGTGTGACAATGTCTTTGGTAAAATTGTTCTCCAGTCTGTGGGTCTATAGTGGGGCTAATGGCGACCTCCTCCAAGATGGCTTATGCCACGTGCCATGCCTCCCAGATCTGCTACACCCATAGCCCCTGTCCCCACCATGCCCACTGCTGACCCGTGCCTCTGCTGACCCACGCCCACTGCTGACCCATGCCACTGCTGACCCGTGCCCACTGCTGACCCTTGCCCACTGTTGACCCATGCCTCTGCTGACCTGTGCCCAATGCTGACCCATGCCTCTGCTGACCTGTGCCCAGTGCTGACCCGTGCCTCTGCAGGAGACAGGCAAACACACACAGGCAGGTCTGACTCAGTCTCTGTGGGATCTCTGGGCCCTGGTGCACACAAGGGTTTTTTTTTGAGGCCTCTGAGAGTCTCTGGTGGATATGGGGTTCGATTCTAAACATGATTGCATCCCTCCTACCATCTTATTGGGGCTTCTCCTTTTCCTTTGGATGTGGGATGTCTTTATTTGGGGGGTGGGATCCAACAGTCTCCTGTTCAGCAGCAAGTTGCAATTTTGGAGTTCTCACCAGAGCAGATGAGCTCACATCCTTCTACCCCACCATCTTAGCACTAACTGCTTTGTAATATGTATTACTAATGAGCTAAGATTTGTGTTATAAAAATAGAATACAAAATTTTAAACATTTGTATTAGTATGTCTGTGAATTTTTCTAAGTCCAGTGACTATAGATTTTTGTCAGTGTCAAAGGGGTGCAGGCCACAAAAAGGTCCCTAGTTCTTCTCGCTAAAGATTCCTTAGGTCCCCAGATTGATGAGTCTCAAATAAAATCATGTTCGATAGTCAGATCTTTGGTTTTTCTCTGGGACTCATTCCCTGTGTGTCTCATGCGATGGCAGCCTCCCTGCCAGTGTCCTGCAATAAGCCAAGTCAAGGTCCCCGAAATCTATTTACCCATTTTCCTTGAGAATTACAGGGTGTCTGGCCCAGAGAATTACCTAATTCTCAGTGTAAAAATTAATGGGGCTTGGAGGTGAGGAGAGGAAATTTGGAGAGCACATACTTTTATACTAATTCTACCCCAGGGAAGAGAAGAACTGATGCCAGGGCTCACAGAGAGGAACAGTTGTCTTCGATTTCTAGGGCAGACATCAGTCTCATATTTTCATATGTCTGTGTAAGAACTTGGTGGCTCAGATGGTAAAGAATCTGCCTGAAATGCAGTGTTTGATCCCTGGATTGGGAGGATCCCCTGGAGCAGGGAATGGCTACTCACTTCAGTAATCTTGCCTGGAGAATTCCACGGACAGAAGAGCCTGGCGGGCTACAGTCCATGGGGTCCCAAAGAGGCAGACGTGACTGAGCAACTAACATTCAGGACTGCTTTGTGTATCCATGAAGAATGCAAAAGGGACTCAGACATGCTCACCAGCTTAGCACAGGCTCAGCATCAGGCTTGAGGACCCGGAAACCTCTCTGAAATGCACCAACTGACAAATCTTCATCTCTGTGCCTCTTTCTGGCTCTACGTCCTCACTATGCTCTCTAACTAGACTGATGGGGGCAGTGGAAATTCCCAAATGGACGAGGTTCTTTTTTTCCCTTCCTCCTGCTGTGCTGAGCTTTACCGAGAGAGAGAGAGAGAAAAAAAAAGTAGATTTCTGTCTTTCCACAGCAAAGAAGAAAAAAATTAAAGTTGTATAGCATTATAAATATTACATACTCAGAGCACCATTTCCTGTGTATCTCCACGTTCAGAGGCTGGTTTAGAGGTAACCCCTTTCCTTGATGTTATTGGATTTAGACTTGATAGATCCCTAAGGACAAGATTGTACCCACCTTTTTATTTATTTGTGTATTAGCAAGAGAATTGATAGGAAGACATCAACTGTGGCAATTCTGAGGGTCTCAGCAATTAACGGAAGATTGTTTTCTCCTTTATATCCTCCAGGCATGAGTCAATGTATTTACATTCAACTTCTGCTTTATCAAATTAGGATGTGTAACCACAGAAGTTTATAGACACCGAGATATCTTGATGTTTTGATAACACATAAGGCTTCTTTCCCTATAAGATTTCTCCCCCCAAATACATGTTTCTGGGTCTCATGATGAAGCAAAGGATAATTCTTTCACATAATAGTTAGAATACTTAGATCCTGTGATTCTCAGAATGTCACCAAGGCCGTGGTAAGGTCACTGGAATATCAAAGAGAAAAGGTCAGGAACTTAACTCTTTGTAACCACAACAGTGTTGATAACTAGCAGGCAGGGAAAAGAGACAAAGCTCAGGACAGGAAGCAGCTTCTCAAAGGATCCTTAACTTAAGGAGAGAGGGGGTCCCTAACAGAAGGAATGGAAACCTGAATTTGTCAGACACCTAAACGCCTTTCAGTGATCTTCATCACGAGAAGGAAATGGGTTAACTTCTCCCTTTCATTTTAGAATGAGAAAATGGGAATATCAGAGTGTAGAAAGTGGTTGTGGTTCAGTCACTCAGTCATGTCTGACTCTTTGTAACCCCATGGACTGCGGCATGCCAGGCTTCCCTGTCCTTCACTATCTCCCAGAGCTTGCTCAAACTCAAGCCCATTGAGTCAGTGATGCCATCTCATCCTCTGTTGTCCCCTTCTCCTCCTACCTTCAGTCTTTTCCAGCATCAGGGTCTTTTCTGATGAGTCCACACTTTGAATCAGGTGGCCATAGTACTGGAGCTTCAGCTTCAGTGTTGGTCCTTCTAATGAACATTCAGGGTTGATTTCCTTTAGGATTGGCTGGTTTGATCTCCTTGTTGTCCAAGGGACTCTCAGGAGTCCTCTCTAGCACCACAGTTCGAAGCATCAATTCTTTGGCACTCAGCTTTCTTTATGGTCCAACTCTCACATCCGTGGAGAAGGCAATGGCAACCCACTCCAGTGTTCTTGCCTGGAGAATCCCAGGGACAGAGGAGCCTGGTGGGCTGCTGTCTATGGGATCGCACAGAGTCAGACATGGCTGAAGCAACTTAGCAGCAGCAGCAGCAGCTCACATCCATACATGATCACTGGGGAAAAAATGAAGGTGGTGAACTGCCTCTATTCCCCAAAGAAGGCCTGAAACAAAATGCTGCCAAAGCCCACTCACCAAGTTGAGACTGAGCTCAGATGGGCCACGCAGAGTTCTCAGTCTTGAAATCAGATATCGTGTTGTTCCTACATAAAGGACCCTAGCGTGTGTGTTCTTATATCCCTGATCCCATTGCCTTCTTTCTATCTTGTGGTTAAAACGTCTCCTCTACTATCCAATGGGTAGCATCATTTAAATACTTATATTTGCACACAGGGATAACATCACAGACTCGATGGACACAAATTTAAGCAAACTCCAGGGGATAGTGGAGGACAGAGGAGCCTGGTGTACTGCAGTCCATGGGGCCACAAAGAATCGAACACAACTAAGCGACTGAACAACAGCAAGCATGCACAATCCTTAGTTGCAGAAGAGTCTCCTTCCCTTCAGGACAGGGAGCGTGCACTTACTGTGGTGACTTACATTTGCACAGCTGTTCACCCCATGCTTATTCTTGATGTTTCAGAGCCCAGTACTGTTCCATATACACGGTTAGCCTTCATTAGTTATTTGCTTAAGGAATGAATGAATGATTGAATGATATTTTCTCACAGAAGAGACATAGCATTGTCCATTGGGAAAAGCATGTGCAACCGGAAAGCTGAGAATTGTGTTTTATTCCTCAAAATTTCTGAGGGCATAAGCCCGGAAGAGGGCTTCACTGGTGGCTCAGACAGGAAAGAATCTGCCTGCAGTGCAGGAGGTGTGGGTCCGATCCCTGAACTGGGAAGATCCCTTGGAGAAAGGGACAGCTATTGACTCCAGTATTCCTGCCTGGAGACTCCCATGGAGAGAGGAGCCAGGTGGGCTGCAGTCCATGAGGTTGCAAAGAGTCAAACATGACTGAGCCGAATACTAAGCCCAAATGACAGCCTCTTGGCTTGCTCTGAGGGACTGTCCCAAAGAAGTAAGGGAGGAACCCAAATATATAGGGTTCTTTGGTTTTTTTTTCCACAAAATACTCGATAGTTGGAACACCTCAAGCTAACTCCTAATTAAAGAAAACCAGATGTCTGAAGTTAATGAATTTAGCCCTTTGCTATGTATGGGAAAATGTAAGAATCTGGGCTCACCGAAATCATCTCTCTGATATGCACCTTCAGTATCTGGGTTCAGTATCCTGCTTTCCTCCATCCTGAATCCCCTCAGGGTGCACAGCCGGGAGTGGCTGCAGTGGCTGCTGGCTTGACAGCAGCGATGGCCTTTGTTTGCTGATGTGGCAGGTGACATTTTTCTTCCACACGTGGTCCAGCTGAAAGAGGAAGGCCCTTAGAGCCTTAGAAATGAACAGCCTGGGTTGGATTCACACTTCTGCTACGTGAAAGCTGTTTGACCTTGGATGACCCACCTAATGGAGACGGAAATGGCAACCCACTCTAGTACTCTTGCCTGGAAAATCCCATGGATGGAGGAGCCTGATAGGCTGCCGTCCATGGGGTCTCGAAGAGTTGGACATGACTGAGCGACTTCACTTTCACTTTTCACTTTCATGCACTGGAGAAGGAAATGGCAACCCACTCCAGTGTTCTTGCCTGGAGAATCCCAGGGACAGAGGAGCCTGGTGGGCTGCTGTCTATGGGATCGCACAGAGTCAGACACGACTGAAGCGACTTAGCAGCAGCAGCAGCAGCAGACCCACCTAAGTTCTCTCACCTTGGTGTTCTCATCTCTAAGATTTGGATAACGATGCCTATCCTGCAGATATGCCTCAAGAGTTGGAAATCCTTAATGGAAATGATTTGCCTATTGTATGGATTAATAAATAGCAGTGAAGATGCTTATATTTAAGAGGCATAAGAGGAAATCTAAGATAACTGCTTTTCCACCTGGGGGAAACTGGCCATCTGACTCAAGCTTCTTTCTAGACAAGTACAGAGTGGTTTTAAACTATATTTAAAGCATCTCTAGAATCCCACTGTGTAAAATTTTAGGAAGTTTACCCCAATATGATCTCTCAATAACTTTGTCTCTCTCCCATAAGTTTCTCAGGCCTCAATTCTCAGGTTGAAGTTTCTAATCAGACTTCATTGCTAGCATCTACATTTGTTTGACCTCTTTCCCCTGAGCCTGAAGGCTGTCCTCACTTAGGAGGACCTGTCCCAGCTCCCAAGATGATCATAGCAGGTGCAAAAAACCATAGCTCTTCCAAGTACATTTTGATACTTGATGAGGAAATCTTGTCAGTAGCTGGTGTGGCATTGTTTATAACACCCAACCTTGTGATGAGTTAGAGAGTGAAGACCGCCTGTCCTTGTTTTAAGAGCACTTGGCCACGGAGGTTAGCCCAACCATCTTTGTTTATTTGGTTGGGTAACTGAAGTTGATGAATTGCACAGATGGGTTTCACCCAATTTGGGCCAGCCCCTTCTGCAGCCTCCTTCGGAAGCTGCTTTCTACTGTTAATTTCTCAGGAGGGATGGCTTTAAGGAAGAGGAACTCTGCAAATAGATTTTCATATTTACAACATCAAGGCCTAACTGCTCTTAGAACTTTCCCCCCAGACACAGTCCATTCCATTAGGTTGTACAATATACAGTGAGTGATTTAGGGAGATGAACAAATAGAAACCATTAGCTCTCCGAATGCATCATAATTTATCTGCAACCCAGAGAAGCCTGCACTATAGTAAGAAGCTACTCATTTCCTGAGAGCAGGGAGGCTTAGGCCATGTTTCAGTATTTCATCTTTGTGCTGTCCCTACGTGGATGAGTTTTTTCCTCCCATATTGTAGACGAGAAAACGGAGCCAGACATAGTAATTTAACAAGAGTCAGAAATCTTATAAGTGGGAGAGCCAGGATTTGAACCCAGGTCGACCAAGTTTGCACCTATTACATCTAAGACCTGGGGCAAGCACCAGACTCCTGGCTGGTGCTTGCCTTTGAGGCTCACAGGCTATTCTGCGTATGTGACTGTAATGTCTGGCTGATGCAGACACTGTCTGTGGCAGAGGCTGAATCTCTTCTATGAGTTGGTTCTTCTGGAATTGCCCTTCCCTCCATATCACAGGTCACGAGTGGTTCCTGCTCCTACCAGGAGACCTTGCATCCAGAACTCCTGTCTTCCTTTGTAGCCTCAGAGCTCAGGTGGGCTGAAACCATCCATGCATCTCAGATGGGACTCAAACCTACATGCCAGGGCTTGAACTCAGCCAGAATCCAAACTGGGACTTGAACCCTTATCTTTTAACTGGGACCATGCACCAGGTCTTAGAATGTAATGAAGCTCAAGTTCTTGATGTCTTGTCACAGAAAGAATTTAGAGACAAAGTGATAGGTGAGAAGTGGTTTGATTTAGAGAGACACACACTTCACAGGCAAAGTGTGGGTCACATCAGAAGGTGAGAGGTCTCGGCATATGATGTGGTTAGTTCTTATGCACTAGGCAATGCCAAAGGCTAATGGGTGGGATGTGTGTGTGTGTGTGTATTTAGTCATGTCCGACTCTTTGTGACCCCATGGACTGTAGTTCACTAGGCTCCTCTGTCCATGGGATTCTCCAGGCAAGAATAGTGGAGGGGATTGCCATTTCCTTCTCCAGAGGATCTTCCTGATCCAGGGATCAAACCCAAGTCTCTTGGGTCTCCTGCATTGGCAGGTAGGTTCTTTACCACTGTGCCACCTGGGGCTTCCCTTGTGGCTAAAGAATCTGCCTGCAGTGTGGGAGACCTGGGTTCGATCCCTGGGTTGGGAAGATTCCCTGGAGAAGGGAATGGCTACCCACTCCAGTATTCTGTCCTGGAGAATTCCATGGACTGTATAGTCCAAAGAGTTGGGTCGCAAAGAGCTGGACACAGCTGAGCGACTTTCACTTTCACCTGGGAAGCCAGGTGGGAGGATTATTCCAGTTTTTCCAGGGAAGGGGTGGTGATTTCCAGGAATTGGGCCACTGTCCACTTTTTGACCTATTGTGGTTAACCTTGGGACTGTCATTTAGCCAATGTATTACAGTGAGCGTATAAAGAGGCTCAAGGTCCGCTGGAAGTCGAATCTTCCACCGTCTCAGACCTAACTGGTTCGTCCCAGCTTTTGTCACGTCCTATGGCTATACCATGTTTTTAAAGACTGTGCCATGCCCCCTTCCCTCCTGTTTCACTCCTCCCTTAGAGATCTTACTCTTGTATTTTTACGGGAAGCAGACGGGCTGTAGTCCTGCTGTGGGTAATTTCTAGATCACTCTCTGCCCGAGTTGTTGTCTCTGCTCCTCTATCATCTGTGAAGACAATGCCTGTGCTGGACCCCCTCTGCTTGGGATTCCTAAAGTGGGTTTTGTTTCTGTGACTTGACCTTGCCTGATGCAGAATCCAAAGCTAGACATCTGATATATTGTTTCTCATTTTTAAAAAGCCACGAAAATAACATATCAAGACTTGAAGATGTATATGTTAGGAGGAAAAAAGGATTGCTAGGGGCAAGAAGAGGGGGCAGAGACTCTGAGTTTAGGCTCCGAGACCCTGTTGTTCTAACATTGCGCCTGCAGACTTGGAGCAGAGAACGTTACATAGAGCACATACCTCATTGAAATGCTGCCCATTCTCTGTTTTGAACACAACCGGATTGAAAAGGCCCCACACTTTGTCTCCTGGGCAAATCGCTAAAGATGCTGAGAGAAGCGAAACTACGTTATCATTTTTTAAAATTATTATCAGATCTCGTATTCTAATCGAGTGCTGTAACAGTTATTATAGCTACAGAGTAAAATGCGCGTCTGTGCTTTTTTAAGAAAATGGAATAAAAGGAAAAACAAGAACCTGCAATTTGCTACCCGTCCGGTGCTTGGGCAGTGACAGCAGCTCCCGGCCTCTGCCACTCTCTGCGTTTAAGCGGCCTTAACTCTAACATGGCCCTTCACGTCCGGTGCGGTCTCCTCCATGGCGCCAAGGTGATCGCACCTTCCCACCATCCCTGAGGGTAATGGGGAAACCTCTCTCCAGCCTTGCTCAAAAGGGATGCGATTTTCCTTGATTTCCTCTTATGGATCTAAAGCGAGCCTTCTCCTTTCTTCATAATTTCCCCAGGAATTACTTACCCATCATCCTCTCATCGAGTCCCTCCTTGGTCTGCCTCTCCTCCTCTTCCCCAAAGAAATCCGTAAACCAGGTTAATCTAGCCCCCGTCCACAGAGTCCATAGTGAGCAGCCTGTGCGGTTGGAAAAGGCCCCATGTGGACTCTCAGCAAACAAGCTCATGGGCTGCTCAACTTGCTTTTCCTGGCCTTGGGAAGGTGCCCGCACCTGTTGGCTGGTCTGCCCTCACCCATGCACATCTCCTTGTCAATGTCTGAATGCACTCTTCCAATTCAGAACTTCTTAGACACAAATATTAGTAAAGAGAAATTGTATCTACAGCCCACTGCAGTGTGTGTGTGTGTGTGTACATAGACAAAGCCACAGTTGTCGTTCAGTTGCCAAGCCGTGTCCAACTCTTTGCGACCTTGTGGACTGCAGCACACCAGGCCTCCCTGTCTCTCACGATCTTCCAGAGTTTGCCCAAGTTCATGTCCATTGAGTCAGGGATGCCATCCAACCATCTCATCCTCCACAAAAGTAGCATGTGCATTAACTCCAATCCTTCCCTAAACATTTTTATGAATTCCTCTGGTCCCATCTGGACCCTCTTTGGCTTCTCCTGTTATCTGTGGGTTCCATTCTGCTCCCTGTCCCAGGTCATGTCCCACCTGGTATTCTGCTCCCCAAAGCCACAGAGACCATTTGTGAACATCTGGGTTGGTGTGTCGGTTGCATGTAGTTACCAGGTTTAGAGATTAAAGATTAAGAATGCAGGTTTTACTTTTGGACACAGTGAGGGAAGGAGCAGATGGGACGAACTGGGAGAGCAGCATTGAAACGTATACAGCCCCATTTGTAAAATAGATAGCCAGTGGGAATTCGCTATTTGATGCAGGAAGCTCAAACTGATGCTCTGTGACAACCTAGAAGGGTGGCATGGGGTGGGAGGTGGAAGGGAGGTTCAAGAGAGAGGGGACATGTGTATACCTGTGACTGATTCATGTGGAAGTATGGCAGAGTCCAACATAGTGTTGTAAAGCACTCATCTTCTAGTTAAAAATAATAATAAAATTTTAAAAAAAAAATGAGTGCAGATTTTGGTAGGAGGCAAAGCCAGGCTCACCTCCTAACTTCACTAGCAATCAAATTGTGGAAAGCAGACTCCTAAGCAACCCTTTCCTCATTTATTAACAATAAACTAAAAATGAGAATAACAGTACCTCCTCCAAGGGTTATAGGGGTGAAACAAAATTATGTAGGCAGAGAGCTTATCAAAGCTCTGCATGACTGGTCCATGCTAAACGCTGACTAAAGGCAGGCACCCATCCTAATACTCAGTGACAGCAAGGGGTGTACTACCCTTCAGCCAGCTGGGTGATTGCTGCAGCCCCAGGATCCCACGAGCTCCGCAGTGATGCAGGGCTTCCTAGGGCTGTGGGGCCTGAGGCAGCTGCCCTGCGGAGCTGGCGGCTGCATAAACACCTGCCTGAATTTGGTGGGATGGGGGATCTCTGAGCCAATACCTACTTGATGGAAAAGACGTTCGTTCGGTGGGTATTTCCTTTGTCCTCTTACCAAGTTCCCGTATTCGACTCCCGTGGAGCCGCTCTTTTCCTGCAGCACAGAGATCACTCCTGGATGCAGAGTGGTTGCGGTAGCAACAGGGGGTTTCGGGGCCCCAAGGACCGGAGTTCAAACCCCCTTTCTTGCCCTTCCACACCTTGTAACTTGGAATAATTCAGTTTAGTCTTGATGACTCATTTTTACAATCTGTCTCATAAAGTCTGAGTCTGCAGCTAAAATTTAATATAAACACATCCAGCCCAGTGCCTAACACTTACTGGATGCTGAACAAGCATGAGACTCTTTCCAGTATTTATATCTGCAATATGAGTTGAACTGAAGAAGGTCTCCCACTCAACTGTTTATTCCCCATGTTTTTGTTTATGATGAACAAGGTTACTTCCACGCTTAACTTGCCTATCCTGAAAACACCTCAGTCAGTTCCTAGAGTCACATATTCTCACATTTTAACTTTTTCCGCAGTCTCCTTTTTGATCCAGGCTCAGTATGCACCCTGAACAAAGGAAATAATGGGGGGGAAAAGAAACTCCTTGAATAAATGAGTGAGCATTTTTTGGCATGGGTGGATATATTTCCCAATAGCATCTGTTATTGTTTGGTTTCTAAAGAAATCCAGACTTAGTTTATGTATGTCTTAAGTCACCATCTTCCTTATTATTATTATTCCTGCACCTGAAAATAGGACACTTAATAAGAAGCACATGGTGTTGCCTTAATGAACTCATGTTTCTTTTTAAGTTTATAAAGTCATAGGATTTAAATGTATATAAAAACAAAAAGTCCTTCCTCTCACCCAATATTCTACCAGTGGCGGGGGGGGGGGGTGCGGGGGGGAAGAGAAGAAAATCTGAGGCTTTCTTTCTGAAAGCATTTGGGATGAAGATGAAGGACAGTGGGGAAGAAAGGTAGGAGGCCAAAGAAAATAGAAGGTCAGGCTTCCAAAGGCTGAAATCTGGATGAATAAGGACAGAAAAATGTGATTTGTGGCAAAGAGCTAGGACATGTGCTAAAAACAAAGACAGAAAAGGCAGCACAAGATTTATTTTATCCATGGACCAGTATGGTGCTGGCAACGTAAATATAAACCAGTCCTTCATTGACTCATTTGTTCATTCAAAACCATGTAGAGCTCACGTGCAGTGTGCATAGCTCTGCTCCAAGGTCAAGAACAGCCTGATCCTCCTGACTTACATTCTGATTGTCTTCCTGTCTTATCCGTCTTCTAGAAGAGAGTCCCGTGGTTTGGGGAAGCAGACCCTGGTTTTCAGGTTCACTGGGAAGTTTGGTTTCAGACATCCTGCCTCACTTATTCAGATCCACCCAAAGATTTTTAACTTCTCTTGAGATTTGGGCCTAAGAACAAAAGCACAGTCTCTGTGGAATCAAACAGTCCTCCCTGCAGGCTTTGTTTTTGGAAAGTTATTTAAGCCCGTGTCTCCTCCACCTCTCAGCATCAGTGGGAATGAGAAGCGTCATGCCAACTGCAGAGAAAGGCTGTAAATGTACAGTGAGAAAAATGCCCTCGGAGGCCAGCACAATGCCTGGCACAAGGGAGGTAATCAGCTTTCACCCATGCGTGGCTCAGTGCTCTCAAGCTGTGGGATCTGGGCTCGGGCTGTGATGAGGAACAGCCGCAAGGAAGGGAGAAGCTGGACTCTAGGTCTCCGAGCGTCTAGCGAAAGGACTGGGGGGCATCCCCGTTCACGGCTGCTCCTTCGTTAGAACTTTCTGCCCCGTGGAAATTACATCCTTGAAGGCTTGCGTTTAGCCTTGATCAGCCGCATTTACATTTTTTAATTACTTGATTTTGATGATCACTTCCAGGAAAATGCTTCTAGATTCTAAGGGATTGGGGCAGCTTTGATGGTCACATTAGGATAACTGAAGTGAAGGAAGTTTCCTTAAATTAGCCATGGATTTGGATTCGACTCACATTGCGGTCATGAAATTAAAAGACACCTGCTTCTTGGGAGAAAAGCTATGACAAACCTAGATAGCGCATTAAAACATTAAGACATCACTTTGGTTACAAAGGTCCATATTAGTCAAAACTATGGTTTTTCCAGTAGTCACGTATAAATGTGAGAGTTGGACCATAAAGAAAGCTGAGCACTGAAGAACTGATGCTTTCAAACCGTGGTGCTGGAGAAGTCTCTTGAGAGTCCCTTGGACTGCAAGTAGGTCAAACCAGTCCAACCCTCTATATTCGTTGGAAGGACTGATGCTAAAGCTGAAGTTCCAATACTTTGGCCACCTGATGTGAAGAGCCAACTCATTGGAAAAGACCCTGATGCTGGGAAACACTGAAGGCTCTCCTGCCTTCAAAAAGGGTACAACAGAGGACGAGATGGTTAGATAGCTTCACTGACTCAATGGACGTGAATCTGAGCAAACTCTGGGAGATAGTGAAGGACAGGGGAGCCTGGCATGCTTTCCATGGGGTTGCAAAGAGTTAGACACAACTTAGGGATGGAACAACACCACCACACTGGACCATCAAGATCCGGGTGTGGCCCTGCCACTCATCTTCACATCGTGTATCCCACTTCATCCTGTCAGATAAAGTGTACTAGGCTCATCGAACAGTTGGAGAAGCTAGACTCAGAGCGTTTAAGTAGCTCATCCCAGATGGCATACCTGGCAAGACGTAGGACTGTGCCCTCTGGGTCCAAGTCTGACGTTTTCTCCAGCACAGTTAGCTCTTCAGTCTAAAAAGAACCTGAGAGATGTAAAGGGTATTCCAGGTAATCTCGCCCGACTCCCTCATTTTAGGGAAGCAGAAACAAAGGCCTATTGAAGTTAAATGAGGCAAGTGAGATCACATCCATACCAGCACAACCAAAATTAGAACTCAGTCTTCTGGGTGTCAAACTTTGTTCATTAGCAGCTGGCAAATGTCCTTCCCTTTCATCACCTGTTTACCATAGAGACAGTATCTGTTTTATTTTTTATTTTATCTTTTTTCTATCGAAATATAATTGCTGTACAATATTATGTAAGTTACAGGTGTACAATATAGTAACTCCTAATGTTTAATTATACTCCATTATTAATTATACTCCAGTATTAATTAATTAGATTATACTCGTTATAGTCATTATGAAATATTGACTGTATTCCCTGTGTTGCACAATATGTCCTTGTAGCTTATTTTATGTCTAATAATTTGCATCTCTTAATCCTCTTAATCCTGTGCTTTCGCTTCAGTCTTGTCTGACTCTTTGAAACTCCATGGACTGTAGCCCGCCAGGCTCCTCTGTCCACAGGATAGGATTCTCCAGCAAAAATACTGGAGTGGGTTACCATTCCCTCCTCCAGGGGATCTTCTCAACCCAGGGGTCGAGGCCGAGTCTCTTACGTCTCCTGTGTTGGCAGGTCGGTTCTTTGCACAATCTGAGAAGCCCCCTTAATCCTCTGCACCTGTAATCCTCCTTCCTCTCCCTACTGGTAACCACTAGTTCCTCCTCTGTATCTGAGTCTGCTTCTTTTGTGTTATATTTACTGGTTTGTTGTATTTTTTAGATTCTAAATAGAAGAAATATCATATAGTATCTTTCTTTGTCTCTCTGATTTATTTCACCTTGTACAATGCTCTCCATGTCTTCCCATGTTGCTGCAAGAGGCAAGAGTTTGTTCTTTTTTCTGGCTGAGTAATATTCCACTGCACATATACACCAAATCTTCTTTATCTGTTTATCTGCTGATGGAAAAGCATCATCTATTTTATAGACGAAGTTCCAAACAAACTAGGAACATTTAAGTCCAAAGTGGAAGAGGAAGACAGGCCGCCTGCCAGCCACGAGTGAGGATGTTTTCCACTTTGGACTTTCTACCACCATGTCTGTATTTTAGGGGCCAGTAAGTTATAGCCTGGAGAGTCAGAGGCAGTTCATCATCTGTTTTTGTAAATAAAGTTTTATTGGAACACAGCCATGTCTATTTCCATCTCATCTATGGCTGCTTTCTGCCTCCCTGCTACAATAGCAAGGTTCTTTTTTCTTTTTTTTTCCTGTCCCAGGAGTTGAGACAGAAACTAAATGGCCTTTGAAACCCAAAGTATTTGCTGTTTGGCCCATTACAGAAAAAAAAATTTTTTTTCAACTTTTTCTTCAGTTAATATTTGTTGTTGGCCTAGAAGTCTGAAATCATATTTTTAATAAGCTTTTCTCAATTATCAGTGATAATGTATGGTGGAGATGTTATTAAACCCCAAACCCAAGGATTCAGTTGCCTCTACTGGACTCAAACCTGCATTGACTCAATTTACACTTTTCTTTGCCTTGGAGAGCAAATTTAAAAGAAAGTTCAGCTACCTTAAATAATAACATGACACTTTTTCAAAGTGTTTTTTTCCCCCACACAAAACAAGAAATATAACTCTGTCAGCAGCTCAATAAGCCAAACTATGATGAATGGGCAATCAAGGAATATATACATATTTTGTAGAATATTCTTGATGAGTTGAATTCTACCTGAATCCAGCCATTCTTCATGTGTTCGTTCTTATTACAGTTGGACAGACATAACAGCAGTC
This sequence comes from Ovis canadensis, assembly GCF_042477335.2. Lineage (NCBI taxonomy): Eukaryota > Metazoa > Chordata > Mammalia > Artiodactyla > Bovidae > Ovis > Ovis canadensis. Next base: position 128,489,079 of record NC_091250.1, on the reverse strand, counting down.
ACGTTTTCTCTCCTTGTAGTCATCTGACTTGTATTTCTGCTCACACGCATTGAAAACGAAAACGGTATACGGAGCAAAACACACGCTCCATTTCAGCTGAGCTGAGCTTGCTTTTCATCGTGAATGGTGCTGTTTTATTTGGCACATTTGTGTTGCATAATTAAAACCAGATAAAGCAGAGATCAGTTGCTAACAGGCAAGTTGCCATGAAGAATAGAAGGTTTATATCTGTGACGAGCACATCACATTAACTGCGAAAGATGCAGCCGTTGTTTCCCAAAGATGGACTCTCCATTTCTGTGGAAGAGAGTTCTGCTGCAAAGTGCATACCCCACCAGGAACTAGAATTCCTTACCCCCTTTCTTTATATCTAGGCAAGGCCTTCCTGGCAGCTCAGCGGTAAGGAACCCAGCTGCAATTCAGGAGCTGCAGTGTCGGGCCCCTTAACCTCAGCCGAGTCGGGCCTTAAGCGAGCCTCGCTGGATCTGCTCGTGCTGGCTTCCGGCCCTGCAGGAGATGGGACTTTCATCTCTGGGTTGGGAAGATCCCCTGGAGAAGGAAATGGCAACTCACTCCAGTATTCTTGCCTGGGAACTCCCATGGACAGAGGAGCCTGGCAGGCCACAGTCCATGGGGTCGCAAAGAGTTGGACAGGGCTGAAGCTACTTAGCAGGCAAGGCCTTATGACCCATTGCTGCCAACAGAATGTGAGAGAAGTGATGTGTGTTATTTCCGAGCTGAATGGTAGGAAGGGATGTACCTTCTTCACTGAATTCCACTTCAACTCTGGAAGGAATTGATGAACTAGAGGGCTGAGGGTGATGGGGTCACAAGACAGGAGTTGGGGTCCTCAGTGAGCAAGAAACTCATTTCTGTTGTGCTAAACCACTGAAATCTGGGGTTTTCTCTGTTACAGTGGCTAACGTTAATTAATACACTCATCCATAATTCTGCTTTCTTCTATCATGGCACCTCCCTAATGTGAACAATTCCCAGGGACTGTGATATTCACCCTCTTCTCCAGGGGATCCTTCCCCACCTTTCTGATTAATTCTACTCATGTGTTCTTTGTTAATTAGAGCCAGGAGGCACTTGGGAGATTACAGTCCAACCAGCTGCCTTTGCAGGTTAGTTAACTGAAGTTTATAAATGATATCAAGCAATTCAGTCAAGATCCCATTGCTCATCAGTGGTTCAGTGTCCTCATGCCCCCAGAATTCAGTGTTTTTTTTATTTTTGTTTTTTTCCAACCTCACCATAGTATACCTTGGTAATCTATTAGTTTATACTTGAAACTACTTACGTTAGCTTTTAGGGATGGGGAAAGCATAATATTAGTATTGAGGCAGGAAGTAGCCCTATGTGACATTGTCCAGCTGTACAGTTATCTCAAGTGGAATTTTCCAAAACAGAAATATATTTGGAGATAAATGCATTGTTGCTTTTGTAATGGATTATTTAAAGTGACGTATTATTATCTCCTGGACCCCGTAAGCATTTATTTAAGTTTACTTCTCATTTATCTTTGGAATGTAGAGCTTCCAGGTTGGGTGAGTTTGTTAGATAGAAAAAACAAAAACTGCTTAATGTAGTTTATTAGAGAGATTTGCAACTAAAACTGAACACCCACTAAGGCAAATGGTCTGGAAGCATAGTAGCTCAATCACGACCCTCAAAATAAAATAGAGATGAGTTACAGTGTTTGGGGTAGTGATTGGGAGTTCAGAACAGAAAATCCAGTAACAAGTGTCCTATTTCCCATCTTGGTTCTAAACAAATAGGAAAATAGAGCATTGAAGAATAGGCTGAAATATCACCTTTCTGATTAAGAGGTCAGATTGGAGGGCTTGTCATGAGGTACATTGTCCAAGTGGGCTCCTTATTCTGAGCCCTAGAACCAGGTGCAATAAGGCTAGACTTTTGCAAATCTCCTATAGAAGCCGAGTTGGTCCCTGGAGGATCAGCTGGCTTCCTTTTGTTTGTTTGTTGTCTGTTTTTTCATTGAGGTATAGTTGATTTACAATGTCGTGTTAATTACTGGGGTACAGCAAAGTGATTCAATTATACGTAAATACGCATTCACGTTTTATAGTCTTTAACACTATGGTTTCTCGTGGGATATTGAACGTAGTTCAATGTGCTGTACAGTAGGACTTCATTCATCCATTCTACATATAAAAGCTTACATCTGCCAGCGCCAACTCCCACTCCATCCTGTCCCCACCCTGCGCCCCCTCCCTACCTTTGGCGACCATCTCTTTGTTCTCCATGTCCATAATTCTGTTTCTGCATCTCAGACAGGTTTATCTGTGCCATGTTCTGCATGTAAGTGACATAACGTGGTATCTGTCTTTCTCCTTCTGACTTACTTCCGTTAGTATGATAATCTCTAGGCTCATCCATGTTGCTGCAAATGGCGTATCCCGTTCTTTCTATTGGCTGAGTAATATTCCATTGTATGCACCACGTGTCTTTTATCCATTGATCTGACCATGGGCTTTAGATTGTTTCCATGTCCTGGCTACTGTGAATAGTGCTGCTGTGAGCATAGCGGTACGTGTATCTTTTCATATTAGAGTTTGCCTGGATATGTGCCCAGGAATGAGGTCGCTGGGTCATTCAGTGACTATGGTTTTGGTCTCCAAAGAACCTCCATACGGTTTCCCACAGTGGCTGAGCCAACTCACATTCCCACCAACAGTGGAAGAGGGGTTCCTTTTCTCCACACCCTCTCCAGCATTTGCTATTTGTAGACTTCTTAATGATGACTGTTCTGACCAGTGTTGACTTCTTGAAGGAGGTGGGGTGGAGACGCACTGAGCGTGCCTGGAGTCTTGAGCTAGCTGAGCTGCTGCCACGGGAAAGAAACGTCAGGAGTGAGAAACAGCATCTCCAGCTCACCAGGAGGTTGTCCACAGGGGCAGGGATAGACATTCACTGAGCATCTGTCCACAGTTGTTACTGTCCTAAATGCTTTATAAAATATTGGCTGTCCTGATAGCCATCTCATGATGAGGCTCAATGGTCAGTGAGAAGGCGGAGCTTCAGGTGATCAATGAGGGAGGAGCCACCGGGCAGATCCTGGTCCTCCCTTCCCTTCTGCATCATTGCACCCATTTCCTCATCTCTGACTCTCATCCTCAGAGACACGAAATAGCCAGATTTCAGGGCTGACAGAACCTAAACGGAGACCTCACTTCGTATTACTTTTTAACTTGTTTCTAAGGCTTTTCTTTTTTCCTGACAGATTAAACAACATGGTGGTGTGGGAACAAACACTTTTTACTTCTTTAAGACTCAAATCCCATCAACTATCTTACACAATTGTCTTCTTGCTCTCTATATAAAATAAACATGTTGACGAGCAATGTTCAAAATGACATTAAAACCTTTTTGAAAAGAAACCGTCTGGGAAATAAATTAGTCTGCATGTTACTGTAAGTCTTCATTTATAAACAGGCAGCTGTTTCCTATGTTTCTAGATGGTTAAACTTAATATGGCTAAAAGTAGGAAAGGTTTCCCCAGTTCTCAGGTTTGCAGAACCGGGATCACATATTTTATTAAAATGAGGAGCAGAGTACATTTCAATAATGAATATTATCACAGCGAAATTCATATATTCTTTTATTTATTTATATTTTTGCTGTGTAACAAATTACAACAAACAATGGTTTAATGTAGAAGTGAAGTCGCTCAGTCGTGTCCAACTCTTTTCGACCCCATAGGCTGTAGCCTACCACGCTCCTCCGTCCATGGGATTTTCCAAGCAAGAGTACTGAAGTGGGTTGCTATTTCCTTCACATCTATTACACCTTAGTTTATAAGACACCCATCAGATGGGTTCAACTTAGGGTCTCACAAGACCCAAGTCAAGGTATCAGCTGGGTTAGGCTCCTAGCTCATTCAGGTTGTTAGAAGAATTTGACTTCTTGTGGCTTTAGGGCTTTTTGCTGTTCAGTTGCTCAATTGTGTCTGACTCTGCAACGCAATGGACTGCAGCACACCAGGCTTCCCTGTCCTTCACTATCTCTTGGAGTTTGCTCAACCTCGTATCCATTGAGTCAGTGATGCCATCCAACCATCTTATCCTCTGTTGCCCCCTTCTCCTCCTGCCTTCAATCTTTCCCAGCGAAGGATCTTTTTCAGTGAGTTGGCTCTCACATCAGGTGGCCAAAGAACTGGAGCTTCCACTTCACCATCAGTCCTTCCAATGAATATTCAGGGTTGATTTCATTTAGGATGGACTGGTATGATCTCCTTGCTGTCCCAGGGACTCTCAGCTTTTTCCTTTTCTGTGACCAGCCAGAGAATATTCTCTGTTTTTAACAGGCTCATGAGATTGGGTCAAGCCCACTTGGATACCCTCCATATCTTAGGCTGATTAACTGGGACTTCAGTTACATCTGCAGAATCTCTTTGCAGCTGCACCTGGATTAGTACTGTATTGATAAGCAGGGACCAGCGTCCTATGGCACATCTGAGAATTCTGCCCACCAAAGGTCTATTTTCTTGTGACCTTTCATCTTAATGGTAGGTTCTCAGGTTTACTACATAACTGAACTGTGAGTGGCTGTTTCTGCCCTCTTTGGCTGTAAATAGTCAGAGACTGTTGATTCTAAGGAATAAAATAGGAGATGGCCAGTATGTTGGATTGCATGAGGGTCTTTCTCTCTCTCTCTCTCTCTTTTTTTTTCCTTTTGCATTTGCCCTCCCCCCTCTTCTATATCCTCCGCCACTTGTGGAAACAGTGGCGAAAAGCTAAGTGTTCAATAAGGGACAAGAGCATGGCTTTGGAGGAGTGACCAGGATTCCAATCCGTGCCTCTCTACCTACTTGCGTGCAGCACTGGGCACGCTCCCTAGCCTTTCTGAGTCTCATCTCCTACCTCTAAACGAGAAACAAACCTTCCCAAGTGCTCTCTGTTGTCGGCAAGTAAGTTCTCTGTGTAGCCTCCCAGCATGTTGTCTGGATCCTGCAAATGGTGACTAGTTTAGTTGTTTACACAGTAAAGTGTTTTGTTTTTTTTTTTTTTTAATTTGGCCCAACTATGTGGCATGTAGGATCTTAGTTCCCCAACCAGGGACGGAGCCTGTGCCCCCTGCATTGAAAATGCAGAGTCTGAACCACGGACCACCAGGGAAGCCCCCCACAGTAAAGTTCCAAGAAGCCGAATATCAGCCCTCATTCCTAGAGGCGATTTTTGAACACAGCTGGCAAAAGAAAGATAAATCAGGGGCAGATATGTTGTTTCCCTGCCTCCACATCACTGAGTCTAAAAGGTGGAAGTTAAGATCAGCTTTGATTGAGGGAAAGGGACAAGAAAGAGAGCATCAAAGTAGAGAAGGGACGGTCTGTATCCTTAGAAGATGGGCTGTGCCCAGTTGCTCAGTCATGTCCGACTCTCTGCCACCCCATGGACTGTAGCCTGCCAGGCTCAGAGTGGCAGGGGCCGACCTTCCAGTCTGGTCAGGCAGGTTGGCAGATGTCCTTGGGAAGGGTCTTTTCCTGCCCCACCTCTGGTCCTTTATCCTCATCAGCTGTTCCTTCTGGATCACTCTCATGCCCCTCCTCCTTCTCGTACTTCCTTGCCTGATCACCCTGCTCCGTGGCCGCAGAGGGTAAAGGTTTAGAAGCATGTGGCTGGACTGGAGGCAGCCCAGGGACACTCACTTCTTGCCCCTTGAAGGTCACGTGGACTGCCAAAAGGTCGCTTAACTTCTGTCTGCCTCATTTGGCTCCTCTTTGAAATTGACATGAAAGACAATAGTATCGACCTTACAGCACTATTGTGAGGATTAAATGAGTTCATGAAGGTAGAAGATTAGTGCGTGGCCATAGCAAATGCTTGAGAAGTGTTATGCTCAGCATTATTAATTGTCATCATCATTATTCTCTTTCAGCCTAGAAAAGTGCCCTTCTCTCTCCCCCGCCTTCATCCCCAACTCTCTCCTTCTCTCTGTTATTTCTTTACTACACAATGTCAGCATCCACAATTAAAAGCAGCATTCAATCGCAGTCACCCCCCTAAACTCACTTTGTTTTGTGCATTGTTTTTCAGTTCTTGGCCATATGAATGAAAAGGATGAAAGAGGAAAGGTCTAAAAAAATCACCTTAGTGCCCTTTACATTTCTGCAAGGCACTGAAATAATGCAATGTTTTATTTCATATCTTTCAATTTTCTAAGTTTGTGTGTATGTATGTATGTGTGTGTGTGTATGTTTTCCTGCCCCAACCTGGTGATAAGCTCAGAGACCCTGTTTTATATTTCTTAGATTTCCCACCACTGAGATTTGGAAAAGCCTAATAAACATCATGTTCATCTCTACACTTGTTTGACAATAAAGAGAATTCAAGGAGATGGATGGTAAAGAATCCACCTGCAATGCAGGAGACCCAGGTTCGACCTCTGGGTCAGAGAGATCTCCTGGAGAATGGAATGGCAACCAACTCCAGTATTCTTGCCTGGAGAATCCCATGGACAGAGGACCTGGCGGGCTACAGTCCAAGGGGGTAGCTAAAAGTCACATGAGTGACTTTCACTTTCAAGAAGATGGAAATAAAAAATTGCTAGTGTTAATGCCTTAAAAGATGAAGTCTAGTTTAGAAAATGGGACTTCAGGCCCATGAATCAACTGGATTCTCTCCTAGGGTCCTCAGAGAAGACACTTACCCATCCCATGTGAGTAGGGCTATCATTTCCTAATCCTTCTATCCATCTCTCTCCCAGGCCCTCCTGAAAGCAGATGGCAGAGGAGCAGGGAATGGGTCCTTTCTGCAGGTCTGTTCCATAGAAGAGAGGCTGAGGCCAAGCTGGATTTTCTCAAAATCTCCTGCAGAGTTTACCAAATAATTCATTCCACATTTCCTGAGACAGAGTAAGAAGGGGGCCCAAGAGAGACACAGGGCATTACTCTAAAGAGGCTCACTCCACTTGGAAAACCTGAAGGCCGGGACAAGGTGCCCCCCTGGACCCAGCTGAAACCCTACCAGTACCCAGCATTGCATGTCACACACTATACATTTGGAGCACTTCAACTGGACACTTGATACCCACGTGGGGTTAAGAATCCCTCCAAGTCAATAACGTGTCTGGTTTGTTGTATGTCAATTACACTTCAGTGCAGCTGTGAAAAAGGAACAGAGTTTACCAGCAGGCCTGGCACAAAATAATTGCTCAACAAATGTTAACTCTTGAGCTGACCTTTGTTGCATTCCCGTGGTGAAGACAAAGGCCACAAAGATGTCATCCTTCACTGTGGCCTGTAGAGCTATAGAATCTACAGAGTTGAGAAGCCCTCTCTGGACTCCTTGGTCACTGTCTGGCAGGCTTGGCCATCCCGCCTGGGGACTTCTGATTTGGGGCTGAGCTCCGAAATCACTGTTTGTTTTCTCTGTCCACTGCTGTCCAGACACAATGGCCCATCTCTCCCACATGGCAGCTCTCAGGACTGCTCATAATTGTCTCAGATGCTCTGGGTGAATGGCTGTGTATATAGCTTCTAGGCATTTCCCAGACCACTCCCTGCAAATTTTACAGAGATCCACGTTCTGATTCACATGGCCCCCAATATGCCCACCAAACAAGGTGAAAATATTTCCAGCCATTTCCCAGTGTTTCTATAATAGAGCAAAAAAGCAGAAATTTAATATCATTTATAAAGTTATTTACGTGGGTTGTATGAAATTGGAACACACGCTCTGGTTTGGCTGGATATTTCAGTTTCTCTCCATTTTCCTGGCATCCCAGCTGTTTTCACATTTGCCAGAACAAAAGCCTCTCAGTTTGGATAATGAACTTTGTGGGTGTGTGTTTGCCGCTCAGTCGCGCCCGACTCTTTGCGCCCCCGTGGACCATAGCCCGCCAGGCTCCTCTGTCCATGGGATTCTCCAGGCAAGAATACTGGAGTGGGTTGCCGCTAATCATATAATAAATATAAAAATATAATAACATAGCTGGAGTCGCCACTGCAATGATAAACTATGGGAGTGCGTAATTATACAAAACGAGATATTTGATCTAAAAACAAGTCATGTTCTGGAGCTATATGGAAGCAACTGGAAACTCAGATTGCTCAGTTCTCAGGTCCTTTCCCGAGGAAGGGTCCTGCCTGGCCGGGACCAGCGTCACCAGGCTGCTAGGCTGAAGCTCTGAATGTGGGGCGTGTGGATCGCATTCCCCTGCTCTCCCAGCGAGTATCTCTCGGCTTCACTCACCTTTCCTGCCGGGTCCAGCCGTCCCTCATGCCATCTATCTTTTGCAGTCCTCTCCCACGTGCTTCTCTCCGTTCTGTTCAGCTGGCTGTCAGTAACTTTTGTGACCACACTCTATGCACATGTGTTCATTTGTTTCCACGTAACTGGATGAGGACAGACGACCCTTCACAGCCTGGGAAAGAGGTTCAGGTCCACTGCCCCACGCCAGGCCCCCTGAACTCTGCCCATGCTTCTGACCCTCATGCACACTCTATCTCCTCTCCCCGCAACCTCACACCTAGTGACGATCTTCCTCCAGAGCTGATTGAATATGCCAAGCGCTTCACAGGTATTAGCACGTGCAGACCTCACCATGACCTTACCCCGTGCCCACTGCCCTGTCTCCACTTACAGATGAAAACTGAGTCTCCAAGAGCTTAAGGAACTCTCTCGCTGCTAATAAGAGAGGAGCCAAGAGGCAGAGTTCAGCTTCTCTGATTCAAACCCCAGAGGCAGGTCTCTGTCCTGCTTTCTGGCTTGCACCCAGCTCCGGGCATCCTCAACACGAAATGCGGAGACAGCACCACGTGCAATAACCCTTTCCTGACTTGGCTGTCAAGTTCCCCCTTTCCGTGTGGTTTCCTTAAACTGTCATGGCTTAGACCTCATGCATTTATAAAATCAAGCATTATATCATTCTTGTACCTGCCTTGAAATGCTTCTCATTTCCGGCTTATTATTTATTTTTTAATATTAAGATTTTTTGGTTGTTAAATTTCCTTTCATTAGCACTTGTTTACATATCTTTTTTCATTGCCTTTTTTCCACCTGTCTTCTGTCTTCTAACCAGTATACAACTGTATTGGTTCCTTTAAATCCTATCTAACAGTTTTAATAGATGAGCTTAACCATATTTATTACAAGTATTGATATGCTTAAACTTTATTCCTGACATCTTATTTTGAGTTTCCTATTTAACCCATTTCCAAGAATTTTTTTAAGTTTTCTTTTTAATGTAGACCATTTTAAAGTATTTGTTGAATTTGTTACAATATTGTTTCTGTTTTCTGTTTTGTTTTGTTTATTTCTGAGGCATGTGGAATCTTAGCTCCCCAACCAAGAATGGAACACACACCCATTGTATTGGAAGGCAACGTCTGAACTAATGGACCACCAGGGAAGTCCCTGGCTTATTATTTAGACTGTAGTTCTCGAAGCTACTGATAATTCCTTAGGGCTATTTGCACCTCTGGAACTTAGCAGAGTGTCCATCTGCCGTGTTTGTGTGTGTGTTGTGTGTGTGTGTGTGTGCGTCTGTGCACATGTTCAGTCATGTCCAATTCTTTGTGACCCCATGGACTGTGACCCATCACATTCCTCTGTCCTTGGAAGTTTCCAGGCAAGAATACTGGTTGCTGTTCAGTCCCTCAGTCGTGTCTGACCCTGCGATCCGATGGACTGCAGCACACCAGGCTTCCCTGTCCTTCCCCATCTCCTGGAGTTTTCCCAAACTCATGTCGATTGAGTCAATGATGCCATCCAACCATCTCATCCTCTGTCACCCCCTTCTTCTCCTGTTCTCAATCTTTCCTCATCAGGGTCTTTTCCAATGAGTCAGATCTACTCCAGGTGGCCAAAGTATTACAGCTTCAACTTCAGCATCAGTCCTTCCAGTGAATATTCAGGACTGATTTTCTTTAGGATGTACTGGTTGGATCTCCTTGCAGTCCAAGGGACACTCAAGTCTTCTCCAGCACCACAGTTTGAGAGCATCAGTTCTTTGGTGTTCAGCCTTCTTTACGGTCCAAATCTCACATCTGTACATGACTACTGGGAAAACCATAGCTTTGACTATACAGACCTTCATAAGCAAAGTGTTATCTCTACTTTTTAATATGCTGTCTAGATTTATCATAGCTTTTCTTCCAAGGAGCAAGCGTCTTTTAATTTCATGGCTGCAGTCACTATCCATAGTGATTTTGGAGCCCAAGAAAGTAAAGTCTGTCACTGTTTCCATTTTTTCCCCATCTATTTGGCATGAAGTGTTAGGACTGGATGACATGATCTTAGTTTTTTGAATGCTGTGTTTTAGGCCAGCTTTTTCACTCTCCTTTTTCACCTTCATCAAGAGGCTCTTCAGTTCCTCTTCACTTTCTGCCATTAGGGAGACATTATTTGCATATCTGAGGTTATTGATATTTCTCCTGGCAATCTTGATTCCAGCTTGTGTTTCATTCAGCCCAATGTACTGCATGATGAACTCTGCATAGACGTTAAATGATATGCAGCTTTGACCTTCTCCTTTCACAATTTAAAACCAATATGTTGTTCCATGTTCAGTCTAACTGTTGCTTCTTGACCTGCGTACAGGTTTCTCAGGAAGCAGGTAAGATGGTCTGGTATTCCCATCTCTTGAAGAATTTTCTACAGTTTAATTGTGATTCACACAGTCAAAGGCTTTAGTGTAGTCAATGAAACAGAAGTAAATGGGTTATTCTGGAATTATCTTGCTTTTTCTATGATCCAATGAATGTTGGCAATTTGAACTCTGGTTCCTCTGCCTTTTCTAAATCCAGCTTGTACATCTGGAAGCTCTCAGTTCACATACTGTTGAAGCCTAGCTTGAAGGATTTTGAGCATTAACTTGATGGTGTGTGAGATGAGTGCCGTTGTGCAGTAGTTTGAGCATTCTTTGGCATTGCCCTTCTTTGGTATTAGAGTGAAAACTGTCCTTTTCCAGTCCTGTGGCCACTGGTGAGTTTTCCAAATTTGGTGGCATATTGAGTGCAGCACTTTAACAGCATCATCTTACTGGAATGGATTGCCATTTCCTTCTCCAAGGGATCTTCCCGACCCAGGATCAAACCGTGTCTCTTGCATCTCCTATATGGGCAGGTGGATTATTTACCACTGTGCCACCTGAGAAACCCACCTATGTCCTAGGAGGTGAATGATGCTCACTGGTCAATAGAAGTTTCCTCTTCTGTATAAGTCCCAACAACATCTGCCATGCAGCCTTGTACAAAGCAGGGATTCTGATCTAGCCTGTGTCACCAGTGGGCACGTGATCCTCACCTGGGGGGTTTGCCTTCTTGTACTTCAGTTCTTCCCAGGTAAAACCATTTCAACCCCCTCTCCACTCTCTAGGGATAGAGGGATGGGATACAGAAAGAGATGAAATACTCTCCAGTCCGACTCTTTGCAATCCCATGGACTGCAGCTCTCCAGGCTCCTCTGTCCATGGGATTCTCCAGGCAAGAACACTGGGGTGGGTTGCATGCCCTCCTCCAGGGGATAGTCCCAATTCAGGGATGGAACCACATCTCTTAAGTCTCCTGCATTGGCAGGTGGGTTCATTACCACTAGCACTACCTGGGAAGTCCCAGGATGTGATGATACTCAGTTATAAAAACTGACTTCTCCCAACAGAGGTGTTCGTGTGGGTATGAAATATACTGTTCATCTTCCTATCATTAATAAAAGCTTAATGAGCATCTGCCAATATGCCAAACAGTCCTTCCTAATCTGACAAACATCTTTGATTAATTAAGCACAGACAGATACGTGTATTCAATGGGATTCTAAATAATCTTGTACTAAAAAATGGGGAAATCTCTGTATAAATAAGTCAAGTCTGCCTTTGATTTATTTTTATGTTTTAACATATTGAATTAAATTGTTGCAATGGGAAAAGATACACAGACCTCATCTTCATAGATCATTAGAGCTCATATTTTTAAATGTTCCACATATATTGCATGGGCACTATTACTATATTAAGATGTATATAGTGTTAAGGGTTTAAGTGACTTTGGGCTCAGGGCCAACATTTTGATAATAACCACCAGGATATATAATTTTATTCATCTTGATTATTTTTGCAGCAGCAGTTGACCCTTGAGCAACATGGGATTGGACTGTATGGGTCCACTTACGCGTGGATTTTTTTCAGTAAATATGCATAGCCATACTGCATGATCCCCGGTTGACTGCATCCCACCAATGCAGGATTGCATAATCAGAAGGCTGACCATAAAGTTCTATGTGGATTTTCAATTCCACTGGGAGTCAGCACACCTATCCCTCGTGTTGTTCAGGAGTCAACTGTAGTTGAAAGACTTATTTTGCACTTGCTGGGTTCTATAATTATCTACATTCCTGCCTTTCCCATGAGACCAGAAGTGCCAGGACAGCAGGAGCTGGGTTTTTCTTTTCTCTTCCTGCCTAATGTTTTTTATTTTATGAAAGTGCCTGGCAGAGAACATCTTCAGTGAATCTTTTGAACTATTGTATCTATATTAGGAATGTGACTCATCATTGTTTTTGCACTATTTGACTTTTATTGAAGTTGCATAGAGCTCTTACCATATTACAAAATTTAAAAAGTATGCATGTGATAAAATTGCATAAGATTAAGGGCACACTCAGTGGTAAAGAATCCGCCTGCCAACGCAGGAGACTCAAGAGATGGAGGCTCAGTCCCTGGGTTGGGAAGGTCTCCTGGAGGAGGGAATGGCAACCCACTCCAGTATTCTTGCCTGGGAAATCCCATGGACAGAGGAGCCTGGTGGGCTACACTCCATGGAGTTTTGAAGAGTGGGACATGACCGAGTGACCGAACACAAACATGCGCACAGGCCCACACACGTGTGAATGTTTGTGCAAGTAGTGAGCCCTGGCTCAGGTGGGGCTGAGGTATCAAGGCCAATGTCAGTTCCCTGGATGCAGTTGTTCCTATACTTGGGCTCTGCCAGGAAGACCGGTGGGGAGAATGGAGGGAAGAATATTCTGGATCTCTCTGTATTATTTCTTACAATGGCAGATGAACCAACAATTATTTCAAAATGAAGAGTTTTTAAAAATGAGTACATCCATGGTACAGAGGAGGTGCTGTGACAATGCTCAGAATTGTAGGCACAAGTTAGCAGCAATCTGATCGTTTCACGGTTCATGGGGCTTCCTTATATGTAGACATGAATGCCAGTGAGAACTTCATTTTGGGGTTCCTCATCCATAAATTAGGTATTTTGCTATCATAGTGCTGAACGGAAACAAAAGCCACCCTCCATTCCTTTACTGTTGACAAAGAACAAGATGTGTGTGTGTGTGTGTGTGTGTGTGCTGTCAAAAGATGAGATCTTTATTTCTTCTACAATTTTATCCAGAAAAATGACAGCAACAACAAATACTAATTCAATCCCTCCTGTGTGCAAGGTACCACACATTTGCAGATCCCAAGAAATGCAATTCTTTGTTACAGATGATGAGGGCGTGGTGGGGGTGGGACGGGCCGTGGGGATGGTGTGCCAGGCAGACCAAGGTTCAAAGCCTGCGTCACAGGTTGTTCCTGTTTGTGTGCCTTCACTGTTTACTTGTGTGAGGCGATTGCTCAGCTTCTTGGTTTCCTTACCCATATGTACATGAGTGAGTGACAATCCCTACCTTGCAAAAATACAGCCCAGAAATGAAATTATTGGGTTGGCCAGACAGTTTGTTCAAATTTTTCATAAGATGGTATAGAAAAACCTGAATGAATTTTTTGGCCAAAGCAATATAGTATGTGCGGATATTATATAAACCAAGTCCCAGTCTAGCCCATTACATGGGAACACAACAAAAGATATGTGCTTCTAACTTACTGCTTTGCCGACAAAGGTCTATACAGTCAAAGCTATGGTTTTCCCAGTAGTCATGTATGGATGTGAGAGTTGGACTATAAAGAAAGCTGAGCACTGAAGAATTGATGCTTTCAAACTGTGGTGCTAGAGAAGACTCTTGAGAGCCCCTTGAACTACAAGGAGATCAAACCAGTCAATCCTAAAGGGAAAACTGCATATTCATTGGAAGGACTGATGCTGAAGCTCCAATACTTTGGCTGCCTGATGTGAAGACCTGACTCATTAGAAAAGACCCTGATGGGGAAAGACTGAAGGCCGGAGAAGGGGATGACAGAGGATGAGATGGTTGGATGGCATCACTGACTTGATGGACATGAGTTTGAGCAAACTCCTGGAGATGGTGAAGGACAGGGAAGCCTGGTGTGCTGCAGTCCATGGGGTTGCAAAGAGTCGAACACGACTTAGCAACTGAACAATAACTTACCACTGGGAACGCCTCGGTTCCCTCTTCCAATCACCTCCCCATGGTGACTGCCCTCATCTTTGGCATTTCAAAGACTAAAGACAACCTCCATGACTGGGTATCAGTAGAGATGCCAGCAAGAATTTCAACCAGCATGAGATTTGGAAGTAGATACCTGTGATGGATTATTACAATTTTCTATCATGTAATATCATGTAATTGCTTTCCTGTTTGACCAAAGGTATTTCATTTAAGCTATTTCTAATTTGCTTTAAACTATTAACTCTGGAAATGCATAAAATGGGAATCTTCTTTGGGCAACCTCCCAGCTTCCTCAGCAGTGCAGCTGCAGTTGAGTTAACCTATGGGCGCATGCTCTGTAAACAGTAAAGTGATGCACAAATGTGGGTCATTATTGCTAATACTGTTATTGACCTTTGCTCTAATTTTCCTGTGCGCTCTCTCTGTGCTCTGGGCAGAGGTGCCATGAAATTTAACAGGCCTCTCTGCAAGGACAGGAGGCATGCAGAAGAGGAAGAAGTGTACTCATTTTGATATTCAGGGTTCCCTTCCTCTTCAACAAGAACTTTTGTCAGGGTAATTTGGTTTCTCAGCCTCAGCACTAGGGGCTTTTTGGTGTGGATAGTTTTATATTTGGGGGTGAAGAAGGAGATGATAATGCATGTTCAGTGACTTCAGTCATGTTCAACTCTTAGCATTCCTGTGGACTGTAACCCACCAGGCTCCTCTGTCCATGAGATTCCCCAGGCAAGAATGCTAGAGTAGGTTACCATCCCTTCCTCCAGGAGATCTTCCCAACCCAGAGATCGAACTCATGTCTGCCTGTATCTCCTGCATTGCAGGTGAATTCTTTACCCACTGAAGCACCTGGGAAGCTGGAAAAAGGAGGAGGTCCTATGAAACGTAGGCTATTTGGCAGCATCCCTGGCTTCTAGAGGCCGATTACCCCCTCATCACTTGTGGCAACCATAGTGTGTCCAGATACGGCCAGACGTTCCCATATAACAGTATATTCATGCCAGGACTTGCTTGTCAACAGCAAAGAAAAATAGAACACTCAGCAGCATAAGGAAACCAAAAACCTCTGCAAAATTCTGATGGCTTCACAAAACCTACTGCAACAAATTTCAGAGCTACCTAAAATGAATTCTTAAACAGAAGGCGTGTGTGAAAAGAAGGTTTTTAGAAGACCTTAGGTTTTGAAATGGCTACCCACTTTAGTATTCTTGCCTGGAAAATCCCATGAACAGAGGAGTCTGGTGGGCTACAGTCCATGGGTTAGCAAAGAATCGGACATGACTGAACATCTGAGCATAGATTTTGAGAAGACCTGAGTGTTTCTTATTGCTAACTAATCTAAAAGTGACACAACAGCAGCCCCAAAATCTAACGGTGGTAATGGGGGAGGTGTTGCAGAAATAACCTTGACTTTGGCCGTCTAGTCTACTTCTGATATTCATGTATTCATTCACTCACCAATTAGTTAATAAGTATCCACTCACTGCTTAGTTAATAAGTATCCACAAGTGTTTTCAACACAATCTTTGAGCAGATTATACACATGCTGAAGACGTTGGACTGGTGTTGTAGGAAGAGGGTATCCCATAAAGAGTTTGTATTTATAAATGGTAAGCAAAGATATTAACTGTGAAACAAATTCATGCCCTTATCCCTGAAAAGGAATATCATGGTAATTGCCACCGTCCTTCAGAATCACAGCTTCCCTGGTGGCTCAGACGGGTAAAGAATCTGCCTGCAATGCAGAAGACGTGGGTTCAATCCCTGAGTTGGGAAGATCCCCTGGAGCAAGGAATGGCTACCCGCTCTGGTATTCTTGCCTGGAGAATCCCATGGACAGAGGATCCTGGTAGGCTACAATCTATGGCGATGTAACGAGTCAGACAGGACTGAGCGACTAACACTTTCACTTCAGAATCAAAACCTTGTTGGTCACAAATCAGAATTTTCAGTGATGAGCTGGAAGAAGAAGGAAGGGAGAGAGGGAGGGAGGAAAGGAAAGAAAGAAGGCAGTAGTTGGTTTTGGGTTTTTTGCCCCCTTGAAGGACTCATTCTCTCCTTGTTACTGTAGAGAATGAAATGAGTTATTGTTTCTCCATTGTTTCTTATTTTCCTAACCCTGCCAGAGGCAGGAGGTTTAACTGGAGATCCTCAGCCTGTTGACCGGCTGGTGCAAACCCCGCCTCCATGGATCCTGGCTGCCTGTAGCCTGGCTCCTTTTTGCTCATGCGTATCTATCTGTCTGTTCTGTAGCTGCTGCCTAAACAGATTTTCTGTTTTTAATAAAGAGCGGGAAAGGCTTACAGTCCTTCCCAGTAGGATAGTTGAAAAAAGAAACTGGAACACAAGTCAACAGGGGCACAGTTGCCCTTCTGTTAACTCTTGCCTGTCTGGTGGTGAGCCTGGGACGCTGTCCGCCAGCCTCAGCATCTTCTTAGACAACATTGCCAGACTTCAAGCAACTTCCACCAGGCTTCCTTCCCTTCTGCTCTTCTCCTGCTCTGTCTGACTTGGCCACAAGAGAATGTTGGTTTTGGGGGACACACTTATCCTGGGAATCACTAGAGATAGAGGCTAGGATTGCTGGTTCTGAACTTGAACTGATTTCTAACTGGGTTCTGTCACTTACAGGCTGTGTGATCACAGGCCAGTTGGTTAACATCTCTGAGTTTTGTGTTTTTGTTTTTGTTTGTTTTGCTGAAAAACTGGAATGATAATGATACCTTCCTCATAGGAGTAGCTCTGAGTAATGAATGAGGAAGCGTCTTTAAGGCACTGGATAGCTGGCAAACAGTTGCTGCTGTTTTTTTGTCACTATCACCAGAGTCTTGGTGTTCTCCACACACCCGGGCAGGGAGCTGGGAGGCAGGTCTGGAAATTGCATCCCAGGCATCATTTTTCCTGCAGAAACTAAGAAAATGGTGAGTCATTAAAACAACTGCCAGACGGCTGCAGCCCACTTTTGTCCTGTGTGGAAAGCAACTGACTTCTTGAACCTGGCTCTGTGTGTGTGTGTGTGTGTGTGTGTGTGTGTGTGTGAACATCACTCAGTCATGTCCAACTCTTTGCCACACCATGGACTATACAGTCCATGGAATCCTCCAGGCCAGAATACTGAAGTGGGCAACCTTTCCCTTCTCCAGGGGATCTTGCCAACCCAGGGATCGAACCCGGTTCTCCCACATTGCAGGCGGATTCTTTACCAGCTGAGCCACAAGGGAAGCCCAAGAATACTGGAGTGGGTATCCTATCCCTTCTCCAGCAGATCTTCCCAACCCAGGAATCGAACTGGGGTCTCCTGCATTGCAGGTGGATTCTTTACCAGCTGAGCCACAAGGGAAGCCCAAGAATACTGGAGTGGGTATCCTATCCCTTCTCCAGCAGATCTTCCCAACCCAGGAATCGAACTGGGGTCTCCTGCATTGCAGGTGGATTCTTTACCAATGGAATTACCAGGGAGGCCCCTGAACCTGGCTGGTGTCATCTAACCATGGCTCCAGACACCCGCCTGCTTGCCGAGTCACTCTGTGCCAATAGCTTCTGGCACACAGGAGGACCTCTGGTCTCCACGGTATCCCCCGAGCTCTTGGGCTCTTCTCAGTGGAGTGGACCCCGCCTGCCGTGGGACAGCGACTGGGCCCCTCTGTCTGGGCTGCTGGACACTGGAGCTCCCAGAGTCAGCACAGGATGTTCATCCGTTTGCACACGTCAAGCCCAGGGTTCTGATTGTACGTTGGTCTCCGTCTCTGGGGGCTTGACTGACCTGTGCCCAGAATAGGCTTGGGTTCTGGCTGCTGAGGGAACCCAGATGCCTTGGGACAGCGACAGAGGAGCCGAGGGCTCTCAGGGTGCCAGGAGCCCCCACTTTGGGCAGCAGGTTGTACACAGAAAATCTCATTTCTCTTTCACTACAAACCTGGGAGCCTGGCTCTGTGCAGATGAAGAAACTCGTGATCCACTGAAAGGGAGTGTGAGTCTAAGTTCCCAAGATAGAGATTTGCCAGAATTTTCCTCTCGACATCCATTTGACAGGTGATGTTCTCATGGTTGACGTGCTCTCGGGGGGTAAATCTATGATTTTAATAAGCCCTCCTCTGAATTTTTCAGAGAAATTTGAGAAAATTGGGTTTAAACTCAAAGCTCTTGTTTCTGTGTGCATGCTACTTAAAAACATTTTTTTTTGAGTATTTGAGTAATGATATCATCCAGTGAAAGATCTATTTCTGAATATCACAAAGATAACACAGGCTGTGGGTTCTACACCATCCCCCACACACCAGCTGTGACTAACTCTTCCTCCTAGGAAAGGAGCCCACACACCGCAATTCAGGGTCACAGGTTCAAGGTAATCCACGCACAGCTCTTAGAATACAATTGCATGGTCAACACGCTCAATAAATAACAAGAGCGAATCTGCATACAGCCTTTGGTTTGGGAAGATCCCCTGGAGGAGAGCATGGAACCCACTCCAGGATTCTTGCCTGGAGAATTCGCATGGACAGAGGAGCCTAGCGGGCTACACTCCATGTGGTCGCACAGAGTCGGACACGCCTGAGCATCTTTCCCTTTTCTAGCATTCTCTCACTGTTGTTGTTCAGTTGCTAAGTCACTTCTGACTCTTTGTGACCCCATGGACTGCAGCACACCAGGCTCCTCTATCCTCCACTATCTCCCGGGGTTTGCTCAAATTCATGTCCATTGAGTCAGTGATGCTATCTAACCATCTCATCCTCTGCTGCCCCCTCCTCCTTTTGCCTTCAATTTTTCCCAGTATCAGGGTCTTTTCCAAAGAGTTGCCTCTTGGCATCAAGTGGCCAAAATATTGGAGCTTCAGCAACAGTCATTTCCTTTTAGAATTGACTGGTTTGATCTCTTACTGAGTGACATATTTTAACAAATTTAATTGCCACAAAAACCTTTTTAAGTGAGTATTGTCATCACCTGCATTTTATAGATAAGACTCCTGTTGCCTAGGGTAGAGTATTTGCCTAAGGTCTGAATGTGGAAAGCAGTGGACCTTGAATTTAAACTGAGAGGAGCTTCCTCTGATCAGAGTCTGCCATCTTTAATTGCATTTAATTGGTATTTTACCAAGAACTTGAACTGGCTTGTTTTTATTTAATAGTCAGTGAGTCCTGAGAGTCAGGATTTGAACTGTTGTTATCAGCAAGTTACTGTAGCAGTCTCTTAGATCCCAGGGAGACCACTATCTGTGACTCCACCTTGAGAAACACCCTGGAAGGTGGTCGGCAGAGAGCATAGTGGCAAAGACTGACAACTTTTGTGTGTGAAGTCACAGGGCAGTCTGCCCCTAAAATTAGAGATTTGCAAAATAAATGCCATTTGAGGGCATGTGGCTTATGTTAGTGAGCCTCTTGACTCATGGGGCTGCCATTTTTCTTGGACTGGCATATACTGGAGTTTCCCCATGGTTCAGCCATAAAGAATCTACCTGCATTGCAGGAGACTCAGGTTCAGTCCCTAGGTCAGGAAGATCCCCTGGAGAAGGGAATGGCTACCCATTCCAATAATCTTGCTGGAAAAATCCCCTTAGACAGAGGATCCTGGTAGGTATATATCACTAAATTGTGTCCTGGCTCTGGACAAGCTCTGACTCTAAGGAGTGCCGATCACAAGCCATCTGCAAAGGATTCCAGTGGTGGGCACAGGGCGGACCTCAGGCTGCTTCCGTTCAGCTTCTTCATCAATGACTTAGATGAGCAGGTGCAAGACTTTTCATGAAGAGTCAGAGAGGAAATGCTTACTGCATTGCAGACTGTTGGGTCTCTGTCATACCTACTCATGTCTGATATCCTTGCATGTAAGTAGGCTTCAGTTCAGTTCAGTTCAGTCACTCAGTCATGTCCGACTCTTTGTGACCCCATGAATCGCAGCACACCAGGCCTCCCTGTCCATCACCAACTCCCGGAGTTCACTCAGACTCACGTCCATCGAGTCAGTGATGCCATCCAGCCATCTCATCCTCTGTCGTCCCCTTCTCCTCCTGCCCCCAATCCCTCCCAGCATCAGAGTCTTTTCCAGTGAGTCAGCTCTTCACACGAGGTGGCCGAAGTACTGGAGTTTCAGCTTTAGCATCATTCCTTCCAAAGAAATCCCAGGGTTGATCTCCTTCAGAATGGACTGGTTGGATCTCCTTGCAGTCCAAGGGACTCTCAAGAGTCTTCTCCAACACCACAGTTCAAAAGCTTCAATTCTTCGGCACTCAACTTTCTTCACAGTCCAACTCTCACATCCATACATGACCACTGGAAAAATCATAGCTTTGACTAGATGGACCTTTGTTGGCAAAGTAATATCTCTGCTTTTGAATATGCTCTCTAGGTTGGTCATAACTTTTCTTCCAAGAAGTAAGCGTCTTTTGATTTCATGGCTGCAATCACCATCTGCAGTGATTTTGGAGCCCCCAAAAATAAAGTCTGACACTGTTTCCACTGTTTCCCCATCTATTTCCCATGAAGTGATAGGACCGGATGCCATGATCTTCATTTTCTGAATGTTGAGCTTTAAGCCAACTTTTTCACTCTCCTCTTTCACTTTCATCAAGAAGCTTTTTAGTTCCTCTTTGCCTTCTGCCATAAGGGTGGTGTCATCTGCATGTCTGAGGTTATTGATATTTCTCCTGGCAATCTTGATTCCAGCTTGTGCTTCTTCCAGTCCAGCGTTTCTCATGATGTACTCTGCATATAAGTTAAATAGGCAGGGTGGCAATATACAGCCTTGATGTACTCCTTTTCCTATTTGGAACCAGTCTGTTGTTCCATGTCCAGTTCTAACTGTTGCTTCCTGAAGATCCTTAAATAAATGTACACAGCTATATTCCAATAAAACATTATAAAAACAGGTGATGAGCCAGTATGTGACATGAACCTTAGGCCCTAGTTTGCCGACCTCTGATCAAGATCCAGAAGGCAGGGACTTCCCTGGAAGTCTAGTGGTAAAGAATCTGCCTTCCAGTGCAGGGTACACAGGTTCTAGCCCTGGTCAGGGAATTAAGATCCTGCATACTTCAAGGCAACTAAACCTGTGCCACAATGGAGACCCAGCACAGCCAAAAACAAGCAAATAAAAAGCTATATCTGAAGACACAGAGACAGATTTATTACACTAGTAATGACAAAAACCTGGGAAAGAGGGCTGAAGTGTGGGTGCTGAGAATGAAGATTCACAAAGCTCTCAGAGGTCCAGGACAATAGCAAGTAGTAAATGTTAGAAATTCTGTGAATAGCTGGGTTGGAATTCTGGTTCTGTCACTTATTAGGCTTGTCTGCCTTTGACAACTGATGCAATGCACTTCATCTTTCTGAATCTCACATATGTCTTCTGTAAAGGAGAGAACATCATGAACCTTCCTCTGTGCTCAGTCGTATCCAATTCTATGTGACTCCATGAACTGTAGCCCACCAGGCTCCTCTGTCCCTGGGATTTCTCCAGGCAAGAATGCTGGAATGGGTAGCCATTGCCTTCTCCAAACCTTCCTCTGTGGATCCGTGTGAAGATCAAATATAGAGCTATATTTATCAATAGACAAAAAAATGCATTTTTAATTACAAAAGGATAAAGATAGATACTTCCATTTATCTTTTAGGGGATAATCAGCAGAAGTCTAGACTGCAAGAACTTGGTTAAGAATCAGGGTCCAGATTTTAGGTGACTGAAAGCCTAGGATGAGCCAGGTGTGTGGCCTGGCTACCCTAAAGGCAGCTGCCACCATCCCTGCGTGTTTGGGGGTGGGCAGCGGATACGAAGGAAACTGGTGTCCATAGGCTGGACCAGCCTGGGAGGCAGAGTCATTGCTGTCAGAGAAGCATAGCAGAGGGCAAAGGACAAGAACTGGGAATTCTGGGCTAGCATCCCAGTTCTGTCACCTCTTGGCCTTGAGATCTTAGTCAAATCACATAGTTAGCCTGACCTTCAGTTCTGCGTCCAAGAACAGCATCTTGCTTCCAGAATTGTGGGGACCCTGATAGATGACTCTCCCTCCAGTTGGTCAACATTCACCCTCTTTTTTCTGAGCTGGCCACCTTCTCCCCATGTCCTCACATGGCAGAGGGAAAGCTTCAGTCTTTCTTTCTTGCTCTTTTTGTTTGTTTTGGTTTTTTACAGCATGTGGGATCTTAGTTCCCTGACCAGGGACCGAACTAGCACCCCCCCACCCCCCCACCCCCAGCCCCGCACTGGAGGTTCGGAGTCCTAACCATGACTCCCAGGGAGTCCCGAAAGCTTCGGTCTTTTCATCCCCTTACAAGGCACTCTCCATTCATGAGGGTTCCATTCTCATCATCTGATTACCTCCCAAAGGCCCCACATCCTGATACCATCACACCCAAGGGTAGGATTTCAACATATGAATTTTTTGGTGTGAGAACACCAACATTCAGTGCATAACACCTTTTATAGAGAGGGTTTTTTTTTTTTTTTTTTTAAGGACTCTAGCTCACAATGGGCAACATATTGTATTCTGGCGAGGATATAGGATCATGAGAAAAGAAGGGAAAATAGTAGACATGGATGCATGGGTTTGGGGCTCATGGGCCATAGCGAGCCCTGGGGCCAGGAGGAGCATGCCCAGGGCATGTCCAGAGGCGTGGAGACGCCTGGGCTGGGTCTCACAGTTCTGATTCCAGTGTGACCCCAAGCCCATCACCCTCTCTGAATCTCAGCCTGTCCTCCTTTATAAATTGGGTGGGTTGGACAAGTGACATGGTGGCTAGCTGGTGCTTGTTGATCTGAACCATACATCACAGCCAGGGCTAGAGGATGTGTCTGGGCATCTCCTGAAGCAGTTCTTCCAGGCTGAGCCTGAGCTTTTACATTCTTGTCATTTGCTGCTTAGTTACCAATTGCTGTTGTTCCATATTTTACTCATTGAAAGACAGTCATCCCAATGACAGCTAACATTTATGGAGCACTTAGTATGTGTCTTCTCTAAGAGCTTTCCTTATATTAACTCATTTAGTCTTTATAACAGTTCTGTAAAGTAAGTACTATTATTATGCCTACTGTGTAGATAAGGACCCAAAGATTGACTATCTTGGGATGGAGAAGCCCAAATTCAAACTCAGGGTGTTTGTCTCCAGAATTTGGGCATGAGTGATCACAGAACCACAGCTCCAGAGAGTAAAATAATCCCTGAAAAATGTTTAGCCTGGATCCTAGCCTAGAGTGAGGACTTGATGCATATTATACTTTTCAGCTGCAAAATGGATATTAAAAAATATTACACCTCCCAGGTTACAAGGTATTGTGAGAGTAAATGAAAGAGCAACCGTGCAGTTTTTCAGACAGCACTAGGTTCCCTGCAGAGAAGTGCTAAGTGCTGGCTATTAATACCTTTAAATTAGTGTTCATCTTCAGTCATGTCCAAGTCTTTGTGGCCCCATGGACTGTAAACCTCCAGGCTCCTCTGTCTGTGGGATTCTCCAGGCAAGGATACTGGAGTGAGCTGCCATGGCCTCCTTCAGAGGATCTCCCTGACCCAGGGATCGAACCCACATCTGTCATGTCTCCTGAACTGGCAGGCGAGTTCTTTACCACTAGCACCACCGGGGAAGTCCTTGTAAATAAATAAATATACTGAATTAGTGTTTAATCAACAGAAGCACGTATGTCCATTTCTTACTATACTCCAATCGTAAATCGACTAAGAAAAGAGATCAGATGGACAAGAAGACATCTCAAAGCTCTTCTTACTCAACTGTGTCCAGAATTTGCTTTCCACTCAAAACTTGTAGGACAAAGTATCTCATTCGAAGGAGATAAGACAAATCTTGGGATCATCACTGTAGAGATGAGAAAACTGAGGCTTCCTTAGCAAAGTCAACCATCCGGGAGAGAGCCTGAAAAATCAGCCACCTTTGTAGCTTTAATTTACCGCCGTTGACTCTGTTCCGGATGCTAAGTGTGATTTATCCCACGTGATTAGTTCAAGCCTCCGTGACGTGGGTGCTGTCATCCTCATTTTCCAGGTACTGAAATCGAGGTTAAAGAAAATGAATCTTGCCAGTCTGATCCTCTAGTCTCAGAACCAGAGTCCAGGTCTTGTGTCCTTTCCATTCCAGCATTCGAGGAACCCTCATGGGTTTCATGACCTCAGTTCTTTATTTTTCTTTACTTTTTTAAAAATACTTATTTATGTTGTGGCATGGGAGATCTTCGTTAAAGCACGTGGGTTCTCTCCAGTGTGGTCTGGAGGGCTTAGTTACCCCGTGGCATGTGGGATCCCACTTTCCCAGCCAGGGATTGAACTCGCGTCCCCTGCATTGGGAGGCGGATTCTCAACCACTGGACCATCAGGGAAGTCCCTGATCTCATTCTTTTAAATGAATTGAACCTACTTTGCCCTGAATAGTTTACTCTTCTGCCAATATCCGATGTGAATCTGATACTATCATGAGTTTCACTGCCTGTATTTTTGTTGTTTTGGCAACTGTCAACGTATGGTGGGATCATCCAGGTGCATCATGCAGAGACATCGTTACTAAAGACCATTTCTGAGCACCTAGTCTGTGCTAGGTGAGGCTCTTTGCATCTGAAATTCTGCCCAGTCCTCTGGAGAACCTAACACAGCAGATATCACCACCCCATTCACAGGGGAGGAGAGCAAGCACCCAGAGGCTATGACTCATGCCCCTTGGTTGCAGAGCTCAAAAATTGAACAGGGCAGTATTCTTGCCCAGGACTTCCCTGGGGATGCAGTGATTAATAACCCACCTGCCAATGCAGGGGACACGGGTTCGGTTCCTGGTTTGGGAAGATTCCAGCGCTGCGGGGAACCTAAGCCAGTGTGTCACAACGACTGAAGTCATTGCACCCGAGATCCTGTGCTCTGCCAGGAGAGAAGCCACTGCAATGAGATGCCCGCACTCCACAATGCAAGAGTGACCCCGGCTCGCCGCATCTAGAGAAAAACCCGCGTGGCAACAAAAACCCAGTGCAGCCAAAAATAGACAGATAAATAATTTTTGAGAAGATGCATACCCAAATCTCTCTGGGTACAAAGTTCCTTCTGCCACAGCATTTACATAAACCCATATGGAGGGAGCCCGAAATAACCAGAAGCACAAGCCATGTCATATGGCGGCATGTGACGGATCGTCAGGCACCGGGACTAGGGCGGAACTTCAGAGCAGAGCATCGGTGGGATGGCCTTGAAAGGTTTCACCAAGTGCCAAAACCCTGTGAAGTGAAGTTAAAGTGTTAGTCCCTCAGTCCTGTCCGACTCTTTGCGGCCCCGTGGACTGTAGCCCGCCAGGCTCCTCTGTCCATAGACTCCTCCAGGCAAGAGTCCTGGAGCGGGTTGCTATTCCCTTTTCCAGGGGATCTTCCTAACCCAGGGATTAGACCCGAGTCTTAGGTCTTGCAGGCAGATTCTTTACCGTCTGAGCGCCCAGGGAGGCCATTAAGGATAGGTCAACAGGAGAGAAGCCCAGAGGTAAAGGAAGGTGAGCAGTCAGGGAATGAGGGGATTCCAGGGTCCTTGAACCTCAGGTGCTGTTAGGAGAACAAAGTCAGAAAAGATGTCTTCGCCTGGCCCTTGTCTGCCACGGCAATCTGCCTGCCAGAATGTCTGAGCAGATGAGCCTTGGTGGTGAACAGAAGTAGCCCCCTCCTCCGCCTGGTTTCTGGGCCATCGTCCTGCCTGGGGCCAATGGTGCAGAAGGCCCGCGGAGGCCCCCCGGTGGGAAGGAAGCTCCTGGCTTCATCAGGTGCTTCCATTACATAAAAGTGCACCCAGGGAGCAGAGTTTGGGGCCGGTCCAGAGACATGGGGGTGGGGGACAAGCACCTTCTCCCCTTCAACCACGTCCAGGCGGACATTGCTCATTGATCCCGGCACCTTTTTTGCCTCCAGGTCTGAGCTTGGCCTCTATGTCTAGACAATTGCTCCCCAAGAGGAAATCTATTTGCCATCCATGCATGTGTGCATGAGTGCCTAGCCACTTTAGTCGTGTCTGACTCTCTGCGACCCCATGGACCATGGCCTGCCAGGCTCCCCTGTCCATAGGATTCCCCCTGGCCAGAACACTGGCATAGGTTGCCATTTCCCTCTCTGATGCCATCCATGAGTTAGCCTTATAGCTGAGAAAGAACAAAGCTCTGGGAGTTGTCTGAGCCCAGAGTCCAGCCTGACACACAGCTCTGCCTGACTGCAAAGCCTTCATTAATTCTTCTGCCTCCGACCTGCTCTGTGGGGGTCGGAGTGGCAAGTGTAGCAGAAAGAACACCAAATGGAGGGATCTCCCTGGTGGTCCCGTGGTTAAGGCTCCTCGCTTCCAGTGCAGGGGACATGGGTTCCATCCCTGATAGGGGAACTAAGATCCCACGTGTCCCATGAGACAACCTAAAAATAAAAATAAAGTAACAAAAATAAAAAAATAAAGGGGGCAGAAAATGCAAGTAGTTACTAAAGTAAACATTAAAAGAAAAAATGGAGATCCCAGGTCTGCTGGAAACCAGCCAAATCCTTTCTCCTCTTTCGACTTCGGACTTTCCCAGTGGCTCAGTGGATAAAGGATCCTCCTGCAATGCAGGAGACACAGGTTTGATCTCTGGGTGGGGAAGATCCTCTGGAAGAAGAAATGACAACGTACTCCAGGATTCTTACCTAGGGAGTCCCATGGACAGAGGAGCCTGGCAGGCTATACAGCCCAAAGGATCGGAAAGAATCAGACAAGACTAAGCCCATGCTCACACTCGACTTCAGCTCCCTCAACCCTAAGATGGAAGTGATTCCTGGGGGCTGTCAGGAGAGCAGCAGGGAAAAACCCAGGAAAAGCATGGAGCCCGAGGCTTGCACACTGCAGAGCCCGAGAAACACCAGACCTCCCATCACTGCTCAGCCACAGTTGGAAGCCCCCATGGTGTGATGGAAATGCCTTTGTAACTGTCAGATACTAAATGAAGGTCACCCCGAGATCATGGAGACCAAGCCTAGAGACGGAAGAGTTCTGGGCTGAGACACAAGTGCTATCTCTTCCTGTCTCTGTGTGTCATTTGACAAATCACTCACCCTCTCTGTGCTTCACTTTATGAACAAAACTGAGATGGAGATTGAGTGATCTGGGACATTCCCAGACACCCTAGAGTGGCGATCTTAGTCTGACAGCCAGACACGGCGTTCAGGATCTAACTAACCAGCTTATGCCCACGCCCACCCCTCCAGCCACACCTCCCCAACCCCCAACTCAAAGGGAAAAGCCCCCACCCAACCCTTGTGGATAAAATAAGGTCCCTTTCTTTGCCCCTGTCTCCCATTAAAAAAAATAAAACACACAACGAGGCTCTGTGAGAAAACAACCACCGCCTGTTTTTCAAATCGAGTCAAGGGGGAGAGATTGCAGCGCTGCTTTTGGACGGGCGTGTGTCCAGGTTGCTGCTGTGTGAAGACCCACGGGTCTTTCTACTTCGGAGGTTTTGTGAAATATTGTGGATTTTCTCTGTAAGAGCCTGTCTCCATAAAAGGGTCGTCTACCAGTAGGGTGCTCGGTAAAGCCACAGTAAAGCCTGAAACTTGAGCTTCAGCAGACATCTCTGCGGTAGGAAGGAAATGAGACCCACCCAGAGGACCAGCAGAGGAGGGACCAGCACTGCTGGCAGGGATTCCACCCTCAGCAGAGCTGCCTGGTTTCTTCCAGGGCTAGAAAGTGAGCCTCGGGGAGGCTTCAAGACCCCCTTGTGGAGTTGCAAACTGGGGGTCAGCTCCAGGCCCGGGAGGCCTTCTCTCCTTCTCAGCTCTGTCCCTTGACTGGCTGATTGCCGTGGGCAGCCGTCTGGGGCTATGACTGCTCTTGGCGAGGCTTTTTCTCTTCATTAGTGCACTCCCTAAGCCAGAGCTAGACAGGTAACCACCCCCCACCCCATAACTCCTGCATGGCCCAAGCTTGTTGTGTGGATTACGGTAAAACAAGCCCTTACTTTGTCTTCCCAGCATCTCTTCAAATTTACCCCAGGGTGTCTTTGTTTCCTGTGGCTTCCATACAAAAGTACCCCAAACCTGGCTGCTTGAAAACAACAGAAACTTACTCTCGCGATTTTAGAGGCTAGAAGCCGAAATCAAGGCGTCTGCTGGGTTGAGGCTCTGAGATTGTTCTGGGTGTCCCTTCTCGAGCCTGGTGGCTCCTGGCAAGCTTTGGCTCATAGACAAATCGCTCCTCTCCCTGCCCCTGTCTTCACATGGACCCCTCCCCTGTGTCTCTGGGTCCATTTTCCCTTCTTAACCTCTCATAAAGACTTATCATTGGATTTAGGGTACGCCCTAATCCAAGATAATCTTACATTTTCAACTAGATTACATCTGCAAACACCCCCCTTTTTCCATGTTGTTGTTCAGTCACTAAGTTGTATCTGACTCTTTGCGATCCCGTGGACTGCAGCACGCCACGCTCCCCTGTCCTTAACTATCTCCCGGAGTTTGCTCAAACTCATGTCCATCGAGTCGATGATGCCATCCAACCATCTCATCCCCTGTCATCTCCTTCTCCTCCTGCCCTTAATCTTTCCCAGCATCAGGGTCTTTTCCAATGAGTAGGCTCTTCACATGAGGGGTCCAAAGTGTTGGAGTTTCCGCTTCAGCATTAGTCCTTCCAGTGAATATTCAGGGTTGATTTCCTTTAGGATTGACTGGTTTGATCTCCTTATAATCCAAGGGCTTCTCAAGAGGCTTCTCCAGCACCACAGTTTGAAAATATCAGTTCTTTGGTGCTCAGCCTTCGTGATGGTCCAGCTCTTACATCTGTACATGACAGGTTCCAAGTGGACCTAACTTTTGAGTGGGGTGGGGCTTCTATTCAACCCACTGCAGATTTTTTCCTCCTTTTGTCCCTGGTTTGCTTCTTCTCAGGTATGACTCGGCTACTTTGAGTTTCAGTTCACCTGCTGGAACATCTAATGTTGAGTAACAGCCATATCCTGAGCTCCAGTTAGATCTTCTCTGCTGTGCAGCTCAGACTTGGTTCAGACTGAAAGATGCACTGGGCAAGGAAAGCATTGTCCTCTCTTTTCTACTCACCTCCGTCTGTCCCCCACCCGCAGCTGCTGCTTTACTCTCCTTCAGAGTCTGTGGGTGAGGTGGGGATGCTGGGAGGGTTCACATTCTGGGCTTGGCAAATATTCCAAGCAGAGATCCTGGGTTGGCCTGGCCTGTGTGGACAGAGGTTTGTTCCCTCACAGCCCCGTCCCTCCTGCAGCCCCCATGCACAGGGTCCTAAGTCCTGGTGTTGCAGAGAAGAAGTTCTGACTCCGTGTTGGAAACTGTTTCTTTGACTTCCTTTTTGTTGCTTTTGTTATTATCATCATACATAATGGCCTGCCTCAGAGGACACTGTCCGTCTGCCTGACTGTAAACTAAAGTGCCTAGTCCAGCTCATAGAGAGATGATCTGACCCTGCCCAGCTGGGAAGGCCTGACTCCTTGGAAAAGACCCAGATGCTGGGAAAGTCTGAGGGCCGGAGGAGAAGGGGGCGGCAGAGGATGAGATGGTTGGATGGCATCACCGACTCAATGGACATGAGTTTGAGTAAACTCCAGGAGATGGTGAAGGATGGGGAAGCCTGGTGTGCTGCAGTCCATGGGGTCGCAAAGAGTCGGACATGACTGAGCGACTGAACAACACAGCCCTTGCAAAGGCTGGCCCTTCCCTTGGAGATGTTTTGCAAGCCTGGAGACCCTTTCACTTTACTTTCCTACTGCCTCTCCCTCTCTATTCTGCCTTTTGACTTCAGTTCCTCATTACTTCTTTCTCTCTGACTCCACAAAGGAACCTGGCATCCAGACCCCGACAAGATCGTTTTTTGAGGTGCTAGCCTGCCATCTTCTCAGTCAGCCAGCTCCTAGAATAAAGTCTCTTCCTTGCCTTAACCCTTCTTCTGTCAGATGTATCAGCCTGTCATGTGGCTCGATAACACTGGCATTAAGCCAGCACCCGTAGAGACATTACTTTGTCAACAAAGGTCTGTCTAGTCAAGGCTATGGTTTCTCCAGTGGTCATGTATGGATGTGAGAGTTGGACTATAAAGAAAGCAGAGCACAGAAGAATTGATGCTTTTGAACTGTGATGTTGCAGAAGACTCTTGAAAGTCCCTTGGACTGCAAGGAGATCCAACCAGTCCCTCCTAAAGGAGATCAGTCCTGGTTGTTCATTGGAGGGACTGATGTTGAAGCTGAAACTCCAATACTTTGACCACCTGATGCAAAGAGCTGACTCATTTGAAAAGACTCTGATGCTGGGAAAGATCGAAGACAGGAGGAGAAGCAACTGAACTGAGCTGAACTGAACTGTAGAACTGTTTTACTGGGCCTGCCCTCATTCCCCCTTTGATTATCCGGCACACAGGCACAGCATCAGGGTCTTTTCCAAGGAGTTAGCTCT
The DNA here is from genome assembly GCF_042477335.2 of Ovis canadensis. Taxonomy (NCBI): domain Eukaryota; kingdom Metazoa; phylum Chordata; class Mammalia; order Artiodactyla; family Bovidae; genus Ovis; species Ovis canadensis. Next base: position 128,458,378 of record NC_091250.1, on the reverse strand, counting down.
TTGCATCAGGTGGCCCAAGTATTGGTCACCCAGCAGGAAGGCGTTTAGCCTCCCCTGGCCTTTCTTATGGAGAAGGCAATGGCACCCCACTCCAGTACTCTTGCCTGGAAAATCCCATGGATAGAGGAGCCTGGAAGGCTGCAGTCCATGAGGTTGTGAAGAGTCGGACACGACTGAGTGACTTCACTTGCACTTTTCACTTTCATGCATTGGAGAAGGAAATGGCAGCCTACTCCAGTGTTCTTGCCTGGAGAATCCCAGGACACAGGAGCCTCGTGGGCTGCCGTGTATGGGGTCGCACAGAGTCAGACACGACTGAAGCGACTTAGCAGCAGCAGCAGCCCTTTCTTAGGGCTCGAACTCCCACACCCGATCCTCTCTCACGCTTTCAGGTGTAGGTCGGTCTCAAGACTTCTGTTTTTCAACTGCCAGAAATGCCAATGGAAATAGACTTCAAGAATCTGCACATCCCTGGAGCTTCCCTCTGGAATGTGTGTATGTTAGTCACTCAGCTGTGTCCCGCTTTTTGTGACCCCGTGACTGTAGCCCGCCAGGTTCTTCTGTCCATGGAATTCTCCAGGCAAGAATACTGGAGTAGGTTGTCATTCCCTTCTCCAAGGGATCTTCTTCTCCATCCAAGGACTGAAACCTGGTCTCCCACATTGCAGGCAGATTCTTTACCATCTGAGCCACCAGTGTCTAAGGTCATAAAAGCCCCATGCCCTGGGGAAAGGGTGAGACTCCTATGAAATTCAGGCCCTCCAAGAACTCCCTTCCCCTGGGCTCTGTGCCCACACCCAAGGCTCCTTTATCTGCTTGTTCTGCTGGCTCTGTCTGTCTGCACACAGAAGCATCCTGCTGTCTCCCACTTAGTTCTCTCTGTGATTATTGCATTAGCTCCCTAGTCACAATGAAAAAAGGCAGCGCCTATTCTAGTTATGTGGATTATCTTAGGGCACCCTTTCGATGAGAGCATTCTCACTATTTTAGCTCTCACTGCTGTTAAAAAAAAAAAAAAAAAAGGCAGGCGCAGCACAGTAGATTGGGAATCTCTGCAGAGAAGCCAGTCTGAAGTTTCTGGAATCATGCAGAGAGTACAAGTGTGCCTCCATTCTGCATCTATTACCATAAAGACCCTTGAAGGATGGGGAAAGGCAGAAAAGAATTAAATATGGGCCATTGTTTTACGCCATGTGGAAAGGACCTTCACCGCAGGAATGCAGATTTGAATAGCAGACTTTTTTTTTTTTTTTAATCTCTTCTGTGAAAGTGGTGAGGTATTGGGTGGTCTTTTTTGATTAAAAAAAAAAAAGAAGAAAACTCATTGGTAACAGATGAAATGGAAACCCGAGAGCTCTTTCTTAGTTCAGATCAGCCATGGGGGTCTTTGTTCCGACCTTCATTTCCATGTTCCTGGCCTCGTCAAATGACCCACCACTCCTGGCATGCTGCCCTGCCCTAATTTCATGTCCCAAATCTTTTTGAATTCTCATTTTTCTCTCGCTTTTATGTAAGCCTCATACCACTTTGTCCTTCCAACCTCTACCTGTCTGCCAAGAATGCTGTTTTCAGGCTCCAAGTTGTGTCCAACTCTTTGCGCCCCACTCCAGTATTCTTGCCTGGAAATCCCATGGACAGAGGAGCCAGGTGGGCTAGGGCCCACGGGATTGCAAACCAGTGGGCCAGGACTCAGTGACCAAACGGCAACAAAAGCGCTAACACCAAACATCTGGGCTTCCGTGCTGCTGTGCCTCTGGAACGCTGTTCCTGTTTCACATGAAGTGAAAAGTGAAAGTCGCTCAGTCGTGCCCGACTCTTTGCCACCCCTTGGACTGTATAGTCCATAGAATTCTCCAGACCAGAATACTGGAGTGGGCAGCCTTTCCCTTCTCCAGGGGATCTTCACAGCCAGGGATCAAACCCAGGTCTCCCACATTGCAAGCAGATTATTTCCCAGCTGAGCCACCAGGGAAGACCAAGAATATTGAAGTGAGTAGCCTATCCCTTCTGCAGGGGATCTTCCTGACCCAGGAATCAAACTGGGCTCTCCTGCATTGCAGGCAGATTCTTTACCAACTGAGCTATGAGGGATTCTGTTTCAGAGATAAATTCACATGGAAGCAATATCATAGGATTTTTGCCTTTCTCTCTTTTAAGAGAAACTATGAGAATCAAGGAAGGCATACAAAAGGAAACACTTTGGGCTTCCTAGAAGGAAAGCTTTCTTTTCTTTATTCCTTGGCTCCAAGAAACGAAGGCTCCAGGTAATTCAAGTTCTCTTCTGAGGTCCAGCTAGTTAGTAGCAGATCCTGGTGGGAGAGGCCCTCTGCTCTGTTTGTTATTGTAATGTTTCGAATCATCCTCTTGTTCAACAAAAATAGAACTCTGTGACATAAAGTCTACTTTAAACCTCCTCCTCACTGTGTGCTATGACTGGATAATGTATTCTCACCAGATATTAATTGGTGCAAGACATGGTGTGGGAGATGGTGGGCTTATAACAGTCAGGGATAGGGGCTCTAGAAGTTTATGGCCAATGCTTGTTTTTTAAAAGTCTATGTCTGACGCAGGATGCAGCATGCTTGGGGCTGGTGCATGGGGATGACCCAGAGAGATGTTATGGGGAGGGAGGTGGGAGGGGGGTTCATGTTTGGGAACGCATGTAAGAATTAAAGATTTTAAAATTTTAAAAATAAAAAACTAAAAAAAAAATCATTTTTTAAATTTATCTTGATTTCTGACGGCACAGAGTCTTCGTTGCTGAGCAGGCTTTCTCTAGTTAGAGTGAGAAGGGGCTGCTCTCTAGTTGCAGGGCACCGGCTTTCCGTCGTGGTGGTTTCCCTTGCTGCAGAGCATGGGCTCTTGGGTGCAAGGGCGTCAGTCGTTGCCGCACCTGGGCTCCCTAGCTGTGGCCCAGGCTCTAGACCACCGGCTCAGCAGTTGTGGTGCCTGGGCTTAGTTGCATGTGGAATTTTCCTGACCCAGGGTTTGAGCTCACATCTCCTGCAGCTCTTGCCTTGGCAGGTGGATTCTTACCCACTGAGCCACGTGGGAAGCCCCAGGACTTATGGAGCCAAGATCCATACTCTGTTTTGCTTGGATTGTTTTCATCTTTCAACAGCGATTGTTGAGCATCTTCTGTGCTGTGTTTGGGGCAAAGATCAAGAAGAATCTAATCCCCCTGTGGGATGTGCTGAAGGCCCAGAGTCAGTGTGTTTATGGAATGGGTAGACTTAGTGGTTAAGAAAGGCCTGGGTGGGGTGCCAACCAAATTCTTCCAGAGTAAAGTGGACCCAGAAGGATAGTCACAACAAGAATTTGCACAGAACGAATCTCGACTTTTCTAGCAATCAGTTACCTTCTCCCCTTCTACCTCTTCCTTAGAAAAAGGAGAAATAAATAATTGAAAGGCTGGAAGGAGACCAAGAGTTCATCAGAGGCTTCCCTTGGCTGAAGGCTGGAATCTGTGTGGACAGTTTCCAAGAATGAGCATCACCTGCCACATTAATTAAAGTTCTAAGGGAAGACGTCTCTGTGAGCCCTTCTGCCAACATCCTGCAGGGTCAGTCTTCCTGCTGACAAGGGAACTCTCTGGCTTTCACTCTGTCTTGACTCAGTTTCTACTCTGGATCTCTTCCACAGCATTTGGATGTATTTCATTCCATCATTTATTTATTTTTCAATCGCTATGGAAAACCAACTGCATACTAAGTCAGTGATTTTTCAAATGGGTGGAGCTTTTGGAAAAAAATACTGATGCCCAGTCCCTCATTCCTTAAAAGTGATGGAATGCTTTTGGGCTAGAACCCAGGGCCTCATGTAATGATGATGGTGATGACGACGATGATGAGGATAATGCTAAAAATGGTAGCTGCACAGTAATAGCAACTACACAGTAAACACTTATTGGGTGCCAGCACTGTTCTGTTCTGTATAGATTATCTCATTGAATCCTCCCAACAGCCCTATGGATGCACAATATTATCCGCATAAAAGATGAGGCAACTGCAGCATGGAGAAGCTAAACAACCTGCTGCCAGGCCCGTAGAAGGTCAGTGGCAGTTGGTGTTTGAGCCCGTTCACTGTTTCCTAACCACTGTGCTTTGCCTCCGTATTTCTGTAAAGTTTCCCCAAAGCTTCTGATGCGTTTCTGCAGTTGAAAACCATTGCCATTGTGATGGTGCTTGCCACAAGTAGGCTGTTTCTCCAGACTGGTTTCTCCTTTCCTTTTGCTCCCTGATTCACTGTCTGGCATGACTCAATGGACATGAATTTGAGCAAACTCCAGGAGATAGTGAAGGACAGAGGAGCCTGGCATGCTGCAGTCCATGGGGTCGCAAAGAGTCAGACATGACTTAGCGACTGAACAGCAACCGCAGTCACTGTCCAGCAGTGGGAACAGACGCACTACATGCACAAACGCGCACGAGCACACTGTGTGCAGTGCCACACCTCATGCTCCACCTGGGAGGTAAAGCTTCCCGGGTGTTGGAGGGAAGGCTGGGAAGGATAGGGTGTCAGTTCCATTCAGTTCAGTCTCTCAGTCCTGTCCAACTCTTTGCAGCCCCATGAACTGCAGCACGCCAGGCCTCCCTGTCCATCACCAACTCCCGAAGCTTCCTCAAACTCATGTCCATCAGGTTGTTGATTCCATCCAACCATTTCATCCTCTGCCATCCCCTTCTCCTCCCGCCTTCAATCTTTCCCAGCATCAGGGTCTTTTCAAATGAGTCACTTCTTTGCATCAGATGGCCAAAGTATTGGAGTTTCAGCTTCAGCATCAGTCCTTCCAATGAATATTCAGGACTGATTTCCTTTAGAATGGACTGACTGGATAGAGGGTCATTTGGCTTTAAAATCAGAAGTCTATTCACAGATCTTCAGGAGAATTAAATTTGCATAGGAGCCCTGCTGTCCTGTGGAAGTGTTCTCTATAATCCTTTCTAGGACAATGATTGTCTTCCTGGTTCTTCTGGAAAAAGTGAGCCTGTGCCCGAATCTGATTGGGCTGAACTCCAAATAACTGATGCAACCTGTTTCCTAAGCCAGTCCCATTCATCTCTCCAGCCATTCTTGATCTCAGTTACATCTTTCTCTGAGGGTCGCCAGTTATGAAAGGGACCATGTAATGAGGCATCAGGACTCTTCTACATCCATTCCCGTATTTATTTCTCTTGTTCTGTCCAGTGATCATAAGATCTTGGAGAACAGGAATTGATGCAGCAAGGGAATAGGGTTTGAATGTTTTGCTCATATTTATAACCGCTGAACTTCAGGATGCCCAGCCTGTAGCAGGTGCTACATAAATAATTCAGTAAATAATTGCTGAATAAATAAATGAAAAAGAAAGAATGAATGAAAAAGGAAGCTGTTAATTTAATATGGACATTTGTGGTCCATCTGGATGTTGAATGATGGTGATGGTGGTGGTAGTGGTGACGTCTGATCATGCCTGATAGGCATCATCTCATTGAATTTTCTCCAGTATCTTGTGAGATCAGATGGGCAGCTATCATTATCATCTGCAGCCCCACTGATACATAAACAAGCGAAGTTTCAAAGAGCTAAAAGGCTTCGCCTAAGACCACTCGATGGCCTGCGTAAAATATGGGTCTTGTGCTCAGGCTTCTGGAATTCAATGCCTTCTCTGCAACTGTGAGAGGCATTGCCCATATCAGCTACAAAATAAGATTTCTTCACCAGAGGAACTGGAGAAACAAGTGCTTCATTTTCCCTGTGAGATGAAAGATACCTCCATAATCTCTTTCTCTTCAGGGCAAACTCTCGTATCACACTTTCTCAGTTTTGTGGTTTGATCTACCCACTGGAGGCCAGTGGCAACACCGCCAAATCTTGACCACCAAAAATGTCTTCAGACATCGCTAATTGTCCCCCCAGGAGCAAAATTCTCACGTGTTGAGGTCCACTCGTCTAATGATTCTGTCCAAAAGATGCATTTCCAATTAGTTCTGGTCACATGTGTGCTTAGTCACTCAGTTGTGTCCGACCCTTTGCAGCCCCATGGACTGTAGCCCACCAGACTCCTCTGTCCTTGGAATTCTCCAGGCAAGAGTCCTGGAGTGGGTTGCCATGCCCTCCTCCAGGGGATCTTCCCAACCCAGGTATCAAACCCAGGTCTCCCACACTGCAGGCAGATTCTTTATCGACTGAGCCACCGGGGAAGCCTAGTTTGGGTCACACTATCTCCTTTTCTCCTTAAATGAAAACTCTGAGCTACATAGTTACTTTTAGTCTGGTTTAAAAAAAGAGGTTAGGAGTCAGAAGACAAAGTTAGTCAAATATAATCACCAGAGTCACGAAACCATCTGACACAGGGGAAGTGACGGGAAAGTCACCCAGTCGTGTCTGACTCCTTGCGACCCCATAGACTACACAGTCCATGGAATTCTCCAGGCCAGAAGACTGGAGTGGGTAGCCTTTCCCTTCTCCAAGGGATCTTCCCAACCCAGGGACTGAACTCAAGTCTTCCACATTGCAGGCAGATTCTTTACCAACCACAAGGGAAACCCAAGAATACAATCACAATAAAATAATCCTATTTCATTTTTTAAAAATTTTTAAATTTTTAATTACTTTACAGTATTGTAATGGTTTCTTCCATACATCAACATGGATCAGCCATAGATATGCATATGTCCCCTCCCTCTTGAAACCCCCTCCTGCCTCCCATCTCCCACCCTAGTTTTATTTTTCACATTGAACTTTAAGCTTCTGTCCATTTACTCATCTCAGAAGTCTGATTATATTGTCACATTCTAAACACATGTATGTATGTGTGTATGAATATTATATAATATATATATGATTTTTTTCTTTAGAAGTGTTCATAACTCTCTCCCTCCTGACTACTTCAAATTAACCAAAGAAATTAATTAATAACAAAGGTAGAAAACTTCGGTCTTTGAGTCGCGAGTAGCATTTCTTTTCTAACCAACAGACGAACATTGAAATTCAGGGAAAGTATGGAATTAAAGCCTAATAAAATGTTATATAAACTCTTAAGTCATGTTGACTTAAGTGGTGAGATCATGCCAGGAAAGTTAATGGAGCTGGCTCCAGAGACGCCAATCCAGTGATTTATCCACCTCTGTGCATTTCTAAGCAGAAACACATGTCTGCAAAATGAACTCTGCAAAAACCAAAGAGAGAAATATCAAACTGCCAAGTGTATCTCAGACCTTTTCTGCGCAGTTTAGGTCTTTCTGTGTGCTCTTTGGCTGTACTTGAGCAAGGTACAGCAGAACCTTCACATAATTGAGGACATGTCTTTGGAGGGTGTTGTCTGGGTGGTGCTCTTGGTCATGCTTAAAATATGACCCCATCCTAAAATTTAAGCCAATTTGGTGGGCCTTTTAGAAAGAGATTTTTTTTTCCTCTCTTTGTTTTAGAACCAGTCTGGTATCTGTAATTATAAAGTTAGAAGGAAAATCAGTGTATTGGAAAGATCAATGGCTTTGATTTTCAGCCCCTGCCACACCAACTTACTGACCTTGGGTGAATTACTGGGTTAGCCAAAAAGATTCATTTGGGAAATCTGAACAAGCTTTTTCTTTTTTTAAACTTTCTTTATCTTGTATTGGGGTATAGCTAATTCAAAAACAATGTTTCAGGTGCATAGCAAAGGGACTCAGCCATACATATACAGGCATCCATTCTCCCCCAAACTCTCTTCCCATCCAGGCTGCCACATAACGTTGAGCAGAGTTCCTTGTGCTGTACAGCAGGTCCTTGTTGGTTATCCATTTTGAATACAGCAGAGTATACATGTCCATCCCAAACTCCCTAAATATCCCCTCCCCCCAGCTTTCCCCCTTCCAAAGCATAAGCGAATGAACTTTTGGGCCAACACGATGCTTAACCCGTCTGTGTCCTACTCTTCTCTGCTGTAAAGAGAGCTAATGAGATGCGGTTTTCAGGCAGCTGGAGAAATTGGAGGTTTCAAGTAAAAGCCTAAATTGCAGGTGTTTGAAATAAACAGAATCAGAAGATCTGGTGACACTGGGGCCCTGTAGATGGGGCGCCTTGCCCCAGTTTCCCGATTCCCATCACTCTCTGATGTCTCACACCTGGCTTGCTTTTCACACCTCCTGTCACCTGCCTGATAGGTTCAAGACTTGAGCTTTTCGCCACAATGCAGATAAACAATTACAGAGACTCTGGGTACCTAAAAGGAAGGCCTCCAGGATGCAGAGACCGACCACCACAGTTCCTGCCTTCAAGGAATTCACAGTCTTATTAAGGCCTATTGTAAGTGATGATTTCAATTTAGCAGGAATTTATTGAATTCCTACTGCAGATCCGGCATGGAGGACACAAAATGTAATAAGATACGGCCCCTGCCCAAGAGGAACCTGCCCTGCTGACATCTTCCATCCGTTGATCAGATTGCAATTTCTGTTTTCTGTTTTCATCCTGGGTTGAGACTCGTAACATCATTAACTTTTCATATTCTGCTTACGAGCCCTAGTTTTGTTTTGTTTTGTTTTGTTCCATGTACTGATAACATAACCTCATTGGAATGACTTGCTGTAGATAAATTTAGTCTTCCTAAAATTTAGGAAAACAGAAGACACAAACAGAAGCCGTTTTCTTTTTTTTTTCCCCCCCTATAGAGAGACATTTTTCTGAGAAAAACATCTGGCTTCCCAGCTCCTAACTAGTGCCTGGCAAAGTGCGGGAATTAAGTAATGTTTGTTTGTTGAAATAATGCATGAATGCCTATGACAAAAAATGGATGGAGGAAATTCCAATGTCTAACCCAATTCACTCTTCCCCTGACATCCCTTTTATTTACTTAATCAGTGATGTATATACAGAGCTGGGGAAAGAGGGCTTCAGACAAAGGGACAGTGGGTCCGAAGGCCTTGAAATGGGAACAAGCTGGGATACCTTCCAAGAAGCAGAAGGAAGGCCAGTGTGGTTGGAGGATGCAGGGAGAAAGGCAGTTAGAAATGACACTGGACACTTATTCAAGGCCTGTAGGCTTTGTCGTGGGTCTTGTGTGTTTTCTGAGTGTGGTGGGAATGAGAAAACTGATTTCCATTTTTAAAAGATCTCATTGATCACAGTATGGAGAATGGGTTACAAGGAGGCAAGAGAGAAGCCAGAAGGCCAGTGAGGTGATGTCCAGCTTAGGGCAAGTGAGAGGTGATGGGGGACACTGCTACCAAGTCTGAGCTCACTCTGCTTGCTGTGTGCACGCGTGCGTGCTTGGTTGCTTCAGTCGTGTCCAACTCTTTGCGACCATATGAACTGTAGCCCACCAGGCTCCTCTGTCCATGGGATTCTCTAGGCAAGAATATTGGAGTGGGTTGCCATGCCATCCTCCAGGGGATCTTCCCAACCCAGGGATGTAACCCAAGTCTCCTGTGTTGCAGGTGAATCTTGGCAGTTTCCTTACCTGTTGGCCAATTAACCGAGAGACAAGGGGTTGAGGCAAGGAATACGACTTTATTCTGAGAGCCGGCAGGTCGGGAAGAGGGCAGACTGATGTCTCAAAATAACCATCTTGTCATCACTCTCTGGATGCCACTTTCTTTTATAGAACAGAGAGGGAGAAAAGGTGAGGAAGCAAAGTAAAAAGGCCATTAGTCTTACAAATATCTCCCAAAATGGCCAACGTCAGGGAAGAGATGTGCTTATTTCTTCCTTCCTGTAGCCACTCACTGGTGGACAGGGTCTTGGACAAAGGCAGTTTGGTTTAACATTCAGGCAGCTGGTTAAGGTTCCCCAAGGCAGGTCATTATGTGTGGACATTACCCTTCTAGTGAACAAAAGCATCCAGAAGCAAAAGTAAAAGAAACAGATCCAACATGGAGCCAGCTCTTCCCCGTACCAACGCCTGTGGGATGACGATGGCTAGGGAAGCAGATTCGGGACAGATTTTGAAGACTGAGTGTGCACTGGCCCCATGACACTCTAGCTGATAGGGCATACAAACTATATGTGTGATTTTAAATTTTCTAGGAACCATCTTTCCTAATAGCAACGGTTTTGGTTCACATTTTGGAGGGGGGAGCTCTTTTCAAAACTACTGATATTTGCTGAAAATGTCTTTTTATATTGTCCATTTTATTACATTTCCCTTTTACACAACAATCAGCTTTATTCTTTTCTGCTGCAGTAAATCGCAGTCAACATACCTTGAAACTTGTGGTATTCCATCTTTTAGTCTAAAGGGAGGGATTTTTTTTTTTTTTAGTCTATTTTGTCTTAACTTTTCTGGTTGTAGAAGTGGCTTGTAATTTGCCCCTAGCACTTTAAAATCTGTCTCTACTTATTTGTTTTAACTGGAAATTAATGTAATGATTTACAACTAGCACCATTATTTTAACTCTCAATTATGATTTATGTAGAAATACCTGTTATTTATGCTGTCTGCATAAAATATTTAAATAAACATATTATAATGCTGTCTGTTGCAAAGGAAAACCATTCAAGCTGAATCAATGTGTTGACAGGAATGAACACACAATGTTTGGTAGCATCATAGAAATGACACATGTGCCCCACTCTCTCAACTACGAAATGACTATATTATCTTGTGTGATACAATAGCTACATGGATGAAAATGGATCATTCCAGCATCATAGCCATGCTTGATGGAAAGGTATTTTGCACTACTTAAATTTTTAAATTTAACTCTGCATCAGTTAAATTTAAACAAAAATTTCAGTTCCCTGGTCTCCCCAGCCACATTTCAAGTCCTCAACAGCCACCTGTGACGACTCACTGATGCCTGCCATGTTGGACATGCAACCCCAGTAAGATTCTAAGCTGAGAGGCCCTGCCCTTACCTCTCCTGGCCTATTCCTTTCTGACCAGAGAAGGCACTGGGTGATAGGGACTCTAAATGCCACACTCTCTGTTTTCCCATCCCATGGGACTCAGAACTGAACTCTCGGGGCTTGCAAGGGCATTCCATTAACAAACAAGCCAAGGCCACGTGACGCCAAGCACGTGAGAGCCTGGTTACATGTAAAAGCTGTTTGACACACAGACCGATGAGTATTTTCTTTACGAGAAGGAAATGGTCCATTTGACATAGAAAAATTGTCTCATGCACACAAATGTGACTTTCTTTTACCTGTTCCATTTTAAACAAGCATGTTCATAAGCCTGGCAGCCTTGAGTGGGCTGGGACTGGCTACCAGCCCTGATGGCTGATGTCCACATCACAGCTTTGAGGAGTGGCTGCCGAAAGTTGGCAGAATATGTGCATTTTTGCTAAATGCCAACTAGGGGGCTGTTGGAAGGCTGTCATGCTCCATCGAACAAATCATGCCAGTAAACACCATCGGTATTCAGTAGACCGTCACATTTCTGAAGTCTGTTGAGCAAATTATACTCATTTTAAAATTTGTGTAACTGAGAATTGACACTTATTCTTGTGTTTGCTTGATAGGCAGAGTCATTGGCTGTCGCTCACACACACACACACACACACACACACACACACACACACGCACAGACTCTCACTCATCTATGTCCATCACATTTTTGTTCTGTAGAAGCACTATCCTGCGTAAACTTTGATCCCACCGTAGCCCTCCTAATGGTTCTCTGGACCCGCCAACACTATGCCTTGTCCTTGGGGAGCACTTTAAAGCCAGAACAAATCCCTTAATGTCTGCGAGACTTGGGTTTCAAGAAGGATCCACTTTGACTTCCTGCTGCTGAGGCAAGACCCTCTTTGCAACCCCATCCCCCGTAGCTAGTGTCACAAATATTAATGCCATGCTTCCACATGCTGGGCTCAGATCGGCCCCTTTTAATTAAAATATGGATCTATTTTTTTCAAATGCATTTTCTGATATCTGTACATGGGGAGAAGCGCTTCTCCTGCCGAGCGCAATTTCAGATTGGGCAAAATAGGTGCAGATTTCATTCGAGTCTCTTTGAAGTTTCTGAACGTCCTTAAACCCTAGGATGATTTTTTGCTGCTTTTATATTCTCAATGGTTTCCTGGACATTAGGGAACAACTTTCATGTATTCACTTCTTTGGGATTCTGAAACATTATTGGATAAATATTAAAGAGAACCAAATTGAATCGTGGTTAAAGTGAATCAAATAGGCCCTAAATAAAATTTTAAAAGCAACACTTAAAATATATTGTTATTAATCAAGACTTTGGGGGAAGTTATAGATTAAATGTGGCTCTCATACCAATGAATTGAGGGCTTCTCATGGGGAAAAATACCCTCTATTTTTGCATATCCATGTGTTCACATGGAAAGCTCAGAATGCGTCTCTTTAGGCAACAGAGGTGAAATATCAAGAAAGGAACTTTCTCTGAGCTAAATGTCTCTAACTTTCTGAGTGGATCATGGCTTCCTTTGGGTCCCACAGTACATTTCTGAGCCTAATTTTTTGCATTTATAGCATATTGGGCTACCCCAAAATTTCATATCAATTTTTCCATTACATCTTATGGAAAAACCTGAATGAATTTTTTGCCAACCCAGTACCTCACTGGCATTAAAATTTTATATATATATATAAATAACATATATATATATTATATATATATATATAAAGGAACACATCTGCTTCTCCCGCTAGATTATTAAACTCCCTGAGGACCAGAATGATGCTGAGTGCTATTAACAACAGCTTACGTGTTCCTTCATTGGCCCTCTAGATGCTCCATCGTTTTGTCGCTGACTTACTCTCAATTTCTCGCTGTTTCAATGAAGTAAGGCAGCTTGCAATGACCTATTCTGCAACTAAGGAGATAAAGCAGGGATTTAGGGAGCAGGCATCATGTTGACCTTGTTTTCACTAACGTACAGTGTTTCAAGAGAGCTTCCTGGATTCCTGTTCCTTCTCTTGTCCATAATGTTCACAGGTTGGTCAGTATTCTCACACTCAAATGCTTGTCTGCATTAAATTTTTGTAAAGTTCTTTGTGCTCATATTTGGACCCTGGGAGTATAACTCAATCATAGAATTTTAGTATTGCTGTGCGTCATTCATTTAGAATGACGTTCCAAGGCTTGTCTGGGGCTTTCCAGAATTAATACTGTGAAGTTCAAGGAAGAGTTCCAAATTCCATCTTCTCTTACCAGTTTAGTTCCCCCAATGAAATAAACCTTACATACAATCACCGCTGGAGTCACTGACAAGAATGGCCAGATCTGAGAAGGAGCAATCATGACATGCTTCAAAGACCCTGAATCATGTCAGACCAGCCACATTAGGAAGCTGCCTTACTCCCACCATGACTCAGCCCCAGAAATGAGCCCAATCCCCTCATGTCCTTTAGCACTATTTCCCTGACTTAATTGTATTGTTTGGTGTGTTCATGTTCCCTGCCTTATTTGCACTCTGTTTGCAAAATTTTACAAAATCTGTTTTGTTTAAAACCTTCCTTTTTCATTCCTCAGCTGATTGTAGCCCTCTTATTCTCTGGATTTTAAGCCTTTTGAGGAGAATGGGGTCTGATCTTTGTGAGGGTGGCGGTGTTTCAAAGGCAGGTGAAGACTTTACAGGGATGCCCCTTTATTTGGAATGTTAACACTTTGCTTTTGCCAAGCCACAGTCTTAGAACTTTTGTTTACAGGACCTAACTCCCAGGTTTGGTTTGCGCTGATGTTTTCATCACCAAGCCCCAGTTGGCAGGCAGAACATCACCACGTGTAAGACTCACCAGTGGGGGCTTGCTGAGTCCCACCTGTGTGTACCTGCTGGTGTTGTTTTTCTTTTTTTTTTTTTTTTTTTATGGTGGGGACAGGGGGCACTCAGCCACAATCAGCAAAAACCTAAGAATGAAAAAGAAGGTGTGAGTCAGGAAAGGTGAGAGGGCGCCCTCAGGACCGAGTTTTCACGAGGCAGGACCGAGAGACAGTTCGTTTCTGATCCGCTGCAGGGCCCGGGCACTAGCAGCTCAAGCTGTGCCTCACAGCCACTCCCAAGCGTTAACTTCAAGCACATTTCCACACTGTTTGGCTCAAGCTCCTGGCAGCGTTCCTAAACACTCTGAGGAAATAATTCCACAAAGTGGCATAAATTAATGTGACTAATTAACATGATGTTAATTATTTGTAAATTGTATGTTTGGATACACATTACTTGAGAGGCATATGTTACATTCAATGTTTACTGAAACAAGTGACTGCTAATAGCGCCTCCTGAGTGTTCCCTGCATGGCAGTCAGCAAATGGAGGCTCCTCTAAAAATAAAAACCGTGTCCTCGGGGGAGCTGTGTGAACGCCTGAATATCAAGTGCCACAGGAGTTGCCCGCTCCCTTGAAAAGTGGGGCTTCCTAAGGCTTCTTGCTCCACACCTGGAGTGTTGGAGTATGGCTTCCTTAAAGCTGTTTCTTCTTTCCCAAAGCCCAGAGAGCAGGGCTTTGGGGACACTCCCGAAGTGGTACCCGGGTCTGGCAGCTCAGCATCTCTGCCAGATATGTGTCTGTGAGGTCCACTCCACCCTCAGCAGCTCCCCACTGGAAGTGATTGGGATGAGGTGGCCATTATACCAGCCTGGCCGTTATACATTGAGCTGTGCACAGCTTCTCACTCAGCAACATGGCAATATCTTTGGGCTCAAACTTGATGTTCTTATTCTTGGTCCTGGGATCAACCAGTCTAAGTGGCTTTTAAGTTCTGACGAGGGTATTTTATTTCTTCAAGGTTCGTTAGTTTCAGATACTTTGGGTATGTATTGTTGTCCAGTCGCTAAGTCCTGTCCGACTCTTTGAAATCCCATGGACTGCAGCCTGCCAGGCTCCTCTGTTCTCCATTATCTCCCAGAGTTTGCTCAAATTCTTATCCATCAAGTCAGGGATGCTCTCTAACCATCTCACCCTCTGCCAACCCCTCTCCTCCTGCCTTCAATCTTTCCCAGCATCAGGGTCTTTTCTAATGTCTGCTGTTTGCATCAGGTGGCCAAAGTATTGGAGCTTCAGCTTCAACATCACCTTCCAATGAATATTCAGGGTTGAAGAAAATCAACCTAATCAATTAAGTTGATATTCTTCAACCCTGAATATTGGTTTTCTTATCAATCATGATTGATTTTCTTTCATCAGGATTGACTGATTTGACCTCCTTGCTATCCAAGGGACTCTTAAGAGTCTTCTCCAGCACCACAATTTGAAGACATCAATTCTTCAACAGTCAAGAGAGTTATGGAAACCTTAAAACATTTTGATTTACTCACGAAAGCTATTGACTTAAGTAATAGCAAACAATTTTACTTAAAATACACAACTGATCAGCACCCATATTGAGGTTGGGACCAAGTCCCAGTGAAGTTGGCGCTTGTCTTAAGAGCCGTCACATCTAATGATAATCTTACCTTTCCCATCAGGACCACCACAAGGCAAGTGCCTGGCACAGAGTGGAATCTAAAGTCATGGGAGGGATGAATGTTTGAGGCCCGGTGGGGAATTAAAAAGAAAATGTGTATCCTTCTAAGACCTTGATAACATGTGGGTGTGTGCTCGGGCGCTTCAGTCATGTCCAACTCTTTGAGACCCAATGGCCTGTAGCCCACCAGGCTCCTCTGTCCATGGGACTCTCCAGGCAAGAATACTGGAGTGGGTTGCCATGCCCTCCTCCAGGGGATCTTCCTGACCCAGGGATCAAACCCACATCTCCTACATCTCCTGCATTACAGGTGGATTCTTTACCACTGAGCCATCAGGGAAACCCCCCAGATAACATACTCATTCTCAAAACTTTGTAACAACACAGGAAGAAAAATTATACCAATGTCTCCAGAGAAAATGTGAGCTGATTTCAACTAAGTTGACAGAGTGAAGTTATGATCCTTGGAAGGTATAAGGGCACAGGAAAAACGTGGGAGGAAAGTTGGCAAAAATGAATTACCCATGAATGTGGTGGCCCATAAATAGGAACGAAGGAATTAGAACTTCCAGAAGGGATTTTGTATACTGATTTGGAGAGCACAACTTTGAATTGAGTGGAAAGTGTTGTGTCTTGGAGGAATAAAGAGTGTGGACATTCACATGACAATGTTGTAGGAGCATATGCATTCAGATATCAGGAGGAGCCACCTTTGCAATGACTCTGAAAACCTTGGGATCTTTCAGTGTGTCCACTTGCAAAGAGATGTCATAACTCAATGCTAACAGGAAGATAGCAACTGTTGCTATACATGGCAGGCTTGGTATTTTAAGTGAAAGTGAAAGTCTCTTAGTCATGTCCGACTCTTTGCGACCCCACGGGCTATACAGTCCATGGAATTCTCCAGGCCAGAGTACTGGAGTGGGTAGCCTTTCCCTTCTCCAGGGGATCTTCCCAGGGATCGAGCCCAGGTCTCCTGCATTGCAGGTGGATTCTTTACCAGATAAGCCACCAGGGAAGCCCATTGGTATGGTTTTTGCGTTCTTTTTGTTTGTTTGTTTGTATTTTAAAACATAGACAAACTAAATGTTATAAGTAGAGTTCTAGAACATATTATTTTTAAATTGTGCTAATGACTAGTTTTATTAGTGAAAGAATTGGGAAATATTTTTCACCTTCCAAACATAATCTTAGAGAAATTGTCCTGAATTTAGATTCTTTGCAACCCTAGCACACAGCATGAACCCCAACATATGGTTAACCCTCAGTCAATGTTTACTGGATGAATGAAAAAATTCCACTAAGCAAACTGTCAAGATGTGAAGGTTTATGATAATAATAACAGCAAATGTTCTGCTGAGAGTCGGCTCTATCACGGGCCCAGTTCTGAGTGCTTAGTGTGAATATCTCTTTGAAGCTTCCCATTTCTTCATCGGGTATGTTCCACCATCATCTCTGTTGTACAGAAACGAGAATCTGACACAGAGAGGTCAGCAAACTTGCCTAGGGTCACACAGCATACGAGAGTGGTGGCCCCAGGATTGGAAATTAGACGTGTTGGTTCCGGAGATTGTACTTCTAAACATTCCTTCACTTGATTAAAGAGAAGACAAACTTTCAATCAGAGGAAGCATACTTTTGCCTCTGTTAACAAGCAATTTCAGGAAGAACCAGGACAAGAATCATACTTGGGAGCAGAAATGGGGACAAAGTGAGACACCCCCCAACACACTCCCAGTCAGGCATCTACAGGATAAAGGGAAAAGAGAAGTATTCTTTACCACAGATATTTTCTCTGCTACAGCCACCAGCTTTATAAATCCCTTGAAGTACTGTTGCAAATAACCCTCACCTCCCAGGCACTTTGATGGCACAGCTTTCATTAATTAGTTTAATTTTCTGTATCTTATGCTGCTTTCTTAAGTTCTAGTAGCAGTACTGAGAAAAAGAAGAGGTGAATTCTGATTCAGTGTTTTCTATATGCAAAGCACCGTTCTAAGCCCTTTGCAGTAAGTGCAGCCCATTTTACAGATGAGGAAACTGAGGCACAGAATTTAAACGTGTTAGTGAGTGGCAGAGCTGGGACCTGGGCAGTGTGGATCTGCAGCTGCTCCCATGATTCCTTCGTAGGTCTTAATGCACATACAATGAAATCAGAGTGAAGGAGGCACGCCGTAGATGACTTACTCTAGCAAATGCCGATGTGTTACGCTTCGTCTGCCCTTTGCATAAGGGAAATCTGTTTAACGCTTGTTTCTAAAGTTATTTGTTATTGGCTGTGCTGAGTCTTCACTGCTGCACGAAGGCTTCCTCTAGAAAAGACCGCAGGGTTTTCATTGTGGTCAGTTGCTTCTCTCATTGCAGAGCATGGCCTCAGGCTTGCGGTGCACCGGCTCAGTTGCCCCAAGACATGTGGGATCTCAGTTTCTGGACCAGGATTGAACCCATGTCCCTTACATTAGCAAGCGGATTCTTAGCCACTGGACAGCCAGGGAAGTCCCTAAACATTTTCTTTTCTTCTTTTAAAATGTATGCCAACCTGTCTGTGTCATCAGAAACCTAAGGAAAGTGAAAAGCTTATAACACGTCAGCCCAATTAGTCTTTGGTCGTATATTTCACCTAAACGTGTTCTTTCTTTTCTTCTTCTTCTTCTTCTTTTTTAAATTTATGCCAACCTGTCCATGTCTTCAGAAACCTAAGGAAAGTAAAAGGTTTATAATATGTGAATGCAGTTAGTGTTTGGTCGTATATTTTACAGGGAACATTTTGGTCAAACATATACTTCATCATGAGGAATGGAAGTCTTTCATTCTCAGTATAAACCTAGCTAGACCTGCAGTTCTTGTATCAGTTCACTCTGAAGGCCAAACATTACAGTCATCTGACAGCAGAGAATTCTGGGTAACGTTCCCACTAGGGTAATGCCAAGGGAAGATACAAAGAAAGAAAGTTTGAAGCTGAGACTTGGCTTCCTGCTACCACCTAGTTAACATAAGATTAATATTTTCCTTTTCTACATAAAAAAGTAGTTTTCTAAGGGATCATAAATTTTTAAACCAGAGACTGTCTGTGATTTCTGAATTTTTTTTTAATAAATTCAAATTATTGGCTTCAGCTCCCATTTTTAAACTCTGCCCTGCTTTGTACTTACTGAGAACATTCAAACTTCAGAGCCCTTCATCTGTGAATTAATCATGTGTGGAGTATATGCAGTTGGAATTTAGCTATAAATATAAATGAAATGGCTCCAGCCGTGGCGGGGTTCAGAAAAACTAAAGTGATTTGGAGGAGTTCTCAGTTAAAAAAATAAGAGAAGTTTTAAGGAAGAAAAAAAGGAGGAAAATTGAGAGGAGTGATTAAATATGATACAGTCTCTTTGCATTAAAACGTTGGGCTTCTAGGTTGTTTCCATGTCCTGGCTATTATAAACAGTGCTGCGATGAACATTGGGGTACATGTGTCTCTTTCAATTCTGGTTTCCTCGGTGTGTATGCCCAGAAGTGGGATTGCTGGGTCATATGGCAGTTCTATTTGCAATTTTTTAAGGAATCTCCACACTGTTCTCCATAGTGGCTGTACTAGTTTGCATTCCCACCAACAGTGTAGGAGGGTTCCCTTTTCTCCACACCCTCTCCAGCATTTATTGCTTGCAGATTTTTGGATCGCAGGCATTCTGACTGGTGTGAAGTGGTACCTCATTGTGGTTTTGATTTGCATTTCTCTAATAATGAGTGATGTTGAGCATCTTTTCATGTGTTTGTTAGCCATCCGTATGTCTTCTTTGGAGAAATGTCTATTTAGTTCTTTGGCCCATTTTTTGATTGGGTCGTTTATTTTTCTGGAGTTGAGCTGCAGAAGTTGCTTGTATATTTTTGAGATTAGTTGTTTGTCAGTTGCTTCATTTGCTATTATTTTCTCCCATTCAGAAGGCTGTCTTTTCACCTTGCTTATATTTTCCTTTGTTGTGCAGAAGCTTTTAATTTTAATTAGATCCCATTTGTTTATTTTTGCTTTTATTTCCAGAATTCTGGGAGGTGGATCATAGAGGATCCTGCTGTGATTTATGTCTGAGAGTGTTTTGCCTATGTTCTCCTCTAGGAGTTTTATAGTTTCTGATCTTACATTTAGATCTTTAATCCATTTTGAGTTTATTTTTGTGTGCGGTGTTAGAAAGTGATCTAGTTTCATTCTTTTACAAGTGGTTGACCAGTTTTCCCAGCACCACTTGTTAAAGAGATTGTCTTTACTCCATTGTATATTCTTGCCTCCTTTGTCAAAGATAAGGTGTCCATATGTGTGTGGATTTATCTCTGGGCTTTCTATTTTGTTCCATTGATCTATATGTCTATCTTTGTGCCAGTACCATACTGTCTTGATGACTGTGGCTTTGTAGTAGAGCCTGAAGTCAGGCAAGTTGATTCCTCCAGTTCCATTCTTCTTTCTCAAGATTGCTTTGGCCATTCGAGGTTTTTTGTATTTCCATACAAATCTTGAAATTATTTGTTCTAGTTCTGTGAAAAATGTGCCTGGTAGCTTGATAGGGATTGCATTGAAGATGTCCATCAGCAGATGAATGGATAAGAAAGCTGTGGTACATATACACAATGGAGTATTACTCAGCCGTTAAAAAGAATTCATTTGAATCAGTTCTGATGAGATGGATGAAACTGGAGCCGATTATACAGAGTGAAGTAAGCCAGAAAGAAAAACACCAATACAGTATACTAACACATATATATGGAATTTAGGAAGATGGCAATGACGACCCTGTATGCAAGACAGGGAAAGAGACACAGATGTGTATAACGGACTTTTGGACTCAGAGGGAGAGGGAGAGGGTGGGATGATTTGGGAGAATGACATTCTAACATGTATACTATCATGTGAATTGAATCGCCAGTCTATGTTTGATGCAGGATGCAGCATGCTTGGGGCTGGTGCATGGGGATGACCCAGAAAGATGTTATGGGGAGGGAGGTGGGAGGGGGGTTCATGTTTGGGAATGCATGTAAGAATTAAAGATTTTAAAATTTAAAAAATAAAAAACTAAAAAAAAAAAGAAAAAGAAATGAACCCTAAAAAAAATAAAATAAAATAAAATGTTGGGCTTGTGTGGATTCTGTACTTTATTCCTAAGAGTCTGCAAATCAGCTTATAAGCTCCAGTGTCAAGGTGAAAGGCACTGCATAGTGTTCACCAGACTCTGGAGTATCTTTCTCACTTGCCCGGCAGACACGTGAAAGCAAGCCACGGATATTAATCACTCTGAAAGGTGACCACATGAGGGGTTCTACGGCTTTTCTGGGCACCAGTTGGCAAGAAGGCTTGCCAAGCTGGACAAGTGAGACAGATGGGACAGGGCGGGAACCGTGCCTGCTCACCTAAGGTTCTGCAGCGCATGCATCTGAGATGCTCTTTTTCTCCCAGAAAAGTCTGGGGTATAAACAGCTAGGAAGCTCTCCCACCTACTCTCAAGTCTCATCAGCTCTAGTTGAAATGTCTGCACCGCTGATGAGGGAGGAAAAGGAGCTGAAATCTGAGGCTGGGGCTCTGAACTTCAGTCCTGATTGGCACACGTACTAGCTGGGGGCCTCCAGCAATTACCTAGTCCTCTCGGAGACCAAACTTCGCCATTCGTAAAACAAGGCCTCTGCCTTTTAAGGTCCCCGTGTGTCCACAGTTGGGATCAGCTGCTTGAATTGTGGAGCTATATTGAATGTCTGTTGTGTGCAGTGATGCTATGCGAAGGGCTAAGGATACGAGAGACAGTTACTTCTCTCGAGGAAGTTACCTCTCAGGAAGACAGACTAGTGAACGATAATGAAGTTAAACTGTGAGAAATAAAACAGTACAAATGGGTTTAGGGTGTAGGCCTAGACAGCATATTGAAAAGCAGAGGCACTACTTTGCCAACAAAGGCCCGTCAAGTCAAAGCTATGGTTTTTCCAGTGGTCATGTATGGATGTGAGAGTTGGACCATAAAGAAAGCTAAGGGCTGAAGAATTGATGCTTTTGAACTGTGGTGTTGGAGAAGACTCTTGAGAGTCCCTTGGACTGCAAGGAGATCCAACCAGTCTATCCTAAAGGAGATCAGTCCTGAATATTCATTGGAAAGACTGATGCTGAAGCTGAAGCTCCAATACTTTGGCCACCTGATGCGAAGAACTGACTCATTGGAAAAGACCCTGATGCTGGGAAAGATTAAGGGCAGGAGGAGAAGGGAATGACAGAGGATGAGATGGTTGGATGGCACCATTAACTCTATGGACATGAGTATGAGCAAGCTCCGGGAGTTGGTGATGGACAGGGAAGCCTGGCGAACTGCAGTCCATGGGGTCACAAAGAGTCGGACACGACCGAGTGACTGAGCACAGCACAGCACATATAGCTTGCCAGTCGCGCAGTCACGTCTGACTCTGCGACCCCATGGACTATAGCCCACCAGGCTCTTCTGTCCGTGGGTTTTCTCAGGCAAGGATACTGCAGTGGGTTTTCATTTCCTTCTCCAGGTGATTTTCCAGACCCAGGGATTGAACCCAAGACTTGCGCCTCTCCTGCATGGGCAGGCGAATTCTTCAACACTGAGCCACCAGGAAGCCCTAACCATGTCGTACAATTTGCCTATTTAAAATACACAGTTCAGTGGTTATTCCTATATCCATTGAGCTGTGCAACCATAATCACAATCAATTTTAGAACATTTCTTCACACCCCAACACCCCATACCCATTGACTGTCATATTCCTTTCTCCCTTCTCCCAGCCCCTGGCAGCCTCTAACCTCCTCTCTGTCCCGATGGATTCTGGACATTTCATTCATGGGGCATACAGCATGTGGTCCTTGGAACTGACTTCTTTCTTTGCCTAAGCTTGTCTTCAAGGTTCACCCATGCTACAGTGCATATTGGAAATTCATTCTTTTTTATAACCACACCTTTTTCCACTGAGTGGACAGGCCACTTCTCAACTGACGGCTATTTGGGTTGTTTTCTATTTGGGGCTGTTATGAATAACGCTGCTCTGAGTACCCACGTTCAAGTTCATGTGTGGACAGCATATGCTTTTGTGTCTCTTGAGTAGGTACCTAGTAGTGGTGTTGTTGAATCATGTTTAACCTTTTGAGGAACTGTCAGACTCTTCCAAAGCAGCTGCACCATTTCCCCCTTCTTCTCTTAATGCCCGAAGTATTGTCTATTGTGCAAACAATACCTCCCCAGGGTGTGAACTGGGGAAGAACCCGAACAGGAGGATACAAGTAAGTTTAGTTTGTTTTCAGTTGATAGGCCAGGGAAGGGTTAGCTATCATTGTGATAACGTTGCATAGAAAGCCCAGATCTCAGTGGCTTAAAATAGCAAATATTTATTTCTTGCTCTTAGGTCTGCAAGTCAGTGGTAACTCTGCCACCTCTGCCAGGAGAGGCAGGGCCTGACTGCAGTCTGTAGGGCGAGTTCATTCAGGGGCCAGTGGCTACCCAGGCTCTATTCTCCTTACGGCAATGACAGACGTGCATGAGGCCATGTCGGACTAGCAACATTCCTTTGGCCAAAGCAAGTCACACGGCTAGGCCCAAGACTCACCGTGTGGGGAAGTTTGCTGTAGCTATTCTTTTGGAAGATTCTGCAGTGTCACATGGCACAGTATGTGTTTGTATAACCGATTATATAAATGGAGTAAAGATCTGGGAAGAATGACCTAACACAGAATTTACAGGTCTCTAAATCAAGGTGAGAACCAGGGAAATAGAAAGGGTAGAGAGATTTCCAAATTATACTCATTGTTTAAAAATTAAGACATGAGAAAGTCATAGTAATTTAGAAGCCATTCTTTGGACATGCACTGTAATGAAAAGGTGAAGGCATTTTGTAATTAACCTATTGATTTTTTAAATATTTATCTATTTATTTGGCTGTTCTCAGTCTTAGCTGTGGCACTCGGGGTCTCTGGTTTCAGCAGGCATGCAGGATTTTGTTCCCTGACCGGGGATCGAATCCAGGCCCCCTGTGTTGCGAGCTCAGAGTCTTAGCCATTGGACCACCAAGGAAGTCCCTAACCTATTGATTTTACATATTCTGTTTTGATGCTCCTAGAGTCCTCAGATGCTTGGTTACTTCACAGAATAACAAAATTCAGGGATGGAAAGAGCCTTCAGAGATACCTCCATCTGTCTGTAGAATCGCTAAAAGAGGGTTGAAAGGTGTGAGCCCTGGCTCCAGCCTGAATGGGGTCCCCTTGTTAATGCATCTGGTTCTCTGACAGTCGCCCTGTTTGGTTCTCATGGTGATTACCCAGGTACTCGTGCATATGTACAGTCGTTCCGTCATGTCCGACTCTTTGCGACCCCATGGACTCCACCAGGCTCCTCTGTCCGTGGAATTTTCTAGACCTTTCCCACTCCAGTGGATCTTCCCAGCCCAGGGACTGAAGCTGTGTCTCCTGTGCCTCCTGCATTGGCAGGCATGTTCTTTACCCCTGTGCAAACTGGGAAGCCCTGCTTATACTTTGGAGCTACCCAACTGATCCTTTTTTTTTTTTTTAAATTTTTAGTTTTTTATTTTTTAAATTTTAAAATCTTTAATTCTTACATGCATTCCCAAACGTGAACCCCCCTCCCACCTCCCTCCCCAGAACATCTTTCTGGGTCATCCCGATGCACCAGCCCCAAGCATGCTGCATCCTGCGTCAAACATAGACTGGCGATTCAATTCACATGATAGTATACATGTTAGAATGTCATTCTCCCAAATCATCCCACCCTCTCCCTCTCCCTCTGAGTCCAAAAGTCCATTATACACATCTGTGTCTCTTTCCCTGTCTTGCATACAGGGTCGTCATTGCCATCTTCCTAAATTCCATATATATGTGTTAGTATACTGTATTGGTGTTTTTCTTTCTGGCTTACTTCACTCTGTATAATCGGCTCCAGTTTCATCCATCTCATCAGAACTGATTCAAATGAATTCTTTTTAACGGCTGAGTAATACTCCATTGTGTATATGTACCACAGCTTTCTTATCCATTCATCTGCTGATGGACATCTAGGTTGTTTCCATGTCCTGGCTATTATAAACAGTGCTGCAATGAACATTGGGGTACATGTGTCTCTTTCAATTCTGGTTTCCTCGGTGTGTATGCCCAGAAGTGGGATTGCTGGGTCATAAGGTAGTTCTATTTGCAATTTTTTAAGGAATCTCCACACTGTTCTCCATAGTGGCTGTACTAGTTTGCATTCCCACCAACAGTGTAGGAGGGTTCCCTTTTCTCCACACCCTCTCCAGCATTTATTGCTTGCAGATTTTTGGATCGCAGGCATTCTGACTGGTGTGAAGTGGTACCTCATTGTGGTTTTGATTTGCATTTCTCTAATAATGAGTGATGTTGAGCATCTTTTCATGTGTTTGTTAGCCATCCGTATGTCTTCTTTGGAGAAATGTCTATTTAGTTCTTTGGCCCATTTTTTGATTGGGTCGTTTATTTTTCTGGAGTTGAGCTGCAGAAGTTGCTTGTATATTTTTGAGATTAGTTGTTTGTCAGTTGCTTCATTTGCTATTATTTTCTCCCATTCAGATGGCTGTCTTTTCACCTTGCTTATATTTTCCTTTGTTGTGCAGAAGCTTTTAATTTTAATTAGATCCCATTTGTTTATTTTTGCTTTTATTTCCAGAATTCTGGGAGGTGGATCATAGAGGATCCTGCTGTGATTTATGTCTGAGAGTGTTTTGCCTATGTTCTCCTCTAGGAGTTGTATAGTGTCTGATCTTACATTTAGATCTTGAATCCATTTTGAGTTTATTTTTGTGTGCGGTGTTAGAAAGTGATCTAGTTTCATTCTTTTACAAGTGGTTGACCAGTTTTCCCAGCACCACTTGTTAAAGAGATTGTCTTTACTCCATTGTATATTCTTGCCTCCTTTGTCAAAGATAAGGTGTCCATATGTGTGTGGATTTATCTCTGGGCTTTCTATTTTGTTCCATTGATCTATATGTCTGTCTTTGTGCCAGTACCATACTGTCTTGATGACTGTGGCTTTGTAGTAGAGCCTGAAGTCAGGCAAGTTGATTCCTCCAGTTCCATTCTTCTTTCTCAAGATTGCTTTGGCTATTCGAGGTTTTTTGTATTTCCATACAAAGCTTGAAATTATTTGTTCTAGTTCTGTGAAAAATGTGGCTGGTAGCTTGATAGGGATTGCATTGAATTTGTAAATTGCTTTGGGTAGTATACTCATTTTCACTATATTGATTCTTCCAATCCATGAACATGGTATATTTCTCCATCTATTAGTGTCCTCTTTGATTTCTTTCATCAGTGTTTTATAGTTTTCTATATATAGGTCTTTAGTTTCTTTAGGTAGATATATTCCTAAGTATTTTATTCTTTTCGTTGCAATGGTGAATGGAATTGTTTCCTTAATTTCTTTTTCTACTTTCTCATTATTCGTGTATAGGAATGCAAGGGATTTCTGTGTGTTGATTTTATATCCTGCAACTTTACTATATTCATTGATTAGCTCTAGTAATTTTCTGGTGGAGTCTTTAGGGTTTTCCATGTAGAGGATCATGTCATCTGCAAACAGTGAGTTTTACTTCTTCTTTTCCAATTTGGATTCCTTTTATTTCTTTTTCTGCTCTGATTGCTGTGGCCAAAACTTCCAGAACTATGTTGAATAGTAGCGGTGAAAGTGGACACCCTTGTCTTGTTCCTGACTTTAGGGGAAATGCTTTCAATTTTTCACCATTGAGGATAATGTTTGCTGTGGGTTTGTCATAAATAGCTTTTATTATGTTGAGGTATGTTCCTTCTATTCCTGCTTTCTGGAGAGTTTTTATCATAAATGGATGTTGAATTTTGTCAAAGGCCTTCTCTGCATCTATTGAGATAATCATATGGTTTTTATTTTTCAATTTGTTAATGTGGTGAATTACATTGATTGATTTGCGGATATTGAAGAATCCTTGCATCCCTGGGATAAAGCCCACTTGGTCATGATGTATGATCTTTTTAATGTGTTGTTGGATTCTGATTGCTAGAATTTTGTTGAGGATTTTTGCATCTATGTTCATCAGAGATATTGGCCTGTAGTTTTCTTTTTTTGTGACATCTTTGTCAGGTTTTGGTATTAGGGTGATGGTGGCCTCATAGAATGAGTTTGGAAGTTTACCTTCCTCTGCAATTTTCTGGAAGAGTTTGAGGAGGATAGGTGTTAGCTCTTCTCGAAATTTTTGGTAGAATTCAGCTGTGAAGCCATCTGGACCTGGGCTTTTGTTTGCTGGAAGATTTCTGATTACAGTATCAATTTCCGTGCTTGTGATGGGTCTGTTAATATTTTCTATTTCTTCCTGGTTCAGTTTTGGAAAATTGTACTTTTCTAAGAATTTGTCCATTTCTTCCACGTTGTCCATTTTATTGGCATACAACTGCTGATAGTAGTCTCTTATGATCCTTTGTATTTCTGTGTTGTCTGTTGTGATCTCTCCATTTTCATTTCTAATTTTATTGATTTGATTTTTCTCTCTTTGCTTCTTGATGAGTCTGGCTAATGGTTTGTCAATTTTATTTATCCTTTCAAAGAACCAGCTTTTGGCTTTGTTGATTTTTGCTATGGTCTCTTTTGTTTCTTTTGCATTTATTTCTGCCCTAATTTTTAAGATTTCTTTCCTTCTACTAACTCTGGGGTTCTCCAACTCTTCCTTTTCTAGTTGATTTAGTTGTAGAGTTAGGTTATTTATTTGACTTTTTTCTTGTTTCTTGAGGTATGCCTGTATTGCTATGAACTTTCCTCTTAGCACTGCTTTTATAGTGTCCCACAGGTTTTGGGTTGTTGTGTTTTCATTTTCATTAGTTTCTATGCATATTTTGATTTCTTTTTTGATTTCTTCTGTGATTTGTTGGTTATTCAGAAGTGTGTTGTTCAACCTCCATATGTTAGAATTTTTAATAGTTTTTCTCCTGTAATTGAGATCTAATCTTAATGCATTATGGTCAGAAAAGATGCTTGGAATGATTTCGATTTTTTTGAATTTATCAAGTTTAGATTTATGGCCCAGGATGTGATCTATCCTGGAGAAGGTTCCATGAGCACTTGAAAAAAAGGTGAAATTCGTTGTTTTGGGGTGAAATGTCCTATAGATATCAATTAGGTCTAACTGATCTAATGTATCATTTAAAGTTTGCGTTTCTTTGTTAATTTTCTGTTTAGTTGATCTGTCCATAGGTGTGAGTGGGGTATTAAAGTCTCCCACTATTATTGTGTTATTGTTGATTTCCCCTTTCATACTTGTTAGCATTTGTCTTACATATTGCGGTGCTCCTATATTGGGTGCATATATATTTATAATTGTTATATCTTCTTCTTGGATTGTTCCTTTGATCATTATGTAGTGGCCTTCTTTGTCTCTTTTCACAGCCTTTGTTTTAAAGTCTATTTTATCGGATATGAGTATTGCCACTCCTGCTTTCTTTTGGTCTCTATTCGCGTGGTATATCTTTTTCCAGCCCTTCACTTTCAGTCTGTATGTGTCCCTTGTTTTGAGGTGGGTCTCTTGTAAGCAGCATATAGAGGGGTCTTGTTTTTGTATCCATTCGGCCAGTCTTTGTCTTTTGGTTGGGGCGTTCAACCCATTTACGTTTAAGGTAATTATTGATAAGTATGATCCCGTTGCCATTTACTTTATTGTTTTGGGTTCGGGTTTATACACCCTTTTCGTGTTTCCTGTCTAGAGGATATCCTTTAGAATTTGTTGGAGAGCTGGTTTGGTGGTGCTGAATTCTCTCAGCTTTTGCTTGTCTGTAAAGCTTTTGATTTCTCCTTCGTATTTGAATGAGATCCTTGCTGGGTACAGTAATCTGGGCTGTAGGTTATTGTCTTTCATCACTTTAAGTATGTCTTGCCATTCCCTCCTGGCCTGAAGAGTTTCTATTGACAGATCAGCTGTTATCCTTATGGGAATCCCCTTGTGTGTTATTTGTTGTTTTTCCCTTGCTGCTTTTAATATTTGTTCTTTGTGTTTGATCTTTGTTAATTTGATTAATATGTGTCTTGGGGTGTTTCGCCTTGGGTTTATCCTATTTGGGACTCTCTGTGTTTCTTGGACTTGGGTGATTATTTCCTTCCCCATTTTAGGGAAGTTTTCAACTATTATCTCCTCAAGGATTTTCTCATGATCTTTCTTTCTGTCTTCTTCTTCTGGGACGCCTATAATTCGAATGTTGGAGCGTTTCATATTGTCCTGGAGGTCTCTGAGATTGTCCTCGTTTCTTTTAATTCGTTTTTCTTGTTTCCTCTCTGATTCATTTATTTCTACCATTCTATCTTCTATTTCACTAATCCTATCTTCTGCCTCCGTTATTCTACTATTTGTTGCCTCCAGAGTGTTTCTGATCTCATTTATTGTGTTATTCATTATATTTTGACTCTTTTTTATTTCTTCTAGGTCCTTGTTAAACCTTTCTTGCATCTTCTCAATCCTTGTCTCTAGGCTATTTATCTGTGATTCCATTTTGATTTCAAGATTTTGGATCATTTTCACTATCAATATTCGGAATTCCTTCTCCGGTAGATTCCCTACTTCTTCTTCTTTTGTTTGGTTTGGTGGGCAACTCTCCTGTTCCTTTACCTGCTGAGTATTCCTCTGTCTCTTCATCTTGGTTATATTGCTGCGTTTGGGGTGGCCTTTTTATATTCTGATAATTTGTGGAGTTCTCTTTATTATGGAGCTTCCTCACTTTGGGTGGGGTTCTATCAGTGGCTTGTCAAGGAGGGCTGCCTGAGGGCCGAACCTGAGCGGCTTGGACCGGGGAAGTGCACGCAGCCTAGGGCCGGCCCCAGACAGTTCCCGGCTGAGCATCATAGAGCCGGAGCGGTTTGTACGCCGCGAGAAAGGACAGGTCAAGCGGGGCAGAGATACTGTGTACACACGGTAGTGCTATTTGTTTGCAGCATCCCCCCTCCCCACAGCGCGACTGAACTAGTGAGCCTAAAAACCAGCAAACAGAAGAAGTTAAACAGAGGGAACCACCTTGGAAGTGAGCCCACACGGCCCATAACATCAGAGAAGAGCCAGATATATTTTTAATTTTTAAATATTTTTAAAATCATTCTTTTTTTTTTTTTTGCCTTTTGCTTTTTTTTTTCTTTTTTTTCGAGCTTTTTTTTAATTGTTAAGTCTTCTATTTCTCCTCTAATTTTTATTTCTATAACCTAGTATTACTATTTTTTAAAAAAAAAAGACTTTTTTTTTTTTAAGGCAAACACCATATATACTCTTTGGATGGTTGTTGGTGTTTTGTTTTTTTGTTTGTTTGTTTGTTTTTTAATAATTCTTTTTTTTTCTTTCTTCCTTTTTCCTTCTGCTTTTCTTTAATATTGTATCTTTGAAAATCCAACCTCTACTCCAGATTTTTAATCTTTGTTGTCAATTTTGTACATTTAAAAACCCAAACTTCACTACCCAAGTTTACCTGAGAGCGAGATTACTGACTTGTCCACTCTCTCCTCCTCTGGCCTCTCCTCTTTCTCCACCAGGTGGCCTCTGTCTCTTTTCTCCCCCATCTCTTCTCTATCCAACTCTGTGAATCTCTGTGTGTTCCAGACGGTAGAGAACACCTAAGGAACTGGTTACTGGCAGGATTTGTCTCTCTCCTAATCATTCCTCTCTCTTATCCTCCTGGTCACCTCTATCTACTTCCTCCCTCTCCTCTTCCCCGTATAACTCTGTAAATACCTCTGAGCGGTCCAGACTATAGAGCGCACATAAGGAAGTGACTACTGGCTAGCTTGCTCTCTCCTCTCTTGATCTCACCGCATCTCATTCCAGTTACCTCTAACTACCCCCTCCATCTTCTCTTCTCCTTGTAACTCAGTGAACCTCTCTGAGTGTCCCTCAAGGTGGAGAAACTTTTCATCTTTAACCTAGATGTTTTATCATCGGTGCTGTATAGATGGAGAAGTCTAGAGGCTACTGTGAAAATAAAACTGAAAACCAGAAGCAGGAAGCTTAAACCCAAAGCCTGAAAACATTAGAGAACTCTTGAATTCAGGGAACATTAAGCAATAGGAGCTCATCAAATGCCTTCATACCTACACCGAAACCAAGCTCCACCCAAGGGCCAACAAGTTCCAAAACAAGACATACCACGCAAATTCTCCAGCAACACAGGAACACTCCCCTGAGCCTCAATATACAGGCAGCTCAAAATTATCCCAAAACCTTTGATGTCTCATAACCCATTACGGGTCACTCCATTGCACTCCAGAGAGAAGAAACCCAGCTCCACCCACCAAAACTCCAACACAAGCCTCCCTAACCAGGAAACCTTGACAACTGATCCTTTTTTATAACTATTGTAAAAGGAAGCCTTGACCACCCCTGTGAACTCACTTAGTTCTGAATTGGTGGGGTCTGAATCACTGGGGTTTAGTCTGTTGCCTAAAAGATGCTCTGCTTTCTGCATGGCCTTCAATTGCCCGCCCTTCTCCCTTTGGTCACGGCCTAAACGGAACACAGCTGATACATAGAATGGAAAGTTGCTTTATTTCAAAACTAGTAAGTCTTTTTTTCCTCAAATTAAGTGTTTGTACTTATGCCTTTATATCAGGCAAACCACTGGAAGCAAATTAGATTTTTGGAAGGTACTTAGAATGGTAACAGTGATGGTGAGAATGAAAAAGGGGGGAAAAAAAAAACAGTGTCAGGAAGGTTAATTGTTCTGAATATCTGATATGGAAGGTGAATGGAAAAGATATAGTTTATCAAGAGAACATTATGGGGATCTAAAATGTAGGATTATGAAAGAGAGGAGCTGTATCAGAAAGTATAAAACAAAAACCGGCTCCTGGGAAATGCTGATGATGAGGCTAGTGGTGAGAACGGGTACCTTGCTGGCAGGAGGAGCCAAAGGCATTTGGCCAACCTGTCCTTAAGGAAACCCCTGGAGCTTGAAATGAAATATTGAAGCACAGGCCCCATCCATTCGTGTCTCTGCACTGGTCGTCATTCTGTATTCAAAGAAATTCTGTCAAAATCTGAATCTGCCAAAAGAGTGGCAATAAATCTCCCATGGACTCTCTATCATCCTGGACATGAACAGAACTCACTCAAACAGGGCTGCCATGTTCAAAGGCATCCCAAAAGGATGAGCCTCTCATCAGACTGTAGACAGCTGTGCTATTTGAATGTTCATAAACTGTGTGCAAGCAATTGACAAGTTGACAAAACATTGACAAAAAACAATTACTCAAGAAGCGGCGCTTGGAAAGGTTGCTTGTCGTTGAGGAGATACCAGAGAAAGAACAAGGGAAGATGCTCTTTATGCCAAGGCGCTAAAACGTGATTTCTCAGATGGCATCACAGAGCTATCTGTAAGGAAAGAGTCAACAGATGAAATGATATACTCTAATATAATAAATGGGCTCCCCAGGTGGCCACTGTGGTGAAGAATCCGCCTGCCAGTGCAGGAGATGTAAGAGACGCCAATTCAATCCCTGGGTCGGGAAAATCCCCTGGAGGAGGAAATGGCACACCACTCCAGAAATCTTGCCTGGAAAATTCCATGGATAGAGGAACCCGGTGGGCTACAGTCCATGGGGCTGCAAAGAGCTGGACACGACTGAGTGATTGAGCACACAATACAGTAAATAAATTCCTTACATTTTGTTTGTGAGATGCGCTTTATCACTGGGCAGCTTAAAAAAAAAAAAATCACTAATCACTTTCCACCAAAGACCAAAATGCAGAAGTTATTTTAAGATGCCTGTATTCAAATACTTGAAATAGACAACACCCTTTGAAGTGCTTAAAATACAAAATATATCTTATCAGTTTGAAATAATTGCTATATTTTTAGGCATGATCTGCATACTCTCCTTATTTTGAGACTGATTTGCCTTCTTGGGTTGGAAAATACAAAGGAAGCAGTCTTTAAAACAATTTAACAACAACAACAGTAATAATGATTTGCTGAGGATGATGTAAAATACCATTTAGGGCTTATTTTGTGCCAGTTAGTCACGCTCAGTGTTTTACTAGTATTGTTTAAAAACTCCTTGATCCCTCTCTATGAGACAGGAACTTCTGTTAAGCCTTTTTACATATAGGAAGTTTGAACCTTGAAGCAGTTATATTACTTTTCCAAGATCATACAGCTAGCAATCAGAGGAGTGAGGTTTTGAACATAGGTATGTTGAATTCCTGCCCTGGGCGCTGCAGGTATACACATGGAGTCTCCATGGGAATTAGGAAGCAGTGTCTCTCTCTCAAGATACTTTAATCTCCATCTATTTGATGATTGTTGTAATAAACTGACGGTGTAGACCAAGACGGCTTACTGCCATCTACCGGAAAATTGTTGTAATAAGTGTAAAAATCTATGATCCCCTCGATGTGAAAGGTATTCCCCTGGAGGTGGCTCTGTCTCCAGTTAGAGCAGAATATCCTTGTCTTCTAGGAAAACTAAAGAAGATAAAGTTCTCCCACCTTGCCCCCTCCTAGTTTTCCTTTTTATTCAGACTTAAACCATAATGAAAGACTGTGCTGATCTTGATACCAATTATCTCTTCGTGTGTGTCCACTCAGTCCTGTTCAACTCTTTGGGACCCCAAGGTCTGTGGCCCACCAGGCTTCTCTCCAGGCAAGAATACTAGAAAAGGCAAGGAAAGTGAAAATTGCTCAGTCATGTCCAACTCTCTGCAACCCCATGGACTATACAGTCCATGGAATTCTCCAGGCCAGAATACTAGAGTGGAGTAGGCTTTCCCTTCTCCAGGGGATCTTCTCAACCCAGGTCTCCTGCATTGCAGGCGGATTCTTTACCAGCTGAGCCACAAGAATACTAGAGTAGGTTGCTATTTCCTTCTCCAGGGGAATCTTCCCAGCCCAGGGATCAACCCCAGGTCTCCTAGTTTGGCAGGCAGATTCTTTACCCTTAGCGCCACTTGGGAAGAGGCCTGACCGCTGACTGTACTCTTCCAAGGGGATGCAGAGAAGAGTGAGCATGTCTGCTTCTCAGGAACCCACAGTCTAGGTGGGGCAATGGTTAAACACATTATTACAGTATGGAATAAAGGTCCCTGGGTTTCCTTGTAGGAATTCCTTCCAAGCGGTTGCTCATGTGGAGGAGAATCACTGATCTCGAGGAGGAAATGGACCACATTTATGCAGATACATCCATTCTTTTCTGATTCTTTTCCCATATCGGTTATTATAGAACTTTGAGTAGAGTTCCCTGTGCTATGCGGCAGGTCCTTCCTGTTTATCTAGTTTATATATAGTAGTTATTGTATGTTAATCTCAAACTCTTACTTTCTCTCTCCCCTGAACCTTTCCCCTTTGGTAATCATAAACTTGTTTTCCAAGTCTATGAGTCTGCTTTCATTTTGAAAGTTAAGTTCATTTGTATCATTTTTTTTTTAGATTCCATGTATAAGTGACATCATATGATATTTGCCTTTGTCTATCTGACTTATTTCATCTAGTATGATAATCTCCAGGTCCATTCATGTTGCCGCAAGTGGCATTGCTTCATTCTTGTTTGACTGAGTAGTATTCTGTTATGTATATATACCATATCTTCATTACCCATCCATCTGTTGATGGACATTTAAGTTGGTTCCATGTCTTGGCTACTGTAATGAAAATTAGAGTGCACATATCTTGTCAAAGATAAATTCCCAGGGGTGCAATTGCATGATCATATGGTAGTTATATTTTTTTGTTTTTCAAAGAACCTCTGATACTACACTTTTGGGGAGAATCTATCACCCGATCAGTTCAGTTGTTCAGTCGTGTCCCACTCTCTTTTGACCCCATGGACTGTAGCACACCAGGCTTCCCTATCTATCACCAACTCCTGGAGCGTGCTCAAATTCACATCCATCAAGTCGGTGATGTCATGCAACCATCTCATCCTCTGTCGTCCCCTTCTTCTCCTGCCCTCAATCTTTCCCAGCATCAGGGTCTTTTCCAATGAGTCAGTTCTTTGCATCAGGTGGCCAAAGTGTTGGAGTTTCAGTTTCAGCATCAGTCCTTTCAATGAATATTCAGGACTGTTTTCCTTTAGGATTGACTGGTTGGATCTCCTTGCAGTCCAAAGGACTTTCAAGAGTCTTCTCCAACACCAAAATTCAAAAGCATCAGTTCTTCAGTGCTCAGCTTTCTTTATAGCCCAGCTCTCCCATCCATATGTGGCTACTGGAAAAACCAAAGCTTTGACTAGATGGCCCTTTGTCAGCAAAGTAATGTATCTTCTTTTTAATATGCTGTCAAGGTTGGTCATAACTTTTCTTCCAAGGAACAAGTGTCTTTTAACTTCATGACTGCAGTCACCATCTGCAGTGATTTTGGAGCCCAAGAAAATAAAGTCTCACCGTTTCCATTGTTTCCCCATCTATTGTCATGAAGTGACGGGACTGGATGCATGGTCTTTGTTTTTTGAATGTTGAGCTTTAAGCCAACTTTTTCACTCTCCTCTTTCACTTTCATCAAGAGGCTCTTTAGTTCTTCTTGGCTTTCTGCCATGAGGGTGGTGTCATCTGCATATCTGAGGTTATTGATATTTCTCCCGACAATCTTTATTCCAGCTTGTGCTTCCTTCAGCCCAGTATTTCACATGATGTACTCTGCATATAAGTTAAATAAGCAGGGTGACAATATACAGCCTTGACATACTCCTTTTGGGGACCAATCTGTTGTTCCATGTCTGGTTCTAACTGTTGCTTCTTGACCTGCATACAGATTTCTCAGGAGGCAGGTCAGGTGGTCTGGTATTCCCACCTCTTTCAGAATTTTCCACAGTTTATTGTGATCCACACAGTCAAAGGCTTTGGCATAGCCAATAAAGCATAGAAATCGATGTTTTTCTGGAACTCTCTTCCTTTTCCAATGATCCAACAGATGTTGGCCATTTGATCTCTGGTTCCTCTGCCTTTTCTAAAACCAGCTTGAACATCTGGAAGTTCACTGTTCACATATTGCTAAAACCTGGCTTGGAGAATTTTGAGCATTACTTTGCTAGTATGTGAGATGACGGCAATTGTGTGTTAGTTTGAACATTCTTTGGTATTACCTTTCTTTAGGTTTGAAATGAAAACTGACCTTTTCCAGTCCTGTGGCCACTGCTGAGTTTTCCAAATTTGCTATCATATTGAGTGCAGCATTTTCACAGCATTATCTTTTATGATTCGCAATATCTCAACTGGAATTCTATCACCTCCACTAGCTTTGTTTGTAGTGATGCTTCCTAACACCCACTTGACTTCACATTCCAGGATGTCTGGCTCTAGGTGAATGATCACACCTTTGTGATTATCTGGGTCATGAAGATCTTTTTTGTATAGTTCTTCTGTGTATTCTTGCCACCTCTTCTTAATATCTTCTGCTTCTGTTAGGTCCATAACATTTCTGTCCTTTATTGTGCCCATCTTCCCATGAAATGTTCCCTTGGTATCTCTAATTTTCTTGAAGATATCTCTAGTCTTTCCCATTCTATTGTTTTCCTCTATCTCTTTGCATTGATCACTGAGGAAAGCTTTTTAAATCTCTCCTTGCCATTCTTTGGAACTCTGCATTCAGATGGGTATATCTTTCCTTTTCTCCTTTGCCTTTGTTTCTCTTCTTTTTTCAGCTATTTTTAAGGACTCCTCAGACAACCGTTTTGCATTTTTGCTTTTCTTTTTCTTGGAGATGGTCTTGATCCCTGCCTCCTGTACAATGTCATGAACCTCCATCCATAGTTCTTCAGGCACTCTGTCTGTCAGATCTAATCCCTTGAATCTGTTTTGTTTGTTGTATTTTCTTTTTAATTTTTAATTTATTTCTGTCTGACATTTTTTCATCTTGCTTCTGAATTTTTAATTTACTAAATTCATAATCTTAACAAGCTGCTGTAATTTATGAATTTGTATGGGACATTTTCTCCTTCTTATTTACTTTTTCTTAGAAGTGCATTTTTCTTTCATCTCTTACCTTCTTTGCTCTCTTTTTTTCCTGTTCTATTCACAAATATTCTTTTTCTATGGCTTGTCTCCAAGGTTACTGTGTAGTTTAGGGTCGTATTGGTCTTGCTAGGCGATGCAGACTTTCCAGGTGTCCTGATGGAGTAGGGACAACCTCTTTGCTCTCCTCTGTACTGAAACTGCTATGATTTTCCCTCTAAGAGACTCTCTTTTCTGAGGCCATTTGATTTCTGGGGCTGAGACTGGCTCTGGCAGTCAGGTCGTGAAGCACCTCTTCCTTCCACTCGAGAATCGCCTGTTCTTAAATTTCATTACGTCACGTCCCTTCACTCTCTGGTTGCACGTAGTCTTAACCCCAAGAAAGCTCTCTGTTCTCTGGTTACCTTTTTAAATATCACTTTTCTATCAGTTTTCCGTGTTCCCTCACCTGCACTACCCGTTCACATATCTAGACACACGCACACCCTCTGGTATAAGGATTATTCATTACTTTAATCTGTATCTTCTTTTCTCTAGGTTTATCGCGATCTGCATCATAATTTTGATTTCTTTGTCGTGTGGGACTGGTATTCTGTCTGTCCCAAATATGCAGCGCTGGGATAGGAAGTAAACTAAATGCACACCTGTGTGTGCAACACACACACGCACACACACACACACACTTTAAGACAATGGTGTCGACTATGCTCTGTGCTAACTTCCTGATATTGAGAACTATAGCTGGACTCTACCAGGTAGAACAGTGATGTAGTGTGGGTTGGCTTCATTGCATAGACCGCTGTGAGCCTCAAGTGGAAATAGACTCAACTTAAAGCAATATTATCATCTAGACGTCATGGCTGAATTTTAAATAAAATGGCAATATTTCCTAAGAAGAACCAGTTTCAAATGCGCATCTTAGGTACAAAATGTTAGATAAGCCATTCATTAGGAGCCCTTTAAAGTAGAATCTGCACTGTCCAGAGAAACATTGGAAGCAAAACCATTTAGGTTTGAATCCTGTGTCTGTCAATTGCCAGCTACAAGATCTGAGCCAAGTTACTACACCTCTTTATTGGTTAGCTTCAATATATGTAGCCTGAGATCATAGTAATATCATTTTCATAGACTCTGTTTTAGAATTAAATTAATTCACAAATAACAAGTGGTTTTAATAACACCTGACTGGTAGTAAATAATCCAAAAATATTACTAATATCTTCCTTTATCCCATGGGATCTGAGAAACAATAGGGAAGGAAAAGGGATGAGTGCACATCCCTAGCATTGTTCTTGTGGCTTCTTCCTTCTCCTTAAAGAGTCAGGACCATCTCTGGAGCCTTTCTAACAACTCAGCACACTTAGGAGATTTTTATCATTTCAGTTAACTATTTAAAATCCCTTAACCATCTAGAGAGTTCCCATTACTGCGTTTACTTGGCCATATTACTGTTCTCTCTGATTTTTCTTCACTATTCTGTGTGTTCATCTCTTTGTTTATTCTGCATTTTTTTGCGGACCCACAAGGTGAGATGCTAAACTCTCATATTCCTTATAGAATAAAAGAGTCTTAAGATGCCAAATGGCTGATTATACTAGTAGTTAGCATATTCCAGTTGTGATAAGTACTTGTAAAAGAGAAATTTGTTGTTGTTCAATCACTAAGTTGTGTCCAACTCTTTGCGACCCCGTGGACTGCAGCATGTCAGGCTTTCCTGTCCTTCACTATCTCCCGGAGTTTGTTCAAGCTCATGTCCATTGAGTCAGTGATGCCATCCAACCGTCTCATCCTCTGCCACTTCCTTCTCCCCCTGCCCTCAATCTTTCCCAACATCAGGGTCTTTCCCAGGGGGCTAACTTTTCACATTAGGTGGCCAAAGTATAGGGTGCTACAAAAGTAAATAAAATAGGCTGGCACATAATGGATGTTAACAAATAATTAATAACTATATGGGTATATACGTAGATAAAAACTTGAGGTTTAACTAACTGTACAAAGTGAGGCGACTAGCGTCCTTTGGAAACGGATGGATAATGGATGCGTTCAGTCATCTTTGCACCTACTGGTATTTTAACAGGCTGTGTGCGCCTTGAAAGCACCTTTCTGT
The DNA here is from genome assembly GCF_042477335.2 of Ovis canadensis. Lineage (NCBI taxonomy): Eukaryota > Metazoa > Chordata > Mammalia > Artiodactyla > Bovidae > Ovis > Ovis canadensis. The sequence continues at coordinate 128,420,012 of NC_091250.1, read as the reverse complement.
GTGCTTTCTGTTCTACCGCCTCTGAGTCTCCAGTTGCACATTCGTTGAAAGAATGAATTTAACGTAAAATGTAAGCTACATTCAATATTTGAAAAAAAATTATTTGGTTCTAACTTTCTGTATATTTCTCTCTTTTCTTCATCATAATAGCTATCTTGTTCTCATTAAAAGCTTTGTTTTGCCAGGGTTGTATTTGGAATGTTACACTTACCCTTGAGTTTTGTCTTATAGTTCTCTCTGAAGCCAAGGAGTGCCTACACGAAATTTCTATTTACCCAGTTTAGCACAATTAACTTTTTAACCTCTAAACTATTTCACATGGCAACAGAAATTTGGGAGGTGGTTCGTGTTGTTATTTTTCTTTGGTTGGTTTTGCCAGACAATGTTAGAAACCTTTTCCCCAGAACTAATTCTACGTGGAATTATTCAGGGTGAGAACTGTAAAACTAAGTGAGGACTATAATTCTTCTTTAGTCTCTTTTCCTCCGTCTGCAGTCGTTTTCAAGTTTTTCTCAAACTCTTCTCTGAAACATTCCAAAGTTGGAGATCCAAGCTTGAGTTTACTGCTGTTTTTTACATCACAAGAAAATAAGGCATTTAAATGGTTATCTTACAAATTCCGAATAGGAGATTGTCTCTTTGCTCCCATAACATCCTGTGCTGGCTTCTATCACAGAGCGCACATTCTTGTCTTCTTGAAACAATCTTCCCTTATGTGTGCTGAGCATCAAATGATGGACTTGCGTGCAGAAAGTAGAACATGCCTGCCTCTGTGCTCTGATAGCCAGCAAGGTGCTTGGCCAGAGAAGGAGCTCAGTGGATTAATGTTTGCCAGGTAGCTGAGGGAACATGCAGACTTTCAAAGTGCAGTGTGCGTGGGGTTCCCAAGACACAGAACCAGGGAACGTTAATTTGAAAATCAAGGAAAGACAAATACCACATGACATCACTTATATGAGTTTATTTACAAACCAGACTCACAGATATAGAAAACACTCTTATGGCTCCCAAAGAGGAAAGCGGGAGATAAATTAGGAGTCTGGGATTCACATATGTACACTGCTGTATATAAAGTAGATAACCAAAAAGGACCTACTGTATAGCACAGGGAACTCTACTCAATATTCTGTAATCACCTATAATGGAAAAGAATCTTAAAAAGGACATATGTGTGTGTGTGTGTGTGTGTATTAGACCATAAGAAAGTGTTAGTTGTGTCTGACTCTTTGTGAGCTCATGGACTGTAGCCCTCCAGGCTCCTCTGTTTATGGAATTCTCCAGGCAAGAGTACTGGGATGGGTTGCCATGACCTCCTCCAGAGGATCTTCCTGACCCAGGGATCAAACTTGGGTGTCCTGCATTGTAGGCAGATTCTTCACCATCTGAGCCTTCAGGGAGAACGGGTACATGTGTGCGTATCGTTGAGTCCCTTTGCTGTTCACCTGAAGTTACCACAACATTGTCTGCTTACCAGCTATACCCCAGTACAAAATAAAATGTTTAAAAAAAAATTAGTGGAAAAAACAAACAAACTTCCTTTCTGTAATGGCACGGGATGCTGAAAAAAGGAATTACTCAGGAAAGAATTTCCATGGAGCATTCAAATCTTTCTCACAGAGAACTGGGATTCCTTATGTGAGGTTGAGAAACAACTCAGGTTTTGTGACTGAAACTTCCTGCATTTAAACTCCACAAATATAGAGTCTGAGAATATTTTACCTGGCCCGGGCTGGGCTGCGAAAGTGTTTCCAAACCCAGATGATTTACAGCAACAAGCAGAAGGCACTTTTGTTTATTCTAGAGCAAAGTGGTTTTGAGGAATCTCAGCACCCAAATTGCTGGTGATCAGTAGGGGGTTTCTGACTTCAATTAAAGCAGATCCAACTGGACTTCTATCTGGAAATTCTTTGTTATCAGGAAGTACAACTTGCAGAATAAACTTGACTGCAACCAGATAGTGCTTCCTGAAGTCTTGGTGCAGTTACATCGCTTTTCCTTCTAAAAGGCTTCTCCACTCTCTTTTGTGCAAATCCCGTTTAAACCGCTTTGACATATATGAGCTGTAATACTCCAAGCTACTTGAGAGCCTTTTGTTCTTATTTGAGCTGACAGATAATTTATAAATTAATTAAAGAGAAATGTCATCTCTCTCTAAAATCATTGTAGGGTCTAGGCTTCTCCCCAGTTCTAACTGCCGCTCTTGTCCGCTTCCCCCCACCCCCACTCTGCACGCCCCTTGTCAAAATGTAAGAGGATTTGCTATAATAAAGTGATTCATCTTATTAATCTCCAAGAATAAAGATACAGAGTTGAAAACAAAATACACAAATAGAAGTTGTCATATAGCAGGAAGCATCATCAGATAAATTATAGCATCTTATTGTCCAGGGATGGAGAAGGCAATGGCACCCCATTCCAGTACTTTTGCCTGGAAAATCCCATGGATGGAGGAGCCTGGTGGGCTGCAGTCCATGGAGTCTCTAAGAGTCAGACACGACTGAGCGACTTCACTTTCACGTTTCACTTTCATGCATTGGAGAAGGAAATGGCAACCCACTCCAGTGTTCTTGCCTGGAGAATCCTAGGGATGGCAGAGCCTGGTGGGCCACCATCTATGGGGTTGCACAGAGTCAGACACGACTGAAGTGACTTAGCAGCAGCAGCATTGTCCAGGGATCAGCTTATCTCCTAAATAATCAGAGAGTGATTACCAGAAACGTAACACTGGTGGGCTTGCCACAGCCTGCTCCCATGGGCTGGCTACCATGGGCCTCTTGGCTGCTAAGCATGATCTCTCTGTCTCTCCACTTGCAATTTCTCTGACCTGGTAACTTTGGGAGAAAAGAAGCAAATGTAGGATGGCTGGGGCAGCAGGTAATGACAGAGGATTGTCTACATTGCTGTGGACCCAGGCAGACTGGGATCTCAGCTCTGTCTTTGATATGATAGTATGATCCTAAACACTCCCTGAGACTCAGTGTTCTCATCTGTGAAATGGGAATACCATGCTCACGATGTTCAGGATTTGACCTTCAGTGTAAGTCAATGGGAACTTTAATAATTTATAATGGCTCTTTATGCTACGTGTCCTCCCATATAAAACAACCCTCAACCCTACAAAAGTTCTGGATGACTAAGCACCTTCATGCTTCTTCCAGTCTTAAGGAGCCACTTCTTAGTAAGAGCATCTGTTTATCTGGAACATATCTGTGAAGCTAAGACATGACAAATGATAACCAGAGTCCCCTATACGGGAATGATAAATCCCATGCAGCAAAGCTCTTGAATTTCACTGATAGCAGAACCCGTGAGCCCAGATTTGAAACCATATTTACTTTTTCTACACATTTCCAAATGGCTTTCTTGGTTTTCTAATTGATGGGTGAGTAGGAACAACAATTAAAACAGAAGGGTTGCTACAAAGTTGAATGAGCACAGCAGAGTCAGGTGATAATAGAGCAAAGACAAGGCAGGATTTCTCTTTTTCTTTTAATTGTGCCCAGCTTTATTACAGATACTTTTCATAAACAATCATGGTATTTTAAGCAGGACATGAACATTTAATTCTAAAGCGGTTCCTGCAAAGAAGGAAGAGAAGTTACCCGAAGGGAAAAGGGGGAAAGCTGATG